>NC_064555.1:5145181-6362981 GCF_023856365.1 Brienomyrus brachyistius | reverse complement strand
ATACTAATAACCAAAATAACTGTTCAGATGTAACAGTAATAATATCAAGGGGGCAGTAGGGTGACTACGCTTCATGTTAGGGCCAGCCCTGGCCACTCTTTAGCTCCGCCCTTGGGACAGAATTCTGGGTAAGTGGGTAAGTCATACCAGGAAGCATCGACTCGCAAAACAGCGTACTTCTTCAATCCCAGAGTGCCCTCTGGCATTTTCTCTCCCACGTTGTTGCTATGTCCTTTTGCTAGATCTTTGTTTAATATTTTGGGTTAACTGTAGTGAGAAAGGCGCTATATACGATGCATGACACTGAAGCCTGACATGTCCAGAGGACGTGATTTTGATTCGCAGTCTGCGTATGCGGAGTTCGCATGTTGTGCTTGTGTTTCCGTGGTTTTCCTCCGGTGGGTAAGGTGAACCAGCATGTTTAATTGTCCTTTTGTGTGTGCCCAGCAATGGAATGGCAACCCGCCCAGGGTGTCCCCTGCCTTGTACCCTATGCTGCCTGGGAAGGACTTCAGGCTCACCAAAAACCTGTACTAGATAAGGCGTACTGAACCCGTACAGTATATCAACGCCTGTTTTTCTGTTTTCAGGCTCGTTGGAAAGGCAATTTGAAAAAAGTGGATGCTCCCGTAAATCCAAAAACGGGCGTATCATTGCTGTCCAATATAAAACACTTCTCTCCAAAAATCCATCATTTCAGCATGCATGAAAAAAACCCCTTTTTTGCACCACAAATGGGAAACCTGTCTTTATACAGCCCGGTTAAATTTTTTAAAGGGACTTACATGAATTATTGTCAGCGGGGCAAATATGGCAGTGTCAACGAGATAAAACTCATCGCACTTTATATTCACAATTAACAGTTATGTTAGTTAGCTAGATATCTAGCTATCAATGTTAAAACTAGTGATGCAAGGTAATCCATACATGCGACTACCGAGAACAGAAATGTTAACTAGTACAAACATAAATTACTAGTTAGAGAGATGAGTTCATAAACCTATTGTCATTGGTCAATTAATATCAAGCACTACCTGTAGACAGGAAGATGGGCTTTTTCCATATGTAGCAAAAAGTTACAATCGTCAAAAATGAACATATGTGGATTTATGTGGATCGGATGGTGACGGTATTTTGATAATTAGTTTCAGAATTTTGCTGCTGTCACTGCTGTCTCTGAGCACTTTTCGACAGACTGAAAATACCACATTTGAGATGTTTTCCAGAAAAACTCAGACACTAACATAATATTATATTTAAGGTTGTGAACTTTGAGGACCCCTTGTGAGGAGAAATTCCCTTTTGAGCTTAAAAGTGTTGTCATGGCACGTAACACGTAAGTGTAAATATGTAAAGAACGTAAATACATTCTGATAAGGGAAGCATTTCCCGTAAGCGTGTTTCCAGAAGGTTCTTCACCCCGAGTAAGCAGGAAAGGTTATCTACGCCTGCTCCTACTCCTAGATCCCTCCTCTCTCAAACATACGAATGTCTGCTCTCCTCAACCAGCCCCATGTCACCATGTCCCAAAGTCAGGACACGCTCTGCAAGCCCCTCTTCTAAACACCCTGGGCGTCTGCTGTTAATCCCAGGACCCCTGCAGACATTGTCAGGGTGCACGCCGGACCTCAGGTGCGAGGCTGAAGTCAGACTGCGGCGCGGGTCACAACCGGGTTGGTGCTGGACGTCTCTCAGAAGACGAGCCGCCGTCAGAGGACCTCTGATGCCGAGATCTCTCTTTGTCCTCTGACCACCCCAGGCACGCGGATCACAGCTCGGGGGGGGGCAGATTTACGCTGACCTGCCCTCATATCATTACAGGGATCTTTGTGTATTGAGTGGTCGCTGTTTGAATACTGAGCCCCGGGAATTAGCATATTGATCCAGGGATGTCCATGTATCGAGCAGCTGATGTCCACGTCTCACCTCCTTATCTCCTCCTCCCTCCTCCGCCTGGAGCCCCCTTCCTAGAGCGCGCTCTGCCCTCCGCATCGCGTTGGGTTCAGCTGCTCCTCTCTTGGCAGTGCCGCGTGTGCGGGGCAGATTGGTAGCGATCTAATGAGGGGGTTGGCAAATCCAGCCCCCTTTCCTGGCAGATCTCGCTGCCACACAGATACACGGCATTTGCTTGGTTGGCGGTTCTTTAATCTTTCTGCTTCCCCCCCCCCCCCCCCCCCCCGTTTATTTTCCTTAGATAATAGACGCGGCATCGCGTGCATTTTCCTTAGTGCATAACACTGCAGTTTTACAAACGCCATGTGACTTTAACGACATCATTATGAATTTTATCATAACCCATGGCAGAGCTTAATAGCTGAGGACGGGGCGTTTGGCAAATAAGCAAAACAAATAATTTCAGTACAAGACACTAGTGCATTTTTGCGAAGCTGATAGTCTCTGAATGATTAGCAGGAATGAACTGAAGATATTCTCCACTTTTGAGATGAACGTCTCAGATTTGTACGTTTACGGTTTAAAGCTAACAACATACTAGAGGAGGTTTTCTAGACATTTTATCTAGAGAAGCATCCTTCCCATGGTCTTTCCGGGACAGTGTCTGGTCTCCTGTCATTCGCTGGCCGTCTCTGTCAGTCAGAGTTTGAAAACTCCTAATTGTAACACCACATTTATTTTCATTTATTTTTTACGAAAAGTGCATGTTTACCTTGGAAGACTAATGTCTCACACCTGGTAACCATGTGTTCGAGATCTAAGATGGAGGTAGCTTCATTTTAACGTGCAGTGATGTTCTGGCCATGACTTTTGAAATCCGGTGACTTACAGTGGGACACAAAGCGAGATGCCTAACCCCCCCCCCCCCCCCCCCAGAGCAGTGACTGATGGAAAGTTATGCGACCAACTCAATCTAAATTCTACTAACTTTTCGGCTGACTATTTTTGCAGATAATGACGTATGTGTGGGGCTGGGTGGAGTGTTTTGGACAGGGGCTGAAGCTCACTGCACTGTAGGAGTGAGAAGCCCCCTGAGAAACTTATGGACACCCCCCCCCCCCCCCCCCGGTTCCCCTCACCCCCCCAAGTCGCTAGCCAGCTCTGAGGTAAGGCACAGTGGTGGCCCCAGAGAGCTCATTAGTAACCTGGGCGCTGGAGCCCTGGCGCGGGGGTGCCACGGGGCAGTGGTGTAGCAGACAGGACGCGCTGCGCCTGGGAGCTAATAAGGGCCGTTTGCATAGGGCTGCTGGCGCGGCCAAGCGCGTTACCGCGCAGGGACCTCTCCTCGTTACGAAGGAGGGCTGCCGGGGGGCCGGGCCGCTCTCATTTCCACATGCATGAGCGCGACCTGCCGAAATGGGCCCTGCTTCTGTCCCGTGCTTAAAATACACGCTAGTTATCGTGCTTAAACCCAGCTGGACGGGACCTCCGATCAGGCATCAATAACACGTTCTTTTTTTTTTTTTATCAGAATCTTTATTGCCATGTGACCAAGTCTGGTGGGATTTTTTTTTTTTTTTATAGACACAGCCTGCTTCTACTGGAGGCATCATGACAATCGACAGCTAGCTATTTGGGCATAACACAGGCAGAGAACAGTTACAAGATACACAACAGAGAGGAGTAAATGCAAGGCATGTGATACATACAGTAGTTTTGCGCATATTGTGCAGATGAATGTGTTTCTTTGGCTGCATGTAGCATGTGACACTGGTGGTTTAATTATTCACCGTTATTCGCTCTGGCTGGGCCGTGGCAGTGCCTGGTGGCTGGGCGGAGATCTTGGATAACGGCGGCCGGAGTCGCTCTGCCTTCATGAACGGGAGGGTCCCTTTGTCTGAGTTGTATTTGTCATGGTGTCCAGACACGTACAAAAGGCACCCAGCGGACACGGCAACTGTTGCGTGGTGTTTCCCGCCTCTCAAGAATAAAAATAAATTGCCCGTCTTGGGGAGGAGAGGAGGATAAAGAGGCCGGAGCGTTTCGGAACTGTGAACGACGGCCTACTTTTTTAAAGATGTGAAATAAGCTCATGCTGGAAGTGCAGGGACTGGGGTGGGTTTAGGAAGCTGACAGGAGAGTGGCGGATAAGGGGCTCCCACGTCACGCCTCTCCGGGTTCGAGGGAGGGACACCTTCACGGGGTCGATGCCCCTCGGGTACTTACTTAGGTAACTCGGCGGGTACGCAAAAATGCTTTTCAAAATCTGCAGCGGAACAATCCTATTTTTAAACTATTCAAAAAAATGGAAGCCGGTATTTGTTTATTTTAACTTACAATGTATATGGGGCAAACGGGGGCGCAAGGTACGAGGCAGGCTGTTCTGGAAACTGCTGTCGCTGTTGTTGTTGTCTTTACCGTAGTTACTGAATAGTTAGGGAGTGCTGGAGCCAGGAAGATATTGTCCAGATTGTCTTTCTCCATCAGTCCTGGATGCAGTCCCACCGTGAAGCCAGGTGCTATGATGTCACTGTGAGGTCACGGTAATTACATACCGCACACCTGTGACATGGATGTAGGTGGTCCTGCAGCTGTGGAGGAGGATGTTCAGAGGATCCTCTCCGCCCTGCCCCCAAGCCGAGGTTGGGGAGGGTGGTGGTGTCCTCTCTCTGTCTTGCTCACGTTCATTTTGCGGAGGGAGGGGGAGCATTGGGGAACGTGAACAAACACGGGATTCCTGAAGTGAATGTTATGCCTACTTTCCGGTCTTTCATTAAACTTCTGAAGCTGATTGTAATCCACCGAAATCAGCAGTCAACAATTAATTTGGGAGGGCGGGGGGTGGGTGCGGTGGCTACATATTCATATTTCTGTGCAGCTGTTATCACTTAAAAGGCATTCTAATTACAACGACAAGACAAAACCTCCTTGGACGGAGTCCAGACCCGCTAAGTGATAAAATAAGGCCGTGTTCTCTTCCTCTTAATCTCCTCCGAGCACCTTGCAGCCGCGTCTCCCAAACACATGCCAATGAATGTGAAAATGCCATTTAGAGATGCAGGTGTGACATTTGATAAGAAACTTCTGGATTAAATGCGTTCTGCTAATGAGGACTCCAGCTACCCCATCAGGGCCGAACTACAGGTTGTATGGTGTCTTTAGCTGATAACATTCTGCACACAAACATCTAAATCCAGTATTAATAAACAGCCGTCTCCATCATAGGGAGCGTCGGGATCCTTGAGTTGGGAGCGATGGCAGTTCTCATTAAGGGCGGAGTTCGGGTGGAGGACAGGAAGTTGGTGTCAGGCTCATATCGTCACGCTGGGCCCTTTGCGGTTCCTCATCATTTTGAAGGGAAATTGAGCCTTGCCTGGGCGTTTGCTGCCGGCGGGGGGTCAATTACAGGTGCCTCTGAAGAAGGGGTAAATTGCGGGATTAAAAGTTTTACTCAGGATTTCATCTGTGGAGATTAAGGCGCAGCAATGCCAGTCATCATCCACAGCAGAAGAGTGTCAGGTCCTCCGTCAGTGTGTGTGTGAGTGGTGCATTCTGGGGGTTTATATCCACAGGCTAGGGGTCTGTCACCAGAGGTGGCCCCCAGGGTACCTGAAAACACAAACTGAAGTGGCTTAGTTCAGGCAGCAGAGTGACCTGCTAGTCAGACCAGTAACCGACAAGGCAAGTTTGACTTTCACATGCAGCTGCTTTCTGATTTCTTTTTTTTTCCTCGGAGTGTGTGTGTGTGTGTGTGTCTGTGTGTGTGTGTGTGTTCAATTTGAAAGAAGTCTGCACACACATGCAAACATATTTATATGTATGTTAGAGGTTTAATACCTTGTAAATTGTCTGTAGGGTTATTTAACTACCCAAACACTTATAATGTATTTTAGGATTATAAAGGAATAACATAAATTTGCCCCAAGATTTCTTATGTGGGCGTGAGAGTCTGAAAGAGTGTAATGTCAGATGCGTGAGAGCGGTCCTCTAATTCCTATGTTTGAGATCATTGTTTCGTCATGCCCAGTGTATATAGTATACGCTGCTTATGAAAGGCAGATACATGGAGAGTTCTTATCCATTATTTTTGTTCTGAGTTTGTAATTCTGAGGATTATGATTTTTGTCTCATTAATAGCAGATTTCTGAGGCACCGGCTCCGAAAGCTGTTAAATGAAAGTGTGTTTTAGTGTGTTTGAGGCTCAATGCGCTGACTTCCCCATTCAGACACTCTTTATGATGCTAATGAGCCTTCGGTGTAGCATACGGGCTACGCGGGCGCCAGCCGCGAGACGTTCAGAGAGACGCTGCCGGATCTCAGCCGGTGCTGAGGTGTGAGTGCTGGGGGTGGTGCAGCGGGGCGCTTCGGGGCCCCGGGCATCGGCGAGAGTCACACGGAAACGGACGGCACCTATCAACTGCAGTATAGCGCCCGATTCCGTTTTATGTGAGCAATATAAACTTTTACCGTTCGTCAGGAGAACAGGAGACCCCAGCAAGAAAGCGAGGGAAACTAAAGCGATTTTAATATTTACTTCTTCATTTTTTTCCAGCCTGATTTAATAATAGCACTTCTAAGTTGCAGTTAGAACATCTCAACAAGGTTGAGACAAATGTATTAATGGTTTTATTTCGAACTGTCTTCAAAATTGCAAAATTGTCATGGTTGGAAAAAAAACCCATGATGATTGTTTGTAATTCTATGGCTAATAATTCATCCTTTTTCCACTATATTGTACTTTGCTTCTTCACTCCTTCAATAATAATAATAATAATAATAATAATAATATAGCAAGCATGCAGGCAGTTCTCGTAGGATTTTGGGCAGTTTTTATATGATTACTGCCACCTGCCTTTATTAGCCCCTACATGGTGTTCATTCACTTCTCCATCCCATAATGCAATTTGGCAATTAGTGAAAGCTGTCCTGAATAAGGACTGAATTCACATGTAATTAAAGGGAGGCTAAAAGCAGGATACCATGATTACTGAGGAACTGCATCCCATCCCAGGCTGTCTGTCACCCTGACATGGGTTAAACACGATAAATCCAAAGTGATCACTTTGCACCTCATATAAATAATCCGGCCGCAGCATAGTTATCAGATGCATGTCTGACATTATGCCAAAAACCGTTTATTCATGAGTACAAGGGACCAAATGAGCGAAGCCGTGAGCTGGAGCATCAAGCGGCTCTTATTGTCATTGTCGTCATCACTTTAGAGGGACAGTAACAATAATGGCAGATGGTTTGAGCCGTGTGAGCCGTCTGTGTGGTGCATAAGGATCTGCAGATACTCAGAATTATGGGAAGTGTCGCAGTGTAAGGTGATGTGGTGCAGGTGGCGCCTAATTCCCTTCTTCTGAGGAAGCTCGTCAGTGGGAGTGTCCAGACCGCACCCCCATCCACGATGCCGCCACCGTACCGCCGGCCGTTCTCCGGCTCAGCCCGGCAACCGTGATCTCCCAGCCTGGGCTGTGCGATCAAATGCGAAACCCTCGCGATCGGCAGGGAGACAGATGCCATGTCCAGATGGCCGCGCGGCGACACCTTGGGCAGATCCCATGTTTGCCAGCACAACAGAATGGCATCAAGCGAAGCCTTTCCACCAGGTGGTCCCAAACAGAACCGTAGAGGGACCGCCAATCTTAGCTAAGAGGCCTGAGTCCCCCTACTGTCGGGGCCTTTCAGAAACAGCGGTGTCATGCATGCTTGAGGAAGCTGATCTGCTTCACACACATGTGAGGTATGATGGTTGTCTTGCTTTCCGGTTCAGTTGTCAGACATGTGGCATGGACAGTGGGTACGCAGTTCAGTCGTGTTACCTTCCAGTCCAGTTGATATGCGTGTGGCATGTGACCACATTCAGCAGGTACACGGTTTGGCCACTATGTTTTCCAGTGAGGTTGACACGTGTGTAACCTGTGATCATGTGCAGTGAATACACGGTTTGGTCATCGTGTTTTCTGGTCTGGCTGACATGTATTGGCCTGTGATCGTGTACAAGGGGTCTGAGTGGAACAAAGAGGGTTTTTGGACAGGAGGACTGGAGGACTCCTTTGGGCTGGAGGATTATGGGAAGGGAAATGTAGGAAACTTGAGGGGGGGGGGGGGGGGGAGGAATTACTGTGCACCCATCCCAAAAATACAGCGGATTGGTTGCAGAGTTTCAAGCGCTGGCCGCTCATAGCTGAAAAACACCAAAAACACTTCATTCTTCTAGACTGCGAGACAGACATGTGCAAGGCCATGTGAAACATGGAACATTTAATTTTGTGGTTTAATTCAGTCTCAGCGGAGATCTGGTTTACGTGTGACACGTCGTGCGACATGTGACACAGCAATACGAGGTCACCATCACTTTGCGGTTTCGCACAGACCTGCTGACAGACACTGCTCTTCCAGAGACTGCTGCTGGTCCCCTTATATGTGGAAAGAGTGACATCTAGTGGTTTCAGGTGGTCCGGGGACAAGGCGAGCCGGTCACTTCGAGTGGATTTCAGGGGCAGTGTGCAGTCATTCTGTACTGATGCTGTCTGTAACGTGAGGCATGTAACATAGGTCTGAAAGGCGGAGCCTAAGATGGGAGGTGTGCTCCATGGGGCTGGAAGCTGCCGACTGCCCTGATTCTGTGGGGTCGTCATGGTGACCTCCAGCTACGTCGTTTTCATGCTTGGTGTTGGGGCTGGATTTTTCACTTTGACTCCAATGAGTCAGAAACCCATCGATGATCCAAATGTTTGCGCCTCACAGCCGGAGCGACAAGGAAACACGCATTTTGTTTACGGTGGTTTTTTTTTTCCCTGTGCTCTTAATGTCATACCTCAGCAAAGTAATGTGTTTGTGTGGGTGTTTATCTGCTGGGAAACAGCCAGCGGGAAAATAATTCCGGGATGGGGACTCTGTGCCGGTGACTTTAATTGCCTTTTAACGCGAGGAAACGTTCTGGATTAAATGTAACGCGAAGAAACCGATCATGTTCTTCGCTTCCCTTTTCGAAGAGTGGGATCCACCTCTCCCGCCCCAGACCGATGGTCAGGTCACTGGCTGGTGCACGCGAATGTGCGTAACCCTACAGTGCAGCTTTGGAGACGCGTCGTGTTTGCACACTGACGCAAGAACTCTGACAGTCTCTTTGCCCGGAGTATTGACCCAGCCAGCTTTTTTAGCTCTGTGTGTCGGGGGGGTATTTTTTCCCTCAGTTTTAATTTGAGATTCACCTTATGCTTCTCTAAGAGAGAGTTCTGGGAAAATGCCTTTTAACCACATATTTTATTGCATTTTTACGGTGGTTTCTTAAATTTCTGTACAAGTGCGTTTTAAATAAGCATTCATCACCAATGCCAAAGGACGTAAGCTCCACTGAGGCTGTGTGATGAATTTTTTATTGTGGTAACGCAGGGAGAAGCAGCGGTGTTTAATTACCAGGGCCGTGCGCGAGGTGCCCGGGCTGATGGCTTCCTGCAAGTGCCCGGGTCCAAGCCTCCTCTTATTATTCTCCTTAATTCCTCCTTTGTTTCAGGAGCACGCCGCCATCCTCACCGCGTTTATCAGGTGCTCCACAGCTCCGTCCGCACAATGGCAGCGCCGTCCCCAAATCGCTGGCTAGCGCACAAAGGAAGCTCGGTGTGAATCCGACGCGAACAGCCGGGTGGCCGCGGCGCACGTGTGAATGCGCGGCGGCCTCGGAAATCAGGAAAGCCAAGCTCTGAAACGATAAAGAGCAACAGCGAGTGTGAACCAGGGAGTGTCCTAAAATACACCTAGAAATGGGGAAGCAGTCGCGAAATCTAGCAGCCTTTCCTTACACCCAGATGACGAGGGCGTCAAATTGAACATCCAACACTGCAGAATATTATTATTTTTATTATTATCATTATTATATTTATTACATGTCTGTGTATATATGATCACTGCTTGGCACTCTGGATAATAAACGTTTGTTTAAAGTGGGTGACCCTGCCCTTGCAATCTGCCTGGTTTTGTTTAAAATATGATAATTCGAGTCAACAATTAAAGCTTGAAACCACGGAAAACACCTCACAGTACGACACACTCAGGACGGGGTTTCAGTCTTAAGTGTGTCTCTGGAATTTTCCGTCGTCGTCGCTGATTCCGTGCGGCATTATCTCGGGCTCTTATTGACTGTTTACATGTTTATCCCTTGATAGTTTTTCCTCTGAAAGCTGCAAACAGACAGCAGAGAAAAAGGTTGTTTTTCTTTTTTCCTCCGCCCTCATGTTGCCAGGTGGACAGCTTTGGTGCACTACCACCAAGCCCGTGGTTCCGGGCGACGACATGGTGGCTTTCGCCGTGGATCTGGACTCCCAGGTCCGAGCGGTGAGCCAGGTGCCCCCAGCGGAGGGGATGTACCCGGCGCGCTTGCTGGACTCCATACAGCTCCTGCCACAGCAGGCCGCCATGGCGTCAATCCTGCCCACCGCCGTCGTCAACAGTGAGCACATTTTCTTAACCCTTTCCTCGCATCTCCGGGTCTCTCGGGACCGCATCTCGGTGCAGTGGAAAAGGCCAGAAGCTGAGGTCACCCCACTCCGGTCCCTTTTGGAACTTAAAGGACTTTCGTTACCTAGAAACAGAGCTGGATGTATGACACACGTGTCACTCAGGTGACCTGGCGTATTGCACGCGTGTCTCCAGTCCCCGCACTGCTGTACACCAGCTCCTTTTGGTCCATTTGGAAAGTATTAAAAGCAGCGCAGTGCTCCCACAGCTCCCACTACAGGCTCTACATGGTGCCACATCACAGACTGGACCTGCCTGTTAAGATACTGCCTTATTAGGATCGTCACCCAACCGTAAACTCCTCACTCTGCCAGGTCGAGTAATCTCAGAATGTAACGGCGGCCTGTTTACACGTCACCTGGGAGCTCAGTAGATGTGGAATTTGGTAAATTACTTAATAACAGCGACTCCAGGCTTTTGGTGGGGATGTGTGTGTGTGTGTGTGTGTGTGGGGGGGGGGGGGTTATGCTCAAACTGCTGGATCCTTGTAGGTTTAGGATTCACTTAATCGCAGAGAATTCTTAACCGGGCTCCAGCTTAGAAACACCTTTACGGGTCTGGCTACGTCTCTTCCTGCTTGCTAATCTGACACCGTGGCTGCGCCGTGACACTGTGCCCTTTGACCCCTGACCCCACAGAGGACATCTTCCCTTGCAAGGCGTGCGGCATCTGGTATCGGAGCGAGCGGAACCTGCAGGCTCACCTGATGTACTACTGCAGTGGCCGGCAGAGGGAGGGGGCCGGGGCAGCCGGGGAGGGAGAGGGCAGCCCGCTCCATGTGGCTAGCATGGCTAACATCTGCCCCTTCCCACAATGCAACAAGAGGTGCTCAGGGACTCAGGCCCTGGAGATGCACCTGTCCACGCACAGCGGTGAGAGACAGTCTGAAGGACGACCCTCAGACCATATAAAGCTGATTTTAGTCCTTTATATACCCTGTGTTTTTTTCCCATTTATACAGTAGTATGCGGACTATTCCATCATAAATGAAGAGCTCTTTTCTCGTATATATAATCTTGAACTGAAAAATAAACCCATCTTTCATTTGTTCACAGGTGTCAAACTGGATGAGCCTGCCCCGCTTGGCGCCACCCTAAGATGCACAATCTGTAGATACACGGCGGACTCTGCCGTCGCTCTCCAGCACCACATCCTCTCTCACCTGTCGCAGGCGGCCTTCCGCTGCTCCCACTGCCATATCAGCTTCCAGAACCACGGGGAGTTCCTGCAGCATCAGGACGCGCACCGGCTCGGCGCAGCCAAGCTTCACGGGGGGAGCGAGGGCCAGCACTCCCCCGGCTCCCGCGAGGAGAGCCAGAAGCAGGCGGGCGCCGAGCCGGCGGGCAAACACGACGCCCTCCAGAGTCCCAGGAGCGTACAGAATGAGGACGCGGGGGCCGGCGCCGAGCTGGAGAGGGCCGAGAAGAAGGCCGCGATCTCTGCCTCCAAGGGGGATGCAGGCACAGGCAGCAAGGCCAGCTTTTCCTACACCCGCATCAAGTCAGAGCCCTCAAGCCCTCGGCTGGCCTCCTCGCCGGTCCAGCCCAACATGGGGCCCACGTTCCCCATGGGGCCTTTCCTCTCCCAGTTTGCGTTTTCGCAAGATCTTTCCATGGCACCACAGGCCTCGGAGATCTTGGCAAAGATGTCGGAGCTGGTGCACCGGAGGTTACGGCATGGGAGGAACAGCTACCCGCCGATGGTCTACAGCCCCCTGATGCCTAAAGGAGCCACGTGCTTCGAGTGCAATATCACTTTCAACAATCTGGACAATTACCTGGTCCACAAAAAACATTACTGCAACAGTCGTTGGCAGCAGTTAGCAAAGTCACATGACCATTCCAGTGTCCCAGACAAGGTGGTGGAGACACTGAGCCCAAAGCTGGGCTCTGGCCACCAATCCGAATCTGACGGCCACCTGATGCAATCAGCCTGTCTGAACGCCTCCGTGTTGGACCTGATCAGTGCCGGCAGCAAAGTGCCTGAAAAGGAATTCTCAGGGCAACTGAAAAAGGCCTCCACACCCCCCGGGGCTGAAGACAGTCCGAACAGCCAGCAGACAGACTTGAGGAGTCCGAACCCCTCCCTGGTGGAGAACGAAAATGACCCTTCGAGGACGACGTGCGAGGCCTGTAAGATCACCTTCAGCCGTCATGAAACCTACATGGTCCACAAGCAGTACTACTGTGCCACTCGACACGAGCCGCCCATGAAGCGGGCTTGCGCAAGCAAGGTGCCACCCGTGCCGAGGACCATGAGGTCGCGCAAGCGGAGGAAGATGACTGAGCTCAGCCCCCCCGATCAAGACTCCAAGCATCCTGGGGCTCACACGGGTCTGTTGGGACTGCCTGCTTTGGGAAACCCCTGCACCTCCCAAGAGGTGATAGACAATCTCGGCGAGCGGTTTTACCCACGATGCAACATGTTCCCAGGAATGGTCCCAAAGCATCTGGAAGCCTCTCTCACAAAACTGGTTCTTGCATCCAAGTGCAACACAGTCAACCAACAAGAAACAGACACTCCCATAGATCTCAGCAAAAAGTGTCTGGATAAAGCAGGCAACTCCCCCAAGAGACTCTTAGACTATCACGAATGCACAGTGTGTAAGATTAGTTTTAACAAAGTAGAGAGCTACCTTGCTCACAAGCAGAATTTCTGCCCCGTCACATCTGTACAGCCTAATGACATTAGTGGGTTGGATAAGGCGATGTTTCCAGATGTGAAAAATGGAAGCAGTAGTTTTGACAATATCTTCAGCAAGAGCCCTGCGAAGTGTGATAAAAGCACAAGTGGGCGACTGCTCTCCCAAAACGGCAGCTTCTTTCACTCCAATTTAGGGACCCTGTCGGGGCTCCAGACCCCTGCTGATCTCCAGCTACTTCCCACTAAAGACGACGGCAAAAACCTATTCCTGCCCCATTGCTTCTATCCCCGAGAAACCAAGAAAGCCAACACACCGGAGAGAATCTCCCCATTTTATGGCGTTAAACCCACTGACTACATGAACGGGACTCTGGTCGGGGCGGGTGAGCCGAAAGAGCAGAAGCAGAGTCCCAACGAAGGGAGTGAGGGAGGGAAGGAGCAGCTGGCACCCAACGGCTTCGCCCACCCCGGAGAGGAGCCGCTGTCCCTGCAACCCAAGAGTCGAGACACAGCCGCAAGCGTCAACGGCAGCACGAAGCTGGAGGATGCCGCCTCACCAAATGAGGTCCAGCCCGACGACTCCCAAGCCGCGGAGAGCCGCTGCTCTCCCACTTGGACGTCCGAGACCCCCACGGACACGGAGAGCTCGCCGCCGAAGACGCGGACGGAGAAGACGTCCCCGAAAGCTCCGAACAGCACGGCGTCGGCTGGCGGTGGAGGAGGGAAGTACTGTCACCTCTGTAACATTCAGTTCAACAGCCTGTCAAACTTCATCACGCATAAGAAGTTCTACTGCTCATCACGGCCAGCAGAACACGTGAAGTAAATCATGCCCCCCCCCCCCCTCCCTTGCTCTCTCTCACACCCCCCCCCCCCCCCCCCCCAACGGGCTGCACCTCTGTCCCGTTTGCTGCTGATGGACAATCAACAGAAACCTGTCTTAAGACTTAATGCACGGCACTGGGAAAATCCTGTAACATAGATGGCACTTCTGCATTTATTTATTTAAAGGAAAACGAGTACCAATCGATGTAGTGATCCTAATTTAAAGCAGGATGGAGTTTGTATCATAACCGTTTGTAGTGTTCTTGTGCAGTTAACATTGTTTACATTGTAATATAGGTTCGATTAGGCACAGAGAATGACATGCATTTAGATGAAATTAGCACTTGTACAGACCAGTTTCCTGTTTCCCATTCCTCTTCTGATTTTTATATATGCTGAAGTAATATTTGAATTGAATTCCTATAATTTCCCCAGGCCTCTATTGATGGACAAAATCAAACACTGACCCATCTGTTACCTGTCAGCTGGCCTGTATGTATGTATGTCTGTATGTTCTGTGAATGTTTGTTTATGTCCCTGTTCATGAACTCAGAGGGGTCTGTTTTTATGCAAACAGCTACACACTTGTACAGTATGTGAATTCCTGTTAGCTACATTTTTTAGAGCCGTGCTTCAATCAAACAATAGAGACAGTATTACCTAAGCACTCGGCGGGGGCAGGAGTTGGGGGAACATTAATTTTATTCAAATTTTCACGATGCAGTGCTACGTTATGGTTCAGGGCTTGGGAGGGACTGAACGACACTGAGTCATTCCAATTCCCCAAATATGAAGGAAAATCTTTGTTGAAATATCATTGCTATGCATGTAAATGGAAGGAATAATACTTCAGAAATTGTTGGACATTTTAATTTGGTTGTGATGTCATGATTAAACTTCGGTCCTCAGGTCGACGGTGTGCTGTGTTTTCATTTTCCGGAGTCGTATATATATGTATATGTTAACACTGGGTCAACTTTACAATGAAATGTATTGGACTGTAACTTTGATGTTACGGAATGCTGTGGAGTTGTGGGTTTACGCGGTCAAAATGTTCACAGAACATCTGCAGAGGATTGAAAAGGATAAGAAGGTGTGGGGTCTCTGCGATCATCACGCCCAAGAATCCCAAATTTCAAAGTTCATATTTAGAATCAGGAATATCGAGTGAAGAAATTCGTCGTCACTAATAAAATGAACTTCAGGAAACGCTCTCTTGGTCGTCAAAAGCTGAAATGAACCTAAGGGGCGACCGCAGGGAAACTGTGTCCTTGGCAATGACATCACTGCCCCGGTTTCGGCCTAGGAGAGGGGATTATGGGATGTCATCCATGACACTGGGAATTTACAGTAGCAGGTAGAGGGAGGATGGGGAGCAGTAGGATGAATTAGCAGATAAAGGTGGCAGTGAGTCACCGTGTCCACAAGAGCGTCCACCCCATTTCAAAACCAAATTTTATTTCAGTGAAGTGAAAAGGCTCAAATTAGGGAAGTGATTAAATGAATTTAGGCTGCAGGCCTTTCTACACTCTGACTTTCCGGCTGGATTAGTTAAAGCCGACTGGCTTCTCCGTTAATTTGCTCCCAATTCTCTGAGTTGGCGGAGAGAACTTTCTCCCTGTTAACTCAAGTCACTGTCACACATTTTAGTTAATTTTATTATAACTCCAGAGTCTTAAGACCATCAAGGTCACTGATACTAACACCAGAACACACCAAAACTTATATAAGGGAATTTTTATCTCTTTCTAAGAGATGCTCTTTAAAGCTGCTTTAATCAGTTATATTTTTATTAAATTTCTGCCCTGAACATAAAAGGTTTTGGTTTTTTTGCAACAAATATGCTTATTATATTGAATACAATGTTACATCAAATATATACACATGTAAAAAAAAAAAAAATATATATATATATATATATATATAAAATAAATATTTTATTTGCTTATGCTGAGAGCTTTCGAGATCTGTGCCCGAATACATTGTATGTAGGTATTTAAAATGACTGTATGTGCTACCTATGACCACTAGGTGTCAGCCGAAGACTGTTCCCGTTTACGTATAGTAAACGATGAACACAGATTTTTAAAATCCTTCATTAAAGAAAGCAGAAATTGATAAAGGTGTTTCTGAGAAGGTGCATTATTCACATCACATTCTCTGACTGGACAGTTAATTCATGAATGACAGAGGGTTGTGTCGCGTTCCTATCAAACCCTGCTCGTATATTTAGTGCTGTCGTCAGCCGCTGCTGTGGGCGTGGCCACTACAGACGGAGATCCAGGGTTCGTCAGCGCTGCGCGGGAGCTCATTGGCCAAAGCTCTACAAACCAAGCACACTTATAGTCTTCGTGTTTTTTTCACTTACATTCAGAGTAAAGGCCTTACCAAAAACATTTGCCTTAGTCTCCGTGTTAGCGGTCCTCATTCAAAACACCGCTGTGTCGTTCTGGACAATGCTTTGAGAGACACGATTATTAAATTAATGAACCATTTTAAGCAATAAAGGTCTGGTCAAACAGATATCTTTGGTTTTGCACCGTTGATCGTCTTGCATAGTGTATCGCAGGTCTCAAAATCAAATTTAGTCACGTGTGCTTATCACACAACACAAAACTTAACAAAATTCAAAGTTTGAACCCTAGCAATGCGAGGTAGCAGTAGAACCCACTGGGCTTTTTTATTGCCCTAATACAAACTCACAGCCCCCCAAAAAGTTGCTTGAGAACGCCGGATTCGCTGATCACCAACGAGTGCTTTCATCCTCTGTCTATTGTATTAAATCTGTCTATTGTGATGTTTGCCGTGGAGAGTCATGTGACGCCGGTACATCATGCTTGAAGGTTTTGAGGTCCTTTTCTTTTGACCTGTAATTGTACTGAAGACTCACCGGCAGTGCAGCTGGGATGCCCCTTTCCTGTCACCTTCCCTCCACCTGTCAGCCGCGAGGTTCATCTGTCACACAGCGACAGCGATGAAGAAAACTGCCAAAGCCAGGTAACGAGGCCCTGTGAGGCGTTCAGCCTCCATCATCTCTCTCCACGCTCAGTGCTGAGCGCAAATCCTGTCATGCGTGTGCTTCCCAGAAGATAAACCTGCCATTAGAATTCCTTCAGAGGGCCTGGAGGGGGGATCAAAGGACTGAATGAAGAGGGGAACAGGAGCTAGAGTGAGGTGAAGAAGCACTGCAGGCCACCTACACTGGGGGAACTGGGCTACACTGGGGGAACTGGGCTACACTGGGGGAGCTGGGCTACACTGGGGGAGCTGGGCTACACGAGGAGCTCAAGGTTCAAATTCAAGCTTAATTTGTCACATATATGGTCATGCATCCATGCAGTGAAATGCGTTAAACTTCCTGGAGTGTGAGATTTGGAACAATGATCTTCTGATCATAAGCACAGCTTCCTAACCTGCTGAGCCCCACACACACACACACACACACACACACACACACACCCCAATGTGTTTTCATCTAGAACTGGATTACACATAGAGTTTCACACGTAAAAGTGAGAGTTTTATTTACACAAAAATATTGTGAGGGCAGAATTAAAAAGGATTTGTTTTAGAGAGATAGGCAACTAGAGGATATGGGACCAACCAATCAGATGTCTTGGTTCCACCTCCTCTAGTTGATTGGACCCACCTCCTCTACAATCTGACTCGTTATCACTTTGAACCAGCCATTTTTGGGTTACACATAGGTTACATGTAGATTTGGGTTATGCATAGACCTGAATTACATGTAGAGTTTTTTTTTTTTTTTTCGTTTAAAATTTGTCAGTATAACGTTAATGCCTTGAGCTTGAAAAATATAGAATATTTCTGATTGAATATTCACTGCTGGACTTGGTCTGCAAAGGTGGTAAGGATGCGTGTCTACACACCCAATGTAGTTCATGCCATTTCTAGGGAGTGCGCATTATCTGCACGCATGCTTTACTGCGGCCGAATAAGGAAACGGGAACGCCGGCAGTTTGTGCTCCTGCAGGTAAATCGTTCCTCTTCACTTTTAAGTCCCCATAAAATTCTCCCCAGAGACATGAGAAACTGATTTTGGAGGATGTAACAATTAATTTGTGGCTGAGCCAAAGCTTAATGAGATGTTCTTTGAAGTGTAAATCCCTTCAACATGAAGAGATACGCCCAGCAAGACGAGCTACCTTCAGATAAAGCTGCATCCCACGGCTGTTCCCCCCCCCAGCGTCTGCAGAAGGTACGAATCATTCTGTGTTGCTCTACATTCTGTGACACACAGCTATTGTTAAACATTGAAAATGAAACTCAATGGGTAGCATTTGTTTTTCAGTACAAAAAGACAATATTAATAAACAGCTTTAACAAGCACAAGTCATTTCTTAGAATTTTATAGTACAAATATTCTTTGCATTATGGAATGAAATTCAGAAGAAGCATTCCCCCCCCATTAGGGATTTTTAATGGCAGAACTTAAAATGTGGCTCCTTCATAAATATTACATAGGACACCACACAGCACTTAGTGAGACAGACAGTCTGCTTTACACATTCTGACTTAATAAAATTATAATTATGAATGTATTATCATTTACAGGCCTCTGAAAAATAATCTGTCAAAATAAAGCCCATCTTCCCTCTTAAAAAGCATTTTTAAAATGATTTAATGAGTGCGTATCTGAAGCTAATCTGTTTGCCATTAAAGTGTAATCACTGCGAATGTGAATTTGCTATGCTAATGGATGCGCGGCTGCGATTTGGATGTCGCCGTGTCGCACTCCACATGGTGCGGTCAGCTGTCGCTCCGCCCTGTCCTGCCCGCGCACCAGACATCGGCGCTGGGTCTGCTTCTTAGTTGCTTGTGAAGACCTAAATAACCAATAGTATCTATTACCTGCAATAGAAGGTGTGTCGGTGTACCAGTGGGGGACACTGCAGTGTAGGAATCTAATGCCTGTGCGCAGATGGGTCTCCATACTCTAGAAGAAACCAGAATAAACCGAACCGCAAGAATAGACCAGAATAAACCAAGATCCCAGCTTTCGTTGGTCAGCGGAAGACTGCATGGCACTGAAATGTAGAATGGTGGTGTTAATATTGTAATACTGTGATCGAGTCACGAATTCATCCGACAACGGGAAAAAGTAATTATGACTTCTACAACTGGCAGGGTGAGCTGTTCCCTGAGAGTCTGTGATAGCACACTTAATTATGGGGACTCTCAACCACACATGGCAGTAAATTGCCATTGCAGCCAAAGCTTCCAAGGAAAAATGGACCAGTGACCGGCCTCATAAAATGCCACCGGTCTATGAGAAGGGTTAGGATCTCCATAACGCTGCGTGTTTCAGAACACTGTTACAAATCGCACGGGTCCTGCTCTCTAACTGAGTCCTTACAGGATTCATCACAATGTGCTGGAAACATTTCAATGCGGCATGCAGCTTAAATTGTTACATCCTTCATTGTTTTTGGGACGGGCCAGTGTGCGGCTCAGTGAATGTGCATGTAATGCCTGTACATGGAAGGTTGTTGGTTCAAACCCCTGGATCAGGGGTGATTTCATCGCTGAGCCCTTAATCCCCCAATAGCTCCAGAGACTGACTAGTCCTGCTTTCTAAAAAAAAGGCATGTTGCTTTAAATAAAGCCGCCTGTTAAATAGATGTAAACATTCTTTTATACTGGCAGGGAGAATTTTAAATCGGGTGTGTATGGATTAAGTGATCATCTCCATTGTTCATTCAGTTAATAAATAATGTTTCATTTCAAATATAGAGGTCAGGGAGGTGATGTCATATTGCATCTGATCCTTTCCACACCAACTGGCAACTAATCTTTCTGGCAGAAATTCGTTATAGGACACAGATTACACTGAGACGAGGCGAAATACCACTTACGTGGTGGCATGAATTGGACAGAAATGCAGAAGTGGGTGCCTAACCCTAATTGGACCTCAGGCTGCCAGAAACATCCCCCCAGATCTGCGACAGATGTAGTTGCGCTTTTATTAATTGAGGCATTGAGATCTGTTCATAAATAATGCAATTCTTCATCTGTGAAGAATCCCATTTACACGGACCAGCCAATGGTAATGAGTGTGATTGGTATTACGTCGGATTAAGTATTTAGTAAATGTCTGTGCATGTGTTTGCGAAGGTCCTTTCATTTAATTATTCCTGCAGTCGCGGCTGTAGCCACACGGTATATTAGCGGAACCACGGCTTCCGGGTGTCTAACTCGAGATTTCTGCACTTCGTATGTTGCACGAGTGTAAGGAAACGTCTTTGCTGTCGCCTCTGCTCAGTCTTTTGTTCTCACCTGTTTCTCCACACACCTAGAACCGCATAATTAGTGTGATGTTCACCGCGAACTGGAACACCTCCCCGAGTGTTTATGGAGTCGTTTGTGGGTCTGGGTCATGTGCGTGTTTGCCGGGGTGTTGGGGCCCAGCGGTCTCTGTCATGTGACTGTAACCGTGTGTTCCACTGGGGCCAGTGATCCAGTTTTGTTCTGGATATGAACTTGTGCTTTTCGTTCCCAGTCTGACCATGAAAAAATAAATAAGGAAACATAAGTGTAGTCTGACAAAAAAAAATCCCCTGTGACACAGGTGCGGTTCCCCATGTTTCCCAGGCTTTCCTACTGACCTGCCTCCAGATGACAGCAATTATCCACAATTCTCTAGAGAAATAAGCGGTACGTCTGAACCTGACGGCGCAGCAGAACATACTCGTCTATAAGCCTCAAAGCCCACACTGATATATATATATATATATACATAACTAATAACAGGACCATTAGCGCGCGTGTGTGCAGTTCATATTATATTACAGTTTTTGTTGCCGCAACTTTGGTGTTGCAATCTTCTAACTGCTGCCATCTAGCGGTGAACAAAAAACCCTTAAAAAGGACCTAGGCCTATCATACACTTAATCCGTTTAAGCTTGCTTTTTTTCCTTGTAAATTATTTTTGAAACATTTGAAATATGGATGGATGTTTCTGAAGGGCAAAACATAATCTCAAATACAACGATTCTGGGAAACGCTTATGTATATTTCGTATTCAGGTAAACAGCTCTGATCTTAACCGCATTACATCTGCTTGAGTAAAACAGAATTTTTTTTCCACATTTTAAAAGAGATTAAATGACTACTTTATTACGCAGTTCAGTTTTTCTTGACATTGTCTAGGCAGGTCAACACTGATTTTGACATTTTCTGAGAAGGACAATTTTCTGAAAAGTTTCAAAACTAACTGCCAATCTACAGTATAGCATTTTAAACGGTAAGACGTGAGACTAGTTTGTTTTTCGTTATAAAGTTACCATTGCCCTGTGAATATTGCAGATTGACGCATCATTAGCAATGATTTATCACCATTGAGAATTTAAAATTCTTTTTTCAATGCTTCCTCCTCCCTTGTTGCAAAAACACCATTCATTATAAATATTTATGAATCTTCTGATCGCAATATAGATTTAATACAATATCCTTGTAAGCACTAAGCGGATGACACTCATGTTACCGATGCTTCTCAGTAATAAATTGTCCGTTATGCCTTTTTGACAAAAAAAAAAAAAAAAACGTATTCTGCAATTTAACTTGCTTAACAGCGATGGCGTCTCTTCTTATAATATATCACTGCAGAACGCCATCGTACCCTGAGAGAAAGACGAGCTGTTGTTGACGTCATCCATTTGGTACGTCTCGTTTATTTCCGGCAACGCTGAGGACCTTGTTCATCATCATTCCCCCAATCTTTGAACATTACTTCTTTATTCTAACTGATTCCCCATGTCTAACTTCTTAGTAATAAAATCCACCAAGCAGATAGTGTAACATCTCCAGGGAAGTGTTATAGAATCGTATTACTCCCAGTCTTTTACTAAGGAATGAAACAATCCCAACAGGAAGACAGCTGTCCCACCCCCTTGTTAGAGAAGGCAAAGAGGGTTACCTGTCACTTACTGGCAGTGCTGCTGGTTCAGCATTGAGCAGCAAAGACTAACAAGGTGGTAGGTTACCGCCCCCATTGACCACCCGCCCCCACTCAGAAACAGGGGCATTTTAATGGGACATGGCATTCAGGACATGGAATTTGGGACATATCACCTGCTTTAGTGTGTTTTACTGAAAATAAATAGAGTGATTGTATTTTTGACATGACGAAACAACGCTTTCCCATATGTAAGCAGTCAATATTGTCAATTCAAGTAAAATGCAAGAAATCTTAATGTTATAAAAAAAGATGTAACTGACAAGAAAGTAATATATCTTAATGATCTGAGTATCAGCTCATGGACAAACTTGGAGTGGAACAATATCTCAATATTTCAGTTTAGTTTCAATGCAATTGCACCAATGCTTATGAGAAACACTCTGCGATAAGAGTCGAAAGCCTCCCCTTCTCCATGCCGTCATTCTGCCGTGATCGGGAATGTGCCCCGAGCATCCCATCAGCGTCCGGAGCATGGAGTCTCCAGCGAACCTGCAGACCAGCGCCTATGCTAATCCACTACTGACATGTTGCTGCCTTTTTCATTGTCCAGTTGCAGGGTTTTCAGTAGAAACAGATTCAACGCTAACACAGTAAATGTAAAGCAGGAGAGGTTTTTGATGTGGTGGGGGGCAAACAGTTAGCAAAAGGTCTCATCTTATCCAGCCATGCGTGATTTGGGCTTATGGTTTCATACACTAAACATTTTGATTGTCACTGGTCGACATGTATACAATATTACTTTGTCTGGAGTTGCCAATCGCCCACAAATGGCCTATTGGACAATAGCAAAAACAAAAGATAGCCGTCTGTACAATGTGTTGCATGTTAGGATTTACTGAATATTGTAATGTGAGGACACATTCATAGATGCATTGCTTTATTCTAATAGACATAATTTCATATTAGGTCAAACTTTAAGTCATTATCTTTGTTGCAGTAACATAAATTAGTCTTTCAGAGATATGGGGAAATTGATATTGACGGTTGCATCTAACATAGCCTTGGTATAGAATAGAATTTATGTCTAGGAATGCAAACAAAATGCGCAAAGTCACAATTGGGACAAGTATAGACGTTTATGAATAAAATGTGATGAATACCACATGTAGGCTAATAGGAAAGTGTCCACCTACAAATGGAGATAAAGTGGGAAGGCGCTTGTGGACTCCTGCCTGCAGCAACCACATGCTGTGAGTAGTTTGTGATGGCTGACAGTTGAATGAGATCAAACATATAGGTAACCAAGCCTATTTAGGCAAGGTATTGATCAAAGTTTTGTGTTTTTTTCCCTGAAAAGTGGGGATGAGGGGGGTCAGGGTCCCTATATAACTAGGGGGGATACCCCCCCCCATCCCCCCTGCCATCTGCATCACTGGATCCAACAGCTTATTTTGATTTCAGTTATTACCACTGAATCATAAGGATGGTGCTTTAGGCCATAAAATGCATTTTGAAGGCTTTGTTTCTTTACCTTTTTGTAGGGCATGATGGGATTTATGGAGGAAGTTAAGCTTCGCTGCCTGCCATCATTGAAAGCCCTGTTAGTAATTTGCGTATTCATGCTTAAACGTTAAAGGAGTCACGCATCACCTTAGATTCACTGTTGAAGGCCCTCAGGAAAACCCACCGTACCTCTCTGAGGTTCTGGCCCGCAAATTCGCCCCACATTTTGAGATTTCCGCATTTTTGTAAGTACTTTATATGGGTCCAGTTTTCGTGCAGCTCTGTTAAGGAAGACTAATGACTGTAAAAAAGAGTGTGTCATAAAATCGATAAGGGCCAGTGTGCGCAGGAATCAAAATCAGAGTGCACTTTATTGGCCAGATACACCTACATGTACTAGAAATTTGTCTTGGCAGTGCGGGTGCATCCATTCAAAGACAACATAGAACATAAATTGCAAAAATAATAAAAGTAATAACTGGGTGTTGTCGGAATGACAGCATTCAACTTACATCTAATCCTGACTCCTCCCACATCCCCAACCTCTGTCTCTAGCCCACAAATACATTCTCCTCAGCAGTTGCTCTTTGAGACAAAATTTAAACTTAGTGACAACAAAGCACCAAGTTTCAGTTTTGGTGCAATTTGTCTCAAAATGAAATGAGGTGTAGATCCTCATCCAGTGATTTTGTGACATGATAAGAAGATCCATCAAATACTTTTGGTGTTATCACATTCACAATGTTGAATATCTTCTGCCATCATCCTTCCCTTTGATGCCACGAAGCAGCAGAGGTAGACTGGTCGCAAACCCATATGTATTCCTGGTCTAGAAAATACAATAACTAACCATTTCAGTTTTTGAGTTGGATATTTGAGGATTTCTACATCAAACACTTAGTACTCAGTAGACCAAATAAAAACACCTGTATGCAGCATCTGCATATGTATATCTTCAATTATCTGACAGATCAGTATTATTTAAGGTGACTGGTGAAATATGGTTCAATCTGTTCCATCATTAACCAATCTGCTGGCTTGTGCTCGAGGCATCAGCGAATCACATTGCAGCAGTTTGTCAGAAAATAGATTGCGAGAGTCACATAAACCACTTTCAGACACGCACTCCCACCCTGAACCTTTTTAGACATTTCCGAATCAGTTGTACCGGACATTAAATGGACTTTACCCTGCTAGTTCCCTAGTACAAACTCCAATTGACCCCCATGTGTAAATGGAGCAAGAAATTATGCAGAGAATTCACTGTGAGTGAGTCATGTGACAAAAAAGGGAACAGCCAGAAAATTCTGTCAGTTAATGCTGACACCAAAATCGTCTGACAGACTCAAGGAACGGCAAGAGAGTCAATTGTGTATGAACAAATTAAAAATTTGTTACATGATGACGGTGTAATCTGAACTAAGCTGCAGGTAAACGGCAAACATCCCCAATGTGCTGTAAACAAGACACTGTGACTCTTCTACAATGTACCTTTTGCATTGTGTCCTGCCTACTACTCAAACTCCACCCCTCATCTAAACCAACCAGAGTATTTCTAGCAGGTGTGAACACGAGACAGACAATCTCCTATTGTGTGCCACACACATGGTGATACAGTGTCATCTCCATAGACCAGAGGGTGGTGGTGGGGGGGGGGGGGGGGCGCTAAGTATTGGCTCATCAGAAACCACTCTTGGGGGGAGTGGAGTCCTCTGTCCCTAAAACACATAGATATAACATGGTGAATAACTCACAAATTCTTCGATATAGCTGCTTACATATGGGAAACAAATCTTCAAAACCCTTCTGCTTTTATGTCCTGCATTCTATATTGCTCCACTTTTGGTGTGATCTCTCTCAACATTTGACCAGTTCGAAATCTTCATCCGTACATCTGCAAAATGTGAAAAACATACGGCATGTCAAGTACTTTTCAAATTATTGCGCTAATGAGTAAGCGTCTCCGGCAGACCCAAAACCATAAATCTTCCCTTTTTGGGGAATACGGTGATTAACATGATTTAAAAATATAGATTAAAAATACAAACATACTGCAAACCAGTACAGCAGGGCTGTTCAAATCAGTGCACAAGGTCCGAGCCCTGCTGATTTTCCAACCTTCCTTTAGCTGTGAGCTGGGTGTGAAGCTTCTGTATCCAATCAGAATCAGTAATTATTAAACTGACTACCTGGAGGAACTGAAAACATGGCCTGGATTTGGAATCGAGGTCCAGATTTGAAAGGGACCTGCAGTGCAGGATGCAGTCAGTAAATCAGAATTTAAGTGCGACGCCACTCAGCAAAGTTCCAGTTCGCACATTATCAGCACGTCCAGACAAGGTCCAAGAGTGAATCCGCATGTAAAACACTGGAGGCTTCAGCCAGCAGAGACACGGCAGCTACTTCCTGTGCACTGGCTGTGAGGGAGTCGCCCTGGGGGCTCTCAGTTACATGGTGCTGAATCAGCGCATCCATGCAGCTACTCAGTGGGGCAGCTGTAATCCCTGAAAAATGTGTGCCCTTGTGGGACCATGTGAGAGGGATACTGCCCTCTGCAGCAGATCTGCTGCCTCCCTCGTTCCTCGCTCCTGTCTGCACAGTCCCTGTGTGTCTTCTGGGTGTTGGGGATGGTATGGAAAGTGCAAATGAGCCAGAAGACCCAGCAAGCACAATATATATATATATATATAACCTGACCTGGGGCGAAAATTGAACATTAAAAAACTGACCTGCACCCAGCCCAACACCCAATACTTTGTTGGGGCCCGTTGGGCTCAGGTGGGGTTGCAGTCCTCTATTCACCCCCCCACAAACTGGCCACATTGGCGTCTCACAGCCTCTTCTCATACGTTTATTGTCCCTCATAGGCAGGTGAAAAGGAGAGTGATGGTCATTTGGAAACTCATACCATTTGGATACCTCACCTCAAGATCGTTTCAGCGCCGTGGGAGCAAGGCCAAGTCGGCTGAGCAGATAGACAGATGGCAGTGAGCCCCAGGTGGAGGAATATCGAGTAAGGAACTTACCCTGAATTACTCCAGTTAAACATCCATCCATAAAAAGGTTAAGGAGCACAATGTGATGTAATCCGTCACAGTAAGTGACAGAGTTGGCCTCCGAGCCGATCATCAACATGGAGGACTTCCACGTCAACCTCAGGCTGTGCTTTATCAGCCGTACTGCTCTTTGCGTCACGTTTAGGCCGCACAGTTCTGTCCCTGGAGCTCATAATGAAGCCGCTGCAGGTGATCGATTGACGACAGCATCTGTTCATCATTCATCGCCCCGTCCTTGGAGTGTCGATCGGCAGCCCTCCCTCTCCGGGGTGGTCGAGCGTCCGGTGGCAGCTGGGATCTGCTAGCTTAGAACTTCAGGACCTGATGGGCACAAGGTGATTATGTGAAATGTAACGTGGGATTTGGTGACAGGCATGAACCCTGATGATTCAAGGTAAGGTAAGATGAGATGAGATGAGATGAGATGAGATGAGATGAGATAAGATAATGTGGGTTTTGTTGATCCCAGGAGGAAATTATTGGTTTATTTATTTATTTATTTTCAAATCTACTATGGTAATGTTCTGCAGTAATTAACCTGGAGGACAGTATTCAGAGGAACTCAGTTTAGGATAGTGGTGTTCATGTTGAAGACCCTTACAGCCCCCTCAGTGGAGCCTGTGGGTGGGCGTTCCTCCTTGCTCTGTATATATGTGTAAGGAGACAACCAACACGGAAGATCAACACTCCTTAAGAGCTTATTTTAGAAAATGAGTTTCAAAGTCCCTAAACGCCTGTTGCTTTTAACTATGTATAATATTCTTGTTAGTAAGCAGTATTACGCATTGCTAATATCATAGCAGAACAGTGGCCCACATGGGGAAGGTGACATTAAACGTGCTATTTCTGTCACAGGAGTCATTTAGGAGAATGGACCATGTATGAGAGCTTTCTGTGCATTACAGTGTGTATCAGGCTAAATGAGAATACCACGGTATGTGTGTGCGCCGGACATCATTTAAGTAAAACAGGGTATAACTCAGGGTGAAGCATGGTAGTGGCTTGTAGTTTTGAAAGATGTGTACTGTGTTTTTCTGCCCCCTAGGGTGACACTGCTCACCCTGACATTTGACACGGGTGTTCGCGGCCCCAGCCGGAATCATTCATGTGCTACACGCTGTCCCAGTAAAAGGGTCGGCCTCCACTAGCTGTCAGCGACATCTGATTTAATATCAAGGAAATTTCATTTGCTAAAGGAAGGTCATTTATTTCCATAAATTAATCTGCTCTTTGGCTAATTGCTGAACCTGATCCCTGCAGGGGCTTATAGCTGATTGGTCCTTGTTGTGGGGGGGGGGGGGGGGGGACGCTCAGTATGCGTCTAAGGTCTGAAGTCGTGTGTTTCCATGTGCCAGCGTGTACCGCGCGTGCATTTTCTCTTAATCAACTGCTCACAGTTAGAGGTGCCTGACAAATCTCAGATCTACACCCTGTGACGCTGCATCACGGTCTCGTAGCATTAAGGCTACAGGAAAGCTGCCCCCGCCAAAGATTCCGAGTGACAATGGCCCAGCAGAGACACGCGATCACAGGTGGGGGGATCTGCCGTGACGATGACGACAGAAAACAAGCCGCGGCATTTGTCTGGTGAGTGACCAGCTGCTCCAGCAGAGTGTCAGAGACCCCATGCCGGGGGGGGGGCTTTGGGAAGGGCACCGTCGGCCCTAATGCTTCCATAATCCCTCAACCTCTCCTGGCCACTCCAGGATGGATTGTCCCATCATGTCTGATAAAGCTGAAAGCAAACTTAACTTCTTGCTGCCCTTCATGCTACGAGACACTTTAGGAACAGCCCTGGGATTATTATTAAACCCTCTACATGTTGTTTTAAACTCCTGGCCCTCTCATGTTGTAGTTATCTCACCTGTTTCTGATTTTTTTCAGAACTCTGAACAATACTCACTTTAGAATGAGTTCAGTTCTTCTTCTTCGTCTTATTATTATTATTACGACAACAACAATAATCATGACATCAATCCTTTTTTTTTTTTTTTTACCAAAATAACACACGATTTTGTTTAGATAAGCATGACTTTAGAAGATCTGTAAACGCTACAGATATACTGTACATATGTAAGTTTTGTGAAATGCTATAAATAATTTAAACAATACAAAAAAAAATCACGATGCTGCATATCGTCCCGTATTTGTCCTCCTGAACTTGAGCGGTAACTCCCAGCCTGACGCCTAATCTGTATGTGGGCTAATCCGATTACCCTTGAGACGTTTTTTTTCCAAGGGAGAAAATGATAATGAGTCATATTTATCAGTGATACAGAAAAAAAAATCTTAGGAAAATTTAATAAATCTATAAAAACTAAGTCAGAATATTGATTGCGATATCGATTTGGAGAATGGATAAAAAGCTCACGGAAGTGCCGGTTCAAAAATGAATGAGCTGCATTTGCAGTAATTTATGATAGTAATAAAAGGCGCTTCATTGCCACGCCGTCACGCAGGGGGCGGCCGCAGCCCGCGACGTCTCGGCGTGGTTTGATCCGTTCCTCCCCTGCTCCCAGCCCCGCTGATGGTAGTTTCTGCTGTACCAGGAGAAGGTCAAGTGGCTCTGGCTGTCAGTCCGGGACCGAAATGATCCCGGCGGTGGCTCCGGTGCTTACCGGCGCACTTCTGTTAAGTAGGTGAGCAACCTGGGACGCGCCTTATTATGCCGTCTGATTATAAAGTAAGTAACGCTGGACGTTTATTATTATTATCATTATTGTTATTATTGTTATCATTATTATTATTATTTCTACCTTCATCGTAGGTGCTTATTTGACCGTTTTGAAGATCCCGTTTTTTCGTTCTGAAATGCTGCCATGCTTTTGCCAAACGGGATTAGACACCCCGTCATAAACGTCAGGCAGGTGAGATTGTGGCCAGGACGGTACACTTCACCCCGATATCTGTCTGTGTGACACCCCATTACTGTGTCATCTGAGGATCTGATCTATGGGATCCCTGTTTAACACACAGTTAAAGTGCGATCGCGGGTCCGCGGTCTGTGCAGATGCTACCGGATAGTAACAGCGTGTCCCGTCACCGTTTCCTCTTTTAATTAAATGTCCCATCACGTCCCGAGTGTCTTGTTTGTCTAAAACCTGCATACGATTAAGCAGCTTTGCACATCACCCTGGCAGAACGTGCAGAAATGTTTATAAGGGTCCGTTGTAAAGAGGCACCTCGGAGATCAGCTGTTCAGGCAGGGTAAATGCCATTCAGGAATAACGTGAATGAAGCCGCGATTTAATAATAAAAGCCGGCGTGTCCATGTCCGTGTAAACAGAATTAAAAGGATGGCCTCATTGTCAGCTGGCGTCCGGTATTGGGTTACCTGTCTAATCCGCTATTAATGAGATGCGGTGGCACTGAGCAAAGGGATTCCATCCATCCATGTTGTCAGGCTGGGGCCGGGATTTGCTTAAAAGGCGAGTACGGGTGACGGGACCGTGCTGACAGCTTTCTTTTTAAAATGCAAGGTAGTCTGTAATTAAGTAGAGCTTGACTTAAAGTAGACTTAAAGGATCCTGTTTCGGATAAAATGATTTTTTTCCCTCTTTGTTAAAAAATGAGAACTTTTGCAATAAGTCTCAGCTTGTATATTTCCAGTAGCTCCGTATATATGTAAGAACATATATATATGTTCATTTTTAACACAGAGGAAAAAAAAGATTTTATCTTTCTTTCCATCATGCGTGGGTAAGTCTTTGCCGACTTGCTCGTATAAGCACCGATTTAGGTGTGGTTAATTTACTTGTAGTTATCTTTAAGATTATTTTAAGAATTTTTCGTGCATAATAAAAAAGAGAAAATCTTAAACATCCGGAAAGACCTAAGCCTGCATAATTACCTAAATGAGAGTTTCAAAATTGCAGCGCAATGAGTTAAATCTTTTCTAATTTTGTTCATAAAAATGCTGCTCACAGCGCAGCCGGATGACTGGAGTACGTTTGCGTCCATATTAGGGCGCGGCGACGCGCGACCGTCACACGTGGACGGCGGCGTGTCTGTACACATTTATACAAGCATTAGTTTGCTTCTTTCTAAGAAGCAGCATCCCGCGTTCAGTGATATGAAGGTCCTGTGAAATTCCTTATAAAAGCTTATAATTCCACACATCCGAACATCGTTATGGCGTATGCCTGCGAATCATTCCGAAGTCAAATTTTACGATATCCCCGCTGAATAATGCATAATCAATAATAACTGTCAAAAATGTTTTATGGTTGAATTAAAAGAACTACTTTGTCATAAAGCTTTTAAATGTTTGTTTGAATGATTGTCCCTGCTTATCCTAGTATAGTACAAAAATAGGACCCCGGTAAGAACCCACAGTAATGAATTAAACGCGTGTTTGAAGAGATGGCTGTGTTTAGAGACTGATGCACCAACTGAATGATTTTGTTGTCAAAGATCCTAATTTATGACTGGCTCCCACAGAAGCATCGTATCAGCGACCCTGTGAACCTTTCATCCAGCCCAGGAACCTCAGTATAAACGGTGACCGCGTTTGCAAGACGGGAATGACTCCTGTTTAAAAATCATCTCACGCAGCGTGGGAGGGGGGCCCTGGTCTCCCGGAGTTTCACAACAGCCCTGCTGAGTGATGAACTGGGCCGTCCCTGAAATATAAAGAGGTCTGAAATCAGAAAACACTACGTTTCCCAGAAGACCCAGCAGAGCATTTAATAATTAAAAGCAAAGGCTCTTACAAAACTCCACATGACATCCGGTGATTGATTCACAACTTTCCGTCTGCACAGAAGGCCTCATTAAAGGTTATGGCCATCATATCACTGTTTGGTGAATGTGACATGAACCAGAGCAGTAATCAGATCAGATGTTGTGTAGACATCTTTAGCTTTTGGCTATGGGTTCGCCATGCTTCAGATCTATGTCAGGGCGTCTCCTACTTCCCGCACCCTTGGCTCTGTGGAGCAGCATCAGTTTGTCTGGCAATTAGACTCACTGGCGCTGGACACTTACTAAACAGGGCGGACCAGGTTACCTGCAGATCTGCTCCGTTAAACCGTCAAAACTCAGACTGTGTCTGCCGCCGTTTTCCCGGTGGACGCCTCCCTCTGTCTTCTACAAAATGAGATTGGCTTCAGGTAACCTTCTGTTGTCTCGTAACACACCTCGGTGTGCTAAGCACAAGGGAGACTGCGTGATGAATATTAATAGATCTTCAAAACATTTTTTCTGGGTGTCTCCACAAGCACTGTAATGAAGCAATGTAATTCAACACTTAACTCTTTTAATGTGCTGTTGGTAATCGGTGGCACAGTAAGTGATTTGAAAGAAAGACTGGTGTCAGTAATGCGCTTTTTTCCAGTCAGTCAGAAACAGCCTGCAAGTCTGCGTTTAGGCTTAGGCTTAGCGTTAAGCTTAGGCTTAGGCTTAGGCTTGTGCTTAGGGTTAGGTTCAAGCCCATAGGTTTAGATTCAACATTGATAGGGCTAGGGCTGGGCAATTAATCAAACTATAATTTCAGATTTTGGCTTCCAACGATTACCGAAACAAATCAACTGAGGTAAAATGATAATTGAGCCGCATTTCATTTTGCAATGATGGTAACAGTTTGTCTTCTGTCATAAATCTATTGCACCCCTTTGCAGCTCCTTTTACTTACGTTTCAGTTGAATTAGAGTTCAAGGAAATGCACTGTTAATACCACACTGCTTAATCGAGAAGTTCAGCAAATGCATGATATTTCCAAAGTCAATGACTATTCTTGTTAAATAAATGTGATCTCAAGATCCAATATAATAATCATTTTTTTGCCATAACTGAACAGTCTAAGGTAGGGACCAAACCAGGGGTTAGTGTTCAACTTAGTGGTCGTCTGGATCCTGCTCAAGCTTTCAGTCCTGTGCAGGGCTTCGTTCCCCTTATTAGTTTGTCAAAATATGCTCCCTTCCCATTTTTCCTGCTGGTGCAGCCTTCCCCAAAGCACCATACTGGGCGTGGGCTGCAGCTTAAATGCTTTTTATTGTGGCAGATTTTAAATGAAGACTGGTCAGACATCGTGGAAGCTGACTCAACTCATTTTGTGGTGCTGAGTGGGAAAATTATGTTATCTATCACTGTCTGACTGTACTCAGAGAAAACAGCTTTGCATGTTTCAGGAACGAATTTAATCTTCAGGGTTCAAAACTCGTCTGGGCTGTTGAATTAGTTTTTGTTTGTTATTTTCTGATTGGCTTACGCTGTTGTCCCGCTGAGAGTGTTAGGTTGTGTAGGTTGTTCTGAAGGTTCAGCTGAGTTGATGTAGGACAAAACAAAGGGCCTGTTGTCCCTTTTTTCTCATTATGGGTGAGTTTGTGAGCTGAGACTTCTGACATCGATCATTTATTCCTTTCCTGGGCAGAAATATTGTATTTACAGGTCAGTTTTCCAAACTACTTTTGATCATTCGTAACTCACTTGCATGGTATCTAAATGTGTAAGTTTCGGATGAATTTGTAATCGGAATTGTATGAGGTAAATTCTAACATAATAATCATTTACACTGTTGGATTGTTTTGTACTATAACTAAAATAATACGTGACGTTTGCTAGCTTCTTCTGACAGCCTGACGTTGCTACAAGGCAGCTCATCGTTGACCTCACTATTGACTATCATTCCATCAGCATTGTTACAGTGCGTCACCTGTGTCCTCAGGTCCTGGCTTGAACGCACCCTCAGCATCTTTGAGAATCACGCGAGGAATCACGGCGCCGAAGATGTTCAGCACCAAAAGGTCAGTGTGTGATCCTGCTTTTAAGGGGAGGGGGGTCAGCTTCAGCCACATATCACAGCAGAACAACTCAGCGTCTTACTCCTTACTCGTCAAGTCGTGTGTCATCCCTTTTATGAGTAAAGAAGTTCCAGAGACCTTTAAAACCACGTCTTCGAGCGCCCTTCCTGATTGGAGGTGGCGCCCTTCCTGATTGGAAGTGGCGCCCTTCCTGATTGGAAGTGGCTTCCTTCTTGATTGGAGGTGGCGCCCTTCCTGATTGGAGGTGGCGCCCTTCCTGATTGGAGGTGGCGCCCTTCCTGATTGGAGGTGGCGTCCTTCTTGATTGGAGGTGGCGCTCTTCCTGATTGGAGGTAGCGCCCTTCCTGAATGGAGGTGGCGTCCTTCCTGATTGGAGGTGGTGCCCTTCCTGCAAGGGTCTGTGATATTATGGACCCCTACATTTACCGCCCTGTGTGCAAGCAGCTGTCTTTCCCAGGTTACGTCAAGGGTGTAGATTTGAGTATGGACAGTGGGGACACGTCTCGCTGTGTGTGCTGATGGGGGTGGGGGGATCGGGGCTGATTCCTACCAGTGTGGAACCCAAACCTACACCATTGTATAAGACACACCACATGACTTGTTCTCCATATAAAACTCTTACAGTGCTAAAAAACCTTGGTTTACAGGAAAGTGTAAAGTGGATCTGTGACTTACCAAACCGTCAACATTACACCGATACAGAGAAAAGAAAAAAAATCAAACATACTGGATAGTGTCTTCACCCTTTCCTGGGAATCGCTTGTATTCTGTAAACAGAATCAGGATCAGAATCTTTGTGATTGTCAAGTACAAAAAGGACAAGGAATTTCTTTTGGTGCAGCTGCTGGCATCATGTAAACAATTAAATGCAATAAAACATGAAGACAAAAGGACAAAAAGCAATAAATAGAGTAAATATGAAACGGAGGTAGAAAAATATGAAAATTACAAAATGTGGATTTATGAATAAAAGGACACAATCTATAGGGTGCAGTCAGCTTGGAAGGTGCAAGTAACCTTATTGAGTCAGAAACTGTGGCAGTAGTTGATTAGATATGAAGCAGTGTGCTGGTCACAAGTCCATGCCGAGAAGGGCAATAGAAAGACGTTGTTTAGGTGGCTGATAGTCCTCGTGCTCTGAGCTCTTAGTAGTTACTATAAAACCACAAATAATTACATTAAAAGTAAAGTGACAGAATGAATTGTGCTAGGGAAGTTTATGCCACTTGTATTCTGGCGGAATGTGGATTGGAGGTCTTTTGCACGGCTTAGATACCATGTTGCAGGTTTAAAACACAAACAGACATGAGAAAAACACTTTTTATGTTTACAAAACTCAGTGAAGAACATTACTGCAACTTCGGCGTGACGGGGAGTCATGCTCCCTGAGCTCCCTCGACCTGCCTGGGTGACCCTAACAAGGACAGCCAATCAGAGTCAGCCGGGTCCCGTTACCCAGGGTGCTCGTCCAGTCATCAGCTTCACCTGCCCTTTGAAGTTCTTCTGCTTCACTGCGGCTCACTGCACCAAACGCGGCGGGGTGACATTTTACTCAGGGCTGTCTTTGTTTTCGTCCGAGTTGGTGTTCCGGGCTGAGCTAGTGACTTTTAGGGTCTTTCGTATTAGCATCAGGGTCACCGCGGCCCAGTCGCCTCTTTCACTTTCTCAGAAGAAGCCAGCATTGTGTCCAGTGTGCGACCTCCTGCCAATCTAGTGAACCGATGGCATTGTGCCACTTTCAGGCATGTTGCTGTCGCCGCTGACGCTGTCGGCATGAAAGGTGACACCTTCCGCTGCGGGGGGGTAGAGGTGTGCTGCGTGGGGGTGGAAATGTATCCCGTTGGTTCGTTCATATGTAACAGCGGGTATAGCAGCCTCAGTTTGGCTTTTAAGCACAGATGAAGCTTCTGCTCCAGATTTTGCCATGTCATGGTCACTGCGACTGTGAGGAGTTCAGGATCCATGCCAAGCACATCCTGTATCACTTGCGGCACCTTTAGGACAAATCTGGCACATGCAGGAACATCTACGAAGGTTTTCCGCGGTCAGGAGGTTCTTCCTGATAACGACCCCTGCGGAATGGCGGTGGGTAAAGGAGAGCCTCTCCCATTCCAGATCAGCAGAGCCGCTTCCGTTAGGCCCTGACAAACCGGCCGCCGGACGTATCGTTTTACGGCAGCGGAAGCGGCGAGGGCAATGGAGCATGTCAGGAAGCACGTTCTAGGGAGGGTGGGGAGAGCGACGAGGGTGGAAGGCGAGCTTTATTCCTACACGGATTTTGTGTACACTTCTGCTTTAATTATTCATTTAATTTGTCTTTATATAGCTCCCCAAGTAATCATTGTTTAAAAAGTTTGCTATATAAGTTTAGTTATACATATTTATGGTGCCAAGCAAGGGTGTAGCTGGGGATTCTGGGCCGGCTGACAAATTGTTCCCAAAAGGCCCCCTGCCCATTACATAATTTTATAATTTTACATATTCAAGGCCCCCTATAGAGTGCTGGGTCTCCTAGGAATCTGTGCCCCTACAGGTCACACTATCAAGTCACACTTTTTTGAAACCATAGTGATCTCTGCTTTAAACAGGTTTCACTGTCTATAAACAGGGAGTGGATGTTAGTCTTATGGAATAATTAGTAGTAATCAATTCTGCACATGTGGTTCAATTCAATGTATTTGCATATAGCGCCTTTCACAAGGCGAGGAGAGGAACTAAAAACTCCCAAGTAGGGAGAAAAAAACTTTTGGGGGTCCAGGGTCAACTGGCTACCCCCCCCCCCCCCCATCTATTAAAATGGGGTAAATTAGAGACAGGTCTGTAATCGCTGAGCTCCTGTGGATCCAAACCTGGTTTCTTCATTAGTGATTTGATTACTGCTACTTTAAAATCTGTCAGGTGCATAAACAAATGAGCTGTTGTCTTAAAAATGTAGGAAGGGTTACTTCTATTGCGGTCAATAAGGTTAGAGTAATAGGCTGAGCGTGCCGTATGTAGAGATTGCTTGTATGGCAACCTGAGCACCTCTGACCTCATAGATTTACATTTATGCTCTAATCTTCGGCACTCCGGTTTGTAAGCCACACAGTCTCTGCACAAACCTAAACCCATCAGCTGAGGCTTCGACAAAAGCCACAGTGTCTGTGGGTCTGAGCCAGGAGTCCGGTAATAAGCACAGGTCTGCACCAGCATCAAGCACTACGTCGTTAACAAGAACTGATTTGTTTCCTAAACAGCGGAAGTTCAGTAATGAGCATTTTATGGTGGATTTATGCTGTGGCTCATTTAATCTTATCCGTGAAAATGATATTAAGTTATCAGCACAGTGGAATATTTAGATTTAAGTTCGTCTCTAATAATGGATACTATTACTAATTAGGCTCATTCAAACATTTCAGTTGTTAGATTTAGGGTGTGCCATAGGGTCAGAGTCAGACATGAGCTAAAGGTTGGAAAATACGCCTGGGTGATGCTCTCAGTCAGGCAGGCAGACAATTTACCATGTTATGAGGTAGTATAAATGATTCCCTCCAATTAGGATGGAGAGATTCCATTTACGAAGGCCAGGCCATTCCCAAAAAAGGTCCCAATTATTAATAAAAGCTGAGTTTTGAGACACACACCAAGTCTCTAAGTGGTTCAAATGGTTCCCCCCATCCATCGTGAAGGACGTTGCGTCACGGTCTGGGCCTGCGCCCCTGGTGCTCCCCGCCATCACTCGTTCCTTCAACGCCGTTCCTTCAGCTTTACGGCTGACTGGGCAGCCCTTCACACTTCAGAGAGATAATGAGCCAACAAAACCCAACGAAGAAGGAAAGCGAAGGAAGGAAGAAGAACTCGAGCTAATGACCTCGGCCTCCAGACCAGTGCAGCAAAGCCCCGAGCCCCCGACTTCTCTGGGAGCTGCTGCAGAAGATCTAGAAGGCCATGTCAGGTGATCTCCTGCAGAAGCTTGATCAGCAAATGCCTCGTGTTTCTGAAGGTGGCATGAAGTCTGTTTAAGGGAATCTGAGATTCTCAGATGTCTTCTTCAGTGCTTTCATACACTCCTTATGTTTCGTTTTGGTTATTGTAGTGTTTTTTTTTTCTCTTTTACTAGTATTTGCAGAAAAATGTAAAACATTATGGAAACACTGAATTTCCAGCAGGTGTGCTGTAAGTGGACCAGGGACCTGAGTTGGACTTGGCGTCTTACTTGCAGTATAGCAGAAAACCAACATATTTTAATCTTTGGAGAGGAGACAAAATGATTACCGATGCCCCAAGTGAATTAGCAGTCTTAATCACTCCACGGTGAGTGTGCAGCTCCCCAGGGTGGCGGATTTGCAGTTGGATGGAATCCTCCATGGATCGCCCCGCGGGTGGGAGCTGGCAAGGGGCTGTGTGCTAACTGGGCTCCCTGGTTCCCTCTGGTGTCCCACTGGTCCCAGTTCTCAGGGGAGGAAAGCAGCCAAAGACAGGTCAGGTGCCTGGGGTGGTTTGTGACTTCACGGCTAAATTAACACCGAAAGTGTTTTCTTAAAGACCTGTCCCTCTCTTGGTGTTAAAAACAATCCCAGCGATAATTGAAGTGCGCACTTTCAGTGTGAAATCAGAGAAACTCTTCTTACTGTTAAGGAATAAAAAGCGTTGTTAAACTAACCAGTTTGTTGCTGCTGGATTACCAGAGATTACTGTGAACCAGAATGGTGCTGACTCTCCTTCCAGAATTCACCTCCTGAAATACATTGCACTTTGAATAAAATGTGAATATATTTGCCTTGTCAATAAGCTCCACCTTATACTGACTTTCAGTGTACACTGTGTGAACATTAAGGGCTGATCAGTTGAAGCTCCCCAGTGAAAGGTTTGATCTGGCCAGTGACCAGCACACCCCAGTACTGTGCCTTGTACACACCAGTACTGTTGCAAGTACACCCCAGTACTGTGCCTTGTACACACCAATACTGTTACAAGTACACACCAGTACTCTTCTTAGTATACGCTAGTACTGCTGCAAGAACACACTGGTACTATTCCTAGTACACACATTTACGAGTATACAACAGTGTTGTTCCCGGTACATACCCATTCAGAGTGTTAAAGTGCACTCTGGTACTGTTTTCAGTACTCACCGATACTATTATGAGTACACTCTGGTGCTCTTCCCAATACACACAATACTGTTACGAGTATACACTGGCATTGTTCCCAGTACTCATAACAGTATCAGTGTCTATTGGGAACAGTGTACTCACAACAGTATCACTCACAAAAGTTCTGGAATCTGGTTAGAAGTTCCTGGACTGTCTCATCTGGGGACTTTTGAGGCTCCTGGTCACTTTTGCGTGTCGCTTTTGCGACCGGTACCTTTATGCTAAATAAGTGTGGGAGACACAAAAACTTATTTCACGCTTAATTCGAAACTATACCGCCACCCCAAAATAATGGAGAATGAACAAGTTGTTTTAGCTCATTTGTTAGTAATTTGGGGGGGGGGGGGGGTGATTGCGATTAAAATAGGACACAGCCTTTCATTTATATTTTATTCATACAACCTGTAACATGTAATTAGCCCCTGACATACAGATTCAATTGACACATGGAAAGTCCAAGTCCTGTTCATCAGACCTCCAATGTACGTTCTTTCCATTTGTAGCATATGAGTGTTGTGATTGGACAGTTTATTATTGACAACATGTCATGATTCCAGTTCTTAAACCTCAGGCAATTGAATTAAGCTTTATAAATTTGGGGTAACAAATGCATGAAAATAATGACTATTTCTAACTGTTGCTTCTGAATACCAATGAAAAGTCTGCTTCCTTTCCAAACTTGTTTTTGCTTCGCCAAAAAATTAGTTCAACATCAGGCAAAAAGAATATGAATTATGAATTTAGCTAATTTGTCTCTTGATGTTTTCATTCATTCTTAGAGGGATTGTGTGACACATCATTATGTCACAATGTTACTAAGTGCTTCGAAATGCATGCTGGGAACCCAAGGAAGGTACTACATCATCATTTTGTTTACATTTTTGTCCTCATTGTTATTAGCGTCTGTGGGAGCTCAGCTCACTGGAGCAGACAGGCAGCCAGTGTAGGATCAGCTGACCCCACTGGCTTGCCGTAATCTGTGTTGGAGCAGGAAGAAAACTGTCTCCTTCTGCCTCGAAACGTTCGATCTTTCTGTAGACATTGCTGTTTTCACTTGCAGAGCTGTATTTGTTTATTTGAATTAATCTCGGCGTCATTCCTTTGTAGTTCCGTGAACTCATTTGTGATTGATGTAAAATTGCCCAAATTATCGAAGCAGTTAAATCTTGCATTTTGGAATGGATAGGGGATGGCATGATGGCGCAGTGCTTAGCACTGTCGCATCACACCTCGTGGTTCGGGTCTCCCCCTAGGACCCATGTGCGTGGAGTTTGCATGTTCTCCCCATGTCATTGTGAGGTTTCTTCTGAGTACTGTCTGAAAACATGCCGAGGTTAATTGTAGTTACCGAATTGTCCATAGGTGTGCATGTGTAAGTGGCTGGTGTGTGAGTGTGCCCTGCCATGGGTTGGTACCCCGTCCTGGGTGGTTTCCTGCCTTGTGCCTGTTGCCTCTGGGATAGACTCCAGACCCCCCGCAACCCTGAATAGGACAAGCAGTTATGGAAAATGGGTGGATGGATGGATGGAATGAACAGTCATTAGAAGAACCTTAAAATGTTAAGCAGATTTGCCCCTGCTCAGATCAGATTTTCTTTTTTGAGAAGACTGTCTATCTGATGGATATCTGATGCATATCTGATGGATGTCTGATGGATATCTGATGGATATCTCAATGCACGTGTGATCTCAGTGGTAGGAAAGGAGAGAAAGCTAGGAAGACAGAGCCTCGGGGTGCTTGCCAAGGTGACGGGATGTTTGATAGGAGGATGGGTCTTGTGCCACTGGACACACAAAGCTAAGCTAAACTAAAAGCGGCTCTTTGTTCTCCATGGGAAATGGGAGAGATGCCGTCTTGCTGGATACAGTGGTGGGCTTGTTCTTTCGTTGCCAAGCAGGGAGGGATGTTCATCATCAAGATGCATGCTGGGACACGGGGAAGCACGTTGTCACATGATGTCACGGCGGTCATCGTCGTCTCTATGTTTCCATCGCCAAATGTACCTCTCTGTGAACGGCAGCTGGTGGGTGCGTAAGAGCATTAGAGGCAGCTGAAAGAGAGAAAAAACATTGGATTTTGACACTGAAGTCGAAAGTTTTAAAAAAAAAGTCAAAAGTGAAATATAAGAAACCTGTCAGTGACTGTGAGCTGTCTGTAGGAGGCTCATCATCTTACACGACGACACCATACAGATGCCTCACATTTAGCTGCTTTCTGGGTTCATTCTGCATAAAATGAAAGCTCACATCTGCTCGAAAATTCAAATTTTAAAACTTTCTACTTCAGTTTCAAGATTGTCAACTTTTTTTTTCCTCAAAAGTTTATTTTGACTTTAATCTCAAAACTTTTCACTTTAATCTCAAAATGTTTTTTTTTTTTTTCATTTAAGTGGCCCTAATGCTCTTCCATACATGGTCCTGTTATGTTAATAAATAAAATGAGATTTGAAATGTGATGTCCTCTTCCATAACTGTTTGTCCAATACATGGTAATGAGAATGGGGTTCTATCCCAGGCAGCACAGTGCGTGAGGCAGGGCACAACTGCAGACACTTGGTTAGAGTTAGGGCTACAGAGCAGAGCACAGAGCATGTTTATGTGCTATTTCTTCCTGTGTTCTCAGTTAGACACGGAAAGTTCAGCTTCAACTAACCAGTTGAGGACTCTGTGAATGTGACTCTTTACACTCAGCTGGTTGGTTGATAGAAAATCTTGTTCTGGACTTGTACTTTCTGAACCTGAACTTTCCACCTCTGGTTCTCCAAACACTGAGGAAATGCTGCATGTTATTAAAAGAAAAAAGAATCTAGCCCAAAACGGAAAGATCAGCAAGCCTGGGCTTTGGCGCTAATTAAAAGCCTGCGAGCAAAGCACTGTGTGAGTGTAAATCCAGAATCAAGCTGGGACCTTCCCAGGGAAATAGCAGGGAAAACAATGTCGATCCATTACATGGATTTTTATTTTGCTTTCTCCTGTCTGCTTGACTTGTAATCAAGGCCCAATGGTCATCTCATAATCTCATATCTCAGTCTTTCTTTCTGTGGGTTGAAGTGATATTTGATCGTTTATGTTTCGTTTTTCCCATCAGCTTCTTTCTGGCAAGGTTTCCCGGACAGAGTCTGCCTCTCAGCGTGTTTAAGTTCAGGATGGGTTTACATTCCCATGAAGCACCTCCCCCCCCCCCCCCCCCCCCCCCCCACCCGTAGTGTAGATATTACAGAATAGTGAATGTGATGAAGCGCAGTGAGGTATAATCCCACCTGAATCCCTCGTCTGATAACTGACACCTAAATTAATTTATATCCTATTTATACGGAAAGAGCAACGTGTTTGCTGTTGATTCTTGAAGGATCAGTGATGTCAATAAAGCACATTCAACAGATGAAGTTTATGAATTGCGGGCAGCAGGCAGAGGTGCCCTCATCATGGCACACTTGCTTCTTCTGCTGTAGATAGGCTCTCCTTCCAGCTAACTGTCTTCAGAGGTGGCCTTGCGACCACACCCATCCATCCATTCTCTTGTAACCGCTGGAGCCTAGGGGCTCAAAGCAGGGAACAACCCAAGATGGGGCGCCGACCCAACGCAAGGCACACTTACACACCATTCACATCTATGGGCGATTTAGTAACTCCAATTAACCTCAGCAAGTTTTTGGACTGTGGAGGGAAACTGGAGAACCTGGAGGAAACCCCACGATGACATGGAGAGAGCATGCAAACTCAACACACTTGGAGCCATCATGGAAATTTAAACCCTGGTGCTAGAGGTGTGAGGCAACAGTGCTAACCACTGCCTAGCATGCAGTCCTGCTACCACAGCCATTTCTTCAAAATTATTTTCATATGTTGGTTCCTCTAGGCTTGTAATGTAGGGAATGAACCTGCAAAGAGGTGATTGCAGGTCGACGCACTTGATCACTCCCAGATACAGGTTTCTTCCTACAGGAACGTCTGGATTTCATCGTGTCACTTTGAAGCCGGACGGTGATCGCATTGTTGCCGAGTGAAACACCGTATCGCTTTCTGTCGCGTCCGTGAAAGTGCTTGCCAAGTCAGATTTCTTGAAAACAGATCTGATTCCCTCCCAGATACAAAATCAATATTAAGGGAAGCTAATGAATTTGAATTTCCTGCAGGGAGATGGCTGTGAGAAGAATTCTTGTTTTATTTCCTGCAGTGGTGCATCGAAGGGCTGAGCTCCATTCACAGTGGAGGATGAAATGGCCGCCTTCGGCTCCGGGTGAAACGCAAACTTCACTGAGAAATGTAACACCCATGGTATTTTGGCTGTGGCCTTCACCTCGAAACTTCCTGAACGATAAGCTTTATTTAGTCTTGAGGTCTGGGCTGTTGGTGATCCTCTTGATACGTCATTGATTCCGGTGTGTTTGCGCTTCGTCAGGGACACGGTGAAGCTGTTCATCTGATGTCCTCTGGAAGTCTCTGATTTACGAGCTTCTAAACAGGGCCTCCGTTGGGGTGACTCAACAGAAATGGCAGGGGTCTGTGCAGTAGTACGACTATAGTGAGGCTCACGTGTTTGTAACACTGTGACTTATCACAGGCTCTTGTGATTACCTACAATTATATAGTCTTGGACGGCTATGTGAGAATCATATTTATAAAAACAGAATATTCACATGTAAATGTTATAATTATAAAAACAGAGATTTTAAAAGCTACATTTTCAGAGTAACGGGGAGCTGTAATACATACAGACAGCATAAAATCACGAGCTGAGTGACAACATGTTGGAACTGTTACCAGCTAAAATAATCTTCACAAAAACTCTTCCCGAACAGTGACTATAATTTGGGTTTCCTGTGGTTGCTTGTCACCTGGAGACAGGTCCAGAGTTTATCAACGTGACGTATTCTGCTAAGGATATTTTGCTTTGTCCATCAGTTAAACCGGTATAAAAGATCAACAATGTCTCTCATTCACCATGACGGAATCTCCCCTCTCAAAGTCAAGCACTCTCTCGGCAACTGGACCACGCCTTGAACGATTTGACGAGAGTGTGGCCTTCTTACAACCTTACAACACATGTGTCCTTGATGGCTTAGTGTGACTTCCTCATTTAAAAGAGGAACTTTTGCATTCCATGAATAGAGTCCCACAGAAAGCAGTAAAAACAAAAGGTTCTGTGGGAAGAACTTCCACGACGGAGTCTTTCTAATCGGATTTGGCGGGAAACTTGCCAAGTTTCCTATCGACTGACAGCTTCTGCTTTCATCACCACACGCACTAGACTCGGTGAGAGGTACATTTTGGTGCTTCTCAGAGAATTGTGGGTGGGTGTTCAGACTGAAAGGTGAGGGAACGGCGAGCCTAGCAGCACACACTGAAAAAGGCAAAGCACAGTTTGCCAGAGTTAATGTTTTATGCTTTTATACAAGATCAGTGTTACTTCATCTGTTCATTGCTGTCATTATTAGTTGTTGTTACACACACGTCTGCGCTTATCTGCTTATTAACTTGCAATAGATTATTGCAGATTTGCTAGAAATATACAGAAATAATATATGTCATATAATATTGCTGCAGTTACTTGCTAGAAATTTCCATAAAAAACAATGAGGACGGGTCATAGATTAATGCAGGACAGTACAACCTGATATTTAGGCTTAATTTCAGAGGATATTAAGTTATCTTAAACCACCTGCTGATGGTGGCCAGAGTTTTAGGTACAAATCAAAAGGAAATTTAAATATTTAAAATGTGTTCAACTTGTTTTATGCATAATCTATGGAGCATACAGTGCCATATTGTTGTCCGTTGATATTCTGAGCATGTTTTATAGTTGACCCTTCCACGTTGTGAGGGTTAGACTCTCCGCGATCTGGAAAAAAACACGTGCATTTTTTGATCCCCTTGGCAAGCAGAGTGAAGCAAAGAGAAGGCATATGAGAAATGCAAGATACACCATACGGACAAAAGTATTGGGACGCACCTCTCAATCATCAAAATTTAGGGGCTTCATTCAGACCCATTGCCCCTGGAGTATAAAATCAAGCATCTAGCCATGCAGTCTACAAAAATTTGTAAAAAAAAAATGGGTCATTCTGAAGAGCTCAGTGAATTCAGTGTGGTGCTGTCATAGGCTGGTACCCTTGCAATAAGTCAGTTCCTGAAATTTCTTCCCTTCTAAAAAGACCACGGCTAACTGTAAGTGGTGTTATTGCGAACTGGAAGCGTTTAAGACAAACAGAAACTCAGCCATGCAGTGGCAGACCTTGTAAAGTGACAGGGAGGGGTTGCTGAGTGCTGAGGCCACTGCTCTGTAACTGCAGATTTCCAACCTTCCTCTGGCATGGAAACAGCATAAAATCTGTGCACTGGGAGCTCCATGGAATGGGCTTCCAAGGCCGAGCAGCTGCATGCAAGCCTCACATCACCCAGTGCAATGCTAAGCGTAGTATGCAGTGGTGTAAAGCACACCGCCACTGGACTCAGGAGCCGTAGAAACGTGTGCTGTGGAATGACGAATCACGCTTCTCTGTCTGGCAGTCTGATGGACGAGTCTGGCTTTGACGGATGCCAGGAGAACATTCCTTGCCTGACTGCATTGTGCCAACTGTAAAGTTTGGTGGAGGACGGATAATGGTATGGGTTTGTTTTTCCGGGGTTGGGCTTGGCTCCTTAGTTCCAGTGAAGGGAAGTCTTAATGCCTCAGCACACCAAGACATTTTGGACAATTCTATGCTTCCAACTTGGTGGGAACAGTTTGGGGAAGGAAGGACCTTTTCTGTCCCAAAACTTTTGCCACGGAGCGATCACAGCAAAATATCAAGTGAGAAGGTGCCATGAACGTGTGTGGTGTCCTCTACACCAAGAAGCTCACCGAAACACTCCCAAAAATGCCCATTTACTTTACATTAACTTGATGCTGATTGCTGGTGTCCTGCTCAATTAGTTTTAGGGTATTTCCTTAAGGTACGGAAAATAGTGTATCGACAAGTTCCTCAGACAGAGCTGATCTGACTGAGGCACTTTGGAACAAAGTCGTCGACCTAATTTCCATGCAACAATATTCATTAAAGGAATTCTCTTCATTTAACTTCATCTGTGTTGTAATTGGGCCTGGAGGTTTAACCACATTTTCAATTAAAGCCCTGTGTCAGCGGAGAGAGGACAGACCTGGCTGAGGGCAGGAATGGTAGTATTAGATATGTATGAGATAACGGCCCCCTGGGCCTCGCACAGAAATGTTGAAACTAAAAATAATCTGGGGAGAGGATCCGCAAATCATTTTATAGCCGTGGAATCGTGACTTTTCCTCAAGCCTTTTCATTCGCTGAGTGTGCGTGTTTAATCGGCATGATCCATGCTCAGCCTCCAATCCCAAAGATGCGTCGTAAGCCGGTGTCAGTTTTACACCATGCTGAGGTGCTCCGGCAAGTTCCTGAGGCGGAAAATGAGAGGATTCATTTCACACACGTTGTTTACGGTGCATGTCCTGCAATCCTCCTTTATGTACATAAACATGCATCACCCTTAATCGACCTGAATACTATCACACTCTTGCCGATTTGAAATAAACTGTGAAATTGCGACAACATGTAGAGAGACTCATATGAAGACAGCAGAAGCTTTGCTGCTGTCTGCATGCCCTCGTTCCAGTGGATTTGTTGACAGAGATCTGGTTTCGCTTCCATCGTGTTTCAAGAACATGCGGATTATCTGCAGATGTTCAGCTAGTTAACCAGCCGGTTAACCCGCAGGTGTGCTGGTCAGCCTTGCTGATGACTTTGCCCACAGACTGATGCTCTGATGCATGTGAATGAACTCCCTCCTCCTGAACTTTGTAGATCAGCCTTTCCCGACCCGGTCCTCAGGGGCCCTCAGTCCAGTCCACGTTTTTGCTCCCTCCCAGCTCCCTACAAGTATATGAGCTGTCTAAAGGAGGGAGCAAAAATGTAGAGTGTCTGGGCCGGTTGGGAAACACTGTTGAAGATGATCTCATCGCCACAGGTGGCCCCTGCTGTTCCTGGATCAGCTCTGCAGATCTCACCTGCATTTAGGTCCGCCATAACAAGGGTCGGTTTAATGTAATTCGGAGTCAATGGGTGGAAACGAGGCAGGCCAGCTCCTCATGGTTATGGTCCATATGGTGCCACCAGATGGGGACAGTAGGAGGTGTCATTTGGACAGTCCCACCAGTAGGGGGAGCAGGGTGATAAATAGGAGCACTTTATATATGCTGTGTTCATTAGAGTTTCATGCTTACAGTCCCGTTGAACATCAATTCTGCTGAAGTTGACACTCTGACACGAGATCTCTGCCATGGTGGAGTCATTAGCTGCTATTTGTTGTTTATTGTTATTTATCGTTTATCCTCTGTCCTTGTCATACTTATTGTCTTGTTTGTTTGGCAGGAAGTGGTCAACGGGAAGTATGGATGTCATTAAACCACGCGCACATGAGTGCAAACAGCCTCAGTCTGCATTCTTCATGCCGCTCGTGGCAAATCAGTGCTGATATTTGGGATTTTCCGGCACCAGCTGCACATTCACCTGCTAAAGGCACAGTGGGATTCCCAACATTCCAGTCTGGGGGGTGGGACGTTCCCATGTTATATAGCAGTGATAATATGACAAAGCTTGAGTGGTTTGTTGTTTGTTTAGGTTTTGGTCACATGATGTTTACATGTACAGTGTGTTAGCGTGGGGATGGGATCCATCGACTAGATTCAGGGAGTTTAATTTCTTCTTAATCATTGCAGACTGTCCAGTTTCACTGGCCAGCAAAAGGCAGCACACAGGAAACAGCAAACCTCCAGATGGTTGAGTTTTACATGCTGCTTATTGTGTAAAGGGGCAGCGTGTGACTCAGTGGGTTTGGACATGTTGCCTGTGATCAGACGGTTGCCAGATCAAATCCCCCGATTGGTAGAGTGATTTATCCCCCAGTTGCTCCAGAGACTGGCTAACTCTGCTTTCTCAAAAAGTCTATGTCGCCTTGGATAAAAGTGTCTGCTAGATGCATAAAATTGCTGGTTCAAGCAGTTAATGTTCGTTATCAGCGGGTCTGGCGAAGTTGAACCTTTGTTTGCTTTCTGTCATGCATTTAGGGTTGGCTAAAAGACGATAACGGTATTCGGATGTCTGTGGAAGTGTGGGAATGCTGATGTGGACCGTCCATCAAGGGAGACACGTGGCTCATTTAAAGCATGTTTGAGTGGGAACGTGAGGATAAAAATGTCATTAATTGATCAGCTACCTTGACAGAGGGCATGATGGTGTCGATGCTTTTTCATCGTGCATTAAATGTGAGAAGTCAAGCTGTGTTCCTACTCAGGTCTCTTCATGATTGGCCAACAAAGGGCTTAGTGAGGCTTGTTGTTCTTCTTTTAGTCATTGCTGGTTCTGGACACAGACTCCCTAGGTTTGTTCGTTCATCTGACCTTAAGTAGTTTTTGGATGAAACTTTGGTAGAAAATCTGCTGCCGGTGGCCACATGACAGGAAGCTAGGCGCTGGGACCCCAACCGGGGGTGTGAAAGCGCAGTGTGTGGGATGGCAGGTTGATCAGGTCGGCCTACAGGGGGATGTGGCCACGCGGGGAGGGTGGAGTGGTGGGGAGGGGGTGCAGGAAAGCCTAACTGGTTGTTTGTTTTATAGGCATGGAGGCCTGGCATCATTATGTAATTGCTAATTAATCGTGTTTATTAATGTCTGCGTGTGTTTATCTCTATGTGTGATTAAACTGTCCTGAATAAGATGCAATAGCAGTTGGAAGGGACTCTGCTGCACCTCACTTCCTGTCTCCTCCGTTGCTGGGCGTCTCCCCCAGTAACCCGCACTCCAGTTTCAATTCCCCCCAAACCGCCCAGTTTATCCTCCCAACCGAAACCCCAACGTTATCCTCATTTTTTCCTTTGCGCCATAATGGCCGCCTCAGTTTTGGTTCCCCTTGATGTCCCCACCCTTCCTCCATCATTCCCCGAAAAGGGGATTACATAAAACCCAATTCACAGTCACCCATTACGTCATCTGCTTCTGCCCACAGTGACAATAACATCCCAGGGCTTCCACATGAAACAGCACAATAAAAAGCTTATTAAAAATGAATGTCTATTCAGGATGTTTCGATGAAAGCATATGCTAAGGGACTAAAGAATGTAATCCGATAACCTCACATTAAAGGTGTCTAATATGATTGCTCCCACTGCCCTGTAAGGTGTAGGTCTTAACTACTGCTTTCCAGCTTCCCACCATACATGGAGTCTTCTTACTGAGACTGATTGTCAGTCCTGCTCAGTCTGATGGATGGACTTCTTTCTGCTCATTCTGGAGGGCTGATGTCTTCCTGCTCAGTCTTGAAGTTCTGACATCTTCCTATTCATTCTGAAGATCTGACGTCTTCCTGCTCTTCTGGAAGGTCTAACGATTTCCTGTTCAGACTGAAGGTTTGACGTCTTCCTGCTCAGTTTGATGGTCTGACGTCTTCTTGGTCATTCTGGAGGTCTGACATCCACGTGCTGAGTCTGAAGTTCTGACATCTTCCTGCTCACACTGTACATCTGGTGTCTTCCTGCTCAGTCTGAAGGTGTGACGTCTTCCTGCTCAGCCTGAAGTTTGACATTTTCCTGTAGATCTGAAGTCTTCCAGCTCCTTTTGGAGGTGTGGCATCTTCCTGCTCAGTCTGAATGTCTGACGTCTTTCTGCTCATGCTGAAGGTCTGATATTTCCCTGCTCATTCTGAAGGTCTGACGTCTTCCCGCTCAGTCCGAAGATCTGGCGTCTTCCTGCTTAAAACCTAAAGACAGAAGGATTGCGAAGCTCCACTTTCATGGTCTGTATTCACACCGAAGGTTCAGAACAAGGCAGCTCTTACCCTCCTAGTGGTAAGTTCTCCAGATTGTTCTAACCATTTCTCTGGCATTGGTCATCACATTTACAGCGGCGCTCAAGTGACCCGTTAGGAAAGATCAGAACATCTGTCTGGAGGCCATGAAATTAGGTGCCTTCCCCCCCATCAGCAAGGTGCAGCTGACTATGACAGGGCATAGAGCTCACACATGGGTTCCAGAGAGGAACATTTCTCCACACAGGCCGCCAATCCAGACAGCACTGCACTGCCAGTCCCTTGGCGAGATCACATCTGCATCTCACTGGACGCTCATCAGTGTGCTGCATTCAGGTGGACAGTCTGCTAAAGGTGCTTCATCATTCACAGGTCCATCTCCAGGACTCCTTGCAGGTGCCCAGTGGGACTGTATCCATTTAATGATCATGATGCAGATTTGAATGCTCAGTCACGGGGTCTGACCTGCCTCTTATTAACAGCTGCTATGACTGTCATTTCAGTTCCTTATGAAGAGAAGCCAGACCTTCAAAAGACATACTTTTCTAAAACAGTTTTAATCTTTATACCCTGCGGAGTTACATGCTTCTCTCATAAGCATCACACTGGCATCAGTCTTTCACCCTTTATTTCTGCACGACTGTAGTATTTAATGGGACATGATCCCGATCAGCTAAACAAAAACGGCAGCTTCGAGGTGGAAGCCATGTCTGCTGAAGGAGATTGGCACGGTGTAGAACTGACCCTTGTAAATTGTACTGTGATGGGGGGGGGGGGCACCACTCCCTGTAAGTGGCAGTGGTTCGGGGTTGGTGTTCGCACGCCGTCTGCGGTGAGGATCAACACACGTGTGTAGGCCAACGAGGAGGAGAAGTGACCATTAGCACGGCTAAATCGATCCTGAGCCGTGGATCTGGGCCGTGTGTTAAGGGCAACCACACAACCCAGGGGAAAGGGCCATGCCTGTGTCTTCATCTTATAACCATTTATCCAGCGCATGGTGGCGGGGATAACTTTGTTTTTAAGTAGATTCAAAGATCTTCATTATATATTGAAAGAATAAGCCTTTCATACTTTTACCCCATATAGGGTGTCTGTGCGCGTTCAGCTCCCAGTAACTATGTGCTACTCAATTGTGAAAGATGGGTGGGAAGGTCTTTCATACTAAGAAATGATGAAATATTAAATTTCTAATACAACGGTCAATAATCTTGGTGTCACCTCCCAGGTACGGTAAAGGTCATCTGCTCAATATTTGGTGACAGTTTTTCACAGGTAGGTGAACCTTGGGGCCGCTCTCCTCTGTCACTATGGAATTCCGTGCAGTAATTTCCTTGACATTCTTTTCCCCGTTACTGTTTATTGCTGTCCATTATTTATTGTTACTGTCTATTAATGGGGATCTATTAATTAATGGGGATGCATTTGCTGTTTATTGTGTTACTATGTAAACTTGGATATTCCTTTGGAAATAATAAAATACTGATCTATCAATCTATCTGTCTGTCTGTCTGTCTGTCTGATCTAATCTTTACCACTCTGTTTCTTGTGGAGCGGGGGGGACAGAACATTGTAAATGGCGTTACAACTTTAACATAGAAAAAAAAAGGCCTTTAACTCTATTTGCTCCAGGGCCTTTGCCACTTTGGATAAATCCCTCTGTTAAATAAAATGTAAAACATTTAAATAAAGAGCACAACCGAAGGCCATGCAGTTCACCGTTCCAGTGTCACATTGCCGTTCAGCTTTCCGTGTTGTCACACATGGAGAGGGTCAGAGGGTCAGGGATCACCTTCACCACATGTCCGGCCAAACACACCCAGCTATTGACATTTGACAGTCTGCCGGTGATCTAACCTGTTTGCCAGGTAGTGTTTCAATGCTGTGCTTCCTCTGTTTTATTTGGTCCTTCAGATTAAAGAAGAAGTCCCAGTCTGTGGATATAACCAGCCAGGGATACTCCGGTACCCTGGTTAAGGATAACCAGCATTCCCCGATAAACCGGCTTGTGCCATCTGCCGCCAAGACAACCGTATCAGGGGAGGAGGAGGGCCGAAATGCAACCAACTCCCAGAGAGCACGCAGCCCGCGACATAGTGACTTGAAGCGGTTCTACACCATGGGTAACTCCACGAGTCCTGGACGTGTGAAGGGCTGTGTGTGGTCAGAGCTGTGGCTGTGTAAACCAGCATCTTCTGGGGTCAGTTCCAGAAGGGGCTTCGCTACTGTGCCCTCGAACGGGGGCCTTAACATGAAGTGTGGCGGTAAAATTGCAGGGTATAGAGTCAGGCAACTCACACAAGCTGACATCTTAGCATCAGTGTGGAGTGAGGCTGCAAGAGACCCTCGCTTGTCGGTGCAGTCAGCATCCATTCCTAGCGGTTTTCTCTGCAGAACAAGATGCTCCCCCATTGTGGCGGGATTTTAGTGAAACTCCCCCCTCAGGGAGACTGAGAGAACTGGGATGAAACAGGAAGTGTTTCAGCCCAGGGGTATTTTAATTATACTGAACTAGGCAGAGATGGACAGACTGTTCAGAGGGCAGGTGCTCAGAGAAAGATGTGTACTGAGAGCACAGGCTCACCCTCCAATAGCTGCATTCCGTAGTGATCACATGACCTTGTTCAGCTGCGTCTCCATCATGGCGTTGGCCTCCATCTCTAGGGTGGGGGTGTGGCACCATCTCTGAGGATGACAGATCCACATTGAGCTGATCCCCAAACCTCCATAGGTCTACAGCACTCCCCCCCCCCCCCCACCAGGAGAGTAAAGAAAGGAACCTGAACCACAGGATCTTTGCAGGGAGGTGTCCCTCTGGGGTCCTGAGTGTCCAAGCCCAGGAGGTTTGCTCAGGGGGGCCGAACAGTAAATCCATGCGAATTAATGAAAAGTGAGCAGATCCTCAGAGTTTGGAACCTTTGCTGTCGCCTGCGGTGAGCAGTGCTGTCGACTTCTGTGATGAACACTGACAATTCTTCAGTAAATTGGAATGTGATGGAGAAAAATGAAGGAGGCATCTGTACCCTAATGGGTATAGATGTGTGTTTGGCTTTATAAAGGAAATTGAGTCATTTACACATTTCGCCGGTGGTTATTGCTTATCGTAATCCATTAGGACCGGGGGGAACAAATTTCTAACAAGACTGCCTATGTGTAGTACACAGGGAGTCAGCCAATGGCACGTTTCTGATAGAAGAGTCACGCACGTCTGATGGTGGGGTCATGGTAGCTGAGCCCTCATCAGAACTCTGACGATCCATTTCAATACTACATGCTGATACTAATGGAAAATGTTAGATACAATTCAGTTTAATCCCTGCTGGGACCCCTGGTTAGTGCCTTTCTGCCATGTACGACAGAAACAAAAGTCTGCGATATTTTCACTGTGAAGAAAGTAATCAGACCCTGGAGCAACCAAAACGGTTCTCGGAGGAGTCTGCGTGGAGAACTCGGGCACAGTCCGACCACAAGCAGCCTGAGGCTTTAGCACAGGGGCGGCCAATCTTATCCAGAAATGGCCGCTGTGTTTGCGGGCTTTTTGGGGTAACCTTTAGGCCAGCTGTCCAAACAAATGTGCGCGGACTCTTCAGACAATCAGTCCTCTAATTAGTAATCTAATTAATGAGTTGCTACGAAAACCCGCACACACAGCGACTGTTTCTGGATAAGATTGCCCACCCCTGTTTTAGCAGGACCAAGATTAGAAACAGGGCCCAGACAGTTACCCACCCCAAAAGTCACCAGAAGACAAAAGAGTCATCAGGCTTCACTGTGTGTCATACTCTCCTACACGCCTGCAGACGGTTCATCTTGACCCGCTGAGAGACGGAGTTAATACCTCATTTGGCTCTCGTGAGCTATGACTCACAGACCAGTTTAGGGTTATAACAATAACCCGTCTGATTCATCCATTTGTCTGTCTAGGAAGATCTGCACTACCAGGTTAGGTTTGAAGGGTGTCTGTCCTGCTCAAGGTCAAAGTAGGATGTTGGATTCTTGGCTCAGTGAGAGCAAAAGTTGATGGATAGGCTCCATTTGGGTTCAGCACATCTGGTTTATTCCCGCATTTAACTAGCAGTGTTAATTTAGTCATGGAATATGATACTGCAAGCGTTGCCTTTATTACATGTATAATGCAGAAGCGCTTATCAGCCAGTGATTAGGGGAGTGACCCCTGCCGTTTTCAGTTTTTCAGTGTCCTCACTATCGATGCGAGGTCTCTTTAACTCTGCGAGACGTCGCGAGGCAGCCAGATAAGCATGCACTTAATAACCAGGAATTTCGAGTACAAATGAGCTCTTCTGCCTCTTTGGAACTGCAGTACCTCTGGTAGTCGAGACGGAACCGCAGCAGAACATTTGGCGATTCCCCGAAGTTTTAGGGACATGCAAACCAGACGCCAGGAGTTACTTGACAGATTCGGCAGGGGACCTGATACAGGACTGCATTTCTGCGACGTGTTAGCAGCCTGTGATCCCATCAGGACATCAGTCACCATCCAGAGGATGACTGACAAGGAGCCGCTCCCACGCCGTCCGGCTTGCAGTGAGGAAACGCTCATTATTTTTACTTTTTGGGTTTTTCTTAAGAATAACTGCTTTGCTTGTTAATTCCTTTTGACTGCAGAGGTTAAACCAATTATCCTTTTTTCAATTTAAACGAAAGGAGTTTAAGTTTTAAACGTTAGAAATTGTTTAAAATGATTTGCCGCGATTATAGTATTCGGTTTAAATATGTTCCATGCTGTAGACCATCGTATTGTTTGTACATAATGTCATTTCAGCTGACCGCTAAGCACTGGACTGAATTAATTAATTTCCTGGTTGAACTTTTAGGTTTCACTTTTAGCAGATATCATACGTCTGTAAAATCACATGCTGGTTATATTAATTCGCAGTAGTCTAATGAATCAAGCGACCTAAAATGAATCATTTTATGTTTTAATTATGCAGATAATATTTCTGCGAATAACGTGTCGGCTGGGCCATAACTTATTGTTTTATTTCTTTTTGACAAAGCGTGGCTGCTATATATAGTCCAAGGAAGTAGGAACTGGGGGGTGGATTTGTCCTCTTAAAAATTTTTATTTGACTTCATTCATCCCCCAATAAGCAGTGGTGCCCCCTCCTCCAATATTAAAATTTGTCCTACGCCGTTGATAATGACACACCTGTGTGACAAACTATATACTTGAAAAAATTCATGGTTTGATTCCTCTTATCAGTCCAGAGTACCCAGACAGGAAGAATCAGAGGTAATAGAAAGCAGAAATGAGTGAAATGGATTAATACTCGATATTAGAGATAGACAGATCGATACCTCCATGTTCATTTTCTGATAGTAGAACGTTATTTACGAATTTAGTATTGGTATTAGTATCGATTAGAGGTGGAAATTTCAGGTCCAGAAAGTAAAATTCCAAGACCAGGATTTTGTTTCAACCAGTCAGTTGAGCATAAAGAGTCAGAGTCACAGAGTACTCAACTGGCTGGTTGAAACAAAATCCTGGTCTTGGAATTTTACTTTCTGGACCTGAAATTTCCACTTATTCAGTCACGGCTAGAGGTCTGAAGCGGCTCACTGACAGCTTACCTAGTTAAGGTTACAAAACACCTGATAATTATGACAACTAGCGGCTGGAGAGCCGTATAGAGTGCAGAAAAGTAGGCGTCTGCTTAAAAGGTCGTTTCCAAAATCGCTAAGGGATCTGAAAATCGCCAAGTGAATATTTTCGAAACCTAGCAAAACGTATCAGGTCTTTTTAATTTCAGCAAAAAGCGAGACACGCAGCCTTGTTATCATTGGCTCTGGTAGTCAAGCTATTCGTCGTGTCAGCTGGGAAACCACGTGGTCCGGCAGATGACCCGAAATACCGTTTGCTCAGGAGTCACGAACATTTGAACCATGGCGCAAATCGGTTTTCCCAATGGAGTTTAAAATCGACGTCATCCTGCGTCTATACCATCTGTGCATTTTCATTGATATCCATCATCCAATTTAATCAGTGCAGGGTTGTTGAGTTTGCTCAATATGCATTTCAAATATACAATTATACGTAGTATATTGTATTTTAAATTTGTTTTCATTTTGGATAACTGATTATGTTGGATAACTTTTCAATACCGGAATTTATCCATCCAGAAAATAGTAACTCAGGATTGATGGCATCATTTCTGTTCTATTTGACAAGGACATCAGCAGTTTAGACCACTTACATTCTCTGAAATCCTATTCCGAATCAGCAGTGAGATCAGTAGTGTAGTGTGCATTAGTAAACATTTCCAGCAGTGAGGTTACATATAGCTTTGGTTGAAGTGTATATTTCTGTTGAGGACTGGATTACTGTAAACAAACTGTTCACAGGATTCTTGCACAGGGTTACAAAGTCAAGTAAAAACCATCAACTCCATGCTGTGTGCAGAGATTAACGAATCTGTGGGAGAGGACACCCCTGACCAAACACTTTCAGGGTCCCACTGAGTGAGCCCTGGGCCTCATTGGCCGAAAAAGCCAATGAGGTCAATGTGTATGTGTGTGTGTGTGTGGAACAGAGAGACTGCTGTGTTGTTATATCTTTTATGCAGATACTGTGAAGCTGCACCTTCATGTTACTCTTGGAAATTGCATTCCCATTCTGCAGTAATTTAATAGGGTTTATTTAGTACAAGACATTGTAGCACAAGTGAATGGCCTCAGTCCTGTGAAGCAGGGGTGTCACCATATGCAAGACATGACTTTAGCAGTGAAAAGTCGGACATATGTTAGCTAAGTGACAGATCTGCCCTGATATTGCATGAAACAGGCAATCCTGTTCCTGCAGGGCCTCTTCCCGGTCAGGCTCAGGTAGTATTTAACAGGCTAATAATGTGGCAGGTTGAAAGCAGTGGAGGTTGTAAAGAAGACTAGAGATGCACCGATCCGATATTCGGACCGGTATCGGTGCCGATCCAGACGTATTTGACGGTTTCGGCGTTCTGTCGAGTTGAGCTACTTTGTCGAGTTAGGCTACCGTAGTGCTAGTCGATAGCCCTAACCCTAACCTTTACCCTAACCCTAACCTTTACCCTAACGCTAACCCCAACTCGGTATATGTGAGCATAGTGACTCCCGCCTGCCGTGACGTCATGCACATACCCCTTACAGTAGGTGGAGCGTAAGAACAACAGATAAGAAGGTGACGATTTGGAATTACTTCGCACTTCTAACAGCTACTAGTAGCACAACGATTTGCAATCTATGTAAAAGCAAAGTTTTGAGAGATGGGAGTGGCATGTAGTGTTCTGTGTACAATGCGCGCAATATGAAAAAAGCAATGGATGATTTGGGAGTCAGTAGTTTGAGCTGTTTTGCACACTCGTTGCAGCGTTTGATGCACGAGGGGCTGGTATCGAAATAAAGTGTAAGTCATGCTGTTGGCCCGCAGTGTTTCTCCCATTGGCATTATAAGCATTCACCACTAGTGTATAGTCACTTGGAAAATATGAAAAATGCCTCAAAGATATACAAACGAGGTGGAAAAGTTCGTTATGTGTGTTTCTAGTAGCCTAATTACAGCTTTTTGGCGAACATTTTTTCATCGGTATTTACAAGTTTAATGATAATAAAATACAAAGTACAAATATATATTACGTGTATTAGTTATATTAAAATATGAAAATAATATATCGGAATCGAATCGGAACTAAACAATTTGGATGAAAATATTCTGGCAGGGGGTCCCCAGGAACAGGACTGAAAACCACTGACATAAAAACCTCAAACTGCCCATCCATTTGTACCCATCCAATGTGAGCTCATAATGAACCTGGAGCAGGTACCTCAAATCCCCCTAGATGTGATGCTGGTCCATACACAGGACACACAGGGGAAGGCAGCAGAGCACCCAGAGGAAGCACACGTGAATTCAGGGAGAAGATGCCAGCTCCACACGCACAGGGAGGGCCTGCATGGTGGTCACATACACTGTCTTGGAGGTGGGAGGCCATACCGCTTCCCACTGATGCGTGACACCTCACAAAATCCAAAAATGAATCGCTCCCAGAGCCTGTGCTGTTGTATGTTGATTGTGAATGTCACCAACTTGTTGTATGTTGCATGATGTATTCTCTAACTGGTAAATACCTTCAGACCCACAACATTGTGTATGTTGGCTGGGTCTGTGCAACAATCCCTTCACAGTAACAAATTCTCACTATTGGGCTGGTCTGCACACACAGCACATGTGTCCCGCCTGGATATAATTCCGGTTTGGTTCTGATTAATGTTCTGATTAAGGCGGATATATATTCTTTTGATGGGCCTTCAGACTTACTGCGGTTGTTAGCTTTTCTGCCGTCCGCTGGTCAGTCAGGTAGACATCTTGTGTCCCTGTTCCCTGAGGGCAGGGAGCTTTGCTCCACATCCGTCAAGAGAGGGAAAGTGCAGGAGTCAGCGTAATGCGCTCGAGTCCACAAGGCTCCATCGCATCCAGTCAGCAGGCAGGAGGTTCTGCTCCTGCTGCTCTTCGGACATTAGGTCTGTGTCGATCTCCCCAGGTTGCGAAAATGTAGACAGGCCGATACTAATCCTCTGATAAGCTTAGCGTTGTTGTTCTAAGCTCTGCAGATGGTGAAATTTGTGTCTTTGTTGATTTGCAGTGCCGCATTTTGGATGCTTATTTTGAAAGCTTCAGTTTCCAGCCTTGAGTCCTGTACGGTTGCATTCTTTCAGCACATCAAACTCAAGATACTGAGACTGGGGTAATACTGGTCATGATATTTGTGTCATGGCTATAACTCTTGGCTTAGCTCTCACAACTCTGAGAGGAATACTTTGTGTGTATGTCAGGCACAGAGACAATAACCGAAAGATATATTGTTATCTAAAAATATTTTAAAGTCCATTTTGAGATGTCTGGACTGTAACAAAAGAGGTCTGAGATCCTAGTGCAAAGTCAGCGGGTTTAAATGAATCGTAATCTGAGCTAACAGGCGGAATCGAAATCCAAGAATTGTAGGTCGAAACACAGGCAAAAGGTCAGAAACAGGGTCCACATCACAATCAGCAAGCAGAGTCAGAAGATAGGCAGGGTTCCAGAGTGCAGAAGGGGTCTCACAGACGGGGAAAGAGTCAGCCAGGCTAGCAAAGAGCAACCACCATACCTCACAAGGGTACTCTTTTAGAGAGATCCTTACTGCATATCACTCTAGTGTATTGACCTGACGTGCTACAAGCATATCTAGTAATGAGTTGAAGCAGCATGTGGCCTGGTGTCATTATCAAGAGGTAAAAATGACCTGGTGAATAGCTTATCGACCCGTCAGCCATCTTAACATGCGTGAGACTTGACTTCAGGATATTGTAAATGATTTTTAGATACTTTGATATATCTCAGTTTGTCCCGGTTCAGAAGTTTCTCACCCAGACAGACTTGCAGAGATAAGAAGCTCGTGAAATGAGCTCATGAAAAATACAGACACATCATACTAGGGAGGATACCTGTGTCCTAAAAGGGGGACTGAGGCTTAAAAAGAAGGACAGTCCTTAAAAGTTGTTGGGGGGCGTTAGGGGTTCTATCACACACATATTACGGAAGCCAAGAATTGTCTTGGCATGAAAAAAAATCTGGGAAGTCATTATTCACACTCACACACATACCTCTTAATGCTAATTCAGCTCTGTGGATTTACGTTGTGTCTAAGCATATCTCTAAATGATTTGTCATTAAACAAGGGTCATTTACAGGCATTGTTAAATTGTTCTTAATTGCAGTTTCTCCCATCCTGTGAAGATATATCTTAGTTCAGACATATTTCTGCATATCTGAAGATGTGCAACTCCATTCTCACTGACTTCAAAGAACTTTAAAATACCCCGAAGGTATTTTGAAGGTACTTCAAAGTCCCTTACGGATGCTCTTTAAAATGCCGCGACGAGGACAGGCAGCTGTAATTGGTGCCTTCTGGTTCTCCCGGCCGCATCCTCGGTACGTGTAGGAGCCTGTTACAGCTACAAGGTGCAACTTCGCTTTTTTAGAGCTGGAGAGAATACGAGAGTGTGAGGATATCAAGAGGGGGGCTGGCTGTCTTTCTGAACATGTAGACTTACTGTATTTTTCTCTTTTTTTACATGAAGGCATATTCTCTCGCCTCCAGACTCTGAGCGTGACGCTTATGCCTAGTACACGCAGGATGTCAACAGATACACAAAAGCCCTCAGAGATACAGTCAAGGAGGTGCATATCCGTATGAGTCTGTAGGGAGCATCTGCTTCCTTTGCCATGAGAGGAACGCCATCCTCACCATCTGGAGCTGCGACTGTTAAATTCCAACTTTAAAGGAGTAAACGGCTAAACGCGTTTCGGAAAACCGTTTTCCCTGCCCCCCCGCCAAGGATGTATCATTAATATCCCAGGGATTCTCCATCTCTCATCACTGATTTTTAATTACTCTTCTACCGGTGGATACCCAGTGCCATTTGTCGTTTAGTTTGTACCGCTTTACCGTCATGATGATGGAGCATAGGGTGCTGTTCTGGCTTGTGATGTAGCCTCACTCCTCCCAGGGGTACAGGGCTAAATCAAGTGTCCAACCTGGTATCCTACCAGATGCAATTTTTCTTAACATAGCAACAGATTAGAGCAGTGTTTCCCAAACCGGCCCTTTGGACCCACAGACAGTCCATGTTTTTACTCCCTCCCAGCTTCCTACTGGCAGGGAGCTTGGAGAAGCAAAATCATGGCCCGACTGTGTATCCTTGAGGACCAGATTGGGAAGCACTGGACTGGCCCTGAACCTGACACCTGGACCTGGGTCCTCTGCCCCCCACCATCCATGATTCCTTTATCCTCATCTGTAGTCAGTCTCCTTTTTTCAGTTGCCCTCTACCAGCCCATAAAATCCCCCCTCAGCTTTTATCCTTCTACCACGTGGTTTTCTGGCCTAACGAAAGGAGCGTGCCCTATCAGGGGTAAAAGAAGCCAATCAGCTGTGCGTTGTTTGCCAAACAGCACATTTGTGAATGTCTCCCCTGTGCTACCCTGCCTGCTAATCAAGACCCACGTAGCCCCACAGTCGGCGGTTAGAGACAATAAACCCCAGCGGTGCCCTGTGGGGGTGATGTTTCGATGTTTTTCTGAAGGGGCTGTTGTCTCCACCTCGTCCTTTTACATCCAGCCTAACCGTATTCAGAAACACGTCTGTTGGCCGTGGACGTCGATAGCCTGCTCCCCTGGGCTTCCCCGCTGAGCTAACACGAGTATTGATCCTCTCGCTGTAGCCCCAGCAGATCACATGACTCTGCCATGGCCATTTGAAGGGGCCTCGGGACTTTCTGCTGGAGGTAAAACCCCACTGCTGTGTTGATCAGTCAGCCTCTTATTTCTCCTGTGGAGGATTTTGTAACATGCTTTGAAAGAGGATAAACAGCTCATACAAACCAAGCAGCCCCAGAGACCAGTAAGTTCAGCCTTCTGGGTCAGTCTGTGTTTTCTTGCGAGGATGACTGTTAACATCGTAAGCTATTTCTATTTTGTCTTATATCCAGTTAAACCTGGGTCTAAGATTGTTGGTCTGGTAAGTTTACCAGTGTTAGATGGTGTACAACTTTTTAAGTGGAGTGTTAAGTGTTACACAGTGTCTGTTGTTACCGGGGGCACTTTGGGAACTCAGGGCTGTGCGAATCATAAACACCCCCCACCCCCCATCTGTAAAGGGGAAGCCCTGTTCTGCCTTGGTGGTGCCATCTCCTCTCAGCTCTGGGCAGGCTGACACAAGAGAGCGAGCAGCGGGAGGGGAGCTGGGGGGAGACAAAGGGAGGTGACAAGCTCCTCACTGCTCTGCTTTCAGACTCCGGGCAGAAGAAGGAGACGAGACGTGCGGCGTTCCAGAAACCCAAAGGCACCACGGAGTACTGCGTGAGTATATGCCGAGTCGCCCAGATCAGAGTATCCCTCGTGAGTATATGCCGAGTCGCCCAGATCAGAGTATCCCTCGTGAATATATGCCGAGTCGCCCAGATCAGAGTATCCCTCGTGAATATATGCCGAGTCGCCCAGATCAGAGTATCCCTCGTGAGTATATGCCGAGTCGCCCAGATCAGAGTATCCCTCGTGAGTATATGCCGAGTCGCCCAGATCAGAGTATCCCTCGTGAGTATATGCCGAGTCGCCCAGATCAGAGTATCCCTCGTGAGTACTCGCTGAGCTGCCGATTTCAGAGTATACCTCGTGAATCCATACCTAGTTGCCCAGATCAGAGTATCCCTCATGAGTACATGCCGAGCTGCCTAGATCAGAGTATACTGCATGAGTATGCACCAAGCCACCCATCTCATAGTAAACTGTGTGAGTATGCATGAACTGCCTGGCCCAGAGTATACCTTCTGAGTATGTGCCAAGCCGCCCAGCTCATAGTAAATCGCATGAGTACACACAAACTGCCTGGCCCAGAATGTACCACGTGAGCATGCACAGAGTCACCTGGCTCAGAGTATGCAGTGCGAGTACAGGGATTCCAGGGATTCTGGCAGTTTAACTCACTTGTTTATACACAGTTATGTTTAAAAGATGATGCGTAAACTGCAGAAGATTCCCTCTTCCTCTCTCAGCGAACTGCGCCTCGAGGGTGACGCTCAGTCAGCAAGAACTTGGGGTTCACGGACGGAGCAGTCTGATGCTCCTCTTCATCTCTCCATCTTTGTGGCCGTTTCTACACACATCGCTTTGTCATTCTTATACGATTGACCTTCCAGCTGCGTTGTCCTTTCTGCTGATCTGATGCACTGGCAGCGGATGGGGGTAGGGCTGCCCAGTAGATACTGATTCCCCCCATGGGTCTTCTGGACCGGGTTACAGCTGTGAAAAACGAAGGGATGCAAACTTGGGTTCACCTGAGCCTTAATCTTAATCTTAATCTTAATACCACAGTGCTACCATATTGACTGTGAAGGGCTGTTTGTGATGAATGGGATTTTCCAGCATCAGGAACTATCATTACCATTTTTGCAGAGGGGGCTGAAGTCAAACTCCCGACCTTTGGGTGACTGCGCATCCCAGAAGACAAACTCCCAACCTTTGGGTGACTGCGCATTCCAGAAGACAAACTCCCAACCTTTGGGTGACTGCGCATCCCAGAAGACAAACTCCCAACCTTTGGGTGACTGCGCATCCCAGAAGACAAACTCCCGACCTTTGGGTGACTGCGCATCCCAGAAGACAAACTCCCGACCTTTGGGTGACTGCGCATCCCAGAAGACAAACTCCCGACCTTTGGGTGACTGCGCATCCCAGAAGACAAACTCCCGACCTTTGGGTGACTGCGCACCTCAGAAGTCAAACTCCCAACCTTTGGGTGACTGCGCATCCCAGAAGACAAACTCCCAACCTTTGGGTGACTGCGCATCCCAGAAGACAAACTCCCAACCTTTGGGTGACTGCGCACCTCAGAAGTAAAATTCCCAACCTTTGGGTGACTGCGCATCCCAGAAGACAAACTCCCAACCTTTGGGTGACTGCGCATCCCAGAAGACAAACTCCCAACCTTTGGGTGACTGCGCACCCCAGAAAAAAGGAAAATTGTGCACAAGCCACAAAGCACATCATTCTGCCATTTCTGCCCTCCCTCGCTCCACTTGATGCGGCAATCAGACGTGACCGCGGTAATTTCAGGTCTTCGGGCAGGAAGCGCGGTGTTCTGTCAGAGCGGGCTCATTTAGGGCTTTGTGAAATACTGCCAGTTAGGAGATAACGAAGTGATGTCACCCAGGCTAGCAGCAGGGAAAGTTGCTATGGAAACCGTCGACTTTAAACCCTTGACTCTGAATGCTGCAGCTTTCTTCTCTTTTCTGCTCAGATCCAGCGCAGTGAGCAGCTCGGCATCATGGGAGATCTAGTAGTTAGTGTAGTGCAGTGTGAGAGATCGAGGGCACTCCTTTAATAATACTTCAGAGTAACCTCTCAGATCTGCAGGAACAGCCTTGAGGGTGCTAAAAATGGCTGATTACCGTAGTGAGCGCCTTGATTATATCTCATGCGGAATGGTATCAATCAGTTACCTTCAGTGTTTCTGTGGCATCTTCCTCAGGGCTGCTCAAAGCCCATGTGGCACCCTAGGCAAACTACAGCAACGAATTGGCACCTTCCCGCTCCCCAGCAACTACCCCAACCCCACCCACGAAGTAAAATTAGGTGGTGAAACTTGAAGGGGCCCCCTGAGAAGATGGTGCCCTCGACAGCCACCCATGTCGCCTGTAGGATTGACCAGCCCTGATATTCCTGTAGAAGATAGTTTATCTGAGAGGGTTCTGGAGTTTATCCAGAAGCAGGACTTCAGTTACATTACAACTCAGTCACATCTTCAGAGCAAAAAACTGGGAAAATTGTTTCCACCTTTAATTGGAAAGCTGTGAAGGAGATGCAGGAGCCCGATTACCAGGGGTAAAGCAGCCAGTGGTGACAGGTCATTCCCTGGCTCTGTCACCCTTGAGTCGGTTACCAGTCACCCCAGGAAATGAAGGGTGACTTTCCTGGAAGCTTCACTAATGAGACGGTGGAAAAAAGGAGAGACCGTTACACCGTTAGGAGTCGCTCATGCCGGCTGCGTCTGACGCTGTCATCCAGTTTTAATCACGTCCGTGTGTCACGCCCACATAAACCCTTTATCAGGACGTCCATACAACCCCCCCTGCCACGCAAACAGAAAGTATTCGTCTGAATTCATTATTGCATTTTTGTGGTAATGGTGCTGCAGTTAGTGCAGCACCGTTGTGCAGTGATGTTTCCCTGGTAGCCAGTGTGAGCTTGAGAGTCTCTCCTCACTCACCTCCATCCATCGGTGGAGCTCAGCACGCTTCCGCCCATCTAGCAGCCATTCTGGGTCAGCTGTCAGCTGGGTCAGGAAGGCCGTCTGCAGCCACAAAAGGATATACAGACAATCGCTTATGGTTTTGCCAAAGCAGCATACGTAGATTTTTTTAAAACAACCGCAGCCTTGCTCGGTCAGCTGAAATCATTCTGTTAAGCATGAGATTTGAACCAGCAACCTTTTGATCATGGGTACAGCACCCTAACGCACGGACCCACCCAGCAGCAGGTGATTTTTCTTTTGAGGGAGGCTCTACCCAATGTCTCTCTGTTCATCTCCAGTTGAATCAGCGTGACTGGACTCGTGTGCTGTAATCCAACTCTCTCTAGGACCTGGTGTAGCTATCTGCAGGCTGACCTGCTGAAGCCACGCTGAACTGAACCTACCAGCCTTTACGCTTATGCCTAGTACATTTAAATTGGTACTGCCCCGTTGGATTGCTACAGTAAGCCCCCCCCCCCCACAGGCTAAATCACCACACACTTTACTTCACTCTGTTTCTGGAACTTTTCCGGACTGCTGAAATGCTGAAAGTCGCATATAGGGACACCAATATGAACTTCCTCCTCTCCGGTAGGATAATCATGTGACAAGTCTCCCCCCCCCCCCCCACTTCTACCGTTTCCCCACATGGGACAGCAGCAGCAGCTACATCACTGACACGCCGAGGACCCCTAGTGAGGCCGCCTAGTATTGCTATTATTAACACAAATAATCCCCCACACAGCATTTCTGTCTCCAGGTGAGAACACTGGTCTCCACAGCACCAATGTCCGTGTCTAAAATGAATTCGGATTGCATAACTCAAGCCTGTAGATACACATCACTTGCTTAGATTTATATTTGTATACTTTAGTCATTAGGCTGGCAAACTTAAATGTGTTTGGCTCCAACAAATCTGATTTGTCATCACAATTCGATGAAACTGGGGTTTCTAGTGTCAGCATGCAGGGCGGAACTCAGAAGATGAGGGAGTTTAGGAGACACTAGTGTTGCGATGTATAAACTTATTTATTTATTGGGAATAGCACTGTGAGGCATGTACTGAACTCTCGGCCAGCTGTAAGGATCTGGAGATTCATACCTGACTCGCCACTAGGGGTCGCCGATCCCATGACCCCTCCTGATCCATTGCCACTATTTTAGGATTAGTATTTGCCAGTCAAAGAATCTCACCTGCAGAGCATGTGACTGTATATACATTTACATGCCTGGGGCTTTAACCTGACAAACAAATTCCAGCATTGTCACTCCAGCTGAGCCCGGCTACAAACTTCTGCTACATTCGGAGGTTATGTAGACGTCCTGCCAGGGCGACTGGCACTGTAGGCAGTCAGGCAGGCAGAATGTGGCTTAATGGGGATGGAATCTGTGCCGGTGATCAGAAGGTTGCAGGTTTAAATCCTTGAGTTGGCAGAGAGATTTCACTGTTGGGCGCCGGAACGGGACCTTTATCACTCAGTTGCGCTAAGGGCTCTGTGCACTGGTTGAGAAATTGATGTTGGTTAAGAAAAGTGTGTGATAGATAAATAAAATCCCTCAACATGGGGATGGAAGCACATAACCAGAAGCAAACATAAGACCAGTGACGGTGAAGACTATGGCCAGTAAGTGAGAGGCCACTTGTTCACTAATGTAAACACTGAGAGATGTGCTGAATGAAACTATCCACCTAAGGATGTGGATCTCCATCACTGAGGCTAATGCGACACACATCATGATGCATTGCCAGTGATCATATACATTAAAGATACAATGAGAAATGATTCACCCCTATTGCGATGCAGTGCGATTCCACTGCGATGGAAAAGAATATTTGTATCTGTTTTTTAATCAGGGCAATCTCATCTTGAACTTCTATGCCGGTGCGCCGATGTAAATCAGCGAATCTTACTATGCTTATAACCCGCCCATGGAAGTTGAAAATGTCATACTTCCTGTTTGACTACACTGGTTGTTTCCTTGGCTCAGGTGGAATCGCGGGACACGCTGAACAGCATCGCCCTGAAGTTCGACACCACCCCAAACGCGCTCGTCCAGCTGAACAAACTCTTCTCCAGAGCCGTCGTTCCCGGACAGGTTTGGCTCACTTCAAAAATCTCAATTTCTATCCGCCAATGAGGACGGTTTTCTTTAATGCCCATGTGATGGTCGCAGAATCTCCCCAAAGGCTTCCTACAGTTTTTCCCAAAGAACTCAGTCGAACGGCCGAGATCCTCCAAGCAGATCTTATTTTCAGGGCTGCATAATTAAGAGGTTGAGTTGCATCTCCTAGATGTGCCACATCCACAGAACTCTCTGAGGTCCTCCAGCGTGCTGAAGGGGGCGCTGAGATGGTGAGAGGGTGGCCACTTGCTGCTCCACGTCTTGGTGGGCTCAAACGGGTCAAGAACCCTTGCATAAATCTCAGCACTTCATCCAACCTACCCCAAGCAGACTTCAGGAGTCATTGAACCCCCCCCTTGGAGGTCCCCCTGAAGTATCTGCACCTCCCCCCTTTGTGTTAATAATAACAAAACTAGTATGTCTGTGTGTCGCTGTGCCCCCCCCACATAAAGACAGCCCTCTCAATACATTTACAGATTCTGTACGTCCCCGATCCTGACTACGTATCCAGCGCTGAGAGCTCCCCCTCCCTGAGCCCCGTCAGCCCCCTTTCTCCCACCTCTTCCGAGGCCGACCTTGAGAAGCTCACCACGGTACGTTTGGCTACAGTGCAATACACTTTTATCTCATAAAAAAACAAATGGCTTTGTCGTTCCTTATAAAACCACAGCGGAGCAGTTCTACTGTTATTCTGATATAGATTTCATTACGAGTAGATTGTTGATTTCTGTGATGCTGGCATATTTGTTACCTGGCTCTCAGGAATTACCTCCAGAGTCCAGTATTTTATCGCAACTCCCCAAGGAGGATGAGAGTTAACTAGAGAACCACATACATCCTGGAGGAAATGTGATTCTGACAAAGAGATCAATGTGGGCCAGTTTCTCCGCTGTCGAGTGTTGGACGACATGGCTGTAGGCTGCTTATGGGAGTTAGTGGCTGCAACCAGGAAGCATCTGAAAATGAATGCAAGTCAAAGGGAGGGAGGAGGGATGGAAAAAATGGCAAAAAGACCAAGGAAACTGATTGCTTTAGAGCAAGTAAATCTTGATACGGGTGGCACTTGCTGGGAAGTTTAACTTAAGTGGTGAGGACTTTAATAAATTGCATTGCCCAGCTCTCTTAATGCACTCTGTGGATGATGCCTGGGAAATACAGGAACTTTAAACACATTCATATAGTTTGCTGAACTAGAAAGAATACAAAGCATATCAGAGTGGCCTTGTTTACTGGGACATTTCTCTTTAGAGTTATTTTTTTGAATATACCTTTCAGCCCTGGATATGCACTTTCTCTGATGTCTGAGAATTCCTCTTACGATGGTTGCTTCCCGTTGCCCGTAAGAGCGCATATAGATGTGACCAGAAAATGGTCACAACAGCAAATAGCAGGAGAACACAAGAACATAACCCAAGGCTAAAAAAACTCGAGTCGGCTTTGGCTGCCTGGGAAGGAGTACACGGGGTACATGGGAGGGATGTGGGCAGGCTTGGGGGGGGGGGTAAATTGACTCAACATTGTACTCTTGGACAGCAGATATCTCCCCCCCCCATCTCACACTCTCATAAATCACACAGTGAGAGCCAATGGCCTGTGGAGAACCTGTATCTCAACAGCAGGTAATGAAGTACCAGTGAGTCAGAGAGGTGCGATGGCCGCCTGAAGACGTTCCTGTCAGAGCCTGCTGGGTGACGGACACACACTGGGGTTACTTTATCAGGCGTCTGCCCTCTGTGATCTCCTGCCGCTCTCCAGGATTCAGATGGAGCTCCTCAGAAGGACATTCCAGTTCCCCAGGTCCACATCCCTCCCCGCAGCACCCGGGTGGTGTCATCCACCTCAGAGGAGGAGGAGGCGCTGACGGAGAAGTTCCTCAAAATCAACTGCAAGTACATCACGGACGGCAAGGTGAGCACCGTTGCCACTTGGGTAACCCCCACCCCTCCCCCTCCACTCACCGCTCTACGCCATCTCAACAGGGCATCATCAGCGGGGTGCTCCTGGTCACGCCCAACAACATCATGTTCGACCCTCACCGGGCAGACCCCCTGGTGCTGGAGCGTGGCTGCGAGGAGTACGGAATCATGTGCCCTCTGGAGGAGATCATGTCCGCCACTGCATACAGGGAGATAAGCGACGTCAAGATCCGGGAGTCCATCTCCGCGTAAGAGGCGTGGGCCGAGCGGGAGAGCGTCAGTGACCGTGAGATACCTGTGCCTTCGCAATCACAGAGCATCTAGGCAGGAGGCATTGATTCCTAAACCACCCAGTGCTGACCCATTTTACCCCCACAGACTGTGCTACCATTCCTTAAGCACCTCCATTTTAAAGTCTTTACTTTAAAAGGTCTCGTTTAAATAGGACCAGCATAATCATCCAGCAATTTAGGATTTCTGACACCAGTCTATATAATTCTACTAATTTTTTTTCCCCATTTGTGCATCTCATTTTCAAAACTACTTATTTATCGTTTTTATGAGGATATTTTGGTGGCAGAGTAGCATGCTTAACTCATGCACCAAATGTTCTTGCTTCTCTGCAGAGACCTAGAAGCTCTCTTGTCAGGGTCTAACCCAGGTCCCCTGAAGAGACCCACGCGTACCGACATTATGGGGCCGTGCCCTCAGGACACGGGCAATGACAGCGGCAGCACGGCCCCACGCAGCACCGAGGGCTCTGTCTCCGAGGAGGTCTTCACTGAGTCGGAGCTCTCCCCTATCCGAGAGGAGCTGCCCTCTTCTGACGAGCTGCACCTCAACAAGTCGTCCGGCGCCTCCTCGGAGTCAGTGCAGACCATCAACCAGGTTAAAGCCCCAGAGGCAAAGGAACCTGAGGCAGAGAGCAGTCCTCTGGAAAATGCTCAGAGTGCGCCCCCTGCTGGTGAGGCAGACGGGGTCGAGTCCTGCATCTCCAAGTCACAAGAGGGACTTGGGACAGGGGAAACTCAGAAAGTTGGGACAGATGAGGGGCCACAAGTCAGAACAGAAGAGGAGCCACAGGCCAGTGAGCTGAAGAAGGAACTGGACCAGAACCAGGATGCAGCCGGTCCCTCAGAGGTGCCCGAGAGCCAGGGAACGGCTGAAGGTAGGAAGACAGCTGGCCTGAGGTGGACCTGTTTGTTTTGTGGTCCTAATGATGCACATTAGAAACTAATCCTTTTAATCGTACTGAAAATAACGTGGAATATACTTATTTTATGTATTTACTTTAAATACAGAGAAGCAAGGGCTCACCCTAAGAACATCCAGAACGGTTTGTGGTTAATGCCCATATTAATAAACCAGACAGTGTGTAGTAAACTGAAATTCTTCTGATGATCTGGGCTGTTAATGTGGAAGTTTGGGTTAGATTGGTATTCCCAGAAAAGCAATTAGCTTCAAATGTACTTCATTCATATAGAATCAGGCATGTTTCCTGAAGCCCTACAGATACTACAGGAATTCCTAGCATTGAGCAGGAATAACTTTACATGATTGGGAAAAATAGGACCTGAAGCACATGGGGGACTGTGGCTGAATGAGGTTGGATTTAGGGTTAATTCTCCAGCTTTGGTCAAAGGAAGTTCCACTTTAAAAACTCTGTTCTATATGCTAGTTCATTTACCAGCTGCAGACCGACATCGTAAGAGATGAGGTCATTGAGGCTATTTTGCTGTTCCATGGTCAGGTGGCATTTTTCTTGAACCCCCCCCCCACCACCTCCCTCCTTCCCTTGTCACAGGAATGGAGGCATGCGGGGAGAAACAGAGGCAGCAAACACACAGGTTCCTGTGCTTGCGGGTCGGCAGGCCCATGAAGAAGACCTTTGTGTCGCAAGCCAGTGCCTCCATGCAGCAGTATGCCCAGAGGGGCAGGAAGCATGAGTACTGGTTCACTGTCCCACAGGAGAGGTGAAGATGCTGCTACTGATGATGATGATGATGATGATGATGATGAAGATAGTGATGATGTGGATGGTCGTGAAGATTACGTCAGTCACTTTTCAGTAAACCTGGACCCTGGAATCTCAACAAGCATGGGGGGGGCACCCTTGGAGAGTTTCCAGGCACATGCATACACACTAAGGACAATGTAGAGACACTAATCTGCAAACTGCACGTCTTTGGACAGCTGAAAGCTGGAGCACATAGAGGAAACCGATGTGAACATGAGGAGAACATCCAACATTTACACATAGAGACTGAGAAGTGTGAGACCACCGTGAAAACAATTTTCAGTAATGAATTTGTCCAAATTATCTAAGTGTTTCATAAAGTACCTCAATAATTATGCATAAATGAAAAGGTGGTTTTATCATCAGTGGTGCATAAACAGTACCATCGTACCCAGTTTCATTTTAATAGAGGGAAACTGAAAGAAAATAAAATTCACTATGAATAAATGTGTAATCTACAGAATGGTTATTGTTCTACATATATATATATATATATATATAAATATAGCATTATTCCATGCAAGTTCAATGGGAAGTATTTAAACGAAGAGTCATTAAATACGTTACAGCAGATTATTCTCCCACAAAATCTCATTATAGCCGTATGGGTTTCATTTTAACAAGGACAGCTGTCAGAGGTGTCTGGCACTGTGAAGAAGTGGCTGAGGTGACCCAGGCTGACACCACTGCTGGCAGGAAAACTGTCCGCGATGTTATAGCCACAGTAACGGTCGGCTAATACTTCTGTTTCAGGTCAGACCACCTATACCTGTTCTTTGTCCAGTGGAGCCCAGAGACTTACGGGGATCGGGGTGTTATACAAGCTCAAGAACCGGGCTTTAAGGTGGTCAAAAGGAATGAGCATATAGGAGTCAGTGAGGAGGAGAAGACAGACATCTCGACGAAAGAGTGGGAGGTGAGCTTGTCGGAAATGCATCGCACCCGAATACGCGCCTCGTAAAGGTGTCGTCTACGTGCAAAGGGAAGATCCGCGTATCTTTGTGATTTGCCGACGTTGCAAAAAAAAAAACAAAAAAACCCGCAGAGTAAATGTGTGTATTTTTATGTGTCATCTTAGTCCTTGAAAGGTCTCCATTTCCATTTCTCTGGTTTTATGTCTGTTGTGAAACACTTTGATTCTGTTTAATCGTTCCCCTCAGCATGGGCATTTGGTCTGCAGCACCATCTGCACCACTGTTTATGGGTAACGCTGCCGATTTATTTTATTTTATAATATATAGCTGCACGGAAATGTTATCTAATTATACAATAATATTTGTTAGTTTTATTTGACTTGTTTTAATTTTATTTTTGACTTTGAAGGACTTTAATTATTGAAATAATATACTTACTTCAACAGTAACAGTGCAGACATCTGTTAAATTAACATATACATGGGCTGTCTTCATCTAGAAGTTATTCTTTCAAACCCAGATTTGGCATTAGGACCCAAATTTTAAATCACTTATAGAAAGCATCACTTGAAGCAATTAGGAGACCGGTCTGTGACCAAAAAAAGGTAATTATACCACATTCTATCTCTGAATGTGACTGTGGTTCATCATCCGTCACTGTGAAAGTCCTTTTACAAGAAATTAGCTGAATGGTCACAATGCTGAAGGCCTCCTTTAACATATTAGATTATGCCTCTAAAATGAGCCCTAAGCGATGAACACCCTTGCAGCACCACTGACTTAAGGGCACACTTTTGTGCAGACCTTCAGATGTCACAATGGAGCTTTCATTTCGCTGTAGCATGGGCAAAAGGGCGTGGTTCTGCATTATCTCACAGATCCAGTACCGTAAAACTGACGCCAGATATAAGGACTCCGATAAGCCCCGCCAGTGATTTTTGTTCTGAATGCAAGTGCGGATTTCTAATATGGCAAACAAACTGGTTTGAGCTAACAAAAACACTGTGCTGTTTTCAGTGAAGTATTTTCGATTGTTTTATGCGCGTATCTTTGACAGCACATCGTTTGCGTGGCTGCATTAGATTTTCTTAGATAAGACTGTCATCTTCAGAATATGAAAACAGACTGGCCTTCCATGTAGCTTTAACTCAGACCGTTACCGAGTGTAAACACACGTGGACAATCTGAGGAAGTCCCGCCCTCAGGGCTTCAGCGACGTATTGAAGTTGACGTTTGTAGACCTCTTACCTTCCGATTGGCTGTCTGGTAAGTCAAACGTCTCGATACGGGGGACCTAAAAGGTCGCCGCTTTTTCTACTATTTTGGTTAGTTGGGCGCCAGTGATGCTGGTAGTTTTCTGACCATGTGAATCGTTAAAATAATCGGGAAATGTAAATATCGCCTGAAACATGTTTTCCTGGAGAAGGTTGAAGGAAGGAAAGAAATTTTACCCGAAGTACAGCTATGCATTGGTAATTTTCGCTTTGTCGTTGCTCCAGAGGTCTGTGGTGAGATTCGTGGAGAGTGTCCGTCCGACCACCCCCTGGTGTTGGCGGCCCCCTCGGGCTACATTGTTTTATTTACGGGAGTCATTGTTTTGGGGGATGGGGTCTTTAGTCTTGAACTTTTATGACTAAACGTCCATTAAATACACGTTATGATGTTTCATGCAATATTATGTTTGTGTGTTCAGGGTTTTGCATTTACTGATGTTCTTGCTGGGTGTAGGAAAGTTGGTGAGTGTTTGAGAGATGCCGTTATTTTCGCTGAAATGAAATGTTATGAAAACATACAAAGAATAAAAATTGAGGCTGTGTATTTGGCCAGTTGTCCGGATTAAATTGGATCCTTGTAACGCTTAGAACACAGGTAACTGGCACGCATTACTGTTTTTTCATGTACAAGTTGTGGTAATGTTTTACTTGACGGGGCACAAATACTTAGTAATAACTCTATTACTGCTGAAGTACAATTTTTCAACAAATCATGAACAAATATAGCTACTTGAGATAAAAAATCCGGCATGATTTATTAATGATGAGCAAGCATGACATCAATATTTCACTTGTGTTATTGAGTCGTTCAGTAGTTCACTAAGATTTACAATATTACAGCATTAACATACAGTAACAAATATAGTAACTGCTTGAAATAAAACATGCATCACGATTCGTTAATAATGAATTAACATGAGATCAGCATGTAACTAAGACTTTTGTGTTTGTGGTTAATTAATACATCTTTAATAGTATAATACTATATTATCTGTGCCCCATCAAATAAAGTGTTACCCAAGTTGTTCTTATGAGACTGTGTTTCAAAGACATGGTATATTGTCCTAAGACCCAACATGAAAACTAGTTATATTAGGACTGGGTGATATTGCTAAATATTTTATTGCAATGTTTTTTTTCCCCCCATATCGGTTGATATCAATATAATTCTAGTCGTTATTTCTTTACTTAATGGCTCTGCTTGTGCTTAAAATTCCCTTAGACCCAACTAATGATTTTTCATTCTAGGAACGTTAACTGGACGTTTCGATTAAGGTATGGAAATGATCAAAGTGTCCAGTCTTCCTGATGCTCTCAGAACTTTATCCCACAACTACAACTGCTGTTAAAGATAATATTAATGGTGTATGATCAAAGAACGGGCGTGGCAGAGCAAGAACTTTGCCCCTCTAAGTGACTGGGTGGCGCGTTTCCAGTATACACATAAAGCACCATTATACACTATATAAATCTGCAAAATATCTATAAAATATATGCATAAAATGATATGTTTCAACCTTAATTGCATTAAAAGAATATTCAGGTAATAATGTTATCATGCTAACAATGACAGAACATTCAAATGTAAAATGTGGAAATAATGTTCTATTAATGTGACAGTCAGTTCCTCTTCCAACTCTCAGAAGACCTTAACGTAACATTGGTCCTGTTAGCCCAGGAATTGCCCTTAAACAGATTCAGAATTGAAAAAAAGACAACATTGAATGGACTGTAAACTGAAGCCTATTTGAAATATATATATATATAATAAGGTTTGTTGCTTGAGTTTTTATCTGACGTTGCTGATAGAGTTGCCACCCATTCCGTAGCGAAAAATTAAGTCCTTCTGAATCAGTACCAGACAGTTTGTCCCATATTTATTCAGATGTAATGAAGGAAATCCTAGTTGCTGATGTCTGTGCTTGTAAACACTTTCATTCTATATGTTTTACTGGAGGGCAGAGCTTCGAAACTGGTGCTGTGCACCGCAACCGATCTGTTGCGTGTTGGACTTGAAATTCCCAATGTGCCACCACACCACCAATGTCTCGCTGCCTCTCCTTGAAGGATGTTGTGGCTGCTGAGGCGTTGCTTTATTCCCTGACGCTGTTTGCTCTGAGAGAGCACTTATCTCTCCCATGATTTTACCGAAACGGTAACGTGCTGTGCACTGCTATCTCAATCCACCTTGCAGTGCGTTTGTTGGGTGTAGGCTGTCTGTTTATAAAAGACTACCATATGATTGGTTGGAATTGCATTCATTTCTGTGATATGATAGGCTGATGTGTGCTATCAAACAATGTTCGTTGCCAACAGTTTAACAAAATGTCTCATTTTCTAATCGTTTAAATTTTATACGATGATAAGTTGATATGTAGCCCAGCGCCTAAGCTGGGGTGGGGAATTGTATTCATTTTTAAACAATAGTAATTAATTAGTTAATTTCAGGTGCTTCATTAGATAGCTTCTCAGAGGCTATTTAATCTATGCAGGACTACAAAATATCACCCAACTATGCCATAACTTATTAAAGAAAATTATGCTTTGAGAGAATGCTGTTATGCGACTTCAAGGTTCTGTGTGATTTGAGTCTGGTTGTGTATAAATGATGCCTTTGTCAGCTGGTCCGTACAGAGTTCCAGTTTGATATAAGCAGGTCTGAGAGTTCTGGTGCTTTAGGTGGCCTCACTACACAGCTCTGATGGGCAGGCCATACTGCATACGTCTCTTCCTGGAGATCATGGATCTGAGACTTTACACAGTTCTGTGTATAAGGCTTTTGAGGCGTGTATGAAGTTTGTTTGTATTTGTATTTTGGGGTGGGGGGTCAGGAGGCTGTGCTGAAGCCCATGTTGATGGAGCTTCTCCAGGCTTCCTATGTTCTCCCCACTTTGCTCTTCTCAGTCTGGAGGCACCATTGCTCATCTTCCTGTCTCCGCACCAGGTGGTCTCAGAGGATGAGTATGAACGTCGGGTCGATGCGCTAAACAGCGAGGACCTGCGCGCTCTCTGCAAGCGTCTACAGGTGCCCCACCCAGCCCATGGACCCCCAAACCTAGCTCCCCCCTCCCCCCCCCCACCCCTTAGCACTATATCCCAGCACGTTGACTAATCATCAGGAGAAACGCAGTGAAACTACTGTTTCCTCAGAAAATTCCATAGCGTGGGCGGCTGTGATTGGCACCCCCGTCCCCCCCCAGAACACCCCCTTTTCCTGTGGAATTTTCTACAACCCCTTTGCTGTTCCTCTTCTCCAGTTCTGTCCATCCACTGCTCCCCCCAGTGGTGGTGACAGCTATGGGTTGGGGTGGTTGGGTTGGCATTGTTTCACTGTGTAGCAGGCCTGTTTGCTGAAGAACGGGCATACAACAGTCCTCCGGCGAATTAAATTAAGATCAGAAAGAAACACTTATGACGGAGTGAGATGGAGCCCCTTCTTACCGCCTTGACCGGCCATCTTCAGCCAACACGAGTCGCCTGTGAAGCAGTTGGTCCGGCATGTGGTGCTTGTACCGCTGGGTCCTGATTCTCATCAGCATGGAAGGCACTCGAGCTGCTTTTCTCACGTTTCTCATGTCCATCCTGGGTCCTGTCCCTGTTTGATGTGCTGTCTGTCACTGCCTGCCCTCCCTCCCTCCTATCGCTGTCCCTCTGGTGGGGGGTTTGGGGAGTAAGCTTGCTGTGGTGTAGCCTAACAGCAGATCACCATGAATGTTTGTTCCCTGTTTTTCCTCATTCACCAGTTTGCCTTGTGTAGCAAATGTATTATTCATTTATTCGCATATTATTTATTTGTCAGGCTAAGCTGTTAAGGTTGTTGTCCCTCCAATCTAATGTAGAATACAGTGTATTTAAATTCCTGAATGTTTAATTTAGACTACTGTTTGTCAACCCAGTGCTCAAGGACCACATTTTCGCTCCCAACACACCCATACCAGTTATTCAATGTTCTTGATTGCTTCATTGTTTGGTTCAGGTGTGCTGGGAGCTGGGAGGGAGCAAAAATGTGGACTGTTTGGGGTCCTCGAGAAACACTGGTTTAGACCCAGTAAAAGGCTGAGACCATGGAACGACATTGGACAGAGGATCTGGACAGTTATAGCAGCAGCGATGTTGCTCTCGTATCCTCCTAATCTCCATCTGTCACTCTTCCGATTTGCTCTGAAACTGTAGGATCCAGGCGGCTACATTTAATTAAACAGATACACTTGCCAAAGTGGCCAGAGTCAGGGGTTCTCCACATTTGTGGTGATCCTGAGGTGTTTCTGTTAAGGTTTGTCATGATGACAACTGCGGCGTACGAGTGCTTTCCGCCAATGATCATGGACAGGTCAGGTGTGGATCCTCTGAGAGGGTTAGACGAAGGGTGTGTAATTCTGTAAATTCTTTAAATGACGTGGACGCTGGCCCACAATGCATCGGTCCCTCTGTTTGCTTGAGTGCTCTTCTTAGCCTCCTCTAATGGCATCACTGCCTCTTCAGATAACCACCAAGGAGGAGCTCACCACGAAACATGGCACCTCCAACATGGCCGAGCTGGAGCTGGAGGCGTTGAAACCCACCCTTAGCGAGCCCAGCTGCCTGCTGCAGGTGGAGCAGATTGAGAAGGTAGGACTGTTGGGGGGGATCCACCACCATCAGTGTTGGCGTAGTTCTTGCCGCACTCTCGGGAAGGTGTGTTTTCTGACGAGCTTGACTTTATCAGCTTATCAGTCCTCCTTTGCCCCGTGCTCTGCTTTCAAACGCTCCGCTGGGTCTACAGCTTTTTGATCTTATCCCGCATTTCAGTTTGTTCTGTCTGTTTCCCTCCCGCATGAATGCGTTTGACACTGATTCATAGTGCTGTTGGTGTGTCTGCTGCATTCCCTCACGCGTGCATTAAAGCGGGTTTCTTGGCATTTCCAGGATCACAACAAAGTGTGTTGAAGCAACGCTCAACCCCCTTTTTTTGTTTACTCAATCGATTCCTCCATAGTGGTCCAGCACTCTGCCTGCTATCGAACTAGAAGCGAAGCCTGTTCTTCTCTGCAAGACCACAACTGGACACAAGTTGCTTGGTCCTTAAGAGCTGGGGAGCAGTCGGATATAAAGGATGCTGAAATACTGAAGCTGATTCAGAGCAACTGATGAAATGCTTGTGATTTTCCTGTAATGGATTTGACTCCTCAAAATGTTCTTTGTAGTATTGTTTAAAACTAAGAAGTCCGTTATGGTATCAGGCTTTGGATCTATTATATTTAATATATAATCTTAAAATATAGTCTGCCTAAGGCCGTTGGGGTCCATGGGGAAGAAAGACACATCTCCTTATGTTTTGGTCCCTGATGTCTACAGCCATGACCATCATCAACATCACTCCCACTCCCCACCCCCAATCTCCTCTAACAGCTTGCAAAGACTCTGCCGCCCAGAACATTTGGGTACCCCTGGTCACTGGCGTTCAGCACGTCTAAGCACGGTATGAGCATCAAGACCCTGTACAGGAGCATGCAGGCTCAGGATTCGCCCGTGCTCATGATCATCAAGGACAGCGACGGCCAGGTGAGGATAGATGCTGCGATTCCTGTGAGCTTGTCGACCTGAACAGCTATGTGGACAAAGCTGTCATTGATGCTATTTTCCGTGTACAGCTGTTTGGGGCATTGGCATCAGAGCCATTTAAAATCAGCGAAGGATTCTACGGTACCGGAGAAACATTCCTCTTTACCTTCTGTCCAGAACTAGAGGTACGCATTATTCTTCAGTATAAAAAAAAAATTCTTTGACATGTGAAATGAATAAATTTGTATTTTGGAAAGAAGGGAGATGTTGACAGACGAGCGACTGGTAGTGATGCGATGATGACAGTGATGATGTCGATCCTCTTTTCAGGTGTTTAAATGGACGGGAGACAATATGTTTTTCATCAAGGGAGACATGGATTCCTTGGCGTTTGGAGGCGGGGGGTGAGTTTGTCTTTGAGTAAGAACACCGCGCAGGTCAGTGAGCATACTCGGGTGCCAAGGAGCACGGTGTGCAGAAGGACATGAGAGATTAGAGGCGGAAGAATGAGTGTAGGACATTCACCCAAAGCTCTGCTCCAGCCTAGAAGGTGCTTTGGCCATAATCCTCAAGCAGGTGTTCATGGTTCTTTCCAGTGCCACATCCCAACCTCACTCCTCCCCCATCGCTCTGTCTTCGTCATGCCAGACATAACATAAGAGCACCGACTGAACGCTGCTCCTGTTATTATCAGTTTTTGTGAAGTAATGACCGCACTTGTCTGCACAGAATCTGGTCTACATTCAAACAGCTGGGTGCTTTTCACTGGGAAAAACACTGAGTAGCTGCATTTCCATGCGGACTATATCCTGTTAGACTGGGCTCTTTGTCTGGACGTGTTAATCTGTCCAAAATGCGACCGCTTATGAGCAGGCGTGACCGTGTGCTGGATTCGCATGGATGTGGCAGTGTGAGGCTGTGATTTTCACGAGGACTCATTAATTCCTGATACAAAAGCTGTCTGCATTATTTCGGTATGAATACATTTTATCTTTCCATCTCCAAGGGGAGAATTTGGCCTCTGGCTGGATGGAGATCTGTATCACGGCCGAAGTCATTCCTGCAAAACCTTTGGCAACCCCTTACTGTCGAAAAAAGAGGACTTCTTTGTGCAAGACATTGAGATTTGGTCATTTGAATAGCAGCCCTGGAAAATCTACGGACCAAACTCGCCCCTCACTCCCCAGGGCTTGGTTGCCCATCCCTGCGGCGTCCGGGACGCCCCCCGGGTGGCACAATAGACGCTGCTTATGTGTATTTGCACTGTATCCACACTGCGTTTCTGTTCATGCAGTGGCTGTCTGTGAGTTTCATTAAAGCTGTGTGTGGCTTGAGTGTGACGTCATCGAGCAGTACACCAGCCGAACCGAGACATTGGACAGAGAGTCCGTGAGGGATACGAGCTGCAGCCCCCCCCTGTAGACAACCCAACGTCTTCTGGAACCCTGTACACTTCATCCCTGATAGGATAATGACCCTTAGAAGACAGTGAATATCTACTAACTGCAAGGGAGATGAGCCCTGTGTCCGATTTCGCAGTATCTTCACGACGGACTGTCCCATCTGACCGAGGCTGGCTTTCTGGTCTCTTTGGGGAGTAATTCTTCACGAAGTAAAGCGAGAGACCATGTGTTCCATTCCTGTCCTTCACTACCGTACCACCATCCTGAGTATGCACTGCACATGTACTATAGGTTTACCCACAATGGCCATAGTTGTGATGTTATTGGGTGTGTGTGCAGTGCTGAGCCACCTGGCAGCCTCTGCGAGGTGCGACACCGTGTGTATCTCTCCTGGGTGGTACCACGTCTCACTATACATCCGTGGATCCATATGCAAATTACTGTCATGTAACCCCCACTTCCTGCTGATGGGTGTTTTGTCAGCCTGTCGTTCCTTCAGAGAAAATAATTTTCTCTTAAGTATAAGCCTAAGTTGTGGGTTATTGTTTTACATGAACATATAGCGAGTATATATTTATATATGAGCATAATGGGCCTATTGTTTTTTGCTGTTTAGTGTGACTGCAGTCTTGTGCTGATACTTCAGCTATTGTTAATAAATGACATAATACTACCGGGTACATTGCAAAATTTTGATTTCTTCCCATAGTCGTGTAATGTACGAAGTGTGACTTGATCAGTCCTGACTGATGGCTCTCTCACTTGCTGTGCTCTCCTTACTGTAAGTCCAGGAGTCCGCTGGTCTCACTCTAACTTTGTCCTCGCTGATCCACATGTGGCTTTTCCAGTCAGTGACTCAGGTTAATAATTAGTTTTTTTTTTTTCTCCTTCCCATAATGATGTTCTGAGATGGCCAGCCTGCATGTTGCACGTGGAAGATGCTGGCTGCCACCCATGTTCACGGTGTCTATTCCATCGCTACCGTGAACGGAACGCAGACTAGTTCAGGGCCATTCCATCATACCAGTATTTCAGCACCTTACCTTATTTGGTCTTCCATAGCAATAGTATCATCCCTGTTGAGTCGGGGGAAACTTAAAAAAAAAAAGAAGTTAAATGTGCGTTTCCATCTGCCAGACTACAATGCAATATCGATGTTCAAATAACAATAAATGTCATTTGTCATCTGCTGTTTGTTATCAATTTGTCATCATGTGAGATGTCTGAACTCTGCCCTGCTGCTTTACGTAACTTAAGGTGCCCCGGGGTAATGCAGTGTCACCAATGACACGGAGGAACTTAGACTCTTCTCTGGGTCTGGAATCACCTTGACATCCTAGTTATGAGTGAGTTTCTGGAAGGAACAAATCGAAAGGAAGATCTTGACATTCATCACTTTTTTTTCCTCCCTAACTGGTTCTTCCTGAATCATAAACCATTGCTGGATATTTAAATAATGCTCTTTGCACAAAGGACGTCTGCCTGTGGTGGTCTGCATTTATGCTTTTGTTACTCTATCACTTTTGTTTTTGAATGTATCATTTGGCTGGCTGTCTGATCCACTGTTACTGCCGTCCTGCTTTGAAGCTTGTGACCTGCCAGCCATCTACACTGCTCAGCTTAGAGACTAACCATCCCTTTAATGGCTTTTTAAAAAAAAAAATAAAAAAGATAACTTTTCCGGAAAGAGCTAGTAACCACTTCAGTGTATGAATATATTTTTGAAAAACTTTAGACAATGTAAAGTAATAACAAATAATACTTAACATTATTATCACTGGGGCGGCATGGTGGTGCAGTGGTTAGCACTGTTACATCACACCTCTGGGACCCGGGTTCGAGTCTCCGCCTGGGTCACATGTGTGCAGAGTTTGCATGTTCTCCCCATGTCGTCGTGGGGTATCCTCCGGGTACTCCGGTTTCCCCCCAAAGTCCGAAAACATGCTGAGGCTAATTGGAGTTGCTTTTTTTATTATCACTATAAAGCACTACCAAGTGCTTTCTAAACCTTAAAAACTAATACATGGTATTAAAGTTTATGGTCACTAGGACAAGGCCCTATTCTGCACAGTGGCTTCAGCCACAATTCTGAGACACGGCTTTCCAAGTATAAAGCTTACACACGTAGACTGCTGATTGGGCGTCGCTACTGTGCACTGCGAGCTGGCTCACCTGCAGATGGAAAGAAAACCAGGTTGTCTTCATTATAAAACTAAACCGACTTTTTACCCAATCGTCATTAAACAATAGTTACAAGTCTTTATATTACAAGCAATTCAAAATTTACGTGAGCTACAGTGTGGTTATTATTCAAATAACTCCATTTATTTTAAGGGCATGTTCATTCATAGCCCCTCCCACGACGTATTCATACCGCCACCTTGTGTCGAAGTGCTAAAATGACAGCAGTCGTGCAGTACTTTCTTTTTAAAGAGAAAGACGAATGTAGGTCTTACTGCGCTCATCGAAATTCGCATCGGGTTGATGTTTTATCTCACTACTACTTTCCTGCTTTATTAAATACCGTTTCTACTGTTATTTAAAATGACTTGCTACAGATGTAAAAACATCATTGTAATTAAATGTATGTCAACCAGCTGATTCCAGGTTTCAAATCAAAGGAAGCATTTTATTTGAAATGAAAAAGAGGAGCGTTAAAACGTCACAAGCACATGCCGGCACTTTTAGATGTACTCATAAACCAAGCCACGCCCCCCTCACCTTGCTTACATCTCCCCAAGAGGCAAAGCAGCACCATAAGGAACAGGAGAGCCACCAGTCCGCACACTGCCACCGAAGCTGCCGGCCTGGAGATCAGCCCAGCCGGGGGCGGCTCTGAGGGGGGATAGATCATTAGGTCATCATTTCTGTGCTGGGGCTTTGGTCTCTGCAGGAGACCTGTGAAGTGGCATAGCAACCTGGGTCATACTGATCAGGCACATGAATCGTCTGCCTGTGCTTAACTGCTCAGGATATTCGTATGTACAAGGGCATCACTGTTTTACTAGTATTTACTAGACTTGGACACATCAGTCCTCTCACATTATCTTGTATGACCTTGTATGTATACTTGTGTATAGCCTACCTGTCCATTTAAATTTTGACTGTATAAGCTCGTTTATGAAAATGGAACTGAAATCGTCAACTAAACATTTTTTCCCCTTGGTCAGTAGGTTAAATAAGATCTGAATTCTTCCAACGAATATTTTTAAAAGCAGAAACCTGGAAAATATTAAGTGAGACAAACACTGCTGTTTTGTCCCCCCCTGGCCTTAGTAAGCAAAGACAGAGCTGCTTTTCCTCACCCTAGTGGACGTGCAGAGATTCCAGTACACTGCTGTGATCCACACGGCAGGAGTATCTGTCCCAGCCTGTAGGGGGCACCACCAGTCACACCCGCACCCGGTAGGTGGGGTCTGGGTTGGGCAGGAGGCCTGTGGAGGTGACGTTGGCCAAGGCTGGCATCCTGTCCCGCTCCCAGCGCACCGACACCTCTCGGGGGTAAAAGCCAGTCACAACACAGACAGGGACTGTGACTCTGCCGCTTTTAGCCTGGACTGTGACACTGGGCTTTTCTGTTGCATTTAAAATGTAGATTACTTAGACCAGACACATGCAAACTTAAAACCATTTTAAAAAGACAAAACATTTTTTCCCCAGTTTTTTCAAACAAACAAAGGCATCTGCACATCTACTGTTCAGCGATTAATTTTGGATTGTGAGATATTTTAAACTGCATTTCCTTGGAAATCTTACAGAAATGTTGCAAAGTGGTCTGAGATTTTCTAGCCATGACAAAAATGGCATAGAGATTTTGGTCCCATAACTGTGACTCGGATATGTGATTTGGCAGACACTGGCACAATAGACCAGTGATGAAGATGCTGATTCTGGTGTCAGATGCCTACACAAATTGTTTATAATGATGCTTGTATCTTCAGCTGTTTTGTTATTGGCGGATTTTTGTTACAAACCTGATTCCTTATTTTACAAAAAGAAACTGCTTGCCTTTTCTGTGGATTATCTCACAGAAATATGAATCGTTACGTTTTTTAAATTGATTTTATTGAAATCCGCATCTAAAAAGGACGATTGTAGGGCAGCCGTTCTATTAGTTAGATAGTAGCATATGGCATTTGTGTCCTTTTGGCTTTGTGTATCTGCGTTTGTTCAGCGTTTGCGTGGGTGTCGGAAAGAACGCTTGATGAATGATTTATGCAGAAGATTTTTAAAAGCGGAACAAGACAAACCTTGTTCTTTATGTTGCACCGTTTTAATTGCTACAAAATATCAAATAAGGAACATATACATTGCAAAAGGAAACCAAATCAATTAAAACACATCTTACAGTCCATTTTATCAGAGCATTTGTTTTAGACAGAGCAGGCAAAATAAAATGATACAGCTGTTACATTAAACCCTAACGTCCCTACCGTTTTCCCCCTTCCCATAGGTGCGTACTGTATAAAATTATAATGCGTTTATATATTTTTTGCTTTTATTAGGAATTGATTAGAGCTTCATTTGTATATCTCGTAATAACTTTAAGCAATTGCATAGGAGAGAGCTTGAGACTGGGTGGGACACAACTTAATAATATAAATAAAGGTCTGGTTATTAGGGGGGGAGGGGGGGGGTGAATGAAGCTAAATTAAATACTGGGGGGACGGTCTCCCCAGTTCCTACGCCCCTGAATTTAAGAACAACAAACTTCGGCTTTCAATTAGCCGGTGAAGCTGCTCCCCCTAGTGTCGGGAGTGCGTAAGCATTTGTACACCGATTTTTGAAGAAGGGAGTCTCTGCAGCTACACGGTGGAGTCTTCTTGGTTCGGCTCCCTTTTCCTCTTATTGCCCACGCAGCCCTTGCAGACACAGCACAAGATGCATGGCGACAACAGTAGGAGCAGGGGAGAGGTCACCAGGACGAGGAGGCTGACGCCGACCAGAATGCCGACCACCTGGTAGAGGTGAAGACATGCTGCATTGTGGACTGAGCCATAGAAAATGAAGCAGAGATAACCAGAGTCACTTGTCCAACCTTAGCCCCAACCCCAATCTGAGCCTCCACCAGTAATTCTGCCTTTAACTGTGGATCAAGACAAGACGTGGGGGTGATTCTGATCCTTCTACATGATCCCCAAGTTACGGAGATAACCAGGTTTACTTTCAGTTTGTTCTGAATGTGTTGTTCATTGTTTCTCAGTTGACAGGATTATAGTTTTTATTTATTACTGGGCAAACTGGTTGGGTGGCAGAGCATGCACACAGACGGGCAAGAAGCAGCACCTGGGTCCGATTCCAGATGACTGAAGCACGGGAGTGACCCAGCTTGTTTTTGCATGGCCCCCTGTCGTAGTGTCTCAGAAATATGTCCCCCTGCCGTGAGAGTGAAACAAACCTGACCTCAGAAACGACGGTGAAATCACAGCCAGATTGATAGAAACTGCAGTCCCAGTCTGGGCCAGCAGGAGGCGGGAGCCCTTACATCCAGGTTCTGAAGGCAATACCAACAGAAGGTGTGCTTGCAGCTCTTGCAGAGCATCTGCGCGCAGCCCTGGTCACGCTCGATGTGGACACCGCACGCGGGACACTGCTTTACGGGGGTGTCTGCATCAGTGATGCTCGGCCACCTGCAAGGGGAAGAGCTCATGTCTGACAAACATATGGCTGTTATTTCACTGTGCTGTACATGGGGTTCAACTGGAACCCATTATCTTTCAGTTAAAAGGCCGAAGATTTCTAGAGGTAATCTGCCAGTAAGAGATACCTAAGTAGACTATTTGTATTCCCAGAAAGGGCGTGAGTCTTCATGTGTCTCTGCCTCTCAGCAGTTATGATATGCATCTGGATAAATGGCCTAGAGTGACAAACAAAGGTGTAAATGCAAAAAAGATCACATAAGAAAGCCTGATGCCTTATTCCCTGAATGTTCTTATGTTACATTTCTCATCCTTGTTAGTCTTATTAGGTTCTGGCTTTGTTAGAAGTTGCAGTGTAGCTCCAGCTCCAGTGCTGCTCACACCTGCACCTGGACATTCACTGGAAGCTCAGCCTAGCTGCACTTATGCCTAGTTGACTGCTTGGCAGTATGTTTGTTTGTAAAAAACGTGCTCTTTGCCTCACTTGTATGTAAGCTCCAATTGAATAGGATTTCGATTATTTAAACATGTTTTGAACTGTCTTGCTTTTGGAATAAAAACATGTAAAATGTTTTGTTTTTGTTTTGTTTTCACTGCAAGTCACTGCATTTATCTTGCACTGCAAGAGCCACTGGGGACATTCCTTCTGAATTTGAGCTATATCAGGGGTTTTGAATCAATGCATCTATATCATAGACACTCAGGTCAGATTTACAGGTTTAACTGGTTTTTCATTGCAGCTCTAATTCCCAGACATCGGTATTCCTGTTCTACTGCTGATTAACCAGAGGAATTCAACACTTAATTCTCACATTATTCAATCTCATCTTATTCAACCCAGCTAAGTTCAGAAACTGTTGGAATTTTTCTGCTGTAATGAATTGGCTTTATTTTTGGTGTGTTTGTGTGTGTGTGTATGTATATATCAATATATATATGAAAGTGGTCAGTCATATATCATTCGGGGCCCCTACAACATAAAAAAAAATCTCTCCGTTGAGACAGTTTTTAAAATTCCAGTTTTAGAGGGAAACGACAGGGAATAACAGACTTAGTTAACGGTAAGATGAAAACCAGTGCACCCAGTATGCTGCCGGTACTGGGGCTGAAATGCCCTCTCACCTGTCATCTGATGCCACGAGCGGCCGGAGCTCTGAGCAGGCATGCCCGCCTTGCCAGCCCCCCCGGCACACGGAGCAGAAGACGGTGCGGCAGCCGGGGCATGTGATGGGGGCCGGGCGGCCCGCCAAAGCAGGCGTCACGCGGCACAGCACCTGGCAGTGCGGCGAGGGGCAGAATGTCTTAGCCGGATCCAGCTGCACATCTGGAAAACAGTGGCCAAGCAGGCAACATGAGCCTGTTTCCACTGCATAGGATGTGATGTCAGTTTCACACTTTCGATGCTTATAGCAGGTCGGTAAGTGCACAGCTGGGACCAGGTATCGAGATATGATGGACAGTATCATGCCACATCTGGCCAACAGTAGGAGTCAGCTTCAGATTTTCCTCCTTCAGCTCACACATTTATTAAATGATTGACCAATCAGGAAAGAGTGTCTACAGCTGTGCCCAGTGAGGTTTATTATTTAACTTGCCTCTGGTGCTGTCCTTGTTGCTGAACCATTGGGCCTGTATGGCTCCAGCATAGCCTGTGGTTTTCCTTTCTCTTTTGAAGATCTTTTTTTCTGATATATGGTTTGTTTGTGGGACTTGAATAAGAAATATGCAAGTCTGACTTTTAGCTCTGCTGCTTCCAGTGCACCTAAGAATGGGCTAGTAATCTGCATTTGTGTTCTCTGGTGGATTTTCCAGTGAGTGACTCAGGAGCGCTCTCAGTTTAATAGTTATGGCCAAATAAAACTTAATGAACCATTTGCTCTATTTTTTGACCCCACTAGATGGTGCTCTTGGTTTACGTTGGTGCATGTTTTAGGTACTTTTTTGAACAGAGAGCACCTTCAAGTGGGCTCAACTGATACAGCAAGAGGTTCATGAAGCGTCATTTGGTCATCACTAAAGTTTAACACAAGAGACACCTGAAGGCCTAGAAACCAGGAACTTCTGTCGTATTCCCACGCAGGAGCTCAATTGAAGTTCTCTGTAGGTAGCTCCTGACCCTTTACTTAAGTCCCTACTCTGGGGTGGGTACTTTTCGCTCAACCAAGAACTATTGGGTGGGGCTTATAAACTTTGCAGATTGGTTGACCACGAGCACCAACGCTAACTTGGAAGATGCATGGAATTGAAGGGAAAACTGAGCAGTTGGAATTATTTTTGTATTTCATACTTCATGCTGTTTTCCAAGTTCTGCTGTCAGTGTAATCACTGAAAGCTCACCAGCTGCCTCGGCAGCCTCCATGCCCGCTACCTTGCTACTCAACGTAGCCTTTTTCTCGTCCTTATTTTTTTTTTGGGAGCTTGGCATGTTTCAAAAAGGAAATTAGATTGGGGTTGTTCACTAAAACTATTTTTAAAGGTAAACAGTAAATTACTGTTTACCTTTACCGGGAGACTTTAGCCAGCACGTCCTACTCCTCCATATCTCAAACCGGAAGTCTGTATTGAGTATCCTTTTTGCTTGTCTCCCTATTTCTGCATTGGAAAATTTGATCCATAACCGACACACTTCTGTCTAATATTGCTAATGCTAGCAGTGAAACTTGTCAGCTCTTACTGGCAGAATAATGATACCTTGTTTAGATGCTAAACTCCAGTATAATCTTCAGACTTTGCATATAATGAAATCCCAAGTGACTCACCTCCCATTCCCGTAAAGCAATTTGCATTTGAGTTCCAGTATCATTTCCCTTTCTTCTTTCACCGGTTTTGCGGCCATGAAGATCAGAGTTTCCGAACAAAGATGCACTGACACCAGGTATCATCGTGACGTCTTTTTTGTTCTGGCACATTACAGAACTCAGCGATGAGCTTGGATGTGCTCCCAAGCGATTGGCAATGTTAACAGAACCGTCAACTCTAACACTAACCGGCGCTTGATTCACTTTGGCGGACAAGCAGGGCTTTCTTCATGCCTAATGCCAGACTTTTATCCATTTCCATGGTAGGGCATTGGCTGCAGTTGTGGGTGTGGGGTGCCTACTTCCTGTCCTAAGTCCTGTCCCATGATTGCTTAGTGCATAATAATGAGTGAACAGTACCTCTTTCAAACTTCAGCTTTTCATACAGCTGCACTTGCTCTCCTGGAGCAAAACAGATGATCTACCGCAAAAGAAAAGCAGAGGGTTAGAATTTTATGATCCTTTTCCCATTTTCTCCTCTCAATAACGGTATTGTTCTTTTGTTGAATCAGAGTTAGGATGTACTGCAAATATAATAATAATCAGAGAATGTGTAATGATTGCAAGTATCAGTGAGTAATGCAGATGGGGAAATGTGGCAGACAGTCCTGTGAAGGGCCCCGCGGAGCCGTGCTTCAAGTTGCCCAATTAAAACTGGAATTAGGAACAGAGACTGAATTAGGGAAGTTTCTCCATCCAAACAGATTTCATCTGTTTATCGTTCTTATCCATTCACATGCAACTGAAAGCCTCTGTGTCACGTCACCGTGAGTCTCGCTGGGGTTCCTGGTCCAGGCTTCTAGACAGCCCATGCCCTGTGAGACCCCATGTCACCTTCGGGCATGACCGGCCGCTCCCCAGTTACCTCCGAGTCCTCTAGGACCCCAGCTCCCCCACAGGCCGCATCTGGACAGGTGATGGGACCCCCTCCACTCTCTCGGATGGACAGCTGTACATACTGCTGCAGGCACTATCCAGGGGAGACAAACACCATTCCTGTTTTTAATCAACCGAGTGGCCAGCTGTGTGATGATTTTTTAATTTTTTTTACTGAAGTAGTTCAGGATAAATGCCACGCTCGTGCTGTAACAGCATGTTTAAATGGGGGATAGTATTGCACTCAGCGGGTTAACCCTCAGTTCCTCCTGGGACCCTGCTTTCTCAAAGATGCATGTCACTTTGAATAAAGGTGTCTACTACAATTAAATATGTATCAGGCATAATGATCAACTGTAGCAATTTATCTGATCATTTTTGTTTAGGCGACGGGGAAACGTGCTAAAGTAATTCAGCCTGTTCATGCTTTCAGCGACCTGACCGGGGAACGTCCTGGTCACATGTTCAGTCTGTCCACCGGCACTACCACACCTCGCCATGGGGATGGGGGAGCTTGGGGGCTTGGGGGCTTATACTTACTGAGGTGCAGAACTGGCAGCCGCAGGATTGCAGTTTGCTGAAGGCCTCCCCGGGGAACTCGCCAAGGCACAGCCTACAGGATGCCAGATGGAGGGGGGTCGCGGCCGCATTTCCGGCTCCAGCACCACCCGGGCCGCTGCTCTGCGTGACACTAATCTCCATCCTTACAGGCCCCCCCCATACCACCTGCAGGACAGGAGTTAAGGACAGCACTAAATGAGATTAATTAACCCATAGACTGAGAAGCACGTTACTAAATAACCAAATAGCCAAACAACAGTATTAATGGATTATTATATGAATATATTATATTAAGTTAATGTACAGTATAAAATATCTGCATAGCGAATGGTGTATCTTAGCTTTACAAAATGATCTATGCATTAAGTCTTACTTCGGACATGAACTTTCAGGCTGGTGTCCCTTTAAAACAGGAAGAAATCTGTTGGAAGAAAAGGAGAGAGTATTACAGCAGCCAGCGCTGGTCTGGCCTATCTGTCGAGGACTGTTCCTCCATCCAGAGCCAACTGGATCCCGCGGAGGCCGAGGAACAGAGCTGTCAGCTACCATGGATTCACACCGGAGGGCTACACAGGCTATAGGGGGCGGTCAAAGCCCGAAATTGCCATGTATCACATTGCACAAGTGACTCGGGTAAATTATTCAATCACAAAAGATCAAAATGTAGACTGGTTGACTTGCAGGCATTTAAAGGGTGAGACTGGTTATGTTAGAGCTGTCACAGTACTGTAAAGGAGGCTTAGCGATGAATAGTTGAATAGTTTAGTCTAAATGAGGAGAAAAGCTCGACTTTATGACTGGACTGCTTGCAGCTTAATCTGCTCAAGGCAAGGAGCGAATTCCTGCACCATGTCTCACTGACACGGTACGTCACAGGAAGGTAATAGCACTTCTGTTGGGGAAAGGAGATCGCTTTATTTAAATCCACTGTTGCGCCAGAAAATACCCACAAGCCACTTCATAGGTTCAGTAATGGGGGCAGCAGCTACGGTGATTTGCTCTAGTGTTTTTCGATTGTTTTATGTGTGATATTTCATCCCGTGATTATTTTTCCCTTGCATTCTTGTCCACCTCTCTTACGCTAACTAGGATGTAGACATAGTAGATGTGTTTAAAACAGCCAGTATCTCTTACCTGGCAAGGTTTCACTGAGATTTGACAACCGGCATAAATACAGTCTGCGGCCCTTTCATTTGGAATACCTTTATCTCTGTCCGCTTCCTAATGTACTAAACGCAATGAGGTGACCACGTAAGATATGGGGACCTCAGAATGCTCCGTGTGAGCCCATTATGTTCATGCGCGCTACTCCGTGTCTGATGCTTGCCTGCTCTTCTAATCGCGATCACGTCTGTAACTTCGGGGGTTTGGAGCCTTGTTGTTCTGCGGTACGATGTAGTTATGAGTATTTTTCTTAACAACGGCACAACTGTCATCCCATGACCGAAACAACAACAGAGACAAACTCAAGTACATTAACTATAAAACTATCCATAACGGAAATATGTTTTGAAGCCAGCAGACTGATATACCTGTTGGGTGGAGTGGGTTAATGGACAGCTGTACTGGTCTATATTACTCACTAGTAAATTACCATCTACAGCCCCCCGTACTATAGCTCCACTGGAGCCTGTTTTCTGGTTTTACGCTGCTTTGCGGAGAAAATAAAGTCGAAAGTAGTGTTAACTAGGGATTTCGTATTAGTGCATTGAAATAATAATGAAATATGTTAGCATGTCAAAGCAGCGATCATAGTGAATGTGAAAGCGTGTCAGTGCAGTGGTACCTTCCAGTCGCTGCTGCGGCTCCAATCGGATCCCCCGCGGACTCGCACTCACGCGGCCCCCGGCTCAGGCGGACGGGACGCTGGCTCGGTTGGAGCCGCCGCCCATTCGCCACGGATCTGTGGAACAGGCTTCCCCTTGTCTTTTTAAGCCTTGGTTTCCAAACAGAGCTCCAGTGACGGAGTACTTCCTACTTCCTCCCACGTAGAAAACTTTAACTCCTTGAGTATTTTCTTTTTGGCAACAGAAAGCATATGTTGTGTGTCCGGTGCTTTTTAGCATGTAATTGCAAATTATATTAGCTTATATTTGGCTAAAATTGGTAAACAAACAAATTCGTTACTATAATGTAATAGTATTCTATTTTTACGAGTGTAAAAAATAGGATATATATACGATGACACGGATTACTTATGTTAATGTCAATAGCATTTACAATTTAAAAATCTGAGTAATATCAGCAATAGATTTCCAGCATTGTATGGGCTTTGTGTTGTTTTATGGTCTTTTGTAATTTTATTTTCTGCTGTCACGCCTCGTTAAAATCCAGCCAGAGATTGTACGGATTCGTCACATACAGGTGCAGAGCGTATGGTCAGAGCTTAAACCCTCCGTTTCTTTAAAAACAGGAGGGGTTCACCTCGGGCACAGCATTATTACTGAGTAAAATGACGTTTTGCTTTTCTCAGAATCTCAGGACATTCGGTAATTAAATCAATAAATAGTTCCTACCTAGTGAATGTTAATAAATTTGGTTTCCTTTGGCAAAAGAGCTGTTGTGCAGCATGTTTTTCATGTCCTATAGAGATCTGGAACAATTTGTTGGCTTAATCATGTATATTTACTTTCACACAGTTTCATTTCAGTACTTTGAATATTCATGTAATCTTTCCTTGTCTTTAATTTTTTCTGTGAGACTGAATCCACATTTGGGTAGGGCTACAGACCCAATACTCCGGTTACTTGTCGAACAGTAACAAAGTCAGTTCTTCACAAAGCATTGCTGTTATGTGGGGTTTGACAAGACTCAGGTTTTCGAAAAAAACGAAGGTTATACCAAAAACGATGCAAATGCAGATTACCTAAAATGTTTTAAATTGCACATTCTTCGTAAGAAATTGGATAGACAAATATAGGAATACTCGTTAAGTGTTTTATTATAACTCCGGCTAGATCCATGTTTGTGAGATCAACCTGCGTCTGTTGGGATCCAGCACGGCCGGAACCCACAGCAGGACGAACCGTTGAAAGTATGGTGGAGTGTGATAATTCTGATACAACACTGACGTCTAGTGGTAGCAATTACATTTACCTCGTAGATGAAGATCGGACCACAAATTCAAATACAATTCAGAAGACGTCGCGAACGTTTTTTTATTTACGTCGACAACAGCGTTAATTTCTCGACAAAGTAATATTTGTTGAAGCGTCTGTTCATTCCGACACACATTGAATATGATTACATTCAAGATGTGTTCAAGATGTATCTAAACGAGTTTTTAATGTGCTGGTTCAATGGTGCTTCAAGTTGTTTATTAAACACGCCTTTTTGTACCAAACTGCACCCAGGACTGTTTGAAGATATAAAAAAACAACAAAAAACGAGAAAGTAACTAAGAAATTGTTATTTCATTTCTCTTCCAAATATCTCCCGTTATATTTATGTACAAGTTTGCAAAGTAATACAAGGTATGTTATGTTACGGTTCTAACTAGAATGGATTACTAGCAGGCACGAAGTGGGACTGTATCTCAGAAAATTTCACAGTTTTCAGCCCCGGAATTTTATCCCCAAAACCAGCCCAAGTTGCCATCATTCCGAGGAAGCTTCGATAAGTGATGTCATAGTTCAAGTTTTATTATCCCAATAAATTTATTACTGATATTTCAAGAAGAAACTAGATTTATTCAACAAATCACACTTTTGACTGTCACTGTAATGTATATTGTATAATTGTATAATGAAAATCTTGTCACTTTTTTCAATTTTAACAAAGTTCAGCTAGTGTTAATACCGGCCTCCAATTTAAAAGCATTTAATTAAGCATGTTTCAGTAAATATGCTTGTGAAGTAATTAAAATATTTAATAAATAGCATGAATTTAACCAATTTTTTTTTTTATTTTGTTAAAAGAAAATTCGAAATTTACTACAAAGAATATTTGGATTCAAATGCTTACAGAAATAATTATGAGGGAAAAAAGGAATCACATTAGAGTTTTGGATTTATCTTGATATTACAGAAAACGAAACACTCCTTTCAGTGTTGTTACGCATTAATGTAGCTACAGAAGTTATTTACAGATTTTTAAATATTCTTCCAATTAGACACCAAAGTAGCAGAGGTCCGGCTGATCTTTCATTTTGGAGATCATGTCCTCATCCTCTGTACTCTTTCCTCAGGGACGTCTCCCTATGTGTCCGTCAGAAAATCACACCAGATGAGTCTGGTTATGACAAGCTGACCATGCACCTGCCAGAAGTACTTTTGGGGGTTTTTTTAAGTGTAGCTTGACATTTGATGAGCTTTACAGTATGTGTCCTGCTTCAGAAACACCCCCAACATCTGTACATTTTATTTCAGCCAAAAGTATTGATTTTCAGATCGATCAAACACGTTTGCATCAGTGCTTGATAAGCAGCGTCTGCGTGAGTTACAGGTCCGCCAGGTGAAAAAATTAACATGATAAAATCCAGAGTGCTGCTTCAAAACTGCGGGTTCAAGCTCAAGGCCTCTTTTCATTGCTTCAGTCTGCCATGTTCCCTTGGTTACTCCACATGCCAATGATTGGCCAGATGACCCCCCTCGTACACGGCGCTTTTCTCAAAACCTAATTGCTGTTACCCTTGGTCTACGAATTTCCGACCACTCAATCCACTGAATTTTTTGTTCTGTTCTCTCTTCTATCAAAGCTGACATATCAGGACTCGCTGTTAAACACTCTAACAAAAGTAGCTGATGCCAGTCGGGAACAAAGTTCTATTTGCTGTCAAGTTTTGTGCCAAACACAGGGAATTTTGCAAACTCTAGAGCACTTGCATGTTGTTTGTACCTTCTGGTTGTAACAGGTGGGCACTGGTATGAGAGTACTGAGCCACCGGGCACTGGTCCAAACCTTAAATCAACTAGAGACAGTTCTGATAGTTTATGCAAAACAGTGCAGATCATGGGCTGCGGAGTAATACGTCAGCAACAGACATCACTGCCAAGTCAGTGAGGGGTTCTGAAATAAACAAATTATAGTGACCTCCAGACAGAATAATACATGAGAATTTATAAAAAAGCATCAACCTTTAAATACAAAAAAAGATGCTTTAATGTGAAATGCATATTATACAATAAGCAAAATATAAGACACCACTAAAATTAGCAATGACAAATGACAACGTTACTGCCTGCGTGTGCTATGTGCAGTGTCGATTTACAGACGTCTATATATATATATATATATATATATATATATATATATATATATATATATATCAGTATGCAACCTTATTGGTGTATGCTCATCTTCAAATTTATTTAGATCGTATATAGTCACAGTATAACTGCGTGATAGCTTTCTTCAGCGAATGCACAGTGGTTTTAATATCCATGATATACTGGTGCAAATCATTGCATTGTATTATTTGAAGTAGAATTAATAAACAGGGAAACTTCAAAGCTAAAGTTCAGGTGTTCCACCCTTCATAAGAACTGTGCGACTCTGCCGCTGTTTAATACCGTTAATGTCCAGAACGGTCCCTGTCCGGGCCCCTTCTCTATGCCAGCTCCCTGATTGGTCAGTCCATCTCCCAAGGTTTCTTAGGTCTGATCTATTCCTAGCGTGTTCCCCGACTCCCTGGGCCACTGTGTGGCAGAATGGGGTAAGTGGGTGGCTAGAAAGTGAACATCTACTCTGTCATGGGTTAAGGTTATTTTCAGCGCATCATACTGTACAAAGCAGCTGCATCACGGTGCAGCCACAGTCGGTGGAATTCCGAGGTTCTGTGAATGTAATATGATACTGCCAAGTGTTTGACGGCCAGGACACTTAACTCGTACTTTAATCGGTTCGTAAATCTATCCATCCATTCATTTTCTGAAACCGCTTAATCACAACTGGGATCGCGGGGGGCGGGGCCGGAGACAATCCGATGGACTGTTTGGGTATTAAAAACAGAATAAGCATACAGGCAGGTTTATATGCTAATCATTGTTAAATAATTTACTGGTAATTTTGCAAACATGGTAGTGGCGATGGGGGTGGGGGTGGGGTCCCATAATAACAAAGGTAGTTCTAGTAGAATCTATGAATGTATGTAAATGTACATGAATTGCCAAAATATGGAGGCGCGGAACCAGAACACCCAGGGCCTGCCTACCCTGGGTCCCTACCGATGTTGAATCCAAATACACGCCCTTGAGGAATAGCAGTAGCAGTATTGCCGATGCATGCTTCGTCCTGCAGGCCGCAACACTCTTCCTCCATCCACTAGCTATGGATCTTCAGGAATTGTCACTGATGCTGGGAAAATGACAGGGCATCTTTGTAAGGTATGACAGGGACTGTTGTGAAACCACTGCGAACCGGATCGGTTATGCTATCAGTTTTTCATTACACTCATCAACAGAACCCCTATTTCTCTGAAAATGCAATCTATCCATTTCCATCACTGTTTGTGTAACACAGCAAGCCTGGATCCTACCCCAAGGCGCAGGCAGACTGTCATCTAACTGGGAGGGAGGGATGGATGGATAGATAGATAGATAGATGAATGTTATTCAGAGATATTGGACATTTTTTTAAATGTGGTCTGTCGTTAGATACTTCCATGTGCATGCTCCTTTTGTGTAATATATACAGTCTGTAGTTCCATTTTTCTCAGGAGTATAATATACTGCAGTCTTAATAGAACACAGTGTAAACGAATCCACATAGTTCCGCATTCGCTGGTAAGGATGTCAGCGTCTTGCCCAACGTTTTTTACGTAACCTTTCGTCGCCTAAAGAGAGTGAATGTGTCCGTGAAGTTGACGCGACCAGGGGATTAATTGCTCTTGGAGTCCTTATGCATGAACACATTTTTTCCATTGTTGATCAGTCTGATGCGGAAGTGCAGATGTTATGTTTTGCACCTTGACGTCCTCCCTCCCGGCGTGGCCGTGATGGTTTGCTCCTAGACGTTACCCCCGCCGGTGTGGGCGTGATGGTTTACTCCGCTCGGTCACGCTCCGCCCTCCCGCGCTCACCCAGCGATCTGCGTAGCCGTTCATCATGGCCGCCGTATCAGCTGCTGCTCGGCTCTTCTCCAAGCGGGTCCTGCCTTTCCAGGCCGTGAGTGTCCGCTCCAGAGCCTGCGGGGAAACATATACTTGTGTCCCTCAGCGCCGTGCCGTGATTACTGCGCCCTCGGAGCTTTGACGCCACGGGGTCCAAGCCGGGTGGCGATCGGTGCCTTAATGGGTTTCGGGGAGCTGCTCAATGACTGTCTGTTAAAGGACCGCGGCAGCCGGTAGCTGTGGCACCGGGGATTTACTCCGCGTTCTGTGCTTTTAAATGCGGCGTCCCGTTCAAGCATGTGTCAGTCTCCGGGTATGTTTGTGCGTACGGAGGCCAAGGCGCAGGTTGACTTTGTCTCGCCATGTGAAGGTCAGGATGAAGGGAACACGCCGGAGGAGCCGGTGTGTTTACGGCGCCCTCCGCTTTTGAATCCCCGTTACTGGCGACTCGAACCGTCGGCTCGCTGTTTCCCGACACCCATTACAGAAACGCATGATGTTTTGGCGGTGTTTCATTGAAGATCAACGCGGAAGCGTGCGTAATGTGACTTACTGCCCCCCAAGTCGAGCAGGCAGCAGACGTGGCTTGGCTACAGCTCTCCGTGTGGTCCCATATAGATCCTCCTTCAGAAGAACCTCTTGGCTGAATCTTCTAATCTCTGATGTCCTTTCATGTGCCTTCAGCTCCCCGCAGTCTGTCGAAGCAGCTCTAGGACCTTCCACTTCTCCATCTACGGAAAGAAGGACAACGCTAAAGTGTCAGATGGTGTAAGTGTGATCTGTCACATTCCTCTTCGCCTTGCAATTTTAAATATGTTGACATGGATGTTTTACAGAACCGGACGCTGCGGTATGGCTTTTGAAATGATTTTATATTGCCTGCAATCAGAAGGCTTCTGACAACCCTCTACATGCTTATAGAAAGTTTTGAGGTGCTTAATTTAGTAAAAATATTGCAAATTGCCTTTAACAAAAATAGTTTGTTCATTTGTTTACAGAAATATATATTGAGTTAGAAACAACTAGTAGTTTTAAGTAGTAGTAGTAGTAGTAATAAATTTATTAGTAGTAATAAATTGAAACCCAAATTATAGCTCTGTTCTCATTTGGAGCTTTTTAATTATCAGCTTTGCAATAACAAACATCATCCATTTATGTTTGGCATCCCTTTGGGGGCCAGTGACTACAATTGCAATTAATATCGAAATAGCAAGTACAGAGCTGAACGAGTCAGTTTTTTTTTTGAGTGACATTTAAAAAGATGAAAATGTCTGGGCGGAACATATGTGCAGGTATGTTAAACACTGCTTGTCAATGGACTTTTGTTATGAAACCAGTAAACTTACAGCATTGTTACAGAGTTAAGGAAGAGATGTAGGTGCTCCTCTGCTCAGTGATATCAGGCCTTGGTAGGTGTTCCTCAGCTTGGAGATGTTGGCCTGTATGGTCCAGCAAAGTGAACCGCGTGACTTGTGCCCACAGATCTCCACGCAGTACCCGGTGGTAGACCATGAGTTTGACGCGGTGGTGGTGGGGGCTGGAGGGGCCGGGCTGCGCGCCGCCTTTGGCCTATCGGAGGCCGGCTTCAACACGGCCTGCGTCACCAAGCTGTTCCCTACCAGGTCTCACACCGTGGCGGCACAGGTAGGGTGTCCCTCCCTCCCTCCTTCCTTTGCTCTGCATGGTTGTTAAAGGCCACTTACAGTCACTCAGTACCAACACTCTTTTCAAATACTGCATTTATCTGAAGTCACTGTATTGATGGAAAGTCAAAGAAAAAGATCTAGGACAGTAGCCAGTATGCGCCAAAGTGCCCAAGGTAGCATGATATTTTTTTCTACACAACTGGAAGCTGGTATTTGTTTAACATTTCTGTCTTGTGATTTTGGTGTCCTTGAGGTTTAAATTTTTTTTATTTTAATTCGATGGTTATGCATCCACGTTTCTGCTGACTCTGTAAACCTGCTCCGCTTGGAGTTGCCTTATTCTTGATTTTTAACCTCCCCGACGGGGTCCAGGGTGGGATCAACGCAGCTCTCGGAAACATGGAAGCTGATGATTGGCGGTGGCACTTCTACGACACGGTGAAGGGCTCTGATTGGCTAGGAGATCAGGATGCCATTCATTACATGACAGAGCAGGCACCAGCAGCTGTGATAGAGGTGAGAGTCCAGCTGTGGGTCTCTGTACTCCCCCCACCTTCGGTTAACAGGATTGTTTTAATGTTTTTATCAGCTTAAGGCTGGTGAATTTGGATAATATTCTGGCCATATCTAAGGCCTTGGAAAGTGTTTTTTTCCTGCCTTTCTTGATCCTTTATTAAGTCATAGGTGTAGCGGGGGGTAAGTGAAAGATGTAATGATGTTTGGTAGTAGATGTGGAATTAGTATCTTTCTGATCAATGCTGGAGTCTAAAAATGGGGTCAGTTCAGCAGTAACACTATCGCCCCTTTTCCAGCAATGCGTTGCCGGCGCCTTTGCTGGACTTATTCCCAATCCGGAACTAGTTCCATGCGTTTCCACCGCAAAAAAAGACAACAGCTGCAGCACAGCAGCACAGAAAAGCTGGTCTCGGAAATTGGGTCCATAACGTCAGCGAAAGTGGGACTGGCTACATGGAAAATCCAGGTGCATCTCGTAGCTGCCTGTCGCTTACAGCAGCGTCCCCTTCTGTCTCCTGTCGCTTTTAGCTGGAGAACTTTGGCATGCCTTTCAGTCGTACCGAGGATGGGAGGATCTACCAGCGGGCCTTCGGGGGTCAGAGCCTGAAATTCGGCAAGGGGGGCCAGGCGCACAGATGCTGCTGTGTGGCTGACCGGACGGGGCACTCCCTCCTACACACGCTGTACGGCAGGGTAAGGCTCCCTCCTCTTCCTCATACACTGTACGGCAGGGTAAGGCACCCTCCTCTTCCTCATACGCTGTACGGCAGGGTAAGGCACCCTCCTCTTCCTCATACGCTGTACGGCAGGGTAGGGCTCCCTCCTCTTCCTCATACGCTGTACGGCAGGGTAGGGCTCCCTCCTCTTCCTCATACGCTGTACGGCAGGGTAGGGCTCCCTCCTCTTCCTCATACGCTGTACGGCAGGGTAGGGCTCCCTCCTCTTCCTCATACGCTGTACGGCAGGGTAGGGCTCCCTCCTCTTCCTCATACGCTGTACGGCAGGGTAGGGCTCCCTCCTCTTCCTCATACACTGTACGGCAGGGTAGGGCTCCCTCCTCTCCCTCACATGCACTGTACACCTGGGTTTGGACACCTTGCAGAGGAACTCTTGGCTGCGCTGATCCTTTCTGGTCTCTCCCTGATGCTCATTCTCCACCCTCTGGCAGTCCTTGCGGTATGACACCAGCTACTTCGTGGAGTACTTTGCCCTGGACCTGCTGATGGAGGACGGTGAATGCAAGGGCGTGATTGCCTTGTGCATGGAGGACGGCACCATCCATCGTTTCAGGGCCAAGAACACAGTCATCGCAACCGGGTACCTGGCTGTTACTCTCCCTTAAGTCCGTTGTCGGTTAGAAGAATGTAATAGGCAGGATGGTTTACTAAGGGTGTGGTCTGTACTAGTACTGAACATCCTGAAGCGGGTCAGCTGGCATAACCATGTTAAAGGTTGATTTGGTATTGATTGCTGTGTTCTGGCAGTTACTTCCTGTTCTCTAAGCATTTATCCGTCTCTGGGGTATAGTGGCTACGGACGGACCTACTTCAGCTGCACATCTGCCCACACCACCACCGGGGACGGGACCGCCATGGTGACACGCGCAGGTCTGCCCTGCCAGGACCTGGAGTTCGTGCAGTTCCACCCCACAGGTGAGACTTCCTCCAGCCCCCCCCGCCGCCGTGGCAGCATTGTCGCGGTATATACGTGACGGTGGTACACCCCTCGCAGGGATCTATGGTGCCGGCTGCCTGATCACTGAGGGCTGCCGTGGGGAGGGAGGCATCCTCATCAATAGCGAGGGCGAGCGCTTCATGGAGCGGTATGCCCCCAACGCCAAGGACCTGGCATCCCGGGACGTGGTGTCCCGCTCCATGACCATCGAGATCCGCGAGGGCAGGTGCGTCCCGGCTCCTCCGTCACCCACGGTGACCCTCTGCATTTCGTGTGGGTGTCTGAGGACGGAGGTCCTGTTGCTGCAGGGGCTGCGGACCGGAGAAGGACCACGTGTACCTGCAGCTGCACCACCTCCCTCCGCAGCAGCTTGCCATGCGTCTGCCTGGCATCTCCGAGACCGCCATGATCTTCGCGGGCGTGGACGTCACCAAGGAGCCCATCCCTGTGCTGCCCACCGTCCACTACAACATGGGTGGCGTCCCGACCAACTACAAGGGCCAAGTAAGCGCTCAACGCACCATCTTACCGGGTGAAAAGTTGGGGAAGGATGAGGCATTTTACAGCAAGAATGTAGCAGCTGGAATAAAGTGCCTAATGTTTTTCTACACAGTGGCTGTATTCATAACTTAATTCCCCTTCTGTTCATCTTCACTTTTATGATGAGAAATGTATGAGAGTCTCAGTGAGTTATGAGCTTAGTCAGTGTCTGTCTGGCACAGGTGATCACCCACAAGGATGGTGCAGACAGGGTGGTGCCCGGGCTGTATGCATGCGGAGAGGCCGCCTGTGCCTCCGTGCACGGGGCCAACCGGCTGGGGGCCAACTCTCTGCTGGACCTGGTGGTGTTCGGTCGCGCCTGTGCCCTCACCATCGCCGAGACCTGCACTCCCGGTAACGCGTCGCTGCTTAGATTACACCCACAGAGGAACACCACCTTAATGTCTTACTATCTGCCCCATATGTTCTGTATGTCGCAGTCATGACCCCCTCTCCTACTCCCTATAGGTGAGAAGCTCTCGCCCCTGAAGCCCAGTGCCGGGGAGGCGTCTGTGGCCAACCTGGACACACTGCGATACGCCGATGGAAGCGCCAGGACTTCAGAGATCCGACTGAACATGCAGAAGGTACGAGTCCAGCTCTGAGGTCTGCGTTTTGGATTGGCTGGCTTCGCATAGGAAATTATATAGGTATGAACAACATGAAAACTGAGGCATCCTCATGTCCATGAACAGACCATGCAGACTCACGCCGCTGTCTTCCGCACCGGATCCGTCCTCAAAGAGGGTTGTGACAAAATGGCCGCCATCTACAAAACTCTGGATGACATTAAGACCTTCGACAGAGGTCTGTGACTGCTCTTCTCTCTTGTGCCGGCTAAGAGCTTTCTTGGTTGCTTTGGCATTGTGGCTGGTCCATGTTTATTAACGCTTGTCAAAGGCAATTACTGGGCTTCTTGTGACGGGCAGTGAACAGAAAATCAGCCTGATATGTGAATCCATTGCTTACCGAAAAAGGGGCTGTGTGACGCAGCTCCGGTTTTCCGTTTAACGCAGAACAGCTCTTCAGGTAATCGGCATGTTTTCTCACTCGCTCAGGCATCGTGTGGAACACAGACCTAGTGGAGACCCTGGAGCTCCAGAACCTGATGCTGAACGCCGTACAGACTATCGAGGGGGCGTTGGCCCGGAAAGAGAGCCGGGGGGCACATGCCAGGGAGGACTTCAAGGTGGGCCGTCAGACTTCATTAAAGTCACTGGACTGACTGTGGTACATTAAACTTTCGCCTTAAGTAGATCGTCTTCTCCGCAGTTTGATTTGGTATACCTCGCAGCAAGGAATGAGCAGAGCTTAGCGTGTTTGTGGAAGAAGCACTGTTATTAACTCTGTTTTGATGAAGTGGTTGGAGGTCGGGCTGCACGATGTCACACCCCGATGTACCGCCGCATGCACAGCAATCACCAGGCATCGAGGCTTTTAGATGACGGGCATAAACATTTGTGCACATGCTGCCATTTCGGTTCTATATAGGTTTTTCTTTTTGGCCCACAATTTGGTAGGCAGGTTAGTATTGGTCCTAAAATGTCGGCATATTCTAATGTTTATTAAATGTGTGGGACTTTAAACTGCAGAAAGTACCATCGCACTACCGATTCTTCACCTTGTTCGAAAGATGTTCTCTTTCGAAAGTCGTTGTGGCTGCTGGTCTGTCCCTTCCTTCACTGCTGCTTCAGCGCCTATCGCTTCCGTGATTTACCAAAACATTAGCATGTGCCGTGTTCCGCTAACCGAATTTAATAAACACAAGGATGCATCTAATTTATGTAGATCACTAACTTTTTTGCATCGCAATAAGCATCTCATTAATATTTTAGGCGTACTGCTAATTTGCTAACCAATTGTGGGTGTAAGCCAGTGGTTCTCAAACTCGGTCCTCGGGCCCCACTGCCCTGCAGGGATAGGGCAGGGATAGCTGGAAAACAAGCAGGGTAGTGGGTCCCGAGGACCCAGTTTGAGAACGAAATTTGTAAGCGAAGGTCCACATAGTACCGAAAAGTCGCCATCCTGACAAATGTCACCAGTCATTTAAATCCCAGGTGATTATTGCGCATGGGTGAGTACATCACCATGAACAAGAAGGTGCGGTAAAAAGATGAATGATAGCACATCTGTCTTGCAGGAACGTGTGGATGAGTATAACTTCTCCAAGCCCCTCCAGGGACAGCAGAAGAAGCCTTTCAGTGAGCACTGGAGGAAACACACACTGTCCTACGTGGAACCCAAAACTGGGAAGGTAAACTTTCATTTATTCCATCATGCAGCGCACCAGTTCCAGTACTGAAAGTGCCAAACTCTTTCTGTGTTGTTTGGTCATGTAAATAGGCTGCCGCTGGAACATAATACAAATGCCCCCCTTGAAAACTCAGAAAATAATAAACTAAGTTCCAAAAAAAAGTGTTGTAAAAATGTACACAACAAAAAGATCTGGATGGCATGGCAAGAAATTAAAGCATTTTGTTTAATATACTAATATTATGTGATTCCATCATCATAAATATCGGGGTATTTATAAAACAAAAAAGTTCATAAATTTCTCCCAAACCCGCCTTCGAGTGATTTAAATGGCAAGGATGGAAATGATTACCATGGTCTCGTAGAATGCATGCAGTGCTCTTGCAAAAGCAGTTGAGGTGAACTTTAAAGTGATTTTTAAATGTATAAGGAAAGAATAATTAAAATTAGTAATTAAGAGTAATTAATTAAGAATAACACAGTAAAAATATTTTAGCAAAACTTTAAGCCCCGCACTATAATGTCCGTACAGAATTGAAAGTAAGAAAAAGCCTTATTTTGATATAGCATGCAATGTCGGTATTAATATTGCATGTCGTCAAGCTGTGTAATACACTACAGCCATTTTTGGAATTCAGTACAAAATGCATCGCTTTAACTTGTGATGTCATTCAGGGTCGGCACCAGTCGAACACCAACACCTTGAAGTACTGTACTTGTGGTACTTTCTCGAAGTACCAAAAGTACGGGACCTGGTGCAGTGGGAAAAACGCCCTTTCATGTAGTGTGGATGGCTTGCTATCCTCTTTATAGCCTGATTCCCTGTCTTTGTGCTGCAGGTGACTCTGGAGTACCGCCCAGTGATCGACAGCTCTCTGAATGAGGAGGACTGCGCTGCTGTCCCCCCTGCTATCCGCTCCTACTAGATGGGTGAACTTTCACGCGGGGTTCATGCTCTGTGCACAGGACGGCTTCATCCAACATAACATCCAAGCTGTACCTTCAACCTATATTTTAAAAACAGTCACAAGGAATCATCCTGTCAGAAGTGCAGCATAAATAAAAACAGTATCACCGTCTAGCAAAAGTGGAGTCTGCTTTTGGAACCTGCAGTGTTGCCCCATTGTTATGTAGCTGGGCCTCTGTGTGAGAGACAGTGTGAAGCTTTTTACACATTATTTCAGCGCCATAAACACTCCCTGAACAGCAGATGTAGTCAGATAATCCCTGTTTGAAAGTCTTGGATTATGGAGATGGAACATTCTGGAAGCGTGAGAGTGAAGCTGTGTTGCTGCCAGTGCCTGTACAGTATGTGTATTTGCAGCTGACTTCACGCATGAAACCTCTGGAAATTGAGTTCAGCCTTCCCACCTCTTCTGTTTTGCATTGTAAGTACTGTAATAACTCAGAAGTGATTTTGTAGAAGCCTTACCCATCTGAAGTCCCAAATCCTCCTCCTGACCAATCTTACGTGCTCATTTTTTTTTTTGCCTGGTGTAATTCTGATTTTCCTTTGTATTTAATGTACATTGAATACATTGCTTATTAACTGAGAAAAAAAATCTCCAGTCAGCAGGCAAGGGTTTTAAAAATGTCCAAAGGACGTTTTAGGTAGAAGTTTCTTAATGAAAAGCAGATACCTTTGTGTGGGCTCAATTCATTCCACGGGTTCAGATTGAATGAATAAAGCACACAAATCAATTTCGTTGTCATTCTCTTGTTTATGTGTGTATGATCTCATTCCATCTTTACTGCTGTTTGGAGCTTTTGACTTTAAATTTAATGTGTTCCTTCTCTTTGGGTGGCCTTAAAGATGTTTTGCTGCTTGCTGTACTGTTGTGCGTCTGATAAAGTTTGATTATACTTTGAATATTTTTATCAGTTGATAGTATGGGTACAGTTTTATTTAACTTAATGTTATATAGACAGCCATTAGCTGAGACTGACTCAAACTCACCTCATATATGATGTTTAACAAAAAAGTCATGTAATACATGGTCTAACAGCTTAGTTTTGGTTCTAAGCCCAGTTAACTGAAAAAACAATCATCCTCATCACTGGCACAGGGGTATCACTAGATTTTGGGCCCCCAACCCAGAACGGTCCAATTATGTTCAATTTTTTATGGTCCTGTCACTCAGTGTTATATACCAAGGTTATACAATTATTGAAAATGATTGCGCCATTTTTCATAGATAAGACCACCAACATTCAGAATATTTTTGTTTTAATACGATTTCGCATGCTTTCAAATACTATATCTTATAAATGCGTATATTATTAATAGTAACATATTTACCTTTGTTATTAATATATATTATGAGCACGCGACTCTGCCCACAACAGATATCCCAGCAGGCCCCGCGAGGCTGCTCTCTGCTCTTGCGTCCGCCGTGTTTCAGTTTCCCCCTGCAACTCATCACTATGGCAGAAAGAGGATACAGCTTCTCTCTAACTACTTTCAGGTACATGCACGGTGAAAGTAATTTGCGTCTGGGATGTGGAATACGGTTACTCTGCGGCTGGGTAATCGCGAAGCAAAGGTGTCCGTAAAAGAAAAGCGTGTGTTCCTCTCCGTTTGAGTAGACCGGGAGTTGCAGTGTCACGGTGCTGACGGCTAGCCTTAGCATTGCTAGCACTGTTAGCACTGGTAACATGGTTCGTTCCGTTAGCAATGTTAGCACCGGGAACAGGATTATTTCACTATTAGCCTGGCATCACGGGTACAACTTTCCAACGTTTAAACGCTGTATGCTTATTCCAGCTATTGGAACATATATCGTTTTAATATGCGTGAAGGCGGTGAATAATATGTATTTAAAAAGTTGAATTGGTTTCACTTTCATTTACTGAGCACCTCTGGGTAGTATAGAGCCCAGTCTCTAATAACTTGATACTTATTTCGTAATGTGGTGTTATATTTGTGCGTGGGATGATTAGATGCTCCCATTGCATTACGCAAAGTTGTATTTACAATATTATGCACAAGTAAACCCAGTAGTATCATAATCGTTAAAAATGTGTCTGTGCTTTTAATGGGTTCGCATCCTCTGCAGCCCGTCCGGCAAACTGGTCCAGATTGAATATGCTCTGGCGGCTGTTGCTGCTGGTGCTCCATCCGTCGGCATTAAAGGTGAGTGTCTGCTCCTCTGGTGGTCTGTTTCTCGCTGCCCCAGCAAACTGTATGTAACACACCGTATGATTTTTCGTCCTTCAGCATCAAATGGTGTCGTTCTGGCTACTGAGAAGAAGCAGAAGTCGATATTGTACGACGAGCAGAGCGTTCATAAAGTGGAACCAATCACCAAGCATATAGGAATGGTCTACAGTGGGATGGGTCCCGACTACAGGTAACAGCAGTTTTTACGCCAACATGTACTAAGGCGCCATCGTGCGGCGGAAGTGGGTGATTGCAGCACTTTGACACCGAGCGACAACATGCTTTAAAAGCGGATTTCTTCGTAGGGTACTCGTGAGAAGAGCCCGGAAGCTGGCCCAGCAGTACTTTCTGGTTTACCAGGAGCCCATTCCTACAGGTCAGCTGGTACAGAGAGTGGCATCAGTCATGCAGGAGTACACGCAGTCAGGGTGGGTCCCTACAGCTTTCACATCGGTGACTTGTACGCTGCATTAGTCCCGATCTTTAAAGGCTGTACAGTAGACCTGTGCCTGAAATGCCTTGTGTGCTGCAGGGGAGTGCGCCCTTTTGGGGTCTCACTGCTGATTGCTGGCTGGGATGAAGGACGGCCCTACCTCTTCCAGTCAGACCCTTCTGTAAGTGCGGCTGGCCTGTCCCTTTTATAAATCTGTGTGTCATTATAGTGTGGTTGTGTGGGTTGTTCATGTCTGGTTAACTTAAAGGTGAATGACAGTTTTCTGTACTCCCATTCAAATGTTGGCTGGATCAGCCTTTTAAGAATCTGGCCTCTCTTTCAGATGAGAGAGATGTTGATTTTTGCTTAATATCTTCATACAGGGAGCATATTTTGCCTGGAAAGCAACAGCAATGGGAAAGAACTACGTCAATGGAAAAACATTCCTTGAGAAAAGGTAGATTAGCATCAACCAACATGTTTTTTTTTTTAAATCATTATCATAAGTATCAGCTGAATGTCTGATTGAGGCTGGAAGGGTTTACAAATTGTGCTGGATGATTGACAGATACAATGAGGACTTAGAGCTTGAAGATGCAATTCACACGGCAATCCTGACTCTGAAGGTGAGTTTCACACCGAGCTTGGGAACCGGGGACCTGTGTCACGAAGGTAGACTTTTGGGTTAGTGAGATAGGTAGTCTGGGATAATGTGAGTGAATGAAGATGGGGGGTGAATCTCAAAACAAAGAATGCAAAGACTTGTGGTCTTGGCAAGACCGGTCTCGCTAACTTGCCTTCCAAGGATGAACTTGTGGCTCAAAGAATCATGGGATTGGTGTCATTTGGCGAGGATGCAACTGATGTATCCTCGATATTTGTGGTGGAGCAACAGCTACACCTGGGCAGCTTTACATTACTCGTGTACTTGCGTTCTTAATATCGGAACTGGTTTTTGGCAATGGAAGATGACGTGAGAACACAAATACCAGTCAAGTATGCATATTGAGATTCACCCAAAGTTCCCCGGTTTAAATGGACTTTAAATCCAACAAGTTACCTATCTAACCAAGAAGTCTCACTTCATGATCCAAGCCTCTGGTCGGCCACTTTGAGCAAATTCGTCGTCTTGCTGTTTCTCTGCTACAAGAACAATCTTTTATGTCACAGGAAAGCTTTGAGGGTCAGATGACAGAAGATAACATCGAAGTGGGCATTTGTAATGAAGACGGTTTCAGGAGACTTTCCCCTTCTGAGGTTAAAGATTATTTGGCAGCCATTGCCTGAAACCACCGGCAAAGCTTTCTATGCGCTTTATTTTTCTAGTTGTCTGGAGTAAAATGACTTAAAATACTGTATATTCAGCCTGTCTTTTTTATTTTTTCTTAAAAATGAAACCAATAAATGGTGATAATGCAGTGATTTCTTTATCCCTCACAGAATCAGAGCAAGGTGTCCTTTAATATTTACAATTTCTTATCATAGTTTACAATGTTGAGAATTTTACAAATATGCTTGGAAAAACCATCTGCCCAGGCTTACTGTTACGATAAATTAAGTCCTCTTATGAAAAGCTGAGCACCAAAGTGCTGAACAGTGTCCTTCTCCCTCAAGCCCCATTTGTTTTCCTGGCCAACGGGCTTCATTCTCAGCTACGTCCAAACCGCTGGACAAACTCAGCCAGAGTGTGGACCTGCCCGTATCCCACACTGGGGTCCATGCTAATGAAGTCATCTAAGTTCATCTTGGACCCTGCAGAGGAAACGGGGGGGGGGGGGGGGGTATGGTGTTAAACTGCTTAAACTGTACATCAGGTCCCTCCGAGGTGTCCGTCTGAGTGCTGAGAGAAACGCTTCATACCTGCAGTTTCGATACAGGGGTATGGGGGTGGAGACATGCGCCAGGACCCAGTAACATCTTTCATATGCGATCTGTCTGATGCAAAATTCTGCAGGAATTCTTCTGCCGGAATAACACGCAGTTTCCTAGAAACAGGCGCACTGATGTGAGTGTCACCGTTTAAGTGATAGAGCCACCATTCTGTTTCACTTAAGATGAAGCTGTTTTGTAAACGAGAAATAAGTATTTCAGGTACCATGTCATAATTGTTTGGTTTTCTCCATTTACCATGCACTTTCTGAATCATTAAATTGTTTAGGCCTACATATTTTAACAGAACCTTAAGGTCTTGAAAATGTGCAGAAATGAGAAATCAGTACCTCCAGAAAGCTGGCTTGATGTATGTGTCTGACCGGAAGGCTTCTTTTATGTATGTATCAAATGGACAAGGAAAAGGCAGAACAGTATCTAGATCATAAATGAACCTTTGATCCTCGTTGCAGTCATGCAGCAGAATAACATGGTAATCCTTCAAGAAAAGTAAAAGGTTGAACATCATATATCATACGTAATATGAAATATGGTACATTTTCATTACAGCTTGGACATACTGTAAGCGTTGACAGAATAGAACCTACCCAAATTACGGGTTTGTTTCCATGGCTAGACTTCTGTTCCCAAAGAGGAACCTGCATGGTATTGTGGACAGATTAAATGAAAGAACAGTGGCACCTACATAAACATCTCCCACTACATCAACAGACACGTGCACCTTACCATCTTTTGCTCATTAGATATGAAGACAGCATAAATGTCATCCATGGGGAATTGCTTTTGGATCTTGGCATATTCACATAGTTTCCAAACATTTTCCTCGCTGTAAAGGAACACATTAAAGACAAAACACTGGGCAAGTCTCAAGCTCGTCTTAACGGCAGAAACCGTTACATTTTACAACGTAATACACATCGGACTGTGGAGGGACATGCGTAAATATTCTGGGTTCCCTAACAAAATATCATACTGAGATCCCTGTCCAATTTTATGTGTAACTTTACGTATTCCCATATCAAGTGCTGCTGCTGCTGCCCCCCCCCCCCCCCCCCCAAATCTGCCAGGGTATCCATGCCCCTCCAACACCCCTGATATTATGTGTGCAATACTCTTTGATAATGAGTTTGCTGTTAAAGCAAAGACGAAATAAAAAAAAACAAGCTAAACGATGGAGAAGACATGGTCGCCACAAAACACTGACATTAACGCAGCCAAATGAATATGTATGTGCAGCCTTACCAGTAGCAGCTGGTGTAAACGCAGTCCTGCCTGCAGGGAATAATGCGCTCGTACTCCGGCGAGGAACTGCTAACCTGCATATCTGAGAATTACTTAATACATGTCGCTGACTAACAACCCGGAGTGAGCCGGAAACCAAGAGCGAACGTGTCCTAGCGATACGCGTCCGTGTTAAAACCACAGCGCCGCCGATACGTTCCGGTTGCGCGCCTTCAGCGGATTCACTTTCTGGGAATGTACAGCACCGTGCGAACGATCAACCACCGTCTGAAATTTCTGTTATATCAATCAAACGTAGTTTTTGTATGATTTCTGCGTTAGTGTGCCTACGCACATCTACGTCTGTTGCACAAATATTTTCAATAATTTAAGGTGTTCTTTTTTAATCAGATAACGTGAAAGTTATGTAGACACATGGCATGTGTAAAGAAACAGGGCGGGGGCGGTCCGAAGCAGCTGCGTTGAAGCTTAGGCTGCGCCCTTCTGTGGAAAGCTATGGAAAATCTTTGTCTTAACCGTACCAAGCAAAGCCTCGTTTCTTCAACCGCCAAACCTAAATAAAACAGAATAAAACAAATATGGACAACAATGCAGAAAAGAAGATAAAGACACAAATGCAACCATTTCTTTACAAATTTGAAGTTTCACCTTCATTAATACATACCATTACGGAAAATGCTGACTGACATTCTTGTATGAAAGATCTGCCAGAACATGGTGTAATATAACACTGCTAAAAGAAAGTGTTGCTCTCATGATTATTGTTATATTTATTTGTACAATGAGATGCTTACTCGCGCCTCCTGCAGGCTGTAAGTTAACAGCTCATTAAAGAATAACACTAAATAGCAACACTGAACAATAACGATGTAGAACCAATATGTAATGCAGACAATAAACAACATAAAACAAATAACATAAAATTGTGAGGTGACTAAACTTTTGCTGTGCCGTAGGACTCCAGGCTGGTAACTTAGCTCATGATGGGAGCCGCCAGCAGCAAAGGATGTGAAGTGAATAAAATCACCGGAGACCCAGGATCGTCTCTTCAGTCCAGATGGACAAAAATGAGCTTAATTTTCCTTGAAATATTTATCTACTTAGATGGAGACGTTGGGTCCAAGTAGGTCAGGCCAGGCACAGTGTGTCACACTTAAAATGTGTGACCTGTTGATCTTAACTTGGTTATAGCTAAGTGCACGCGGCTTGGTTTTGGTGAAATGCTGTCTTCAAGTTTCTTAGCATCACAAAATTCTGGCTTTGAACTTATCTTTAATGTTCACTGATTTATTTATTATATATATTTATTTTTGGGGGGGGGGTGGAGTTTGGACCACTGTTATGATTCAGGTATGTTGTCTCTCGGGATAGTGCCACAGAGACCCCGCCGTGTAGGGGTACAGTACCAAGCCCTGCGCCCGATGTGCAAACCCACGTGTGCGGTCTACATCTTGCATTATTACGCGACCTTGTGACTACAGACGGGAGTCGCGTCACGATGACGTAACGACGTATTTCATCGGCGGTGACGCCCGGTCCATTAAAAGCCTACCATTTAGACCCACCAACTATTTATATTTTATTTTTGCTTTGTTAAAGGCGATGCCGTTTACATTTCTGCCTGTGCTTTTTAACCGTCTCATTCTGCGAGGGGGATAATAAAGCAGGGCTGGTATAAAGTCAGAGACTGACCGTTCAGCGTTTTTTTTTTTTTTTAAATTTTTTATTTATTTATTTTTTTTGTTGTGTATCTATGGCCAGAGCAGCCGGACCCGCTTCTCCAGCCTGTAGATGCGCAGCACCGGAGAGCCTTCGGCGGCAGCGAGCAGCGGGCGCGGCGGTGCTAAGCGGTAGGCAGCCAGGCGAGCGCTCGGTCCCCGCTGCTGTCACACGCCCGGGGATCCACCGTGCAGCCGCCGTCCGTGGTTCCGATACGGATGGGAAGTTAACGGGCTCAGAGCCACCTTGCATTAGTTTGTTAGTTGTTGTCACATACTTCTGGGTAGCGCCACTAACAACTATATATAGCATAATATAGATAGACATTATATGATTATTCTATATTATATATAGCTTCTGGCGCTCTTCCACCATATATTGTGTGTGTGTGTATATATATAACATATATAACAATGCAAGTGGAATGTAAATATATGTCTCCACGTGTCTCGCTTGTAATATCTAATCGTGTCATTGAGAAATCAGTATCGAGGTTGATTTGTATGAATTTCTGGGATTTCACTTTCGCTCTATGTGTGTTTAGCGCAACCTTTGAATCAGGCTGCTGTCGGTACTGCCTCTTAGACTCGCGTCAGTTGTCACACCGAGCTGCTCTACGTTCTTCGGAATAAAAATAATGAAGTATCCGGTTCCAAGAAGTCCAGACAGTTTCAGTGAAGGTAGTGATGGTGGTCATGGAGTCTTGGCTTTGCAGTAAGCTTTGGAGCCCGTAAGATTTAATACTGTTTAATGTTGACTAGTTTATGCTCATAGTTTTGTTCCTATTATTATTATCATTATTATTATTATTATTAATAATAATAATAATTAATAATTTTATTGTTATTATTGCTATACTTCGTATATGTAAGTGCTTTGATGGAACTATATTAGGAAAGGTGTTATATTTAAAATCGTATTGAGATTCAAATCATTGAAATCATGTCTTTCCATGCATCATCTTGTAAACTACAGGTGCATTCCAGAAATGCTGCTTTATCAAACTCTTTCTTTGTTTTTGCAGGATATCGTTGAGATGTACATCCATGTTGGTGGACATGTGAGGCAGACCGTTTCTGTGCGATTGCAAGCAGGGAGATCGCAGAGGAGCAGTGAACCGTATCTTTAAGAAGACTCTTATTTTGGCGCCATCGAAACGCCATGGCAAGCAAACGAAAGTCATCCACACCTTGCATGGTCCTTCTCTCAGAAACAGTGGAGCAGGACCCGGAGATGGAGATGATAACAGAAGGAGAGGAGGGAGTGGGAAGCATGGCCACTGCCCCCGTGGAGGGTGCTGTTGTCCCTGCTGAGAGCGAGCCTGGTGGGGATGGTATGTAGGCCACCATGCAATTTATGAGAATACACATGTAGTAGATTTCAGGTCTCGGTGTTTAGGTTTAATGTTGACAGTTGGCATCATGATGTAGGCCTGAGCTCATCCTGTGTGTTTCGAGATTTTTCTAACCTAGTGGTACAACGCAATTTCAGAGAACAACTTGGGCCCACACTCCGAGGAGGATAGTCTCATCCGGACCAAAGCGAAGCGCAACAGCCACACCGTCCTCGGGCAAACAGCAAATGACTTGTCCTTGGACAGCAGTTTTGGGCTGCAGCCGGAAAGTGAGGAGGGTGAGGACACGACTGTCACGGGCATCTCCTTCAGCAAGACTCCCATCATGAAGATGAGGAGCAGGGCTGAACCTAAGAGGATCGCTTTGTCTCACAAAGTATCAGATGAGGGGGATGTGAGGGCAGAGAGTGAGGGGGAGCAGGAGCGCAAAGAGGCACACTCGGGGACCTTGGACATGGTGACACCATTTCCTGTTGACCCAGGGAAGCCATGTGTCATAATCAGTAATCAAGGTCAGATCTTGACTGAGCCAAAGAAGGCCATCATCAACTCTGCCACGGTTCTTCCCGCAGGCTTGGCCCAGGTTCTGTCCGCCCTTCAGGCCCAGCAGAATTCCCACACCCAGCTCCTGATTCCCGTTAGCAGTATTCCAACATACAATGGTGCCATGGATAACAATGCCATGCTGGTCAACACATACAACAAATTTCCCTATCCATCAGTATCAGAGATCATGGGATTAGCAGCGCAGACGAAGTTTACTGAAGAGCAAATAAAGATCTGGTTTTCAGCTCAACGTTTAAAGCATGGGGTGAGCTGGACCCCTGAGGAAGTAGAGGAGGCTAGAAGGAAGCAATTCAATGGTACTGTCCACACAGTATCTCAAACGATCACAGTCATACCTGCCCACCTCTCTGCTGCAGCCAACGGCCTGCAGTCCATTCTTCAGACCTGTCAGATCGTGGGACAGCCTGGGCTCGTGCTGACACAGGTTGGTGGTGCAAACACCTTGCCGGTGACAACACCCATCACGTTAACCGTGGCTGGGGTCCCTAACCAGGCTCAGCCGCCAAAACCTGCCACAATCCAGACAGCCCCAGCTGCTGTAGAGGTGAAGAGGGCCACTACAGTCCAGCCCCCTGTTCTCACACCTCAGGAGAACTCTGCCCTCAGTGCTGATCACCTCAGTATGCGGACTAAGAAATCCAAGGAGCAGCTGGCGGAGCTGAAGGCCAGCTACCTGAAAAACCACTTTGCCAGTGATGCGGAGATCGCCCGGCTAATGAAGCTGACAAATCTCACGAAAGGTGAGATCAAGAAGTGGTTTAGCGACACGCGGTACAACCAGCGCAACTCAAAAAACTGCCACGTGCCCATTTTCAACGACAGTGCCCCCAACGACAGTGCCCCCAACAGCAGTGCCACCATTGTCATCGATTCTAGTGACGAGACCATGGAGTCTCCCACATCTGTTCCCGTCAAGGAAACGCGTAACAAGGGCAGCCGGAATCCCTTTCCTGACTTCACACTTCAGAAGTTCAAAGAAAAGACTCCGGAGCAGCTACTGCTTCTGGAGGACAGCTATCAGAAATGCAGCACACCCACCGACGAAGAACTGAGCCGTTTGAGGACAGAGACGAAGCTCACTAGGCGAGAGGTCGACGCTTGGTTCACTGAAAGGAGAAAAGCGCCCGAAACTGAGCAGAGGGAAGTGGAGGCTGCAAAGGCCATTTCCTCCACCCGGCATGGAAGGCAAACTTCTCCTAGTAGCAGGAGGCAGGCCAGAGATAAAATTGGTAAGAAGACTCCTGAGCAGCTACATATTCTCAAGGGTGCCTTTGTGCGCACGCAGTGGCCATCTGCTGAGGAGTACGACAAGTTGGCGGAGGAGAGTGGGCTGCCCAGGCCCTACATTGTTAACTGGTTTGGAGACACTCGGTATGCTTGGAAGAATGGGAACCTCAAATGGTACTACTTCTACCAGAGTGGGAATGCGGGAGCCGTGAATGGGGGCGGTTACCGGAAGAGGGGGAAGGGCCGGGCACGGAACCGGGGCAGGGGATGGTCCCGGAGGAGCAAGCGATCTTCGAGTTGGGGAAGATCGCCCCCTGTGAAGTCCAAGAGTGGGAAGGAGATTCTCAAGGAGTATTACCTTAAACACAAGTTTCTCAATGAACAGGACCTGGATGAGCTGGTCTCCAAATCTAATATGAGCTATGAGCAGGTGCGGGACTGGTTTGCCGAAGTCGGCAAGAGGGTGGAAATGGGTGTTGACCCATTTGAGGGCAACTTGGAGGAGGAGCAGCAGCAGCACGGTGAAGGCAATGGCAAGACTGCAGCGAAGCGGCGAGCCGATGGGGCTGGCCAAGAGGAAGATGGCGAAACGGATGACAGCGATGCTTGGGAACCCTCTAAGAGCGCGAGAAAGCCATTTTCTGGTTCAGAAGATTAGTGATGGAGATTCAGGTGAGTGATTAGATCTGAAAGCTCAGGCGACTCTTGTGGGGCAAATCGCACAGTCTGCCCCCTAAGGGCCAATCCTGCTGGCTTGCACTTCTCTTACATCCTCAGACTGATACTGTCTGCTGTATGATGAAGTCTTTCAGGCGCTTAAAACGTGTCGCTTTGTTTCTTACAAATGCAGTTTGTGAATTAATATGATACAGTAAACAGTAAAGATCAGGATATAGCAGGTTTGTGAGACTTTTCAAATATATTTAGCTAATTTCCTGAATGAACAGCTATTCATCTTCATTCAAGAGCAGCTCCTCATTTCTAATATTCAATTTTATTTTGTTTTCCCAGAATTCTCATTTTTTCTCATAATATGAAAACAAAAGACTGAAGTTGACGATCCCTAATTTGAATGGGCAGATTTCAGATGATTTTTTTTTTTTTTTGTGGACCAACCAAAAGGCAGAGAAGCATTCATTTGCAAATCCAGTTGTGGATCTTTGGTGCCAAAATAATGCTGTGGTAGGCATCTCCTGTTTTTAGAGTGAAGTGTCTTGGTTGCTCATACTCTGAAGAATTTCCTCATTACCTACACGGTAACAGAAATATTTTCAAACAATTCGGTGTTGGTCAGTCTTGTGTGATTTCATACGTAGCATGACTTTCCAGTCAAACGTTTTATGTATTTTTCTAAACAACAAGTAGGCAAAAGCTTTGCAGGTCTCACTGTTTAAGCAGCAGCCTACAAATGGCATGAAATTTATACGAGAGGCCTGTGGAAAATCCTAGATGTGCTGCTGTTTTTATTAAACTGCTTCATTTTTAACCTCAAGCACTTAGTCAGTTTTCTAGCTTGGTTGTAGAAAACGGTATTTGTATAAATCTTTTTGTTGCATTTGTAAGGTAATGGTGGGTTTTGATGGGGAGAATTTAAAGGCTCTTTCTCTCTTAAAGGCATTTTCCAGCCCTGACAGCACGATTAATGAACCTCTGCTGTGGAACCGTTCTGCTGTGAGATTTGACAAAAGAGGGGTCAGTATTTCCCAGAGATGGGGCAAAAGGGGTAGGTGGAAAACAACAGGGGGGGTGGGGGGGAAGTACTGAAATGATGCAGATTTCCTGTCAGATTTTTTTTCATTTTTGGTCACTCTGTCTGAATGATTATTCAGACCTGGCTTGGTAAACAGCATGCAATGTTCACAGTATGATGTTATTCTGGTTTGTGAGGTTCTGGGTCAGCTTGCTTAACGCTTCTTTCCATCTTTTTGGGGCTGTACTGGCTCCTTTTGGCCCGATCCGATTGCAACACCAGTTTTCTAATCAGCCGCAATGGTTCCATTAATTAAAGTAATGTTAGGTTATTGTTATTAACATTAAGAATTTTATGTATATATTCTTTTCCAGTAATGCATGGTCACATTTTGAGTCTCGTGTAAAGAACATAATGTAGTATTTGATTTTTAAAGTAACAAAAAATACGAAATTCTCTGCTTTTCATTTAAAGTAACTTAAATCACTTTAAGTAATACTGTTTTGAAGTGCTGTGAAAATAAGTATAATTTTGGTCTAGGTTAGGAATAAGTTTTGCTTGATGCACAGTTCAGTATGTTTAAGCTATGAAGTTTTTAATTTGTGCTGTGAACCTTGTGTAAATGTAGATTTCTTTCCACTGAGGTTTTACATACCTAGGATGTAGATGTTTCTGACTGTGGCTTGAAGTAAATTGAAATTTCCTTATGGAAACTGCATTTCAACATCAGAACTAATGCAGCCTTGGGCGAAGGTATCGTTTTATCAATTGCGAAATATTTATCTGCACCTTAGCAGTTGATTAGCAAAATGATTACTGAAGTAGGCCGACAGTGTTTCATGAATACGTCTGCCCGCTGAAGACCAATGGAAAAATGCCAACGGTACCTTTAGCGTCAAGTTTATAATTTTTGTAGTTTTTTTTTAATCTAGATTTTATATTTTGACTCCTACTTGGTTCCCTGCACACTTATTCTAGAATTTTATAGCTGCTCTATTAGGTCTCATTAAAACGTTGCTTGGAATGCACACAACATAAATGTTGGATTCCCAAGCTCTGCGTTTAGACTTCAAGGACCTCACTATTGTCTCGGAACGTTGATCCTGCACTTCTAGGAGCCGTGGAAGCTTTTTATGGACAGATGGCAGAACTGAGATCAGAGATATCCGGTAAAAACCTCTGAAAGTGGTTCCTGCTGGAAAAGACATATGGGGGAAAGTTACAGTATTTTTTACAGTGTTTTATGTTGTCGCTTTTGAACTGATTTTTTAAAAAATGTTGCCTGGGTATGAAACATGCCTTTCATGCATACTGTGTATAAAGACATTTGGTAAAACAGGAGTTTCCTGCACATTTTTAAGTGGATTCTCACTGAGGAATCATTTTGGGAAGCACAGGACATAACTGTGTACGTCCTGCGATTTGCAGCTCAAGGATGTGGTTTGTGCCTGCCAAACTCAATGAGTAGCCCAAGCCGAACTCCATTAACAGACCAGTTTTGCACCTGCAACGTACTGTAGCTCACTCTCATTTTACACATTCTCAATGCACTTTTTCCATATAAAAGAACCTACAAGGCTTTCTTTCCGTGAACGGCCGCTATAATTATCTGAATTGTCACCTGAATCATTTACTTTCAGAAGTATTTTTTTTTCTGAATGTGAAGTTTCTGAAAATGTTCTTGTCTGAATGATGTTTGAAAAGTAGAAAAAAATGTCAAGTTGCGCATCAAATGGAGCCATGCATTATTACAATCTGACTGTCTAAACAGGGTGCAATATGCCATGGTTTATGTCCACATAGTGATGAAAATAGGCAATAGTGCATTTCTCAGAAGATTTCCTGATCAGTTCTAGCTCCTTATAAATTAAGAATGAAATGTTACTAAAATATATTGATTGTGCAAATAGATGTTTTGTTGTTTGTGTGTATATAGTCCCTTACAGGACAGATCTGTAAACCCTTTTAAGTTCTGTTTTGTCTGTGGTGGCAGGAGCTGTATGTATTGTAAATTGCAATTAATTTAAGACTGAATAGCTTTTTTAAGCTGTGGCTTTTACTTGGGTAACTTGAAATATATATTTTCTACTGTGGCCAATAAATGTTTGAAGACACTAATGGGTTACTATGGTCCATTTTTTTTCTTAATTGCAAATGAAGTACACAGATACTCATACAAACATTAAAAAATTAATTTACTCATTCTTAAGCCACACATAAATCAACTTCTCAGTCACTTCAATCCAGTTTTAACCTGAAGGAACTTGGGTCAGCGCTGTGGAAAATAACTCTTGAAACTTTATGAACTTTGAGCACTGTACCTGATTGTGCTTTTTGTCTTCTTGCCATAATGGATTTGCACCTCTGTGTTTTTGGTTAAATTGTTTGATGATATGTCCTGTGGCTTATTTTTGACTCTATACAGGTATGACACCTGTTTGTTGATCATCTGTTCTTCGTGTGTTGCTCTTTAAGAATAAATTGTTGAGAAAACGTTCTGTATTGTGTGTAAATTTTCAGTTTTTTTTTGGGACTGTTGGTGAGCTATTTATATATAAACCATCAACCAGACCCAGTAATCACCTCAATTCTTTCCAGAGCCATGGAACTTGAAGTCATCTTTGCTGCTAATAATCTCTCTTTACCACAAATGCTGCTGCCCGGGTTTATCTGTGAGGGCATCTGATGAAGGTCTTGGCTTTCGGTCTGTGTCTTATTCAGGAGGTTGGGGTGGCGATTGCCCATGGCATAACCATATAATTCAGCACTTGGGCTTCCCGCATGATGCAGCTGCTTTGTCAGTGGTAGAGAATGTCAGATCTTAAATGTGATGTTCTTGAGATGTTGCCATGATTTTGTAAACAGTGGCATAGTCATAACTTAGCCAAAATATTCTAGTCCAAAAACATGCTGAGGACTAACTGGACTTGCAAAATTGCCCGTAGGAATGCATGTGTGAGTGACTGGTGTGTGAGTGTGCCCTGTGATGGGCTGGCCCCCCATCCTGGGTTGTTCCCTGCCTCGTGCCCATTGCTTCCGGGATAGGCTCCGGACCCCCCGCGACCCACTGAACATGTTGCCCCCATATGTCCAAAAATGCAATACTAAAATGTGTTTTTAGTGTTCAATGTAAACTAACTGTTACATTCTTTAGTGCCTGTTTTGGAACAACCCTCTTGGAACCAGCAACGGGCTAGTGATAATTTAAATAAAAGAGTCTGACCTATATTAACCACTTATTGTTAAACTATTCAGACTGCTGCAGAGATAAGACTTACAAATAATATCAGGAGTAAAACACATGGATCAAATCATAAACTCTAGTAATCAGTACGTAAGTTAGGATATATATTGTGCACTAGTTTTTCTGCACTGGGATTTGACAAGACGAAATAGTGCCCTCTGGCGTTTTCTCTGCTTTATCTGCCACAGGAAGTGTGTCTCTGCACTAGTCCTGAGCAGCCACGTCAGGAAAACTTAACAGAGAAGGCCTCCGAAAATCGATACCGTAGACGTGTAGAGAAACGAGCCTTAACGCTGAGGAAAGAGGTTCGCTTTGGACATTTTCAGTTCCTTTTGGAACATCTGTGAGACTACGCTGGAGGTGCAAGTCCAGAACAACCGAAAATGTCAGACATTGGGGACTGGTTTAAAAACATTCCCTTCATCACTCGGTACTGGTTTGCTGGGTCTATCGTATTACCCTTGATCGGAAGGTTCGGGCTTATTAGCCCTGCGTATCTTGTTTTGTGGCCGGAGAAGTTTCTGCACAAGTTTCAGGTGAGCCGTTATTTATTTCTGTGGCTGGGACGCGAACATCAGTGTTTCTGCGGTAATAAAACCAGTTCGGGGCTGTCAAATGCATGATTTCTGTTGTTTACCTTGCTGAAATCGCCGCATATGTATATTTGACGATGCACGTAAGTCGGTAGCCGAAAGCCTTTTAATAAAAACTAGCAGGAATCGTTAATCAGACACTGTGTTGAGTTGTTATATAAAGAAGAATATCTTTAAATGCACCATGCTTTGTAATAATCTATAGGGCTCTAGGCCCAAGCCTTACATTATGGACGGTAGTACTGACAATAGACTTCCGCCGGGACCAGCCAATAGGCGGCCCCCACTTCTGGTCCCGTGTCGGGGAGGATTTTCATTGGTTCCTTTTGCTGTCTGTCTTCCTTACGAAAGATGAGCCTCAGCATCGACAAATGGTATTTTTTTTAAAGATAGCGGAAGTTACCGCCCTGAAAGTGGGCGCGCCCGGACCGTTTACTGTTTATTCAAATTGGCGGCTGTCAGACTGTTCCTCAGGGAGTTCAAAAATCCGTTGGCATTTCACACCAGGTGCACCTGTTTATCGGCTTCAAATTTAGTTCATTAGTTTAATTACATTGTGTGGAATTGTACTAAAAGTGTCATAGAATAAATTGCTGTGTTCGCGGTGAGTCCAGTTTATGAATCCCAATATAATCCAAAGGGTGGGTTTTGTTTTGGTCTTGGCCACAGATGATCTATAGTCGGTGATACTCAGAATCTGTATCTCAAAAGCAAATATCTGTTTCTCACCAGTGTATTGATAACATCAGTAACAGATATGTACACGTAAACTTAAAAAATATATATATGTGATAAACTCGTATGCTATCTTACTACGTTGAATTAAATGTATACGTGTTGATTGTGTTCGTTCATTTCCGTGCGATTTAATATGTTATTTTTAAATAAACTACTAAAAGGGTTTATTTGGAAAGCCATTTCTTGGGAGCCAGTCGGGAACCGTCTGGTGCAACTCTGAAGATTCGCCACTAGATGGCGTAACACACCTAGTGGCCACTCCTGTTTACGCAACCGACGGTAGTCTGCCATTCAGAAATTTTAGCTGTGGCAGAGTCGATTCGTTCTTACTCACTTGCACAGATTTAACTGGGATTACGTCCAGCAGATCTGCTGTTAGTAGCAAGTGTATAGTAGACACATAAAAATATGCAAATGTGCTCAGTAACTGTTTACAGGTGCGTGGACGACGTGCTACTCACGAGTTGGGCTTCCATTGCGTATATGGACTGATTTCCACATTCCTGATGGTCAGAGTTATGAGCTAATGCTGTCTAGCTGTTAGGCACTGTTTAGGTTTTAATTTAGTACTTATTCAGGAATCACACTGTAAGAAATATTAACAGCACTGATTTTAGGTGGCCTAGTTAGACATCCTTAGGTTTCCTGTTACGAGTATTTCTCAGTAAGGCTTAGTTACTGCGCCTTGTGTCCTTTAGTCCGTGTGTGTATGGAGAGAGGCTGTATGCTCATAACTAGCACTCAGCTAACACTCATGAGTGTCTGATTCAAATTAGACAGACTATTTGATGCATGACAAATGTGTAGTGGGGATTCGTTTTAATGATCCAGTAGATAAGTCTTTAAAACAAATCACTGCAGCATTAACACTGGTAATTCTGATGTGTTCCCCTCTGCCTCTCATTTGTCTGCTTTTGTGCCTTGAATTATATTTTATGAAAATGTTGCCGTACTTTCTGTCTAGATCTGAACAGTCACAGGCGTAGCAGCTCGACCCCAGTTATGCACGTTTTGTTTTGCTGTTGCTTTTGAGTAACCTAGACTCGGCAGCTCCTGTCGAACGTCTGAATAAACCGTCTGGTTGCCAAGGAACAGTATTTCCTGTGGGGGGCGGGGGTTAACTGGCCCGTTGGAAGCTGCCTGGTTGGCCTTTCTTCCGCCGGCTCTGCAGCTGAAGGTCACCCACAGGCACGCGTTGGTGTGGATGTGAGGTCCACGTGACACTCCGGGCTGTTTGATGTGCAGCCATCAAAGCGTTAAGACCCAGGGGCCGTGCTGTCCAGAGCGCTGCCTGCGAGTTTCCATTCAGACTACAGAGAGAGACTGGCTCTTGTTTACTGACCTAGTTTTCCATGCCAGCGAGTCACTAAGCAAATGTGAACAGCAGAGCAAAAAAAGCGCATGCGGAGTAGTCAGACTGCCCCGGCACCAGGACAGGCTCTTAGGGGAGCCAGACTCCTCTCCTGGGTCACTCTGAAGACCCACCCCACCCATTCTTAGACTGGCTTGGAATGCTATGAGATGCGCGTCACGCCTCACAAGTCATGTGATGAATTTCCCTTCCCATATATACCACCACATACATGGCTTTCTGAAAAACCAGGAAAGGTGTGCCGTCACGCTTGGCCGTGTTGTCCTCTTCATGTTATGCCATTGTCAGTCGTCTGGTTTCTCTCTATGCAGATTTGGAGGCCAGTCACTTCGACACTCTATTTCCCCGTGGGTCCTGGAACAGGCTTCCTTTACTTGGTCAACCTCTATTTCTTGTACCATTACTCCACCAGACTCGAAACAGGTGAGGCAACACCAGCCATTTGTCCCTCTGCTATGTTCTTAGCATCGTCATTGTTGTGGCCTTATGACGAGATCTGAGGCAGTAAGTGTGCAGAAAGGCTCCGCTGTCCCACCCACAGCTAAAGAAAGAAAAATTGGTAGGCACTCATCAGACACTTGGGCAAGGTTGTTCACTATGGTCCTGCAGAGTTACTTCAGATACAAGTCTTCCTGCTTTCTTTGAATATGTGCAAATCTCAGTGCAGATGAATTGATTTAAAGAAGTTATTTTGATTGGGTATTTATACTTGGCTGGAAAGAGCAACTCCCAAGCCACATCATCAAGAGTAGGGTTAGACCCCAGTGAGGTGATGGTCTAAGTCTTAACAACATAAAGTTTTGTTCTGGTAAAAACCAAGCTGGGGTTCTCATTTGGGCTGATCTGCTACTCCGATTACAGTGTGGATCTTAGCTCTGTTGTTTTCCCAGGTGGGAGGAGGGAGGGAGGGTTTCAAATCTGGTCCGGATGCAGTTTTCAGCCGCTTTGCTGACCTGTTAGGCTCTTGCCAGTCGCTTGCTGCCAACAGCTGGGGCTGTGTTGGTCCTTCATTCAGCGTTTAGCTCCCCTGCTGGGGTACCATGTGATTCTCGATGTGAGAACAGGGCAGAGTAATACGCAAAAAGTCATGAATCGGAGGAGCTCTCGCCAGCTGTCATCTGCTTCCTGGCAGATGTTTCGTGGACGTGTGGGGGCTGGGGGTTCATTTTTGGTCACAGATCACACCCAGGAGTAGGTGGATTTCCAAACTCTGTCCATTGTCTTTTGAATTGTATAGTTAGGAGACATGTCAGATGTGCTGTCTAATAATTGTCCAGTGTCTGGGAGGCTAACATGTACACCTGTGTCCTTTTGCAGGGGCTTTCGATGGAACACCAGCAGACTATGTCTTCATGCTGCTCTTCAATTGGATCTGTATTGTTGTATCTTTTCTTAACTATCAGGGTGACGGATTACGTCATTTTTTTCAGTGGTTATTTTACCCGTTTAAAAAATATATATATATAAGATTATATACAGATTATTTATATTGCAGTGATAAAGCTAAAAATCACACAACAGCCTCAGCTTCCTACCCATAAAGAATATCCATACAGTGTGGTGATTATGCCCACTGTAAGTGACGTCATCACTGTAGCCAGTGATTGGGTGACAAGCAGGGGGATACACTCATGACTGTCCCGGCCGGATATTTCATACAGCCACCATCTGGGTTCTGAGAGCCTGGGAGGGGAGGGGATCCCAGTGCTAGTGACCAGGAGAACACGTCTGCCTTTTTGGTGCCGGTCCTTTAGGGACCCTGGGTCCAGTGCTCCCTGAAGCGTTGATCAGCTCGGCTTATGTGACGTAACTGAGGTGATCTGCCAGTTGTTTCCCCAAAGAGTGTGCAGGCTTATTTAGGGCTCAGCTGACATTTAAAGTCTGTTGTTTGAATTGTCAACTTTAACCATCTTCATGGCCAGTGTACAGCTTCTCCGCTGTGGCAGCCTGAAATTGTCCTACCCACCAAGGTGTGGCATTGGATAAGAGGTTCATTTATAAACAGTCACCTTTCACTTTCCGGTGTGGACGGTCATGTGCTGAATATGCTTGATGGCCCTTAACCAAACGTGCAGATAACTGGATTAATCATGGACATGCAGGTAAGAGTTCTGTTTTTCAGTCTGAAGTGCTTTATGTAATCGTGCAATTTAAGGGGATAAAATAAATATAATACTGGAAGTAATATGCATACATATACATGCAACTGTATATCAGGCGATGTTTAAATTAAATATATAGATAGGGTTAGGATGAATTACCTTCTACATTCGATATGGTCGACAGTGGGTTTCTTAGTAAGTCTCAGGGTTCATTTGCTCTTTGAGCGACTTTTTTCCCCCCAAAAATCTTACCTCAAGCACCTAATTATTCATAATTGAGAGTATGCCTTGTTTGACAAGTGCAGCAGGAAGGACCTTAATCAAACCTGGTTCTGTTCTTCAGCTCCTGATGATTCCTATGATCATGTCTGTGCTGTACGTTTGGGCCCAGTTGAACCGGGACACGATCGTTTCCTTCTGGTTTGGAACCAGATTCAAGGTACTGGTCCCTGCTTACCTCATAATAAAGATGGTGGCTAGATGTTCCTCACAAGTACCACACATAAATCAACTGTCCTACTTTCCAGGTCCAAGTTGCTTACAAGCATTAATTGGATGCTTTGTTTTAGCATAGATACAAAATGATTTTACATCCTTGAAAAAACATGGCATGAACTGGACAGTGTCTGACTTCTTTTAATTCCCTTAAAGGCGTGTTATCTTCCTTGGATCATTCTTGGATTCAACTACATCATTGGAGGCTCGTAAGTTGTTCATGCAAATGTCGATCTCAGCTGTGACATTCCTCTTTCAATTGCTCATTATCATGTGTATGTACGACCAATCTGATGCTACATGAAAACTCCATGTGTCCATTTTCATATACAGCATTATCAACGACCTTATTGGAAACCTGGTGGGTCACCTATATTACTTCCTGATGTTCAAGTATCCCATGGACCTGGGCGGTCGAGCCTTCCTGTCAACGCCGCAGTTCTTGTAAGCGTTTTTCCGCTCCTGAGCGGGCTCTAACAGGGCCTGAGTATTAGCGATGATGGCATCTGCTTCTTGCTCTATATAAATACCTGATCTGAGCATATCTATTTAGTTTCAAAATGATGTCATTGGAAGTTGGCTGAGACAGAGAAATCAGTCTGTTTGGTATCTGAATTGTTGGTGTTAAAGAAACACTGACTCACGTTGGGCTGTTTGGATGCCCACCAGCGAGGTCTCATTTGACTCCTTGTGTCACGTCTCTCACAAGCTGCTCCTCCCCCCGGCAGGTACCGCTTCTTCCCAAGCCGACGGGGTGGAGTCTCTGGATTTGGCATTCCACCTCCCAGCAGGAGACTAGATCAGGGTGGGCCAGAAGGGGGACGTCACAATTGGGGCCAGGGCTTCCGGCTAGGGCAGGACTGAGAGATGCTGGTCCCCTGTTCCCCACGACATCGGCACTGACTTTACCGCGCAGGGGGAAATGTTGCCTTTCCCTCGGACAGCCGAATGGAGAGACCTGTCCTATGACGATGTTGCGTAGCACCCTTCTGTGTTTTTGTTTTTCATGCTCTTATGCCATATTTTTTTATCACACCCCATAATTAATATCCCGAAGTGTACAGGTCTGAAGAGCTCACATGTTCAGCGCTTGTCAAGAAGGTGACAAAGTTGTCTCCGTCCCACTTAAAGATTGATAATGTGCAGAATGCTTGTTGTAAAGGAACCTTGGCTAAATAATTTTGGTTGGCCTTAATCCGCTCAGATGTAGAGAAATAATATTTCATATCGAATGCTTGTCTCTTATTTTCCCACCCTGATTGGGCAGAGATGATCTTAATGAAAATTCTCCAGCTCGGCCCTGAAACCAGCTGGTCAGGGCAGAGGAAAGGAGCCGTGGCGTTCTGCCCTGGGGCAGCCTTGTGAAGAAGGCCACAGCAAGGCATCATGGGTAAACATGGTGGCTTGTACGTGGTGTAAATACATCAGCAATCTCTGGGAAATTACAAATGGCTCCATGATACTGTGTGCAAGGGAAAGGTCCTTCACTCGTCTGCACTCGAGACCGCAAAACAATGGCAGCCTGCTCTCAGAGATTTGTGCAGTAATGATGGCACATGACCTTAATTACAGCTGCAGGCACTTTGTAAAGAAGATTGAGATCTGAAAATAATCCAATATGAATAGAGCAGACAGTCCTGTAAGAAGTCACCAGGGTTGGGTGGGGTCAACTAATGTATGGTTTTTATTACAGTTAATGTACTTCTGTTCATTCTGTTAGTAGTAAGCATTGATCAGCTTTGTGTCTGTTTTGATTCGAAAAGAAGGTCGGACATCAGTTCTGATGAGTTCAGAACATTTATCTTAGAAATGTGAGAAGATTAAAGACATTGTGATCGATCTTGGTTTTTCACTTGGGTCATTTGTTGTGGATTTGCCACATGTAGTAATCCAAGACGTCAGTCAGTCTAATAAATGTATTCACGATTAGTAGCTTGGTGACTCAGTAATGATGTAATGGTTCTCACGAGTCCAGCATGATCGCACACCTCAGTTATGTTCCAGCACCAGCTCACGTCATTCAGCTATCACCAGTAAATGCTGTAACCTACTGTGTGTTAGTAATTCCATTCTAAATATCTAAGATACAAAATATACATAAAGAAGACTAGTAATTGGGTGGAGGTTGGGTGTATAAAACATAATGAACAATGAAATTACAGCCTTCTCAGAGTTTCTTGATTGCACTCCATTCTCTGGGAATATAAAACAGCTAAGTAAACATTTAGGACAACAATGAACAAGCCAAAGGGAGTCTTACTGACCCTCTGCAGTGTTTCCTGTGTAAAATTGAGCGGTTTTACTGTCAAATAGCATTAGTGTGGTGACACTGGTCACTCCTGGAAAAAAAAATAAATCAAAAATGATCCAATACCTCAGAAGGACAGAGGAAGCACCTAGACACTTGGCAGTCATGCAGAACATCTCAAAAATCAGTGCTTTTAAATAGGCTGTGTTTTATTGGATTACAGCAGATGGCAGCAGGATTCAGAAAGAGTAAAGCAGGATCCTGGTAGAATTACAGTATTTTTGATATATTTGAGAAACTGACATTATAGCAGAAGAGTACCATAAAGAGCATGTATGTGCTGATATTTCCTGTTTATACAGTAAAAATGGAACTAGCACTACTAGGGTTTCCCTAGAAACCCAAATACTAAGGCCAATAATAATGTGTGTTCATCTGAAAGGAGAAAGTAAGACTATAGAAGAGTTGTATGTGCAGGATGTCACTAAGATCCTTAAGCCGTTCACAGCCCTCATTTCCTCGCCAAAATGGCAGTTAGGTGCAGGAGCCCTGTGCTCCTTGTTCGCGAGTCAGGCACCTTGCAAAATGCATACTGAGGGCAGCCATCTCCGTGTGAGTGCTGTGTAGTCCTGGACATTCAGCTGTACCCAACGGTGGTCAGTGCTTGGACTTCTAAAGTTTAGAACATCCTCAGGATGGATTACAGTTGGACACTGTAAAGTTACAGGAATAAGATGCCAAAATATGTAGTGGTTTATGGCGTCATTACAAAAATCAGAACAAGGACCAGCCAAAACTCAAGGGACGAATCCATTCCTATATAAACGTAACAAAACTCTCCCAATATCATACAAATCTATCATGTAACAGAAGAAATATTTACAGGGAGCATCGCAGCAGTTCCGTTTTGGCACTCGACGGTCACCTCCAGCGGACGGTCAGCGCCCTGGGCGTGTGGCTTTCTTACAGTGCCCCTGACCATCAGTCGGCACTTTACATTCCACCAGCATTTCCACAACATTCTCAAAGTTTTAACAGCAGACTAACTATTGTAAGAATGCAGCCTTTTAGCCCAGAGCAGGGGTGTCAAATCATTGGTTCCAAAATATGGAAAAACAAAGCCTTTCCTCTTCCTTTTCTTCTGTGCAAATGGCAGCAGCCAGTTTTCAAACCTGCAGCCAAAACAAGAAGCATAATCATCTCAGTCTAAGCCTGACTACTGAAATCCAGTGGACCCTCCATATATACTGTGCTCTACCGTTATGTCCAACAATCGGGCACACTGATTAAAGATGAAAATGGTCATCGTGACTAAGATTTGGCTGTGTATCTACAAAAAAAAAAAAAAAAGGAGTCTGTTTACAACCAATTTCAATGCTTCCTGACAGGATTCTTTGCAGTGAAGACTAAGATCTTTAATCACAGGTTTCCTCAGGTAACAGACTGCGTTTATATACACCCTGAGCAGTGTGAAGGGAATTGGTTCTCACCAGTCCTAGTGCCCACAAACCTGTTAGCTATGTAAAACGATTTTTTAGACACCTGCAATAGACAAAAATAGCTCATAAATGTATCTATAAAATCTAATTAACGTATCACATGAAACCAGCACAATATGACAAGCAATTATGTTAAATTACATGGCTTTAATACCTAAGCGCTCATATTTTAAAAGAAAACAGTACCATGTTCCCTACCACTGCAGTAACAAAATGTTAATAGATTACTACTTAAACATTCTGAAAGAGCAGCCTGCATTTTTTTGTTTGACAGAATTGCTGGGAACCTCAGAATGTGCTAATAAAACCAGTCATAATCATAATTTAGCCCACAGAAATACTGGTCATGGGACATGGATGGGAGTTGGAATTTATTGAAAATATAAAATTTATTTCAGTCAGTTAGCAGAACATTTTAAATACCCTGGTTCTCGAATTGACATTACATTTTTGCATACTAATAATTGAAACATGAATATGCTTTTCAGGTTACTAGGCAACAATACTATCCCTGAAATCTCCCATTCACTCATCATCACTAGACATTGTTTTGTCTGTTTGTAGGTATGTATGTATATAAAACCGTTTTCCACTGAAGTAATAATCCCATGTTGGCTCCATGAAAAATAAAGAATACTGCATGCTAAAAACCATCCCATTTCTGGAATCTGACTCCCACGTGCATAGCTTACCTGGCACACTTTGTATCACCCTTCCATAGGTGTCTTCACATTCCCAGCATCCAGGACAAGCTCCTGATCCTTCAAGCCAGCAGCTGTCCCCATGGTCATGTTAACCCAGCTACCAGGTTCCTCTCTACTTAGGCCATTTTGGCCTATATTTTTGCCAATGTCAGAAGTGTTCTGCCCCAACCTGTTGGCGAACCAGTCCGTGATCTCCTGGTTGCTGAGCTTGGTGCGATCCGTCAGTCCATCCAGGTCATCGGACCGTGTTGCTTTGCCTTCTGGATAGTGCTGCAAGATAGCACTCTGGGTGTGCTCTGTGCTGGACAATGCACCTTGCCCATTCGCTTCCCTACCACTTATAGGCTGGAAAGTCTCCATCCACTCCAGAGCTCCATTTTTAAGCAGCAACCGGTTGTCTTTGAACCAGCGGACAATTTCGGTGCGTGCAAGACCTGTCCGGGCTTCTAACTGACTGTACTCCTCAGGTGACGGCCACCGAGTTTGTGTGAAGACATCTTTCAAGAGAGTCAGTGATTTACTGTCAATAGGCAAGGAGCATGGAAAAGGGGTGGCGATGGAGAGAGAAGAATCCCTGGACCAGCTGTCCTTCTCATGGCATCCGTTCAGCACACTGTGTCGCTGCTGCCTCTCCCCTCCATCTGCCTTCCTTGAGCCCATGGAGTTCAACACTGCTTGCTCCAAGTTGTCTCGTAGTGCTCTGCGCTCCGAAAACCAGCAGTCGATTTCCATCTTGGAGAGCTTAGTCTCACTTACAAGGCTCTCCAATTCTCCTTGTGTTGGAACACTACTCCTCTGGAAGCTTTCTTCCAGAATCTTCAACTGTTCAGCAGTCTTCCCTTTCACTCTGTCAAGAAGAGGGAACCGAGAGGGAACAGACTTATGCAATGTCTCTTTTGGAACAAATTCGCCACTCATGTGTTGTGGACCCTTAGCGGTTCCGTGCTGGTTGCTGAACCCCTTTATGCCACCTGCAAGGACAGCGCCTTCATTAAGAGCATTCGCCTCATCTTCTGGAAGTTGGCTCTTGTCATAGTTGGGCCTCAGCTCCGTGATATGTTCGCCCAATTTCTTACAATCCAAAGAAAACGTGATAATGGGAGAGGTGGCCTTGCGAGGTGACTGGATTGAGTGGATTATAGTTGGCCGCTTCACTTCAACAGCAGGTGCTGCAATGTTCTGCTTCCCAGTAGGAGAAACTGCCTGGGGAACAGGTAGTGACTTTCCATCAGTAGATACTGTGGGAGCTGTGAGTGGACGCTTCACATCTGGGGCTACAATTACAGCTGCTGCTGGACGCTTCACTTCAGGGGGATAGACTGAGGCTACAATTGGCCATTTTGCCTCAGATGTGGCCACTGAAGCTACAATTGGGCGCTTTGCTTCAGAGACTGCCACTGGAGCTATAATCGGCCACTTTGTCTCAGATGTGGCCACTGGAGCTACAATCGGCCACTTTGTCTCAGATGTGGCCACTGGAGCTACAATCGGCCACTTTGTCTCAGATGTGGCCACTGGAGCTACAATCGGCCACTTTGCCTCAGATGTGGCCACTGGAGCTACAATCGGCCGCTTTGCCTCAGATGTGGCCACTGGAGCTACAATCGTCCGCTTTGCTTCAGAGACTACTACTGGAGCTATAATCGGCCGCTTTGCTTCAGACACTACCACTGGAGCTACAATCGGCCTCTTTGCTTCAGAGACTACCACTGGAGCTGACCATTTTACCTCAGAGGCCATCGCTGCAGCAGCAGTTGGCCGTTTCACCTCAGGGGCTATCACCGGGGCTATGATGGGTCGCTTAGCTTCAGAGGCTACTGCTGGGATAGCAGCTGGCCGCTTTGTTTCAGAGGCTACCAGTGGGGCTATAATAGGACGCTTTGCTTCAGGGGTCAGCAAGGAAGGCGCAACTGGACGTGTCACTTCATTGGCTAATGCAGGAGCCGGAACAGGAAGTTTCACATCAGGGGCCATCACTGGAGCAATCACACGAGTCACCTCAGGGGAAAGTAAGGGTGCAACTAAAGGTCGCTTCATCTCAGCTGCAATCACTGGGACAGCCACAGGTCGCTTCACTTCAGGGGCCACCACTGGGGCTGCCAAGGGCCGCTTTAGGGCTTGTGTCTGATTGGCAACTGTAAGTGCAATGGGCGAGCAAGTGACAGTTGACCCACTGGCAACAGTCGTCAACACTAAGCTTGTCTGTCCCAGGAGGCGGCAGGGGACAGTCTGAATAAGAGGCTGGGCTGGCTTGGCAGGCTCTGTCACTGGGGCAGGTAGAACAGTAAATGTCTGATGTGCAGGTGGGATGGAGCCATTAAACATTTTCTTACGAGCCTCCTCTACTTCCTCTGGGGACCAGGTAATGCCTTGTTTTAGCCGTTGGGTTGTGAACCAGACTTTTATTTGTTCCTCTGGATGCTTAGAGGCAGCGGTCAGCCAGGACAGCTCAGCATGAGTTGGGTAGGGAAACTTGTTGAAGGAGGTGATCAGGGTTAAGTTGCTGTCTAGTGAGGGGTTGTATTTGGTGGTGTTCAAGGGGACAGCAACTTTTGGTATGGAGTTAAAGTTGGGAGGACGCTGAAGTAAAGGCATTACGTGAGAGAGCCCTTCTTTAATTGTCGTTTCAGGAATTATAACAGTCCCATTCACATTGATGGCAGTGATTTGGTTTTTTGGGCTAAGGTTAGTTAGAGGATTTTTTTCAAATTTAGACTGACCAGTCTTGGTGGTAGCCAATTTACTCAAGGGACAGGAAGGAAATCCTTCTCCGTTATGAGTGCTTGCGGCATCACAGATAACCACGTCCGTCAAGCCTTCGATGGTCTGCTCCAGTACAGTCTGACCATTGACTTTGATCCTTTTGAACTTAAAATTGGTCTCTCCGGGATGACACTTCTCATTATGTTCTGTGAGCGTGTCAAACTTTTTTGTGTTGAAGTTGCACACTGCACACAAGTACAGAGGGTTGAGTATGACATTGGGGTGACTCGAGTCTACATGCTCTTTGAAGTCGTTCAAGTTCTGAGTGGAGAATGGACAATACTTGCATTCATAGCCACCCTGTTGTTTCCGCAGTGGACGTGTTGCCTCTGAATTCTGTTCCTCAGGTTCCTCCCTGTGCTTAGATCCGGAATCCCTTCCTGAAGAGGCATCTTTGTTACATGCTTCAAGAGGTGGGATGTTTTGGATAGTGTTATTGGAAGAGACATCCATGTCATCAGAGTCATCCTGTTCAGTCATATCACTGAGTCGGATCATGCAGGGAATCGTAGACTTTCTTCGACTGGCCATAGCTGAATGGCACAGAACTCAGGGAGTATGGTGAGTGGACAGGGCAGGAGGGTGTGTCTATTCCTGAAGGAGGTAAACTCCTCCAGCTGTATTTGTGTACTGGAGATTCCTGCTGACGGTCAATGTCAGCTCCAATGGAGGACTTCATGAGACTTCATCACACATTGCCTGACCTAAAGCAGAAAAAAAATATGTATATTATTATTTTTTTTTCTTTTAAAGAACTTCAAGCACTGCAAGCTCCTACATCAGGGTGGCGAATACACTGTAACCAAGGTCTCAAAGAAACAGGGTATGAGATATTGCTCTTCAACTAAGAAATGTAATAGAACATTTCAAGAGAATTTTAAAAAGGTTATAAGTGAGTATTAGACCACTGATAAAACAGCTGGGGTCACAGTCATCTGGGATAAACACTACAGAACACTTACATCTGCAGTTCACTTCTAACCATCTTAGCACTGTGAAACAAAACTTTTGGGGAGAACATGCAGACTTCAAACATGGGGCTTGAATAAGGAGACATACAAAATGTACAACATTCATTTCCTGTTAACCCAAAGAAAGTGTGCTTTATACTTATAATTGTGCTTGACACAAGCTGTTCCATGTCTAAAGACCATGAATTGGTAATTATGAAAAATCTTCAACTCATCTCCAATCCTGTCACACCAGTTAAATATTATGCAGACCATGTCATTAGGCCTGTACACTGAATACCAATGTGTGTCTAACTGCCCTTTCACCATTGCCATACATCAGTAAATAATCATAACCAGAATACAAGTGACAGACAACAGGATTCTCAGCCAAGCACGCAAAGGGAACTGCATTATGGAAGGCAGAACATAAGGACAAAATATATTCAGAGACCTATCGGAAGCAAATAGCCTGGTGTCTTGAGAACAGCAAAGGGAAAAAAAAAACCCGGAAGATTCTGGATATACAAATAAGAGAGATAGAAATGTGAGTAACAAGCAAGTCTCACTATCAGTTGGCACAAAAAGGAGGATGGGCGATATCTGCCTCGCCATGATCATGGCCGTCCCAAGTCTTCCCGGCAAGTAGTTTCTGACTTGTCCAGTTGTCTTCTGAGATGTATGCAGGTCATGCTGACTAGCTGAAGCCTGAACCCCTACGAGACTCCTGACACGTCAAAGGCTGGCACATGGTGGGGGATCTCCTGACAGCCCCTGTCGACATGAGCTGCATCCAGGCAGTCAGGACACCAGTCATATAGCGGGGAATTTCACAGGCCCCGTCAAAGCGGCGGCACGAACAGAACGCGAAATAAGCCAGAGACGCAGAGGTTGGAGCCCGGAGAGAGTGATGCAAAGCGACAGCAAGTGAACAGGGGGAATCTATCGCGTGCATGAAAAAAGTGGTGAGCCCACAGAACCAGTGGGTATAAGCGTGTGTGTGTGTGTGTGTGTGTGTGTGTGTGGCGTTGCTCCCTGAAGGTTCCAGTAAAATTGGAGTTCTTGTTTCATCAGCAAGCACAGAGTCACCATCTATAATGCAAACTGTCACTCGTCCTGTGTGTGACTCATTTCATAATCAGGAAGCTTATCTGATATGGGGAAGGCGACTACACAGAACTCATTTCCAATAAACAACCTAAGAGGTACACAGCACAGATGCAGAAAGCACACGCTAAATCGTGATACCTCAATTCTACCATACAAACAAACAACAGACACATGTCCGTGTGGTGGAACAAAAGAAAAACTCTCAGATGAAAACAGAATACAGATGCACATTTTTTTTTTTTATTATATTGTAGTCAGAGCAACATAAAATCCACCATGCAGGAGAAAGGACTGATACGGTAAGCCAGGTCCATCACAGCTGAGTCTTAATTTTTACACGACGAAATTTGGAATGAATTTAGATTTTGGTTATACAGCCTTTACTTATCATTGTCATAATCATCAACTAAAAAAAAATACAAGAAAGGACTGAATGACTTCCAAAAGCATGAGGTGGAGGTGGGGAGAGTCTGCTAAGCCCACAGTACTTTCCATCTGTTGATAGCTAAAGTGCTAAAATAGATTTTGGAAGAAAGTTCCTGTCTGCTGCAGTGCAACATCAAAGACGTGGAAAGACAAACATCAATCAACCTTCAGAAAAAGGCTGTTAGACAAACAGGTCGTTGCTGCCTCAGAGTTTTTTTCCCCAAGACGCAAATAAACTTGAGAACACAAATGTATTCATAATGAAAATGTATATATTTCTCATTTTCTCCTAAGATTATAATACGGTATACGCAGCATCCATCTTCTATCTATTCAAAATAAGATGTAAATCCACAGAAATTGAGCAGTGCTCCCATTCCACCTTCATTGTAATGTTTGCACTGTGATCCACCTTCAGAATTAAAATAAAAACTATATACTATAACAATATACTATTATTCTAATGATGATAATAATCCTACACTTCTTAATCTATAAGTAGAAATATTCAGTCACTATCAAATATTTTATAGGCTAATTATGGTTTGGCTTATATTTTTACAGGTGTATAATACTATCCATAGCCTCTTACTCAATTGATAACTATCTTTTGAGAAATGTCACAGGCAGTCAGTGGGCAATGCGCTTCACAGCTGATCAGGCTGTACTATGGAAAACATTTTGGTCTATTTTGCCATCCACCAGCGCATCTGAAGATCGTCAATGCATCGACACACAGATAATGCACAAGCTACTTGGGCAGAATACTGACAAAAATGTTGCTTTTTGAATTTTGTGGAATAAGAGCAGGTTCTAAAATAATAATACAAAAGTAATACCCCAAGGAGGTTAAACAGTCCTTAATTGTCACATTCTTTAAAAAAAATTACATCAATTTGAATAAAATATTTAGATTAGACATGGAGATGTAAGATGGGATTCAATTACCCAAAGCTTTGGAGTATTCAGGTCAGCCCAATTTTTCAATCCAGAGGAAACAGGCATGATGGGTAAGTATCTGGGGGTAGAGCAGGTGTTAAGTCTAATTAGTTTAAACATATCATTACTGTCCTGGGGAAGGCCTCCTTACAATGCGTGTCTGTGAGAAGTCCAAGGCAACCTGTCCAGGGAACCTGTCTGTAGCCCTGTGCAGTACAACCATTTTACCTTCCATTTTAAAAGACAGAAAATTCTGCACCAACGTATGGCGACTCCTAATGATTGGACATGTCTTATTTCAGGTTTAACATGAGAATGACATGTTTGCAGGATCGTTACCTTGTACCTGTGACCATGTATCTTATTTATTTACCATCGGGTGTGACATTCCTGGTAAACATCCATGCAGACCAGTGACTTTAAGCCAATATCTACTAAACATTGCAAGGAACTGCTGATGAACCGCTGACACTATTACGGTTTTCTCCCACTGTACTGTTAATGCGATAGCAGTTTCGAAATGTAAAATTTAGGAGGGCTTCATTTTCATGCTGTTGTTATAGCAACAGCAGAGACGGAGACGTCCCCTGGCGAGCCTGCTGCTGCATATTAATGACCTTCTTGCAGGTATTAATTAGGCGAGGCGAGCAGCGCCGAGGTGAGACGCAGCGCTGGAGGGGGCACGGGGGGGGAGCCAGAGTGGACCGGCCTGGGCGCCAGCGGGGAAAGGCTGAACTGATCAATCATGCATGAGTCGCCGTCTCGCTCGGCGTCGTGGGCCTGGAGCGCCAGCGACAGCTCTGAGACAGGAGGAGTCCTCAGCCTCCACATAAAGACAGGCTGCAGCTGCTACACTGGGCGAGTAGCACCAGGCGGGCAGCACCCTGCCCACCCGACTCCATAGCACAGGTTATGAGCACCGAGCACAGAGGAGCTAACGCTGGAGAAAAATACCAAATCGACTCTAGACTAAGCTATAGAATATGAACACGATTCCTTTCCGAAAGTCAAATGGCACTCAGACAGACATTCATTACAGGTCATCTTTAGGACATCACAGTGCCTGGTCCCAGATATTTTAACTTCTAGGGGGTGTTCGTTTCCCAGGTTCAGGGAGCGCACAGTCCAAGACTGTGGCTTGGACTGACGGGTTGCTATGGAAACCACAAACTGCAGGTAGACCCATTTAATTTCCCCACAGAGCCATGAAAAGGAGACTTTTCATACAGCTCCCCCTGGCTAGCGCGTCCAGGATACCACAGAGACAACACTGCTTGAAAAATTTATTAAAAAACCCTAATCCAACTTGAAATGATAGGTATGAAAACTTTTTGCCACAATCCTTTTTTTTTTTTTAAATACTTGCATAATATGATGGTTATTTTCGGTTACGACACCCCCCATACACACACACACACACACACACACAGTTTAGTGTAGTTTCAGATTGGCTCCAAGTTGATAAGAAGCTTCAAGAAAGCACCACGATAGGTCACAACCTGTAGCAGATGCTGACCTGTACCACATACTGGAGCCTTTCCACCTCCATAAAGACGTTCGTTTCAAATACCAGCCAAGCAGGGAAATATTTTGGCTGCACACTGTGTGTAGTATTAAGCCTGGATCCTGTAAATGCCAGTGTTTCATTCTTCCTTCCAAATACCTCAGGGACAAAGAATCATTTATTTTTTTTCCCTGTGTGGAGAATCACAGCACCTATGTGTGTTTTTTTATACTGATAGAACACAAAGAAGTTAAAGTGGTGTGTAATATTCCAATTACAGGACAAGGTTAAAACTGCAGAGCACTGGAAATGCTGAATATTTCAAGAGGGGGAAACGGCGGAGCATGAGAGAGCAGTGGACAGGCAATCGATTTGTGGCCCTCTGCTGAGCTCATGTGAGTGGCCCGGCAGGACCAGAGTCCTGCAGAGAGATGGCTCATGGCTTCCTTCCCAGAAATGATTAAATACAGTAATACAGTAACGCTGGCCGATCGCAAATAAGGTCTGCAGAAAGGGAGAGGGGTGGGCGGGGGGGGGGGGGGGGTGGACAGCATTAGCCAGCAGTAACAGGACAGCAACATCCAATTACAACAAAGAAAACAAAAACACATACTAAAAAAATTGGCTCTCCATTTTGAAACACATTTCACAGACCTCGTAATGGACACCGGGCATCATTAATCAGGACCACATAGGAATGTGATGCGATTCCTCTCCCTCTCAGCTCCTGGCTTTTTAACATTTTGGATAAAAATAAATTAAAATTAACTGCGCGGCAACCGTCAGTCACACTGTGACATTTTTTATAAAGAATTTACAGTAACTATGTACACCCCACAAAGCAGCAGTCTTACCACAAACAGTGGTCTTATGCTGCTTTCCATTTACCTTGAAGGTTGGAAGCTGGAACGGAGAGCGACGAAAGGACGCAAGTAGGAAAGCCATTTAGCAATAGCAGGGACCAGTTTCAAAAAGCAAAATTTCTTGCTTAGCTGGATAACTTGTCCAACTTAAAGGCCATTTAAATTGGGGTAAATTATCATCGTTCACTTACATTTAGCCCAGGCTATCTGGCTAAGCAAGAAATCCTGCTTTCTAAATCAGGCCCCAGTCCTAGCCCGGTTAATTGTTAGTCATTGTTAGCAATATCAGTTGATAACACATTATGTGGTATTTTGCACATAAAAATAACATAGCAACACGTCTACAGATAGCGGCAGGACCATTCTGTGTGCACGACCAATTTAATGAGCCACAAATAAGACATAGGTACTAATAAACAATAAAGACATAAGTACTAATAAACTTCTGTTGGTAAAGAGTGCAGCCATCTTGAATTCTGAGGTCGGCAGGCATTCCGGTTGAAATTTCCAACTAGGAACTCGGAATTTCCGAGTTACGAGTTCAAATGAAACGCAGCATTAGCACAAATGATCTACTGTAGTAGCAGGTCACCAGATCATCATGCAATTCCTTAGGTGACCATTTACTTTGTATTGCTCTTTGTAACATCAGGAAAGCAGAATGTAAAATGGCTGACAAACTCTGGCGCAGTATTGATGCTACACTTTTGTCACCACTGTCATCACCAACAACAAACTGCAAATCGTAAGTACACTGTATAGACGTAAAATCAGCAGCAAGTTTTGGAAAGAAACAGCCTTCCAAAGGGAGTCTCAAGTCCAGTGAGATGTCCTACCGCAGGACAAGACGACAGAGGAGGAAATACGCGTCTTAAGAAGCATTCGGATGCCAGCTGGGACGTTGCTAGCAGAACACTGGCTATGAACAACGTCCGGATCCCTCTGTCAACTGACATGCAAGTGAGCTGGGAGCAGAAAAGCCAGCAGGCCAGATCAAAGGCTTCAACTCGTCAACCAAGAAAAACACTTATCAAATATCTGACAAGTATGAAATAGAATCGAACAATCAGGAATTGCAGACACTCATTGACCTGGCAGCAGAGCAGTGTAAAAACAAACCTGCACAATGCTACAATCTGTTAGTATGGCTCTAGTGATTGCAGATTTCAACAGTGTCTGGAATTTGGTAATTTATCGAGTAGAGCATGAGCATTTAGCTGTATATTTACAGAGTGTTATGTATTATATGCGCATTTTTGATCTTGATACAAGGACTAAGGACAAGGGTCAGGCTACTGACTAGACCTGTGAGTGAACCACCTGTCAGTAAATCTCATCTGATGCTAAGGAATTGGCATGTATGTCAAACAAGGAATTATGGTCTTTGTATTTTGAAGTAAAGGTTTTCACTAAGACTAAGGACTATATACCACTGCCCACAGTATTGTTTTAAAAGAATTTTGTCCCATCTACCATTACGTATTTTACTACTCAGTGCCAACTGAGTTGTGAAACGGTTTTACCAGTGAAAGACTTTATTAATCACCTTCCATGCACAATGTTTTAAAACTATTATCTATAAAGTTAAAAAAAAATCCACCAGTTACGAATTTAATAAAGATATGTTTGATAAACGGTACTTAAATAATCATTGTGTATGAACCATGTTTAAAAACAGTTCCATTAATAAACTGAATTTATGGATACTGTTTTAACATGTATTACTTAACATGCATGCATGTGTAGTTATTATTATTTAAATGCAATTATGCGAGATGCTACAGGTTTACATTTGAAAGGTTTATATTTAATTAAATACTTGTTTAATAATTATTAAAACTGCATGTGTACAAGAGTACAGGGTAGGTGAAAAGGGTTATTTATAATTATAATATTCTTGGTGTTGGCATCATTATTCCTGTTAATAAAATGTCATTATTTGCACAAGCTTCTTCGTTGGAAAAATTTAACAACTGTAAACGAGTTTCACATGCTGCCATTGCTTAAAGTGATTGTTTTCTTATTCACGCTGTATTGTGCATAGTTAAATGCAAAGAAAACTAGGGCGATTTAAGGCACCATATAAAAATGAACTGAATTAATACTAGACAGTGATGGATTAATCATAATAAACAGAGAACTATTAACATTGAACATAAATTACTCTATGGAGGATTTGTCTCCAAATAAATTTACACATTTCCCCCTTAGCGATTTGTTAAGTTTAACACTGTATTCATTCAAGCTCCATAAACCCACTTTAATGCCGAAACGAAGAGGCGGAGCATGTCTTTTACATCATTTCCTTACCCTCAGGTGAAATTTACTGACAGAGGAGTTTGACTCACAGGTGAAGTTTGCAGCCAGACCCTTTATTTGGATTCATCAAGGTTATTATATTGGCCTCGTTCAACTAATACAAAATTCAAGATTAAACATATTGACTCAAAACCTATATGGTTTACCGAGGGAATGCATGCTTTATTTACAAATTGTGATTATAGTAGTTTAAAGGTTAAGAATCTTCTATGGATCCTGGATGTCAATAATTACTTTAGGACTAAGACTAAATATACATTTTTTTCCATTATGGCAAAAGAACAGACTGTTTTCCATGAAATCCATGCTTATCAGAGACAGCTTTGCAATGTGCTTGCTGAGCGTCCTGGCTTCCATGTTTTGCCTACGGGTGGGGGGGCAATCACCTGTATCAGACTTGCCCTGCTCACCTTTTCTCTCTTCCTGACACAGAGCACACTGGGCAATATCCCTGCAGAACCTGGGACGAGAGGAAAACAAAGCGTGGGCCTGCAACAGAGGCCTAAAGCTGCACCGGTCTGTGTTTTCTCAAAAATAGAAGGTTGTTACCTAGGAAACATGTCGAAAGCAAGTCGGTGGCTTTGGGACATTATATTGAACAACACCATCTGCACCGTTTCATGTTATTGCTCTCGCCTTCCATTAACTTTGTGCAACCTAGAAACAGCCCACTGAACCAACATTCTCCTGAATATATGATCAGCACAACTTATTTTGAGAATCTGGCCCTCGGGAGAAGCACAGCTGTAGCCATTAGCATATTAATCATGAGAAAGGATTTCATTAATAAATGTACTTTTAGAGAAAAGCCTTGTCACTTTAAAAGACGTTTCACAGAGCTGGTATCTCCCACTTTATGCAAGTTCACACTTCCACCTCTGATGTAGGTTTCCAGCCTTTCATGATGACGACAAATAGCAAAACACATTCATTTGATGATAGTCATCTGAACCCGACCCCCCCCCCCAGTTGCACTGGGGGTGGAAGTTATTTGAAGGCTACCCTCCAAAGCTCACAGGTGGCCGAAAGTACTTCGAAGACGATTTCAAATATCCAGAGAATCACTCAACTATATCACATGCAAAAATACACAGACACCTACGCTGCAAAAATACAACCTTTTATACAATGCAAAAGACATTTGTATGTAAAAAGAACCAATGAGACAATGGCTGGTGAAAACCTATGAAAGGCAAAGAAACAAGGGGCTTAGAATCAGTCTTTGCTGCTACAGAAGTGTGTGAAGCATTTTAAAACTTAGACCTTATTTTAGAGATTGAACCAACTTATGAAGACGTGACTAGATAGAGCAGCAACTGTGTAGGAAGCTGGGTCAGCCTCTGTAAAGTGGGGCAAAGAGCTGGAGAGGAGCCAAGTCCGTACACTGCTGCCCTGGGGCAGTGTGCATGCGTGTGAATGCATGACCGCCTCTTCACCCCATACTACCATATCAAATACACCTTTTAAAGAGATTACATCATTAAATTTCACCTGATCTCCTATTAAAAGAAATAAAAACTGCAAAAGGGCCATCAAGAATAATTATATAAAGCAATGTGTTATAATGTAGAATATATAAAACTAATCCAATCACAATCGGTCATCATGATACGAAAATATTCTACACAAATTTAGCTTACATAATCAAAGAAACAGTAAACAAGCAAAAACTAGTAATTTCTTGCACGGGAGTTTCCAGCAGCCTAGTCTAACATGCACACGGACTCAGCGATCAGTAGCTGAAGTTGAAAGGCCTTCCTGTGGCACCTGTGAGTAAAGTACTTAATACAAATTACGGCAAAGAAACGTCTGTGTCTCTTTTTAAAGCTCCAGTTCATGCAGCTGAATTTTACCACAGCAACTCAGGTTATATATACATAACTGGCTAAAAAACTAACTTTATGGTTGGAAGCCTGCTGTGTTCTGTGACCAAGGAAACAAGCCTCTGAAGAAAAAGGGAAACCTACAACGATGACATCACACAGCCAGCGCTCTTAGTCATCACACCTGGCATTTTCTGGAACACAGGGAATCTAACTCCCACTGCGCCCTGACCAGCCCGCCTCCGCTCTTTGCATTCTTTATTAGGTGCCAATCCATCTAACTAGAGAACGATGAAACATGAGCTGTTGTGCAGATGTAATCTTTTATTTATTCAGTGTTAGGGAATTCCTCCTGGTTGATGTATACTTTTGTGTCTGAAAGACTCAAATTGATAAAGAGTGTGAGTGTGATGCCGTATATATATTAAGCAAAACACACTTCAAGTCCTTCGGATAAGTGTCACCAGAACCCAGGAGCACAGCTCACCTGGTGGTACTCCAGGTACTAATACTAGCCTGGATTATTCCTTTTTAAGGTACAGGTTTTAAAGGAACGAACTACGAGTAGGAAAATGGATGGGTTTGTAGTTGTCTCTCTCACAAAAGAGGCTGTCTACTCAAAGCCTCATTGGCTCCCCTATTCCTAACACTTGCATTGGTTCCATCCAAATTACCATGTACTGGATCTTGCAACTGCATCTGCACTATGGACTGCTGGAATCGCCATCATCATGACTTCATCTTGAACTATTGAGCTCAGTATCCAGATCATTATTCCAGATTATCCCAGATCATGCATATTCTGGAAGATTTTATTTCAATTAGCATCATTTGGTCTTGGTTTTGAGTATTTCCAGGGATGATGCGTTTGTTTTTTTTAATCATATCCTTGTACATTTGCATACATTCCTGTAATTGTGCTGTATCACTGTCTACCAATTAGCATTTGTATTAGAACTTTTACGTGTCATTTGCATTTTTGTTAATGTACATCAGTTTGTATGTATTGCATATCAAATACACACACAGTCTTCCCAAACAAATTCAGAAAACAGCAATAAAAAAACAAAACAAAAACACCACGACGTGAATTCGCACACTTAAGGGTCAACATAATGAGCAAAGGCTACAGCTTCATTATAAATAAGCTATTGCCAAGGTGATGAAGCATTTATACAACCATCACTGTCACATAAGTCACGACACAAAGCTGCTAGCTTCTATAGCAAGTATAAGCTAGCTTTAAAGGTGACAATTGTGGATGTTAGTGCAGTCAGGAATCTGCATCTGGACACACTCAAGACGAGAGAGCAACTCTGCCTGTGGGACCTGACATTATTGTGGGGCACATGGGGAAAGGCTCCAAGATACAATTTATTTGATAAAAAAAATAACTGATCTGATGTTAAGTTTATAACTGGAGATTTCATCTGATGTTATGGAAAAATATATGGCATCTCCTCCAACAAGTGTATATAAGATTCATAACGCCGCAAAACCCTTTGCACACCAATGGCCATCCAGAACTCTTATTTTATTGGGTGACAATTTATGACAGGTATTAATTACAGATTGGATGTATGAAACCACCAGCAGGGCATCTTGAAATTCCATGGTGCCACGACAGCAGTCCTGCTAGCCGATCATTAGAAACATGAGGTGCGAATATGTCACTGATAGCTTTGCTGGAGACTAAAAACTGAAGGCTGATTTCTGAAAGTCAGCTGCATGTCACACCAACACATTTTACATGACACTAAAACAGGAGAGATGGAAAAGCCAAGGAGACAATGAATCTTTCAGGCCCAGAGACATCAAATATCCAAATTGATTATTTCACAGGTTAATTCAAGTGCACCACACCTTCATTAAAAATTCACTAATACAAATTTAACAGAACACTCTGTCTCAGGGGCATGGATTAGCTTCACAGGATATGACATTATATTTGCAAAAGACTTGCCCAGCTTGAACAGAAACAGAAACCCACTGTGGCTCAGACTTATGGGTTTTAGCAATACATAATTCAGTTCATGCTAAGACGAGCTGTCACAGAGTAGAATGTATTCAGAGTTACAGTGCAGCAGTGTGTTAAAAGGCTGAGCCAAGCTGTTTCTGTTAACTGTGCACTTGCAGGACAGGTATTAAAGGATGCTTTTCAGACTACATCTCTCTGTTAGTGGGTGGAGATGAAACCATACAAGTGCATCTGTGCCGACAACTAGAGTTAGGAAATGACAAATACAGAAAACTGGCTTGCTGAGCAGATGTAAGACATTTGGTAAAGCATCCGAAGCATTCTTGAAAACAGAGAAGATTTCTTGCTCGCCAACAACTATTCTTCAGAGTTCAAGAGTAGGGCATGGCAGTAATGATTCGTCCCCTTGACATTCCTAATATTTTCATAACTGTCTGCTTAAGTATCAAGCAGAGCATTAACCTGACTAAACAATAGCACTATATTGTATTTTTCTCCAATAATCCTATACATAACTTAGAAATAACCTCCTTACTGGGAAACACCGTGAGAAGGCAATAAAAAACAATTTACTGAGTGGAGGTACTTAAGGCTATGAATTATTCTGTCGCTGAGCCCCAAGGACCATGGAGAGTATTTCAGGTAAATACTTTGCTGTTATCTTCACTCATCACTGGTTAATTGTATAAATTTGGATAGATGAATAGACTAAGTGGAAAAGGCCATCATTAAATTTTCAACCAGCAGGCTTTCGAGGCTGTAGAACAGAATGGTCATAAATGTTCAGGTCTGAGCTATAAAGAACAGATATGCTGAAAAAGAAGAGACTACTGGCCAAGTCTACAGTGACATCCTTTGGCAGCACTTATCCTTGTCAAGTTTAAGAGATGCTAGTATCTAAAATGAACTAAAATACTAAGTGTTTTGGTCAAGGGTTGTGTGTAGGGAGGAAACGAATCATCTAGAGACAAAAACATCTGTCAAGCCATATAAAAACCATCTACAATGAAGGCTACGATCTACACATGAGGTAGATGCAGTCTTCATGGAAGAATACTACTAGCAGAAAAAGGATTTTGCTCAGGTTACAAAAATAATACTGTATGCTCCACTGTCTCAGTCACATACTGCTACAAGCATAACTATCTAAGTTACAGGTAATCTATTATAAAAATCAACCCAATTTTAGAAATGCATTTGCTGACCTTTCATTTAACATCCAACTCCTGAGAAGCTTTTGAAAGATGTGCACAGTGCACTGATCATAAACCATATAAAGTTTATATATACCCGTCAAGCAGCGGCTCATTGAGTTGGTTAAGAGCTGTACTTATCACAGTCGCCCGTGTCATTCTAAGTCATACCAGTAAACTACAAACTTAAACAACAGTCTCAAAGTCTAAAGGTAAATATATGGAGTTTACAAAAAATCTGCAACTAATATTGTTTCCAAACATTAACAGATTATTTGCATGCAGTTGCTCATCCAACTCTTAACCAGAGTAACTGGGGTTAAGTGCACCAATAAGGGACTCCACATCACAGTCTCTCCTGCCACTTGAACCAGAGATGATTAGTTTGCAAGTTCATGTTCAGAGCCCACATGCTTACGGCAGCCCAACAAATAAACTTCCACTGCAACACTGAATAATTTAAACATTTAAACAGAGACTAAAATCATATTCATTCCTTCACAAATACATATTTCAGCTTGCTTCAGAAATACTTTAATCCACCGGTTTCTGTAACTACTGCTTGTCTTTCAGCTGACAAATATGTACAACAAAAATGTAATAACGGGAGGAAATTAAATAGCAAAAGCATTTCACTTTAAAGTCAATAAACAAGTTGGAAAGGTAATCGATTCTGCCGCCCCTATTTAGACAGTTCCGGTGTTATCTCTGAAGAAGACAAACAATTTATGCTTCACTTGGTTACACAGTAATCACAAAAACTATAATATGATACATACTATATTTACACGGTTACCTGAACAGACGGAAACCTTCATCTAGACGGTATGAAGGGGGAAAAAAGAGGAATATGTGCGTGCAGCGGGAGGAAAAGGCGAATATTCGGTTCGGCGAAAAGCGGGTCGACTGGGCGGGGAACGGACAGGGGTGGACAGCTCCACAGGGCAGCGGGCTGAATAGCACTTCAACCTCCTTTTCGTTTCTTTGCTAATTATGAACTAATAGTAAATAATAATAATAAATAATAATAATACCCAGATCGATTCGATACGGACGGCCGAAGGACCCCAACCGTTCCAGCGACTGACACACGGGTAAAGGTTCGGGTTAACCGCCACGGGCTCGGTAAGTTACAGTCACAGAGTCTCTGGCTCCAGCTGTTTTCCGGCGGGGGTGGCCAGCTCGTGCCCCCTTTCTCCACGGTACTCCCCGTACTGGGTGATTCTCCTAGGCGCCGCCAGACAGTCCTGCTGCGGAAGGCGTCGCCGCCGCCGGCCACAAATCAAAGCGCCGCACAGTTACCTCAAGCACGCGTTTAACCAGTTAGTTCCTCCCCTCTCAAAAAAAAAAAAAAAAACACTAACCAGGCAGTAGTGAGTAAAAGTGCGAACCGTGTCCTCCCAGCGCGTGTAAACAGCGAGGCGTAACGGACAGGTAGCCCGCCAGCCCCCCGCTAGAAACGGCTTGTTTTATTCACGGCGACGTAATGTTAGCCGGTTAGCAAGGCGAGCTAACGCAACGCCATTTCGACACCGGGAGCCATATTTCGGTGATTATTTCGACATTATTAAAAAGTAGAGCGCGCTGCCACACGCGCCACCGCCGACCCAAGCTAACCACTGGCAGGGTGTGCGCTGAAACTTTTGGCTCTCCGAGCTAAAAAGATAAGAGACACATACGCGTGTAAACGCTGCAAAGATAGCCGGCTAACGGTCCCTCGGGACGGGAGCCCGTCGTTGTATTCAACCTACCCAGTCCGGTGCCTAGCTGGGCCAGCTCTCCGCACGATTTGGGACGACCAAAGTTCACGCACTAGTTTAGCTTAGCCTAGCATAGCCTAGCCAGCTAACTTACCAAAGCACCGCGAGTGATGGGAGAGACCCGGAGTAGCTTAGCCTAGCCTAGCCTAGCCGAGCGAGCAGCTTTTAACTTTACTTTAGAAAAGGCAGCCTCTTTTTAACTTGTTTTCTTTTTTTGTCGGCAGCCTCTAAACCATTCCGTTCAACAAAAAGGGAAATGTGTGCTTTGGCAGTTTCCTTACCTGCCCCCGCTACATACGCGGTGCTGGGTGGGCGATTTAGCGGGAGACTCCCCCCAGAAAGCGGTGCCTTTCTCGGCTAGTAAAAACAAATACGGTGATTAATTCTAAAGATTCTCACTGAATCCTAAAGACAACAGTGGGGGGGGACCTTCACGGGGGGAGCTACGCCGAGGACCACGTGACCTGCGACGTCAGCGCATAATTTGCATACGATGCCGAAGTTACTTTCATTGCAGTTATAGATATACTTGTTTGCTTTGGTAAGGGAAAGCCTGTGAAAAGACAACAAAATCAAAAATATGTATACCTATATCTTAATTAAACGATATATTGTCAGAGTGGCGGGTCCCCAAAATAATTCCCCCATGAAAGTGAATGAGACTGCGGCTTTGGCGTCACGTTGCGCCAGCAGTGAAGTCGGCGTAATTGCATATTAAATTATTGATCTGGTAATTGCATGCTGTCCAGTTGGACCGAAGGATATCTGAAAAGCCTGTTGGCACCGCAGAGAGGCACAGTTTGTATATCAATATTTATTTATTTTACATAACAAAAGGACATTTAAAAACGAATGTCACCTGTTTAGAAAGTTGCCCTGTGTATTAATATACAAATTAAGTTGAAACCTTTATAATGTATGATTTAATTATATTAAATGTGTTTATTGTAGAGCGAATTAATCCCTGAAATGAAATTCGGTTGTATCGCATATTTTGATCCTGACTCATAACTGTCAACAAATTATCCATATACTGTAAACAGATCTCGGTCCGTATGCAACCTTTCTACTACGGACTTCGAAAGAGAAGCCAGCATTTAATATAATTAATAAAAATACATCAAGAAATTATCAAGAAATTGTTTCGTTTGTGCTGTTGACGTTGCTACATTGCATAAGAATTTCAAACTACCACTGGAAAAGGTTGACCGAATGAAAATGCATGGCCAACAGCGACCTCTACCGCTCAGTGATCATAGTAGCGTATTAAGATATTTCCTTGGTATGGTTTGTTTTATTGGGTGATTTTTTTTAGGGCCTGCTGTCACGCAGCCGCCCTAATGGGGAGTTTGCATGTATTCCTTTTGTTGCTTGGGTTTATATCCGCACTGCGAAGACTTCCAGTTAGCTTAAGTGACGCTCATTAAATTAGTTGTGTTGTGAATTTGAGTGCGCTCTGCGACGTACTGGCATCACATCCAGGGTGTGACCATGCCATGTTCTCTATACTCGAAGGGACAGGCTCCAGCTACCCGCACCTTGTGTCGGATGAAGAATTTATGGGTAATTTGATTTTGACAATAGGTCGTAATGTTTAACCTTTCAATATAACACTTGCATATTAACTGATTATAGGGAGATTGTCTTTACCATGTTCTGTAGACACATTTGAGTATATTAATCATATTCAAAACAAACAGACAGACATGCTTTATTTGCACAAGTACAGGTACATTAGAACACTTCCCTTCACCAACCCCATCTTGCTCTTCATAGCTTGGAAGTCACAGTGCAGGGTCAGCTAATATATAGTGCCCCTGGAGCTGTGAGTAGAGGCCCTTGCTCAGGAGACTATGGACATGTGACTGTTCTGTCAAGATCAGGTCTCAAACCAGCAATCATCTGATCACAGACACAGAAGCTTAGCCCACTGAGCCACTCACCACTTTATTCCTCTTACTGCCTTAAGGATAGTCATATATACTGATGCATGTTAGTACTTTACTACATGTACCCATCTGTTGTGCTAAATAAGAACATAAGAAATTTACAAACGAGAGGAGGCCATTCGGCCAATCAAGCTCATTTGGGGAGAACCTATCTAATAGCTCAGAGTTGTTAAAATCTTATCTAGCTTTGATTTAAAGGAACCCAGGGTTTTAGCTTGCACTACACTGACAGGAAGACTATTCCATACTCTAACTACACGCTGTGTGAAGAAGTGCTTCCTCAAATTCGTTTTAAAATGTTCTCCCGCTAACTTCCACTTATGGCCACGAGTTCTAGTATTTAAACCAATATTCAAATAGCCATTTGGCTGAGCAGCATCCAGACCAGTTAGAATCTTATATACCTGGATCATGTCCCCCTTTAGTCTCCTTTGCTCGAGGCTGAACAGATTTAGCTCAGCCAACCTCTCCTACATGCACGACGTTCACAGACATTGTTGTGAAAACATTTCATCTTTAGAGTTTGGTGGAGAAATAAGTAAATAAATAAATAAATAAATTTGCAGTAGAGTGGATTTTTATATCCAGAACATAATGAATACCATCTCATTCAAGACCAAGCGGATGCACATCAACAGGAAGAAAACACCTGCTCCAAACAGGGACGGGTCTCTAACACACTGCCACTCATCATAGATCCTGAAGCTGCAGTATTAAGAGATTGTTGTCTCTTTTCTAAGGGGTTATGGGTCCACTGTTCTTACATCGATGTGTCAGATGCAGTGCTGGTTGAAGCCCATGTGGCCCCTAACGCAAACTTCACTGGCGGATTGCTGAATCGACCCCCACTCAGATGAGACGCTTAGATGAAAAGGGTCTTAATGTCTTATTGCTTTTACTAAATTAACTTGACGTGATTTTGTCCCATTTGATAGCTACTATACCCATTGTGTGTGGCTGTATTACATTTATGTTTTGCTTATTCTAACAAGTTTTGTAAGTTTGTCTCTTCAATGCATTATTTAGAGATTTTTAAAATATATTTTGTACAAGGTGGTATTTGTTTAAATCTTTGCTTTTCTCAATCTTTGCTTTTCTTTGATTCATTAACTACCCTGTCCCCAAACGGGGGCCAAATTGAAACTTGACTACACCAGAGAAGGAGATTAATAGCTTGAAGAAGACCTCTTCACACTCCTGCCTGTATGTCAGTTGCAGTATCTCAGCCTTGGGGGAGGAAGATCTGTTTATCTGAAGTATTTGAGGTTAAGTAGGCTTCGTTCTGGGGCCAAAAATGCAGTCACGGCTCGAGGAGTGTTCACGAGTGTCATTTGCTTCATTTGTGCCAGGGAGACACTGTCATGTGAGTGCTGTGCACTCATGCTGATCAAAATTCTCAGGGAATATTCAAAAGAAGCTGATGTAATAACAGCGTATTGTTATTAGCACATTGGTGATAAAAAGGTAGTTTTAAATCTAGAAAAATATTGAAGGCTATTCAGATTGGAGTGCCTGCCTCATGCTATTTATCTGCTAACCAGGTCAGCTGTTGTATATCAATGACCTGTAGACCCAATGTGACTCTGAACCTGAAAGGTTCAGACAGCTGGGCCAAGGATTACTGCCCTCCCTTTGACCCACTGGTGTGTGTTCTGTCCTGTATAATGGGCATGTTGACTGGTAATGAATCACTAAAGAAGCCTGTGAGGCAGAAAATTCCAGATTTTGATCTGTTTGTTCACCGGAGCTAGTGAGACACAGTTCCCATCTTTATTGGTGTTTGATGTGTGTAGTGCCATTCAAATGATGGCGAGGAACTCCAGGAAGGTGTAGTAACGAGTCTGACTCTGTTTAAATCTCCTAGGCCTTAAGCTTTTGATTTATCGTGGTACAGATCAATCAACTAACACTGTTGCCTCACACCTCTGAGACTGGGGTTTGAGTTTTTGCCCTGGCTCCGTGGGTGGGGAGTTTGCATGTTTCCCCCATGCCATCATGAGGTTTCCTCCATGTACCCCGGTTTCTGCCCTCATAGTCCAAAAACATGCTGAGGTGAACTGGAGTTACCAAGTGGTCCATATGTGTGTGCCCTGTGATGGATTGGCACCCCATCCTGGGTTATTATCTGTCTTGCGCCAGTAGCTTCCGAGATCCAGACCCCCACCACTCCGAACAGAATAAGCAAGTACAGAAAATAAATGGATGGATGGCATATTTATCAAATATTTTTACTTATGTTATCCTTATGTTGTATTTCTTTCTTATCTTCAGTTGTATTTATGCTTTGTGCACCTGGACAAGGACATGTCCCATATCAGGATCAATAAAGTTCCGTTTTTATCTTTACCTCTATTATACCTGCTATATGCCCCCAGGGGGCACTGTCTCCCTGACTGCAACAGTCTAGTTCTGTGACTTTACTGGCAGTCCCAATGCACTTCAACTAATGCAGCAGACAATGAGTAAATTTAATATATATCCATCCATCCATCCATCCATCCATTTTATCTCAAAGTTATATGGATTCTGGGTGTGAGGAGTATGCAACAGCACACCAAAACTGTGATTCTTAAATGCACTTATCTTACAAGTGCATTTGCTTTCTCATTCAATCCATCTGACTTCATGAGTCTAAGGATTATTATTATTATTTTTTAATCTGACCTGCTCTGTAACTCTTGATGACCAATGTTGTCTGAAAGGAGGAGAGGGCCTTTGTGTTCCACCGAGAAAGTCAGGTGCCATACAGGTAGGAAGGTTTGGACTTTTGGGTGGGGCAAGCTCTGACAGCTCATTGGACCATATCTCTGTCAGTCACCTCAGAGCCAATCATATGATGCCTCTGCTTAGCTATAATGGGGGGGGGGGGGGGGGGAAGAGTCATGTTTGAAATCCATCATTTGATGGAATTTGCTTCTCTTTGGTTTTCCTTCCGGTGACCTCTTGTATGACTTCATATGTGGTCATATGTGGTCTTTCTGTAACCTTAAGAATTAATTTCATACTTCACTTTTTTCCAAAGTGTACTTACAGGGAACAGATAAGAATAGAATAATAGAACAGAATAAATATATTGATAGGCTCTCATCTCTAAATGGTAAGTTGCCCCAAAACACAAGGCAATATGCTAGAGCGTGTCTTTATTAAATAAACCCACGACCCAAATCTGTCCAGTATCAGACTCATAATCATATGTACATAGAGCCAGATGAGAAGCTCCTCAACTCTGTTTGCAGTTGTGATACGTGTTTGAATTGAAGAGCGATGCAAGCCTGCTGATAATCGGGCTGTTTTGTGGTTTCGCTCGCGCCATTAAACGCACAGCCCTGGACCCCTGGCGTGTTTCAGGGGCCCGTAGCTGGGCTGACCCTCTAACAAAAGCTTTAAGAGACTTGGCTCATATAGAAACACAAGCTGGATGTGTCACTGTACAACGTCACCACTTGGCGGTACAGGCGGCCTCGTCCGGCTGGTGTCCCTTTAGTGCTTTTGATGGTCGTCTCGATGAGCCAAGTTTAAACATTAGGATCACAAAACAGAAATGACCAGATCATGACTTAAATTAGACTCGTACTAATCGTCAGCCCCCAGTGATTTGTTTGTATTAGAGATGATAAAATTAAGGAAAATTACACAGCATAGTTCTGTTTTTTTTAATGCCGTCTCTATCAGTATAACCTACATAGATGAAGTGAATCTTCTTACAGTGCTGAATATCATAAAGCTGTATTACAAATAGATTATAGCCTTTTCGTTTTCTAGTTTGTCTTGGCAGCATGGAGAGTAGAGGATCTAATTTTCTGATAAGTGGAGGGTTTGCTATCATCTCACTGCCTGGGAGTGAGCAGGAAGCAGAGCGATTTGAATAGCAGGAGGTTTAACTCCAGGCGTAGTGGCGTAATCGGAGGCTCGAAATCTATACATTCATACCAACATGAGGTCATATTTCACAGCCAGGAATGATTTTGTTTTGTTTTATTGGCCTTTAGCCCTTAGAGACACACACAAACACACAGGTATGTACTTATATCTTTGTGGGGACTCTCCATTTATTTCTATCCAGCCCTAATCTTAACCATGAGTGACCAAACAAAATGTGAGACTTTTGGCATTTTTAGTTTTTTTGATTGCATTCACATATCTTTGTTGGGACCTGAAAAATGGTCCCCACGATGTCAAAATAACAGGATTTTATCTCATTGTGGAGGATATTTGGTCCCTACAATGTAATATAAACATAATCCACACGTGCACGTGCGCACACACACGCACGCACACACACACACACACACACACACACAGAGCAAAGATCGTTGCATTCCTTGTAGTTTAACCTCCCTTTTATTTGCTTAAAAATAACATAAGAATAGTGTCAAAAAAATACCCTTAAGGCAGGACAAAAGAGTGCTTATTTTCTCATTATAAAAAACTGTATTTCACTACTCTGCTTGTAATTGAAGGTACTGTGGTTGTCTGTGTTTAATGGATGCCCCATAATGCAACACTGCTTCAAAATAAAAGCCTAATCTATTCTGCCTACCTGGAAATGAAGAAACAGTAGGGAAATACTGAGGGTATTATTTATAATACTACACAAGCTGTACAAATGCTCTCTGTTGGTCATTTACAAAAGATTAGTACACATCAATGAACACCCCATTTATACAATTAGCTTTCACATTGCCTCCAAATCCCACGCACCTTTGAGAACATTAAAATTGACCACATTTTTACTTCTGCACAAGTCTTCGCTCCAGCCACCTCTTGACTTGGACCTGACGTGACGGGACAGTTCCTCTGGCCATCGTTTTCTCTGTCCTCCTCTCCTTTCTTCCGGGACGTGTGCATGTTCGAATACTTCAGTTGGGCAACAGTGATTTCCAGTCTTCCCTCTTTGCTCTTCTCCCCATTGCAGCAGTGGGGACCTTCTTCCCAGACAGACTCCTGGAGAAGCGATGCATCCCAGGAGATCTCACCTCCACAGTGTCCTCTGTGGGAAAGGGCTCAGACTCGGGTTCCACGGGTCGGGGGGCGGGGTAGTTGGGTTGGTAGTACTCATGGGGGTAGCCTCTGTACCCCTCATATGGGTCCTCCTCATTATCATAGGGCTGGTAGGGTTCAGGAGCCAATTGTACTATGGGAACATCTTAGTAAGTTGGGTCACCATCATGTCCGTCTTATAACCATCACCACCCAGTGTCCAGGTTAGCATGACAGACAGAGGAGTGAGTATGAAGACGAAAGGACACTTAATAACAACATACCAGCAGCCACAGATAGAACAGTCATCTATAGCCTTTCCCGTAGCATGGTGTTTGCTGTTTTTGGGGCCTCACTGAAAATGTCACTTGGCACCACGTCAGATGTTTCAAAAATTAAATAAGCAGCTAGCAAGGGGGGTCAGAAGATAGTAGCTGGCTAGCTGGTTAGCAGAACATGCTGCGTCTGCATCTCCTAAATAAGGAACGTGTCGATTTAATATTTAGCCTTCTGATTGTTTATGGCCAACGGGCGCCCCATACAAATGTGTGGTTTGAATGGCGGTAAACACCGCAAGCCTAACTGGTGAGGGTCCATCAGTTTCTTTCTTTTCATCTTGAAGTATTCCTCTGAAGATCTTAACATACGCCAGTATACTCGGCCATCGAGGCTGCTGGGTAAATTGACAGTGGGGTGGACATAAACAGGTGTGCTTGGTGGTCCATGAGTAGTTTTGGACACAACCCTGAGCCGACTCTCCTGCTGGTCCCTGTTTTTGTCTTTCATGACAGAGTGTGGCCGGTGCTGGGGGGGTGGTGCTCAGTAGTCATTCTCATACTGACGTCGGCCTTGAGTTAGAACAATTTAGAGACAGACAGAGACACAGATGACCCGTCAATCAGGCACCAGCATGCGTCCCAGTTACTGACCGTGTGACATTAAGCATCAGCTAACCATAACCTGTCTAACCAAAACAAACACCCCATGCAGTTAGAGTGCCGCGGCGAGGGTCGGTGCTCCCACGAACACCATGACCTGGACACGACGAAGCACTCTTGTCTGATGCGGTGAGACTCCATCATGCATTAACGATGCATACATGTCACACCGGACCACAGAGACATCGTATCCGAATTACGGGAAGGAAACAGGGTGCTCTTTGTAAAGCTCTACTGTAACATTTTAATTCCAGCACTAAGCAAGCGTTTACTACACATATGATTTTATTTACAGTTCATTAAGTCAGTGGTATTCAAACTTTTTTGACAGCGCCCTCCTAGGGCTGATATATTTGTCATGATTCCCCCACCCCCCCTCACACACATACTGATTTTACTCATTTCAAATGTCCTTTAAAACAGGACATTATACCTACAGCCTGCCTGCACTCTACCTACAGCCTGCCTGCACTCTACCTACAGCCTGCCTGCACTCTACCTACAGCCTGCCTGCACTCTACCTACAGCCTGCCTGCACTCTACCTACAGCCTGCCTGCACTCTACCTACAGCCTGCCTGCACTCTACCTACAGCCTGCCTGCACTCTACCTACAGCCTGCCTGCACTCTACCTACAGCCTGCCTGCACTCTACCTACAGCCTGCCCGGTCTCTACCTACAGCCTACCCGCACTCTACCTACAGCCTGCCCGCACTCTACCTACAGCCTGCCCGGTCTCTACCTACAGCCTGCCCGGTCTCTACCTACAGCCTACCCGCACTCTACCTACAGCCTGCCCGGTCTCTACCTACAGCCTGCCCGCACTCTACCTACAGCCTGCCCGCACTCTACCTACAGCCTGCCCGCACTCTACCTACAGCCTGCCCGGTCTCTACCTACAGCCTGCCCGCACTCTACCTACAGCCTGCCCGCACTCTACCTACAGCCTACCCGCACTCTACCTACAGCCTACCCGCACTCTACCTACAGCCTGCCCGGTCTCTACCTACAGCCTGCCCGCACTCTACCTACAGCCTGCCCGGTCTCTACCTACAGCCTGCCCGCACTCTACCTACAGCCTACCCGCACTCTACCTACAGCCTACCCGCACTCTACCTACAGCCTGCCCGGTCTCTACCTACAGCCTGCCCGCTCTCTACCTACAGCCTACCCGCACTCTACCTACAGCCTGCCCGCTCTCTACCTACAGCCTGCCCGCACTCTACCTACAGCCTACCCGCACTCTACCTACAGCCTACCCGCACTCTACCTACAGCCTGCCCGGTCTCTACCTACAGCCTGCCCGCACTCTACCTACAGCCTGCCCGCTCTCTACCTACAGCCTGCCCGCACTCTACCTACAGCCTGCCCGCACTCTACCTACAGCCTGCCCGCACTCTACCTACAGCCTGCCTGCACTCTACCTACAGCCTGCCCGGTCTCTACCTACAGCCTGCCCGCACTCTACCTACAGCCCGCCCGCTCTGTCTTCAGTGCATTTAGAGATATGAAGGAAATACCTTTAAATGGCTGGAATAATGAAGTATAGCTATAACCATAATGTAACACATGGGTTACACTCAGAAAAACAGAGTGATATGATTTGTCTTTGCAACATTATAGAAATGCTGAACTTCATTTCCTTCAGGAGTCTGAAGCGGCGACATTTGTAATGCCTGATTCATTTTGTCTGTCAGCTCTGCACCCGAAAACAGTGAGTTACATGCACAGATGTCTACAGCAGTGTTTCTAATCCAGTCCTCTGGGACTCACAGACAGTCCACATTTTTGCTCCCTCCCAGCTCCCAGCTGTGGGTCCCTGAGGACTGGATTGGGAAACACTGATCTACAGACTAGAATGAAAGTGCTATGAAGACACAAAGAAAAATGACTCAAAACTTTGAGCTTAAAGCCATTCCCAAAAAACAGGGAGTGTGTCTCGCCTCTGTTTCTTGGGCTTAACAGACAGCTTCAAAGTTCTGATGGAATTCAAGGCTGCAGGCTCAACACAATGAATAACACTGCTGTACATAACTACTGCACATGCAGAGACCACATGACCACTAGCTGTCAGGTCAGAGCAGCCCATTGATAATTACCTCCTACGTTGTACCCCAGGCAGGAGTTTTGGTCACAGTATCCAGGGGGGCCAGCCGGACCAGTGGGACCGGGGATGCCCGGTCGACCAGGGGTTCCAGGGTTGCCAGGGCGACCAAGGGGTCCCTGGCTGCCTGTGCGGCCCTCTCCAGGGGATCCTGTGAGAGCAACCGGTACATTACTGCAGTCAAAGTCCCACACAGCCAGTATAAAGGCCAGCAGCCCCCCCCTCTTTTAACATGGGTTACTGCCTGTCAGTGTTACCAGTATTCCATCATGGCTGAAAGACAGAGCACCCATGATGAATGTGTTGCTATTTGCATGTGCGTTATACTGTCCACCCAGTGGATCAGTGTCCTGTTTCTTGAATTCTCAGGTGGGGTCGTACCTGGAGGCCCTTGGGGGCCCCTGGGGCCCTGGATTCCCACCCCTGGATTACCCCTTTCGCCTTTCTCTCCTGACAAACCTGGCAGAAGACACAAACGATGAAAAGGAGAGAGTCATCCAGCGGCTGGCTTAAGAGGTCTTTAAACACCATGGCACCCTTAAACTGTAACAAATCCCTGTGGTTACCCTTAGTCTGGCATGCCTTTCTCTGTTGCCATTATGTCCATTGTCAGGTAGGTAATGGTTGTATCCGTGACTATAAATGATCATATTTAACTATATTTCTCTCTGCGGGTTCATAGCAAAATGCAGCCTTTGAGGATTTTAAAATCGGCAGATGAAATAATCAATGATCCCACTTAGCTAACAGAGTAGCTAATTAATGCATCGTAATGGTACTGTAATGTAGTCGAGAAGCAGGCAAAGCACCCACTGATTCACAAAGGCCTGGCTGTTCACTTGATGCCGACCCTGAGACCCTCCGCCTCTCACCACCTCCCGGTGTGGGCCAGGACAGCCCGCGGTGGCATACCTCTCTCTCCCGGCTGCCCATTCACCCCATTGCTCCCTGGGAACCCGGGTCGGCCGGGGGGGCCCTGCTCTCCTTGGGGCCCCGGGGAGCCCTGGCGCCCTGGCTCTCCAGGGGGCCCTGGGATGGTGCGCACGGAGACAGGTTGACTGGGGATGTGGTTCAGGATGGAGTTGTACCGGCTCATGTGACCTGGTCCAGAAATGGTCAGATAATTATGGGTCTCCATCAGATGCTGGTTCAACCACCGTGAAAAGGTCAACATCTCACACCCTGTTGCCCCCCCTCCCCCCAGCTCTGAATCTCAGCCTTTCTGTGGCCAAACCGTGAACTTAGCATGTACAAGTGGTGAAACATTGGTGAAAGTGGTGTCATACATGGCAGTCACACGCACACTCACACACGCACACACACGCTTATGTACACGGCTGAATGCATGTGGCTTCAAGCTGGTGGCCATTAATGACCTCTAACACCCAATGGCAAAAATTCACAAAAGATGAATGAAAAGTGATTTAGTTTTCAGGGCAGGTGACGCACAGACGCCCCTCCGAGAAGGCGAGACGTGTCAGCACATGTACACCGGGGGCGGGACATACTCTGAATGAGCTGCTCGCACACCTGCCGGGCGATGGCCTGCACGGCTGCCTGCGACTGCGCATCTCCCTGCAACAAAGAGCATGCACGACAGCCTGAGGCAAGAGGGCAAGGCCATCCTCCATGGGAGGAAGTAATCAACCGCTCCCCGGGGAAGGGGGGGGGGGGGGGTAACCAAATATAGTAACTAATTATTATCTACTTTCCAGGTAAGCCATGATGGCGGCTCCTTGCTTGCTAATTAGCACGGCCCCCTCAGGGGACTGTACAGCCACAAGGTGGCGCTCTCTCCAGCAGCACAGGTCCTGAGTCGATGGCTGCACACACCAGGCCTGTGCGCCAAGAGTTTGCAGATCCAGGCAGCCACAGATATGGGCATCAAGGCCAAAAGGTCATGAAAAGCATCACTGGACCAGACTTACCCGTTCACCCTTCTCTCCCCGGACTCCAGGAGAACCCTACAGTCGGTAACAAGCACAGTAATTGCACAAGAATAAGACAGATAAAGGGCATTAAAAAGCTGGACTGTGTCCTGTTCTGCTTACACCTGGAATTTTTCTTATTAAAAAATGACACCAGAGGTCAATAGGGTTTAATCCATCCTGTTCCAGCCATGCAGCTTGTAGTGAAAGTTTAGCCAGTGACTCACAGGTAGTCCCTGATCTCCCAGGGGTCCAGGAGGTCCGTTTGATCCAGGCTGTCCAGGACCTCCAGGTGGTCCCTGTTATTTTGGAGCGATGACAGGTTAGATGGGTCACCAGCACCCGGTCAGTGCCATGCCCCCCACACCTGCATGATGACGCCATGATATTCATGCCCTTGGCTGCAGTAGCACAAGGGGATTTTAGCATGTCCATTGTCAATAAAGGGATGAAGCCAGACCCACAATGGGCCTGAGTTCTGAAGAATGTGCGATGTGTCAGTACAATGTGAGTCAGTGCGATGTTTCAGTACAATGTGAGTCAGTGCGATGTTTCAGTACAATGTGAGTCAGTGCAGTACGAGTCAGTGCGATGCAAGTCAGTGCAATGTGAATTGGTGTATCATCAAAAGTGCTCCAGCCATCTTGGTGCCAAGAGTCCATGTGTCACTCACAATGGTTCCTGTGGGGCCAGGGAGTCCGGGGGGACCATCTTTTCCAGGCAGTCCCTGTGGTGGGGGGGGGGGGGGGGGGGGACTAGCGTGAGCATGTACCAGGGGAACCACAGAATCAGGGCTACAGCAGACTGCTCTGAATCTCTGCCACGGCTATTTTACAAGTCTGCTCTGCCCTATCTCCTGGAAATATAGTTTTGTGCACAGATTTAAAAGCAGACTTTAAAAAGAGGCAGCCCGCCCCCTGGTGCTCGGGGGAGGTAAACCCGCCTGGGAAGTGAATAAATTACATCAGCTGTTCAGAAGTCACTAATCTACGAAATCACCCATTTCCAGCGGTAAGGGCACTTGCCCGTGAGCCGTACAGTCAGAAACGGACTCACCCTTTGTCCCGCTGGTCCATCCCGCCCAGGTAAGCCAGGTGGTCCCGGTACCCCCTAAGAGATCACATGATGACAAAAACAAACTGCTTCAATAGACCAGCACTGATACTCAATGAGCCTTAACAGATAATATTAGGTTAATAACTAACATTATTTAACAAGCCCCAGAAATTTTTAAAACGAAGGTTTAATTTTAAAGCCTTGTTTCCTATGATTAAAATAGGCCTGTAAAAATGCACTTTGCAAATGCAGCTTGGAGGGCTGCACAGACAGGGGACGGTTTTGAGGCTAGACACACATTCCTCTCAAAGGCGAGACATCAGAGGGACTCAGGGGAACGCGGCACCGTTACTGCAGCCACATGTCCGGCACTTTTGGACGTCGTTTAATCACCGTTTCCAGGGAAGAGGTGTCATTTGTAAAAGCGTCTACCCAGGTAAGAGTCAATTGCAGGTATAACTCATGTCAAGTGAAAATTATTATTAATCCTCCTAGACATAAACAGGCGACTTTTATCTCCAGGAGCTGGCAGGATCTCCAGCTTTGATGACAGAGGCTAACACACAAAGAAGCACCTCGAAAAGAGCTGCAGAAGGTGACGAAGAGCCCGGAGTGCAGACTTAAAAGGCCCTTTAATTAAACACACACACACAGACACACACACACATGCACACACACACTGTGGATTTACCAGGGGTTCACACTCCTTAATTACAGACTGATCACAGGTCAGGCATCAGGCACTTCAGTGGGAAACATTTCTCATTATATTTATGATTACAGCCTCGAGCCTCCAGGGGGCAGACTGGAGCAGCCAGTAACAGAAAGTAATCAGTCTCCCTGGCTATACTCTGCTCAGAGCCTGGGCAGCAACCAGACCTGCTGTTGTTCTGTGGAGGAGTAGTAATTTGCGGCTGGCTTACCTGTGGGCCCGGAGAACCGACATCTCCCCTCTCGCCTTTCTCTCCCGCAGTGCCCTGCAATGTGTCACCGGTAAGAAGTGTGATTTTCTCCTTACAGTCTGCCCCCGCCTGCCCCCGCCCCCGCCCCCCCCCCCCCCCGACCTCTCCATCAAGCATACTTACAGCAGACTGCTCGCGGGCTCCTCAGACATTTAATAAAGATCTCACATGAGCTTCCAGGAACTTACCTTTCCTGGACATGGCTGCTGCCATCTTCAGTAACCATTCTGTATTTTGCGACTTATATAATGCATTTGTGCAATCAATGGAAATCTTATTAAGTCACTGGACACTGCATTATCTAGCTAGTACTCAGTAGAACTTACTTTATTAGGTACACCTAGCTAGTACTGGGTAGGACCCATTTTTATCTCCAGAACCACAAGATGTTCTTCAGCTAGGCTTTTCTGAATGCCACTGTTGTACAGAGCTGTTGCACTTGCTAGCTTTAACGAGGATGGCCCTCCTGCTCTCATTAATTAGGTGTTTTCACCCAAGGAACCCCCCCGATTGGATGTTATTTGTCCATCACACCTTCCTCAGTAAACTCCAGACACCGTAGGATGAGAAAACCCCAGGAGGCTGGCAAAGGTGTGTGGTGACTGAGATGCTGAAACCACCACATATCGCTCCAAGAATTATATCAAATTCAAAACCACTCAGATCCGGCATCTTCACCATTCCAATGCTTAGCTGAACAGCAACTGAATCTCTTCATCCTGTCTGTATGTATTCAGTTTAAGTGACGTGATTGATGACACATTGATATCAACACTTTGCATCATGGGAAACCAGAAGTGTGGCAGGTAGCCACATCAGTCTTACCGGTGGCCCCTGAATGGACACGCCGCTTGGGCCCTGGGGTCCCGGAAGTCCCTGAGGACCTGGTGGTCCAATGTCACCTACTAGACCCTGTGGGCCCTGTGAGACAGAGGAACCCAAATCACAAGTCACAATTTCATAAGAATTGGCACATAATCAGCACAGGCTGGATTCAGAAAAGCCGCTACTTATCCTAGACTCAGACCTTCTCTGAGACTTACACATTTAGCCTGCTGTTTAGGATTACTTCCCAGATTTTCTTATGCAGAACCTACTTACCACCAGCCCTGGTTCCCCTCGGTCTCCTCTAGCACCTCTGGCCCCAGGACCTCCCTACATTTAGAGACAACCATTCTGAGAGACTCCTCTTCCATTTCATCACATGGCAGCAGCTTTCCGGATATTCATTTATGTTGATGCTGATATCCGAAGGATTCATCTCACGTGAATTAGGTTGTTCTAGAATCTAGCCTGAGATGAAATTTAACCTAATCCAAACCTTCCAACCTCATGCATTAATTTTAGGGATGACCCTTCAGCCCCCCAGTCCTGCTATGTACTCATGATAAACTGTAATGATCTACACCAGCGTTTCGCAGCCCGATCTTTGGCAACCCACAGTCCATGTTTTTGTGCCCTCCCAGCTCCCTGCCTCACAGTTCACATTTTTGCTTTCTACCAGGAGCTGGGAGGGAGCAAAAATGTGGACTATCTGCGGGTCCCCAAGACCCCGATTAGGAAACACTGATCTACTCAACACAATAAACCCAAGAAAATAACTGAGTAATGTAAGTAAGGGGGTTCTTACCGGGGGTCCTGGGGGTCCTGCGGGACCTTTACTGTCCTGGGAACATGTGCAGGCGTGAGGCAGCGCTGGACACTGTTCCTCATCTCTCTGGGACACATGACACAGTGAACCATGAAGCTGCACATTTTTGCACACGCATGCACACACGCGCATACTTCCCATTTCAGAAGCATCCGTTTGAAAAAACAAACCAAGGGCAGGAACTGTGCATAATCATCATTCTCAAACATTATTTCTGCACACTTCCTTAAGATGTGGTCTGTACTGTCTCAGGGAATCCTTTGGTGTGTCACTGTCTGGTCATAGTGAGACAGATTGGCTTTTCCCGGATGCCAGCGGAAGCTCGGCCACGTGTCTAGGTCCTGCCCCCAGCCTTTATTACCCAACTGTCACACCGCAGACCTGTGCAACAAAACAGGCCGGCCCAGTGTCTGGAAGGACAAACCCTGTCCCTTCCAAATAGTTATGGCCGACAATGTAATAAAGGCCCATATAGCATGTGGCCCCCACAACCCTATAAAGCCAGGGATGGGAACAAATCATTCCTTGGTGAGTTGGAATCAAGTCTTGAGTCAACACATCGCAGTCTGAGTCAAGTCTTGAGTCATTTGCTCTCAAGTCCAAGTCAAGTCCAAGTCTTTTCATCATTTTTGCAATCAAGTCACAAGTCATCAAATTTGTGATTCGAGTCCAAGTGAGTTGTGAGTCATGTAACTTGAGTCCCTACATATGTCAATTTATTTTACCTTTAGTGATTAAAACTTGCTCCAGCAAATACACACCACAGTACATTGTAGAATACATTCTATGGAGGCAGAGGTTGAAAAGAGAGTGTTCACTCACGATTGTCCTCACACAGTTTTTACGTCCGTGTATATGCAGAGAGTGATGCATCTTTCAAACTATCCCAGGAAACCTTACATTCAGGCAATTGAAAATGCAGACAGTGGAGAATTAATATACAGTGAAATTATAGAATTAACATTATGGTGTCCAGAGGAGGACTATAACTTCATGTCTTCTCAAGTCATAGGGTCCAAGTTGGGTCCAAGTCTTGAGTCATTGCCCTCAAGTCCAAGTTGAGTCCAAATAATTCCATCAGTTTTGCTGAGTCGAGTCACAAATCATCAAATTTGTGACTTAAGTCCAAGGCCAGCCGCAAGTCAGTGACTCGAGTCCCCACCTCCCCCTAAAGCACCCAGGAGGCTAGCCACACTGGTACTTACAAGACCTGGAAGCTCACAGCACTGGTCCCTGCTAGCCCACGAAGAACTGCAGATGATGTCAAACATTTGCAGCTGAAACTGAAGACGAATGCCACACCAGGCATTAATATAGCTAACATGCGGGAAAGTTGCATGCTTGAATTCTCTAGTGAGTTGATGTTTGTGAGGAAATGCCCATGGGACCGTCAGAGATGGACTTGTGGTAACTTACGGGCGCCGAGTTGTCTCTGCTCCCCCGGGACCGGACCATCCTGCCCAGCACCTCCAGCCCATCCGTGGTGATGTTTCCTGCTGCGTTGATGGACTTCTCACCCACCAGTTTACAGTCGACGAACGCTTTGGCGGTGACCTTGCTGACGGCCACGTGGATCTGAGGATGATGGGAAACAAGGGTCTCTGCTGAACAGGTAAGATCGGACAGCCCACAGGCAAGACATACGTGGAAAAGCGAAACCAGCTTCACACGTGTGTGTAAATGATCTTTGCGAACTTAGGAGTGCTGATGCAGGTCAGGTAAACGTCACAAAGGTAGCAAAAGGCTGATTTATACTTCTGGGTTGAGTCTATGCAGAGCTTACCTCATGGCCTACTCAAGTGGCCTACCTCACTGGGAGCATTTATAATTGGGTGCTGGTGTGTCTGTGTTGCTCTGAAATCACTCATCAACATTTTAATATGTGATATAAAACAGAACAAACCAAGCACTGCAATTTTAATGATTTTACCTTTTTAAGATTATCTAGTAAATCAGTTTTAAGTTCAGTACGTCCCTGTCTACAGCCAGGCATCTTCATAAGGTGAAGTAACTCACTGAAGGGTTTCAAGAGTCGGTTCAGAGTAATTTATCAACTTCTAGGCTAACGGGTGGGACAGCTGTACACAAGCGGCCGAAAGATTTGTGTGTGTCATTAACGGAGTGTTAGGGGTTGTGTGAAGGAAAGGATGGAAGGAATCATGGCCAAGTGAAGAGACCATCTCACTGCTTCCAGCTAGCATAAAGCAACTAAGAGCTACATCATAAAACGAGCTACGCCCTGGATGAGATACACCGTGAATGAGCCACACCACAAAGAAGCCACAGAGTGAAAGAAATACACTGTGAAAGAGGAATACTGTGAAAGAAACACCCTCTAAGAGCTACATCCTGAAAGATCCATGAAAAGAAAAGAATCCTGAAAGAAACCGGCACACTGTGAAAGCGACACACTGTGAAAGCGGCACACTGTGAAAGCGACACACTGTGAAAGAGGCACACTGTGAAAGCGGCACACTGTGAAAGAGGCACACTGTGAAAGCGGCACACTGTGAAAGCGGCACACTGTGAAAGTGACACACTGTGAAAGCGGCATACTGTGAAAGCGGCACACTGTGAAAGAACCACACTGTGAAAGAGGCACACTGTGAAAGCGACACACTGTGAAAGCGGCACACTGTGAAAGAGACACACTGTGAAAGCGACACACTGTGAAAGCGGCACACTGTGAAAGAGGCACACTGTGAAAGAACCACACTGTGAAAGCGGCACACTGTGAAAGCGGCACACTGTGAAAGAGGCACACTCTGAAAGAGGCACACTGTGAAAGCGGCACACTGTGAAAGTGGCACACTGTGAAAGTGACACACTGTGAAAGCGACACACCGCGAAAGCGGCACATCACCCACATAGCACTGACCTTGTGAAAGCTGCCATGGAAGATCTTTCTGATCTCTGGGCCTTCAAACGTCACAGTCTGAAAGTCTCCTTTATAGTCATAGTTGAAAAACGTGAGGGTTTTCCCACCATCTGCACGTGTAGAGAGAGTGTGACACTTTTAAATAACAACATGGGACATGATGGTCATCATCTTATGTCATTCGTCCAACAAACTTTCTGTAATTTTGGTCACTGGTTTTTTTACCTGTACAATACCAGTCAGCAGATTTTACACACGCCTAGAATCTGACGATGCCATCACCACACAACAAGGTAACAAGGATGTCAGACAAGCGCTGTTACACACTCTTTCCATGTTATAAAGGAAACTTGTTTTATTTGATATATTTTAATTCACAGTTGTTCACTCAACTTTTCAATGCTTAACATGAATAAAAAATGATTTTTTTTAATGAAATTTTATTTATGAAATAAATGTAAAAAGTGGTAAAAACCTTTGTGTGGTAGTGTACATAAGGTACATTTTCTTTAGAAACTACTTAACACCTACTATAAATGTATGGCCACGGATGGCAAAATCCATTTGACTTGTATGTTATCCTCAACTTAGCATTAGCCTGGCAAGGAGGCCAAAGCTCCAACACATTGTCATGACGGCCTAGACAAGCAGGTTGTGTACTCACTGTCCAGGATGACCCCGACCAGAGGCTCATTGGCCTGGTTGAGGATCTCCCACAACGCAAAGGGCTCCTGGGGAGTGTCGGGCAACAGGCGGAACAGTACTGTGATGGTGTAATCTGAGGGCAAGCCTTCAGGGTGAAGAGACCTGAATCGTGGAAAGACCTTGTCAGTTTCTGGAGTTATGATACACCTTTTATACAGCCCCCCTCCCCCCCAGGCGACAGTGAGAATCACGTCGGTCTCGTCTCCCTGAAAGAGCATATCTGTCACTATCTCTCTGGTACTGCACTTTGGTTGTGTTCCGGCCGCTGATTTCCTGGTTGGAATACATTATAGCCCTCTAACGAACTCATTACTTCCTTCATCGCACTGGCTCCTCCATGTCACACCTTGTTGGTTGACTGATGAGGGCATCTCTGTGCAGCCGATAGCATGGGAAGCTGTTGAAGGTTCCAGGTTCCATAGAAACTCCTTCCACACTCCCGTATTGGTTCTCTGTCAGTCCAAACATTCCCATCATCTGGAAGCCTGTGGACAAAAGGAGAGCCTGAGCGGATCAGGGATGGAAGCAGCTGGATGCACTGACATCATAAAATGGTTTAATGGCCCAAACATGGACACCACTGTCCCCCAGGACTGTGGTTTAAAGGAGATAAAAAAACTGTAAGATATAACTTCCAAATCCATTAAAATAACAAGCATATAAAACTGTGGGGAGCAGATTTCTAGCTATGTTCTTCATGCCAGGGTCTCCATTGGCTCACATCTTACCTGCCATGGTGCCACCTTTCATCCGTACAGATGGACAAGCTGAAAGGACAGTGGGTGCAGGTCAGAATACTCCAAGAGGCCTCGTCCTAATTCACCAGGATTATTCCAAAGGCTACGTGCTGCATACCGAACCAGCCCCCTAAGCCTAATCCCAATTCAACGCACACCACTTACTCGCTGAGGCAGCTTCACACACAAACGTCACCAGCTTTTCCTCGATCTTCTTGAAGGCATCCAGGTCGTCCACAAAGAAGACATGTCGTTCACTGGGCTTGCTGGCAATGCTCACCAGCTCCCCGTAGTCGGCATCCGCGAAGCCGATGGCGAAGACGACGTAGCCTGCAGGGAGGCGCGAAGATGAAGGGTGGACTCACATCTGACGTCCCGCAGTGATGCCTCCTTCCTAGCTACGCACCCTCCATCTGCATCTCCTTGGACACCATGCTGACGTCATCTTGGGAGCGGCCGTCGGTAAGCACCACCAGCACTTTGGGGATGGCCCTCCTCATTCCCCCCTCTGGGGTGAAGATGGAGTCCTTCACGTGCTTTATGGCCCTGCCTGAACCAGAAGCAAGCTGAGGGTCATCCTTAAATCCACGAGAGCACTATTTCCAACAAGTAAACCTAGTTCAATATGACCTTTAGTTCAGCCTGTAAATATCTGTGACACACACAGCACAGAAGAACCTGGTGTGAAAGTAGGGTTCAGAGCCCCAGCCCTGAGCTCGCTGTTGACCACCCCGCCATCATCAGCAATGTAGCAACGCTGTTCAGATGCTCCTCCTACCGGTCTTGGTATTTCCTCCCTTGTATGAGATGCTCTGAATGGCAGCCAACAATGTCTCCTTCTCATCATAGGCACTGAGCTTGAATTCTGTCCTGGCGTCGTCACTGAACTGAGCGATGGCCACCTGTCAGGAAGCAACAAAGCTCTGAGGTTCTCGTCTGAGGAGTCTGAGGCCTGAACTGCACTGTCTCCGGCGCGCCCGCCTGTCTGAATCCGCCCAGCTCTCCTCTCCTCCGTTAGACAGACCCTGTGATGAAAGCTTACTGCGCACCTGAGTGCCATCGGAGCCGATCCTGTCCAGGGCGCCGGTCGTGCTGTACAGGAAGCGGATGATTTTCTGGAAGTTGTCATCCCCGATGCTCCAGGACCCGTCCACCAAGAAGACCAGGTCAGCCTTGGCTGCTTTGCAGACTGAGAGCAGAGAGAGAGAGCGGAGGGTCAGGGGGCTGGGAGGGACAGGCGCCCGTCAGGGGAACCATCTGTATCAGGGAAGCCAAGTGACATTTTACAGGAGGTGTCTTTCCAGACCAGCTAGGAGAAGTTTTCATTGTTAAGCTTTTTCTTGTAGTTTGCAGACTAAAAACATATTGTTGTTATTCTAAGGAAATAGTAGATCAGGTACATTTCACTACTTCATAGTTATTATGCAGGATTGGCACTGATCCGCTTCTTACCGGGATTTTTAATCAGCTATATTCAGGCATTCTGCCAATTTATCTAGCAGAGTTTATAGATATATAAAGTGTTAACCTCTACTTGCTGAAACAAATGCCCTGCAGACAGGGGGCACTGAGCCAGTGCTCACCTTCTTTAGCAGGAGGGATTGTGGGAGGGGGCGTGGTTGTCGGGGCCGCAGTTGTCGGCTGGGGGGGGACAGGCACTGCGAAGTAACGCAACACAATTCAATCAGCACATCAGGACCACAATGCACTGCAACAGATATCACTGTTTATAAGTCAATGCCATTTCGGAGGGGAAAAACATTAATGCCAATAAGATGAGGCCTCTCGTACTTCAAGGCTAAATGACCTTTCATACGTACATTGAAACGTGGGGTAACAGAAACATTAGCGCTGAGCTAAGCTGCCTTTCCGGAAGATCACTGCGGTGTAGCTCTCCGATGCCAGCTTTAGCCCTGAGCTAAGCTGTATCTCTTCTAGAGGCTTGGTGTTAGCATTAGCCATGAGCTAATCTGGCTGTCCTCTGGAGGCTTGATGCTAGCATTAGCCATGAGCTAATCTGGCTCTCCTCTAGAGGCTTGGTGCTAGCATTAGCCATGAGCTAATCTGGCTCTCCTCTAGAGGCTTGATGCTAGCATTAGCCATGAGTTAATCTGGCTGTCCTCTGGAGGCTTGGTGCTAGCCATAGCCCCAGGCTGATGCATATGTGCTTAAGGCAGGAATACACTGCTCCTGGGTTAGTCTTATCTCAAGTCTAAAAATAGTCCTGGCTTGAGGTGCTTTTGAATTCTGCTGGAAACACCCTCAACCTTTGCTGCCTGGGAGAGTGAACAGTAAATCATAAAGGCTAAATGTGAGTCCATAAAAAGTGATAAATCTAAGTATATCCTGCTTCATTATGAAAATTAATGTGAGGTGACCCTAGATATACAGCCTCCATACTCCCCTCCAACCCCTAATTTATTTCGGCACGTTTTATCAGGAGTTTAACGCTCCTTATGCCAGCAGACTGTCGCACTGTCACAAAAATGACCGATCGTGCCACAGACACAGAGGATTGGCTTCTTATCATGAGGGGGCGTGTCCTCCTTCCCTTGAGGGCCACCTACAGGTGCTGTCGATGACGGTGACAGCCGGCCCCTCCAGGTCCGGGAGCTGGGAGTAGATGCTGATCTTATACTGGGTGTCTGGGTGTAGGTTGTGGAAGCAGTGTCTGGAGGCCCCCCCAGACAGACTCACTTCCTGCTTTTGTCCATCTGAAATAATCAGAGACGCCCACAGTGAGCACTGATCACCAAAACATCAGTCTGTACAGCATTACTCTTCCTGCAATATCAACCATCTTTACGTTCCAGCGTGTTACATCATCACATACTGCTCTGAGTTCGCTCTTGCATTTAAATATGAATTTCAGACCAATTGACTTACAGGTTTGATCAGAATCCAGCACCTGAAAACGACTCTAGTATATTTTCCCCTTTATCATTCCCGAGCAGGCAATATAAAACATAATTACAGTAACACTGACAGTAAATATATCCTGCACCATTAAGTCTATAATTTTCATTTTTTTCCCCTAGTGCAAACCTTTAAAAGCATTGTCAAGGCTCCACATGTTCTTATCTTTTAAACCGCTTATGGAAAAAAACACAGAAACACTAAAACAGCGTCTCACAAACTCGTGCACAGAGACGGAAATGAGAAAAAGTTTTGGGAGTGAAGAAATAGAGACTGGGATGGGGGGGTACTGAGGTGATGGTGGAAGGGAGGGCAGGCAGCCTGGGCTTAGAAGCCAGTGTTCATGGAGGGCCCCAGTGTTCATGGAGGGCCACTGGGTTCATGGAGGGCCCCAGGTTTCATGGAGGGCCCCAGGGTTCAGGGAGGGCCCCAGAGTTCAAGGAGGGCCCCAGGGTTCAGGGAGGGCCCCAGAGTTCTTGGAGGGCCCCAGGATTTATGGAGGGCCTCAGAGTTCATGGAGGGCCCCAGTGTTCATGGAGGGCCAAAGTGTTCAACACGTGCTATCAAATTGACATTTTGGGGGCAACAGAAACAAAGGGTATCATACAGAAATCAATCCAACTCCTTTCTACACCAGAGGACCAAACAACCACATGCAGCAGCTACATAGGGCATCTGAACAAATTGACCAGTTAGATGACTTCAATCATCAAATCATCTGGATCTACAGACATACAGACCTTTGCAAACAAAAGTAGCTCATATAAATAGGTTTGGTGTGTGGTTTGGTGAGCCAGGACACTACCTGTGATTGGAAGGTTTTTAGTTCAAATCCCAGGGTCCACAAAGTGATTTTTGCCATTGGGACCCTGAGCAAGGCCCTTAACCCCCAACTGCTCCATAGACCGAGTGACTAACCCTACTTTCTCAGTTGTATGTCTGCTAAATGTAACTAAATGTAAATATTTAAAAAAAAAAGACTCTGCATGGGGTAAAAACCTGTACCCTTCTGGTGAGACCTGAAGTTTTACCACTTTTGCCCTGGGGCAGTTCCAGCTAACAGTCATGTGGACATCGAGTGATGGCAGACGACTCACTCAGCAGGGACTCGATGACGACGCGGTAGCGGGTGGCATGGCGATGCGGCTGCCACTGCGCACACATGCTCTTCATCCGAACCTGGTAGATGTTCAGGTTGGTCACACCCAGGTACACTGGAGAGGAAGCGATGGCAACAATTTTAGGGTAAGTATCCCCCAAAAAGCCTAAAAAAGCACAGCTATAAAACAAAGTGTCCAGTCGCAATAAACGGAGAAAAATATAATGAAATCCAAAGCGGCATGGTGGTGCAGTGGTTAGCACTGTTGCCTCATACCACTGGGACTAGAGTTTGAGTCTCTACTGTGGCTTCATGTGTGTGGAGTTTGCATGTCTCCCCATGTCGGCGTGGGATTTTCTCTAGGTACTTTGCTCGACACCCCCCCCCCCCCAATCCAAAACCATGCTGAGGTTAACTGGAGTTACTACCAAATTGCCCATAGATGTGTGTGAGTGTGCCCTGTGATGGGTTAGTGCCCCATCCATTATTATTATTAATAATAACAATAATAATAATAATAATAATAATAATAATAATAAATAGAGACCCATGGAAATCTGGAGAAGAGATGGAATGGAGGTCAATTTACAAAAGTGACACGATTACCACACAGGCCCAGGGTGTTCTGGCTGTGGGAACCAGTGTGGTCATGTGATCGTGGCCCCTCCCTCCCAGATCCTGCACATTAAATCTCTAAACTCCAGATGCCCCTTGGCAGTGGTGACCTAGCTGTAAACGTCAAACATCTGGTTCTAACTGGATTGCACAAGCTGGCCCCACACATACAGAGGCTTCTGACTCATGCTAACAATAATAACGCAGGAGCCGATCCATTGTGAAACCCCCTAGACCACACTCAGAGCTTAATATATTCTGGTCTGCTGGGATTAGACCATCTGGAAACTGGGGGGAAAAAAAAACAAAAATCAAGATACCTGTCAGTCACTGCCTGGGTTAAACCAAGGGAACCTTAAACAACCAATAGGAAGTATGCAGGTGGTGACTGACAGTGTAAGATAAGCCCACCCACCATGCAATACACGATCTCATCTCTACCATCCCATCATAATTGAGGACTGATGGGATTATCAATAAATTTCCCTGAATAATCCCTTAACTGTTTTGCTGAAACTTTAAAATGACAATTTCTTAGTTACCTATTTATGCGGCTGGATATTTCACTAGTGCAATTCCTAGCGTCAACATCAGGGGTAATTGTGAGCCTTAAAAAGACAGCCCTTTGAAGTCTTTGAGGTTTTCAGTCTTTGTTATGAAGCAGTACACTCCCCAAATGCATTCCGGCTGAAGTTACTGAGTCAATAAACACCATTAGTGTAGACTGACGCCCAGGTATTGTGCAAACTGAAGCTGGCATTCACATTTTACGTTCTCTGGTTTCTCGAAAAACATTGCATTTGTGAATAAAATGTTTCCCCAAGACTGCATGTTTGACTCGGAATAGAGGTCGTGTCGTGTTTAAGCCTCGTGTTTTGGAGACTGTTGCTCCCGCAGTCTGTAAAAGCAGGCGCTAAGCTTGGGGTGGGACTCTGACTTACACGTCTTGGCCTTTCCGGCCAGGGCGTCGCTGGAGCCTGTGGTGTAGGTGGAGATGACCTTCACGCTGTACTCCGTTCCACTCAGCAGGTTCAGAATCAGCATGGTGTTCACATCCTCCCCCACAAATGTTTCCAGGGCTGGTCCGGGAGCTGTGGGGATGGTCTGTCAGCACACTGGCCTGGCCACAGAAGTTCCTGACCATCAGTCTGGACAGCATGCCCTCTGCACCCCAACACCAACCCGGTCAAAGCTTTGAAAGTCATCACACAGCCCATCCAACAGCATTACTGTGTGACCAGGACTAATCAGACCTTTTGGGTGATGCTGAAACCTTGCTGATAAGTACTAGCTAACTCTGAATGATACGGGGATTGGACAAAGTTACATCAGAGCCGCCTTGAGTCGGTGCCTACTGGAGATTGGCTGGTAGACCACCCTGTAGCCCATGGTCGGCGATGGAGGTGTATCCCAGCTGATGCGGAAGCGGTTGTACCACTCCTCCGAGACCCTCAGGTTCTTGGGCGCCATGAGCGGTACTGTAGAGGAGCACATAGTCTCAGACACCCAGTGACATTGGCCTGGTCAAAGAGGCCGAAATTAGCCATGAAAGTAACCCAATCTGACATCAAGGATCCAAGATCAAGGATTTTCATTTGTCATTGTGCCAGTAACAACAGAAGGCTGCTAGTAAATTTCATGGTACTTGTGTAACCCATTTCACAATAACAAAAATCCTTGACGTCGACAAGATCGTTGTGACATCACGTGACAACCTCGAGGACGCACTTACAGGTCTGGCCCACGCGGGACACACTGAGCCCGTCAGTGCCGGCGTAGACTGGGGTCACGGTCACTTTGTATTCAGTGTCGGAGAGCAGAGGCTGCAGCAGGACACTGTTCTGTCGGCCGGGGACCATGAGCTGGAAAGCAGCAGCACACCGACGAGACAGGAGACGTGAACACGGGGACCCGTACTTAGAGGGCGTATCATCACACTGATGTCAGCTTGTCATAGGATGCAGAAAGCAGAATCCAAACTGTGTCTAACTACCTAAGCCAAGTTTGGCTGTTCACCACTTAATATAAATAGAGTTGCTTACAGTTCCAGTGCATGTGAGTGAGAAGAATCAGAGAAGCATGAAGGAGATACATTAAAAGTAGAGGTGGGCAATTCAGGTCCAGAGAGTAAAAATCCGGACCAAGATTTGGGTGCTAACCCATCACAGGGCACACTCGCACACATCTATGGGCTAGTCCAGATTACTTTCTAGAACTGAACTATCGATCTCTCATTAAGATGATATCAGAAAATAGCACATTACATCGGAGCTGTTCCTGACGCTCAAATCAAAGCCAGCCACCTGAGGAAACCTCGGCGATTATCTCGTTACCATGGCAGTTTCCATGGCATCACTGTGGCAGTAATAAACCCTATGAACACGTTTTGCTTAAAGAGACATGAAGGCAACCTGATAAGTCAATGGTGACTGGTGTAAGCTTTCTTAAATGTTCGGGTTCACCGCAACCGTGACCTGGTTAAAAGGTGGATGGAAGGATTAGCCAATGGGAGTGAGCAATTTGGTCAGGCGGTAATGACATATTTGCATTCGTACCACTTCCTCAGCGCGGTCGCCTCTGGCACTGACATAGGTCACACGGTACTGTCGCACGTTGGGGTCTTGGAGCTCCCAGGACACCTGCATGCTGAAGGTGGTCTCCTCATCCAGGCGAAGGTTTCTCACACCCTGTCGTGCCACTGAGGGGAAGCACATGTGGCTGACTTACATGGTACACAAACACAGAATCCCAGACGACTTACCCAAGGTGACTTCATCGACTTTTAATGTTGGATTACCTAGAGCAGATCATGTTGGGTCCCTCAACCACGACACCCCTTGTTTCCATGGATAAAAGCTCACAAACTACAACATCAGTCGGCGGAAGATAACCAGAGCAAATCCTAACAGGCTTTAATATGCCACTATCAATCCAGGGCACAGCTGTCGTTTGCACTGATGGAATGAGTTGCTGAACCACATACAGTCATCAGATTCATTCTCCACCTTCAAGAAATGCATCAAGGCCCAAGATGCCATTCCACGCTTGCTGAATATTCTTAATGTTGAACTTTCTGCATATTTGAACAGTTGTCTCATTTGTTTATTACTGTTCTGTAGATCTTGCTTCCATACTATTTATTGGAAGCGCAACCCAGCCGCACTCGTGCCTTCTTTACTCCGTGACAGCATGTATGTTGGGAGTGTTTGTCGCACTTCCACGCTGTTTTAGATAAAGGCTTATGCTACATTAAATGAATGTAAACGTACCTGATGTCGTCGTTGCGGTAGTTGTCGTTCTTGCCACTGAAATAAAATACGTGGACAGATGTTCATCCAAGGATAGTTTTTGCTTTATAGCACCTTTCGGAATGATACAGCAGATTATAAGGCGAAAGATTAAACGCTAGAAATAACACAGTAGGGATTAAATCAAATTATGAAGTGTTAGAGTACAGGAAAAGCTCTTACATGTCGTGGTCAGGGTAGTGACTGGTGAACTCTCCGTCCCATCTGGGAAGATGGCTGACAGGGAGACCACGTACTCTGTGACTGGCCGTAAGTTGGTCAACACGGCTGTCATTCCATTCACAATCCTCTCCTGCACGGAGACGAGCATTAGTGCAAGTTACACCCAGCAGATTCAATCTGTAGTCCTCCTTAGCGTGACAGCAGCATGTAGCTTAGCGCCACGGGCAGGTGTCCTTTTGTCCCATCAAGAAGGTTAGCTGGCTGCTCAGATGTATGGTGCCACCACATGGTCACAGCTTTACGTCTCTAAAACCTGAGGCTTCTGGGTGTTCAGCAGGTCAATCAGAGACCGTAAGCGACAATGCTGACCTCCTTCTGCGGTTCATCATGGGGCCACCAAGACAGCTTGTACAGCAGAACATCTGAAGCAGTGGCCTTCCAGCTGACCCGGAAGCTGTCCGTAGTCACATCGCTGGTCCGGACGCCGCTCGGGGCAGGAACGGGCCCTGAGTCAGACACGGAAATCTAAGCTGAAATAGCACGCAGGGAACATGGCATGTGGCATAATGGCCAGAGTGTCAGATTAATAACAACATGAAAACCAGAGACTTGGGATTGATTGTTACAGAAATAAAAATATCCCATCCACCCCCACCTCCCAAAGAAAGAAAGAAATAATAAAGAAAATGTATATAGCAGGATCAAGCCAGAAAATATTGTTCTAGTATTGATGTGTATACTGTATTTTTACTTCTAATCAACCATTGTTAATCTACCTATGGGCTGAATTATTGGTCTATTAGCCTAGTGAGGGTTAGTATTAGGGTAACTGGTTAAGGTTCCAGGTTTAGGATAAATGAGTGTGAGGTTTAAGGTTAGCAAAAAGCATTGATTGGCGGCCTTACTGGTCGTGAAGCTCTTGGTAAGGGGTTCCGCCTGGGCGTCCTCATAGAGAGCGAAGACGGCCACCGTGTGCTCTGTGTTCGAAGTCAGGTTCCTCAACTGCAGTGTGGTGACCTGGCCCACATCCACCTGTCTCACAGTCAGAGTCAAAGAAAACTTTATTGTCATCTCATCGTAGAGAACAAATGGGGACTGTTGTGTACATAAATAAGACAAGACATTGTGCGCAGACAGGACTTCACTGGCGCTGGTCTGATCTTGTATCTCGCATCCCATTGTATGTGAGCTCACCTCAGTGGTCCGGACATCATTGGTCTTCACATACAAGATGCGGTAGCCCAGGACCTTCTTTGATGTGGCCTCCCACGTCAGTCTGGCAGAGCTGTGGTCAACGTTGGATATCTGGAGGTTACGAGGTGCCATGACGGGCACTGTGGAAATAGAAACAGGCTAAAACCAGCTAGTTTATGTAGTGAAAATAACAATCAGGCGATACATGTTGTTCAACGATATTTGACAATATTTGATGGTGGAGTAATCGCTGAGGAGCATCTGATATGGGTGCAGCAGCCCGACACCCACATGTGGTCTCCTGGTGAGTCATGGGGTCGCTGGCCTCCTCCCCATACATGACGTACACAGTCACAGTGTATTCGGTGGAAGGAATCAGCTTCTCCAGCTCGATATCCGTGACAGACTCCTCCACCTTCACCTGTGTGGAAGCCCAGGGGAGGATGATGAAACGTAGAGAAGGACACCAGCTGTCACGTCGTTGAGGTGGCACATCGAGTCCACGGTTGGCCAAGGTTACATCAGTTTTCCTCGGGCATCACTCAGAATAAGTGAGATTTTTAACAGAATGCCAGTAGATATTTCTGCTTCGCTTTAAAGGTATGATGTGCTGTGGTCAGAATCCTAAACATGCTCGGAAGATGAAGTAGAGTTTGAACCCAATGGACCTGATGCTCAGCCTGTTGCCCCAGGGCGTTAGCGGGGAGTCAGGCATGGTGATTTTAGAGTGAGGTGATCAGGTGAAGTCCTCAGTGTTACCTCCTTCTCATCAGCTACTCCGGAATCACTTAGCGGGGCGTACAGGATCATGTAGCCAGTGGCACCATCGACGCCCTTCCAACGAGCACGGAGGCTGTTGTGGGTCACATCGTAGAGCGTCAGGTCGTTCACCATAGGCAGGGTCACTAGAACACACCAACATGCCTGTGATCACGGGAGCGCCACACTCTGCCATGGACCTGGCCTGGCATGTGGATTTTGGTGCCCAAGGTCGAAACCGACAACTAAGGGAACCATTTGTGACCTCTGTGATCTACCCAAGGGCTCAGGCCTCGATTGACTCACAGGTAGTCTCGCTGCCGCGCAGGGCTTCGCTCGCGGCATTGACATAGACTGCGAATACGGCGATCTGGTACTCCGTCTGAGAGTTCAGGTACTGCAGCACCACGGAGTTCTCGCTGCCGTCCACCACGGCCTGAAGATCGAAGACAAAGCTCCCTGTCATGGACCTACGCTTGAAGGAGAAGATCTAGACACCAGTGGAGAGTAACGGCCATGAGAAACCATAACATGATGGTTGGTCACCTCGTCTGGAGTCCCCCCCTTGGTGGGATAGAACACCACTCGGTATTTCTCCACAGTCCCAGAGGGGTGGCTCCAGGACACCCGGAAGCTCCTGGCAGTCACCTCAGACGTCTGAAAATCCTGGGGGGATGCTAGCGTTACTGGCCCCGTTGACTCTCCTGGATGTATAATGAATGATACGTTTAGGGTAGACATACACACTGCAAACCAGCACTTGTACCTAAACACCATAGGAGGACATTGCTAAGGTCCATCCACTGATGTCTATCTAGTTTGGGCTCGTGATGTGACATCACCTCCACGTGTAAATAGAGGCATGGAAACCAAACTACAGGTAAACTTTGAATCTATGCTTTTATTTCTCCTCCAAAGGCTCCGCCCTCCAGTGCTGCTGTAATGATCCAACAGTGTAGCCTTGCCTGTTATTTCCTTGCCCTGTTGCTCCACCCTCTGGCACAGGGTCTTGGTGAGGCTCTCCACAATGGTGCTCATCATGCTGAAGTCGGCCACGTTGTAGACGTGCGTGTCCTCGGGAGGCGAGGAGATGGCCTTCAGCTCATTCTCATCTGCATTCTTGACGCCTTTGCCCAGGAAACATGGCAAGTCGAGACCCATCTCACCCTCTGCTCTCAGCTACTGCTACATGCCTTAATCAAATGTAATGTTTTCTGCCATCTGAACCCTGAAGGATTTAGGTTTCTTCTTCCAAGATGTGAACAAATCAAATATCCCACGATCACCTCCAAAATATTTCCCAATTCTCTTAGTAGACTAATTTGTTTACAACTGAATTTCTAATTAGTACAGATTATAAAGAATAACTGCAAAACTCTAGCAAACAACTATTTCTTGGGAGGGTAAATTTATATTACAGAAACCACAATGTCAATGAGCTGTGCAACATAAAAAGGTTATTATTGTGAAGGGTAAACAGTGAGTTACTCATACCAATGGCGAAAAGCTCAATGCCCGCCTCTCGAAGGCTGTGGGCTGGAGGGATGACATCATCCTGAGACTTCCCATCAGTGATCAGGATGCCGATTTTGGGAATGCCTGGCCTGGCCCCTGACTCCGGCTTGAAGCTGTTCTCCAAAATGTAAGTCAGAGCAAGACCTGCAGAGACAGAAAAGCATCATGAAGTGGGAAGCTTCTCAGTTTTACTTACATAAAAATGTTCCGAGGGCAGAAGGAAAAATGATTGGTTGAGAGCGCTAACCAATAATATTGCAGAGAAGGTGGGTCCAAGCAATCATGAGATCAACCAATCAGATGTCTTGGTCCTGCCTCCTCTAGTAGTTTGGACCCAGCTCCTCTACAATCTGATTGGGTATGTCTCTGTACCAATCTTTTTTTTTCTGCCCTCAGAATATTTTTGTGTAAGTAAAATTCCCACAAGCTAGCTCACGTATCTTGATGCTACCCAGTGTTCTTTCCTGTTAGCCTATTAACACAGATACTAGTCAATGTATCTCGATCTTCGCCAATTTGTTTTGCTGATAGCCAATTAGCACGGATGCCAGTCCATGCACCTGAATGCAAGCAAACCCCACTGATCATGAGGGACAGGGCACAGGCAGCTTTTGAAATGACTGAGCTACAAGGTAACTGACACATGACCAAGAAACAGAAACTGAGCAACCATACTGAACGCTATAGGACAGAGGTCAGGCAGACCGTGGTCTGGGTCCGGACACAGAAGCTGTCCCATACAGACCCGGACCGATAGCCAGAACAGAATGAATGATTTAAAACCTGACGGGGCGCAGCTTTTGTAGTCTTTTCGGTAGTTTTTTTAGCACTAGTACCGCCGTTTCCCATGCCAATGAACGTCAAACGCCTTTAACCACCAAGCAAGACGTAGTTAAGCGTATGCAGCCGTCTGTTTGCGCTAATGTGCCATTAGTGTTAATTGCAGCAGCGAAGCTAACACCTGCAACCAAAAAGCCGTAATGTTCCTAATAGACTGGCTGCTCTGTCCTGAAATCCTACAGCTGAGAAGTTTTCAAACACAGTATGTATTATATAACATGTTGGATAAATAGACGTAGTTTATTGGTGATTTCATGTTAGTTGAAGTTTCCGCTTTTTAACAACTGTATAAAGTAATGCTACTTGTCATATAAATCAACTCAGGTGAAACAAGGAACGTACGTTTTCAGGGTTGCCAGATCTCAAGAATCTGGCATGACGCGCTTTCAGACTCACGCGGGAAATCTTATGGCAAATCTATATTATTCCATTACTATACTATATTACATCCATACCTAAAGTTAGCTATGTCAAAAGCGTATTTACACGGGGTGCAGACATCTCAAACTGAAAATCTCACTCCAGCCAGCTGGCCGAAGTTCTATGTCACGTGACAATAAAGATTGTCAAAAAGTTTTTGAATTGTACTGAATTAATTGGATTTGACAGTCGGGTATTGATTACATGCAATGTTGATACAACTAATAGGCTACCGGTCAGCGTGTTCCCGCCTTTGTACGGCAGGTTCCTCGCAGCATCGATCACAGCATCTTTGGTGCTGTAGGCATTCAGATGCCACTCAATCCGGGGATCCCCGCTGTACTGGGCCAGTCCTAGCAGGGACATTCACACAAACAAGACCGTCAGAAAGAATTATAGCAGTACTACTTGAATACAGTTGGAATGAAAGACAAGATGACTAGACGACACCAAAGGTATTGAAGAACCAACAGTCCAACGAAGATGTGTGCAGGAATAAGAAGACCAAGGGGGGGAGCTTTGAGGTCAACAGCCTGTCACTCACCTATGCGTGTCTTGTCAAAACCCACATTGAAGGCGCTCACCAAGCTCTCCAGGAATGTACGCACCAGGCGGAAGTTCAACCTGCCAATGCTCCAGGAGCCATCGACCAGGATGACGATGTCGGCCACAGATGGGGTCTTACACTGGAACTGGTCCCCTGCGATACGGAGAGCCATGTGATCATAACAGCTGAAAGATCATCACATCGCAGCTGATGACAACATCAACGCTATGGAACTTTGATGCACAGGTTTGGTCCACTGTCCACACTAAAAATAAATTCGACCCCCTCCCCCTCCCCACAAGAACACAGCTTTCAGGATTTACAACAATGTTTTTATTGCAAAGTTTGAGATATGAACAAACACAAAGAAATACACCGACAGAAACGTAACCAAAAGCAGCTATCTCTGGAAAACAACACCAACCGCCAAAGCGGAGATGAATTTTGGATGTCACTGGGCTTCCTGGACAGAACACCGGCTCTTGTTTTATCGTGAACCATAAAACATTCATATGTAATGCTCCCCCTGTCAGTGCTACCCAGACCCAGCGGATCTCAGAGGTCCACTATGAATAAGCTAGCAGGGGAAAGCTAAGGAGGAGCCACCGCTAGCTCTGGATGAATAAACTCCTTCAACCAGAAAACTAGCGCAGGAAATGACTTTCGCTTTTAATCCCTGGACGCAAATTGGCCGGGAGTCCAGAGAAATTCCATACCCCACTTCTCACGAGGTGGCCTCTTTCTACCCACTTTACACACTGAGCACTTGCAAAGTGGTATTAACCAGGAAGAAAAGGTGTTGTCTGTGGCCCACTTTTCAGGATGGCTGTCACAACAAGCTCAAATGCATAGGACAGGAACTTGTCTGGGTTAGCGGGCTTCTACGGGAGAATGCTGTAGGGCTACAGCCAATGGCAGGAACACTTATATCAACAGGCAGTGAGAATGCTTGCATTTGATGAAAGCACCATTCTGAGATTAAGTGATTTTGGCCGACGGCACATTGTAACAACATGGCGACGAGAGTCAGGCCCCTGACTTCATTCTTCTTCTCAGCGTTAGCTCCGGCAAATGGCTAGATCAGCAGCAGGGTGTGTCAGGTCACGTGGCTCGGATTTCTGGGTCGCAGGCCGTCGCTCTTCAGGCTAAACAGCTGTGGATTGCAACATACTGTTCCTCTGCCTTCCCATCAACCCACTGGGACCGTTAAACCTTCAGGAGCGTCTTTCCGTCCGCTGCCTGGTTGTGTTGGAGAAAGGATAAACACGAGATTCTGGTCAAAATAATGAGCGCCGTGCTTTTCAAAAAAGACAAATCCGAAAATCACCGACGAACAAACCTCCAAGATGTGTTTTTATATCATATTAAATTTCCATCCACAGGTGTCAACATGATTTCAAACACGGCCCCCGAAGTGCGTCGCACCGTAAGAGTATGGCCGCAAGCATATTGGCAATAGGGCTGCATGATATCGTATCACAATATATTTCTGATTTCTATGCATGTGCAATAATTGCCAGGACTTTTCAGGATGGGCAAAAAAAAATGAGCATAGACGTACTACATTGACATTTACCTACGTTCACAATTTGATAACCAGATTAGCAGTACTGCTAAAATATTGTTGAGAGGGATATCGCGATGCCCAAAAGTTAGCAGTCTGTGTGAATTCGGCATTCCCTCACGATCATTAAATTCGGTTAGCGGTTTACATGCAACCGTTGCGGTAAATCATGGAAGCGGCGAGCGCTGAAGTGGCGGCGAAGAGTGGGACAGCTCAGCAGCCGCGGCGTTTCAAATGAGGAGATACTGCCGTGAACGAGGTAAAAAGGCATTGGTGGTGTAGCAGTGCTTTCTGCGGCTTAAAGTCCAACACGTTTGTCAAACATAAGGATACGCCAAATTTACAGAGATTACTAAATTTGGGCACCGCGATACGCCTCTCATTAATATTTTAGGAGTACTACTAACTCTACTTAACAAATTGTGAGCTTATGTAAATGCCCGTGCAGTGCTGAACAACGGGTGTCCTGACAACGCCTGTCACCCAAAGCCCTGTAATAACATTGCGTTTGGCAGCACTGATGTGTGCCTGTAGACACAACTTGTGGCAAAACCGGTACCTTATTTGACACGCGCTATTAGTAGATAATAACAAATTCTGTTTGGCTGTAGTTTATTTCGGGTAAATTTCATCTCCTTATTTGTTTTGTAGGTGGCACAATATTAAGAATGAATATTTCAAATAATCGTGCCACGCTGATCAGAAAATAACAGGGAAACCACAACTGCCCTTAGCCGACCCTCAAAAGCAGGGCTGTGAGGTGAAGAAGCTGCAAGATGGCGTGGGAACCTAAAACTGGAGCCTAATACCCCCCTCCCCGCTTCATATCAGTCTCTCATCCTGCCACTCATGGCCTTTTTACATCACCATCTTACTTAAGAGACATATCCAAAAACATGGGGGGGGCAGTTTCAGAAACTGAACGCTTCTGCCGTCACATATAAGTACCAAGGACTTGGTGTTGGCATTTTCATGCTGTTTTGACAGTTTAGTTTATAATCAGGCTGGCACTGCATTCTCAGAAAAGCTCCTCGGGGAAACACAACACAGATTGAGAGAGCAGGTCTGGAAAACAGAGCCGCAGAGAAAAGGCAGCCATTGTGAGCCGGGTGAAAAGGGTGCGTGTAAATCGGCCTGCCTCTTTGAAGCGTCACAAAAAGCCCCTCTGAGTTCACACACGGGCAGCCCAGCCCGGGGAAATTTACTGCCCTTTCCTTGTAGCCATCGAACTGGAAAAATAGAAAAAACCATTCCCACCACCTTACAGACCTACGCTTATGCCGCTTTTGAGGATTGCATCAAACTGACCAGCTAGCAAGAGTTTCTGCTGTAAGTCAACGCTTTGAGAAAGATTTGTTTACATCACCCAATTACTTATCAGCCAAGTGTGACGTCTTACGCTATTATCCTGGAGTCCATCTTTGAAATGCACGCAAATGCTTCACAGAACCTTGTTAAGAAATCCCCAGCCAGCTCTTTCAGCCTCTGCAATTCTGCACTACTTCAAAAATTGTGCTGTCAGATCTTTCAGCCAATCACGCGTGTCTCTCCATCACGTGATCCCAGTTAACTCCTGCTGACCCTGAACCCTATGTTTGCATTAGCTTGAACGACAACAATCATTGTGTCAGGGTAGTACGATACCACTGATACCCGTTGCTTCAGGCTATACAGATAAAATCTCATTGGCCATATTATGTGGTGTCCTCTCACCTCATTGGCTGAACCATAACCGTACATGACACCTGAAGGGATAGGGGGGGATGGTACAATATTGCCATAACAATAACCTCACCCTGAACAGGAATTCAGGAAACACAGCATTAGTCACATAGCAGGAGTCACAGACCAATCCCTACTGATGACTCTCTAGTGGAAACATCAGCATCTTCCAACCCACAGATCTCAGAGATGCTGAGGTAGACAGGGAACATTAGATCAATCCACAGCTTGTCAACACCTGTCAACAGCAAAGGAAGTGAACTTAACAGGTCATCTCACATACTTGCACTCTGTAGAAGCTGGAGGTAAAGTTTCTGACCTCAGGTTCACTACATACCAAGCCAGCGACTGCGCAATTACTAAGAACAGTCATTCACCAGTCGAAAACCAGTAACCAGGTACACAGGTATACTGATTTTCTGATTTCTTCCCTAAAATTACATAAACGCATACAATAAACAGTTTAATCACCCACCCGACATCTGGAAAAATTTAAATGTATAGCCTTATGTTAAGAGCCCAGCCTGGTATATATTGGCAGCATTCTTTGTCCACATTCTGGTGATGAACCACTAACGTAGGCCCAAGGTTGAGTACAAGCACTTGTCCAGCACCAGGTCCACCTGGACACCCTCTGGGAGTAACATCAGGCAGGTGGAATCGAGGTGGGGTCTTGATTATCTTCGAGGAGAAGCCGGTAACACATCTCAGTGGTATTCTGCAAGTGCAGGCAGGAAGCTGTCAGGAAGCTAGCGATTTGCAGCAGGCAGGAGGAAGACGGCCTGGGGTTACGTGTCATGGCCCTCCCAGAGTGGGTGGGATAGGGGGCTCTCTGTACGCCTGTTTCTCAGGAGGGCGCACAGCCTGAAAATCCTCGCCAAAAAAGTCAGAACCCAAAACACATTAAGAATAATAATAGATCCGCAGAAGAATTATAGTACTTAACGTTTACAAATAATAAAGGATCAGATGAGATCCTTTTCAGTAAATAAGTGAGCATTTATTTAGCTCACATTACAGACTGACGCAGGTGTTCCTCTTGCCAGGTGCGTGGATGAAATCGAGAGGAATTAGAAAGTGAAAGTAAGTTGAGAGGGAGATGCGTCATATTCACATGAGCTGAAATGAGTCTCTTTGTCAGTTTTGTTTTAAACAAGCCTTTGTTGGGGTCGTGCAGGTTAAACGGCAACACTAACCAGGCCTCAGTGGTACTCATGCCCTGGCCAGTGCCAGCAGTAACTCATGACTCTCACAATTAAACGGTTGCTTTCACAAACAGTGAAGAACCAGAGAACCAGAAATTGTGTCCAGCCTCACACTTGAGCAACTGGACCAAAGCAATTGGCACAAGAAACTTACATCAACACTGTTACACACTGAATTGTCGCTACTGAGTTTCCTCCCTGCGATACTGACTACTTTAATCAAAAAATAGCAGATCAGGCCAGGATACAGCAGAAAACCGAAAGATCTGCAGTCCCAGCGTGTCGACATTGCTGAACATGGATGATTTAGCGCCTGCTAACCCAACTGGCTGCAGGCCTCAGTCGTTACTGCAAGTCAGATCTCTACCCTTCAGGCTTTCCAGGCAAGGCACATGTCATTCTACAATTGAGTTTATGATGTTCAAGCAGAACCTTATTTATGAAAACTGATTTATTATCCCAAAGGGATTTAGCAGCCAGAGGAGATGAAAACTGAACGGCATGACGGATAGATTGACCTTGGGCATTCAGCTGGCAGTTAGCTAAGCTATCACCGTGTGGAATTTCAACATACACAAAGTTCTGTCATTACACGAGTTTCCAAAATGCGAATCAACTCATGCATTATTGACAAATAGGGGAAAGATGTCTATATAATTATTTTGGGTGTCTGCAGAAAAATGAAACACAGATAGCTCTAAGGGACTAAGATTAAACCCCTTGGGAACCAGACACCAATCACTACAAGCAGGTTCTCTGTTTTAAACAGCATGGCCGTTGATGTAGATCTTTGTTAATGACGACCTCATCTTCGGGAATCTTCAACTTCTTAACACTTGTAACTTCATTACAATGTCATCCAGTGGGCAGGATCTTTGACCTTGAAGATGGATGGGATTTCTCTTACTTCCCATCAAAGGATATTTTAAACAGGGCCTTTCGGTCTTTGTCAAAAAACTCACCCTTCAGTCTTTTCTATTCCCCCTTGACCCTCCAGTGGTTCTAAACAGAGCTGTAACTGATGTGCAGCTACTCTCTGATGTTGGAAACCCAACAACACCTCAGCACTACTTCTCACTATGGATTGTATTCCGTTGCACAAGAGACAATCTGAACTGACGGTTGTGTACATTCTCAGAACAGGCGCTCGAGACACACTCTCGAAACATACTCTCACTCATTCTTGCAATTCCCAGGATACAACATTGGTGATTCAACGACAGAGTTCCTAGTTTATGAAATAGCCTGCCGACATAAAGCCATGTCACTCAGGTCTCAGCATTGAAATCCCTGTCAAATTTAGCCTATTTACTGTGGCTCATTTTAACCAGACCACTGAAGTGCTACTGCTCTGCGTTTCCATATCAGTGTTTCTCATCCTGGTCCTCAGGGACTCCCACACAGTCCACTGCTCTGTAGTTCCATCACGTCTGTACCAACAGCGCCCCCTTGCTTCCCTGAGGTACCTCATCGGTACATGGGCTGAACAGGACAAAGGCCAGAAGAAAAGGCTACCATTAGACTCCAGATTTTCACAATACGCGCACACCTGCTTCTGATTCCCACAATACAGCATGTCCGCAGAGGGAGGGGCAGCCTGTTGACCTTGGACCCCCCTCCTGGAGGCTCTTCTTTCATTTATCTACCACAGGACGTTCTTTCCTCTCCTCCTTTGTTCTCACTCCCCCACTTAAAGATACTCTATAAAATTAATGGCTGCTGTGTTCATCTATGACCCTGTAATCTTTAAGCTCTTCAGACCAGCAGTGGTTGAAACAGCCGTAAATTTAAAATAAACAATGTTGAATAGAAGCTAATACCAGCAGAAGAAATATGAAACATGACTCATAATTCTTCTGCAGATACAGTTAGTCATTTCCTGCCCTCCTATTGGTGCATCACTTTATGGAAATGCCTGGCTACAAGGTGGACCCATAACCATGGTGCCGGACTGGGTTAGCAACAAGCCCCGCCCACATCCCCCCACTATTCTGCATTTTGAACAATGACAGATGGCGCAAACTCATTAACATCCTCTCTCTGCCAATGAATGTGCGTGTGTGTATTTTGGAATGCGATGTTATAGACAGGTGTGAACTCTGACCTCTGCTATCATTCTTTTTTTTTTTTTACTGCAGGCCCAGACAAAGTAAGTCAGAAGATGTTCTAAAATCTTAAAAAAAAGATTTTAAAGCTTTTGTGCCGTGTACGTTGTGAATAAGGTTTTTTTTTCACCTTTCCATGACAACAAAGTGCATGCAAGCTCCCAGGTACATCTCAGCAAATACTTCCACTTATTTTAATCAACAAAATTCTATTTTTTTCATCGGGCCACATTTTTGCATCTCGACTCTCAGCAGACAAAACAGCCAAAGCACACGGTAACAAATGTAGTATTGTCTGTACGTAATAGATCATAAAACCCTCACTGGGTGCCTTGTCTTCAGCTCGCTTTTGGTACAGCCGCGCAAATGCAAGAAATCTTAAGTTCTTACCTCGCATGTGCTATTCCTTCTGAGTTGTTCAGTCGCCTACGGGCAGCCATTCGAAGGCGCCTGTCTCTACCCTCTCAGACACACACATGAGTCTGGACCGAACTCCAGGCCTCTCCTCCAGCATGGCACCTTCAGTAACATCTCACTCTCGTTGTTCACGTCGGAGGATGAGCAGGAACTTGCCGTGTGTTCATTCTGACATGCCCATCCGAGCCAACCAGTTTCCCCTGAGGTTTCAGCAGTGGTGTTTACCACCATTTAAACCACGCATTTACGTGGGCCCCCTCGAGGTTTGGAGACCCCTGTTGGTCACAAGTAGTCACTACACTGTGAAGGGTGGGGACCCATGAAGGCCTTCTAGAGTTGGGCTGCAAAGACAACAGAGCCGCTTCTGCTGTAGTTGAAGCAGAATGCTCCATGACCCGGTACCGGAGAGGCAGCTGGGAGACGTACGAAGTCAGGTCAGCCCAGCCTGGTGTATACTGGTGAATATGAGAAGCTGAAGCAGTCAGTCCTGAGCTCCCAGTGGAAGGCAACAGCCTGGGTCTCGTCTCCTTACCTTCTGTGATCCTGTTGGCTTCCTCAACCACACTGGCCACCTTTAGTCCCTGGGGCTCAACACCTTCATCCGGACGCACATCTTGTGCTATAATGTACACGCACAGCCAACAAAACGTCAAGGTGTTAATACACAGGCACGTTAATGCATGACATTAAATAGACATGAAACCATTTGACACGCGTTTTGACTGTATTTACGACATACCTGCACAGGTCGACACAGATTAACCTCAACTCTGCTTGGCCCATTAACCCCTATATTACCAGATAAATGGGTAATGTTCTAAAATTCAATACATGTTGTCGTTTCTCTAAAACAGGTCATTATGGGATTTACATATAGGGGCCCAGCAGAAAGCAGAGTTTGATCAGAAAAAAGGACCAGCTAGAATAAATTAAACCCTCCACAGGCACTAATGGAACCTTTTCTTCCTGTATGTCAGTGTTTTTCAATCCGGTCCACATTTTTGCTCCCTCCCAGCTCCTGGGGGGCTCCCCTTGGACCAGACTGAGAAACACTGCTGTAGGTTAATAAGAATAAAATTTATTCAAGCTGCACCAATTAACTTTGTACTAGAGGAAAGCTGTGTGCTTTTCTTATATTAATTTGGTTTTATATTCAGCGTTGGTCCATACTTCAGGACTGCAGTGAATGCGCTTCTGGCCATTATTAGACATCTGCCAGGAAGCCATCTGTCCATGCCCTCGAGGGTAGGACTTACTCACAACGCTCCAACACGCACAGAACTGAGTTTATATTTCGTTAGCAGACATACTGTTCTCTGATACTCAGCATAATACTCTACTTGCAGGTGCTTTATGACTTTACTGTAGACACCACTGCTTCAGGGTCACCCAACAGTGACTGGGGTACTGATGTTCGGAAGCTTTGTTTCCGTACCTGTGAATGTACCTTGCAGTGGTTTACTCCTCTGGTTTCCACTCACTGCGAACACCTTGGTCCTGTACTCCAAACTGGCATTGAAGTTGTCTATGACAACTTTGTTCTCTGCCTTGGGCAGCTGTGACTCTGTTACTTTGCCACCTGCGATTGGGGTCAGAAGGGATGTCATGAGCTGCAAGATATTTGTGTGGTTTTTCTGCTGATCGTTTGGTACAATATATGTCCAGCAACCAGGGGGTGCCAACGAGCAGACACCTATATTTGTCCCTGGAAAAACTCCACCTGCCACACTGTACCCTGATTACTGGCCAATGCTACTTGCTGCCTTAAACTGATGATGGCAGACTGGGCTGGAGCAGCCATTACCATTGAGGGGTAGTGTGTGGATCAGTGGGTTTGGACTCTGTGCCTGTAACTGGAAGGTTGCTTCATGGACTGGCTGGTCCTGCTCTCTCTATTGTACGTCACTTTGGATTAAAGCATCCTCGAAATAAATAAGTGAATGGAAAACACCACTGCTCAGAGGAAGCGGGAGAAGCTCATTTAGCACCGCGCTCTTAACTGCTACGCCACCTGCTGGCCAAAGCATAACTGCAAGGCGGTGATTATGTCAGACATTTTTGAGGATGCAGAGAGTCCACACCCACCGATAGTCAGAAAGACGATTCCATATGGCACTACGATCCATTTTGGTTAAAAAGCGGCAATCCACTGCATATGAACCTGCCGGCCTTTTTGCTTTCTACCTCGAGCGAAACAGAATCACAAAACAAACACAGCAAACAAACGAGGCTTTAGAGCCAGGAAGAGGTGCCTGTATGTGAGCACGGGCAGTTACGCAGATATTGTTTGTCTTGAAGAGGCTTTGCCAGTGAATTTTGGCGGAGATTCAAGACATCGGGACACCCCACCCTCACCAACACAAGCCCTGAGGCGTTCATTCTATTCACCCGCGCCTGATTGCTGAGGTGTGCCAGCGAATGCAGTGGAGAAGGAACAGTGTGTGGTTTAATCTACATTCCTGGACCTGTACACACTGGGGACTGGCTGGCGTAAAACCGCAGAGGAGAACCACCTCACTCTGCTCCTCAGGGGTCAGACAGTGCAGCACTGATATCCTCATTTTCTTATCGTTTGCTGTGAGTGTAATATAAATTCTGTAAGTGTGAAAGCAGATGTTAAGTACTGCTTGTCAAGCACGGCTTTTATGTAAGCAGCTCAGTTTGCTGCAGGAGCCGCAACAGCATGGACATTAAGACAAGAACCATGAAGGCATTATTCTGTCCTCACCTGGCACCCCCTCCCATTAAAATGCTTTTCGTTACCAATCAGGCATGTAGCCAGGTAGCGAAATTACGGGTCTGAACCCCTTTGAAATTTCTACGGAGGGGGACCTCCCCCCTTTCAAGGGCAGCGAAATTTACAATAAGGCACGTATCGGTAGGGTTGCTGGACCCCCCCACAAAATTTACTTCTGGCTGCTGGCTGGGTTCTCACACCCTGTCCAAAACATTTCCAAAACATTCATTCAAATTACATTAATGTAGTAGAAACTGAGATCTTGCCATAGTTCAAACAGAAGTCAGGATTTATGTAGCTTGTGTTTAAGGCTGTATTAAAAGCAATCCTGTATGCAGTATATAAAACAGCAGAAGGTCCCCAGTAACAGACTGGGATCCCCCCCATTTCTGCCAGCCTCCAATACAGTGCAATCCAAGCACTGTGGGGAACTGCTGGCATCCTCTGTCAATCAGGTCTTTTTTTTAACCCCCATAGCAAACTTTTCACCATGTGAAAAGTATACTGACTGGATTACATACTGAGGATGGATTACATACTGAGACTGGATTACATACTGAGTCTGGATTACATACTGAGTCTGGATTACATACTGAGGATGGATTACATACTGAGACTGGATTACATACTGAGTCTGGATTACATACTGAGGATGGATTACATAGTGAGACTGGATTACATACTGAGGATAGATTACATACTGAGACTGGATTCACCATATGAAGACCGTAAAAAAAAATCAACACAAACGGATCGATCCAACGTACCTGGGTGTGCATTATAAACGAACATATAGCCGTCGAAATCTCCTCGTGGTTCTTTCCACGATACCAGCAGTTTGTCAAAACTCAGCAGTGTATAACGCAATTTCCGTGGAGGTGAAACTATAGCGGGGAACATAAAGAAAAGGACAGCCGTCTTGTTAGTCGCCGAGAAGATCCCACTGGAGACGGTCACAAATCAGTTCCAGGTCCAACAGACGGAACGTCCCAAGGGTGGAATCGAATAGAGCTGCCAAACTGTAAAACAGTCCATAGACATGCATTGTTTTCTATCTTAGCTTGAATTTCCAATTCCACCCAGGTTTAGTTAACACATACTCGTACCGGGCTTTGAACATCATAAGGGCATCAGGACAGACGTGATGGCAGCGACAGATGTTACACAGAGACCAATCACACTCTCTAAATGAAGAAACTCTTTCGAAGCGGACACTGCTAAATTTTTAATTTCCTGTGTTTGCCAAAAGCATCTGATTTATTCATAGGAAATGGTTATTCGTGTATGGATGGCAGCTTCGCAGGAGTTTTCATTAGAGAATATGATGGTTTTTTTCCCCAGATATAAACACAGAGAGAGACACAGAAAGAGAGATACTGGAATAGTTTTGTGAGCGTCTAACACAGAACATCTACGTCTATGGTAGGTGTGAAAAAGCACTTTCACCATCCTTCTGCCGTCTACATAAGCTCTGCTATGTAGACATGACCAGACCCATCCTGTTCCCAACCAGAACTGAGGCAGCTCAACCGAAACAGCAGGAAAACGGAGCGGCGGCCTCACAAACCCCGCAGTTTGTGTTCTCAGAGAAAGAGGGACGTAGCGCCGACGTTCCCTTTACATACCAGCACGTTCATCCCCCAGAAAGAAAGAGCTTGTATGGAGTAACAATCAGCCCTCAGTGAAGAGCCAGACCATCAGAAGTGGAGGTATGCAAATTTCACACAGTCTGGCACCCACTAATTATTTTGGAAACAAGGAATATTTAGAGAGATAAAAAAAAGCAAATAATAGCGTAACAAGATCACCAACCTGGAAGAGGGGATGAGGCGTCTGCTGGGTTTATTTCTCTGTGAAGAAAGACCTCTCTCCTTGGAGTGGGTGAAGGAATTCACTCTCGGAAAACCGTGCGAGCGCGTGACCGTGCGCATGTGTGTCTGCTGGTGTGTGTGTGTGTGTGTGCATGCGTGTGAGCTCTTGCATGTTTAGGGGAATCCTGCATCCATGTACAAAGAAAAACAAATGTACGCACAGACCATGTGACATTAGCAAGGACAGTGAGGTCACGCCCAGTTGATCGCCAAAGCACTTATCACATTTCCGGCGTACATCCAGCCTGGCAAACAGCACAGCAAGGAGCAGAGAGGATGATGCAAACATCACCATGTCAGCAGACAATAAGAACTGGCTTCTGGAATGGTCCTGTTAGACCAATTTGAAACACGCATCAGAGTCTGACAACTGCCTGTAATTCCCCCAATTTCCCCGAAAATCCGCTGGGTTTTCATCGTGATATCAGACATTCTCACATTCCATTAAACCACCATCCTCAACGCAAGACATAACCTCGAGGGTATAAGTTTAGGTTGAGCATTGGGGGGTTGAGGTCTCCACCCATTTAAGGGGGTCAAGAGAGTTGAATTGGCTGGTTTTGATTATTGTGGGGAGGTTGGAGGGGTCGCACTCCCCCATCTCGACAATAATTTACGCCAGGGGTTGCCAGTCTTATCCGCAAAGGGCCGGTGTGTATGCAAGTTTTCGCTGCAACTCCCTAATTAGGTCACTAATTAGAGGACTGATTGGCTGAAGAGTCCTCACACCTGGGTTTGAACAGCTGACCTAAAGGTTACCCCAAAAACCCACATATACGCCAACCCTTTACGAATATGATTGGTCACCCCTAATTTACATCCATGCATAACTCTACCGCTGCACTTTCTTACCACCAGTCAAAGTTTCTTTACGGAAAACTGTCACAGCGAGCAGTTATGGACAGAGAATCCTCCCACGCTCAGCTAGGCACAGACACGCCTCTACCTGCCCGTGGCACGAGCGCTGCGGGGGTCTCGACCCCCCCCCAGCACCTGCCGAAATCACCTCGGAGGGCCGTGTCTCAACAAAAGCACAACGCACAACAGGGAGGAACTAGGCACGGTGTTTCAACGTTTTTCATTCCCCCATGGGGAACCTGGGTTGAGTTGCTCTGGAGAAGGCCACCTCACGAGTCCTCGTTTGAGGGGCCAGGTCAACAATTGATTTAATACACAGGGATGGACGCTGTAATTATGTTTACAGGACAACCACTCATCACATGTCAGACTCATCTAGGCCAAACAAAGAAGACATGAACAGCAACCGTGGATGGACCAAACCTGCACATCACACAGCAGAAGGGTACACAGAGCCAAAGGAGGCCGGTTACCTTGACCCTGAGCAGGGGCGATAAGTAACACAATGAGAGCCATGAAGAGCAGTAGACAGCAGTACACCCGCATCCTGATCCTCAGAAACCTGCCGCTACCTTTAGTGTGGGAATGTCAATGGGGACACCTGGAACGACAGGTGGGAATGGTGTTTAGCAGCTGGTGCATCTGAGAGCAGTCCTGTAGGATCAGCGGGGAAAGGACAGATCCCACGGTAAGAGAGGGTCACGAACAAGTCACAAGACATTTACAAGAGTTTCACCCACAGTTCATGGCTGCCAAATAACACGGAGGGTAAAATGCTATTTAAAACAGCAGAAATACGTGTTAAGAATGGTCATTAAGACAGCTGAGCTTCGTCCACCTGTCCCGGGAGTCCAATAAACACGTCACCTTGTAAGAAATCTTCAATAAATATGTCACATTGAAAGAAAAGTGGTTTAGGTGTACACACTTTTACGTTTCTGTGTGCACTAAACAATCAGATTTTCACAAATTCAAGTAAAAAAAATCATAAACACGTCTCGCGGAAGAGTGTGCTCAGCATTTTTTATTATAAGTAGACCACTTTGGTAAACATAAAAATGTAAATAATTTAAAATGTAAAACATCTTGCACACTTCGAAACTCAAACATTTAAGTTTTAACGTTAAAATAATTCAAAGAGAGAATTATTTAGGCTTGTTTAGTTAAAATGCGAGTTCGATCACTTGCAGTTTCATATACAGACGTTTTATATTAACGCAAAGCGCAAGTCGGAACGCAACTTCAGCCACGCATTTAAATTTCTAATAAAAAGATTCTGATCATTATCATTTCTTGGTTATTTTACCCTTACCTATAGATAACATATTGGTCACCCTACTTAGCGGTATTTCCGTTATGTCTGTTGACGCACTTAAGTTTCATTAGACCAGTTAAAGTTTTCCTGTTTCTGTCCCGTGTTCCCACCATATTTAAAATACAAAGACGATGCCATACCTTTAACAGCATGTATCAAGCCGGACTCTCCCCTTGTTACGGGACAACGCGATGGCCAAAGACGTGAGTGTGCCCGCAAACAGGGCAGCAGCAGCAGACAGCGCCGTAAAGCGGGACCTGCGGCGCTGGGTGTTTCCCGCGTCCCTATTCATTCACTCACCCCTCCAGCTATTCATTCCTTCACCTCGTTAATCCTCGGTGAGGAGGGGAATGTCACTGGAGCAGCCAATGGCAGGAGGAGCAGGACGTGGGGTCTGAACACCTGAGGGGGACCTGTCCTGCCCCCCGAGCGCGTCTCCGCGAACACGGGAGCACGGTGCGCGTTCGCGACACAGCCCTGCTTATTTCATTTCCTTTGATGCTCTTTGTCAAAAAGCTCGTCAGTGGCATTTGCTTTTGGCGGATTATGTCAAATGATTGGTTTCTAAATGGCTCATTATGAAAGCGATCATGTAAAAATGGTGATATTATTTTATTTTATAGTATACTATATAGTAATAAAAACTTTAGTTTTTCGTTTATTATTAGAGGTTTGTTATTTCTAGGGCGGGGGTGCCTGTATCTAGGTGTTAACCTCCTGTCGGGTGTAAGGCAGCCGCATGCCTTTGAAACGGTAATCCTAGGTGCGCCGCCCTTTCATTCCTTATAGCATCATTAGAAAGCAGCTTCAGCGCCTGTCTGCATACCTGCACCTTCGGGTTACTTATAGAGGCCCACTATACATGCCTGGGGGGGCGGGCGGGGGTTAACGAGGTTTAATTTCTGCTCGTCAAACCCAAATGGCGGCGTTACAATTTTAATTCCCACATGATACGTGCATAATGTTTGCTCCCTTTGCCGTATTACCAGCGCCTTCTACCGCCACACAGCGTCTTCCAAGTAATTGCTGCTCCTCAATGAGGACATTGTGCTCCCCCTTTTCTCCCTTTTCGCAGGGACCTCCAATAGACGAAAGGCGCTATACTCCTTAACTAACCGCATTTAGCCGAGGCACTCTCACCTTCGCCCTTTAGGGGAATAATAAAGAAGCTGAGTTGCTTTGGGGGAGGGGAGGGTCTTTGTTAAGCGCATTATTAAGCGCCTGGACTACTTATAAATGAATTGTGTACATGCGTAATGTCAGGCTAATAAATGATAAAAAACAGCTCCGTCACGAAATGGTTCATTGGAGCTCCGATCTAAACCCCATCGCATATGGTTGAGGATGAGGGTCTTATCCCTGGACAGTCGCGCACCGAGTCTGGGGAAATATGCCGTGTTTTTAGTTCATGACAATAACACTGCAGTGTGCAAAACAGTGATAAACTACGTTTGGAAAGCATCCGCTGGGGAAATGACAGCTCAGAGACATCGTGATTGTTTAGGTGTTTATGCGTTGGCAAAAGGAAATTCTGTTATTGTTAGATGTCCCGTTACGAACTAATAAGCATTAGATTACCCGTTGCAGCTGTCTTTTTTTAAGGGAGCTTCTGAAACCCAGATGAAATGAAATCCCCTTGTAGTTTGGAGCGACTTTGGTGTTATAAGCAGTGAGAACCTCCTGGACATGTTAAAATAGATGCAGGCGTGGGCCGGTCTTTCTTCCCCTTTATATAGCGTTTGGCAAAATATACCAAGGGGGACAGACCCCCCACCTACACCCCCGTTCGGCGACAAAATACATCAAGGGGGTCGCTTGACAGAAAATTCCCGCGGCTATTTTTTGTTGCCAGACTGCCTCTGGCTATAGTCTCAAACAGAGACCTGATCATAATAACCAATAATGTAGTTTTATACATGAAGCGATAAAGTTATGTGGAAAGACGGGTTTCAGGTTTATAAGGACGGGTTGTATATATAATCAGTACTTAGAAACAATGAATATTGCGGTTGACAATAAAATCTCGGACTCACAAACACGGAGAATCATGCAGGAAAGCATGATGATGAACATTTTAATCAAATACTCGCAGGAGTGGGAAAATGTTTGGGAGGATATACAGGGGGCAGAAACCCACGGGCCGAGGACGGGTTTCCTTTTGGGATCCAAGGGAAGCAAGTTCATACAGGCAGGCAGGACGGAGAATGCAGCCTCTTGGAAAGACATTAAACATCAAACCTCCTCTCATGGGTAGTTTTGTTGCGTCTAGCAAAGCTAATTAGAGCCGCCAGGAACTGCAGTATAGGATATATCATATGAGTGATGTTTAGCAGGGTCGTCAATTGTCACTTTCAGAAATTCACGCTCACGCAAGAAATCTTACGGCAGATCTGTATTGCTTCATAATAAACCTAAAATTAGCTAAATCGAAAGTGTTGGTGTAGTTTGCAAACCCTACAGACTATTTACAAGGCAATAAAGCTCTTGCACATGCCTGCATGTAAATGCGTGTGCCGACTTGTCTCGAATTGAAAATCTCACGCCAGAAAGCTGGCCGAAGCGGGCAACCTAGTTGTTTATTAATGAGCAATGTCGAATTTTCAAAAAACGATGTCTGTTTGTAGATAGTATGACGTGAAGTGTGTGCTGGTGCATTACAATACAACTCATAAAAATAATAGGAGTCTTTAAATCGTCCAGAAAATGATACACATAAACATAGCAGTAAACTCATAAGTTTATTTTGTGATCACAGTGAATAATGGTAAGCCTATATTATATGGCATGAATCGACTGAAATAAAATGAGTCACCATTATTGAAAAACATACCTTAAATATTCGCAAAGAAGCAAACATTATTTAACACTGCCACCTGCTGGTGGATCTGTGCACCTCAACGCACCGAATACAGACGATGACTTTTTTCCACTGACACGGTACATTATGCAACATACATACTGATATGAGGTATGAATGCATTACAACATAAATCTAAGATGTTTATGACCGTGTATTACAACTCTAATATTAGCATGATTTTTTTTGTTAAATAAACGGAGAAGGGTCGTGCCCTTTCCAATTGTAATTATGTGTGAATGGCGCGAGCGCGCGCGCGCCCTGAAATAGTTTGGTATCGTGACTAGGGTGTCTTCTGCTTTTCGCCCTGTGACAGACTGGCATCATGTCTCTTCCCCTCCAGGGTGATTGTGCATATAGCCCAAACCTGCTCACAGAGTCAGTAAGGCAAAGTAGATATGAGACGTGCGATAAGCGGACACCCCTGCTCTGTCAAACACGGGTTGGCATATTATATTTATTTCTCCAAATAACACAAAGGTGATGTTATCATATCATTTATTCATGCAAAATGTATAAGAAATGCTGAAAAATTATACTGATTACTAGTTTCCCACTCAAACGGGCATCGTTGACGGTGAAAAGCCTATCCATTATAATAAAATATGCACCATTGCCTGAAATGAACAGACAAGTTAGTTAACCTTTAGGAGTAGCTGAACGTGAATCATTGAAGACAAGCGAAACAATTTCCATTTTAGAAATTTTAATGAAAGTGAGTATTTTAATACTGGGAATAGCTGTCAGTATAAATTCACCAGGTTTATGTACGAAATGACCCCTATCAATAAAAATGTGCTAACACTATAAAACTAGGTCAATGTGCTTAGGTTTCATTATTATTAAATCTTTCAATGGCACTTGTAGTTAGTTGTAATCAATTCACACCCATAAGTTGATTCCTAACTCAACATATCAATGGATAGTAAAAAAAAAAAAACCCCAAAACATTTCAGTCACAGTATCAAAGCGACAATTGGTGTTTGGCCGAATGAGGTCATGTGACATGGCATTATCTAATCAGTATTAAAAACGTCATTAAAAACCACCACGTACAGGGGAACTCCAATACACCAGCAGGATTAGATGCAGCATGTTTTTTAAAAACGTTTCCTTATCGCTTGTCAGACTGTTACAATTTAAGCTTTAAATAAATATTATTACTCTGCCCATCCCTTCCACAGGGCGCCCTCTAGCTGTCGGCTCATCCCACCTCAACGCGCTCAAGGCTTCTGGAATCTTTCCTACCTGCTGCCATCAGGCACTACTGTGCATAACTGAGTCATGACTTTTTACACCATCCATCCATCCATCCATCGGCTATTAAGTTATAAAGATGTTTTTCCACTTGGTCTCCTTGCTAGCAAGCTTACACCAGCTTTCAGTTTTTGCTTCCACGTGGGCAAAGACAGCACACTCCCCCATGGCTCTCAGGAGGTGCTCTAACAGACCTGCAAGCAAGTAATGTCCTGTTCGGCTGCCTACATGCCCCATATCAGCAAACCACTCTGACGGAAGGCAGCAGCATAGGGGGGGCTGTTCTAAAGGGACGTGGAGGTGACGTTTCAGGAGGGGGGCAGCATGACAGCAGCTGAAGCGGATGTGTTGCCGAACCCGGCTGTTGTAGTTAGCATTTCCCTGCAGAAACGGTCAACGATTAGCCTTCCTGTTTTAGTATGTGGGACTGATTTCCCAGATAATTTTTTTAGACTGCAGAGAAGGCAGGACAAAGGATGTATGGACTTTCTGATTCTTTCGGCAAGGGGACACAAGCATGTGTACTGGGTCAGATCACTCCATGAAAAGCATCTCTTTGGAAAACCAATAATACTCATTGTGAGTTATGCCTAAAAGCCCTGGTTATCTGACGGCGTGTTGGCCTGTGTTCGAATGATATCATATCCCTTGTTCAAAGATACACAACACTCCCTTGTTCATCTGGTGGGGACAGGGGCGGGTGGGCTGTTTGTGGGCCTCACTCAAAAAGATCACTTTGGGGTCCCCCCCCCCCCCCGATGCCTCACAAACAAAATAAATAGCCTGCAAGTAGAGTTAGAAGACTGTAGCTAGCTAGCTGCTTCAGCACCTGCTATATAAGGAACGTGTTTATTTAACATTTAGTGTAGGTTGCCTGTTTGTCACATTTGTCATTGTCATGCCCCGCCCCCTCATCTACCCCATGTTTACCAGCAATTTCTTGTTGCTGTTAATTAGTCGTGTATATTTCAGTCCGCGTTCCGAGTATGTTTCCCTAGTCCTGTCATTGACGTTGCATGTGTCCTGTGTATGATTGACTTATAATAAATCCCTCCGTTCCCGATTCTCTGTCTCCACGCTCCTGCTTCCCTGGTCCGCGTTGTGACAGTCACACAAAGGCATGGTCTGCCGCTGGGGGTGGAGTTTCCGTCACATAAAGTGACCAATGCAGAAAGGAAACAGGCAATAGCAAACCGACGTGGAACCCAGAGGGAGCCATGCACTGGATCCCCCGTGTGCCTGCAGGGGCCGAGCGCGTATCCTGGCCTCAGTGGTCAGCCTCCTTCTCCTCCATGACCTCCATGACCACGGTCCGGGGGCCGGTCAGGATGAGTTTGCTAACAGTCCTGTAGTCCAGAGCCAGAACGTTGAGTCCGTTGACAGAAATGACAAACTGACAGACCTGAGCAAGGATGAGACAGAAGATATGAATGGCAGGGAATTTCAGTATCATATGCTAAGGTGGCTCTGCTAAGGAAAAACCAAAGGAAATTGTAGGACCATTAAACGCCACCATCCTCACTTAATATACCACATTCACTTTTTTTCCTGTTTGTTTTTTCTGCAAAGAATACCATGCATACTTTCAGACAGTACCACACTGCTGACATAACAATGGTGAATGCATCCAACACACTGTAGAGAGGACTCAAAAATCCAGTGGGCAGAACAGAGGAGGGAATGCTCAGGGAACAGGAACGTTGAGGGCCGAGTGAAGGTTCCGGGAAAAATCCACGAGTGTTGCAGTGTTACAGGACGGATGAATAGAAATTTGTTTTCAAAATCAAATCCACGCTTGGCGTCCAAAACTCTCAGACAAACTTTAATATAAACCGAGCCGACTTTCCAGGAAACATTTTTATTGTTTTTCCCAGAGGCAAAAACATATTTTCAGGCTTGATTGTGAATTGTTATCAAAGAGTGATGTAGCATGGCTTGTGGAAAAGACAAGTGATGTGCAATAAGGTAATCAGCGAAGAGCAGTTCAACCCTGAGCCCTGAATATACAGTACTGCTAGGGTGTGGGGCCGAGGCAGTGGGATTCAGCAGGGTGGGGGTGGGGGGTTATGGTTTGAGTTTTGGTCAGGGTTACGGTTAGACACAATTACGGTTATGGCTAAGGTTAGGGTTGTGGATCAAGTTATGACAAAGGTTAAACATCCACCTGCATAGTTGCTCTTCTGTTAACCTACCGCCGTATTTCTCCACGTCAGAAACAGCACAATGAAATACAACACAGGGCAGACAGGGACATACAAACCAAGCAGCACAGGAGTGACGTAAAAGGCAGAAAGGAAACCAAGGACGGCTGCATATTTACTCAGAAAAGGCAGATGCAAGAGTGGTTCTCTATTGGTTTCTGTTCTGGAATGACATTTCCGCTCATGGGCAGCCAATCGTGCATCAGTCTACCCATGATGCCTTGCAGCTCACCTTCATACCAGCTGCGGCAGCAGGTCCCCCGGGGTCCACGGCCTGGATGTGACAGGGCTTACAGCCCCTTACCACGAAGCCCCAGCCCACCGCATCACCCACAATCTGGAGGGGAAAGGTCAGCGTTAGGTCAGGCTTCCCCACTTAGTAAAACTCTAACTAAACATGTGAAGCAGATCAGGTCAATCCTATGGGGGGGGGGGGCGACTTAGTCGGACGAGACCAAATGAAATTCGGCATGAAGTTCACTCCTGCTGAGGAACTGTGCGCTGTAAGAAACTCACAGTGAAGGTCTTCTTGACGTATGCACCTCCAGGAGACAGCAGCTCTTCAGGGGTTACCTTCTTCTTAAGGACTGAGGAGCAGAAGATACATGTGAAATATGCAATCTAATATGAGAAGGTGACATATAATGATTACATGCAGTCAAGGATTTAAAGGTTAGATTTCTTTAGTCACTATAACACGGCAATGCAGTATTTGTTCTTAAATACCCCTGACTGATAAACCTCCTATCGGGTAACGCAATGTCAGGAAGTGCAGTCGAGATTAGAGAGGCACTGTAATGGCGTTCCCTGGGTGACTCAGCCCTCCTCATACACACTGTAAGACATGAAGATCAGACCTCAAAGTTCTATCCATTGTGCTGTGAACTAAACCCAAACATCCCCTTCACAGGCGCTGTTTTCCTAAGAACCTGTCTAAGCTGCTTCTGAAAAGCCCTCGTGGCTTCTGTGTCCTTCAGTGTTTCACAACGGGCCAGACGGCTCCCGGTTTCACCTCCTCCTGGTACCACCTGACATCCCGGAATCGCCGGGAAGGTGAGCAGGTCAGCAGGGAGAGCGCCACCTGCCTGATTTGGGGTTGCACATCACTGGGGGGCTGCTGCTCAGAACGGGGCTGCTGCCGTAGAAGCCGTTCGTGCTACAGCCGCTGGTCATGCTGCTCCGCCGTACAGCTGACACCATCTTAACCTCCTTACTGGGACTGACTGGGAGACACAGGTCACGCAGAGTCACCTGTGCACTTGAGTACAGTACTCATCGCTGATGTGGCTGAGCATATTGTACCCGAGTATAGTACTCATCGCTGATGTGGCTGAGCATATTGTACCCGAGTACAGTACTCATTGCTGATGTGGCTGAGCATATTGTACCCGAGTATAGTACTCATTGCTGATGTGGCTGAGCACATTATACCCGAGTATAGTACTCATTGATGATGTGGCTGAGCATATCGTACCCGAGTATAGTACTCATTGATGATGTGGCTGAGCATATTGTACCCGAGTATAGTACTCATTGATAATGTGGCTGAGCACATTGTATCCGAGTATAGTACTCATTGATGATGTGGCTGAGCATATTGTACCCGAGTATAGTGCTCATTCATGATATGGCTGAGCATATTGTACCCGAGTATAGTGCTCATTCATGATGTGGCTGAGCATATTGTACCCGAGTATAGTGCTCATTCATGACGTATACCTTAGTACAGTGCGCCTGAGCTTCGTGGTCATTGACAGTGTCCCTGAATGTGAATGAAAGCTGCATCTATATAGCACTTTTCCAGACACCCAGAGCTCTTTATAGAAGCAATAGTGTACGTGAGTATAGTGTATGGACGTACTGTAGAGTGATCTTTGATGGTGTATCCCTAAGTCAGGTCCATGCATAGTGTACAAGGTGTTTACTCTGTCTTTACCAAAGCTGGGGGACAAACACTCTCTGATCTCTGAGTCACTATACAAACCTTTCCTGGGACTGATGAAAACTTTCCTGCTCTGGGTATAACTTTCATTCTGCTCAGAGCATAATGGGATAGATAATGAGCTCATTTAGCTTGAAATATAGAACGTTTCACATTTGGTCTTATTGCACAGTTTTAGAACTGACCAACCTAGACAAATCAGAGATAAGATCATGAAAGAGCACAGCATTCACCTCTATGTTCCTGATCTTTTCATGATAGTAGCAAACCAAAAGCATGCTTTTCATGTGTCCCCCTCTGTCTGCTTGGAGAGGCACTTACAGGCTGGTCGAAGTTCATCATTCAGATTCCCTGGACTAACGCTCAGCACCGAGCCAGGCAGCCTGCTGCGACCCGGCAAGGTGACCGATAGCTGAGCTGGCAGCCGCCCGCCGGCGTAAATGTTAAACTCAAAAGCAAACATCGCAGGCCGAGGAGGGGCGACGACGGGGAGGACTAGCTCACTTGTTGCCTAGATATCCAAGGCTACAGGATAACAACCGAACGGCACGACTCATCAATCCTTCAGTGCGAACAATGCGGTCTCCGCCGCCGCTTGGCACACGGGGGATGGGAAAACGAGGCAGGGACATTTTACGATACATCAACCAATAAATCTGATGAAGGATTTGCAAACAAAGCTATCATCCAAATCAAACACAGAACTGACATTTTTGTAATGCTACTTACTACACAACTACCAATTGTGACTGAATAAAAAATATCCCTATAGTTCCCAGGATGCTAAAACTATTGTGCAATGTTAAAACAAAGCTCAGAACATCTACACAACCAAAGGCACAGGCACCAGCAAATATGAACGGGCCATTATTGCAGATCAGACAAACCAACAAGCAGAATAAAATATATTTTTTTATTAAATTAAGACTATGGTCATAGATCCACATGGGGAGCTGGCCTGACACTATGTGGGCCTGTCGCACCCAGCTCTTACCTGTCCAGCCGATAAATATATAAATAAATATATCCACACCAGTCTGACCATTGAGAACAAAGCATCTGTAAACTGGTAAAAGATAAGCAAGCAGGGAATCAATTTTGTGGTTATAATGGAAAAGATAATAGGGAAAAAGAAAACCTTTAAGTAAATATCTGCACTGTATATCCGCTCAGATGCTTTACTTTACGGGGAAGTCAGTATCTGCACGGGTTTCGCTGAATACCTGAATTACATTTAAGGTGGTTTGGGAATATGATAAGTGATAAGAAGCCTGTTAGGGTCAGGGTTAGGGTTTAAGGTTAGGGTTAGGGTTAAGGTCTCCCACTTCAAGCACTCAAGGACGTTACACCTTTCAATCTGCATAAGTGGCCTGGGAAATTATTATATTAAAACCAAAATAGTTAATAATTTGGATAAAATCAGTATTGCTGATAATGATGTTACTAAGAAGAGGCAGAGGGGGCATCACCTGACTGGAAGCTGTTACTGCCGATGTTGGGGTTCTGTCTGCGCAGGCAGAAGGGGCTGTCGTGGTTCTCCGGGATGCTGGGGCAGCGGTCGGTCAGGAGCTCCATGAGACGGCGCCGTCGACGGAAGTTCATCCTGAACTGGAACAGCAGCTGCCCATCCACGAAGGGACTCTGATTGGTCACTGGGGAAGGAGGAAACGCCAGTTAAAAAATGGACTCTAATGTCACCATCTGCCAGTGGCATTATCTGCAGGATTAATGATGTCCTTCGTTGAACCTTGCGAACTGGACTGTTTTATTGCGATAGTAGAGTGACGGAGCATGTGACTGTCGTGGGTTTCCTGTGAGATACCTTCTGCATAGATCATTCAGATGGGCTTTAATCCTCAGCCTACGTGTGTGACTTTGGAAATAGTTCATATGCATGTGCATTTTGTTCTCTGTGCACAGGTATTCGCTGCCAGACGGGCATCCATGCACGCTCTCTCAGTGCCGACGAAACACCCTGTTCATGCTATTGGATGCCCTAATACCCCATTTCCACTAATGTGGGGCCGGTGCCAGGCTGTTTTTCCATTCCAGAACCGGTTTTGTGCATTTCCACTGGAAAAAAAAAAACTGGCCCTGGATCAGAAAATATGGCTCCAACTTGGAACCGTAATGTCAGTAGAAGCAGGACTGACTATACTAACTGCTGCAAATGTCAATCAAATTAATGGTGAAAAAAAAAAAGTTACATACCCATCATCCTTAGAGCATCCATCATGAATTACTAATGCTGCCTGTGCATGTTTATTATTGAAAGCAAACTCACACATGTAATTTGTAGTGTCTTTAAAAGCAAAGGGTCAATGTTGCAAATAAAAAGGAATAAAAAGATGGTTTGAAAGTGGCAAAGAGAATAGCACTTTAATTAAAGACTAATCAGTGATTCATTTTGTAATTTCATTGTTATTTCTCTAAACCGTCTAGCAAATCAGCTGAGTTGTGTTTTCTGATAGGGGCACTATCGCCTGCAAGAGGTCACATGATCCACCCACACATTCACACATGGACTGTGTTTCCTAGATAATGGCAAACCGCCTTGTCATTTGTGACGCTCAATGTCATCGCTGTCCTGAAGCTAATGTTCCACCACTGAGCCACCATCTCCGGACAGCACCTGCGTTAATGACCAATTCAGAAAGACTGACGGAAGGCTGGCGGAAGTGAAAGCTGCTGGGGCTCAGCTACTATGTCGATGCTTCGATTTATCGTCATCAGAAACAATTTCCTCACGTGCAGCATCTTATGGCATCAGGTCATCTGAAATGCTCTCTGGTGCAGCTTCTGTCTTGTCATACTGCATTCTAACCTACGCCTGAGTTACAGACACGATCCTTCTGTTTGGGATTGGGACTCTCCCCTCTCCGCCCCGCTCACCGGCCTCACCGTGTTGCAGGATGCCGTGTTCCAGCAGCCTCTGACCCAGCTGCTCCGCCTCCTCTCTGGTGGCCACCTCCCCCTCCTGCAGCAGCCAATCCACAAACTCGGAAGCCACAAGTGTGCGGTCGTAGTCCCGCCCTCCCTCGTGCCGTGTCTGCATGGGGCCGTTATCTGTACTCATCAGTCTGCGGGGAGCGAAGGGGGGGGAGGGGGGTGGTTAATCAGGCCATCGTAGGAGGGGCCAGTGTATGTTCAAACAGTCACTCTAAGCAGCTGTGCAGAGTGGGGGGGGGGGGGCACAATTCAGTGCAGACTGTAGAGGAGTATTAGGGCGCGATGCTGGGGTGAAAAAACCAATGTGGCTTACATAAAATAAACAGAACAGATTGATAACCGCGAACTTAACCAGAGTGTTTGTAGAAGTGGTGTTCTCCAACAGTGTATTATAATAATAATAATAATAATAATGATAATAATAATATGGATGTGTTCTGGATTTCCAATTTTGGAACAAGGGGTCTTACAGTCATGTGCAAGTCTCTGCTGGAGAGGAAATTAAGCACCAGATGCACCAGAATTGGTGGGGGGGCATGTACAGGGTACCCCTGACCCACAGCCGTAATGGCCCAGGACACACAGGACACAGACATCAGTGCTGCGTTTAACAGGGAGGCTGGGTTAGGAGGGCAGACATCTGCAGAGACCTCCGGAAATGGGACATTCGCTCATGGTTCCGGGGGTCCAAGCCTCCCCAGAGCAATTAAACGCATCCCTGTGCAGCTCAGAGCCATAACCCACTTTGTGGAGTTAGCACAACGCTACAGGCCTTTATATCTGACGTGAGCCTCTTTCGCATTTACAACCCGGCCCACACTCTGTCCTCTCATTTATCAAAACACCGCTGACGTATGTTTAAGGTTGTACACAAACACGAGCGTCTCCAAGCATCTTGGTGACAGCAGACCCTGTATAAGCTGACCTGGAACGCGGCAAACTACACACCTTAAAATATTTCTGAAAGCTGAAGACAAATATAGCATACACTGCCCATTCGCTAGATCATCACTAGATCGATTTCGGGTCATTAAGAAACTGGGAAGCAGGGACTGTAGCAAGATGTGGGTTTGTGGTCTAGAGAAGGTTAAGTTTAGGTGCTTTCTGGGGAAAGATCAGCATCAGTGACATGCATGCAGTTGTAGAAGTGTGTCAGTGTAAAAAAGTGAGCTATTTCCGGTGCTGCGCGGTGCTCTGCTAACCTAGTAAGATGCTAAACATAAAATACAGACTGAAAAGGTTTCAGGGACTGTTAGCACATAGCATACATCAGGTAAGTGTAGCTGGAGCACCGTGAAAGCGATCGCCTTCGTTTTGGCATCTCATACAGCTTCCACAGACAGGGATCACCTGCGTCTTTGAACCTGAAGCATCTACACAGGGTTCTACCCTGGAACCATCCCTCATTACTACTGTATAAACCAATAGTGCAGAACTGAGCTGTTACCTTGCTTACCATGGTCGGAGGGGACTGTATTTGACACCACTGTACAGACACCCAGCTAATATCAAGCTAGCAGCAGAGGCGTGCAAATCAAATTTGTGGGTCGGCACCATTTCAAACCAAATTTAAAAAAAAAAACACACATACGGAAATATTTACTGCTACTGAGATGCGTTGCGAATGTTAAAACGTGAGAACTTGCAGATGATGTGTAGAGTTATTGGTAGAAGAGAGGAATGACCAGGGATGGGGGAGGGGATTACGAGATGCGATCTGACACAGGAAGTTCACTCACTGGTCAGATTATCCCGACTACAAGTATAATGATAGTTATTCATAGTCAATGTAGACATGTTATTGCTTGACTGAATGATTCATTTATACTTTACATTTTTAAGAAATATTGGGTAGGCACATGCCTAGCTAAATTTATTGGCACAACACCACTGGTTAGCACTACGCTAGCACTGGCTACTACTGATCATTCATCACGAAACAGTGATAATATTCCCGGCGTCTGGCCCTGATGTCGAATTCCCATGACGCATACTTCTCATAAATCCTCTGTCCTCGCATAAAAACCTTGGCTTCGTTGTCCATCGGGAAGGTCCCGTCGTCTATCCTGAAACGGTAAAAGAGCTTCATGTCCTTGAACTCCATGTGTTCATCGCACACTGTGAAACGAAAAGAAAGACCGACTCAGCGTACAGTTCTATACCACAAACATGCGGTAAGACCGAGCAGTGGTTCGGACACCGTAAAATGAAAAGCACGCTTCTGAAATTACTAGAACTGTACGTCACGAAGAAAGAACATCCAGAAAAAGTACAAGAAGTGAAATCTTGGTGTGTTCCATTCAATAAAAGAAGGTTACCACCAGATTGAGTACCAGCAGTTTATTGTCCTCAGTGCAGAAACGAAAACCCAATGCTTAAAGTCTGTGGGCAGGCTAAGGTCAACTGGAGTCCAACAAAACAATGAAGGTTAAAGCAAAGTCATAAATGGAACACGCAATAGGGAAGTCATACGCAGAGAACCAGAAACTGGAACTTATGATCAGAATGTAGCTGAGGAACAAGGAGTAAGACTCTGTAACTGGAGTAAAGGCACGGGGGGTTTAAACATCCAAACATCTAGGAAGATACCGGAGAAAATAATAGGTCAATGTGGAGGGAATATTGAAGACTGTGAGAGGGTGAGACCCCATTGCATGTGGACGTGACAAGCAGCCTGACTTAGTGAACGGTACCATTATGAAAACAGGTTCCAGCCTCATATCAATCGGAGACCTACCGTGATGGATGATGCTCTGGTCCAGAAGCTTCTGCATGATTCTAATAGCGGTCGCTCTGTCAGGGGCTTCCTTATGTTCTATAAGCCAATCAATGAGCTCCTTGGCCACGAAGCAGTTGGGATAGGTCCGGAGGTGATGCCTCCTGTCTTTGATGACCTTCCCTTCATGCAAACACAGCCTAAACAAACAAGAAAATAACATGGCTGTCATGTTTCTGGGGGCTAAATTACTTTGGGGCTCCCTGCTCCTCCTAGTGCAGTAACTGTGTGTGGCCAACAGGGGGCCCAAAATCTTGGGAGGCACCACACAAACGTGCAGTTTGAGTGGTGGGAAACGCTGCCGCTGAGTACAACATGATGAGGATACATTATTCATTTGATAGCTTTATTTAGGTCAGTTTACATATGAGCTTTACAAAGTCCCACAATCAATAACCAATAGGAAGGCACTTTACAGAGTACAGAATCCGGTCACTGCATTACCAGACCAAATTAACCCTAAAAGTTTTTAAAATTGTGGTATTAAGTTAGATTTAGTTGTTTATATTCTGGCAGGCTGCTCGTTTTTTCGCCTCGCCCCGGGTATTTTGGCTCATCTCCTACTTTAGATGTGAGTCAAGCTGTCAAATCTGTTATTAAGTCAACAGAGACAAGCTTTCTGACAACCATCCAAAGCGAGAAAGTTTCTTCAAAAGTTTTACCAGAGATCATAGACACCTCAGTATCTCACCAAAACAAGTTTGAAATCTTACGTCACTAATAACATGAGGTTACCATAGTGTCACATCGCCACAGAACAAAACTACCCATAAACACATAATCTGTAAATAACTTTAATATTTATAGTACAGGCAGGAAGACCAGAAATCTTTTCTACTTCTATCTACAAACCAAAGAACATTTAAACCAGGAACTTACAGTTTACATGAATAAACAGTTATGATTATGGATGATTCAACAAATCAGTAGATTTACTGAAAGTCCCATCTCACATCAGTATGTACACCAGGAATCCAATCAATTTACATTAAAGCTGAGAAATTATTGTGCTGTTTCTTCCACAGAAGAACATCTGTGTTCTGTGAACAGTGATACAAAGAGCTGGACTCCATATCCAGGACGTTTTCATGAATGTAACCATAAACAGTTTTGCATGCACTTTGCTGAAAATGCATGGCTTGTTGTGAATGTGGAGAAATTAGACTTAAATTTGGCTTTTGAAACCAAAGGTTGTTCCAAAACCCCTTTCAGGATTGTTAACAGATTTTGGGTAAAATTTATGACTATGATTTGGCCACCATGTACCTCTTATATTAGCTTAATGACACCAGCGGTCCAGCTGCACTCCATCACCAGTTAGACATTAACCCATGTAAATGCTGTTCTGTTTTTTATCAGTGGTACATTACTCACCCACTGAGAATGACCTCATTAATATTACCCCAACCAAGCGGTGTGTACATGGATCTGGAGGGGGGTGGCAGGGGCACATATCCACTGTGGGGCTCCAAAGAAACCCATCCAGCATCGAAGTGTCAGTCTTCAGACACAGTGCTGTTATTCATCTAACCCTTCTATCGTTTTCTCTAACACAAGCAAGTCAGAGGATTCTCTACCTGTTTCAGCAAATGCATACATTTACTTAAGGGCTATTGAGGCCGATGCTGTCCCCAGACGAGGATGATTTACAAAATCGGAATCTTAGCACTGGTGATCCCGTACAAGGCTTAAATCTGCCTGTTTTCAAGCACTATGACAGTTGGAAATGGTTTCCGCATGTCCCAGCAAAAGTATTGATTAAAAGGATGATTGTTGTGCTTAAGTGCCGTCGTTGTAGAACTGAAAAACTGCATCACCAAAAGAAATGTTTTTGAAAATATGGTTGAACAGAACTGTAACATCTCAAGATGAAGTTCCAGGAGTTTTTCCAGATCAACAGGACGCTCCAGGATCCAATATTTCAAAGTGTCTCCGGAGTTGAATTTCAAGTTCAATGACAATATAAAAATGGCTAAATATGGGCGGCTCAGACTGTACACATTTTTCAGCTGACCTACAGGTATTCTGGTACCTGCGTCTCTATTGCCTTTATTCCTTATCACCTTCATCTTTATATTCCAACTAAATAAGGGATGAGCATCAACCAATATAATCATTAAGACTTTATGGCTTTTCACACAGCCAAATACCAGCTGAAACGCCCATCTGGTTTTCCCGCTGAAAACCACCAAGACCGAAATGAGCTATTTCGACTTATTACCAATGTCGACTATTGGTCGACATTGATGAGCTGCGTCATAAGCACTTAGGTGAGATATGCTGTCACAAAAATCAGTAAACGGAAATTCGCGAGATATTTTGTTAAATGTTAAGGTTTGTTAAACCCAGGCGCCTGCACTAATGTTAGACGCACCTGTACCTCCACTCTAACCGTGACTCTTATCATAGTAAATTCTCTCATTTGTGACCACATGATTTGTCTCCTTTCACGAACTACGCATTGCATCCTGATGTATGCTGTGGAAGCCGGTCCTACCTCAGCTGCTCCCCGGTAACCAGGACTTCAGCCATGCGCTCCAACGCCGCAGACTTGCCCTGCAGAGACTTCCCCAATCCCTCCATCATCCACAATCTGTTTATGAAGAATAAAGTGTACGAAGAAAAAGATCAGCGGAAGGCGATGTAGAATTTTAATTTCTCAAATCCTGCCGGTTGCAGAAACTGATGCCGCTGTAGGGGGGGGGGTGTCGTTTCTTCGGCTGGAGAAGATCTGTCTGTCACCGCCGACCATGAGCGATCCCGTCAGATGAGCTCCTCCTGCGGCCAGATCTCCTGCACAGCACAGGGCAGATCACTTCGTGCTCCGCCACATCCCTCTAGGTTTCAAAACTGCCAGTGAAACATGTTAATCGACCGTTTTCTTGGCATAATTCAGTCCGAAACCTTCTAGATAAACTGCTGTAGTCATCTCCGTGAAAACGACAGGGCTCTTCCTTAAAAAAACGTATCAGAAAGGTATGTGCGCGTTTAGTTAATGTTTCTGTATTTCCTCTCGGTGCGCGGTGGTCGCCCAGCTTGGCATTAAAACCCCGGCATGTATCCGCCGCTTTATCTGCAAGGTGTGCCGCTGGAGAACTTTCCACAGTTCACAAATGTTTCGTTTACTTTTCGATGTCAGACCAGGACAAAATGCAGCCGTCCTGCCTCCACAGCTTCATGTCCAGTTTGCTACAGGTGCAAAGTTGAAGCGGCTTTGGACGGGTATGTCCGCAGCTTGCACGTTGTCAGAGGGAATCACTGTGCCACGAATACACTCATTTGGCATGTTTTACTTTACAAGCTTACCCATTCCTGTTCATCTTTAATGTTTTCTAATAATCATATCAATATGATTATCCGTCCACAACACCATAACCATTTTCCCTTGGGAGGAAAAATAGACGTGAACAAATAATGGACAAATAATCTAAGCCACATTTCAGAAATCTAGATTGGTGCTGTTTTTCCAAACATAACACGTATGCTGTGGGTTATATTTCCAGTACATGTTATTGTAGATAAAGTTCAACTTGCTCATGCACGTTAACACCCTTTCTGCTTGCTCCAAAAAAACAAAAAAAAACAACGATATCTGCAAAAAGTGACGGAATGCATGGCCACATCACGTGACACTAGGCCGGCCACAAAACTCTTTGTGGTGTAGACTCATGGCTGAAGCCCAACACTCTTGTGCTGTAGGTGGCGGCAAAGTTCTGCTGTGGACTTTGTAGGTTGCTACCAATTTGTGTCCATCATTAGCTACATTCTTATTATTAGGCCTGTCATAAAAGGTAGTCTTATGAATACTGATTCAACTTCTTCTATGTACTTTTTGTTGTTCTAAGGACAGGTGAGATCTTGTATGTCTTTTAAAACTGGTATTCGACTGAGTGGAAGAGTCCCAGACGTCAGTGTTTTACACTATCCTTGGAACTCCGGTTCGAATCTGTTTCATGGTGGTCCAGGTGGTCCTGTAGGAAAGAGCCTTTGATCCTGAGTGTCAAAGATCAGGGTCCTGGCGTTTAGGTTTCCGTCTTTAAAGATACGGAAAAAAAGGAGAACAACAGTTTGACTCATCAACAAAACTGTCACGACCAAAGTAGAACATTCTAGGAATAGGTTACTTGGCGCACCATACCTTGTGACTCTGGAATATTCTCAGTAAATTGATAATATATTCAGTTTAAGGCATTAAGAGGCACAGTCAGCTCCCTGAGGAATGTACCCCGAAAAAGCTCGGAGTATTTGAGAAAATGAGGTTTTGGACTTAAGTTCAGTTCCTGAAGTTGAATGCTGCATGTCTGGATATCATCAGGAACCGGAGCAAACCTAAGTACTTTGTAACACAAATATGGATTTACTGAGAAATACATGGACCGGTGATGTAAAACCACAGAGCAGATGTAAAAAAAAAAAAAATAATGAATGCAGCTGACATTTTCAATATAAAATATGCAAGTTCATAAAAGGCAGAAAATCCAGGCGAGAACAAGCCGGAATGTTTCCTTAGCAAACAGCGGGTCACTGCAGGCTCTAGATGTGACTATAAAACATTTACCTTTAGCCTGTCATTAGTTAATGTTCTACACATGTAGACACATGTTCAAACTTGCTCGGCTGTGCTTCAACACCGAAATGACTAATTTAAATATTTACATTCATTTAGTAAATGTACTCAAGAGTTCATGGTTCAGAGCTGCTTCATTGTAATGACCTGAATTGAAGTCTGGTCTTTTAATAAGGAAGGTGCACGTTGCTGGTCACTATTGCCTGTGAGATGCATCTACGATAAACTCAGAACAGCAGCGAGAGCGAAAGAGCAGCGTTTCTGGGGCACTTGCACAGGAAAGGCAATTTGCTGATCAGTCTCCTTCTGTCTCACACAAAAGGGCTCTGTGACTCATTGGCTGTAGGCCGACATCATGTGAACATTAAGTTCAGTCTTTGGCAACGGGGGCGGGGTCTCCTGTGGTGAAACTCCTCGGTCACGTGACTCGATGGGCTGTTCACTGCCACGGAGTATCAAAATTTATTAGCTAGTGGTTTAATATACTTATAAATATTACCTGAATTATGTAATTCCACAATTGTTCCCATTGCTCTGGAGTGTGTGTGTGTGTGGGGGGGTTATTAGCCTAAAAGCACTTATGCCCTGCAGCGTATATTGTGGCAGGAATAAAGACAAACTCTCCAGATATCCACATGCTCCATAACAGCTGGTGATCATCTTAGTGAGCGATGTTGAGCAAAAACTCAACGGATTCCGCTTCAGAGAAATCAGCGGATACAAAGTCCAGCCGCGCTCCACTGGCCCCATGGAAGGAATCAGTTCACGGTTCGTAACTGCATCTGTATCTAGGATACACACTCAACCTCATTTTCGTTACCCAAAATAATAGAAGTTCTCTAAAGCGCATAAGAAACACCTTAATCCGGTACAATACTGCCCTCTAATGTCGTTCCTTATACACGTCATTAGCCGCCTGTAACGAGCTTCGAGTTTTATTTTCTATTTCTTTAGTTTCACTATATATTTTTCTCTTTAATGTTGGTTATGTTTTCATACCAGCGTTTCCATTCCTAGTCCCAGACGATAAGTACCTGATCGTCAAACCTGCAAGCCTACAATTAGCAATGAAAAGTATTAAAGCTGTGATTAATAATATATTTTGTTCTTTTTTGCACCTGTTAAACAGATTGCCGGGTGACTAGGATAAGCATTTAGAAGATGGATCGATCGGTGGATTTAAAAAACAAATCAGATTAAAGCTAGGAAGGATTATTTTAGTATCTTGCTACCAATTAGCCAAATTCAAGAGAGTTTCTTGCTATTGAAAAGATCAGGAACTAAGTCAAGTGATCAGACCTAACGACTCCCATGGTCTAATATCTGTCCTAGTAATACCATATAAAGAATACCAGAATGCCAAGTATTACGTAAGATACGTAAACGCCACATTATAAATATAAACATGACATTTGGTTAAGAACGTTTTTAATTTTATACGTTATTTCTCCGTTTTTATTTTTACAACAGGAATAGACGATAGAGGACAATCAAACTCCTCAATATATTTTGTTATATTCTGAATTTAAACGGGCATTTTGTTATGAACTGTAACGTAAGGTTAGTGGGATAAGTACTTGATTAAAATGTACAGTATTAAACAGGTCTATTGTAGCTGAGCTAGAGGTGCAGGTTACGGGAGCCGCTGTTTCCAGACGCAGCAGTTCCATCAGGACTCGCTGCTGAAGCGTGACTGAGCGTTTAAGGCCGACCAATATGAAACGAGGTTCTTACCCACAGCCTTGGATGAGAGTTTGTGTTACAGAAAGTTCTCAGGGTATCCAGCAAACAATGGACCTCACTGTTAGATTTAAGATAAATCAGATTCAGGGGCTTTTCTGACCCCTGTTAATTCTCTGCAGTCTGTAGTTACCAGACATTGTGCACCTTTCATTGTTTACTACATCGAAACTGCAATCATTTAATAAATCACTTCTTGGTTATTTTTCCACTAGCTTATTCTGCCAGGCATTAATTAAAACATGAATTTCATAGCAATTATATGCAATTCACGGGGTTTTTCCAGAGCAGATCGAAAGGCTCTTGTACACATGTGGTCTTTCTTTTTCATACAGGCCACTTGTATTCCTAAGTGTAGCTGTTAACGTCACATTGAAATGTAACACTGACTCTTTGCAGCGCTATTTACTCTGTGTCTGTTGCTGAACTCCCATTTCTAGACGAGTAAGGGGTATCTTGAATCAGGAATATCTCCGGAAAGCCATCAGTTGCTTAGCATCTTTATCTCCGTGAAATCAGGCCAGCAGAGAATTTACATTACAGCAGTCTGAGTCAGTTCAGGGAGTCTTGCCATTTTTGAAACCAAAACTAGCTTCCAGTAGTAACCTACTCAGGCTTTTGGTACCAAAGGCACCAGGAGGCTGATGCCTAGGAGCTTCTCAGCACCTCGATGAAACTGCTGAATGTAGCAGGCAGGCACAGTATGTGGCAGCAGTTATCTGCGAATAGCGAATGTGCGTGTCACTCTCGAGTATGAGCTCCTGAACCTGCAGGTCACCCATGGGAAGCAGAGGAAGGACAAAGCGATGAAGACGATTAAAGATCCTATCCACGCCAACAATGGCCCGCCGCAGCCTAGAAACCAAAACCAAGAAACCGAGGATGAGTTTCGACCCTCTGGCTGTCCATGAACTGAATAAGACTCCCAGTGACTAACACCAATTTACACACTTTATACCATCCCACACTTTCATTATATACTATTATTTTACCCTGCTAAGGTGAAGTGGAGTTGCCAGATTGTGTGTAGGTGTGAATGTGAGTGTGCCCTGTGATCGGGTGGCACCTTGTCCTGGGTTTTTTCCCTGCCTGGTGCCTGCAGGTTTGGGCCCCTGAATGGAACAACTGTATATCTGATGTGAATGGATGACGTTTTATTTTACAACTACTAATATCCATTCCTGTTCTGCATTTGGGATCACAGGAAGTCCTGAGCTTCTCCCGGAGGTTACAGGCATAAGGTCAGGGAACAACCAAGGATGGGGCATCAACCCATCGCAGAGCATACTCACATCTATGGGCAATTTGGCAAGTCTGATTAACCTCAGCATGTTTTTGGACCATGAGGAGTGGGGGGTAGAAACCAGAGTACCCGGAGAAACCCCATGATGACATACGGAGAACATGCAAACTCCACACACATGGAACCATGGAGAGACTCAAACCCGGTCCCAGAGGTGTGAGACAGTAACACTGACCACTGCACCATCATGCCGCCCCGCGACTAATATCCATGTTCTCTATTGTCTCATTTTGCAGGCGTGTGGTTTTTACTATCTGCTCTATTATTTATTCCAATTTTGTTATTTTAATCATTTTCCCCGCATTATATACTTCCTTTCAAGCATGTTCCTGGAGTGAAAAGCATTTCACTATACAAATGTACAGCACATGTCTGCGTTTGTCACAAATAAAGCCTGAAACTTGTATGCATTTTCATTCAGGCTGGAAGCCAGGTAGAGCCCAACACAAAACCCCACAGCGTTGTAAGTGAGATTAGACCGTGTTGTTTCAGCTCAACGGTGCAGCTTCTGCGTTGGTAAAAGCCAAAAGCTACTAGTGTCTGGAGTGAAAATTCTGTCATAGGGAATTCTGGAGAAATGCTAGAGTCATTACTGTTATAATGATCGTAGCTGCTGCCCGATCATACTCAACTATTCCAATAACAGCCTTGACAGCTCTACTGTTGAGCAAGCATTCAGTTTGCATTGTGACAGAGCAGTTGACCGGGTAAACATCTGTAGATGCTCCGAGGCCACTCTGCTCCGCTGTGCACACATATACGAGAGACCTGAATACCCATCTCTAAGCAAAATCGAGGGTCGTTACTGCTTTTGTTTAATGTTTTTATATGACTTTTCTACATAGCTGTTTTACCAGCTGACCATATAGAAGGGTTTTTTTACATCCATCCATCCATCCCTTCGGTTGCAGAAGACCCTTGAGATTTGCACAGCGTGTGACCGCGTGATCCCATCAATGGACTGGTGTGCCATTTTGGAAGTTCCCCCACCTTGGGTTTTGGGCCCTGGGGGGCGTCTCCTTTGCTTCACTCCCTTAGATATTTCACATGCCCACTTCTGGGACTGGAAGCAGTGGGAGGTCTGGAAACGTGATCTGCTCCACCTCCCCAGCATGCTGAGAAGGTCACGCACACGCCCGTGTGGGGCAGAGCACATCTCTGCGTGGCCACTTCTGCGTTTAACCATCTGCACCCAGGTCTCACGTTTCCCATCTTCCGGATGCTTCCTGCAATCGTTCATACTCGGGGGTTTGGAGAGAGACCGTCTCTCGCAGACACTGTGTCTCCCACACTCTCTCCCAAATGGGATAGGTGCTGCACCAATATTTTACCCAGATTTTACTATCAAAACACATTTTTTTTCATTACTATAACCATGTGTTTCACTCATTTGTCTTTATTTTCTCATTGTCAAAATTATTTCATGTTGTACATAAAATCCCTGTGGATGATAAGAACAGTTCGCTATGTACCCAATTAAACTATGTTTCTTGTTCTACAACTCAAAAGATTTTTCTTCAGATCACATTAATACATTTTTCCATGATCTCTCTCTGTCACTATTATATCTCACAATACAGACTGATTATATGCACTGAAAAACTCCACTTACCAAAACTGGTTGATTTTCATTAAAATTTCATTTGCACTTAGCAGGAATATAAGAGACAAACAGTAAAGCCTAATTCTGTCCAAGGTTTAAAGTTTTTTTCCACAGATTTACGCCTCTTCTGCTCACACCAATAAACGTTCCTGCAAATACCATGGATTCCACCACAAAGCTGAATAGGACGGTGAATATTACCTTTGCTGTTTTCATAAGACTACTAATCTGTGGAGATTTTTCTGATTAATTGCCTTCTTTTAACTGAACAATGACCACCTGTTTACAGATGCTGAATTTACAATATACAAAACACTTAAATACTGCCTCGTGCCCATTGCTTCCGGGATAGGCTCCGGACCCCCCTCTACCCAGTAGGATAAGCGGTTTGGAAATTGGATGGATGGATGGAAAACACTTAAATAGGACTTTTGGTCCCGTTTTCTCAAAAGACACCTGGACACTTTGTTCTTCAGCAATGATTAGGTACAGGCAAGCAAAAATGGCCCAGGTTAGCTTTAATAAGTCAGAATGTTTTGTACCGAATCAAGAAAAAAAGTCATTATTTTTAACAGCTTTTGAGATATGGCTCTTGGAATAATCTGATGAGCAGTATTTCACTTTCCACAGCTGATTGTGAGATTTTACAAATCTCTTAAAATTAACTCTGTTTGCAGGCTTTTTGCTCCCTATTTTATTTTTATTTTTTTTTGTAGACAGGAAAATTGGGGGTGAAACAGACCAATATTTTTGGCAAAAACAAAGAAATTTTGACTTCAGTGTGGCCTTTGAAAGATATATATGCTGGCAAAAGGAAAAGAAATAACCCTGTATTTACATAAAAATGTTGATTCTGAAGTGTTTTTGTCCAGTCAAGGCACTTACCTGCCAGTAGCTACTGCCATGTGACACGGACTGAATATTTAACAAATAAACATGCCATCTTTATGCAATGAAAAAACAATATTATACACTATGAAGTATCCACATTCCTTCTATGTATTATATAAAGTAGGCTGCTTGCTGCTAATTCACATTTAATGTACAGGGTTTGCCGCACGCTGTCGTTAAACAGCTTTCAGCTCTTACATGCAGACAATATTAGATACCTGAACTTGAGTCGCAGCGCAAACGCCGACTCCCACTCTGGGGCGATTTATTGGGTCTGTCAGGGGTTATCCTGTGCGTAGGAGCAAGACCACTACTGAGGGCTGACTGCGTTTAAAAGGACATCTGATCCGCAAATAGCGCCATTGTCGCACTGGGCAGCTGTCACCAGCATCAGTCTGAACACTGGTGGGGATAAAACCAGTACAGGAGACAGGAGCCCAGGAAAAAGCAGAAGTATCCCAGGAGAGAGGAGCTCCGGGGTTGCGCACGGTCAGAAGCGCGTCTAGGTCCGAAGCGGCAGCACCGGCAGCTGGCGAGGGTCATATCGGAGCTGGGATCATCATGTTGCTGGGAAAACTGGTACGGTAAGACTCCTTTGTGGTGCTCTTAGTACCTTAAACACTCAGCTTCGGGTGGGAGATTTTAAGACGTTAAAGTTTGTGTAGTAATAGCCGGACCGCGCCTGTTCTATATTTTCTGTCCATTTAAACCGATGTGTACTTTGAATCTCACGCGTTTCTGTCCCAAAGACAGATAACCTAATTTCGCAATTTCACCAATCCTGAAGTGCTGTTTACTTCCCGGATAGTCGCCGTGCCAGTGCCTCGCATTAACGCTGCATTTATACTGGTTTGCGTTATGGGCACTGAAACGCCGCTCATTGTCCCGTTTCTGGTGGACTCGTGTTGAAACTAGTCAGCCCGGCCATGTCAAAAGTGGGGCATTTACTTTTGTCTGGGTGAAAACGTGCGTAGACTTGCTCATTACGGGATCGTTAATGATTACCTGCTCCCACACGTGTGTCATGATGCCTGTCAAACTCCGGGGAGACTGTTCAGGGATTTATCCTATATGCAAAGTTGCAAGCCCAGGGAGCAAAGCCGATGGGAGAAATCATCGGGGGAAACGTGTAGTTGCATGGCGTTTGATTTATTTTTTTCCGTAGGTGCTGCATGCTGTCGCCTTGCTTACTGCACCCAATGTTTGCTTGGCGTATGTTTTTCAAGCAAAGCGCTCAGGAGACTGGGATGAGAGCCCGCCGCTTTCCAAAGGTTAGATGAGAGTCTTCCCGCACACATAACCCTCATTGAAATCGTTATAATCTTTTTAAAACCTTTATCATAATGGTATTTGTGTAATTTGAGTTTTTTTCTTTTTTTTTAATAAAGCTGAAGGAAACTACAATTTTTATACAAACTATATAATAAACACTATATTTTGTGTCTTTAAAGAAAATGATGGTGGAGATGTTTGAGGAGAATGTTGACATTTATCCAGTTAGATTGAGTGACTATATTATTTAAAAGGACCTGTATAAAATTGTTCATTCAGCTGTTTTGCATATTGCGTACTATTTATTATGCTGAATACAAGGAGAGAGGCTTACTTTGGAGTGCTGAGGTTGAAAGTGCTAATTAATAGTAAAACTCACAAACATTACTTAGGATGCCTCTCATGTCCCTGCGGTGACGTTTTGCTAAAGCTCCGAGACGCATTTTGGCTCTCGCCTGTCCTCCATAGACCGTAATGACCGTGTCCCCCCCGAGAGCTTGTGGGTCAGCTCCTCGGGTTCCTGCAAGAACCGCTGCTTCGAGCTGGAAGAAGCGGAACCTCCCACCTGCCGCTGTGACAACTTGTGCAAGACCTACAATAGCTGCTGCTTGGATTTCGACGAGCACTGCTTAAAAACGGGTGAAAACATTATTGCGGGGTCCCGCCTTCATGCTCGGGGCTCGTAGAGTTGCCAGGAAGAGACTTTTCTAAACTTTCAGGGTGATTTAGCACAATACATAACACCCAGCAGCCCTTGCAGCCATACCATCAAGGGTAAAGCGGTGTTTTGCTCGATGTTTTAACAGCTGGGGGGTTCGAATGCACCCAGGAGCGCTGTGGAGAGACCCGGGACGAGGCACATGCCTGTCACTGCTCCGAAGACTGCCTGGAAAAAGGAGATTGTTGTTCCAACTACAGCATCCTCTGTAAAGGTGACATGGTGTGCTTCTAGCATGATGGTGGTTAGAAAGCAGATTGAAATTCCAGCACCTTCTGTTGGATAAAAGTAGCAGTAATAACAACCTAATAGACATTAGTGTTCTTGATTCAAGATATTAGCGAGATGAATGGTGGACAACGTATGCAGCCCAGGTTCTCATTGTCGCCGCTTTGCACGGCTCCTGTGACTGGTACGCAGTAGATCCCTCCGCAGCGCCCTCTGCTGAACGCTCTCTGACACTCGACCTCTTGTCTCGTTTGGCAGGGGACACCCCGTGGGTGCAGGACGAGTGTGAGGAGATTGAGAAACCAGAGTGCCCTGCGGGGTGAGTGGTCATGTGACACCCCCCCCCCCCCCGCATCTGTACTGTATTCTTGGAATTTCTTCTAATGGTACAGCTGCAAAATCCAACAGCTTAGGAGATGCTAATGGGCCTGTCCGTCTCCTTTAGGTTTGTCCGGCCACCTTTGATCATGCTCTCTGTTGATGGATTCCGAGCCACGTACCTGCAGAAGGGAAGCGCGGTGATCCCGACCCTGGTCAAATTGAGTAAGACACATGCTCTCGTGCAGTGAGCCAGCTAGGTTTTTGGCTTGCGGTCCGCTGGAGGATTAATCTCTGAGCTCACCCTTTAACAGGCAGGATTTTCACTGGTTCCTTAATCAAATGGAAAGGTCGGTACAGCTACGGCCATAAATAATTCACCAGTCGTTGCCGACCCTTTTCGGAAAGGGCTGGCAGGTTTTGAAGCAGCCTTCTGAGACGTACTGAGCTGCTCTGCGCTCCAATCATGATCTGTGAACCCGTCTTGTTCTAGAAACATGTGGCACAGCCGCTCCGTATATGAGACCTGTGTACCCCACCAAAACCTTCCCCAATCTGTACACTCTCGCCACGGTAAGGTCCTTCCCCCCCTTCCCCCACACATGCTTCCCACCCATCCGACTCCATCCATTACATTTTCGTTGATTTGCAGACTCTTTTATCCAAAGTGACATGCATACGAGACAGCAGGGTCAGCCAGTAGCTTGGGGGATCAGATGAAATCATGGCACCAGTCATGGGATTTGAACCAGAGACTTCAATCACAGACTCGGTGTCCTAGCCCAGTTATCCACAGACTGCCCCATCATTGCTTTGTTACACTAAGGACAGGAAAATCCACATGATACTCGGACGGCATGTCGTGTCTTTTCTGAGAATGTATTTGAAATAATCTTTTTCACGGGGATGTCTTACCTGATGTATTTATGTCTCGTTAAACGTAGGGCCTCTATCCCGAATCCCATGGGATAGTTGATAACTCGATGTACGACCCCGTGTTTGACGCAAACTTCCTCCTGAGAGGCAGAGAGAAGCTGAATCATCGCTGGTGGGGAGGCCAGCCTGTGAGTCTTGGACCCCCTGCTCGCCGCTCCCCTACAGCCGATCTCCTGACTGGGGCGGCCTTTTCGTACTCGCACAGTAAACGTGGGAGTGCTGCTGTGGTTACTTATCGGCCTGTGAATTTCACATAAAGATCGCTGAGCTGTGCATATTCCAAAGAAAGACTTTTCGTTGACTAAGATAGCAAGTAGTTTTGTTTTGAGTTAATCACGTTATGTTCGATGGTACGACTGAATACACACAGCGGTCGGGACGTTTCGACTTGTGTCATGATGGTTTCAAAACTCAAATCATGTTGAGAATGGTATCACAGCTTTTTCATGCACTAAGCTTGAACCTTGCCTTGAAGATCTGGATCACCGCTGTCAAGCAAGGAGTGAAGGCTGGGACCTTCTTCTGGCCTGTGTAAGTGTGCGTGTGTGTGTGTGTCCATACAAGTTTGAGGTTCATTTACATGGCTGTTCGATGCTTCTCTCCACGTCCGCCTAAAAATGAGAGCATCGCGCTGTCAGTCGGCCCGCTTTCTGTGTAACTCATAAGCAGTAGGATGTGTTGGGTCAGTCCAGTGTCCAGACAAAGGGTCCCTCATTCACAGCACAGACAGGCCATTGATGTGTGAGAGCATTCAACGCACGGGGGTGATGGGGGGTGGGGTGGATTTCTGACTTAAAAGGTGTAAAGAACAAATGACGTGGTGGGTACTGTGGCAGCATGAGGCGGTATTCTACTCACCCAGTAGTAAGGGGGTTAGCAAATATTTACACGTGAGTTTTAGTGCCAAGGTCAAAATGTCCGTATCAGCAGAGAGTGTCTGGGAGACAGGCTGTTCTGCAATGTCTGTGGCTGTTTTGCGTTGTATGTGTCCCGCGTCTTGAGAAGGTTGAGGGACGGTACGTACCCACGGGAATCCCGGAGACCGAGTGGAAAGCAAACGTGTCCCCCTCACCATCATCTCTGTGATATTACACTGTGCTATTGACTTCACTAATAGACAAGATGGTTTGTTTATAAACCAGGGCTGTCGGCGAGTGTTTTTGTATTCGGTGGTTATCAGAGATTTTGCTGCGGTCAGCTACATCACGACAGCCGTTTGTCTGTATGCCGGCTGCCTTTCAGCACGGCACGCCGACTAATAAGCATATTTTAAAAGGCCGACAGAACCACTGACCCACGGACCCTGTGTTGTGTTTTAATGGTGAACGAATGCAGGATCACTGTTACATCATCCCTGCTTTTCCACAGGGTGATTCCGCTGGAGAGGAGAATCCTGACTATCTTGCACTGGCTTCACCTGCCAGATGATGAGAGGTAGGCCTCAAACCAATCCCTGTGGAGAGAAGCCAGACATTCTGTCCCCTTTTCCACTAAAAATGATGAGTAACTGGGTCTTTACCCGCCGCAGGCCCTATGTGTACGCAGTCCATTCTGAGCAGCCGGACACCTTCGGCCACAAGCTGGGGCCGCACAGCAATGAGGTCAGGCGATCGGGAAGGGAAGGACATGGATTCGCTCTTTGGCATGTCACTCACCTGCTCCGGCCTATTAGATTTTACTTGCCGGTTTTGATTTCGGACAACTTGACCTTTGACCCGCTCGTGTAGCTGAGTATTGGCTAAAGAAACTATTATTAGAATTACTATTAGCTGCGTCAACTTGTGCTTGTTTCTCATATTTTAAGATGAAGCACATAGTTTGTGACTATTCTGATGCCTGGTGTTCTGGCCCTTAGCTGAATAATCCCCTGAAGGAGATCGACAGAGTTATTGGGATGCTGATGGATGGCCTGAAACAGATGAATCTACACCGGTGTGTCAACATCCTCCTGGTGGGAGACCATGGTAACAGCATCCATCGCTCTGGAAAGGAAGGCCTAGAGATCTGCTGGTGATCTAGACTGTCTGAATAGCTGTTTCTTCTTTTTCCTGGTCCAATGCAATGATTGCTTGTTTTTCTCCTGCCAGATTTTTGAAATTCATGAAATAACATTATCAAACGTTTTAGCGTTCTTTTTAATGCGGTAATTCTCACGATTAGGGAGGTGGACCAGTGGGTAAGACGATCTTCTCACACCTCTGGGGGCCGTGGGTACGATTTGTTCTCCAGTTGCCCTCAGCAGGTCTATAGGAACACGGAACTTTGCTAACGTTCCAGAATTAAATTTATCCTGACATTTACTGCAAAGAGGAAGGGTGCAATGACCTATTTCGCCAGGTTGGGTGTCGTCTGTTTGCCCATAGGAATGGAGGAGGCTCACTGTGACAGAACGGAGTACCTTAGCTCCTACCCAGTGAACGTGGATGATCTAATCCTGATTCCTGGATCACTTGGACGGATCCGGGCCCGAAATCCCAACAGTTCCAACTGTGAGTTACGACAGGACAGGAAACGGGGTGGGAAAAGAGGTTCCCAGGCATGATTGCAGAAGGTCCTTGAGGCTCACTCAACAGCTGCCAGACTAGATAAAAAGTAAAACTTTTGAGGACTCGTCCTGTGTTTGCATTGCAGCAGGGTCCCTGACCCTGGGGAAAGCAGCCTGGCTTTCTGACAACACAGCTGTCTTCTTTGGGACCTACTTGGAAAATTGTCTTTTTTTTTCTTTTCTCCCTAGATGACCCCAAGGCCATTGTTGCGAATCTTACTGTAAGTGCTTGAAGTATTCTACAAATCCCATACAACCCCTCTAACGCTCCGGAAATGGCAGGAATGTACACATATGATCGTGTAGGGTATAAGATGAGAATGCCACTGTGTGCCATCAACTTGTGTTCCTCCAGTGTAAGAAGTCGGATCAGCACTTCAAGCCGTACCTGAAACAACACCTGCCCAAACGGTTCCACTACGCCAACAACCGCAGGATCGAGGACGTCCACCTGCTGATGGAGAGGCGCTGGCATGTGGCCAGGTATTGCCGTCTTGCTCCTCTTAAAGTGATGAGTGGGCTACGCCGAATTTTGACTGGAGCAGCACCGACGCAAACGTCAGACGTGCTGGAGTACAGCCTGTTCATAGAGCGAAGCAGGACAGGGAGGGACACCAGTCACGCGGTGGATGGAAGACCAAGATCATCTCAGCCGCTGTAGACCACCTTCATCCACTTGCTGACTAATGACTACCTATGGTGTTTTGGAAAATGAATAGACAGTTTAGGATCCTCCTGATGTTTGTTTGTTCAGCTGTTGTATGCATGAGGGTGGGTCTGGGCCTGAGGGGCAGATTGCATTATAGGTGACAATGTCTTCCAGGTTATGTCTGATCACAGATTCAGATAAGCGGGATTCTGTTCCTGCTGAATCGCATCTTCGAGTATTTTGCTATCCATATTACATTCAGATTAAAACCTAAAAAGGACTATATATTAATGAGTTGAGGTTCTGGATATATTGGAACTTCCCATCTGGTCTTTGGAGATGGTTATCAGCAGTAGAACCAGGCTTGTGTTAGTAGCTTTGTTTAAACCTGAGAAAGAACTCCACCCCAAGGGAGTTCACCCAACTTTCATCCAACCGAACTGATGGTCAGGTGATGGTCTCTCACATTCAGCAGTGAGATGGAATCAGACATTTCGAGCAACCCGGAGCTCGGCAGTCACACGGAGTTCATGCACAGGTAATGGACAACATGTGTGGTGGCTGCGGTGTCCAATCACGAGAGGGCAGGGTGGAACCCTCAGCCCTGAGCCAGTCATTGGCGTTCCCATGTCCTCCATGGGTGGCCGTTCCCTTTGACTACTCCAAGTCAAAAGGACTGCTCATAATCTGAGTGTGAACTTAATTGGGTGTTGGATGAGGTTTTGCTCACGGGTGAACTACTAACCCTCTGGGATGAAGTTCTTGAAGGTTCTGCTTGGTCTACCCTATCTTTCACCTAGTCCACATCAAGTCAGGTTCAGAGAAATTCGATCTTTCATTTGGTACTTATGTGGAAATGGTGGGGGAAGGAATGGGGGACTGCCATAACTGGTGTAGTTTTTGTGAATAATTTTCCAGGAAAATACCGGAAGGCAAAAAGAATCTTGGTAGATGTGGTTTCTATGGTGACCATGGCTATGACAACAAGCTCAGCAGCATGCAGGTAGAATGTTCACAACCTCTGATCTCTGTACCATGTCATGTGCTTCCTGCTGCTGACAATGAATGCTAGCTGTCTTAACTTCTACTTTTTCAGACTATCTTTATGGGGTACGGACCTAGCTTCAAATTCAAGACATTGGTGCCGGCTTTTGAGAACATTGAACTTTACAATGTCATGTGTGGTAAGACTCTTTCCTCCCTGTTGTGTGGACCCAAATTGTCTTTGGCAGATTCTCTAATCATCTATCCACTTTATCTTGCTTTCGTTCTCTCAGACCTCCTGGGTTTGCAGCCAGTTCCGAACAACGGCACCCATGGCAGTGTCAATGGCATGTTGAGGAACCCCTTCTACACGCCTATCATGCCAGAGGAGGTGTCTCCTCCTATTCCGTTGGAGCCAGGCGCCACCTCCATGGATGACCTGGGCTGTAGCTGTGTTGATAAAGTCAGTGTAGGATCTCCTTGGGTTCCTTACGGTGCATCTCCTGCAGAGCTTTTTAGTTTCACCACTTGGCCTTAAGCCTGATGCACCATTCAGAAATACGATCTGAATTAACTTGGACTCATCTTTTCACTAAGGGACTGGGTTGTCTTTAAATCACCACGGTAATGGTGTCTGTCTCTGAGGCTCCAACTCTGTTTCAGAATAAAGTTGAGGATCTTGATCAGATGCTCAGTGAAGATGAAGGCCGTAAAGACAGTAAGGATTTATTTACTGACTTATTCAGACGTTTGTTGAAACTGCTGATTTTTTTGATAATCCAGTTAGAATCTGAAATGGCGGCTTTGATGGAGGTTGCGATGGCAGAGGTAGCTCTGAAATGGTTTCGGATGTTAACATGATCTTTGAACTCTTTGATGACTAGTGCCTGAAGGATCTGGTTAAACAAAAATGGTCGCTGTGCTTTTTGAGTCCCCTGATGAACTTCCCTTCGGACCTGTGTGGCTTCCTTAGGTGGGCAAAATCTCCCGTTTGGTCGACCAGCGGTCCTCTTCCAAGCCAAATACAGCATCCTCCAGCACGATGACTTCATTAGTGGGTATAGTTTGGAGCTGGCCATGCCCCTGTGGACGTCCTACACTGTTCCGGCAGATGTATGTCTGGTTGTTCCCTTGGCATTAACCCCTGTGGGATCTGAATGTGCTCCAAGTCACGGTATTCTCACAAATGGCCGCTCACTTCCCTTGTAGGTTGATGTTACCCCTCGCCCTGCATTTGATACCGGTTGTGTGAGGCCAGATGTCCGAATTCCTCCCTTTGAGAGCCAGTCATGCACTGGCTATGGCGCTGATCCGAAGCTGTCTTACGGCTTTATGTTCCCCCCTGGTAAGAGTTCCCTTCCTCAGCAGCTCGATGGAGGCTGCTGGGTGTGACTCCTATGTTCCTGTGCCAGTATGAATGACTACTACTGTACTTTTGCACTAAATTAGGCTGTACCATTATTGGCCTCTTGGGGGAGCCAAGGGTTAAGAGTTGATTCCTCCAGTCTTAAATGCTGTAGGTTGAAAATGAAAGTGATGATCCTCTCTTATATTGGTCCCCATGAATGACTGCCTTGATAGTGCCTGGAGTGGTCAGTTACATGAGGCTGTACAACCCTCAGCTGTACTTTTTCAGTAGTGAGCTACTCAGACAGGCCGCTAATTTCTTAGGTATGGAGGGCAACGACCAAATAAACAAACGGTTCTGCTGTATTTCCAGGGCAGGCCTCGACTCCTAACACCAGACAGGACGCGGTCTTGATCACAAACACCGTTCCGATGTACCCTGCGTTTAAGAGTGAGTATGTGTTATAACTCGCGTCGAATATTCTGCAGAAGTCTGTTTCCCAGCAGTAGAAAACACGCGTCTTAATTTCAGTCCTTGTTCAGTCTGATTCTGTAAGTGTCTCAGACATTAGCATTACTGCTTCAGTACAGCGAATACGTGTAACGATTCCCAGCCCCGCACATGTTTTCCCCGAGAATCGGCGGGCTCTTGCGCTTCCTGCGGTTAGGGCCAGCAGGTGGCAGCGCGCCATAGCCGTGATGACCTCAGTGTTTCGAGTGCTGCACTGTGTTGTCTGTGTCTCGGGGAGGCTGGCACCCTGGCTGCTCCAGAACAATGTGTACACACACACACACACACACACACACACACACACACACACACACACACAATCAGCGGGCTGGGTTATAAACATTGAGGACATAGTACTCCTTTTATCAGCCTTTCCACTACCAAGATTGCCAAAGTGTCACATGACGATATTTTTAGTTAGAATCACAATCCATGATGTAGATCATGAAATGTATGAATTATTTTTTGTTTACAAAGCAGCCAAATTAGAATGTCTACTGTGAGGTTAACCACTTAACCAGCAATTACATTCTTGGAAGAATATATTATAATACTCTAAATTATTGAAGTATGAAAAATACAGAACGTACGAGAGATACTCATTATAAGAATGACTCATTATAGCAAAAGTTTTTTTTTAATTTTAAAGTTTCAAAAGATCTGAGTACAAATTAAGGTTAGTAACTTTGGCCAGTAACAAAAGACTCATCTAAACCATTTGCACGCAATCAAAGTAGAACCTCTTTTTGGAACCAGTTTTTCCTCATCAGTCTCTGGTTATTCAACAACGTATCCGACCTGTCTATAGACCTTGTGGTGTTTGCCAGGTGACGTAAGTGCAATATTTTTGGCAGTCCAATGGCGTATGAAAATACTAATCCACTCATCTGTGTTAGCTAGCTGGTTTAAAAAAAGGTCAATTAAGTTTCTTGTTCAAGATCTAGTCACAAAGTTGAGATCCACTGAGACTGACAAAGAAATGAGATATACAGACAGCGCTGAGATGTTGTGCTTTGCTTAGTTTCACATCAGCCTGTTGTTGTCGTAGTAACTGTTGCAGCCTCCGAACACACAGGAATCCCAAACTTGCCGATTGGGTTTGTCATCACTTAAGTAATGCTGTATCACAATTCTAACAGTCGCTCCAAAACGCTTATCGTAGATCCAGTTGCAATGGGTCACGATAAATTACGGCCATATTAGCCACCATTATTTCTAGCATCATAAGAACATAGACCTGTTTTTTTTTTTGTTGATGTTATGAGGATTTTGCATTTGTTTGTGTTTTTAGAGTCTCAGAGTGGGGCTCCTCCTTTGTCACTGTAAGAACGTGTGGCGTAATTCTGCGTAGAAATTCTGAAAACACATGACCACCCATAACTCCTCTCGCCTGTAGGGGTGTGGAGCTACTTCCAGGAGACCCTGGTGAAGCGATATGCCAGTGAAAGGAACGGGATCAACATTGTCAGCGGTCCCGTGTTCGACTATGACTTTGACAGCCTGCGGGACTCCATGGAGAAAATCCAAGAGTAATGAAGGATGTGGTTCATTTAGGGACTGTAGATAAGGCAGCCTGGGATAGGGCCTCCAAGAATAGACCCTGTTATTGACAAGCCTGCTCTGGGTATCTGCTATCAGCTGCAACCTGCGGCCTGTACTATGAAGCGGGGTTACTGGCTTATCCGGGGTAAATGGTCGGATTTAAGGTAGTCTGGGCAAAATGTAAGTGAACGAATATGAAATCCGTTTAAACTGTGGTACCTTAAATCCTACAAGTTACCCCGATAAGCCAGTAACCTTGCTTCATAGTACAGGCCATTGGCTGACAAATACATGAAACTCTTCTTTTTGACTTTGCTTGTCAGCATTTATGCAGTACAAATAAAAACAGTACAAATCTATGCAGTTGCTTCAGCTGTTGTCGACCAGTGAGATGAACGTCATGCTACATGGCGTCTTCTATATCTGTGTTTGCAGGTTGGGTGGCGAGTTCCCAGCGATTCCCACACACTACTACAGCATCATCACCAGCTGTCCGGATAGCACCCGAGCTGCGGACGAGTGCAATGGCCCACTGAGCGTCTTCTCTTTCATTTTGCCACACCGGCCGGATAATACCGAGAGCTGCAACGTGAGCATGACGCTAAGCACAACAGTAACATCAAAGACCAGCGCCTGTGCACCTTGGCGTTACATCGCAGTGCTCGTTTTCCTTAAGCGCGGACACAGTGCTAATGCTACGAGGCCGTCTGCCAAAGACCAGCGCCTGGACGCATTCCGTGTCACATTGCATTGTTTACTTCCCTTATGCTAAACTGACTAGTAGACAACTGTGTTTCTCTAGTCTTTCATTGCCATTCTGTTCTGCTACCAAAGCACTAAAGACTAAACTGAACAGCAAATGTTGACTACTGCAGTATCGAGAAGATTTGAGGCTGTTTCTACTTTGAGCCACATGTGCTTTGTTGCCATCTCATAAAAAACAATACAGATTAAAATCACATCCTGCGTTAGGAAGGCTAATAACATAAGAAAATGATGCTGTACTGATTGGTTCATTAAAGGCATTGTACTATTTAGCTAAGGAAGGATTACAGTCTCAACAATCAAGCCAGGGACTCCTGTTGTGTCTGAAGCTCCTTTGTGTGTTTGTTTGTGTCCTACAGAGTCTGGAGGAAGAGTTCAGGTGGGTAGATGAGCTGATGAAGATTCACACAGCACGGGTGAGGGACATTGAGATCCTCACTGGACTGGACTTCTACCGGATCACCAACCGGAGCTACGTGGAAATCCTCTCGCTAAAGACTTACTTGCACACATTTGAGGATGATATGTGAAATCGCCTGTCCCGTCACTTCTAGGTGTATATTTTTATATAGTGTATTATGAATCGATAGAATATTAACTGGCATTAAAAATTTTAATCATGTAGCAATTTTTTTTTTTTGCAAAGTAGCTAGAGGAATACTGTTGTTTTATTGTTTGTGATAATTGTCTCTGCTGTGGGTTGCGTTGTGGTCCTGTCACTCTGTACACTGTTCATTCTCCAAGGTATCCTAATGCGTGATTCACCATTATTGACCTCTACGTCATGTGACGATCAGTTAATTACACTGCAATAAACCAATATTTTTACTCGGCTGTTTCTGAATTATTATCGAGGTACTTCTGACTATCTTGTGGTATCTTGCTTGAATTCCACCCCCGCATTAATTATCATTTCAAGCACTATACCTCTGTTAACCTGTTTCTGTGTGGACATGTGGTATGCTGTCCATTATGCTGTAGCAAGTAATTAATTCTCTCCATCTGTGCTATTGAACAGCCGATCAATAAGAAAGTTCCAGCTGGGTATGTGTGTGTTTATTTTTCCAATGTTTTGTTGCTCATGAAATTATAATTGCAGGATCATACTTTCGCCTGCATTGACTCGACTGTTATGAGTTTGGCATATTCGTATTATGTTTTCACGTCAAGCAAAGTCTAATGTTTAAAGTCCTCTACTTATCTTCTGGCACAGCAGTAAATCCCCAGAGGAGAGCCAATCCTTTTCGACTCCGAGACTGAAAGGTCAAGGTGTGAACACGCCGAAAAGCTGGTTGCCCTTTAAAACTATCGGTACCGGGTTTCTGCAATGCCGCGTCTGTGTGATATTTAGGGGATGCAATCGACTTCCCCGCACCTGAGTTCTCTGGAACTTTAAGTGGTTCTGTTAATCATTAGCCGGTCCGGGTTGGATGTCACACGAAGGGTGTCTACGCTGTCAATCCCCTCTAAATGAGAATGAACGTGTACAGACTTCCAGGCACAAAGGGGTCATCTGCGTCTTCCATTCTCTGAATCTGTGGCTCCTCAGCTTTTGACTTTAGGAGCCCCTGTGTCTGGTACCGTTTATCGGAGTACTGCACTCAAGATGGCCACCTCTAGCATATTATTAGGAAGAAAGAAAATCATAATTGTGAGTATTGGTTTACATCTATTTCAATACTCAGTGAGTATGGGGTTTACATTACAGTTCAAAGGTAAGTGTGATGATACACAGGGCAACTTTTTGAGCAATGTTGCCGGTCAATGTTGCAGACCGATGTTATTCGAGCACTTATATTGATAATGGGCAACAAATTTTTACTGAAAAATCTTTGATCGGCAATGGGCAACTTTTCATAATCATCCACATCTCTCACCTAGTTAGCAGTTGCCCGGCAACATTACTCAGAAAGTTGCCCTGTGTATCACCACCTTAATTAAGATGAGATGTTAGTCTTTTAGATTATCGGGGGGGATTTAGTTGTTGTCTGGTGCTTCTACCCAGTGCGGTTGAATGTTTTAGTGTAGTACAATATTGTAGAGTTGACCTTTCCTTACATTGACAGAGTGGAGTTGCAGTCATACCATTCAAACACTGCAGCCATGTTTTATGTATGTCTGTTTCCATGTACCGAGTGATGGTGGCTTGTATGAGGGGTGTACTGAGGTGTTTGCTGCTCAGTAGATTAGTCTGCTGGCTGTCTCCATCGTCACCATCATCCTAGGGCTTGGTCTAGGGCTCGGACTGCAGCTGGAGGACTGTCGCAAGAAAGGTAAATCTGTCTGCGGGTGTATTTCCCAGCACTCTGCAATCTGCTGTGCCCGTTTTCAGATTTTTCAAATTCAAGTTGTCACAGAATCCAGAATGTTTAAGAACATCTTGAGCAGCCCCTGAAAACCCATCTCTGTTCCTACAGATGCCCACATTTCCTGCAGGAACCGCTGCTATGAGCCCTTCGACACCGAGACCCCCGGATGCCGCTGTGACGCCCAGTGTGGGACTAGCGGGGGCTGTTGCCATGACTACATTGACCTCTGCGTCACACCTAGTAAGCTGTCATCTTCAGAATAAGCGTGGCAATCAAACAGAATCTGACGTCCTTTCTGAGTGATTCTTCAGTGCTGATTCAGGTGTGGTTCAATAGAACTTGCGTGGCTACCTATAGGTCAGCAGTGGGAATGCACCAATTTACGCTGCAGTGAGAAGAGGCTTTCTGAGAGTAAATGTCACTGCTCGGTTGACTGCATGGAACATGGAGATTGTTGCACCAACTACGAGAGTGTCTGCAAAGGTAGATGACGTGCGTATGATGTCTGGGATGGATTGTATCTGAGCCCCAGCCTGCCGGGCTCCTGCATTAAAGCCTTGTGTGCTGGCTCAGGTGGAACAGAGTGGAAGGAGGATGTCTGTGAGGATATAGTGGACCCTCAATGTCCAGCCAGGTACTTGTCCGTGGATGGAATGCACGTCATAGTGGTGTTTTTGTAATGGCTTTGGACTTACCTAACACCCTTTTATTCAGCTTTTCCCGGCAGCCGCTGCTCCTCATCTCACTGGACGGATTCAGAGCTGAGTACCTGAAAACGTGGAGCACGATACTCCCAGTGATAGACAAACTGAGTGAGTAACTCTGCAGAGAAACTCCAGACACACAATCGGGGTATGTGAAGGGATACTATCAGGAACATGTTAGTTGTTGGACCAGGCTGGTATCGTCAGCAGCAAACCAATATTCGTAATTCTTTTGTGTGTATTAAAAGGGAAAGAGTGCTAAACAGTTTTGGGGAAAAAAACATGGTTAAAAACTTATGAAACAAATTCATATTTATAAAAAAAAAGGAGTTTGCTCAGTATTGTCTCACTGGAATCCAAAATATTTCCGCACAAATGTCCTTTCATCCTTTCTTGTTCGTTTTCCTCCTCCTCGGTTATTTTTGTGAAATTACTCGTAAACACACCGAGTGCCCAAGAGCATGGACAAGCAGGCGCAGAGCTCACGCAAAAGCAGTGGTCGTAAACTTTACACAGATTTTTTAATGTGTACGAGATAATCATTAAAACTTCAAAGCTTGCTAAGGCTTGTTTCCTCAGTAAAAAAAAAAAGCTTTAGTGTAACTGATGTGACTTTTTCTGGGAAACGGGGAGCCTCCACAGAAATGCGTGGTTTGGAGGGAAAACACTGCGGTTGGATGATATGAACTTACAAATATTTATGACCTAAACCTGAAATGCCGATGGGTAAATGGGTAAAATGTGGGTGTAACTGGGAGGATACTGTGAAGACCCTGATACTCTTCTCAAACAGGAACATGTGGAACCCACAGCCCCTACATACAAGCGGTATTTCCCAGCACGACCTACCCCAATCACTACACCATCGTCACGGTGAGTCCGCGCCTGTCCTTACACCGTCCCTATAGACCCCATCACTCATCCGCTGCGGCAGGCTGTAGGATCCCCACCAGGTATGACTCAGTGGGATGCTGTACCTGTGATTCAGTGGTTTGCTAGTTCAAATCCCAGCATAAGCAAAATGTTTTTGCTTGGAGCAAAGCCCGTGACCTGCAATTGCATGGTATATGTGTGATCCTGCTTTACAACTTTGGAGAAACATCTGCTAAACTAAAAAAGATGTAAAACCGTTCCCAGACTGTGGCCAGTGACTGTCGGCAGAGTAAACTTCACTGGCGTTCTATCCACATACAAGGGTCGATGATAATAATAATGACACCTGTGGGGAAATTCTCTTTTCGCCTAGCCTGTCTTGCTCTCCATGTCACACAAGCATATACATAGAACAGAGTAAGCTTGGCAGTGAAGGGAAGCCACTTACTGTACAGTGTCACCCACGGAGCTGGGAGTTAAGGGCCTTGCTCAAGAGCCCACAAACGTGGCTATTCTGCCGAGGCCAGGCACAAACCGGTGAGCTTCCGATCATAAGCACAGATGCTTAGCCCACCGAGCCAAACGCTGCTGTCTCCACAAGGGGAAATTCGATTTTATAAAAGTTAGTGACTGCAATCAGTATTTTGTTTAGGTTGTGATTGCTGATTTTCCCCATAGAGATAAATGGAGAGTCCCCACAAAGATACAATTACAAACCTGTGTGTGTGTGTGTGTATGTGTGTGTGTGTGTGTGTGTGTGTGTGTGTGTGTGTGTGTGTGTGTGGGTGTATACCTGTATATATACACTGTGATGGCCTTCCCGGAATTTACCTTCCCTCATTTTATTCTTCCTTCCTGAGTCTCAGATTCATGATGAATTTCGGAATCATTTCTTCCAGGGTCTCTACCCCGAGTCTCATGGCCTGGTCGAAAACAGCATGTACGATCCTGTCTTCGATGCTTCCTTCGACCTCTCAGGCACAGAGAAGGAAAATCCCAGGTGGTACCTGGGCCAGCCCGTAAGTGCGGAAGCGTCTCGCCCGTGTGCCGTCCGTGGGACGCCGGCTCTGATAAACGTGTCACTCCTTCGCACAGCAGTTGCCTGTTCTGCATGGCACAGTGAACTGCAGCATGAGAGAACAGGGTATAGAATCACATGAACATTTACCGCAGAAACACGCTGACGAAATCCACGTCCACTGTTAGCCCGTTTAAACAAATCAGCCTCTTCGTTCTCCTGCTTTTTCCATCTCATAGATCTGGCACACAGTCATGAACCAGGGCCTGAAAGCCGGAACGTTCTTCTGGCCGGGCTCCGACGTCCAAATCAATGGGAGTTTTCCAAATATATATGAAGTCTACGATGGGTAACCGTGCAGTTTCTGCTTAGACATGCTAAATGTTCATGCTTTAAATTTTCTGCTCTGACTTTCCTATCTGCTTCTGTAGGAACGTGCCTTCTGAGGAGAGGGTGTTTAAGGTATTGCAGTGGCTCAGACTGCCCGACAACACGAGGTGATTTCGGCTGCCCGGCACCAGTCATACAGGGTTAACACGCAGGCTCTTGGCGCAGGCCGATCTGTAAAATTGTGCTGTTTTCACAGGCCGGACTTCTATACCTTATACCTGGGGGAGCCAGATAAGTCGGGACACAAATTCGGGCCGGTCAGCGGTGGGGTAAGGATACAGACGGGGGGTCGATTCGATACCAGAAAATGTTGCTTAACTCAGAATGGCACTGGGGATGTAAACATGGTGACATACGTGGGATTGGGATCTACCTCAGGTCCTGTTGATCAAGCCTGAGAGATGTGGCTAAATTTCATTGGAACAGCAATACAAGGAAAGAATTATATCACATTCTGGTGGCACTCAATCAATGCTAGTCAAAGACCATGTGGCACCCAAGGCAAGCCCTTCCCACTCCCTGGCAAACTATACCACCAGGTATATACCATGTATAAACTATACCATGCCGGGGGGGGTGACCCCCAGATAATGGCCCCACGTGGCGTATAATGTCACCTAGTGGGTTGACCGGTACTGCACTCACTGATGGAACAAGTTGATTATTTGTGAATGGCTGCTCAGCGATCGCCACTGTAACCTAACACTTCCAGGGCGGGGGTGGGGGCTCTGAATCCCTGCCCTGCTGTGTGTAGGTCATAGAGGCCATCCAGAACTTGGACAGGATCATAGGCCAGCTGATGAACGGACTCAAACAGATGAACCTACACCGGTGTGTGAACATCATCATCGTAGCCGATCACGGTGAGGAGTTCTTTGTCTGCAGCATTGCAGGGAGGACGGAAAGCGTACCATCAGGTCACTCAAGGGACAAAAAGTGGGAGTGCGCTTCTCAGGGAAGGATTGGAGCTAATTCCGAAATAATGTATAGCGTCTGAGGGAGGCATGGAGCTGGTGCTTAATGACATGTGATGGCAGCTTGCAGTTTGATGACTAAAGAAGTTAGTTAACCTGAAGTCTTCTGCTTCGGCCGCCAGACGACGTGCCCCGTCTACTTGTATGGATTCAATTGCTTACGAAATAGCATAGCATTAAGAATAATAATCATACGAATTTACAGTGGATATAGCAACGGTGTTTATTAACACTCATGCTGAGCGTTTCGAGGAGTCCGCTGTTAGCCACAAACAGCCATTCAGGAGGTACTGAAAGAGGATGTTCTGCTGACCAGCTAGCTAGCTACTGACTCTATTCGCTAGCTATTTAATAAGGTTTAGAACATCTGGGGGGAGGGAGGTTGTCCTGAGTTTTTTAAGTGGAGTAGCAGAAACAGCAAACCTAATCTGAGTTGATAACCACGTGTATGTGAGTCTGTAGCATGTAAGTTGAGATCAGTAACTCGTGGAGGGTTATGGGTAGAGTTGGGGTTTTTGGTGGTTTGAATCAAAACAAACGCAGACCCAAATGCACCCGAATAGCCTGACTCTTATTGCAGGCATGGAGGACACCAGCTGCACTCGAATGGAGTTTCTGGAGAACATGCTTGGAAACGTAAATGACCTCTATGTGTATCAAGGAGCTTTTGGTAGAATCCGGTCGAATATCAAAGGACAGAGCTGTGAGTAATCCTCTATCTCCCGGCTTGGATCAATAAAGCGACTAGGTGTTTAGGTTTGGATCTAAGACCCCAGACAGTGAAGCACCTACTACACGAAGCTTAGCTGAAGCCTGCAGAGTCATTGCTGTGCTGTGTGTGTTAAGAATGGTTCATCCATGAGCTGCACTGTCATGGTAAATAAACAGCTTTTTCTCTTGTTCTCTCCTTTTGGACTTAGTGGATTCCGCACAACTTGTGGCCAACCTTACGGTAAGTGACGGCTCTCATTCAGACATATAGTTCATTAAAACATGGAAGTGCGTGTTGGCACCTGGCGCCTCTCAAGGGTGATGTTATATATTAGGCAAGCGGACAGTCAGCTGGTGAAGTTCATATTTTGGAAAAATGCATGGATGTGAGCAACTGTGACAAGGGCCAAATTATGATGGCTTGATGACTGGGTCAGAACATCTCCGAGACAGCAGGTCTTGTGGGGTGTTCCCAGTATGCAGTGGTCAGTCCCTACCAAAAGTGGTCCAAGGAAGGCCAACCACTGAACTGGCGATGGAGTCATGGACACCCGAGGCTCGCTGATGTGCATGGGGAGGGAAGGCTAGCCTGTTTGGTTCAATCCCACAGGAGAGCATACATTTCTGAAAAAGGGAATGTTGGTTATAATAGAATGGCACCCCAGCACACAATGCATTACAAGACACAATGCATTACAAGACACAATGCATTACATGACACAATGCATTACAAGACACAATGCATTACAAGACACAATGCATAACAAGACACAATGCATTACAGCACACAATGCATCCCAGCCTGCGGCATATGAGGCCGCATAGCTGCAGACCGTTGAAAGTGCCCATAGTGACTCCACACTGCCAAACACACCTACAATGGGCATGTGAGCGATAGAACTGGACTTTGGAGCAATGGAAGAAGGTGGCCTGGTCTGACGAGTTTACTTGGGGAAGTGATGGCACAAGGAAGCACTATGGGAAGAAGGCAAGCCGGCAGAGGCAGTGTGATGCTCTGGGCAATGTTCAAGGTGTTGAATTGGCCTCCAAATTCTCCAGATCTCAATTAGATCGATCATCTGTGGGACGCACTGAATAAACAAGTCCGATCCATGGAGGCCCCACCTTGCAACTTAAAGGAATTAAAGAATTTTCTGATGCCATGATCATTTTCTGAGTCCAGGTCTCAATGGGTCAGAGCTGTTTTGGCTGCAAGAGAGGGACCTACACAATGTTAGGCAGCTGATTTTAATGTTATGGCTGACTGGAGTACATTGTTGAAATGCAAATGATGTATTCTGCCTGCCTGTTTAGTTCAGAGGATTTATAGAGACTAATGAGATTTTAAGCATCAGAATATGAGCTTAACGGATCCCGCAGTGATGTTACCCTGGTGCAGGATCCGATGGCTGATCTGAATCATCATCTCTGTCCCCATGGCCAGGATTTCCAATGCCGGAAACCAAGTCCAAAGTTAAGACCCTTCCAGAAAACTCACCTGCCCAAGCGATTCCACTACGCCTCCAGCCGACGCATCGACGACACTGTCATCCTTGTTGAACCCAAGTGGCTGTTCGCGAGGTAACGATGGAGACCAACTCACTCACTCTTATCTCTATGAGTCACCCACAGGGCAGAAACAGTGACCCATGGCTTGGAGGGAGTGTGAAAGGTTGCTGTTCATGACTGATGACTCTTCCGTTCAATTCTGCAATATTTGTCCGCCTGAAAATATATATTTCCTTGGCTAAGGCCTCCAACCATTCAGTTGCTCCGGTTACTAGCTCACTCTGCTTTTTCAAAATATTGTATGTCGCTTTGGATTAAAGTATCTCTTAAATAAATAAAATGAGCAACTTACAATGTGAATAGATGAAGTTTGAAGAGGTCAGTGAGTGAACACTCAGCTGTTAAAGAAAGGTAAATGTTCTCATGGTCATTTGACATGGTTTCAGAAACAAAAACACCTACACCTTCTGTGACGGCGGGGCCCACGGATATGACAATGACGCGTACAGCATGCAGGTAGGCCGGCCGGCCGCTCGCCACAAAGCCAGGCAGAGCTGTGATATCACTGCAGAAGAGACTGAGCCACTGCCCTCTGATTCTTAAGGCCATGTTCCTGAGCTATGGACCCAAGTTTCAGTACAAGACTCAAGTTGAGCCTTTTTCCAATATTGAACTGTACAATCTCATGTGCGGTAAGTGGACACATCGAGTGTGCTTTTTATCTTGAGTGTGCAAATCACATGCTTGTCTTTGGAAACTTCTAAAAATAGCTATGTTAGAGCATGCAGAGCAGAATTTGACACCAGGGACACTAGTTTGCCGATGTTTTTCTCTCTTTGTTTCCTGGAAAACAGATGTGCTGGAGATTTCACCTGCCCAGAACAATGGTACCCATGGCAGCTTGAACCACCTCCTGAGGAATCCCAGGCATGTGCCCCAGGTTCCCGCTGAGCAGACCCCCCCAGGAACCTGCCCCCTCTTTTCTCTCACCCCCACCGATGACCTGGGCTGTACCTGCACTGGCCAGGTCAGTCCCTGCCACTCTTCCACCTCCGCCTGCCCATGTCATTGCAGATTTGCTGTGCTGAATGCAGAATCATGGCGTCCTTGGCCTGCAGTAAATGCGTTCTGTAGTTCCACTCCTACACTCCACAGCCATCATTGCCCCAGAAGGTCCTTTAGGGTTCAACAAGTGCTATGGTAATCCTTCTTGTTATCACCCGTTACTCAAGAACCTCCTATGTTGGGGGGTGCCCTGCTGGCCACTAACAGTCGCTACACTAAATAAAATAAAATAAATAAAAAAACGTACCCCAGGCCTTCTTTATGGTAACTATGTATTCCCGAAGGTTTCCATGGTGCATGTAAACTAGAATTAAGGGCATGTCTGCTTGGCTGCCCCCTTAAACAATGCAGATGTTCAGAATGGTCGATATGACGACCTTTACATCTGGACAGATGTATCAGAGATGTACAGAGCTGGTGACACAACCTCAGTGTTAAATCCAGAACGTGACTTCAGTCTGAAAGTAGTAAAGTGTAATATGGGTAAGTGTAAGATGGGTTCATATTGTAAAATGTCATTCATCCTGTACTTATACATACTGGTCATTGTTATAACTCGAGTAAACATGAAAGGTATCACATCTGCATCTCTTTCTCTGCAGAACTCTACCTTGCTGAATAGACGCCTGAATCTGACCAGCACTGAAGGTAAAGGCCTGCATGCTGGTCTGCGCTAAGGGTTTTTAGCACTAAGGGGTCACGGTGCTAAGGGGTCATGGCAGTTAGGTATTATGGCACTAAGGGGTTGTGGTGCTAAGAGGTTGTGGTACTAAGGGGTCATGGTGCTAAGGGGTCATGGTGCTAAGGGGTCGCACTGCTAAGGGGTCATGGTGCTAAGGGGTCATGGCAGTTAGGTGTCATGGCGCGAAGGGGTTGTGGTGCTAAGGGGTTGTGGTACTAAGGGGTCATGGTGCTAAGGGGTCATGGCAGTTAGGTGTCATGGCGCGAAGGGGTTGTGGTGCTAAGGGGTTGTGGTACTAAGGGATTATGGTGCTAAGGGGTCATGGCAGTTAGTTGTCTTGACACTAAGGGGATACAGTGCTAAGAGGTCATGGTGCTAAGGGGTCATGGCACTAAGGGGTCGCACTGCTAAGGGGTCATGGTGCTAAGGGGTCACATTCGTAGGGGGTCATAGCAACAGCAGGTCACAAGGTTAAGGGACTGTGGCAAAAAGGGCTCATGGTGGTTTGCATCAGTAGTGTGTATAAATGCTTCTTCTCAGTATCTGACAGTGAGAAGAGGCACATGGTGTTTGGGAGGCCACGCCTCTTGCGGCCCGTGTTCCAATACTGCCTCCTGCACCAGCTGGACTTTGTCAGTGCGTACAGCCAGGCTCTCTTCATGCCCCTCTGGACCTCCTTCACCCTGTCTAAACCCGTAAGAAGCCAATTTCACTGCCGACTGAATTCTTCCTTGCTTTCTTTATGTATGTCTCTCATATATGTATGTCATATATGTGATGTAATTGATTACACCAGGAAACTCTGGACACACAACATGATGGACATTACAGGTTAAATGAAAATATCAATCAACACCCTGTTATATGGAAAGCACATAACATTTACCTTAACAGAGTTTCATTCATTGTTGTTATTATTTGAGCTCATATTATTTGAGCTCTTATATCGTTAGAAGCGTTATTATGGAATGAACTGCATTTTGCATGTCTAAACCTGTAAGAAGCCAATTTGTTCATCCATAAATTCATTGATTTGTTTCCTCTTTCAGTCCCTAACTCCATCATAAGTGCTTCTTCCAAAACTAACTTATTTGCCTTAAATGTATTTATTTTGACTAATTACCACTGAATCTGTTGTATAGGCAGATCTGGAGCCCCTTCCTGAGGTCGTCCAGAACTGCTTAAGAGCTGATGTGAGGATTGCGGCTGACAGCAGCCCCAGCTGTGACCAGTACACCGCGGCAAGAAACATCACTCTCGCCTTCCTCTACCCACCCAGTACGAGATGCCTCACAAAAGTCCGGAAACCAGATGCGACTCGTCGCTTTTCACACGCGGATGCCGAAATAACGCTTGACCTGTTTCCTGTGCTTTTTTTTGCCTGCAGACCTTAACAGCACGGCAGAGGGCCAGTATGACGGCCTGCTGATGTCCAATGTGGTTCCCATGTATCAAGGCTTCAAGAGTAAGGTCTCTCCGTCTGATGTCATCGGGTGTCGCATCACCTACCAGTCATCCTTGCCTCATTCGTTTTCTGTCAGTCACAAACTCCATCAAAAGTACTTCTTCCAAAACTAACTGTAATACAACAAAAGCAAACATCAAATATTTTCCATCACCATTAGGGAAGCGCACTTGTAATTGAAAGATTGCAGGTTCGAATCCCTAACCAGCAAGGCACCGCTGAGGTACCTTGAGCAAGGTACCGCCCCCAAGCCCTGCTCCCCAGGTGCTGAATTAGTTGCCCCCTGCTACGTCACGATGTCACATGGGTTAAATGCAGAGCACACATTTCGTTGTTGTACACTGTGTGTTAACGACTGTTGTGCTGTGGCGTGTCAACAATGACAATTAGTCGGTAAATTCTAAACTAATGATTTATTTTAAATTACCATGAAGAAAACCTTGTTACAACGCTTTATGTAATAACTTGAGAATATGTCAATGAAGACCATCTTCACTGTTTATTAAATAATGCATAATACTACACTTTCAAAATTAAAATGTGTAACTCCTGCATTTTGCAATAACATGAAATAATTTATTACAAAATGCACAAAAATGTATTACATACTGTATTGCTTTCAAGCTGCCTATTATAAAATGCATTAGAATATTCCAAAATGCAGGCGCTATTGCATAATGAAGTGAAAATTTGTTACATATTGTCAATTTACTACATAATGTGCTGTAACACACCTGGAACACGTTTCACCCTCTTTGAGCACATTGATACATAACGTGTGCCGTGTATTCATGCAGAAATCTCTAACGACAAAGATAGTTTATCCCTAGAAATAAACATTTCTTAAACTGAAATTAAAAAATTAAGCAGAAGTATATCTTTCAAATGAAAACAAATAACTAATAAATCGCACGGAAACTAAAACTAAAATGTATTTCGAATGAAAATTGAAAATAATATAAAAATAAAAGCTACATTTAAAAACTCAAAACTATAAAACACTGCTTCAGAATGGCGTCTGGTGTGTGAGAGCCCACACTTATCCATGTCACTTCCTTCCGTCTGCGGGCCTTTGCTTTTCTCGTGAAGAGATATGGGTTTACCTTCAAGACGTCCTTCTGAAGAAGTACGCCCAGCAGTACAATGGCATCAATGTGCAGCTGGGTCCGGCCTTCGACTATAACTATGATGGACTGTACGACACCCAGCACCAGATCAAAGAGTACGCTCTCCGGGTGAACGCACGAGCACACACAGACGTACGTGTTTATCAGTAAGGTGAGACCTCGAGGGTGTTGTGACTTGTCTCTGTTCCCCTGCAGATTCGTCCCTACCAGCTCCATACCCGTACCCACACATTACTTTGTGATTTTAACCAGCTGTGAAAACGCTTCACAGCCGGTGGAAGGCTGCCATGAGGAAATGCAGGCCGTGGCCTTTCTGATACCACACCGGGCGGAGCACACGGAGAACTGCATGGTCAGAGCCGCCGCGCCGCAACACGGCCGTCAAGCGCGAGGTTAGCAATGGAAACCCGACTCACCCCATGTCTCCTGCCTCTGTCACGCTGCAGGGTGGCCAGCCGGAGGCCCAGTGGGTGGAGGACTTACTTTGGTTTCACAAATCTCGGGTGAGAGATGTCGAGTTGATCACGGGACTGGATTTGTACCAGGGAAGCGGCAGACCAGTCGCAGAACTACTCCGGCTCAAGACTCGGCCCACAGCTGCCATCTCGAAAATCACATCAGCGTGAATTCGTACTTTCGTTCGTTAGAAAAGCTGCAATGCTGTTCCCGGTTTTTAAACTTTATACCGCGGTGCCCGTATACCATGACCCCCATGAGTGATAAAGTTGACACCAACCGTTCCCCCAGCTGTTCCTTGCCCTCCAGATGACTGGAGTTGAGTTCTGCTTGTGTATTTTCCACAAAGAAATGAGTGTCTTCCTCTGATCTGTTATACCATCATTCACATTTCAACCAACAGCACATGCAGCATTTAGGCACCAAATGTTTTCCAGGTGTAATTTGGATTTAACCAGGCGCAAACTGAGCCAAACGCGGTGAATCCTGCTGGCCTGTTGCATGTGTTTTTTATTTTTTATCAATCAAACACATTTAATCAAAAATATAACCATAAGCAGACATGAGCAGACTGAAAGAAAAGGTAACAGACAGTGAATTGATCAAAGTTGAAAGCAGCACATTGGATGTCTATTAATTAATTGCTAAAGGCCTTGAACAATATTTCAATTTTTTTTATAAAAAGTAAAAACATAGAGGCCTTTTTAAGCAACTTATATTTCTGAATATAGAATCTGGCTAAAAGAAGAAGCAAATTAACCACAAAAATCCTCCCAAAATTTTTTATAGGGTTTTTAGGAATCCCAAAGTAAACATACGTCTTTATTAAGTCTGGGGAGATTCTTTACCTGACATAATTTGAAAAATATACTGTTTATAAAAGATTTACTATAATTAGATTAGAAGTATCCAAAACAGGTGGGGGTCAAGATGGGCCCTTAGGGTTAGACTGAAGCAGCATCCTGGAAGAATTGGGAATAGCATGACAAAAATGATTGCATATTCTTTTGACGGGACAGGAAAAGGACATTTATCCAGAAAAATTTTATGAGAAAATTCACCATTTTCAAAAAGTTGTGATACTGATAGGATGCTTGTTTTCCAAACCAAGAACAGCAGAATAAAGTTTTGCGAAGGTTTTCATCTAACGTCCTTATTATTCCATTTGAAATACATACATGGCGAAAAATTGTGATTGTACATAAGAGACCAGCTGGATAAATGTCGCTTATGAAAGCCGAAGGAAGCTTGGATATATTATACTTACAATGAAGAAGAAAATTATAGGACAAACCCCCCCCACAGATGCCAACAGGTAGTTGTGCCCTTGAGAGGTAACGTGGGCTATCCCACAAAAACAGAGTTTTGAGAAAATGTTGATTTTTTTTCCAAAAAATCTGTGTGCCTATACCCTATAATTGATATATATCATAGGTAGCACAGAGGTATGACTTAGATAATAACAACTTATCCAACTGAAAATATTCAATAAAAAGGGGGTAGGGTCAAAAATGTGGGATAGCCCACTTTACCTCTCAAGGGCACAGTTAGGAATACAATTCCATTAGATGGGGGATTCCATAAAAACTATTTAATACACGTGATCTTGGATTGTTGAGCTAAGAGAAATCAATAAGACCGAATCTGCCTGAAGCTTGATTCTCCAGCATGATACCTTTTTAATTAAATAAGTTCTACATTTCCAAACAATATTTACAATTAATCTGTCTAATCAACTGCAAACATCAGGTGGGACACCTAACATCGTTGGGTAGATTACATGGGACAGAGCTTCAGTTCTTGAGAGTAGTAATCTGTCAGACATTGATATGTTCCGCTGTAACCACAAGTTATATTTTCTTTAAATACCAAGTACACGGGGATCAAAATTTGCTGACGTCCTTTCGTAACCTTGCCAGATCACACTTCCTTGGTATTTCAAATCTGCTTTCACCATAATATTACAAAGAGACCCATCTGTTGAAGATTTTACAGGGAAAAGCCTGCATTTCAAAATATTAAGAGATTAAAAAAAAAGAAAAAGAATGCTTATGGGAATGTACTGCTTATTTCTCATGAATGTTGCTTATTTTGCAATGCATATCGCTTCTGGGTTGTTACTTTGCAATTGTGAGGTGAAGCTGCATTGGCAAAACGAAAACAAACTGTGAGATGGCAGCATCGATGCCGTATTGAATGTCTGTGTCGTACCACGTTGCAGCTTGATCTAGGCGTTATTATGATTATTTAGCATCTGGGTGACATTAATAACATTTTTCCCAAAGACAAAGATGTGTACGGCTCTGAAAAGATACGGCTGTTTGATGATATCAAATGATTTGTGAAGATCAAGAAAAAAAACTTCAATTGGTATATATTTATCTTGGTACACAGTATATATTTTACCTTTATATGCATATAAAGCACTTAAGAAACCCTTCCAAATACACTAAAACACCTAAAACAGCTCATGCTACTATTATAGTAATTATAAAAACACTAGGCCTGCAAAGGGTACTGTATTAAACAAAGTGGATTTGTGTGTGCTGTGGGTATACAGTACTATAAAGAACTATTAAAGATTTCGGGCCCCTTTCACTCAAGGGAATCGCCCCCCCCTTACGGCACCACTGATTACAAATCATACTTACTGTAACTCATTTAAAAATATATATATATATATATATATATATATATATATATATATATATATATAATAGGCTTTATGGCAGTCAATAAGTACAGATTGCCAGGTGTTCTTAAGCTTGTAACTTACGGTGTTAATCGAACTATATCCCTTCAGTGTCCGGTCATGTTTAAACTTAAATTAAATATTTTTCAGCATTAGGCTGAAGACATGTTTATGACTTCGCAAAAATGAAGACCTGGCAAACTTCAATTTAAGTCTTTTTAAGTCCACCTCGAATTTAAGGAATTTATAAAATTCACCAGAGGGGCTCCGTAGTCAAGGGGATTTAATTAGCATTAGCAATTAATTGCATCAGCACTATTCTTAGGATGAATAGGTGACTCACACATTCGTCCACTTCAGTAACTATTTTAATATTGTGAAAATGAAACGAGTAAAAAACAATGTAAACTCCAATGAGAGAATTCGAAGAGGTAATTTTGACAGGAATGCCTGCAACAGTTTCACGTCAGCATGGCAATGTTAAAGTTCAGCCAGATTAAACTTTGACTCATCTTTTAAACAATGGCGTGAAAATAAATAGGATAATTACGAGACAAATGATGTTGCGTGACTGAGATCCCTTGTGAAATTACTACCTGTCACGTCCTGTACCTTCCCACATTTGTTTAGTAAAATTTTGCATGAAAATTACCTAACACGAATAGGTCATCATTTGACAGCTTAAAACATGTGCATGTGCAGAGTAACCAGGAAGCATGACATGAAATTACATGTTTTCTTCAAAGGTGTTATTTTGTATTGTTTCTAGAAGACGTTGGTAGGCTTCTATTGAATAATAAAAATACTCTCGGAGCTGAGCATCAGTGATCCTGCCGCTAGGGGGCCACGTCGCAGTATTTTTCAACTTTATAGTAGAAGTAAATCCAGCGAAAATTAAACACAAAGCCCTCTTTGGACTTTCACGAACATAAAAACGCTGTGTAGCATTGAGATGTTGTTTCATTCAGTTATGTACGTGTCTTAACTCCAGCCCATAAGCTTGCATTTATTTCAAATTCTTGTTTTTCATATTCCAAATTCATATTCCTGTTATGTTATTAAATCCCTAAGATGTAATTAACTCGGGTATACAGGATGCGTGATTCAAACACATGTTTGGGTGCTGTATATCCTTGTGCTGGGGTGTTCCACAAAACAAGATTTCTGAATTAGCTGGATAACTGAAGCTGAAAGTCAAGAATGTCCAACTGGAATGCTGCTTTTGTGGAACACCCCCTGGTTGCTCTGGAAGGCATAAATCACGCAATAAAATAAAAACACGCAACGTTATAATTAACTTTCCGGATGTTTAGTGGCTTGTATGTCATATAGAAAGATAAAAGGATTTTGCCACAGTCATGCCCCCCCCCCCCCCCCCCATGGTAAAGTACTATGAATTCCCAGAGTACTTCCTTACAGCCTGCCACAGATCGTATGTTAAACCTTAAAAATGTTAACCCATTGAAAGTGTTTAATCGTCAGGGTTAACCGCACTCGCTCTAACTTAATTTTTCTTGCCTTAAGCAGATAAAAAAACGCACATTTCTTGTTTATAGTGGTACTTTAAATTACAATCAAACCTTAGGTTAAGATTAGCAACCTAATGTAAAACGTTACAAATGTGACAGTTATTACTTTCTCTTGTGACAGTAAGACACAAGAAGAGATTCATTTACTTGAATAATGTTTTTGACACTTCGTTGAATTAATTCTGCTAAGATATTTTTCCTGTTGTCTTTTCATACGATTAGCGATTTGCTTAATACTTGGCACCGTCACACCTGGAAATGATATGACATCGAACCAAACACCAAAATCAGTCGAAAGCTGCAAATTTTCAGTATCCAGTTTAAATTCCGTCCATACAGCTCAGGAAACAGGATCGATTACGTCAGGGTGAGACAATCGTTGGCAAGGGGCAGTTTTGAGCGCAATACCGGCACAGAATATCAGGATCAGATCGACGAACCTGTTAGGCCAAAAAAGTGTCTGATTTGTTATTATAATCAATTTACTGTTTAGTCTTAAGGTTAACCCCCTGCAATTGTTGACATCTTACTGTTAATCGCAGTGTTCCATAGTGTGAGCTCTGAAGGATTTCCTTCTTTCTGAGTAATATTTTTTTTGATAACACTTTACTTGACGGGACACGAATAAGGTAGTATTATGTTATTACTTTAATGCATTAATTAACCACCAACTAAGTCTTAGGTACATACGAATCTCACGTTCCTTCATCATTAAAGAATCCTGGCGTCTTTTATCTCAAGCAATTAGTATATTTATTATCTATCTATTAATTCTTTATTCTTTTGTGAACTACTGAAGGAACAAATGATGAATAGGCTTAACTCAAGTGAAATAGTGATCTCATGTTTGTTCATCATTAACGAATGATGATGCATCTTTTATCTCAAGTGGCTACGACATTTATTCACAATTTGTACTTAACTCGTAACTCAGTTATTGCCAGGGGCGCCGCTAAGGGGGGGAAAGTTGGGACAATTCTAAGGGCCCACGCCCTTTAGGGGCCCCCAGAGATCTGAATGGGTGTGGTAGGGGGGCCCAACCTCATATTTTGTCATAGGGCCCAAAATTGCTAGCGGCGCCCCTGGTTATTGCTAAGGGCTCGTTCCCACTGCGCATTGCCTTGCGCTTTTCATCAACGCGCACATTCTGTGATTTGCTAGAACATTATATATTGCACAGAAACCAATGCATGATGACGCCACCAGTACGCTGTGTTGCACTGGATTATGAAAACGCACTGCTGCACGCATTTCTCTGTGCTGCGTAGAAACTGGGACAATCATGCACAATCATAGAAATGGCTAATATGAGGCAACATTAGAAACCTATAAAGATGCACAAGAACATGGACAAATATGAGATGAAAATGCAAAAACGGATCAGGTTGAGGCGTGTTGCTGCACCCACCATTTGGTAGAGACGCAGTTCCAAAGGAGTCCAGTCTCACTGGATATTGTCCATGTCTCACAGTCATACAGCAAGAGAGGGAGCTGGAGGGTCAACTTTAAACAGCTGCTCAATGTAGCTAGCCCAGCAGGTCTCAACTGCTGTGTCGTCTGTAAGGACTGTTCCATCACCCAACCTGACTGCAAGTCTCCGAGAAACAGATTCAGATGTGCGTAATGCTTAGATTCCTCTGTAAGCAGGCGGCACATGGGTCCCAGTTTGGGTCATTAGACCACAGATGATGTGACATAGATGCTCATAGATTCGTCTAACAAACGCCTCCTCATCTGCCCTCAAAGCCCTCACATCCGTCCTCCTTTATTCCTGGTAGAGAGCATAATACCCAGGATGCCCTGCGAGACGAAACACCACCTTCTGGCAACAGCAACACAACCCTTGGCAACCTTCAGGGTCATATCACAGAAGGTCTCCCACATCATATTAGAGTCAGCAATTGCACCCAATGCTGCAAGTTCCTCACACAAACTGCATGCAGATTCATCAGAAACAACTCGATCTTGCAGTCTGGCTAAATCCAGCCTCATTCTTCTACCATGTGGTAGGCTACTGGACCTAAACTAAATCTTCAGAGTAGCAAGAACAAGGCTGTGGTCAGAATTCACAAACTGGGCACTTCTGTAGAGCCTGCAGTTCTGCAGGAGCCTCCAGCATCTGCCCACGAGGATGTGATCGATCTCCTACACCAGCAGTATTGGAGAACCAAGTCCAACGATGCAGCTCAGGGCATTGGAACCAGGATCCAGCGACCCGCAGCCCTTGACCGTTCTGAAAGTCAAGGAACATGGAGTTACTCTCACCCCTGTCTCCAGACCCATGGGGACTGACACAATCCTCATAGCCAGTCCTGTCAGTGCCAGAAGTCGCATTGAAGTCACTCATGACCCCGAGTGAAGTTGTGAGTAAAATATCTCCTTCAACAAGGCATCACTCATCGTGGTTAGAACATACACTGGGACAACAGACGAGACACCCCAGAAGTACCTTAGCCCGAGTCTCATAATATGCTTGTTCAAAGGAGTGACATCAGACACCAATGAGGGGATCCACTATAGCAACAGCTACTCCCTGAGCATGGCAACCATCAGACTGACCCACCTACAGAGATCTGGCCACTCCCTGGTCTGCGTACCTCAGGGAGTGGTGCCATAGAAATGCAGAGTTTATGAAGCTCCTCCGACAGCAGAGAAAGAAGGTCATCTTACCAGAGAGACAAGATGTTCCACACGCCCACCCGGATGGGCCGCCTCAAACTGGGACCCATGTGCCGCCATGCCTCAGCACCACACCAGCCCTGATCCCCAGCATGCCTGACTGAATTAGCTCTCCAATGGTTTAGTCTCTCCTGGGGATGAGGCTCCCAAAGGCTTCCCCCCATCCTCTTCATGATAGGTGCAGCCTTCCTGTGGGCGCCTGTAGCAGACCTACTCCCATGGAGAACAGAAGAGTAACGTGCCTGTTTATACTGAGCTGTTATGAGTTGTTAAATGGTGGCTGGATTCCTAACCCTAATTAGGCATTTTTGGGTGATACAACAGGCCGTTGGAAAGTAGGAAATATGTTAAAAAAGCATGCTAAACTGTGGTTTCCCATCCTGCTGAGGCACAGAACTGTCATAAAAACACATATTGAAGCCTGAAAATGTCTGACTTTTTCTAACGCTAACCCTAACCCTAGCCTCAGTTTGCTAACCCTAACCCTAATTTGGGGCCTTAGGGTGATACAACTGGCTGTTGGAAAGTAGGAAATATGCTATTAAAGCATGCTAAACTGTGGTTTCCCATCCTGCTAACAAACCCCAAAATCTTTCCTTGCAAGTTAGACGCATGAGAAAAAAAAAACGCAATACAAAGCGTTTTACCTTTCATTGCATATTTTCGGCTTCCTTAGGGTGAACATACCCTAATTATTTCTTTCCCCACAAGTAAACTGTTACCTTTTTATTTTAAAAATGGGTGTACTGCCTTCTTGGAGCATGCTGATCTAGAACGATTTTGGTTTCTCTTTCCAAGAATTACAGGGAGTTCTCCATTGTGTGACTAAGCGTGTATCGTCCCAGACATCTCTGAGTGGGTTTTCCACATCAACAAAATATTTACGTGGTTCGCTTAGATAATGGCAGGATGTACCTCTGCCATGTGCTTTGGGTTCCCCCCACATAACCCTGATAAGTGGTCAGAAAATTGATGGCTTGGTTAATGATTACCTCTATTGTATGGACATGCCCAGCATTTGAATGATGCTGTGTTACAACCACCTGCCCTGGGTTTGTTTTTTTTTGTTTCTTGGTATATTTGTGCCTAGAGGGGAAGTAAGTATAGGGCTTGTTTCTTCACAGAATAACGTCCTGCCGAACTAGATGTGCGGCTTCTTCATCGCAACCCCAGAGTTGTCTTGTGACATTACAGAGGCCATGCAATCTAATTATCCTGTCATTCACTTCGCGGTGGCCATTGACTGTGCTCTACCAGTGGAACAGGAGGCCAACCCCATTTGAAATGATTCCTCCCTCCTCTATACACGCCACAATCATGCTGTTTTTTTTTGCCTTTTCTTACGCTCCAGAAAACACAGAGAGGAAGTTTGCATCCCTGTATTTTAACGGTGCCTAGCACTGTCTTTGCAGTGGATTAATTTGTATTTGCATGTTTATCTCAAGTCCAACGCTCTAGATGGTCTGGGATGCATTTTTTTTTCATCATGATGCAGCCCTTAACAGGATATGGAACTGGTCGTTAACAGAAGAGAAATCCTGTGTGTAATTAGGCTTTAGGAACACAAGTCCGTCAAAGCATGCTGCGTTAAACGTAAGACCTGCAATAACGGCCACTGAGCTGAAACTGCATCTCTTTCTTCCCCAGGTAAATGGGGATTACAAGTGTCACTCAGTTTTAGGGAAACCTCCGCTGCGACTGATCATGAAACCGAATGTGGTTCCTCAAAAACTGCCTTTAATTGAAATTAGGTCCTTAAAATATGAGACAACTTTATTAATCCCAAATAGGGCAGTTCACTTGCAGCTTACTCTGACCATACTTCAAAACTCACAGACAGAGTAGTTATGTCAAATACAATAGGTCAACATACATGGGTTGGTACAAGGGCAATACATAATCTAAAGAAATAATAACCGACTTTAAAAGGAATTTAAAAAAAGAAATTTTAAAAGGAAAAAATAAACATCCGGACGAGACCAAAGGCATTTCACTGTTTGGAGAGCTGTGTTTGTCAGGGGAATTATGGGAATTCTGTACTCTGTATCCTTCTGATAGAAGTGCCCCATTGTGTTCAGGACGAAACCACTGAATGGTAATCCCTGAATGTGGGTTCATATCAGTCATGATGTCTTTCTGTCCTTGAGCTTCCTGAGAAAAATGTATCTCCAAGCAAAATCTATCCCGGCGTGTTGGGAAATGCCGTGTAAGATGTGCTTTCCCATTCATTGACCTCCTGTTAATGTTAGAATGAAAAAAATCTCATTGTTTCAGATGCATCCTGTGCAGGATGTCGTTCCATAACTGGATGCTCATCCCAATCCCATCCTGGTCCACAAGCAACTCCGGCTGTTCGTAAATGACGTCTGATAGAGCTGCGAATTAAGCACCTAATTACTGTAAATTCACCTATAAACAGAGATGGAAATCTAGGGAGAGTTTTTAACCAGAGTTTTTACAAGATAAAAACTGCAGTTAATGTGTTGGAGAAATGTGGTGTTCAGAATACCCTCCAATCAATCCGCGACTCTAATTCCCAGTAAGTGTGCTGGAAGTGTTCAAAGAACATACTGTCCATAGGCAGATATGTGAGATGCATCCAGAAAGTAACAACAAGAATTCACCCAAACTCAGTTTATGCTGAAAACTAATGACAGTCTAATACTTGTATAACCTAACTTTGTACATTCCTCCTAAAGGCTCTTGTTCTGTTACTTTTAATATAACAGAGCCAACAAACAATTAATAGTTTCTATTGGATGATGTCATTTGTTTTGATTACCACTGTAATTCTTTAAAATTTATTACGCACTCTTTCGGTGAAACTCGGTTATTAAAATTCCGTTTCGGAGTCGCTGACAGCTGCTCAAACCACCCTACCTGCCCTGGTGTTTGGTGAACAAACATACAGTAAGTTAGATTCGTTCTCCTCCAGTTTTTCCCATTCACACTTCAACTGCTGGTTTTATCTCCAAAACATTGGTCTCCGTGGAGACTCAAAATAGACGTGGGCGGTATTTCATGAAGCAGGATTAAGGGAAAGTCAGACTTATTTTGACAAGTCTGGCTCATCTGAGTGGGAGTTCCATCATGTCCTAAATATTAATCCCCGCAGAGTTACCATGGTAACATACGCGAGTGAACAAGACTGCTCCGGACCAGGTTAACTGTCTCGATTAGTTAAGCGTTGTCTCAAAGAACGTCTGACGTGTGGGAACAGATTCCCGAAACATCGTTCCGTCGGACGAAATTCCGCACTTTCACTATTCACCTCATGTAATAAATATAATGAAGCCTGTAAAAATCACACCTCAGCGATTCAATTAATTACAAAATAATTAAAACAAAAGTGAACCCATATTGCAAAGGTCAAACATGAATTGCAAGGACTGAAATTGAAAAATTAAAATAATATGAACAGGAAATTCTCCTTCTAGGAAGATATTTTTATATTTTGTTTAGTTACTGTCTACTTTGAAAGTTTATTAGTAAAAAGCAAAGACAAGATACGATTATTTGTGCAGAACATTTCACACGGATGCGATTGAAAGTATATTATGAGGGATCGAACCAGGAAGCGATGTAAGGTGAGCGCATAAACCACTGTACCACCGTACTGGGCACTTGTAACATTTACATAATTTACACATTTATCCCGTCTGCAATTCTTTGCCAAGCCAACTCCCCGGTTGTATTTTTGGCCACAGTACTGCCTTTTTTTTAGCGATTACATCTTTGTATTTTTCATATAGTTCCATCAGCAGCGTTTGTTCTGCCTTCAGTATGTGATAAAACCAATAGAATTGTGAAAAGAAATTATTTGTTGGTTATTTTACAAAGGTATGCTAAAATAGTATGGACAGATTTGCTGGTACCCCTACAGTAAAGAGACTATTTATTCTTGCATTATAGTCATGTTTCAAATTAAGTGTTTAACCTTAATTAGTATCACAGGTGCCTTCAAGCTTTTCATCAGTCAATCAGCTACTGTGTTGTTTGATACCATTGTGTCTGAGGAGCTCAGAATGAAGATTATAGGTAACCAAGTTACGGTAAAGGCTGTAAGACCATCTCCAAGCAGCTTCATGTTCCTGTGACCACAGTTGCCAATATGTGACCCATCAACACGAAATGAGTCTTAAGTCGCACTGGTAGAAATACACCCATAAGACTTATTTTGTGGTGATGGGTCACATATTATTAAAAATACAAGGTTCAGGTGTGACATCATTTCCAGTTCCGACTTCCAACCTCTGAGGTAAATGGGACGCAGCGTTATACTGCCGTGCAGAATCTACGCCATCGTAACAATGTAGCTGCGTACCTTACACCAGTGATTCCCAACCGGGGGTACGCGTACCCCTAGTGGTACGCGAGCACATTACAGGGGGTACGTGGAAAAAAAATTTATATTTAATTTCCCTGATGATGGGTAAATATTATCAGCCATTCCATTAGCTGTGCCCTGGTATAGAAAGAAAATCTATCTGGGATGTGTTGCTTAATGAATTAAATGTTCAAGTTATGGAGATTTAATAAAATGTTTTAAATTTGATAATCAGTTGTACGTTCTACTTTTATTGAATCATCAACACATTTGACAAAGGGGGTACTTGTGGTATGAGAAAATCTCTCAGGGGGTACACAATTCAAAAAAGGTTGGGAAACACTGCCTTACACCATAGCCTACGCTGTAGCCTGATGTAACCGCTACCTTGAAGGGTACACAGCTATGCAGCTAGCGATGGCATAGATTCAGTGCTGTATAAGTCAGCTTTTGTTGCCTCTGTTGAAAATAAATAGCCACATGAGTTTGGTTTTTCCAATTTATTTATTCAGCTGAATGTTGTTGCTACACTATTTAGTCATCTGCATGTGCAGAAGAACTTTCATGATCCGATTTCTGGGATCTAAACAAAAGGACGCCATTGTTTACTGTGCTTTTACACAATGTTCCTGCGACTATTCTAAACTGCATTTGCCAATGTGTGTACGTTACACGATGTATATTAATCTGACATATTTACAGCCCCCATTTAACAAAAGCCATTAACATTGCCATTAATGCAATAGCTTTAAATGACTCAAAGTCACGTAACGTGTCATTAGTATAAGTAACTGAGAAGGAAGACTGTTAAAAATGGTGATATAGGGTTACAAAAAGTCAGGATTTAGCAGTGAGTGAACAGAATTTCCAGCTCTAGATGCATGAGCACATAAATACTGAATTACATTTACCGTTCATCTGTTAACCAGCAGAATGGGAAGAACTAGTTATACAATGAGCTGCTGCACTGAACTTTCATATATGGTGTGGAAAGAGGCAGCTGTGTGTGTGTTCAGGGCTGATAACATCTGTCTATGCAGATAAACCTGGTGGAGCATTGATCCCGCAGCACACAAAGGCCCCATTCATGGGCAAAGACATCTGGAAACTCCCACAGCGTTCAGCCACCTGCAGAAGTTCGTGTCCTTTCAGCGTCATGGAGACAGACACTTGGACCAGCGACTCTGGCAGCTTCCATGTCACTCGGGTACTGATGTAGAAACATTAACGTGAAACTCTTTGTCCAGAGTAAAAGTACCATCACAAAGCTAAGGATCATTTACTGGTTAGCTGGCCTAATAATGATTGTGTTATTTTCAAGACATTTAAATTGTTTTTCCGCAAATTAAAGGTGTAAGCATTGATGGCTTCCATATTCGCACAAATGAGTCATGGATACTCTAGGTTTTGATGTTTTTTTTGCTTTTTGATACAGTGTTGAAATTGCTTCAGCATAAACAGCAGACTGATAATGTGCAAAGGATTTTGTGGACTTTTAAACAACAGAAATCCTCAGATACAAGAGCATGAGTTTCTGGTTAGCAGAGTTAAACTGCGAGGTCATCACCTTTGTCTCTGACAGGATTGGGTAACTAGTATATGAGTTACTTTTTTCTTCTATGTTTTGCTAGATGGGCCAGTCTTTTGACAAACGAACTTTTTCCAAGATTTTTAATTTTACTTCAAAGCAAAATGTTGTCTCTTGAGACACTACGTTCGGCTGACCTGGCGGTGATTCCTTTGGCTGCTGGCGGCTATGGCCGCCTCCGAGAAGTTCCCCTTTTTCCAGATGGGACAGGCTTTTTCACACGGCCCCCCCCAGGGCTGCTGGATGTTCCGCCTGTAATCCTGTCTTTCATTTTAGAAGTTCATCTGAGGTCTGGGATCTGCATCCAGTTTCGCTTCCGACTCTGCAAAGCGTAGCTAATGGCTAAGCCCTTGTGTGTCTCCTCTGTTCTGGATTGACGGGGCCTCTTGTGAAGGTGCTCCTCATATCCGGTGGCGTGGACTCACCTTGTAAGGTGGAAAGGTTCCGGTCATGCCTACGAGCAGCTGAGCACAAAATATCTCTCTGTTCGTTATTTACTGGCAATAACCGAAACAAGTGAAGACAGGCCATCTGGACCTTCCATCTTCACCAGAGGTCGTGGTCAGGTTTCCAGTCCACTGGTGACTGTCAGATGTTTCAGTGTGAGCTTTGGCTACGCCACAAGGCTGTGTGGTTTTCCTGATTTGGCGGGTTTAAGTTGTATATTTTCCCGTTTTTTTTTGGGAAGAAACTTAAGCCAGTGTGAATATTCACTCCGATTTCCTCGTCCTTCCTGATGTGGACATTAAGTCAAATCCCTCGGATTTGGACCCTAAGCCAGCCCGTGCAGTACCCCCAAAAACGCTGGACGCTGGACCCAGGCTTTCCCCGCGTGTGTGGTTGCAGATGTGATGTTGACAGACAACCCAGAATTATTGTTGTTGTTCTGCCAAACCCAATCTCAGAGTTTATTACGATGTCTGTTTCAATGTGGTGGTTGCAGAACTACTCATTCCAGTTGTTTAATTTTAATATCAACTGAATTTCAGCATAATAATCACAGGAGTTTTTGGTTACTCTGTGGAATGACTACAGTTTTATGTAAAACCCAAGCAGATCTTTCCTGGTATTTGGAATATTGCAGATTTATTATAAAAAAAATTTAGCCATCTTCTTTCTAAGGTGTGCACAATGGATCAGGGAGCAGAGATGTTGCTTCAGATCTCCAGCGTGAAGCTCGTCTCTGAATGTTTCTGTGAAACATATAAAAACAGGTCTAGAGCAAATGTCCTCACTGCGTAATATTTGGTATAGATTGCTAAGAAGGTAGCGCTGAACAAGGACAGTTTATTAATAATCAGGCAAACCCTTTTAGGTCCCTGCGATGTTGACAGTCTATAGCTGTCTTCGACATGGCCTGTAGTCTGTTTGATTTGAATCTAATGTGCTGTTGCTGTCAGGAGGAAGTTTGTCAGCAACGTAAAGTAGATTTTCTAAAGATGCGAGGCAGGTGTGTCGATGCCGCTCGGTGTGTAAATCAATCCCATGTGACTCTTCTCCGATAACATAAACCGCCGGTCGTGTTATCACACATGTGCTGGGGCATTATTAGCATCCGCAGGTTAGCGTATGGTTAGCGTATGATACCACCAGGATGCAACAATGGACTTGCAACACAGGTGTTTGTTTAAAGAGGAGATCTGACCGATTCGTATCATTGGACCTGGTCCGTGACATTTTTTGTCTCAAAAACCTGGAGCTGAAACTTCATGGATGAGATCTCATTGGGGTAGGGGGCTTGGTTGTTGTAAGATTTCAAAATTGCAGACGAAGTGTTCAGAACACCACCTGGACAAACAAAGTCACCCTTCTCTAGACTTATATGCAGTCAGAAGTTCCTACATGGTTTTTATGTGGTAGTTTTATTGTCCAATAAACCTCTGAGGGATTAGGTCTGATGGCAAACATGCAATGACTGTAGTTTATACGTCTGTGCCAGACAATGACCCACACTGACTTATTAGTTGAGGTAAGTCAATATAATAGTGAAAACAATATGTACAGAAAGTAATTCAGTAATGAAATTTCGGTGTTATCCTCCTTATGTTTCACTCGGTGGGTGGTTTGAAGCTCAGGAAGATCACCCATCATATATGGTCACTACGAGCTATCATTTGGATTTTCCTGAAATTCACTAAAACTGGATTTATTTTTGTAAGATGGAATGAAACACTGATGCAAAGCAGCCTGATCGCATTGCCCCATGGGGATATTCAGTATAGGGTCACAATGAACCAGGAACTCAAGGTGGGGGACACCCAGGACGGGATGCCAGTCCATTTCGGGGCACAAGGGGGGGGACACCCAGGACGGGATGCCAGTCCATTTCGGGGCACAAGGTGGGGGACACCCAGGACGGGATGCCAGTCCATTTCGGGGCACAAGGCGGGGGACACCCAGGACGGGATGCCAGTCCATTTCGGGGCACAAGGCGGGGGACACCCAGGACGGGATGCCAGTCCATTTCGGGGCACAAGGCGGGGGACACCCAGGACGGGATGCCAGTCCATTTCGGGGCACAAGGCGGGGGACACCCAGGACGGGATGCCAGTCCATTTCGGGGCACAAGGTGGGGGACACCCAGGACGGGATGTCAGTCCATTTCGGGGCACAAGGTGGGGGACACCCAGGACGGGATGCCAGTCCATTTCGGGGCACAAGGGGGGGGACACCCAGGACGGGATGCCAGTCCATTTCGGGGCACAAGGCGGGGGACACCCAGGACGGGATGCCAGTCCATTTCGGGGCACAAGGCGGGGGACACCCAGGACGGGATGCCAGTCCATTTCGGGGCACAAGGCGGGGGACACCCAGGACGGGATGCCAGTCCATTTCGGGGCACAAGGTGGGGGACACCCAGGACGGGATGCCAGTCCATTTCGGGGCACAAGGTGGGGGACACCCAGGACGGGATGCCAGTCCATTTCGGGGCACAAGGTGGGGGACACCCAGGACGGGATGCCAGTCCATTTCGGGGCACAAGGCGGGGGACACCCAGGACGGGATGCCAGTCCATTTCGGGGCACAAGGGGGGGGACGCCCAGGACGGGATGCCAGTCCATTTCGGGGCACAAGGGGGGGGACACCCAGGACGGGATGTCAGTCCATTTCGGGGCACAAGGCGGGGGACACCCAGGACGGGATGCCAGTCCATTACGGGGCACAAGGCGGGGGACTCGTGTGGGAACTCCATCTGCACTGTTAAAGAAGCATTCTAGGTGGTTCCATTCGGAAGATAGTTGATAGAGTGCCAAGAGCCTGCAATGCTGTCATTGAACTGAAATGGGGGTTACTTTGAACAGTCTAGAATTTCAGAAAGTTTTGCGATGTTGGACACTTCTCATTATTGTTGCAGTATTTGGTGTATATGACTCCATTGCCTCGAGGCCTTGGGACTATAAGATGAACGACATAGATGGCATAGAGATGGTGCGGCACTGACCTTTGAGTGATACTGTATCTGTGTTTGTCATCAATGGCTAATTGTCAGCATCCGGTTATCGTGGAAGATCACAGCAATCATTGAGCTGCAGTACATTCATGAAAAACACAAGATACCGGTTTTATAGTGAAGTACATACTTACAGAGAAGTTTAACGTGAAGCTCTTACTGCTTCAGATGAGCTTCAGATCCCTTTGTGCTCTTGTACGCGATGTAAGTGGCACAAACATGGGTAGATCTACGTTTTAAAATGACTTACAAAAGTGCTTGGTAGAACATGGAAGACATGCAAGAATTCAGTAAATAAACAATCAACAATGTAAACTTTTTATTTTTCAATAAACAAATGGCTTGATGGCGGGATGTCTTCCCACCTTTACTGGTAGCTTCGAGCGTTATGATTGGTGGAACCCCAAAAGGGCTGTGGCCAAGGACACACCATGTCAGCAGCGCCTTTAAATAGTCATTGCCTGTTTCACTCGTCTCGCTTTGCGTTTTACTGGGGCACGTAGGAGGCTGTAGGAGGCGAAAAGAATGTAGCCTTATAAAAACTGTGGATTTTGGGCTATTGGTCATGCATTGGGCGTAATTAACATCCTGTTAAAAATGATTTAAAAACTCTGTAGCCTGAAATTAATGTTTAGAGTGAAAACATCATGCATCACTTTAAAATGATCAAAATCAACATAAATCAGTAAGAAATAGCTGTAACAGCCTTTTGCTGCTTTCTGGATGAACACAGACTCGCTGTTGACCCGACACAGGAAGTGATTCGAGCACATTGTCCCTGTGGCAGTTTCTGTCACGTCTAAGGGACTCATCACATTTTCTTGGAAAACAAGTCTACAGCCGGAAAATCCACATCAATCCATGTGATTGATTTACCAAGTAAAACCGTACTGAGACAGCAGAACCACAGAAATGCAGATACTGTAAACACCGTTCATCTCCTTTTAGGCTCCATTTTACGAATTACATATTACATAATATGCATGCAGTTACATGTTAGTTTCTGAATGTGCATCACAAATGTTGCGGAATTAAATCTCTTCCTGCAGGTAATGTCTCATTATATTCTTTAAGTCTGTTATGACTACACCATAACCTAACAATTTAATTGGAAGAGACACGGATAACGACTGCGGACCCTTGCCTTGGCAACATCATGCTAGCCGTGTGGTTGCCAGGGCAATCCCCCTTCGGTGAGTGTCCCAGCACGGGCTGTGTGTCCCTCACACCTGAGATGTCGGGGCTTTGGATTGGTGATCTGGCCTTGGGACACAGCTTGCTCCATACTATTAGAGAAGCTATAACTGCGATGACTCACCTCAGCTCAGAGCAGGGGATTATACGTGATTGCGGTAGGGTGAGCCAACTTCTCTATTTTGTCTTGTTTCAGGAGAGCATGAGGGACTGTCCAAAAGACTGATGATTTGGGAACTGCTCACAGAGAAAAAAAGATACATGAAATGTCTCTTTATTTGGGATCAAACTACATTTCTTTAGCTTTGCTTCTCTTTCTCAGTCGTTTATTCCTCAGATCTTCACATTTCAAAACAATCCTTTAGTTCTCCTGCCATCTGAAGTAACAGGACTATTGTTCTCTACGCAAGAATGAAGTCATAATTAACGTTACTTAGAGGTAATTGCGTGGAAATTGTTTTTGCTCCCATCAACGTACTTAACACCAGCAAAATACACCACCTCACAATAAGCGACCATCTGCGAACACCTCCCTTTGGAATTGTTTTCGATACAGAAACTCTAGGCATGTAATTTGATTTTTTTCTGAATTATTTCTCCTAAAATCTGCCAGTGGGGAAATACATTAATATATGTGGGGCAACATGCTGCTGCGCTGTTGCCTCAGCCATCTGGGATCAGGGATTGGGTCTCTCCATGTGTAGAGTTTGCATGTTCTCCCCGTGTCACCGTGGGGTTTCCCAAGGAAATGTGACAAGTCCCTTAGACCAACGTTTCTCAAACTTATTTGTTCCGTATCCGCATAGATAGATAGATAGATTGATAGATAGATAGATAGATAGATAGATAGATAGATAGACATTATTACTATAGATAGATAGCATTACTATTATTATTATTATGCCTGACCTAATCTGACTGAACTCTGATTGGTGCAGAAGCGAGGCTAAGTGGACCGGCAGGAACCCTCTCACGAACTGGCAGGAACCCTCCCGCGGACCGGCAGGAACCCTCTCAAGGACCAGCACCGGTCCGCAGCCCATAGTTTGAGAAACGCTGCCTTAGACGTGACACAAACTGCCACAGTTAGGTTCACTGGGGAAATTGAATTTAAAAAAATGTGTGACTGCAATTAAAAAAATAAAAAATTTGTTTGGTTACTTATGGTTAAGGTCAGGGCTGGGTGGGATTTAAGTCTTCAAAGAGATATGAGTACAGGTCTGGGTGTGTGTATGTGTGTGTGCGTGTGAATTTGTATGTATTACACTGTGGGGACTCAATGTCCTCACAATATGATAAAAATCTGTAACTTTTTACCTTGTGGGGACATTTTTTCAGTCTGTCTCTGTCACATTTTCATTGCCCAGAGAATGCGGGGTGGGGGGCTTCACTGCTGCCACTGCCTTGCTGGATCCGTTCTTTGAGATGGTATTACTGGGCCACGTGTCACTAAAGTATTTAAGTGGCTTTTACTTTGCGGCATTCACATAGTGAATAATCATATGAAAGAAATAAAACGGAGTACTTAGGAATACCAGGGACGACACCCTCTGCAATACCAGGGACGGCACCCGCTGGAATACCAGGGACGACACCCACTCGCCGCAATTAAGACGGGTACCAGAATCGTGGCTCATGTGATGATCAGACCTGACCCTCTCTCGGAAATTGGTTTGCCGTTGAATGCAGGTGTCAGAGTTTTTGCCACTGTGCCAAGCGTGAGACAACATCAAACAGCTAATATCCAGCTATTGCAAATAGAAATCAAAAGTTCCACCATGAGGCTTACAACCAGGGAGCACTGGGTACATTGTTCAATTCTCAATTCAGTTTCTCAAGATGTTTGACAATTGTACAGTCTTCAGATCTCATTACACTTTACTATCAATGTATATATAGCTGGAGTCTTGCAAATGGTCCCTGATTGGGCTCCAAAGGCTTGTCTCTTTGAAAAGTTTTATTTCCCTGTTTCACTGACAGCTCTTTCTAGGCTAATCAGAAGCCAGTACTTTGGTTCCGTGTCCTGGTCCAAAATGAAATCTTACCTCCATACAGATAAACAGGTTTCTGTTTACCCGAGCCTTGAGCGAAATCAGAGGTGAAAATGACAAATGACAAAAGGAATGAGGAATGCGATTCGAAGCTGGGAAAAGGAAAATGAGAAATAGATGTTCCTCATGTGATTCCCGTTTGCCTTCTGCGGTTCCGGCTGCCCCGTTTAGAAAAAAGTGGCTTCACTACGTCCTCTTGGCCTGTGTGTTTCTGCAGGGGAAATATGTTGTTTGCTGTTTACAGAGCAGCCAACCAGCCTGAAGCTAGTAGGCACTAGATTGTAGGGAAGCCTCCGTTTTGAAAGTATGTCATACGATGCCAGATTAAGATTTTTGATACTGATTCAGTCTTTCATAATAAACATTTTGTAATAAGGCCAGATGTGCAGGTCATGGGGGCCATTCAGGATGCAACGCAAGGATTTTGACATACAAAATTTCCCTAGAAATTCTTTTGCCCTCTTGATAAAGGGGGGCATGTTCTCTGGCCTGTACATGCTCATCACTGCACCTTGAGAGTATAACGTATAGCTGTCACACGATTCTGGACATAAAAGCACATCCTTTAAACTCAGCATAGAACACACACATTCTCAGTCACAAAAGTATGTTTCTTAGTCTGCTGCTAGTGCCATTCCTATTCATTGGTACCATCATGCTGATGATTCATTCCGTTAACATACAACGATTGGACAGTGAAACTGAACTTATTAGTATGGTGGAGGGCTTCCTGTTCTGGCCAATACAGCATAATTTCTTCTTGGGAATGATAGATACAAGTCCTACACAGAGGTATTTTGAGTCATTCCTCTTGCACAATAGTGGCCGAAAAAAATATTTCTCGACTCCTCTAAAACACCCCAAAAATATTCACATTTGGTGACTGTGCAGGTCACGGGAGATGTTCAACTTCACTTTCATGTTTATCGAACCACACTGTCACCAGTCTTGCCATGTGTATTGGGGCATTTTCATCCTGACACATAGCAGCGCTCTCAGGGTACAAATGTTTGAAGCATTGGGTGAACATGGTCCTCCAGAATGGTTCGGTAGTCCTTGGCAGTGACGCGCCCATCATGAACAAGTAGTGGACCAAATGAATGGCGTGATATTGCAGCCCAAAGCAGTACAGATCCATCTCCATGCTGCACTCTGAGTTACGCAGCAGTCTGGGTGGTGAAGCCTGTGTGGGGCCTCTCCACATTGTAACTCGCTCAGATGTGGGAAAGACAGTAAAAGTGGACTCATCAGAGAACAATACATGTTTCACATTGTACACAGCCTAAGATTTGTGCTTCTGGCACTAATTTACACTGACATTTGGCATCGGCCCGGGCGGCTATAGCAGCCCAACCATGAATGAGCCCTGTGCAGCTCCTGATGAACAGATTTGGTGGAAACATGACAGTCGAGGTGCGCATTTAATTCTGGAGTGAGTTGGGCAGCTGTGGTTTTACACTTTTTTGGATACGATCGGGGCTGGTGCCTGGACATCCCTGTCAGACAGCTTCCTCTTGTATCCACAGTTACTCCTGTTGGATGTGGTCTGTCTTTCGTGGTAGTATGCCGTCATTAGCCTGCAGATACTGTGGCTCCCGATACACCACAAAGACTTGCTGTTATGCTCACAGATACAACAATGAGATACACACCAACAATTTGTCTACTTTTGAACTCTGTCTTCGATTATGTCATGTGGATTCCAGTACTTTATGTACAGCTGTGCCAACGGTGTCATTATACCTAAATTGTCTTTAACCCCCCCCCCCCCCACCAAAAAAATGTTTATTTATTGCCTTAAGTCATGAATAGCTTTTTATATTATATAGAAGTCTGTCATCGTCCGTCCCCCCCCCCAGCAAAGACTCAGCCCCCCCTATCCATTCATCTCTAACTATACACCTGAGCTGGGCTATTGCTTTCCTATTCTGCTCTTACTGATCGAATGTGCAATCAGCAAAGATTGGCCACCATAGGTGTGAGACCTCCAACACTATAAGCCAGGTTTGTCAGTTTTATTGTCCAACTCCTACAGTATATCCCACGATGACATTGAGTCATTTGATCTATGTCTGTAAGATTCTTCAGTCAGTGCCTAAAACATCAACACACCTGTTGCGTGCTAATTGCCACCGACAAACCCTGTGTTTACAAAACCTGGGACACCCAGGTACATGTGAAAACCCCCGGGACTTGGCCCTTGCATAGCTGTGAAATCTGCCGTGGGACTCAGATGTCAGTGTGACATTCCTACTGAATGATGAGTCAAACAACAGTTATGGTGTTACTTTCCCTAAAAGTATGACAAACCAGAAATGACTCCAGGCCACTGATTCAGCAGGAAATACCAAATAATTTGGAAAAAATGTTTTCTCTTATCACTTGCATCATGGTGGTGAGAAATGTGATGAATATGTCCTGTAAAATGTTTTAGCAAGAGGAAATCTGGTATCTATGGTGGATTGCATGCCTCGATAAGTGCTCCCCTCTCAATCTCTCCTCTCACCCCACCAAGACCCGCATCTGCGGGTGATAAGCTTTACTCTCAGTGCTGTGCATTGCGCTGTCCAATGGCTTTGTAGGGAAATTTCAGCTCTTAATGTATAATACTCGTGTAGAGGCTCCTCGTAAATCACAATAATCCCAGCATGTTTCTGTCAAGTCATTGCGATGATGTTTAAGTCAGAAATAAGTTTGCAGAAGATCACTTAATACTGCTATAACAAAGGTTTAATTTTTCTTTTATTTATACCAGCAAATTCCCCACTTTGTTTCTCTTGCGAGCGGCTACGCGAAGGCTGTCCAAATAATAAACCCCGGTAATATGCGGCAAAAATAAGAGAGAGAGAAAAAAAAACATTTGCAACTGAAATGCCATTAAGTGGGCTGGGCACTGTCCTCTTCCCTTTTCCCTAACTATAAGTTTGGTATGGAAACGGGCTGGTTGAAACGGACATCAGTCAGGGGGAAAATCGTTTTGCTAATATGAGTTCGGCATCTGCCATGCAGCTACACATTGTGAGTACCTTTTCACTTCATTGCACAGGCTGAAGAAATTTAATTTATTACTATTTATGTTATAGATTTGCATCGTTTAGCTAGGTTTCTGCACCACTAAGCGCAAGAGACACTTTAACTGATGCTTTAGGGGCAGAAACCCACACGCCCCCACGGCTGGGCGCAACTTCATCTTAACTTCACCAGTTTTTTCCGTCGTTTTAATATAGCCTACATCACAACAGCTATTTTTCATATTCATATCGGTGGTGTGAAGTTTATTGCGTTATATGCATGATGTTAGCGCGCTGAAATGTTAAATCAGAGAGTTATGTGCGTGTTTTTTCGTCTCTCTATCCTGGACGCTGTGTGTGTGAATGCCGCGATGTGCAATATGTCGCAATAGGTATTAATTTGCTGCGGGTCAATATCATTTTCGTCAGTGATGAAAGAGAAGGAGCCTTTCCAGATGAACCTGGGAAAACGCACACAGGCTACGTCAAAGGCTACCTGTCCTGCGGAACTTGTTCCCAGATGAACCGTTGGATAACTGAAACCATTTCAATGAAAGCCCACACTATACTCACAAAGGAAGGGAACGTAAACAGAGCCTTACAATAACTTCCCCATGCGAATCAAGGCAGCGATTGGATGGGCGGCAGGAAGGGATGTAGAGTATAAGGCCAGTATTCTGTGCTGGCGGACCTCAGATATTCCTGCAAGCGTTTCTTGTGACTGACACCGCTCCAAGAAGCATGAAATTCATTCGCCACTTCACCGTAGATCTATTTTTGTTCCTGTTTAAAATACCTCAGCAAAGCTGCAGATCTGTTTAAAGTCCGGCTGTGGAAATTAAAGGAATTAATGAGCAGCATCATGGACAATGAAGCGTGGCTCAGCACCTGCGCCTGGGCTGTTTTAAAGGGACAGCGCTTAATTAATAACACCGAAGTGACTTTTTGTAGTTGCATACTATATACTGCTTACCAAGTTCACGTATTAATCAGACTTTATGGCATGTTAATGTTTTAATGCTCATGTACAAGTACAGAGGGCATCTCTCACAAATCACACACCTGTCTTTTGCGGGTAGGAAATCGCTAACAGAACTAACAGAGAGGGTATAATTAACTTTTTCCACTGGACTGGAAAGACGCTGAAAAAAAGGGGATTTATATTCCCCCTTACATGGCTGGAGACATCACCCCCCCCCCCCCCCAATACTAAACTAATACTAAAGTTTTGTCCTTGACTGGAATAATTTAGAAAATTTCAGTTTATATGGCTTAGAAAACCTGCTGCAGTATTGTTAAGTGTACTATGCTCGGAGATAAACCAAAATCCCCGTTACCATTCTGTGGTTTCTATAGCCACTGTTTTTGTCTACTTATTGTGGAGAAGCCGTCCTGGGCTGCTTTGCACAGGTGACTGAACAGTGGGAAAATGGCCGGCTTTTAGTGACGCTTTCGTTGCGCTGTTATCTCACAGTTTAAGCATGAAAATCAAAGAAAAACAAACCTCATTTTCCTCCGTGGATTTGGGCACAATGCTGAGTGCGGCGGCACATTGCATCACTACTGGATGTGCTAACACAGGGTGTCACGGGTCTTTGTGGGGAATGACACCGTCTGGATGGATAGTTACGTAAGGGTACAATTGCGATTTTGGGAGACATCCATCATGCTTTTAAAGTCCTGTCTGGCCCATGTTTGATGGAGGAACTGCTCACAGAAGCTTGCCCATCTGGAGTCCTATATCACCCATGGCCGGGGGTGGGGGGGGGGGGGTCCACTTTCATTATCTTTTTTCAGCTGTTTGTGGTCCAGTCAGCTCTGCCACAAGGTGCCATGAAAAATCCTGGGGCTAGTTTATTTTTCTGGGGCCTCACTCAAACCCCCCAGATGTTTCAAAACTACATAAATAACTAGTGAGCAGAATCAGTAACTAACTGAACATGCTGGTTCATCCATCCATCCATCCATTTTCCAAACCGCTTATCGTACTGGGTCGCGGGGGGTACGGAGCCTATCCCGGAAGCAATGGGCACGAGGTAGGGAACAACCCAGAATGGGGGGCCAGCCCATCGCAGGGCACACTCACACACCAGTCACTCACGCATGCACACCTACGGGCAATTTAGTAACTCCAATTAGCCTCAGCATGTTTTTGGACTGTGGGGGGAAACCGGAGTACCCGGAGGAAACCCCACGACGACATGGGGAGAACATGCAAACTCCACACACACGTGACCCAGGCGGAGACTCGAACCCGGATCCCAGAGGTGTGAGGCAACAGTGCTAACCACTGCACCACCATGCCGCCCCCCATGCTGGTTCAGCATCAGCTAAATAAGGAAGGTGTTTATATGGTGCACTGACTGTTTGTAGCCAACATGCTCAGACCCATTGGCTTGTCTACCTCTGTCTTACAGCTGCTCGCCTCCTCTTTCGTCTGGGCTGCCAGCCACCAGCAGCCTCCCACGTACCACTTCCGTGACCCCGTGAGCCAGCAGGTGCTGGTATGCGAGCAGTGTCCCCCCGGCACGGCGGTGCGGAGCCACTGCAGACCGGGCCGGCCCACGGAGTGTGCACCGTGCCCGGCCAGCCACTTCTCCGAACACTGGCACTGGGGAGATTCGTGCCGGCACTGCACGGCTGTCTGCAAGGAACGCCAGCTGGTCGAGAGGGAGTGCAACGGCACGCACGACCGGCTCTGCAAATGTGTGCCAGGGCACCACCTAGAGGTGGAATTCTGTGTGCGACACTCAGCCTGCCCCCCCGGGTCTGGGGTGGTCCTGCCTGGTAAGTGCAAAGACTGGAGGTCATGCTGGCAGGCCGTTACTCTGCCAAAGGTAGCTCTTTTACAATCGATAACTTATTAAAAATAAGGGTAAGGACATGATAATTATACGTGAAGCTGTGTACATCCCAGACGAGAGAGAGGAGCACGCGCTGATTACAGCGCGTTGCCACACCCACCACACAACAAACCACCTGAGTGCAACCATGTGCTGGGCGATACCTCAGCACCAAACTAGTCCAAATGGACCAGTCTTAGTTTTTTCCAGTGGCTGGGGTGCCAATCCTGCCATCAACCCCTACGTTTTTTCCTGTAAGTTGGAGGACCTCCTTATAGGGCTGGGTGTAGATTAACGTCATACCCAGGACCAAGCAATAGCAGGTTAAGGGCCTGACTCAAGGTCCCAACGGATTAGGACCACTCATAACATTCACAGGATTCAAACCAGCAACCTTCTGATTGGTGGGACAGAGCCCTAGCCTCATAGCCACCAATCCGCCCCAAATAAGCTAATAAAATGTTTTTTTTTTCTGTTGTGGGCAAATAGTCCCCCTTTTGTTCTGTGGAGCAAGGCTACACTTTGATAGCTGTTCAATATTTTCACGTAATCGGACTCTCGTGGTTCAGTACAATCCTCCACTTCTTTAATTCCCATAACCATGGGATAAGATAACGCTGTAGGAGGGCAAAGCCCATGTGGTTCTGCATATAAAGCATGTGTGGGCAATCATTACAGAAGCATACATACCCACAGGCGCTGACAGGAAGTGTCCTTGGGAGCTGGGTATCCCAGCTTCCCACCGAGTCAGTGAACTGACTGTACAAGACTTCGGGATCCATTCGTCCCTTGGTCACTTCCTTCCTGATTTAGCTCACCAGGTTCAAACGGGGCGCATGTGCAATATGCTTCTATAATGACAGAAGGGCTGCCCCTTTCTCTGCCAGGAGACAGTCAAGCAGTATTTGTTTTTTTGATTAATCTCCCCACGATTTCAGCCATCTCGCGGTATAGAGCAATCTGTTATTTCATTGCTAACCTTTCCCAGAATTCCAGTGAGATTTCAAATGGCCTCTATTGTCCACCATAACCTGGACGGAGAACAGAGAAGAACCTTTCTGTCTTTCATATTCCTCATTTTATCCTGAGGTGTGGTCGTCCTTCCTTGGGGAAAAAAAATAGATAGTAGATAGTAGAAGTGTGGTGTCTTACGGCAGGAACAACGTAAGCTAGATAACGAGAACCCGACCAGTCTCTTGGTAGCCAGGGAAATGCCTCATGGATTCACACAAAGTATGTACTATTAAAAGAAAAGAGAGGGCTATTCATATGGTGGCAGAGGCAGGAACTAGTAACTGAATGTGGAGGATTTGGACCTTTGGCGTCACTGAAGTCATACTGCAGAGCAAAAAGTCATGAACTTCTGGACAATCGACGCTATAGTTACCGTTGCCGTGACCCACTAGGAAAAGTCCTGGACTTTCTATAACTTTGTGGAGTCTGGAGACACAAATACTTTGGCATAGCCCACCATTTGGTATCGCATCACCTAAACGCTGTGTGGTGCTGAGGACCACCGAGAGGAAATGGGTGCTGAGATCTTGCAATAATAATTCGGAGAAAGGGGAATATGGGCCTTTGGAAGGTCCCTTTCTACAGCTGTATGTTAAAATGCAAACCGACCAAACGAGAAACGGGTTTCAGAGTGGGAGCATAATGACGTGGCAACCATGCGAAGACATTATTCTTTTCTGTCTGAATGATAATGTGTGGGTATCAGTGTATGTCAGGGGGACAGGTAACTAGCACTCCTTATGTAAGTTAGTGGTGCGTGTACTGGCCTGCTCCAAGCACCAGTTCTCCTAGCCTGTGGTGGTTCCAGTGGTATAGAATATCCTGCGTTATCGTCAATAACTGTTGTTGCCAGATACACGTTGGTGGACCTTGGTGCATGCAGACCACAGTGTTGGTGGGCAGAGAAACTTGGGAAGGTCTCTTCCAGCCGGCTTCCATAAACCGGACCCTTCCACCTGGTTGTGGGCTGTCTTGGTTCCTCTCTTTGTACTGCACTTATCTGTGAACAGAGAGACCCAGTTCAGGCATGACAAAAAGACAGCACTGTGTTGTCTGTGAGGCAAGCATTCATTGGACCTCCAGTCAGTGGAGATGACAAGCTGGCTTTCCCGTGATAACTTCACGAGGGTTCAGTTGTGAGTTTAATGAGTACTGGCCATTTCAAATTTGCCTCTGCACAACGATTATGCTATATGGTATTTAAATATAAAATCTAAATATAGTTTGCTTCTTTCAGTTCCCCATATGGTCTCTCAGCTAAGCCCAGCTGATTGTGTGTGATGCAGAAATGTATGTTTTACTTGATTCCTCAGGCATGACATAGTTCCTCAGTTATTTGTCTAGTGAAATGAGCACCTCTGTCAATGTCAATGATACCTGGATTCCCTAACCAGCACGCGAAATCTCTCAGTGCGGCAGCAAATTTGTGCGACTGTTCTTACATCTTCCTTCCTGCAAGAAAGGTCTTCTTTCCATGCTGAACAGGTATCTGTTGTCAATAATTCACACACTGTATTTATATTCACAGCATTTAGTTATTTGCGTAAAGTCAACCTGTGTGTTTACAAAAGGTCCCTAATTATAGAGCAGGCTTGAATTGGCTTTCTCACAAAATTCCATTGACACATTACACGGCTAGCATACCTGAGCTGCCATTATGGAAAATCATGGCACCAATTCCAAAAGCGTATCGGCCATCCCCGGCCTGTTCCCATCATCCGTTGGGTCAGAGGAAGCATTGCCTTTTGTGACGTAATCCATGTAATAGAGGGGGTCCTGACATTTGACAATAGCTAGAATAGCAGGGCTACTGATTGGAAGTTAGGTGACTTGCAACTAATATGGCGTTGTGGATTGGGTTGCCATGTTCATGGGCAATGCTGAAAGTATTGCAGGACTAGTAAATAGCAATGGTGTGTCCTGAGGTGAGGGTAGATGCCCACATAAGGCAAATAGCTCAGTTATTTGAGAAGAGATCTTGAAGGGCAGGGCATCTCTTTAAATGATGTTGTAAATTGATGCACAAGCAGAGAGAAATGAGCTGTAAAGAGAGCATCGGGGGAGCTTGCACCTGGTCGCTTGCACTGGGGCGCTTGCACTGGGGAGCTTGCACCTGGTCGCTTGCACTGGGGAGCTTGCACTGGGGAGCTTGCACCTGGTCGCTTGCACTGGGGCGCTTGCACTGGGGAGCTTGCACTGGGGCGCTTGCACTGGGTCGCTTGCACTGGGGCGCTTGCACTGGGGAGCTTCCACTGGGGAACTTGTACTGTGTAGCAGAGTATTGGAAAGATAATACTGGGCCGAGATTAGCCATTATCAACTAGGGTACAAACATGGGGTGTGCTATCTTCTAATGTCGAAGGAAAGAAGATGGGTCAAGAAATGAACAATGGGTTAAAGCTGCAGATTGAGAGGCAGAGACTGTCAGGGAGGGACTGAGCAGGAGTGAAGAGGAGGAGCCAGCAAAGAATGCAGTGGCAGCAACTGCACGATGAGGGGAGGGTAAGAAGACAATTCAGCAGATTGAGCAAAGCCTTCTCACGAAATAAGGGCTGGAATGGTTTGTTTTTAAGGAGGTTTGCCAGTGTCTGGCAAGATAAGCAAGAGGTATGCTAAGCAGGACATAATCAGATATCCATTACCCAATAAACGTGCCCTGATTACAGTATGTTACAGCTTTCTAACAGAGCTGCAGGGGGGAGGGGGGTTTGTGGCTCGCTCAGTGGGTAAAACCTCAGTGCTTGTGCTCTAGAGCAGAAATTTCCCAGTTCAAGCCTCAACAGAATAGTCACACGTTCATCAAGCCCTTGAGCAAGGCCCTTTACCTCCAGTGCCAGTGCACACTGGATGACCCTGTGCTGCAACCACCACGCATGCTCCCACCTGTGCCTCATGGAGACCAGAATCAGGTGGGTAAAAAGAGAACTTCCCCCATAGGGATAAATAAGGTATCACTATTCCGTTGCGTTTCGGCACATGACAACCGGTGAGATAAGCTGAGATGTTGCGAAAGAAACCCATGTTTATGTGGTCAGGAGGGCATGAGAGTCCTGGGACAATGGTGCAGAATTTGGGGGGGGAGGGGGGGTTACGGTATAACACAGCGTTTTTGGTATACTGCACAAGAATTGGGTATATAGCAAATTTTTTTACCGGGGTATAATGTATGGACAGGATGATGGTATGAAAAATAGTTGCCGCCCAAGACTAATGCAGTGTTGTGAGATTGTGGGAGGAGCAAGAATTAGATGTGGAAGGAAGTGATGGGGCTGTCTGCGTGATACAGTGCTGTCCGCGTCATACAGTGCTGTCCGCGTGATACAGTGCTGTCCGCGTCATACAGTGCTGTCCGTGTAATACAGCGTTGTCATTCAGACAGCATCCATTTTTTTTAGTTTTGGTAAAATTACATCAAAACTCAACATTCAATATGCTGTTTATGTGGAAGAATTTCAGACTTAAACTTTCAGACTTCGAAAATATTTTCCAAATAAGTATTAATAAATCCTGTGCTGTCATTAAGGTCACATTACTACAAAGTAATTACAACAGGAATAGCAGTGATAGTATAAAAACAGTAATAATACTCAGGGCCATCGGATGGGCATGGGTATCCTGCCAGATCCAGGGAGCCTAGCCCTTCATAGGGGACCCACAATCTACAGTGGAGGGGCTCCCTGCTCGGCAAAATCTACCAAAGCCCCCCCCGCCCTCCCCCCACTCATTCGATCGACCGTGGGACCAATATTTCTTCAGCTTAAAAGTTGAAAGTGTCAACCCACTTAAGCAGAGGGGGCAGCTCGTCCCTGACAATAAGAATCCATGGCTCTTTTTCATAGAACACCAGCATGTGCCAATCTAACTTAATTACTGTATTTCATATATAGCATGTTTCATAGCTTTTACATAGGGTGACATTTAAGGGTAGCCCTGTGCAGGGGTGCCGCTAGAGATTTTGGGCCCAACGAAAGCGTATTGTATGGGGCCCCCAACCCAGACCAATCCAATTATGTTCCAAATTCCTTTTGAACCTCTGTGTGGTATCGTCCTAATTTTCCCTCCTTTTTTGTGTCTCTGCCTGTGTTTGTCTTGGCTCCAGGTGATTATGAATTTCACATGTCAGTACATAATTATGTGTTTTATCCTGGGCACAGGCACAGAATTTCAGTTTCATTATGATGCATCTTAAAATGAGTGTGGATTCAAGGAAGACAAAATCCCTTTGATTTTACCAGCTCATAAAGCTCAGGAGATATGGGTTATGTACCCAGTCATACGGCATGACCCCAGGCTACAAGCTTTCCTTGTCTAGCTTGCTTATGGGAGTTTTACTTACACAAAAGTGCTCTGAGGGCAGAACGAAAAATTGGTTTAGAGAGATAACCAATTAGATTGTATATGAGGTAGGTCCAAGCAACTTGAGGAGGCAGGACCAAGGCATCAGATTGGTTGGTCCCACATCCTCTAGTTGCTTGGACTCACTTCATCTACAATCTGATTGGTTATTTTTGCCCTCAGAACACTTTTGTGCAAGAAAAAAGAAAAACTCCCATGAGTGTTTAGATTGATACACATTTCTATCAGGCACTATGAGACAACATACTTTGAAATACTTCCCAGAATGTAGACTTGTGTTGTGCAAGGAGACAGCTGTTGGCTTGTTATTGGAGAATGTTATACTGCTCACAGCAGAATGGACAAAGCAGAATGCATATAGCCTGCTTGCAGAGGTCTTTGCATTGTCAGGGACTGAAAGTTGCTTGTTTTGTATTGGAGTTTTCCTGAGTTTTGCAGTTTGAAGGGGAGTTTGTACGTTTATGACATGAACCTTGAACTATGAGTACTTTGATATTACGGCAAAATGCCGATCAATCATAAGTCGAGCTTAGTGGCCACCATCGTCTAAACGGTGCCAACTTAGCAAGTGGCTTTACCTCTGATCTGACCAGTGTTACTATTGGTTGTGGCATGAACTTCCCCTGCTTACCATAAGTTACCATACATTTCAAGTCATTATGGCTACGTTCACACTGCCAGCCACATCGTTCAGTTCTGATTTTTTGCTCAGGTCGGATTTGTCTATCTTGACGGTTCACATTCATAACTACAAGTGACCTGTATCTGACTGTAATGTGAACGCATCGGTCCTCCGAAACGTCACGCATGTGCACACTGATACATTTTTACACGGGTCAATTGTGTCACCGACAACAAAAAACATCATATCTGTGGGACGACTCATGGCATTAAAAATGGAGGCGTTAGTAGCTCACGCATGTATCGCACTTTGCTCTGGAGGACGACAAACAGTGAATCAGCCGTACATGAGCAGGTGGAAAAGGCGGTTAGCTTTTTCTGTTTTCCCAGTTATTGCTGGAGCTGCTGCACCAAGAGATGCGTGGGTACGGGCCTGCCGGCGCAGGCTGATGATGTCAGCGAAGGCGTGTAAGCCAAGAGCCACATGAATTCCGATCGGAGCGTTCACATTCAGGTCGCATGGCCGCGAGTCGGATACGTATCCGATTTAGTACCATGTATGAAAGTGACACAAATCCGATTTGAGAAGATCAGATTTGTGTGTCCACACAGCCCTGAAAAGATCAGATCTGTGTCACATTAAGGCAGAAAATCCGATTTGAGTCACTTCAGCATGGCAGTGTGAAGGTAGCCAATGATTGCTTGAGACTGGGCTCGTATGCATCACAAACAGAACTCATGGTCTGGCTCTCGCAGACTCTATGTCCCATGCACATGTAACACATCCCACACTGAAAGTTCTCCTAAAAAATACAAACATCTCCCATTCATAGCAGATGAAGGGTGAAAAGCCCGACTCAGTGACTCAGCTACCAACTAAATGCACAAAAGCATGGATGGCAGGATACAGCCGAGGTAACTGGGTTCATGTTTACATTAGCATGCTGTGCTTCACACAAAGAGCAGAAATGTGGAACTGGCATAAAGAGGTATTAAAATATCCACCAGATATTGACTGTACCTTTCAGTTGCACCATCGCAGTTGTATAAACGTGGTTAAAATAAATACGTATTTCGAGGGAAGATAAGCATGCTGTAAGATGAATGTTGTGGGCGGGACCTGCTATGAAAGGTTACTGAAATAGACGCTTTTATGAGGAAGCTTTTATTCTATGGTCAGAATGCAAAAAACAAGAGGTGATATTTGTTTTAAATGACTCAGTCTGCATTGTGTAGTCATGTAGAGACTGCAAGGTGTTGGGGAGGATGTATTCATGCAAGTTACTTAATTACAATGGATTTTCCCCATGACCCATGACTAAGATAAGGAGTCTGAAGGCGGCTGGATGCATTTTTGTTAAGTCTGGCACCTTCCTGCGCTCAGGATTTGATGCTCCAATCCTCTCCGCCCTGACATCTGTTCTGCTCTTCCATGTCTTCCCTCCTGATGGGGCTTTCATCCCATCTTCATCCCGAATTAAAGACCCCCTCCCTTCTGTCCCATCCAGAGGGTCTTACAACAGAGCGACTGGGCTTTTTTTCCCCTTATTTTGGGAAGGCCAAGGTCACGCTTTATGCGGGATTTGTTTGTGTGTGCGTGTCACGCAGCTGACTGAGCCCAGTGTGTCCGCACTCCACGAATGAATCACCACGAATGTCGTGTTCGGTGACCAAATATTTAGTGTAATTTTCACTATTATGGCGGGAGCCGCAACCTCGAGAATTCCCCGCTTAGTTAATTATCTGCCAAAGAAAATTCCGGAAGTTTCACTTCACGCAGTTGAAGGCTTCGCCAGCTCTCTGCTGTTACTGGGCCGCCGCCAATAATAATGATGTCAGTTCGTGCCGAAGGAACAATCAAATCAAACATTAACAAGGGAGAGAAAATAGAAGCACCCATATCCTCCTCCTGTTTTTCTAGGCTCTCCGGAGCGGAACACTGTTTGTGAGAAGTGTCCCAAGGGATATTTTTCCAGCGTGGCCTCGGCTGTGGAGGCCTGCATCCCGCACCAGGACTGCAGTGCCCTGGGGATGCGGACGCTGAGGGTCGGGACAGCGGCCCGGGATGCCATGTGCGAGCGGGGAGATGAGTGCTTCCCAGGACATGCCATGTGCCATACCGGTAAGTACGATCTGGCTCAATGCCTTCTCCACCAATCATATCCTGAGGCTGACACTTCAGGGATTAATCACAGAGGAAATTTCAGCCATTAGCGATGATGTCGCTGTTGGTCATCGAGTTGGTTTGTTGACGCACTGCAGACTGTTTATTCGTTATTCTATCTACTCATACGCCATTACACTAATATTTGTGCTAATGGTGCACACAGCTGATAAGCCCCCCCCCCCCCCCCCCCACACTTTTGCTCCTCTGCTCAGGCACACTGCTGTGTGAAGAGATCATCTTCCAGTTCCTGGGTTCGAAGCAGCTGTCTACGCTGCAGTTGGACTCCCTGTCGGACCAGCTGCCGGGCAGGAAGGTGGACCGGCGGAGCGTGGAGCGAATAAAGAAGGCATGCGGTGCCCAGCAGGGGGTGCTGCTGTTGCTCAGGCTATGGAGGGAGCAGAACCGTGATCAGGAGAGGCTCTTCGGCATTATCGGAGGTTCGCGAACTATGTCTCTACATTGTGGTGGTGGCGGGGAGGGGCAGCAATGGGGCCCCCTATTGGCCACAAGCAGTAACTACATTAAATATCAAATGAACACAGTCCTTATTTTGGAGAAGCTGAAGCCGCATGCTAACCAGCTAGCTACAATCTTCTGACTCCACTGGCCAGCTCTGAGATTGAACCTAGCTCTAACACTGAATCTGAGATTCAGATTCTTTATTGTCATTGTATGGAGTGCAGTGCAATCTTAGTAGCAGTCCAGTTGGTGCATTGTGGACCTGCATACCATAAATACATGAGTACGGTGCAATAAATGCAATTACCAGTGCAGTTAATCCAGATAAAACAGCTGGATGTTGGTTGAAGTGAGCACAGTGAGAAAAAAAAAGACGTATGGAAACTATTAGATGTAGGACATCACACAAGACATGATAAGACGATGTTCGGATAACACAGTAAATTAGAATATTGCAGTGAGGCTGTTGTCTGCCCCCCCGGCCGGCCACATAGTTGGCAGTGTTCATTTCACGACTGGCGCTGGGGTAAAAGCTGCTCCTTAGTCTGTTCTTCCGTTACTTATTTAGTGTTTGAAACATCTGAGGGAGGCTGGGGCCCCAAGGGGCTCCAGTTTAGCCAAACCTTCACTCCTACTAGCAAGCTCTTTCCCATTCTGGTTCACGCTACACCACCGCAATGTTTAGCACTCTGGCTGCAGGGCTTACATGACATTTGTAAGGAAATATACTGGTTAAGGACTGGGGTCTTCCATAGCCTCTCTTTGGTCTGGCTTTTGGTCTAAAAAATTCCCAAATCATGGCATTCCTGCATCAAAAACACACAGTATTCCGATATTAAGTACATTAGAAACATGTCAATTCCCACCATACACCATGCTGTGGATCCACAGCTTAAATAGGGGCTATGTTCTTGTTCCCATTCATAAGAGCTAATTTGAGAATTCAGCTGTGGCGGTTGAGTAGAAGCCCAACAGGTGGCGCCATGGTAACTAAAATGGTCACCAAATTAGAGCGGCAATGTGCCTGCCAAATGTGAGTGTTCGCTGCTGGGGGAAGGAGCCACAGCAAGAAATGCAGGTATCATGCTTCCACCTAAGTCACCCTGAAGGTCTCAACCAGCCGCTGCATGCTCAAACCAGGCCACAGTTCCGGATAATTGCATATCAGTGCTAAATGCAATGGGGAGTGACATATTTCACAGAATATTGCTTTTAATATTTCCAAGTATTCTGGAGATGGGCAGGCGGGAAACATGCCTGAAAGCTCACATGCTAATGGCGCCACCTCTGGCCACAGGTGTGAGCCGCTGTCACAGGATGTTGTCAAGATGTGCAAGCCCCAGCAACGTCACCCCGCAGGACCTGCGGAGCGTCGCAGACAGCCTGCCGGGAAACAAGGTGGAGGACAAGGACTTCCAGCAAGTGGTGCAGTCGTGCCGGCCACGGCAGCAGCTGCTGCAGATCCTGTACACGTGGAGGATCCACAACATGGAGCAGGACGTAGACAAGGCGCTGGGGCACAGCCTGCGCAGGCTGCGCAGCCGTGACGTGCCACGGAACCTGCTCAAGTCACTCAAGAATGTCAGCAAGATCCTTAGCGGCTTCTTCACGGAGAAGACGTACGAGAAGCTTTTCTTCGATATGCTCAAGGTTAGCAAGGGCCTCACGTCCCAACCTACCGATGACTAGGCAGGAGGCAGATGAACAGTCACCCGATGTAAGGCTGCCTTATGAGCTGATCGGCACTTCGCCGTAATATCTCAGTGTATATTTGGACTGCAAAATAAATAAATTAATAAACAAACAAACAAACAACAATAAAAAATGGTCTAGTAAACATGCAATGTGGTGTTACATTAATGTACATAAAACTGTAATTTATTTCATTTTTTATGTTGATGTTTCAAAAAATATATATGACATTAAGTTTTCGCTTAATGGCCACTGAAATACAAGAATATTTTCTCCCAGTTCAGTTTTTTATAATTATTATTATTTATATCCGGACAGTTGGTACAATTATGTCCATTTTGTACAATAAACATACTGCACTCGCCGATTCCAGAATAATTTATTTGCACATAGCAAGTTATTTTTACTGAGCAAAATATCTGTAATTATCATTTACACAATTTCATTTTTAATTAGATAACTGTACATCAGCAACAACATAAATTTCGACAACTCATCAAATTAGTTAATATAGGCAGAGTTCATGACCCATGTGTAACCAATCTGTATGTTTTGTAAGCATATAAATGACATTTTTATTTCAAAATAAAATTGCTTCATTGACTGGTTCTTTAATACTTCATGCCCGTGGAGTGTTTTGGCAGTATTATTTACATTGGGTCTTTAATAAAGGTACTTTTAATTACTTTTCATTATCAATCGGTGGGCTTCCACTCCCAGTTCACTACATATTTTGCTCGTCAGTCCTTGCCCCCCCCCCCCCCCCCCACGGCAGCATGACCAGGTAAACGACACTCACTCCTATCTGACTGTCCACATAAACATGCGCATCACGCAGCCCCAGCAATAATCATTATAACGATTATAACGAGTTACTGCATAATTAATATCCCCGCTGACTTAATCTGATTTCCCTGGGCTAAAGGCAAGAGATTCACTTTATTTCAATGTAATTTTTGTTGTAACGTACCTAGTCCAGCGAAGACTTCTGTAATTGACACTTTTACAATTGACAACAGCATCAGGGGCCCTGAGTGACAGGGGCCCTGAAAACTTTGGAAAATAACTGGATTTGTCTGGACTGGGGGGCCCAAAATGATATCAGAATCAGTGTTATTGGCTAAGTGAGTGTGTGACGCACACAAGGAACTTGATTCCGACAGTTGGTGTCTCTCCGTTACAATACAATAGAACAAAACAATACAGATTAAATACAAAATAAATCTTATTTACATGACAAACATGTACATAAAGTGCAAACGACGTACAAGTTGCAAAATGTATGGTATGTCCTAGATTCAGTGCAGTGGTGTGTTGTGGGTGGAGCAGGGTGTAGCAGTCAGGGAAATGTGTAGGTTGGTGTTGCACGTCAAATGTTTCTAAAGGTTTTGGCTTGAGGGAGGAGACTGGTCCTGGTCTGCTGACTTCTGAATCATCTGCCAGAGCAGAGGAGTTCAGAGAGACAGTGCCCAGGGGGTGATGAGTCGGTGATAATTTTTCCTACCCTTTTCCTGGTTCTCGAAGTGGACAAGTCCTGGACAGAGGGCAAGGGAGTACCAAAGATTCGTTCTGTTGTCCTGACAGTCCATTGCAGTCTGTTCCTATTCGGTTGCTGCTCCATACAGGACTGTGATGGAGGAGCAGCGGACGGACTTGGTGACTGCTGAGAAGAACTGGATCAGCAGTTCCAGTGGGAGATCGTACTTCCTCAGCTGTAACAGGAAGTACATCTTTTTTGAGGTCTTGGGAAATGATAGTTCCAAGAAACTTGAAGGTTCCCACAGATGACACAAGGGTGCTGTGTTTGGGGCCCAAAATCTCTAGCAACGTCCCCTGACCGGGTGGCCATGTGTACATCAATATGAGATGCAGTTTGGGAACCACTAGCCGGTACTAGGAGCAGTCTATTCAACATCATGGTTTTCAGAGAAAAATGAGAATTGCCTATCGAACATGGTACAAAACATGAATTTATGCCGGTTTACCGATTTTCTGACTGGACAGTACCAATGAACCTTATGAAGAGGTAATGCTGAACTCCAGAGAAATCACGCAAAATTTGTTTCACTTAAATTAAAAGCTAATATAGTCGCCATTAAATTTTATTGCGACTCTCAAGGAATTATCCCTCATTAAATTCAATAACACAAAATGAAATGATGACTTGCCTGCACATGCCTTGTCTCCTGATGACTTGCCTGCACATGCCTTGTCTCCTGATGACTTGCCTGCACATGCCTTGTCTCCTGATGACTTGCCTGCACATGCCTTGTCTCCTGATGACTTGCCTGCACATGCCTTGTTTCCTGTTGTCCCTCTGGTGCCCATCTCGTCTCCTAGTGTCCTGCCTGTGTCAACTTCATTTCCCTGCACCTGCCTTGGCTCCCTTTGTCGCCTGGGTGTCTCCTCATTGCCTCAAGCATCCCCTACTGGTTGCCACCAGTCTGATGCCCGACCCTCAACCTGCTGCCAGGCTGATGCCCGACTCCCCAGATGCCTCCTGACTCTCCGGTTACTGCGAGACCGACACCCGACTCCCAAGCCGCCACCTGACTCTCGGCTTGCTGTGAGACCGACGCCCGACTCCCAAGCCGCCACCTGACTCTCCGGTTGCTGCGAGGCCGACGCCCGACTCCCAAGCCGCCTCCTGACTCTCCGGTTGCTGCCAGGCCGACGCCCGACTCCCAAGCCGCCTCCTGACTCTCCGGTTGCTGCCAGGCCGACGCCCGACTCCCAAGCCGCCTCCTGACTCTCCGGTTGCTGCCAGGCCGACGCCCGACTCCCAAGCCGCCTCCTGACTCTCCGGTTGCTGCCAGGCCGACGCCCGACTCCCAAGCCGCCTCCTGACTCTCCGGTTGCTGCCAGGCCGACGCCCGACTCCCAAGCCGCCTCCTCACTCTCCGGTTACTGCGAGACCGACACCCGACTCCCAAGCCGCCACCTGACTCTCGGCTTGCTGTGAGACCGACGCCCGACTCCCAAGCCGCCACCTGACTCTCCGGTTGCTGCGAGGCCGACGCCCGACTCCCAAGCCGCCTCCTGACTCTCCGGTTGCTGCCAGGCCGACGCCCGACTCCCAAGCCGCCTCCTGACTCTCCGGTTGCTGCCAGGCCGACGCCCGACTCCCAAGCCGCCTCCTGACTCTCCGGTTGCTGCCAGGCCGACGCCCGACTCCCAAGCCGCCTCCTGACTCTCCGGTTGCTGCCAGGCCGACGCCCGACTCCCAAGCCGCCTCCTGACTCTCCGGTTGCTGCCAGGCCGACGCCCGACTCCCAAGCCGCCTCCTGACTCTCCGGTTGCTGCCAGGCCGACGCCCGACTCCCAAGCCGCCTCCTCACTCTCTGGTTGCTACCAGGCCGACGCCTGACTCCCAAGCCGCCTCCTGACTCTCCGGTTGCTGCCAGGCCGACACCCGACTCCCAAGCCGCCTCCTGACTCTCCGGTTGCTGCCAGGCCTATGCCCGACTCCCAAGCCGCCTCCTGACTCTCCGGTTGCTGCCAGGCCGACGCCCGACTCCCAAGCCGCCTCCTGACTCTCCGGTTGCTGCCAGGCCGACGCCCGACTCCCAAGCCGCCTCCTGACTCTCCGGTTGCTGCCAGGCCGACGCCCGACTCCCAAGCCGCCTCCTCACTCTCCGGTTGCTGCCAGGCCGACGCCCGACTCCCAAGCCGCCTCCTGACTCTCCCGTTGCTGCCAAGCTGATGCCCGACTCCCAAGCCGCCTCCTGACTCTCCAGTTGCTGCCAGGCCAATGCACGACTCCAAAGCCGCCTCCTGACTCTCTGGTTGCTGCCAGGCCGATGACCGAATCCCAAGCCGCCTCCTGACTCTCCGGTTGCTGCAAGGCCGACGCCTGACTCCCAAGCCGCCTCCTGACTCTCCGGTTGCTGCCAGGCCGACGCCCGACTCCCAAGCCACCTCCTGACTCTCCAGTTGCTGCCAGGCCTACGCCCGACTCCCAAGCCGCCTCCTGACTCTCCGGTTGCTGCCAGGCCGACGCCCGACTCCCAAGCCGCCTCCTGACTCTCCGGTTGCTGCCAGGCCGACGCCTGACTCCCAAGCCGCCTCCTGACTCTCCGGTTGCTGCCAGGCCGACGCCCGATTCCCCAGCCGCCTCCTGACTCCCCGGCCAATACCAGGCCAGACTGGGCCGACCCACAGGTGGAATTAGGGTGGGACCCTCTAGGCCTTGCCCTAAGACCCGCTCCTTGGGTCCCTGCCTCAGTGTGATTTTCCTGGCTTTATTTGAATATGTATTTGTTACTAGGCATGGATGATGCTGTATATCTGTATTCAATACTACTACAGTAAGTATCCAGTAATCCAAGTATTATTAACTGGTGTCGATACTACTAAATATTTATTATGATAATTATTATTCTAAATATACTCCGGTTTCCCCCCACAGTCCAAAAATATGCTGAGGCTAATTGGAGTTACTAAATTGCCCATAGGAGTGCATGTGTGAGTGACTGGTGTGTGAGTGTGCCCTGCGATGGGCTGGCCCCCCATCCTGCCTCGTGCCCATTGCTTCTGGGATAGGCTCCGGACCCCCCGAGACCCAGTAGGATAAGCGGTTTGGAAAATGGATGGATGGATGGATTATTCTAAATATTAACATTATTACTCTCAAAACGCTGTTGTATATCTAAAGATAAAAATAAGGAATCCTATTACTTAAGGTAGACATCAGATTTTTTTAAAAGGTATATCCCCCAGTTATATAGGGACCAATCATAGTTTATCAGAGAAATATCATACAGTATAAAAAAATGGTATAAAACATAAATTTATGCCGGTTTGCCAAATTTATAAGCTGACTGGACAGTGTTAGTGAACCTCACGAAGAGGTAACGCTGAATTCAAGCAAATTTTGTTTCACTTCCAAGGAACAACCAGGACCAGCTACCACTATACTGTATGAGCTACCACTTCAAGTAAAAAAAAAAAAAATGAAAAAAAGAAATGTGCACAGAGATCTTGTCTTCTGGTAGAATGCAACGCCCACTAACAAATTATAAAGCGGTGGAACACGCCGAGGAGTCAGTTCTCTGGGAGGCCGGATGAGACGCGGTGAGAAACACGGCCAACGACAGACATGGTAAGCGGCGCATTTCCATCACCTAAGGCTTTTGCCATTTCAGAACTGCGCGCAGCTCCGGGAAACTTAAAAAAACTTTTTTGTCTGTTACCAGGGGCGTCACGCATCCCCCGTTTTTATGAAGGATCATACCTAGACTATAGTTTAGCCTAATGAAAAACAACAAAACAAATACTAAATGATTACTGATCGCCATCAGTGTGAACGGAGTTGTGCATTTGAAAAGGTGTTGAAACTGCGTATGATACTTAAAAGTACACATTTCTCAATGTATTACATGCTTCCAAACACATATTCGCAGAATTTCTAGTTCAATAGCTTTATGGATTGCGAACTGATTCTCGTAGCAGTGGACTTGGGTTAACAACCTTTCAATGGAGATTTAACAAATAACTTATACATACACAACTGTCGGCCTATATTCCAATCACATCAGTGTTAGTTAGGTCTTTAGTAACATATGGACACGTTTCAGATACTTACTACATCATTACTTAACAGGGGTAGCCTGAGTCCGACTTTTAGACATTGCCTGACTTTATTTGAGCGTTTAGTCCACATAGCACCTTGTAAGAACAGCAGGTGCGGTATCGCTGTGGTGGTATTAATGCCAGCAACCAAAGAAAAGTTAGTCTTATATTCCACATTCGGTTTTACGGCTTTTAATATCTTTTAACAAAAGTAAAGTATGCAAACCCCTTGGGTTTTCAGTTTATGTCTGTAATAGATGTTATATTGTACCTATATTATATGCAATGGGGCAATACATGATTGGGTTAATAGCTCAAAAAACCAAATGAGACGCGCGGATCCTGCAAAGTGTGCTTTGAACAGTGGATCCTGGGGGACAATACACCTCCTTTAGATTTACTCCTTTAGAGTAATAGTTATTAATAACAATGTTGTATCCGTATAATCAGGGACTTAGGTTTTATATTAACACGGGAGGTTAATTGGGGTCATGGGTGTGACGTCGCGTCACTTTATAAAACGATTCTGTTGTCACGCTCTAAGTAGTTCGTTTACCCCCCATAAACTATTGCTGTTATAGTTAAAATATAGAAAGTGAAAATGATCTTTGCATTTTATTGTGATTCATTTTCACTGATACGGTAGTTTAAGTGCGTTAACGTATTACGTAAGCTGAATTTGCGGGAATTGTTTAAATTTCACATAATTTGCGATATTTCGCCACGAATGTCAGCCAATCATCCTAACCTTCCGGAAAGAAACACAACATACATATTAATGAACTAAACGATTCTGAGTTTCTGGCAAACGAGGAACTTGCCTTGTGGTGTTTCCCAAATAAATGCCAGGTCTGGGCCCGGTTTTTGACGCCTCCTTGAATATTCTTATGCAGTAAATGCGAGCACGGCGGGATGAAAATTATGACCAAGTACCGCTGCGTTATCAGTGTTGGTATTTCTGCTAAAATTATGTAATGAGATATATTAATCGTATGTGTTTTTTTTTTGTAAACCAGGGATTACATGTGATATTACTGAGGGGGATGACCCCCCCCCCATCTCAACATTGAGGGGGAAGTGCCCCCCCCCCCCCAATCTACGCCTATGAGTATAATAATGCAATGGGGCAATATGTCAGGATCTCTCTGTCGTGTTCCCGTATGGCCACCAGAGGCCAGTGCTGGTCATTCCCTTCCCTTCCGTTTGTGCCTAATGATGTCACCTACCTCTCATTTGCCATCATTCCTTGTGTGAGTGTTTCCTGTATTTTAGTGCTGGTATAGCTTCCTGGTTAGGGCCCCAAGAGCATGTGACTGCAGAACACTGGGCAGCTCCACTAGGAGGGCGTCCACTCCCAGGCTGGACAGACTATATATTTACCAACAAATGGTGGAAAGGAAACTTGGACCCTTTGTTTTGCAAATGCGATCCATGTGAGTCACGTCTGCTACTCAAATCCAGAATCAAAAGTTCTTCTAGCAGTGTGTTCTAAAGAAACATATAGTACACGGGTTGGTATACACTATATTGCCAAACGTTTTGAGAAACCTCCCTTTACACACACGTGAACTTTAATGACATCTCATTCTTAATATATGGGCTTTAATATGGAGTTGGCCCACCCTTTGCAACTATAACAGCTTCAGCTCTTCTGGGAAGGCTGTCCACAAGCTTTAGGAGTGTGTTTATGGGAATTTTTTTGACCATTCTTCCAGGAGAGCATTTGAGAGGTCAGGCACTGATGTTGGAGGAGAAGCCCTGGCTGCAGTCTCCTCTATAATCCTCTAATCTCAAAGGTGTTCTATCGGGTTGAGGTCATGGTTCTCTGCAGGCCATGTTGGAACAGGAAGGGCCCATCCCCAAACTGTTCCCACAAAGCTGGGAGCATGAAGTTCTCCAAAATGGCTATGAATGCCGCCTCTTAGTTCGCTGGAACTAAGCAGCCAAACCCAACCCCTGAAAAGCAAACCCCACACCATAACCCCCCCTCCACCAAACTATACACTTGTTACAATGCAATACAATGCAATACTTGTTACTATTGGCAAGTACCGTTCTCCTGGCAGTAGTCAAACCCAAACTCATCCATCGGATTCCCAGACAGAGAAGCGTGATTCATCACTCCATAGAACATGTCTCCACTGCTCTAGAGTGCAGTGGTGCCGTGCTTTACACCACTGCATCTGATGCTTTGCATTGCACTTGGTGATGGTAAGGCTTGGATGCAGCTGCTTGGCCATGGAAACCCATTCCATGAAGTTCTCTAAGCAATGCTCTTCAGCTACTCTGAAGGCCACACCAAGTTTGGAGGTCTGTAGCCATTGACTCTACAGACAGTTGACAACTCTGCACACTGTGCGCCTCAGCATGGATTGTCCCCGCACTGTGATTTTACGTGGCCTTCCACTTCGTGGCTGAGTTGCTGTTGTTCCCAATTGCTTCCACTTTCTTATAATACTACTGACAGTTGACCGTGGAACATTTAGTAGCAAGGAAATTTCATGAATGGACTTATTACACAGGTGGCATCCTATCACGGTACCGTGCTTGAATTCACTGAGCTCCTGAGAGTGACCCATTCTTTCACAAATGTTTGCAGAAGCAGTCTGCATGCCTAGGTTCTTAATTTTATGTAACTGTGGCTATTGAAGCGATTGGAACACCTGAATTCAATGATTTGGAGGGTTGTCCCAATACTTTTACAATATAGTGTATCTTAATTAGAAAATCAGTAACCGGTAACTGTGGTTTTGGTAATCCGAAAATATTTGATATAACAAATACTATCAATCTGTGTAAATTGATAAGACTCAGTTATGAAAATTAGAAGACAAATTGTGTCCCGTTATAATTAGCCTGACGTGACATAAAAGCATCTTAAAACTAAGAACGCAATAATGTTAGTTTGACATTAGTCTCAGATAATGCCACAGTGCACTTTGCAAGTAAGCATTTCATGTGCTGCTTGTGAAAAAGATTGCAGTTCCAGTACATAAAAGATGGTCCAAAATTTAGACGTTTGCGGATGTGTGTGTTTTTGCATGAGTACTTAATTCAAGAGGTTATGTTCCATATAATAAATACAAATATTTCATCAATGCTTGTACCAATGTATGTAAATTTATTACTGAGTTGTAAAAGTTACCCCTACAGTATAAGACACTTTATGCATGCCGTTATAATTACCCTGACGTGACACTTAGTGTTTTATCATTTAAGCTTTATCATATGAAAGTACACGCAAATAACAAAAATATTTGTGGGGGTCGCAGATGGTTCGGTATTTCGGATATCTGCAGTACGTCTTGGAAAGGAGCAATATTTTTAATGGGTATAGCACATAAAGTATTTGGAAAATGCACTGTGTCGTCTCAAAACACCATACGCAAATGTACTTATATTCAGAAACAAGGCTTCCTTTTACAGAGGTGGAGATTTCGGGATAAAGAGTCACAGTCACAGTGTACTCAACTGGTTGGTTGAAACAAAATCTTGGTCTGGATTTGTACTCTCTGGACCAGAAATCTCCACTTCTGCTCTTTTGTACCAACCGGTATCTCGACCAGGGTTGCCAGCTTTGGTTAGCTGACTGGCGTGAGATTTTCAATTAAAGACAAGAAAATAATCTGTGCTGCGTGATACAAAATTAATTATCAATACGATAAATCAGTCTCTATGGGCATGACCGTCCTGTCTCTTAAATGAGGTTTCTGCATAAAATGTGCTTCCCGTACATTTGTTTGTGTTCCAGCGGCACCTGCTTCTGGTCATGGTGATCATCGAGTGCGGCAGGTGGATGGAGGCACTCGACTTCACCTACTACTACAGATACCCGGCCAGCGAGAGCAAGCTCATGTGCGAACGTTGTCCCCCGGGAACGCACATGGTGCAGCACTGCAGCGCCACCAAGCAGACGCAGTGCGCCCCCTGCCCGCCGCAGCATTACACGGAGGAGTGGAACTACGTGAGGCGGTGCCTGTACTGCCGCAGGCTGTGCGGGGATAATCAGCTGGTATCGGAAGCGTGCTCCGCCTCGCAGGACACCGTGTGCCAGTGCAAACCGGGCTACTTTATGCAGGAAGACTTCTGCAGACAGCATACCAAGTGTCGCCCGGGGTATAGAGTCAAAGTAAAAGGTAGTGTCATACTGACCGTATGGGGTCGAAGCCGGTGCTTATGCCTTCATAATTAAATATTTCTGCAAGCGTCAGTCTCCGGGTATAGCACCCTGAACAGTGTGATTGTTGAAACCCGTACAGGGACTGCTGATGCCGACACAGTGTGTGAGGAGTGTCCGGTGGGGTCGTACTCCCCTGGCGGCGTGTCTGAAGTGATCTGCCGGAACCACACAGACTGCGAGTCACTCCGCCTGCGGACTGTCCTGAAAGGGGTTGCGTGGCATGACAGCCTCTGTGCTTCGTGCGACAGCCTTAAAGCTGGGGGTGAGCTGTTCTTTAAAGTGCAGTGTGGGATTGTGGAAAATAAATGCCACGTGATCATTATCCAAAAAAGCCTTTTAAAATATTAATATATAATTTAATATATCATTAAATATGTATTAAATGTGCATTTGATTCCTTTATATATTCATCTCTGTATATGTTTATATACCAGATACTGAACTCATTTCTGTTAATTCATTCACATTAAGGTGGGCTTGAACTTCTCCGAGGGATCCTTCCGAATTTCTTCAGTTATCACAAACTGAGCAAGAGAACATTGGAAAGATTTGTGAGACGGTCCCTTTACCCTGGAAGGCGACATGGCAGTTTTCAGAATGCGAGTCTGCGAAAGCACCTTACCATGTGGGTTAAGGAGGCTGGGGTGGAGAAGCTGACAAAGCTACCAAAGATGTTGCGGAGATGGGGTCTTCACCATGTAGCAGAAAAACTGGAGAAAAAAATCCGTAAAGTCACTGATATGACTTTATGTGAACATTCGAATAACTGAAACAACACAGTTCTTGTCATAAGTTTAATAAATGAATGTATATCACAACATGCGATTTCTCGTCGGAGTGAAAAGCGGTCTCGCGAAGGTAATTCCGCGAGATCTCGTGACACCTCTACTAATGACACATATTGTATTAACACGAATCGAAAATCCTTTAAAATACATTTAAATAAACTAAATTAAGTTTAATTTGTAATGATTAGAGAGACTATCAAAATAAATACTAACACATAATCAGCTGTCTGCCATATTGCTACCTGCAGTCCCACTCAAAAGTTTGGACACACCAAGCTGACTACAATGGAGATTGCGAGTGTTGGATCACATGGGCTGCACTGTCAGAAAAAGGGGAACAGCCCTGGTATGGTTCTGAACCCTAAGGTACAAGCAGCATTAATGCACCCCTCAATCATGCCCGTACCTATGTACCATTGAGGACACCGAGGTCAAGTTCTCAGTAGTTTTTCTGCAACTCCAATAATTACGATCCATTATGGGACACCTGGGAAGGGCAAACACTTTGGACCTCGATGTTTTAAAAATCCTGGCAACAGCCTAGTCTTCAATGGTACAAACATGTTCCCCAGAGTCAATTTCAGTACCTTAAAAGGTACATTACCTACAGCTAAAGCACATTTGGCAGACCCTTGAGGGTACAGACCCAGTAATTGTACCCTCAAAGGTATATTTTGGACCATGTGGCCACCTGACCTAAACCCAGTAGAGATGGTTTTGCAGGAGTTTGACCAGAGATTGAAAGAAAAGAGGTTAATGATTGTTCAGCATATGTGGGACCTCCTTCATCCATCCTCTTTCAGGCCAGCTAGACCCTGGAGCAATTGGGGTTAAAGACCTTGCTCAAGGGTCCAATGGTGGGATTACTCCACCATTCTAGGGATTTGAACAGGCAACCTTCTGAGTCCCAACCCACAGAGCTGCCCCCCACAAATAAAAACTTTTTTTTTTTGTTTAGTACTTTTTTGGCCAGCACATACAGTAATTTTATATATGTTATTTTATAATTTTATAGCATCCATGTCTTGACAATTATTCTAAAATGCAGAAAACAGTACAAATAATCATATGCAGAAACCTGTGTCCACACTTTTGACTGGAGCTCTATGAGATACTAAAACAATCATATAATATCGGGCTGAAATAATGCTGCTGCTCCAGTTAAAGGTACAAAGACATAAACCGCATAAACCGCATCTGATGAAGTTCGTGTTTTTAAAATATATTCTCATATCAAATCTAATGACTGCAGCGCACTCCAAAAACACGGGACAGCTGAGTGTTCACCACTGTGTAACGTTGCCATTTCTTCTGTTGGCACTTATTATTATTTTGGCACTGAAGGCAAGTCTAACAAGTGAATATTTCCCGCATTCATCTATTATGTTGGTCTTTTCCTCTTTGGCCCAGAGAGAACAATAGCTGCTTTAGCAAAATCCTTTTGATGTGTCGACTTGTCGGACCACAAAACATGATTCCACTGATTCCACGTCGCCGGCAATCCTGCTGATTTTACGTTGGCGAACGTTGTTCTTAAAGTGCTGGATTATCTGGTGCTACGTTGCTTGGCATGCTCTTGCCAGACTGGTGAGCCAATCAATGCATCCTTTCTCTCGAAAGACTAGGCCTTTTTACACTGTAACATGACTGCCGCACCTGTTTAACATCACTTGTTTCACATCACCTAGTTATTTGAACTTGCTGCTTTGGTATTAGTCCTACGCTGCCCCATCCAACCTTTTTTGGCATGTGTTCCACATATCAGTTTCAGAAGAGATGTGTATCTTCACAAAACAATGCAGACATTTAGGTAAAACACGAACGGTTAATTAATTGGTTACTCACTTGAGGCAGAAATGACTTATTAACTCATTTACTACTCAAGAACAAACTAATGCACTAAAATAAGTTTCCCCATGAAATACATGAACTGTCAGGATTGATTGCAGCTGCCAAATTGCTTATAGGTGTACTTGTGTGAGTTAATGGTGAGTGTGAGTGTGCCCTGCAATGGGTTGGGGCCCCGTCCTGGGTTGTCCCCTGCCTTATTCCTGTAGTCACTGTGATGAGTTTCAGATCTCCCACAACCCTGTATAGCCTACTGAGACCCAAGGAAAAAAAAAAGTGATTATTTGTGATTTTCTATGTCTTTGTAGGAAATAAGACATCTTACAATTTAGATTTTTTTCCACATTTATTTTTATTTTTAATATCACAGCATGTCCTCTTTAGTGTACAACAGGAAAAAAATACGTTTTCTTACATCAGTGAAAAGAGGCAAAAACAACATGTCCCCTACAATGGACATAAATGAATGGGTGGGGTCTCAGGGGGCAATGACTAGCAGTTACAGAAGGTGGATTTATTACGGTAATGGGTGGACATCTGGTGGATAAGGACAGGAATGAGTAGGCAGGGGATTTTCAGACAGCGTTCAAAATGAGCTCACCTTTGAGATCATCACCTTTTCATTAACTTCATCTAACTGTTATCAAGATTTAACTCAGTATGTACAGAATTTCAGGAAACCAGGCGTTTCGCTTAGGGAAAGGTTATTGTTCCACACACCATCGCTGCTTTGTTAGGTTTGTGCCAGTTTCTGTCACTGATATCAGTTGATTTATGTTAAAAACCTGCCCAAGGCATGAAGGAGGGACAGGAGGAAAAAAGGGGATTTTATCTTGGTCAGGACAGGTGTGACAGAGAGGAACAAAAGATGTTTACGTGCCATTAAGGATGAAACCCAGAAAGTCATCCTGACTCACTCTCTCGGGATGAAGGAATTCCCCTTACTTTCATTTACTTGCTGCATTATGCTCACAGTCTCGTTCCTGCCGCTCTATTCGTTTCACTTAGCAGTCAGGAGATGTCTGAAAATGAAACAATCCTTTCAAAAGGAGGTATGACAGAGAGGCACCAGGGTGAAACCGAAACATTGATGTGTGTATCTCAAACAGTTCTTATGCTGAGTGAAAAATGACGCATAGTCACACAAGGGAGAGACGTTGTTATGGAAATTTCAGGACACAGGTAATAATTTAAATGTAAAGGTCTGTTTTTTTCAGCGGGAGGTGGGACAAATCAATTAAAGTAAAATATTGGATGTCACATGTGCCCCTGTCCTGGGTTCTTATGCCCCTGGTTACAAGAAAATATCATTGGGGGTAACTGACCACTATTTAAAAAACAGCAGAATGTATGTACTCCATAAGATTCACTGATGAAATATTTGGGACCAATTTTAATTAATATCCAAGTTCTTGGGCCAAGCGGTGGGTGGGGCTAAGTCAAAATTGTGATTAAGTGGCAAGACCAGTATTGCACATGTTCTGGAATGGCATTTTGCAACTCTACATACAGTAGGTGGTTTGTTTGTTACCCTATATTGTACTTAGACAAAAAAATAGGTTATGTGTGCATCAGATACATGCATTAACACATAAGATAAGATAAGCGAGATGCAGATGGATTGTGGTTTGCCATAAATATGGTCCTTTGTAGCACATTTTACACAAATTATTACATACTTCTAAATATCACAACACAAAGAAAATATTTGAGCGAGAGATGCTCAATTATGTGACATTTTTGAATAATAAGATCTGACAACATTTAACCATTTATTCAATATCATATTTTGCTTAAAAAATCAGTTTAAATGAAGCAATGGCAAATTATGTACATTTTTAAATTAGCTCAGCTTGCCAAAATTGATGAAGGTAGCCTGCAGGAAACCTGCGCATTAATGTGTGAACCACAAGAAGACTGAAACAATACAGCAACTCTAAAAAACCTGAAAACACAACTGCCTGCCTCCCCTCCAACTTTGCTATGGAGTGACAGTGCCCCTGGTGGTAACTGGTTGACAGTACAAGGTGATTCTAGTAAACTCCCGAAGCTTCAGGAAGTTGCCTCACAACAGTGCATGATTGTACCCAAAAAATGCACCTGTGTGCAACCATAGGTGCCACTAGACCCCTTTTACTGGGGCATGTGCCCCAGTATTTATGTGCTGATCCCCAGTAAAATCTAGCTTTCAAAAATCATATGGGTAATGGGGTTGAGGGGAGGGCTGTGTCCTGGTACAGTTTTATGTCTAGCATCCCCCCTGATCTCAACCTCATCAAATACCTTTTGGATGAACTAGAATGAACTCCATATTGATGCCTATGGATTTAGAATGGGATGTCATGAAAGTTCGTGTGGGTATAATGGCCAGGTGCCCCAGTACTTTTGTGCATATTATGTTTACACGCATGTGTGTGTGTGTGTGTGTGTGTGTGTGTGTGTTTGTATAATGTAGTTGGTCTTCCCATCTAAATGGGGACTGTCCATTCATTTCTATGGGAAAAACCCTAACCCCAATCACTACACCCTTAACCCCCACCCAGCCCTAACCTTAATCATAAGTAACCAACCAAAATACAAGACTTTTGACACTTTTACTTTATTGATTGCATTCACAGATTTTTAAATAATTGTGCTTATCCAAATGGGAACCTGAAGAAGTCTCCCCAAAAGTAATGAAGTTCCAGGTTTTACTGAACTTTGGGGACGACTACAGATCGACACGCCTGATGTAAATTCTAATTACCTGATGTGGATGTACTGTAATTGCTACAGTAATTGGTATCTGGCCGTCATGCCGACTTCTTACCGCCAAGTGTCGTTGTTCTCCCCATTACGGCCGTCGCCTGTGAGGAGGGGCGCAGCGCAGCGAATCTCGGCTCCGTTCGGTTCGGCTTAATGAGGCTGTGCGGCTCTTCCGGCGGCTCGGTCTGCTAGGTGGGCCCACTGTTTTCCACAGCGATATCGCGAATCTTTCGGTTTTTAACTATATATTTAAAAATATATATATGCGCTTATTCCATTTCTTATTGGGTGCCTGAAGAAGAGAGAAAATGCACCGAGAAAGTGGCTTCGGCGCGGCGCCTCCGAGGGAGAGTATATGAGCAGCACCTGATGTGTAACGAGAATCTGCACGGGCAGAGTTACTTTTTGGCGTAAACAGTTACTCATTGATGTACATAGTTACTTTTTGGCGTAGATTGTTACGTTTTGGTATAAATAGTTACTTGTCGAGCTCGGGTTTCTCCTGCTTCCCCCATCAACAAGTCGGCGGTCATGAGCGAGGGGGTGTCCGATGTTCCTGCGGATCTGCTCGGTAAGATCAGGAGCCTTTACGCCGTTACATGTCAAATGTTAATCGGGGTGTGTGTCTATCGAATAATAGTCATTTCTTCTGATATTTGTTCTAAGTAACCCTGTATGATTCATCCGAGTTTGCGCTGATACAACAATTCCTGAAATTCCTGTCATCTAGCAACACACTTAAGACATTTTTAGTTATAGCCAGTGACACATTTGTGGAAAATAAGGCGTGATTAACGGACTTCCCTGTAAGTTTTCAGTAAGAGTGCAGCAACTCGGTGTTCTAAACAACCCGGTACGTTTCCTTAAATTCGCTTTATTCTAGGCTTTATTGCGTAGATGTTACTGCTGACCGACCTGTCGTGTATCCTTAGGGTAGTTAATTTTTCCCCAAGCACATCAAACATTAAAACTTAGAAATCACCCCTCCCAACCCCTCTTCTTACCAAATACTTAGTATTCACTGTGTAATTATAATCCTCCTCCCGCCAATTTTACACTCACAGTTGTGTTTTGGAGTTCAATAAAATATTTTGCCAACTTGCTTATTCTATGTTTAATATTTGTATATTTCTATATGACTTGTTACTTTTTTTAGGTATAGTTTGAAAATTGGTCTCTACTTTTCTGGCACGTCTAGTTTATTATTATTGTTATTATTATTATTAGTGTAACTTTGAAAAGGGACTCTTATTCTTTCTGATTTTCTGCTGTGGTCATAAAGAAGGGCAGATTCACTTCACTAACTTGTAGAACGTTAGTTCCTGGCTGCAGTTTCACTGGCATGGTTCACTCACACACACACACACACACACACACACACACACACACACACACACACACACACACACACACACATACACACACACACACATAAATTGCATCCCAAGGCTCTCAGAGGACAATATAACAAGACATTAGTTTTGCATTCATGCAGTCACATGGTGAAGGTTCAGCAGGGATCAGCCCTGGGCTCACTATGGAGTCACATGGATGGTCTTTGCTTCAGGACCAGCTGTCCAGAGCTGAGCCTGTATACGCAGCTGACATCTGCAGAGCATCAGCTGTTGCAGCCTGAGGAGGCCTCAGCACACGGGCACGGTCATCGTCTCTGCTGGGCTGATCATGCATGAGATTAGATCTGGGCTCTCCAACTGCGCTCATGGGCAGCCGCTGTCCAGCAGGTTTTCTATCCTACCTGGCTTCAGATGAGCCGTACCTGTTCTCAGGTAGATGCCAGGAACAGGTGTGGCTCATCAGAAGCCAAGTAGAATGGAAAACCTACAGCAGGGGTGTCGAACTCCAGTCCTGGGGGGCCGGAGCCCTGTGTAGCTTAGTCTCTTTCCCTGTTTCGCAAATGAGTCAGCTGTGATGGTAATTAGCACAAGGAGTTGAATCAGGTGTGTTAAATGAGGGGAAACCCAAAAATGTGCAGGGCTCGGGGCCCCCCAGGACTGGAGTCTGACACCCATGACCTACTGGATAGGATCTCTCTAGAACTGGAATTGGTGACCCCTGGATTAAAGTCAGCAGTTTATATGTCTGCTTGGTTTAAATGAATCATTCCACACAGTGGAATCCATTGTGGTCAGTTATTTGTCTCAGCTGGAAACTGTTAACTAGAACCCGGTTAGTATTTGTTGTCCTGTAATCAATATGCCCTTTATATCTTTCTAGTTATGCCTCCACTGCCAAGTGATTCCTAACAGTGGTTTTAGCCAACCAGTCAGTGATGTCACTGGGAGTATTTTGGGTCCAGCTGGCATGCAGAGTTTCTTCAAAGAAGAGTTTTTTATTTTTCCCATGAAAACAGTGCTGACCCAGTTCTACACTGAGTCAGTGTTACTTTCTTGGGCTGATTTGTTATGAGACCATGTTTCGTTAACAAAGCACCTTTAGAAGCTGGGCTTCGGGGAATGCAGGGTGTCCATCGAATCGTGCTTTTAACCTTTTAAATAGCGGTTCTTCAAGCGAAGGCCGCTCTCCGTTCATCGCAAACATCGTCCTGCCTTCCAGAAAGCGTTAAGGATGCCGTGGGTCGGAAGACCAGGCTGATCTTGAAGAAGAAGGTAAAACTGGAGGCAAAAGGTGACAAGTTGGAGAACAAGATTCTGGTGAGTTCGCCTGCCTCCCCACCAAGGACGGAACTGAACATCGCCGCTTATGCTGAGATCGACCTATTTTCGTTGAGATTGTTCCAAATTTGTAGCCTACGTGTAGATATTTTGTTTTTTAGATGGTATTATGCAGACTGGAATATATCCCACTGAAATGAAAATGACACTGACCCTATGTCAGAGGAGATAGTTGCACAAAGGGTTAAATGCCCCCCCCCCCCCGCATCAAGCACCTTTGCACATCTACCAGTGTGGAGGTGCATCCCACGTGGTCAAAGAAAGCGAAGTGCTCACATTCCTGCTGATTTTTAAAACAACTTCATGCCCAAAGGCTTCCTCCATACACTACAAGAAAGCTGTAATTTCACTTGCTTCTTAAAGTAGTTTTCCATGTTGTTATTCTCCTGTCCGGTGCTGGTGGATTTGGGGGGGGGGGGGGGGGGCGCAGCAGATGTGTGTTTCTGAGCAGGTCGCTGGCTGAGCGTGGTGTGGATGTGTAAGACTGGGGGTGGGCTCTATATCTGTGGGGAAATTCACAGGTGAAGCTGAGTGGAAGCACTCATGGTCTGCAGTCAGAGCTTAATTCTTGTGATCTCCAGGTTATGAGGATGTCGCCCGTCTTCTACTTTAAGAAGAAGAGAAAGTTCTTTCCTGTAGTGTACGGAGGTATGCCTTGGACCTGTCTGATTGTGAGCCCTTCCATTTCTGTGAGCACGTGGGGTGCAGCTCCACAGTGCTGGGGCTGTGATGGTACTCTGCAGTACCTCCTTTGGGCCCCCTTTGACCCAGAGGGTGTGGGGAAGGCGTCAGCGCTCCTGATCTCCTGGTCATCCTGAAAGCCCAGCACCCAGTGTAGAAGATGGGTGTGGCCTTCCTGGCTGTTTTTGGAAAGTCTGTGTAACACCAGACCGCCAGTTTGGCTCCAAGGAGGGAGGGGGGGGTGCTTTCATGCCCCTGTCTGAAAACAATGTGTGATGAAGTTTTATATATAATGTGCATATATAAAACTTGCATACGTATGAATTTGTGTGTGTATGTGTGTGTGTGTGTGATCAAATATGCATGGACACCACCTTATATAAGAACGTCCTTCTGCACATGTGAGTGTGTAGCAGGCCCACCGTGCAAACCTGTGGTGATTTGGACCAGAATTCTGACCGGTGCTTTTAACCTGTGGTTTGACTCGTCTCTGGGATTGGAATTGGACCCAGATGTCCTCTAAGGGGCTCTTCATCTCTGCCGTGGATGTAAAGTAGCCCTGCGGGAAGGCGGCCTTTCCAGCTCCCCTCTGAACATATCATCTTTAAATTTCACTGCGGCTTAGCTGGCATCTGTTGTTTACCAGAAAGCTATATGACTCGTAAATTTCATTTATTCAGACTGTAGCGTTCCGGATGCATATGCTTGTTATGTTGAACTTGATTTGAAAAAGTGCTCCCTTGGGTCGAGTCAAAGTTTTCCGTGAATAGCGGAGGGGGTATTACATAATGGCTCTGAGCGCTGCGCTTCCTGTTGGGCTTGCCAGTGTGACTGGGCACTTGGCAGGGCTCTACAGTCTTTAAAAAAAATTATAAATAAATAAATAAGCCCAGGATGGATCCACTGAATTAAAAATATACTCAGCCGACGGTGGGGCTGCTGACGCTCTGGGTGAGGTTATGCTATTATGCTGAGTGCGAAGAGCTGCAGAAAACACGTTTTGTCAGTTCATTTATATCGCAGACATTTCAGTAACACAGTATCTGGCCGCTAACTAGATAGCTGGTGTCTTTTACAAGAATCGTGATGAAATATTAAAATTAGTGTAAATGACTGTATTGTCACGCCTATAAGGTGGGCTGGCCCTGAGGGAGTAACCCAGAAACACTTGAGGTTATCTGGCTAACATCTGGGCTGGTGGCTGAAAAAATGCCGTCTTGTGGAAGCTTGTAGGCTCCAGCACTCCAGCGGCCTGTATTACGAAGCCGGGTTACTGGCTTATCGGGGTAACTTGTCGGATTTATGGTACCACAGTCGAAATGGACTTCGCATTCGTTCACTTACATTTTACCCAGACTACCTTAAATCCGGTAAGGTACTCCGATAAGCCAGTAACCCGGCTTCGTAATACAGCCCCCAGGTTTTCCGATGGAGATTCCCATGGGTGATGAACTCGGCCCATTCTCTAGGGGGGTAACATTTAGGACCCGACTGCGTGAGCTGAGAGATGTGTGCTGCTAAGCAAACATCAGAGGAGCTTGGGGCTTGTCCGGACAAGCATGTGAGTTAGGGGCTCCCTCTGTTTGGTCTTTGATGGGTGTGTGCATGAATATTTGTGGTGTTTGCCGTGCAAAGGTGCAATGTGGAGCCCTGTGAAATACGCGGCCTTGCTTATCCCATCCAGTTTGGAATCTTCCAGCTCCGACGCCCAGCTTGTCGTAACTTGACAGCAAACCTAGAGCTGGTGGGCGTCGGTGCTAGATTCAGATCCTGCCCTGTTCTTCAAAGCCCCTGGGTCCTAGTGCCTGGCCCCTACTGCTCTCGCACATGTGATGGCTGGCCATTTATCAGTGAGGCCACGCATCGTTAACATCGTGTTATATTTAGGATAAATATGCTACTTTGAGCTTTCCCTGTTGACACAGACTGTCTTTTCCTGGGCTGCTTCACTAAGAAGCCTATCAGTGTCTCAATCAAAGAATCCTGATGGAATAAAGCCTTTGTCTGTCCAGCAATACCAAAGGTCATTGTGGAGTAAATGTTTATTTAGGAAGCTTGGTCTCTAGTAGGGTTAGAATATTTATTTCTCATGTACACCCTCCTATTTTTGTAGTATGAAATCAGTGTGGTATGTTTGATGAATGCATCATAGGGTGATCAGGAATCCATGGCACAGAGGACACTGAGTTAGGACAGGATTTGTAAACACCAGTTCAATTCAGAGGACCTGGATTTCACTTAAGCACTGAGTTCTTGCCGTGTGCTGATTGGTCAGTCTCCTATAATCATGCATGTGTCACTAATGTTAATGTGAAGCAGCTGGATGAGTCTTTCAAACAAGGAAACAAACCACAGACAAATCACAGGAACTGAACTAATTAGCCAAGTGCAGAAGCCTTTCAATTTAAAAGTAGTTTGTAAAACCTGAAGTAGCTCAGTGTCCTCACTGATCACCATAAATGTTCCTCTCTTCTAGATCATTCACTTTTAGTGTGTTCCTCCTCTCTGTGCAGTGCTCCTCTCTGCGACTCCTTGGCTCCCCTTCTCTCAGTGCAGTGCTCCTCTCTACGACTCCTTGGCTCCCCTTCTCTCAGTGCAGTGCTCCTCTCTGTGAGTCATTGGTTCCTCCCACTGTCGGTGCAGTGCTCCTCTCTGCAACTCCTTGGCTCCCCTTCTCTCAGTGCAGTGCTCATCTCTGTGAGTCATTGGTTCCTCCCACTGTCGGTGCAGTGCTCCTCTCTGCGACTCCTTGGCTCCCCTTCTCTCAGTGCAGTGCTCCTCTCTGCGACTCCTTGGCTCCCCTTCTCTCAGTGCAGTTCTCCTCTCTGTGAGTCATTGGTTCCTCCCACTGTCGGTGCAGTGCTCCTCTCTGCGACTCCTTGGCTCCCCTTCTCTCAGTGCAGTGCTCCTCTCTGTGAGTCATTGGTTCCTCCCAATGTCGGTGCAGTGCTACTCCATGTGATTCCTTGGCTTCTCCTGGGCTTCTGTCTATGAGGTCCTGGCTCCACTGTGGGCACCCTGAGCTCCTTTCATGTCATTGAACTAATTAAAATTCTCATTTTTACACTTCTTTTGCTCATCAGCAATGCCCGATAAACTTCTGTGAGCCGTCTATTATTGTGCCTGTTCGCTGAATTTAGTACGTGCCCTAGTTCTGTGTTCTGGGGAGGAAAAACTAGGTGTCATATCATATTTTCGCTCTAATATAATAAAATTCATGTGTTTCATCATCCTTGACTGCTGCAACTGTGAAACGGCTATTCAGCGGATCCAGATGTTGTGTATGTTTTGTTGGAAGCATAAAGTTATGCTGCTCTACCCACTAATGAATGTTAATAACAATTTCTTTGAAGATGCTTCACCGTGTAATTGGCTTAGAAGCTAATTTCTCCTTCTGTCGAGTTATTTATTTTTTAGGGTGTTTCCACCTTGGATGTTCTGCCAAACGAATACATCTCATTTTCCACTGGGATTTTTGTGTGTTTTTTTGCAGTGGGTGGGGCAGGATGGAGAATATGCTGGGCAGACATAATGCAAATTCATGCATCATGGATAAAATGTGCCATGAGGTAGTAAGAGTAGCATCCAGCATGAGGGCACTTTTTCCAGTCTCATTTGCTCGCATGCAGCCAGAATTTATATGGCTTTTATATAGAGTCTGAGGTCCCATGGCACCCGGGCTGATTACGTGAGTTAAAATCTAATTTCTTTATACCGTACCTCCCGATTACATTCCAGAATTGAGGATGTAAGTCAGTCTGGGCTTATCTCTATTATTATAGAGGAGAGGTCAGATATGCTTTACAACACGAGATACAATATCACACACTCTTAACTAAAGCTCTGTAGTGTACAAACTCTTTTCTGCCTAACGTCAAAGTAGTGCGATTTAACTAATATAGTGCAAATACTGTACTGTAGTTCATCATTGCATCAACTACATACATGTACAAATTTTTAAGTTGGGTATAAGCTGTGTGGCAGGTAGCGCAATCTGTTTCGGTTCTGGCCGAATGTCACCTGCGTGGTAAAGTACATCTGCGAATGTCCACTCTGTCTGCTTCAGACGTCTCTCTATTCATTTTATTAAGGTTCTTATGGGACTTTGGATGTAAGCATGATAGGACACAAGTCGATGGGTGACTGCATTGAGGTTGCTCCTATTGACAGTTATTTGAATTAGATTAATAAAAATCGCTTGGGGGAGTGACAGTGTGGGCAGGTGGAATGCAGACGCTGCTTTTCTTGGAATGCTTAGTGGTTGGGTTAAGTGGTGTTGGTGGGGCTGGTGTGCAGCCCTCTGTCTGCGTGCATCTTCACTTGTGCTCCTGAAAGATGATGTGTCCTTACCCATTCGTCCAAAGACGGATATTGAAATCCCGCGCCCTTCCCTTGCTCCTTTTAACTACAATAAACCTTCATTATCTTAAAGGACAAACCATTTGTCAGGCTGCTGTGTCAGGAACGTACTTTGACTGGAGATCACGGCCTCCGTGGTTTTTGTCATGTTTTAATTTCGATGGTCTTGGTTCCGCTTCTGTTATGATGCAGATATTATCTGATCTGTTGACGTATTTTATCTGGGCTTAAGGTTCAGAACGGAATGAGCCATCCACTTAGACAGTTTAAATTATTGCACGTCTGCATTTTCATTTTGAGGCTATTGGATGTCCAATTTTCCTGTGATTATGAATCGGCAGATGCTGGCGTGTGTTTTGCTGCTAGGGTCTGTGTAATCATATCACCTTGTCTGAGACTGAGATGTCAGCAGCAGGTGGAAGGTGGATAAACAGTGAGCAACCATGATGTTTGAGGTGGGAGTGTGTGCTGCTTCATGGTGTGTTTTTGTTTGTTTGTTTGTTTCGTTCGTACTCCTCAGGTCTACCACCAAAAACTGCCGACCTTGGTGTGAACCCTGACCTTCTGTACGCCCTTCCAATGTTTTTAAGGGCTTGTTCCTCTCTTCCCGGTGCAGTGACCTCTTGGCCTTATTGTGAGTGTTTTTGCGTCCCTCAATATGAACCAAAAGTGTGGTCTGGGTAGCTGGAGAACCTCTCAGCAGGCAACATGGGAGCAGGCCAACATCTGGCCCAACAGGGGCCACATCTGGGTGAGGCACGTTTGTTTAGCTCCAAACTCAGTCCTGGGGATTTTATCCATACAAGCTCACTTTTTCCGGTGCGCTTGTGAACGAACGTTGTTGGGATCGGTGAAAAGAGTATATGTCAGCAGTGCTGGACGTTTTTTTTCCACTTTCTGAACTCCATGATGTTCTGTGTCTTCTGAGTGAACTTCCGATTAGTCCCTGTTCTCCACATAAACGTGTAGAGTTTTTTTGAGCTGAACCTCGGAACCATCATGTGGAATGTGTTATTAATGTGCTGTGGAATATCGGTGTCTGGCGGACATTAGGTAATGCCGTAGTAATGTGTGAGTGTGAGTTGCAGGCCGCTTCATCACTGCAGTAATAAGTACTGGCAGCTGGATCACCAGCAGTCTGACCCTTTTTTTTTTGACTAAACAGACTGTTCTTTCAGTATGAAAGTGTTTGTGGTGGGGGGGACACAGACCATGATCTCCAGACAAAAACACTGACTGCACAGTAGGCCTCCTGAGACCTGATTTATGTGCGTAAACCCCCCCCCTCCCCCTGTGCTTTTTAACAATTGTTGTGATTAGGTTAATGGTCAGAGCTCTGTGTTGATATGACAAGTATTATAGTCCAAACACATTGTAGCTATTGAGGTCCAGGGTGTGGAAACAGACTTTGCCCCCAGAGAGACTCTAGTGTGTGTTAAAGAGGATACCCCCCCCAAACCCCTCCCCCAGGAGCTTTATGTAGACTGACTCATGTACTTTCATTATTACAAATTGGCAGTCTGGAAAAGTGAAGAAATATTTACACAGATTTTTTTTTTATAGTGTCTTTTTGGAAAATGAAGTGAGAGCGATGTCAGGGGGTCTGATCAGAGAGGTCAAAGCCTCAATCCAAAGGTCTTTACAGAGAGTATCTCTGATACCTCCGCTACTCCTTATGGTCTTTTGCTCTGAACAGGCCGTGCTAAATATTGTCAGAATAAAAGTGCAACCAGAATGACCACGAGGAAGTGAAGAGGCGAATGTCAGCGACCCCCCCCCCCCCCCCCCCACGTACTGTGTGGCTGTTCACTGGTGTCCTGAGCTGTTTTCCCGGTGGGGGAATCTCAGCTCGGGTCAGCTGAGCTCGGCTCAGCCTCTGGTGTGGTTCAGGTTTCATGTTTGCTTCCGTGATTGGATGCTTCAGATTTTGTGGGGCGGGGATTATGGGGCAGGTCTGAGTCTTGCAGCCGTCTTATTGTGGTTCTGGGTTTTGTAGGCCTTTGGTGCCAACTGATGTACCACATTCGCCCTGTCTGATCCTCTGGGGGCCGGAGACGTCGTCCCGATTGGCGGCACTCCCACGCCGCCGGCCGTCATGCATCGCTCTGCTTTATGCAGCTGGAGCGTTTGCGTCTCTTATGTTAACTGATGTTTCTCTCAGCATTGAAAATGGCCACTTCCACTAACTGGGGATCCGTGAGACTTCCCAGAAAAGCCTCTGGATTTGAGCCAGTGTAGGAACAGATCACATGAGTCTGATATGACCGCTGCTGGCCCCTGTGGCAGTGAGTGAATCAGTAGCAGAAGCAGGAAGTGAGGATGGGGGTGAGCTTTGCATTCCACTGACTGCTTGGTCCACATCATCTATAGTATGCCAAACATGGCTACGGTTCTACTGTAAAATAGTAACCTCGCCTTTAAGGTCCGGAACATTGTCTTCTGAAATATCTATGGCAGACATTCTCTGATGCATACTTATCAAATGTTCAGCTGTGAAATATCTTTGGCCTCCAGAAGGAAATCATTAACCAAACAGGAAATATTTGTTTTAAAGAAGCTGAACGTTATGGTATTTTGAGAAATTGTTAGCAATTTATTTTTTTTTAGTCTCTCGTCATAGCCTTCAGACTCCGTGGGATGTTGCGCTTTGATTTAGGTAAACATCTAGATTAGCATTTTGTAATCAGCCCGGATGAATTAAGCTGGAAGGGAATGGTGCTAAACACCAGGATTTCTCGTGGATTCCTTGTCCTGGTCTTCTGGTCCACCTTAACATTCACTCAGATCCTTCTGCCCCCTCACAGGCTTTGTCCTTCCATCGGATCTACCTTCTGAGCACCCGTCTCCCCAGCAAGGTGAGTCACATGGTCTGTCAGTTACTTCCTGTCCTAGAATTTGACTGTATTATAAGGAGTCACATGTTGTCCTGGAAGGACCTTATGAACTGTGGTAACACTCCAGACATATTGAGGCTGGAAAATCAGTAGTCTGCATTTAGTAATGAGGAAAAATGCTTAAAACTTCACCTCAGGTTTTAAGGGATAATTTTTTACACATTTTTCATAAAACAGAATGCCAAAACCTACTACGTAGCATACACCTTGACGTGGTTGTAGATATACTTTTCATTTTATTAAACAGTATTGAAGTGTGGGATCCTGTCACTGTTTTGGTCCCTCATCCACACCGAACAATGGGCATAAAGTACCTTGAGAGGACTTTCCTTTAGGCCATGTTTTTCCCCCCCCTGAATTCCTCCCGAAGCTGTGCAGATAATTGCGTATGGACTTGTTCCCCGCACGGCTCAGCCTGCCACCGCGGAATTCCAGGCTCGCGGATCCTTCTAAAGCTCTATGGCCTGAACCGGTCCCCGGGCAGGCTGGTGCTTGCTGGGGAACATCTGAGGATCCGTCTGGCACTGGGGCTGGCATTCTGAGTGTGTCCGTGCAGCATTCGGGTTTGTCCCAGAGGGTCTCCAGCACCTATGTGGGCGTCTGGGCCTTCGCCTTCCACACATAGAGTCTAACGAACACAAGACCGTGGGATTATGGGAAATGGGGTTTTTCAGATGCCACGAACGCAGAGGTACGATGCAGGGTTGGCATCGTAATGGGTTTCCAGCGTCCTTCCGGTGCAAGGTGGAGTGATTTTTGTGAGGGCGTCCCCAGCCGTACTGCCTTTCGTCACCCGAATCGCCTTGTGTGGTGACAGTTAAGGAGTTTTTTTCACCGCACCAGGTACTGAACTTTTGGTAGTTCAAGTCTTCAAGGTATCGGTTTTCCACTGGGTTTGGCGCTGAATCACATCACAGCGCAATTGTACTGGATTCAAAAAATGGCTGTAGGATATCATGCTGGGCGATGTGCAGTATTAATACCAATATTGCCTCTCGCCCTACCTCAAAGAACTTATCAACACGCAACACGTTCCCTCCGTTCTATACAGGCAAACCTCCTCCACAAACCAAGAACCAATCTAAAGACTATGGGAGATAGATGGGAGGCTTTCTGTGCTGCTGCTCCACGCCTATGGAACGCCCTCCCTGACTTCCTGAGGGCACCACAACCCACTGACTGTTCTAAAAAGCATCTAAAGACATTTCTTTTTAACAAAACCTTTGGTTCCTCCACTTAGAGGTTTTAAAATTGTTCACTTTTAAACTAACTATTTTGTCTCTCTTATTTTAACTTGTAGCCCTTTGAGATCTTGTGATGTAAAGGGCATTATAAATAAAATGTAGTATTATTATTATTATTGCACGTTATTCACATACAATTCTTACATCACTAGTCAGCTATATTAAGAGATTCTCTTCTTTTGCTTTCAATTCTGTACAGACATTATAGTGCAGGCAGTTACTTTCGCCAGTGTTTTTTACTCTTACACTGTTATAGGAAAAAAAAAGCTTTGCAAGCTTTGACATTTTACTTACAGTATTCCTTTTATAGGTCATGTTTAACAATCAGTTTAAAGTTGACCTCCGCTGCGTTTGCATGAGCGCTGCATGCGTTCTCCAAGACAACAACTTTCATCCTTGCCATTTAAATCACTCGAATAAATACCCCAGTTTTTATTACAACAAAATCACATTGCTATATTTATAACAAAATCACTTCGCTAGGATAGCAGTGCTGTATGCCTGCTGTATTAGTATATTCAGAAAAATACTTTTTAATTTCTTGTCATGCCATCTGCATCTTTTTGTTATATGTTCTCACGACCAAATTTTTAAATTTTTTTTTTTTTAATTCGTTTATCATCAGTTTCTGAATTTTCAAGGTGCCGTTTATATTGTGTTTCAGAGGCGGGTTATTTGCATAACCAATCGACAGAGGAAGCGTTTTGAGTCCCGCCCGGAGTAACGGGGCGGGGGCGTGCCTGTGGCTGAAAGTGCCGAAGTACCCCAGCTGGTTTGGAACTTTCGGTACTACAACTTTTGGTACTAGTACTTGACCGGATGTAAATGGAAAAGCGAAAGTTCCATACTTGGTGCGGACGGAAAAAACGCCCTTAGCGGGGATTTTGGAGGATCCGCATACCTGAAAGGCAGATTTACGCATAACTGACCAGAAGAGAGCACAAGCACTATCTGTCCCGACGGAGGAATGCGTACCAAGCCTTAACAGGTTATTCGCTCTCACCTCCCTTAGTGCTCCCTTCTCTATCACCGATGCTTCGCTCGTTTGCTCACCGCTGCTGTTTTGTCTGTCTGCTTGCAAGGTGACTGTTGGGCTTTGTGTAGGCCTTGTGTAGGGTTCTGCAGGGCTTTTTCAGCCTTGCTGTTGCCGGCGGGGGGTGTGTCCCTCGCCGCTTCCCCGGATCTCGCATTTGGGTCTGGGGCCTGGCGGGTGTCTCTCTCCGGCAGTCATAAATGTAAATATGCAGCGGGGTGAGTTAATAACTTCCTGAATGGACAGGATGCTCTCTCTGTAGCATCCTGCCTGCTGGTGCTGCTCTCTGCTTCGCAGTAACTCTCTGAGGAACGCTGAGACGCGCGTCACGGTGCGGCAGAACGGGGCCGCGGTGACTTTCTCTATTCCGGCTGTGGGACACAATGGGGGGGCGGGGGGGGGATGTGTGCCTGTGGCTGAAAGGAGCCCCTGCACCCCTTGAAGAGGTGCAGTGTCATGAATGTGAATGAGTCTGGATGAATCGGCTGGCTTTAGCCACACTCTCGGTGGGAGGGGGAAGAGTAGGAATTCCCCCCAGTCTCCGTCCCTCTATCCCTGGCAGGCTTTCCCAGATTCCTGTGCCCCCCCCCCCCCTTCCCGTTTGTCCCATCTGTAATCTGATTCCCCAGCGACTAAGTGCCTGTTTGTTTACGTCTTGCTGAGTGGCTAGAAGTTACAGCGAGAGCTTGTTTGTCTAAAATCTTCCCTTTGTGTATGAAATACTCGGCTTCTCTGTGAACTGGTGGCTCGTCGGTGCAGATCAGCGGATGCCGGAGGATTTGGGGTCTCAGGCTGCAGTGCGGCCCCTTAAAAACAAACGATCAAACGTCGGCAACCTGGGAATGTGGGAGTCGGGGACTTGGGCACCGTGCAGGGCGGCCGGGCTGCTCTGGGTCCCACGGGTCCGATATCGCCCAGATTCCCCCGTTTCCCAGCAGCTCAGCCACCTTTTGGGGGCTATTTCAAAATGCCTGAAGTGCTACAGACACTCACAGATATGCAGCTTGTATATATGTATATATATATAATGTAACTGACCCCTGAGGATGTGTGTTAACGGGGCCATTATTACTTTATGTACCTCTGGGCCAGTAAATCCTATAGGGCAGTGACAGTGTTTCTCAGCCGGGGGGTAGGGGCACCATTTTTATTGGGTGGTGGAGTGTGTGGTTAAAAAAAATATATTGAAAATATATATATATATTTCTTTCTTTTGCATGAAGGCATTGTGCTACTATTACTGCACTTTTTTGTAAAATAAGTTTGGTTCAAAATGTAATAAATGTGAGTCATAAATTCATGACTAGGGAAGAATGTGGGTCCTGAGGCTAAAGTAGAGATGCTGGTTGGCGGGGGGGGGGGGGGGGGGGGTCTGGCGGGCAGAGCTGGGTGCCCCAGCGGTGACGCTCACCTAAGCTCCCATGGGCATCGACCAGCCCTGAGGTACCTTTAGGTAATTCCTGATGCCTCATGACTGCGCTTTACCAACACGATCCCACCTGATCTGTATGTCTCTTAATTCAGTAAAACTTAGAACATACTTGCAGTTTTGTTATGTGCCTGCAAGGCTTAAACAGGATCCGTCTCCCTCCCTTTTACCTGCTTGATGACTCCCTCTTCGTCTGCCTGTCTTACCAGGTCGAGCAGACCTTTAATTATCTGGAGCTCCAGGGAATCACGAGTAACAAGCCTGTGCAGGTAAGTCCCGGCTGCGGCTGAGCGACTCCAGTCAGGCAGCCGGCCCACACGTCGCCCGCTGAAACGCCACACTAGCAGACACCGCTAAAGCTTTCACAGCGGTTTCTCCCCGAGCTGGACGGGAATTCCTGACGGTTTTGCCTCAGTCCTGAAATGTGAACCCACAGCGGTTTTGAGTCGTTCTGTGGGATTAGCAGTGTGAATGTTTTTTTAATGTGACCTTAGTGCAGTTTTATATTGTCTGAACATTAGAAATTTTTATTTAAGTATAAAAATAACACTGTAAAAAAAAAAAGTATTGATGTATAATATGGGTGAAGTTTGTATTTAATGTTTAAATATGCAGTTTGACCCTTATGTCCAGAGGTGGGAGGGTCCAGACCAAGATTATGTTTCACCCATTTGGTTGAGTCCTCTGTGACTCTGACTCTATACTCAACTGGTTGGTTGAAACAAAATCTTGGTCTGGATTTTACTCTATGGACCAGAATTACTCACCCGGCTATGTCTGATCACCAGGCTGCCTTTTTGCTCTTATAAATTTGCATGGGAGTGTGTGTGTGACATTAGGAGGACTCCTTTTGTGTTAATGTATGTGAATTTGCCCCCCCCTTCATCGACAGCTGCTGCTGGAGTTTGACAGGGGCCTTGTATCTCTGAAGTTGGCCTCCTCCGAGGACGTGGATGAGGTTCTGGCTCACGTCGGTGTCCGTCTGCAGGAGATCTGCATGTCCCCTGCGTAGGTCACTGTGCCCTCCTTGCCTTTTCAGGCCGGACTGGACCTCGTGCTCTGCGTAGATGGTCCCGTCGGTCTTGTTTTACTGGGGATCACCCCCTGCCTGTCCCCTGCGTAGGTCACCGTGCCCTCCCTGCCATTTCAGGCCGGACTGGACCTCGTGCTCTGCGTAGATGGTCCCGTCGGTCTTGTTTTACTGGGGATCACTCCCTGAGTAGGTCACCGTGCCCTCCCTGCCATTTCAGGCCGGACTGGACCTCGTGCTCTGTGTAGATGGTCCCGTCGGTCTTGTTTTACTGGGGATCACCCCCTGCCTGTCCCCTGCGTAGGTCACCGTGCCCTCCCTGCCATTTCAGGCCGGACTGGACCTCATGTTCTGCGTAGATGGTCATGTTGGCCTTATTCTCTTGGAAGTGAGGAGATCTGCTTGTTCTGCCTTTCTGTCTGTGGTGCTCTGGGTGGCCTGAGCCTGCAGGGCGGCTCTCTGTGACGCCTGAGATTTCCTCCCCTTCTTGTGACTCCTCCAGGAGGATGATGAAGAAGCTGTCTGTGGAGCCGCCCGAGCGGATGTCCCACCTGCAGGCCCTGTGGGAGAATGTTCCGGAACCCGGACCTTGTGGTTAAGTACAAGAGCTGACCTCAGGATAGGTTGGGGGTCAAGGTCAGGGTTTTCCATCTGGAACGCCTCCGCTGCCATTGGGGGGGCCAGGCAATTCAGATATTGTTTTCCTGTGGGATTTTGGGTCATATTTTATTATTTACATGACTTGAATGTTCTTTAATGCTTATTACATGATAACAGTACACTGAGTACAAGAGCAAATTTCCCTGGTGAAGATGTTAACCTCAGGACCATCTCAGAAAGGTCATCTACACATGGGCAATCCATGGTCATTATTGTTTTGAGTCTTTATTTGTATCTAAGCAGAGTAAAGTTTAAAGCTAGTTTTGCTGGCTGCTGATGGGGGCACTTGTACTGGCAGCCTTTGGCCTGCAGGGGACCAGCTGTTTGACCTGACCCAGACTTTTCTGTCCTCGATGTCTCTCCCAGGGGGCTTTTCCCAGACCTACAAGTGTGTTTGTGACTGGCTGGGGCTTCCTTACAGAGATGAGGTGCAGTGGGTGAGTTGCACTGGACTGTTTCCCATGAGGCCCTGCTCCATGACTCGTTCTGGGGCACCATGTGACACCATATGATTTTCCTAATTTGCATTTTTTCATGAATTCCTTATCATTCCTGCTTCTTGCTCCCCCTTCCCCTCATTTCCAGTTTTATATCATTCCCACTTCACCTTTTGATTCGTCTGTATTGGCTTTGCGTTTTTTTTTTTTTTTTTTTTTTATGAGTTAATTAAACCTGTTCAGCATGTCTCGCTTTTTATACCTTACAGGATGTGGACACAATCTATTTGACTCAAGACACAAGGGAGCTCAACTTACAAGACTTCATTCATCTTGAAAACAGGTAACTCTAGCTGCCCACTGAGTTCTGTAGACAGCAACAGCTTTTGCGCGAAAGGTTTTTTTTTCATCGCTGTTTCTCCCAGTAATGAGCAGCTGATTCTGTTCACTCAGTGTCTAATTTATTAAGCTGCACGTCGACAGCAACAACACGACGCCGCAAATAACGAGTCATTTAGCTTAAGCGGGATGCATTCAGCACACCGGCAGTCAGGAGGTTCACTTACTCTTCAGTTAAGCATTAGAATGATGAAGACGCCTGATCATGATTTGCAGGGTTACCAACTCCGGTCAGCTGACTGGATTGAGATTTTCCAATTCGAGACAAATCTGCACACATATTTACATGCACGTAACCATGTAAATAATCTGCAGGGTTTGCAGACTGTCCTAACGCTAATTTTATGTAGCTAATTTTAGGTTAGTGGAATGTAAATTTATTCTTGCGTGAGCAGGAGAATCTGAAAGTTTGCGTGTCGCACCAGATGTGTGAGAGTTGGCGTCCCTGGACTGCCGGTGCCTATGTAGTAGTTTCAGCGTCTCAGAAGCTGCCACCCCTCCTGAGATTTGCACTCACTGCGGTGTGTAAGATTCACAGAGGAAGGTGCAGTGAACAAAAAGCATGCAGTTAGGGGGCAGTTCCTTGGATGAAAGCGCCTTTGCTGATGAGAGACGGCAGAGGAGAATGGCCAGACTCGTTAAAGCTAACGGGGAGGTCACGAGTGTACTGATAGGCGCCGACGGGGACCGACCTTCGCAGGGGGAGCGACTCCACCACATCCGCGCTTGACCAGCAGTGCTCCAGCGTGCAAGACTTAGTGAAACTGGGCAGTGAAGCCTGCCTAGGGTGCCACTGGAACTTCCACGGGCACTGCAGCGGCAACAGTGCTGGCAGATGTCTCTACAAGTAAAACTCATCTGGAGGGAAAGTGGGATCTGGGATCCTGGGTCTGCACATCTACTCAAGTGGCCGCTGAATGTATTTTTTTAAAGCATGTTAAGCTGTTATGAAACAGTCTGTCTGATGTTGACAAGTACTTGTTTTATCTGTCCCAGAGACCTAGTGGCCATCCTTGCCGTCCTTGAATACAACCAGTGGTTCACGAAGCTCTCGATAAAGGATTACAAGCTGGTATGTTTGTGTTCCACCGGCTCGAACATCGGACACTTGTAACGTCTGCGGTGTCCAACTCCGCACAGCTGGGTCTGCTTCTGTCAGGCCGCTCCGTGTTGGTGGCAGCGGCTTCATGTTTGGCGTCTCAGAGAATGAAAAACTCCCATGGTATTCGTTTAAGTTAATGCGGCCATTAATGACGCATTAAAAATTCCCAAGGCCGGCTTCCTTATTCTGAATTTTTGTTGTTAGCCGAACGCTAGTCCTGAAGAACTTGTTGGTGCAGAGTGAATAATGCGGTGAAATGTAATTTATGCTACTTAAGTGCTTCCTTACCTCACGCTGCTTTGTTGGGTATGTTACATGCACGGCAAAGAAGTGTGGGTTTGACGGCAGGCTTTGGCGGCGGGGGGGCCTGGGGCTTGGATGCTTGGGATGTCTGAAAGGGCAGGATATGAAGTATTACTTAATGGTTTATGAGCTGCGGCAGCTGTGGTTTAGATGGTCAGAGCTTTCTCATCTCACAGCCTGCCTGACCTCAGTACTGTCTCTCTGCTTTAATATGGTCAACCTCCAACTTGAATAACAGTCTCAGATATGTTGAGTCACTTCCTTTTGAGGTAATTTGTGGGCAAAACAGTTGCCTCTGGGCTGCCCAGGGACAGAGAGGTAAAGTGACCACAAGTGACCGTGAGGCGCTGTCAGGTTTGGTCTCCCCCTGGTCTCTGGAGCTTCTGTAAGAATCTCACAATGCTGTCTCTGGGGGGAACTGCCCGGACTCGCCCAGCTTCACACCCCCCACGGATCTGTATCACGCTCCCGTTTGATAGAGGGCCCGTCCTTTCCCAGAAGCGCCATTCAGACCATGTTGCTCTGGGGGAGGGCGCCCCCTGCAGTGACACTGCTGCCATACCAAACGCATATTTGTGATGCTGTTACACCACCAGCTCACAGTGCTGTCGCCAGTGCCCCACAGGGGACATCTCCGCCAAAACCTCCCCAGTGCACAGCCAGGAACCGTAAGAGAATCATTTGTATGTACATTATGCCAATAATGTTGACTATCCTGTAAAAATGGTGCATGTCCCAGGTCTGGGGTATATTAGACGGTAAAATAACATTCGGTACATGCATCCGATATGCTGAATGCAGAATAAGTGGGCAGGGGTAAAGATCTTAGTGAGTTAGTCATTCTGTTTTCGTTCCTCTGCACGCCTCCTGCATTGCTCCCTCCTGTTCTGCCGGCCTGTACCTCTCTGTGGCGTTCCGGTACATGCGGTCATGGTTCCCAAACGGCCTACTTTTGTTCACTGTCAGTCTGTACCTCTCTGTGGCGTTCCGGCACATGCGGTCATGGTTCCCAAACGGCCTACTTTTGTTCACTGTCAGTCTGTACCTCTCTGTGGCGTTCCGGCACATGCGGTCATGGTTCCCAAACGGCCTACTTTTGTTCACTGTCAGTCTGTACCTCTCTGTGGCGTTCCGGCACATGCGGTCATGGTTCCCAAACGGCCTACTTTTGTTCACTGTCAGTCTGTACCTCTCTGTGGCGTTCCGGCACATGCGGTCATGGTTCCCAAACGGCCTACTTTTGTTCACTGTCAGTCTGTACCTCTCTGTGGCGTTCCGGCACATGCGGTCATGGTTCCCAAACGGCCTACTTTTGTTCACTGTCAGTCTGTACCTCTCTGTGGCATTCCGGTACATGCGGTCATGGTTCCCAAACGGCCTACTTTTGTTCACTGTCAGTCTGTACCTCTCTGTGGCGTTCCGGTACATGCGGTCATGGTTCCCAAACGGCCTACTTTTGTTCACTGTCAGTCTGTACCTCTCTGTGGCGTTCCGGCACATGCGGTCATGGTTCCCAAACGGCCTACTTTTGTTCACTGTCAGTCTGTACCTCTCTGTGGCATTCCGGTACATGCGGTCATGGTTCCCAAACGGCCTACTTTTGTTCACTGTCAGTCTGTACCTCTCTGTGGCATTCCGGTACATGCGGTCATGGTTCCCAAACGGCCTACTTTTGTTCACTGTCAGTCTGTACCTCTCTGTGGCGTTCCGGCACATGCGGTCATGGTTCCCAAACGGCCTACTTTTGTTCACTGTCAGTCTGTACCTCTCTGTGGCGTTCCGGCACATGCGGTCATGGTTCCCAAACGGCCTACTTTTGTTCACTGTCAGTCTGTACCTCTCTGTGGCGTTCCGGCACATGCGGTCATGGTTCCCAAACGGCCTACTTTTGTTCACTGTCAGTCTGTACCTCTCTGTGGCATTCCGGTACATGCGGTCATGGTTCCCAAACGGCCTACTTTTGTTCACTGTCAGTCTGTACCTCTCTGTGGCATTCCGGTACATGCGGTCATGGTTCCCAAACGGCCTACTTTTGTTCACTGTCAGTCTGTACCTCTCTGTGGCATTCCGGTACATGCGGTCATGGTTCCCAAACGGCCTACTTTTGTTCACTGTCAGTCTGTACCTCTCTGTGGCACATGACGCCTTAATTTGTGTTTTTTGTATTCCAGCTTATTTTGCTTACTGTAACTGCTGCCAAAACTTCACTTACGAGCTAGACTTTGCTAGGCGTATGAAGCTATCTGTGAATAACTTGATATTTTAATACATTTTCATGGGGACATTACAAATTAATAAGCCAATCTGATTTATTTTTTGTTTCAATAAATTAAAGTGCAGTTTAACCATGCAGTGTGTAGGCTACAATATACATATTAAATAAAACAGCCATTTTTTCCCTCAAGTTTATTTTTATTGCTTTTAAAGTGGTAACACGATTGCGTCTTTAACATTGTGATCATAAATATGATCATATAACTAATAAGCTGTACAGAGGGGCTTATTTAGGGCCCCCCCCCCCCACTCACCCACTTTGTACCTGACGGGTCCCCTCCTGTCCGATTGTGTCCCCCACTTGTAACCATCTAGAGGGCCAGTCGTCAGCCACGGTTTCCCGTAACAAAACATGGATCCTTGGTTCCTGTTTTTAAAACGCTGTCATGCTTAGCGGCTGGAGTCGTCCTTAGATGGGGTTGGGTGCTGATTAAGCTGCTGCCTCTCCATCTATGATCTGAGACAGACAGCTTCATGTCAAAGCTAGGAAAGAGTGCAGAGAGTGATGTGAATGCTGTGTTGCTGTTGGTTCACATCTGACCAATGCCTGACCAGATTTCATAGAATCTTTCTACAGCAGCGATGCCCCTTTAATCGAATGTATTTTCTTGCAGTCTACAGATGTGTGTGAGCAGATTCTCCGTGTGGTGTCTCGCTCATCTCGCCTGGAGGAGCTTGTCCTGGACAACGCCGGGCTCAAAATGTGAGCATCACCCACCCTGCCCTTGAAGGTGTAGCGATTGCAAGGCCTCCCGTTCTAGAGGGTTTCTTGTCTGCTGAGACTCAGAGCCCAGTCACTTGCTTAGTATTCTGGAATTAACGTCAATTAAAACTCGAGTGAATTGTCGGTCTTTTGAATGGTGCGCTCGTCAGGTTCTCATGAAAGTGAAGCTTTTGCTGTTGGATTTTCAGCGATTTCGCACAGAAGTTGGCCAGTGCCCTGGCCTTGAACCCCAACTCCACACTTCACACCATCATCCTGGCCAACAACTCCTTGGAGGACAGAGGTATCCTCACTTTATGGGAGCAGGGCTGCAGGTCATAGGTTTGCCTTTCACTTGTCACCTTAATGACATCTTGTTTGAGTAATGAGGGCCTTCGCGGGCCTGAGGAGCTGGTCCTGATCCGGCCCTTAGACCTACGCTCCTGCTTGTGCATTATCCTACTCTACTCCCACAAGAAACTTGCTAGTGAACATTAAAGGTCTTATTTAATCTGAACTCATCCAACAAAATGTCCAGCTGTTAAAATGTGGTTTGGAAAACGAATATTATGAGAAATAATGGTGAAAACGTCAGAACAGAAAGACGTAACACCCGAATGGCAGGACTGAGTCATATGCTATTGATTAAAGTAGCTTTTAGTTTATATGTCTGAGTGTTAATGCATGAACGCCTGCCGTGTTGCATGACTGCTTTTACTGTGTTTTGCATCTCTCATGCAGGAATTGCTGCCCTGACCTCGCAGTTTGCCAAAATGCGAGCAGGACTCAGGCATCTCAATCTCTCCAAGACCTCGCTATCACCTAAAGGTGAGCGTCACACAAGTCACAAGTATTCCTCTCATGTTCTTTAGGTAACACTGGAACTGGACTTGGCTAAACCAGTCCACTGCATAATTTAGTGGAAACTCACTGGTTAAATGTATTCCTCATTTCAGAGTTCCTTTTTTCGAATGGTGATCTTGAATCACTGCGTGACTGGTGTTTAAGCACGCTCACGCTCCTGCTGTGTCTTAGGGCATAAACAAGAGGAGCCATTGTTGAATTCAAGACCCCTGTTAAAGCCCCTTCCCCCAAAACTGCCTTTTTGTCCCTACATGGGAGACTGCAGCAGGCTGCCGAATCAGGAATCTTTTCATTTTAAAGGTCAAAATCGAGCGTGTTTGCTTGGAGATTACTCTCCTGAGACTCTTTGGGCATGGGTGACCGCTGTCATCTCACTCCGTCTGAGGCTGATAAACAATAGATATGCTCAGCTCCCTGTCACAAACTTAAAACGGATGGTAACTGTGGACATAAGGAGCTCACAGGTGATGCAAGAGGGTTGATGGAAGGTGCAGTGGGTACGCGGGTCCAAGCCCCATTTGAACCCACAAGGAGCCTTAGAGATGCTAACCTGGGTCTGGCTTTCTCATGTTGGTTTGATGTCTGCGACTGATCTGCGGCCTGCAGGACATACTAGCGGCGCAAGGGGTCTGGTTGAGCTCATAGGGTGCGAAGAACCAGGTGGCTGCCTGTGTGTAGAAGATGAAATTGACTCCGGGACCACAGAAAAGAAAGCTAACCAGTATATTGCCTTCTTGATATTCTGTCTTGTGTTCAGCGTTTTAATTTTTACACTAATCAGCTGGAAATTCAAGCAATTAGTTGCCAGCTATTCAGTGTTCCTTGTCCTGGAGCTCCCCCATACTGCTGCACGTGTAAATTGCATATCAAGCTTGTCTGAGATGCAAATCACTGATATTCACAATCCATTTTTTGTTAGGCTTATTGCAGGACTCTTGGGTCCAATGTCTCTATGTGGACTGATCGTATGGCCTTCTATATGAAGACTGATGTTGCTTCCTTTTTCTCCCGCACCCCCAGGAGTAAACCACCTTGCCCAGTCACTCAGTGCTAGCCAGGTTATTCCCAGCACGCTGACCCACCTGGACCTGTCTGGGAATGTCCTTCGAGGGGACGACCTCCAAGTGTGTACCAGGGGAGACCGATGGTCCTTTCCGTTTTCCATTAAAAACATTGTGGATCAATCAGTCTATGCCGCGTTACGCTTTTAAATGACCCCTGGGCAGTTCATTGGTATGGATGTGCTGTACTTTCTAAATGTGTGACTGAGCAGCTGCCTGGATTCGGTTAAATTATGGAAAAACCTCAGTCGTCATCTGTTTAGCTTTAGTATTCTGCATGAAAGTGTTTTCAGTTCCAGTTGGTTAAAAACTCTACACACCTGCTGCTGGTTTTTACTCCAACTAGATTAACTAGTTATGGTCACGCTAATCTGCTATATGACTTGACCAAGGTGTTAGCCAAATGATGTAGTCATTTCCCTCGTTCTGTCATCTTTTTTCCCCTGTAGAATCTGTACAACTTCCTAAGCCAGCCAAACAATCTGGTCATGTTGGATCTCTCTAACACCGACTGCTCCCTCGATCAGGTGCGTTTTGCTCATGTGACTCGCTGTCTGTCTGTCTGTTGAGATGAGGATGTAGGGTTTTTGTTCTTCCATGATATTTAGCAGACAGTTGTATGCCAAGCAGGGCAGACAGTCTCTAGAGCAATTGGGGGTTAATGGCTTTGCTCAAGGGCCCCTATGGTGAAACCACTCTGCCACTCCTGGGATTTGAACCAGCGACCTTCTGATCAGAGACAGTGTTCTAACCTACTCACCCACAGACTGCTCTACATTCAAATCTCTGCACTTCACCTACACTGAAGTCCTGCGGACTTTAACTGAGAAGTGGTTTTGGCTCCTGGCCGCATTTCCATCTCTGTCCACTAGGTGTGCGCTTCTTTGCTGCGGGGCTCCGTACAACACCTGTCTGTACTCAACATGTCAAAGAGTATCTTTCCTCACCGGTGAGCCATCGAAGGGTTATCAGCGGTTTGCCTTTGGGGTTCAGTTTAAGGGGTGTTATGATGACAATGGTGATGCTTACGACGACTACGCGTCTGGCGTGTCTAACGTCTCTCTGGCCTGCAGGAAGGGCAGAGAGATCCCTCCCTCTTTCAAGCAGTTCTTCAGCAGCGCTCTGGTCCTGAGTAGTGTCAACGTGTCGGGAACCAAACTCCCCCTGGAAGCACTTAAGTGAGCCCTTTGCTTGTCCTCCAGCCTCTGATTGCCCATCCAGTCCAGGGCCAGATAACGTAACCTGGCTGTGTTTCTGTGCAATGATGAAGTATCTTTCAAACTGCTTTCATTCTTTTTTTTAAAATCCAGCACAAAGTCTTAACACGACTCTGTCTCCAGGGCTCTCCTGCTGGGCATTGCCTGCAACCCTAATCTGAAGGACGTCTCTCTGGACCTCAGCTCCTGTGAGGTATGACCATGGGGCTCTCAAGGGGTTCTTTGCGTTCCTTAGCTTCAGGGTTAAATGGGATTTGATTATGGGATGCTTGTATCTCTCGCAGTCAGTCCTACCTCCTTGATGTATGTGGTCTCATTACAGCCCTGCATGTCAATTAGATCCTGGCGTGTCCGGTTCGGTCCACCCTCCACTGGTTCCGACTGTAATGGGTTTCCTGGTTTTTCCTTAAACCCAGATAGATTATTCATGCTGGTACAGCACACGTCTACTGTTCGAGCCATCCAGAATGTCCCTACATTATACATCACCTGATGCTGTAATCACATAATTACATGGAGACTTAGTTTGGAGGGGGTGGATTCGACTGCCTTCTATTCATATGTAATCCTGGGACAGAGAGCTCTTTGTGTATATAGTGCCTCAAAGCAGAAAAATCCTCCTAAAGTCGACCTCCGAACATGCGTGTCAAATTCTGAGTGGCTGCCAGCCACCTCTCAGATCCCTGTCAACCCCCCCCCCCCCCCTCCCTAACTACCACATAAAGGACTGTTCCGGAAACCCCTAGCTGTGGTCTCTGTGTCCCTGCCCATGCTGGATTCGAGGGCAGAAGTGCGTCTGTGCGAGAGCTTCTGTGTTCCAGCTGCGAGGCAGTTTGTGATGTCGCGTTTGTGTGAGCTTCGTGGTGCCCTGGGATATGCCTGATTCGCTGCAGGACCCCGGCCACACTCAGCTCTGCTTTTGACTGCCTCTTTCATGCCAGTTCCTCTCTGCTCTTCTGCTTTCCTCACCTCTGTCCCTCAGCAGTCCCCTATTAGTTTTTTTATGTGCTTTTTATTTTTGTGTGTTTATCCTGTCATTGGTAGAGTCCTTAACACTCATTACTTAATAGGGTCCTTAACCTAGTTGTTAGTTATTAGTGTCCTTAACCCAGTGGTAATTGTGTTTTCTAAATGATTTTATACAGTCATTTTTATATGTATTTATTTGTTTAGCACTGTCCATAGTATCATTTAGGGTCTTCTGTGCTCTGGGGGAATTTGCAGACAGCTGCACGCTTCCGCTTCCTGGCTGCTGACCTACTTCCTGATCCCAAAATCCCTCCCTGAATCCCAGCCTTCTCCTGGATCTGTAACCATTCCCAATTTGTTCCATGGGGGGTAGCTCTGTCTGCCTGGAGGTTCTCTGTCCCCCAGTATTTAAGCACCTGCCTCTGGCTGGGGGTGTTTGTGTCCCTGTCTGAATCGCAGTTGTGGTGACCGCAGCTGATTGTAGGGTGGGTGGGCCGCTTCTTGGCTAAAGGCCTGTTTTTTTTTTTTTTTTTTTGTTTACCTCCTTGCTGATACCTGGTATTGCTGACAACCAGTGTGTGCAGTGAAATGGAGCATATTCTAGAAGGAACGCATGATGTTTATTAATAATAATAATAATAATAATAATAATAATAAATTGTATTTGTATTGCACTTTATATTCTAGCAATCTCAAAGTGCTACAAATTAAGAGTAGTGTAATAAAAATACTATAAAATATAATAATAATATAAATAATATAAAATACAAAGACTAGACTATAAAGATTAAAAAGTAAAAATACTCAAATGTCTTTCTAAAAAAAAAAAATAGGTTTTTAGATTTTTTTAAAAAACATCAGTTGACTGTGGGGCTCTCAGGTAGTCGGAGGGTGTTCCACAGCCTTGAAAAGGCCCTATCACCCATGCTACGGAGCTTGGTTCTGGGGACTTGGAGGGTGTTAGTGTTTACAGAGCGGAGTGTGCGTGAGGAGGTATGGGGGGGTGAGGAGTTCTTGTAAGTAAAGGGGGGCATGTCCATAGATGCACTGATGGGTGAGGAGGGAGACCTTGTACTCTATACTGAGTGGGACAGGGAGCCAGTGAAGGGTTTTCAGGATGGGGGTGATGTGATCATGCTTTCGCACCCTCATCAGGATCCTGGCAGCGCTGTTCTGAATATACTGAAGTCTCTAAATATTCTTCAAGTTTATTCAAGTCATGCATGTATTCAAGGTTCCTTGGAGACCGTGAGGTACTACATCATGATTCCCCTGATCCATTCTGAGGCTTCCCCCTGGGTATCTCATCTCTTTCTCGGGGTGTGTGTTCAGGCCAGGACACACTGCCACATCTGTACCGAACGATGCACCTGATTCTTGTATCTGTTCAAAAGCTGCTAGTTTAAATTCAGCTTATGTACACACACACACACACTCCCCAGCTCACTGTTAAATGTTTGGCATTAGGATGTGGAAAACCCGGCCACGGCAAATGGAGGGTTTTTAATCGGAAGGATTTAATCATTGGGCTGCCTTTGATGTGAGTTATTGAAGTGCTTATGAAGCGATTATGAATCCAGCAAGACATCCGCCCCCAAAGTGCTGCTTTAAAAGCATGTGTTTATTTGATTGTTAGATCCTCTGTCATCTCCAGAATTTCCTGAAGCTGTCATCAAAGTTTTTACACCTCCCCAGTGCTGCTCTATAGCAAATACAAAGATGTACTTTCTTTTCATATGTTTTGAAAGGCGAGGGGGTGAATCACCATCAGTCCCAAATACCTTTATTCTGAGAGTGACAAGAAAATGTCCCTCTATCAGACACAATTGACCAGTCATGCACCATGTGCAGAATTACTGGGCAAGTGCTGTTCTGGGTGATAATTTTCAGCAAACCTTGGAGAGAATGATTGAGTAAAACGATTTTTTTTTTTTTGCTCAAAGTAAACCAATTTAGAAGAGAACATGTTACATTAGTCTGTCATAAATAAAAACACTCAATTATCAGTTCTGCAGAATTAGGCAAAGTGTTTCCCCATTTCACCATCTCCAGAAATAATTTAAAAACTATTGGCCATTCTATACAGTCCACCTTACCAAGCTTAATATCCTGTATAACCACCTTTCTAACCAATGACAGTCATACGCTGCTTATCCGTTGAACCAGTCGTGTTTTTGATCACATCCTACGTTGCCTGAGGCAGCTAGGGCACCCGTCTGAGAAGTTTACTGCTTGCCACCTTAGTAAATCGATGCAAGGGAAGGCGCACCGTCCTGCGTGAATATCGTAACCTTTTTGGAAGCTGCCAACCAACACTGTTACCAGTGTTTAAAGTCTTCTAGGAATTGGCAGTAGGTCTAATTTGTACACCATCCGAATACTGGAAAGGTGCTACAAGTTCATTATTGATAATTGCAGCTTGTTGCCACTTGAAGGTCTGCATCCACGGATCTGACTTGATGCTAATGGGATTCTGGAAGATTCCTGTTTAACACAAATCTTTGGCACTTGATTTGTCTGCTGCTCCCTCTAAGCTTCCATAATCTTTGGTTGTTTGCCCCGGAACCCTTGATCGTACAGTGGCCACATTTTACAAGTTTGTCGGTTCCCATTGTTTTGCTGCGCTCTGACATAAGTAGTCAGATAAAATAGTGAGCATGCTCTGCTTTTAAGCTGTCATCTGGACTGAAAATATTTGTGTCAACAGAAGATGCAAGTTAAAGGCATTAGACTGGAGATTATGGGGGTGTCTGGTCAGAATAGCTCTGCTTTTACAGCCAGTCTGTGTCTTTATTGCTTTAATAAATGTCTTTTGTTCGACCACTGAACTGCAGCTGAGGTCTGGGGGCTCTCAGATCCTAGAGGGCTGCATTGCAGAGATCCCCAACATCTCTAGCTTGGATATCTCTGACAACGGTAAGACCTCATCCTGCTTTATAGCCTTGAGACCGTAAGATACTGAAGGAACGTGACGCTGCTCCATGCAAAATGTTGATGTAAATAGATCTGGTCAGCAACGTAGACTAATGTACGTTAGTGCTGGTGTGTGACAATGAGATCACGGATTAAATCTTGTTGGATCAGTTTAGATCTATTGGGGCAGAGGGTGTTTAGAAGCTGTTTCAGTATTTTCAGGAGTATAGACAACTGAATACGGCATTAAATGCAATTTCTCATTGTTAACCTTAATGTAAGAACCTAGAGTAATATAAGGAACTGTGTTGCTTCAACATTAGTCTGAAGCACTCTGCAAATAAGGTTCTGCAAGCTATGTACTTCACCCCAACTTTGGCCTTCTTTGTTAATCTAGTCTATTACTCGGCTGTTCTTTTGAGATTAAGCATGTCCTGTCAGTACCTGTTTTGAAATCTAATTAAAATCTAATCAAATAATATGCACAGAAGATTGACCCTACCTTAACAAGTTGCTTCATTGGTTGTTTTTGTCAAGGTCTGGACTCTGACTTGACTACCCTTCTTGTTTGGCTTGCCAAAAATCAGTCTATCCGCCACCTGGCCCTGGGGAAGAACTTTAACAACATCAAATCAAAGTAAGTTGCCTCACTGGGGCTGTTTGAAGTTACATGGATTGGTTTCTAAAGGGTACAGTTGACAGAATTTACTTTATTTCAGTTCTGTAAAAAATTCATTAATCGGGGAGAAATTTCTCACCCATTTTCTCTAAACATCAGAAGCAGGAATCGCTCTCCCGACAAAATGTTTTAGTCGAAAAGTGAGATGTTTGACCTTTTGTAGACTTAGCATTTTTGTTCTTTTGTTTTCTCAGAAACTTGGCACCTGTCTTGGACAACTTGGTGCACATGATACAGGAGGAGGAGTCGGTAGGTTTTAGACTCTGTCATGTGACTAATCATTTCGGCTTTGAGTCTCACCTTTTAACAGTTGGATCTGTTTATCTGATATAACGCTCATCCTTAAGGGTTTACATGCTTTTAGCTTTATTTTGACCGCTTCTTGACGTCTTGACAGTTTGAATTGTTCTGCGGTAGTAATGCTGATCATCCAGGAACCGCACGTTAAATGTTTTCCTTTGTCTTGAAGACCACCTGATGTCTAACCATGACCTCCTGACCCCACTTCTTCTCAAGCCCCTCACGTCGCTCTCATTGGCTGACTCCAAGTTGAAGAGTGACCTGACCATCGTTCTGAATGCCCTGGGCAGCAACACTTCCCTCACCAAGGTGGATATCAGCGGAAATGGGATGGGTGACATGGGGGCCAAGATGCTGGCCAAAGCCCTGCAGATCAACACCAAACTCAGGTGAGGGCTCTTTCAGTCAGCTGCCTGGTTGACATGTCCATTTATCTTTTTGAGGCATTAGGGTTGCATTTTGAGGCTGGTTTTCCGAGTGTATGGTCAACTCTTCCCTCAGCGCTTGTCCTTTTTGACAGGACGGTCATTTGGGACAGGAACAACGTGAGCCCTCAAGGTCTGCAGGATGTGGCAGCTGCTCTGGAAAAGTACGTTTTGTTCTCTGTCCGTTTCACCTTTTGAGAGGAGGAAACCAGTCATGAAATTTTATCGTACTTCAGAAACATTGCTGTGATGGAAAATGGGGCCAGTCTTGGTAATGTGGCAAAGGGGGCTGAAGAGAGGGCATTTATATAGCCTTCAGACTGTGGCAACACTTTCGCAGATACTTGTATCAGAAGAGAGCAAAGACCTGTGGCCTGACTTTGGTTTCTTGTCTTTCTGGCAGCAGTTCAACAGTTTGTTGGCTCGGTAGTGAGGTTGAAGGTCATTGGGTTCTCAGTGGTAAGAGGAGCCTCTGCCCTCCCCTCCTTTTTCACATTCACCGCGATGCTCTTGTATGAATACCGTTTACACGCTGTCATGTCCGTTTGCCTGGCACTGCCCAATGAGGTGCCCCTGAGCTCCCTCTCTCTGGTATGGGAAGGAGGCCCAATTGCTCAAGGCTTCTTGAACGTGCTTCGGCCTGCGTGCGGATTAAATTCTTCAGTAGTTCAATTTCAATTTTGAGAACTGCCTGCCCCAGCTGCTGTTGGCCTGTGAACGATTAGTCATCCTGAAGCACCATGCCAGAGTGCATTTTTTGAAGGATGTGTGCAGTTCTGCCCCTGTTCTCAGAGCTTCATCGGTCCTGGGATTCAGTCTTTATTCTTATGCGTGATGTCTATATTGCTTAGCCTTTGTGCTTTTCGTTTGGCATGATCTGCACATCTTATTTACCTCCTGTTGTAAGTAATCATTCAATTCAAAGATGAAATTAATGGGTGATTTATGAGTTGTATAAAAACAGATTGAGGGGCTGTTTGAAGAACATGGATTGGCCTTCGAAAATCGTAAGTGCTCCTGGGCATTGTAATTTTGCGTTGTGGTAGATGAGGTGAATTTTTAGCACATTTCACCCCCTCCCAGTGAGATGTTAATCTTTGCTCCACACGTGCTCCCAGAGGTCCAGAGATTGTGAGTCAGCTTGAATCCCATTGTGTGTTTCCTACACTTGTGATCTTCTCCTTGCTGTTGCTCCACAGGGTGGGTGGGGCACAGCAGATAGCATGTTCTTTTGCTGCTTCTGTTTGCTCAAGGGCTGCTCACCATACGCACTGGGAATGTGTGCTTGACCACACCCTCCCTGAGGTGAATGTGTATCATCAGGTGGGAGGCTGATTTGGATTAGTTAGCTGGCCTCCTCTTGTATTAAACGGTGTTCTATCCTTCCTAATGTCGTCATTCATCCCTGGACAAAGCTTTGCACCTATGTCTCCTTGGCAGGTTTTTTAGTATATTACATTATAATGAGATGTGAGCACAGTCATGACGGCTGACGTCGTGTCTCATTTGCAGTAGTACTCCCATGTTAAGCTATGGGTCTTCCTCTGGTTCCTACAGGAACTTCACCATCCGCTTCATGCCCATCCCCATCATTGATGCCTCCCAGGCCCTCAAAGCCAACCCAGAGAAGACAGAGGATGCATTGCTGAGGGTTGGTATTTAAGGAGATTGTCTAGTGCTACTCGGAGCTCGTTGTCCATTTTTCTCAGATTTTGAAGCTGCCCCAGTTTGGGACTGATAGCATTTCTCTGTGGGATTTTTTGCATAAAGTTACATTTATCTTTACATTGATAAGCTCATTGCCCGTATGTCAGCGTGATGTGCAATATTCATTTTGATCTTCTCTTTCGAAGATGGAAAGCTACTTGTTCCGGAATCACGAGACCCGCAAGTACCTACAGGGGCAGGCATACCGACTTCAGCAGGGTATTGTCACAACGACCACCCAACAGGTGAGCCTTAGGCTTTGCAAGAAATTAGAAAAACAAAAATCGTAATCGTAATGGAATCGGACAGGTCCCAACTGCCGTCTCCAGCTCCCAACTAACCAACCTTAACCCGCTTGTTCAGGTCATAGACAGGGTCTGTGTCAAAGTTCAGGACCACCTCAACTCCCTGAGGTACACAGAGAAAGATGCCATTCAGGAGGACATGAAGATGGCCGAGAACGTCATAAAGGATGCTCGAAACTCCAAACGAGTGAGTAGATAAGATTAAAGGACGTGGACCCCCAGCTCTCTTGGGATTGTGATTCAACAGGCGTGTGTGATTTTAATTTCAGACCCTAACACCATGCAAACATTTCTTGGAAGGTGGTTTTGGGTTGTATTTTATTTTTGTTTGAGTTATCTCCCCCCACCCCTACTTCTTTGTATGATCTCATATTTCCTAAATATTGTGCTTCTGATACTAGGGGGGTAATTTTGAGTATTGAGCAAGGCTTTACTCTCATCCATGCTCCCCACCTAGCTTTTGCCCAACCTATACCACCTTGGTGCCACCTCCCGTGAGGACGTCAATGGCTCCTTCGCTGGCCCCATTCATGCCAAGCTGGAGTCTATGGCTGGGGAAGTGACCGATGTCATGGATGAGCAGCTACAGGTAAGAACGTGATCCTGGGGTTTGTGTGGGTATGGAAAGAACTGCAGAGTGCTTAAGGGACTAGAATATGACCTAGAAGTTTCTCATTCAAGTAAATCCTTTGAAAATAGATCCAAACCAACACAAGGAATGTTCTCATTCCAGGTGTTTTTGCCAAGATGTCTCTGTGTGGATGCATGGCTATCTCTCTGCGTGGATGCATGGCTATCTCTCTGCGTGGATGCATGGCTATCTCTCTGTGTCTTTGGCTGGTCCCTGGCTTTTTTTCCTCTGGACTCTTGGTTTGGAAGGTAGCCTGTGTCCTATGAGGGTGGACATGCCTCCGCTGTCTGACAGGCCATGGACTGAGAAACGGCGGCCTTCCATCACGTGTAATTGATGCCCTTTGATTTGCCGGCCATTCCCCAGAAGCTGCGATTACCATTAATCAGGACTGTGAAGAGACCACCTCTCAATGGGTCTGCACATTGGAGTGATTGATTTACCAGCTGCCCCTAGCTACTTGTTAGAAATCCTGGGGTCCCTTTTCTCCATGAAATCCCACGTGAGACACACACATGTGCACCTGTATGAAAACAGCAGCTTCTCTAAAGGTCTTCTAAATGAAGGTCAGATATATTTTTGAGAACATATTTGGCTGCCGTACAGTCTCAGCCATTATAAAAATGATCACGTAGGATGGTCAAATTATATGCTGTCAGTCTCATTCTCTGGCCCTGAGCTGACACAGCGCTGCATTCTTTATGCCGGCCTTATCTGCTGACTTCCTGTGAGCCGGCAGCAGATGCTGGACCCTGTGGTGAAACGTTAGACCAGGCTGCTCTTTCCTGCCAATGTGAGGTTGGCCACAATCCTTGCAGTTAGACGGGCTTAATCTAAAACGTTCACCAAAGACACATTCCTGTTAAACAACAAGGCACTTGAATCTCCACAGTGGGTGTAAATGTTTAGCTTTTCTGGTCCAGCAAGATGTTCTGTAAAATTGGAATAAGCAGAAAGTTGCTTCTCGTTTCTTCGTCCATAGATCTGATTGCACAGTGATGTGGCATGTTTTTTTTATTCTTTGGAAAAGCGGTGTGGAATGTTTCAGGACTTCAGCTTCTGTATGCCAGTCTTTGTTAGCAACCCTCACAGAGGCACTCTCTGGAGTCGCGAGTTAATGAGGGTGTGTGTTCTTCTCTTGACTCCTCCCTCTTTCCTCTATAGACCATGCTCAAGTCCATGGTGGATGCAGCAGAAGCACTATGTCCCTGCGTGATGAAGAAGTCCCACTTGCGGCAGGAGCTGATCAAGGCTGGTGCTGGCAGGATGGTAGTCCCCCGCAGTTTTGTCAAAGCCACTCTGCTGGAGCAGTCTGGTGTGGATATCATCAACAAGATCAGGTAAGACTTGCTCTGGGACATGTTAGTGCTTCTCTCTCTCATTGCTGACTGCCGCGAATGCATGTGCGGTGTGTGTGTATGCGCCTGCGTGTTTCCTGGTTGGATGATATTGTTCCCTTAGCGTGATCTGTGGGGTGTAGTATAACCCTCCTCATTTTTCCTCCTTACATGAAGCGATGTGAAGCTCACCATGGCCTCCTTCCTCTCTGATCGCATTGTTGATGAGGTTTTGGAGTCTCTCTCCAGATCCCAGCATATTCTGGTGAGCCCAGGAGCACACACACACACACACACACACACACACACACAAATCCATGGTGACCAGTCCCTTATTCAAAGGAGTTTGAAGGGGCTTGGTCCCCATTTTTTACAGTTCAGTAAATCCAACCCCTTCAATCAGGCAGAGCACCTGGCCAGGAAGGGAAAGCCACTGCAGCAACAGGAATCCCTAGAGGCGGAGCTCCAAGAGGAGGTGGCCCCTGTGATAGCCAATCAGGAGCCTGTGGAGGTGGAGAGACTGGAAGATATGGACACATGCATGGTAGGGGCACTTGTTGTGAACCGGAGGGCTCAGGTCGTAACAGACCATCTGAACCGGTGGGAGTTTGTCTGCTCAGCCTTATTATGTGATCATTTATTAAATATGTCCCTTCATAAGGATTTTTAAAGGCTGTTTTGCGGTTGTCAGCCTGACCGTGCTCCAGTTTCAGAAGAAACAGACCCATCTCATTGCCATGTGTGACCTTTTAAAGTCGGGCTCCGTCGTTCTCTCTAAACCGCTTGTCCCAGGGCTGGAGATGCATTACAGAGTACGATCCCCCCCCCACCCCGCATCTCCTTTTAACTGGCCCCTCTCTCTGCCATCTGCCATAATGTTTCCCAGTGACTCCCTCTTGCCTCTTACTTGCTTCACTACTGCCATTGTCATCAGGTCTGCTTCACCCTCAGAGAGAAGACTCCCAGAAACCAGTGACCGTCCACAGCCTCCGCCGCCAATGAGTTATGGCCATGAAGGGCATGAAATAGTAATTGAGCTGCTTTAAATCATCAGGCGGGGCAGGACGTCAAATCCAGAGACCTTCATAGAATTATTCCATAAATCAGAGCCTTGGGGTCATATTGACCAAGTTGGGCTGGATGAGGGCTGTTTCTGTCTCTCGTGTGTATTTTTCTTCTTCGTTGCTTGATGGTGATGGTGGTTCATGAGAATGAACGCCGGACTTCATAGTCATTCAGATTAGTATAAACTCTAATTCACGTTTAGAAATGATCCGGCCTTGTTGGATGACGCTGGGAATACTTCTAACAGGCACTCGGCGTACATCGGTGGTATCGGACTCTGACATAATGACATCCTGGGAGTAGGAAATAGGAATGGGTCATGAAAGATGGGTCATGAAAGATGGGTCATGCTTGTGGGTTAATAGGCACAGAGGCGACGCAGGATTGGTTTTCGGCTGCAGTTTCGCCGAATGCAGGCCAGTGTTGAGCATGTAGTAATGATGCACATGAGGATGTTTACCTGCCTAGATTAGCGTTACTGCAGGATTGTTTGGTTACGGCCACTTGTTTTGGTTCTGATCTGCTGCAAAATTCCAGATGGATTTACTTTATTTGAGTTCTGCTGGGGTTTGTACTGATCGAGCTCATATTTCCTGTGAAAAAGAGACTTGGCATTTTATCTGCTCTGAACATAACAGACCTTAAACCTGTGACTTAACATGCTCTACAGCTTGGGTTTTGTCAGCTGGCTCACTGGAGTGCTGCCAAACTCCCCTTTCTGGCTCTGGTCTGCTCCTGAAACCTGTAATGTGTTGGGCGTTTCTCTCTGCAGATGACGCCCATTTCTAAGAGGAAGAGTATCCACAGCAGAATGCTGCGGCCAGTCTCCAGGGCCTTCGGTAAGCAGTCGTCAGTGACCTCATCCTTAATCGGTAGCAGATTACCTCACTAGTGAGCTTTCATGTGATTTTTTTGTTCCTGATTGGTGGTCACCATCTGACCATCAGAGATGGAGTTTGACCTGGATAAGGCCCTAGAAGATGTGCCCATTCATATCGAGGACCCACCCCTGCCACCCAGGGTGGAGACGCCACCTCCTCCGCCCACAGTGGAAACACCTCCCCCAGAGGTGATGGAGGAGCTACCTTCAGAGGAGGCTAGCAAGCTGGAGCACTACACAAAGCTCCGGCCCAAGAGGAACAAGAAGATGAAGTCCAGCAGTATGCCGGTGAGTCTGGCACCTTGACACTTCGGCCCTAGGGCTCGCTGCTGCAGTCACTACATTAGTCACATGGCTGAATGGATGCTGCAAGTTCGACATACAATGCGATATACTTACCAGGGTGTGCCTGCAGTCGTCTTCAGAGACATCAGGTTTGTGTAGCAAAACCATGCAAGTCCATGATGTTCTGGAGATAATGTTATGTGCTGTACCTGGATGGGATGTAGAACCCGATCTCCTTTCAGCTGACGAACAGCAGTCCCTCGCAGGAGGATGAGCAGATCAATCCCGCGGCAAGGGTGGATGAGGGCATCGATGAGTTCTTCTCTAAGAAAATCACTAAGATGGGATCTAAGTAAGTCTAAGTGAAGGTTGCACTTGATTTTAGACCACGTTTCATGCCGGTGTGACAGCCCAGCTTGAAGTCCGCTTTAATGGGTTCTGCCCCTTAATACCTGGAGAACTTCTGGTTCCCTGCTGTGATGAGGAGGGCTGCCGCCTCCCTGGACTCCTGGGCTCAGCTTTGTACATTCTGTTGCTTATAGGCGGTCGTCTCTTAAGAGCTCCAGCTCCCAGGAGCGGGACACGAAACGGGAATCTCGGAAGAGCGGGTTCCTCAACCTCATCATGTCCCGCTCCTCCAAGCACGACAAGGGCCAGCCGGCCCCTGCTGCGCCGGGGCCTGTAGCAACAGAGGAGCCGTTGTCCCCCAGGTCCGAGCCGGCGAAGGTCACTGAGCCCAAGGCCCCTCCCATCGAGCAAGGCAGAGCGGTGGATCACCCTGAGGAACTGAAGGTTCCTGATTCCGTGGATCATCACCTGGAGGGAGAAGGGAAGGCCAGCCCCATGGGAGGCCGCCGGTGTAGGATTCAGGTGATGGGCACCGGCCTCCTGGCTGAAATGAAGGCCAAGCAGGAGAAGAGGGCAGCTGGAGCCCACAAGGTTGGTGTCCAGCTGGTGACCTTTGAGGGTTTGGCCAATGTTCCCAAGGTGGAGGTGGTTTTGTTTTTGGATGGCTGGTTTGGGGTGGCAGGATAGAGTCCCAGACCTTGATCACTCTGGAGGGTGGGTCTGAACTTTAGAGAAGGTGATTGTTTACTACTGAGTGGTCCCGAGTCTTTTGAGCTCAATAAATAAGAGAACAGCTTCTCAGTGCCTAATAAATGCTTTGTTACCCGTTGTGGTCAGTGCCGTGCTGAGAAGCCTGGATGATTTGAGGCAGGAGAAACAGGTTATTGTTAGACAGTGTGGGTCTCACAGCAGACAGAGGTCTGAGTATTACATTTCTTAATCTCTGTAAGAGTGTGACAGCAATTTTCTACACGAGTTTAAACCCCAAAATGTTTAGTACCATAATGCATTTCTGCTGCTCCTAGTTCACTCTTACTTTTTGGACTTTCTGCCCATCTGTGTGAAAATAGCTCCCTCTAGTGTCCTTGGTCTGTACCTGCAGATTTTGTCCCACTGCACTGAAATCCAGTGGATTTAAGATGGCCATTTTAATTGTACAGAAACTTTTTCTTTGTTGATCTATTTGCGTACAGATGATGGTGATGATATTTTTATGGAGATGAGAGCTCTTCCTGAAGAATGAGGTGCTACTAACTTTTGAATCGGTTGATGGTAGTGTACAGCGACTGCGTTTGCTGATTTGTCACATCCTCACGCAACATTTCATCTCTTGCAGATGGTCAACTCCCCTGCCTGTGCCGAGAAGCCCACAGGCAGTGACCCAGGTGGGTGACCTGCTTTCACCTTCATGTGAATTAACCTCCATGCTATCCATCAAATGATGGAGTTCGGGAGCAATTTCCCAAAAGTCTCTGTAAGCGTCAAAGGTCATGAATTCCGATGTTGCATAGAAAAGTTTCTTAATTTGCGAACATCTGATTGGTGTGTTTCATTTGTCAAAGGGCGCCCAGCTCCACCCGACAGCAGGCCGCTGGGGGTCCCTAAAGGAGAGACTGTGACGGGCCCCTCAGAGAGGCCCCCCATGAGCGACGGGAAGCCGGAGGCTGCACCCAGGAGCCGTAATCCTTCCTGTAACCTCTCCCCTGTCAGCCCCAAGCCCCCGCCACTGACTAGCAAGCCCTCCCTAATCAACAGGCCCTCTGTGCCTCAGAAACCTCGAACCAGCAGCAGCCGCAGCATAGGTTCGTCGTGCACTGGAAGTGCTGGTTTTACCTTGGAGATGCTGGGAGAGTCTGGGACGGGTTGACTGTGTAGATGAATGTTTGTCTGGGGTCTCGTGGCTTAAGCTTCCCACATGACATTTGTGTGCCGTTTTATGGTATACTGCTGTCCTGAGGCTCGCAATTCATTTTTTGAATGAAAATCTCTCGAATTGTGCTTTAGACGAACATCCCGAGACTACCAGTGGGAATGCGTGTCCAAAGGCGTCAGTGCTGCCGTACGGCCCAAAGAGGGCGCCCTCGGACAGTGAGAAGGAGTGCCCAAGCAGCCTTCCCTTGTCTGTTCTGGAAGGTGAGTTCTGTCTCTATATACCGACTGACTTTGGCTTCCATTCAGTCTCAGACTATGTAGCCAAACAGGTGTTTTCATTACCTCTTAACCTTCATAGAAATGAGGCTCGATGGATCAGAGGAAGCGGAGTAAATGCTTCCAGGAAGCAGGTCCCTGATTTAATCCCCCGAGTATAAATGCTTCCAGGAAGCAGGTCCCTGATTTAATCCCCCTGGTATAAATGATTCCAGGAAGTAGGTCCCTGATTTAATCCCCCTGGTATAATTGATTCCAGGAAGCAGGTCACTGATTTAATCCCCCTGGTATAAATGATTCCAGGAAGCAGGTCCCTGATTTAATCCCCTGGTATAAATGATTCCAGGAAGCAGATCCCTGATTTAATCCCCCTGGTATAAATGCTTCCAGGAAGTAGGTCCCTGATTTAATCCCCCTGGTATAAATGCTTCCTTGCACTGAAGGGCTTTTTATTTGATCTGAATTTCTGCAGTCCCTCATTTATTGTAATTTGATTCTTTCAAATGGGGAGGGGGGGGATCGCACGGTTGTGTAGTGGCCAGCACTTTGCTTGTTCTCTGTGTCGTTGTGAGGTTTCCTCTGACTATTCCGGTTTCCCTGTCTCCATCCACAAACATGCTGATGTGAATTGGAGCTGCCAGATTGTCCATTGATGTGCTTGTGTGTGTTAGTGCCCTGTGATGGTTGGCGCACCGCCCTGGGATATTCCCTGCCTTGTGTCCATAGCTTCCAGGGTAGGCTCCAGACCCCCCCCAACCCTGCACAGGTTAAGCGGGTACAGAAAATGGATGGATGCATAGATGTTTCATATCAGAGTTTAACTTAATTTATTCGCTTATAATTCCTTCCACTAGTCACTCTTCGCACAGCCTGGAGTGCTTGTCATCCGCCGTTCTGTTTCCTCCCAGCAGCAGAGCCCCTTGGAGATGGGAGCCCATTTGACTCTGACCCAGAAGCGGAGCGGCCTGCCGCCACTGTGAAGCTCGCGTCTCTGCGGCAGTGCTCCGCTAGTGCTGCCGAGGAAGTGGACGAGCAAGAGCGCAGGAAGTCCCTCCCCCGACACGGTTAGACCAATCAAACGTTACCTTTCACCTACCCGACACCTAGCCTTATGGAATTTTTTTTTTTTTTTTAAGTAATGCACAATCTGAGCCCTCCCGGACTGAGCTCTGATACTGTGGAGCTGATTTTGCAGCTTATGACATGGACTCGTTAATATAGCAACTGCATGTTCAAGTCTAAGGGACAGCCCAACTGGTCCTGGATCTCTATCAGTTGTTGATGTAATTAATCTGCCATTTCTTCCAGATGTCAGGGCTAGGCTGTAATGTGTGTGTTTTATGCTGTTGTGGGATATGGCGCCCCCTAGTGTTCATCTATTGACATATTCTGTGGTGGCGCTCCTAGAGCGACCAGCCTCCATAGCAGATGCTACTGTCCACCTGAGTGGGGGATCCCTCAGCACTGAGGATGGAGGCCCCAGGACCAAGGACAGAGACAAGAACCAAGCAAGCGAGTCTGCAGAAGCTGCGGAGGAGCCTGTGAAAGACATTTTAACATAAAAATAAAGACTGACGTGTCAGACACAAATGCATACTGCCACCTCTTTGGTTGTTCAGAAACGCACGGACAGAGCCAGTGTTTTCTGGAAGGCTGTTTCTCCAAGTCCTTCCTACGATTTCCTGACATGTACCAAACCCCTCATGACCGTGTCTCCTGAAAAGAAAAGCAGGTTTACGGGCAGCTGTGCTTATGAAAGTTTAATGACTTCCTGGCCCAAAACCACGCTATCAGTGTTTTTGTTACCGTTTCGAAATGCGTTTTTTTTTTTTTTTTTTAGGGTCTGGTCATGTTAGGGTAACTTTGTGGTCGTGTTGCAGTCTTTCTATGAAAACGCTACCAGGCCCGTAATGCAAGGTCAATATTAACTGGTTTCCTTTCAAAAAAGTGATCAGTCACGTTCCCAGATGATCAAAGTGCAGACTGCAAATTAATCTTAAAAAATCTGTTTCCTCTGAGCAGCTGAAATAAATTCGGCTTCACTGTCTTTCCCAAAATTGCTTTTATTTGTAGTTTAGTTTGTGAATGTTTTCTGGGGGAGGAATTAGGGACAGTGTCTCTCGTGTAGTTCTGTGTGTGACATGTGCGTTTGTGTCAGCGTGTCTGTCCATAGATTCTCCTGTGTCTGAAAAGTGACATGTATGTGATATGTAATATATAAGTACTTATTCTATACCAAATACCTACTATACTTTTATATAAGAGCACGATATTAAAGCAAGGTGTTTTATAATTTGTCAAGAAATATATTTCGTATATAACTATCAAACAAATGTACCTTCAAGGTGCCCACTGAATGTGGAGGGATAAATGTACATTTTATTAATAAAATCATGTGTAAAAGTTGGTTTGAAATGGAAGATGGAAGTTTATTACATTTAAGGTATTTTGATTGAGAACCTTTCCAGTACGTTACAAAAAAAATAATCTGGATCTCCTGTTTACATTTTATCAATTAAAGTGATATATGTCTAAAATGCCGTCGGTGTTATCTGCGTATGTACACAACACACACCGACCTCCATCGGTGGATTATACTTGAAGACCATCTATTCTAGAATGTTACAGCCTCTGGGATTTTATAAGATGTATCAGGGTTTTCAACAAGAATTTTGTCACTTGAGATGCTTTTACAATAATCTATAATCAGACTAAATATACAGACTATCATTTTATTATTACTGTTATATGAAATATTTTGGTTCCGTCTCTTTTCGTGTGGTTACATGAGTTGGCGGGGGGTTTATATAGGCCTAGACTTTGAGATATGTAAGGTGAGTGCATAAAAGGTGTAATTTGGTGGTGAAATGTAGTTATTTTTCTTTTTATTTATACCTAATGACGTTAAGCCCTTTCCGAGCGCTTGTCGTGCGCTTTGACGGTAGTAATTTGCCTGCATGCGCTCGGCTCAGTCCCTCCCATTAGAATAAAGTAGCGTGAGTTGCTTGTCCAGACGAAAGTGTTCGGAGATCCTGCGAGGAGCGCAGCAGCTTCCTCCCCAGTGCCCCTGGTCTCACCCAATAAGGCACCATGGACAGCGCTTTTCATAACCTGGATGCCGCACTTTTTATGGACGTTTGGCGACATTTCGACCGAGACGGTAAGCGCAGAACGAGAGACTTCAGAATATATAACCTTCTCGGTTTAAAAACGTGAAATGCATCGTTTTCTGTTTAGTGTCGTTGCTTTAAAATGACATCGGTGGCGTGGCTCAAAGATTTATTTGAAATTTAATGTAAAGCTGTTTACATAGTAAACGCAGCTTTAAGTGAAACGGACCCTGGTCTTACAGATAAAGGCTATGTAGACAGAAAAATGCTGGAGGACTTTTTCCGACACACGATGAAGAAGCTAGGAGTCCGTGTGAGTAACCAGTGGTTTGTACTTAACGTTTAATCCGCACGTTTACTGTAAAATTCTTAAACATGAAATAGTATTATATCCTAATTGCATGATGTTATGTAGTTGTTATTATTTTTTTTAATAAAAGCGTGTTAAACACTTGTTTTGGTGCTAGGGGTTAAGTGTAAAAGGATAAATTCTAATATTGTGTAAAAAAAAAAAAAAGCGCCATTTGATTGCCTCGTAGTTGGTCTGCAATTAAGAAGTTTTCGCCTCCACATCGCATTGCTGTCCAGCATAGATAGAAGGTGCCGTCAGCATGAAAATATTAGTACAAGCAGACAGAATATGTATCCCTGAGAAGGTGGCAGATTTGAATACCTTTCTGAAGTTTTCAGCTGAACGTCTCCTGTCTCTAGTCCCCGGTGTTGCGAGGTGTTCCTCCTCCTCTGATTGGCAGCTTTTCCCTTCTAGAACCTTAGCTTTGTGAGACCTGGATACCGAAAATCGAAACTTCAGGGCTGATTCGTTTGTAACAGATTCTAAGTTGACATAAATGCAGAGTTGCTCCTGTGTAGTGTCCCCGGAGAGAGGATGACTGGCTCGTACTCTTGTACTCCTTTTGCTTTGGGTCCTGGAGAAGGTCACAGAGGAGAAGGTTCAGCAGGTGAAGCACAGATTTGCCTCTACTTGTGTTGGAGGCGGACATGACCGCTTGCAGATCCAGGAGGTATGTCAGTTGTAAACCTAGCAGCGGGCAGGTTCCAGGTGATTAACTTATTGTCATTCGTCAGTGCAGAGTTTTAAATGATTAGTGGTTAACACTGAGAAGGGTCCCTCTCCAGCTGGCCAGCGTGATGCTTCCAGAAGATGAGAACTTCCTGCTTCTGTTCCGGAGAGAGGCGGCGCTGGAGAGCAGCGTTGAGTTCATGAGGGTAAGACCTGAGTGCCCCTGGCTGGGGGTGCCCCCCGCCCCCACTTATCACAAATTTTGCCCCCCTCCCTGCAGATCTGGAGGAACTACGACGCTGACAGCAGTGGGTACATTTCAGCTGTGGAGCTCAAGGTATGTGGACTCACCACCTCCAGCCACAGAGCTTAGCAGACCTTCACTCCTCCAGGCTGTGATGTTCCAAAAGCTGGTGTTTTGAAATTTTTCAGAATCCAGCTCTGGCTCTAACATAGCTGCGTCTTTACTGGTGGACGGTTTAATCGAGGGGGAGTTTCTAGCTATTGAAAAGATCAAGGGTTACGTCAGGTTTACATGGGGCTTGACGTTTTGTTTTTGAAGGAAGATCGGCATCAGCGCTAAAATACTCAGGGCTATAGGCTTAACATATTGGGGGCTATAGCTCCGATTGATTGGACCTAAGAACACTCCTTGTTTGATCTTGTGTTTTATATGGATAAATGAGAAGTCTGAAGGTTTTTGAAGATCATAAAGACTGCTCTCATCCCCTTTCTGGGAAACACATGCGTGCAGTTTGGCAGCACTGCAGATATCAGTGCCTAATCTAGACACGATACCTTATTTTGCATTATTACATTTTCTGCTGCTGTCCTGAACAGGATTTCCTAAAGGACCTGTTTCTGCAACACAACAAGGTGGTGTCCCCTGGCCAACTGGAGAAATACACGCAAGCCATGGTAACCCCCTGCTCTGCCCCTATTTTTTATTGCATATTGAAACTGTCCATCTGATCTCTTGGTTTCCATATAATTCTTCCGAATGGTGGACTTCCATTCCTTACGTTCCAAGCAGTTAGGCTTTCCTGTGGTCGGCTAGGAATTTTCAGTGATTTTGATTGCAAAGTGACACGTTTCCATTTGCACCAGTATACAGAAAGTAATAATAATAACAAGAAATGCAAAAAACAAATATATTTGATATGCTTTCATGCTTGGGCCATATTAGCATATTGAGGTGTTGATACACAATACATATCTCAATATGTAAGTTCACTAATCAGCCCATGAGCTTTTTGAATCGATGTCCTCTAATTGCAGATGAAGATGTTTGACAAAAATAACGATGGCCGGCTGGATTTGAATGACTTAGCCAGGTAACAGCACAATCAAACATTTCTGTTTAATCCAACATGACAATTTGTAGGTTATTAGAGATCAAGAAAGCCAGGTCAATGCTGCATCTTATGGAATATGGCATGCAGAAAGGTGCAGTCAGCATGAGAAAATTCGAAGCAGACAGAATATGCATCCCTGAGAAGGTGACAGATTTGAACACCTTTCTGAAGTTTTCAGCTGAACGTCTCATGTCTCTAGTCCCCGGTTTTGTGAGGTGTTTCTCCTCCTCTGATTGGCAGCTCTTGACTTTCCTTTTCCCTTCTAGAATCTTAGCTTTGCGAGAGAACTTCCTGCTGAAGTTCAAGATGGATGTAAGTCTGCTGCTTCCGTTGTGTCACAGTTGAGGTGAACCTGCATGCAGCTGGGGCTTGGATCCAAGATATTAAAGATCTGTGGCGTAAATCCTCAGGAGCCTCTTAAAAATCCCGCATTCAACAGCAGGATGACAACCCAACATCAATGCATATCATCATAGGAGAAAACCTGAGAAAGTATAGAGAAGTGAGATGTTCCTTCAAGTGAGACTCGGTGTCTACACTAACTGATTCTCACCACCTGCTCTAAGCCAGTGGAGAAGATAGACTACCGAAACGGACCTGTTGCAGATCATCAGAGCTGAATATTCTCACTCTGAGTTTTTCCATTTGAAATCTGCATCTCTCTAATTGTTTTGATGAAGACACTTTATTTTTTGATCTGCACAAGTACAGGTACGCTGGAATTCTTTAGTTTGTGTTTGTCCTATCATGCTCTCCTTTGAGGCATAAACACATATAAACAGATGAGAAGAGAGTCTAGGGTCAGATGACAGGATCAGCCATTTATCCAACCATACTAGATGGTTATGCTGCTCAGTAGCTGAGGACAGGATTTGAACCAGCGACCTTCCGATCACAGGCACAGAGTTACACACAGGCCCCTATGCTCTGGTGCTCTTGTAGTTCCGATTGTCCTTTGACAGTCTTCAACTACAATGATCACTAACTGCAAGCTAGGCCCAGCGTATAGTTCTATTTTTGTGGTTAAAATAATTCTTTAAATACACTCTTAGCACCTCACGCCTGCCTGTTTCAGGCCTGCAGTCAAGAAGACAGGAAGCGCGACTTTGAGGCCATCTTTGCACACTATGATGTCGTAAGTAGGAGACACGAAACCTCCAGCCTCTGATGGCGATATCACAGGATATCACTCACAGCCTGGTTCACCCGAATGGTTCCAATAACATGTATTACACCAAGTCTGACATCTTAATGTTTGATGTGCGACAAACATTACTTAGTCCAACATGTAAGGTACCTTAAGCTATCAAAAATGTATGATAATCTGTAAAATGGGAAATGGCCACCAAATGGGTTAATCAGTTTGCTACTTGCATACTGAATCTTCTCCGACAGTGATTATTAATGGGCCACTAATGATTATTCTAACTCTGGGACTGCAATCAAAAAGTCAATCAAGCTGAAACCTACAAGAGGATCATTAACTGGGCTGTCCAGTTCTTCTTGCGGACCTTGGTTGGAGTAAACTGTGGCTTTGATCGGCATCTTTTCCACAAACGATATGAAAGTGTGGATATGGGCAACCAGAGTCACAACAATCGTAATTAAATGCAGGAGGGGAATCTGCACGCGCTCGGCTAAGTCAACTTCACTAAACACAACTCGGCAGAATTATAAATGTGATCAAGCAGCTGCATAAATGCAGAAGCTTTCTTGAAGGTATGCACTGAGGTCTGTAAGAAAAAGACGGAACACTTGACGCCACGTTCTTCCTGTAAATATTCACCCTGAATTTGACTGCTTTTCAGAGTAAGACTGGAGCCTTAGAAGGACCTGAAGTCGACGGCTTTGTGAAGGACATGATGGAGCTGGTCAAGGTTGGATGCTTCATGCGTTGTTCTTTCAAGCCTTGAACATCTCCTCCATGGTTTAGGCATTTGAGAAAAAAAATACAACGAAACAGTGTCCTGCATACACACAAAGAACATTTTCCAGGATGCTTTGCTGTGTTCCAACTGTGGTTTGTATGCTTATCATCCCTCAGGCCAACATCAGCAGTGTCGACCTCGATAAGTTTCGTCACGTGCTGCTGGAGCACTGTGATGTCAACCGGGATGGAAAGATCCAGAAGAATGAACTGGCACTGTGTCTGGGGCTGAAGCTGAACTCGTAACCCCCCCCCCCCCCCCCACAGAAGCAGCGCTCCCCCTTTGCCACAGTGTCCCATGTGGTTGAAATGACGCAGTGAAACACTGTCTAACAGCCGCCCGAGGGCTCCTGTGATGTGAGATCCCGTGTGGACAGATGTCTGCTTAAGCTTTAGTGATGTCCTGCAGTGTGTCTGCATGTCGCTCAGCTGGATTCAGGTTCATATATGTGGCTTCTCACCTGTATCTCAGCAACTATGCTTTTCTGTATTTGAATTGTCCAATGTTGTGATTATTTATACCTTATCTGCTTTATGGTGATTTGGCTTAATCACAGTAAGAGTAGCAGTCTGTCTGATATGGCTGGTATCATAAATGGAAAATATTCAAGAAAAGCTGTTCTCTGAGAGATTTCCACTGTCTGTGAAATAAAGGTAGATTGGCAGCATTATTTGGTGTCATTCCTCTTCTTGGATGGAGTGAGTCAGGAATAATGGCATTTATCCCTCGTACTGCACGCAGTGTCATCATAAAACCAGACAGAATCGATATAAATGCCTGGCCACCACAATGCAACAGGAGAGCAGCAGACAAAAAGAGACTGGTGATCCTGGAAGCTAAAGCACTGGTATCCATATCACATGGCACAGAAGCAGAGTACTGACGCAGACATGACAGATGTGGTGGTTATACTTTAAAATACAGCCATAACAAATACATTATATGGACAAAACTATTGGGACACCTGGCCATTACCGCAAAAGAAACTTTAATAACATTCCACTCTAAATCCACAGCCACCAATGTGGAGTTAGTCCCCCATTTGCAGTTATAACAGCTCCCTCTAATGGGAAGGATTTCCATAAGTTTTAGGAGTGTATCTACGTGTGTCTACACACAAAGCTGCGATCCCGTTAACTGCTGATTCTGCTCCGGTTTTAGCGCAATCGTGGGCATGGCATCCGAAAGCTTTGTCACCAAAGCGTTACACAGTGGTAAACACAATATTAGTAACAATGACAGACAATAGGGAACAATGTCTCAGTGGGAATATAACAGGAACCACTTTATTATTTATAAAGCGATTGTGTCCTTCCCATATTTTGGTTCTTCTTCTTGTCTGCTGTTTTTGGAAAGGGAGGAGCTTCCTGCAGTAGCATCTGATTGCTGTAATTACGCCCAGCTGCGCCGCCAGGCGCATGACGTCGATGCTCCTCTGTCATTTGGCCCCAGCTGTGGCCTGCTTTAATTTCAGCCTATCAGCACCCGGGCACAAAGAGAGAAATTAGGGAACCCAGTCAGGCTGCAATTAAAGCTTGGAGCTGTGGGCGGGAGGAGGGCGTAGCAGCCTTGGCTGGCCTGTGCTCAACAACATCAATGACCTTCCGCTGCTGAAGTTCTCCAGAACAAACCAGTGACGTGCGATCGCTAAGTTAGCCACTGTCTGCTGGCTACCCTACAACAGCATCTCTCTTCTTCTTGTTCTGTCACTGGGGGATCCCACCATCTTACAAAGGACTGCTTCAGGACATCGGTGCTGTTTCTGATCCATATGATAGATGCCAAGCGGTTTGGAAAATGGCTGGATGGATGGATGATAGATGCCACATGAAATCCTTAAGAAAAATCATTGAGGAGTGACGTATTTTTCCATCCATCCATTCATTTTCTGTTCCCATGTGTCCTATGCACACTCTCAGGGAAAAAAATAAGTACCAATTTGTACCTTTGCTTGTTACTAGTATTGTACCCTCATGGGTCTGCCAATTTGTACCCTTAGCCATAGGTAAATGTAGCTTTTAAGGTACAGAAATGGACTATGAGGAACACTTTTGTACCATTGGCCGTGCAATAATGTTGTTTGTACCTTGGAGTGCAAGTCTGCACCATAAAAGGTACAATTACCTACAGCTAAGCGTACATCTGGCAGACCTTTGAGGGTACAGACCCAGTGACAAGCAAATATACTAATTGGTACTCTTTTGTCTGAGAGTGAAGGGTCCCAGGGAGTCCAGAGCAAATGCCAGAAACTGGGGGCACCAGGCAAAGAATGACGCATGATGGGACATCAACCCGTCACAGGACACACAAGCCATTCATACCTATACGGACAATTAGGCAACTCTGTGGTTTCTAAATTTCTTATATTAAAGACCATTATGTTTCTATTAATATAATTAAAACTAAAGTAGAACCTTTTTCTGTTAAACTGCGTCTTAATTTCCATAGGCTATTGTTTCACGGGTGATGTGATTAATGTCATAACTCGGATAATAAAAGGGTTTGTCGTACTAATATAGTACAGATCTCGGCAGATACACTACTCCTACATTTTAAAAACAGACAGACAAGCCTTCATTTGCGCGCAGTGACAGACCGGTCATTATCCGCTTCCAGCAGAGCACCCCAATAACAGCGGGCAGCCGGTGGACGTGTGACACAAATAGCGGCCGTCAGCCTAAAAGCGAGTGACAGTGGCGATGGGGCGGGGCTAAAACGCAGCTCCATGTGTAGGAAATGCTCTCCAGGAGAGACCGGAGATGAAAAAACCCACAGAATTATAGTTTAAATTTTAAATATTGTCTGTGATTTGTGGTTGGCGCCGCTCAATAATTCAATATCGACTGAAGTGATGCAAATTTCCCTGTTCTTCATAATTAGTTGATAGGGTGTGTTTTGGGCCACATCCGCTGGTTTCGCCTTTTTCATGTTAAAACGTGTTTATCGGCTAGAGATGTATATTCAATAATATTTCAGGGTTGTTGGGCAATCTAATTTACCATACATCACTGCAAAGTGCAATGTTGGTACTGGTTAATGTTGTCTTGCTTTTGGAGATTAACAATTGGGACTCTTGGAACAGCCGAGGATTTGTAAGGAGCCCTTATCTGTGCGCTATAAACAGCTCTGTTCATTAGGTGATGCCTGTTACTCTTAAAACCTTTTAAAACTTTAAGTTCACATTCTTTGGGGGAGAAATTGTGAGGCAGAATATTTAGGGTTTAAACACTTAATTTCTGCAGCACAGGATTTTACCATATTTGGCAAACATACCCGATCAAACCATAAACTATAATGAAAGTATACCCCCATAATGCGACGAAATCTGGATTTTATCAGTAAAACTCATTTTCTGATTTAAGATATATTGATTATTTTCATGTGTTTAGCTGAAGTTACTGAACGTGCCTTGTCGCGCAAGCTTTGAGCGACCTCTAGTGGTCTTCTGTGCTGATTAATCCGTTTTGGTCAGAACATGTCTTAATATAAAACGTATGTTTTGTTTTCAGGTTCTCCGTGGATGTCAGGTTACAGCGTGCGCAGGATCTTTCTTCTGTAATCCGGAAAAACCAGAGTTGGGCTTCTTTATATCTTTGAAGTATTTCAGGTTTTTATCTACGGCACTGACTATCCCATTTGGATTTAATGTAGGCGCTGGTTAAGTGCAGCTGGGTAGTTCGTGTTTTGGTGGGAGCCTGCACTGAGGGTAATTTAAAATGCATCATAATTACGTTTGAAACATGTCATGTAAACATGGAAATCATTGCCTGAGTAATTAAGGGGACGACGTGGAGCAGAGACCTGCGCGCCCACACTCTCGACCCTGAGACTCCCGCTCTACATGGTGACACTTTGGCCACTAGGAGGCAGATGTTCATCAGTATGGAAACATTTTAGCTGGAACACTGAAATTTGGTGACGAAATAAATATTTGTAATATTACATTGCTAACGTTGAATGCACCTACTTAAAATAATCATAATTTTCTGTTTTATGTATATTAAACTCATGTCCACTGATGTTTACAACGTTTGAATGAATGAAGTACTGCGGTACTGTGGCTTCATCGGCGGCGGTCTCTAGATATGAATGAAAGAGGAGGTGCGAGGCTGGAGCGCGCTTGGTGTCGGGGACGCGCAGCAGCTGAAGCGCGCGCGGAGAAGCGGGGACAGCTGTGCTCAACTTAAGTCACTGAAAGTCGCTTCGTTTCGCTTATCTTTCTCTGACCATTCACACATATACAGATACATATATCCGTTTTTTCTTTTCTTAATACAGCTTGTGTGTATTTAATACCAGCTGCACATGGTTTTTTCTTTCAATATGGGAAAAACAGATTTTAGATTATCTCTTTTAAGGTTTCTGCCCTGCGTTTTGAGGACAGCCTCCTCATTTTGATGCGATTTATCGGGAAGCTATTTTTCCATTTTTATTTTTGAAGTATTCCTATCAGTTGACATTTTCGATGCTTTCTTACCTGTGACACTGACGGAAAATGGAGGCTGTGTTTGAGAGGGAGTGCGGTGCGCTTGGGGGGCTTTTCCACACCGTTATCAGCGACATGAAGGTAGGAAAGCCGCCTTACAAACCCAACTCGGATCTTTTCGGGAGAGCCGTGTGTGAGGCAGTGAGGCGTTTTCAGCGCAAAACCTGCATCCGACACCTTATCATCAAATATACCGGTACACCTTTAGATTGCTGCTAATTTTTATTCATCTCCCAACTGCTAATATTTTATCTTTTATTTGATACATTTATTGATTGTCAACGAGTTAAACCCTAAACCGTTTTATGATATGATCTAGACAATATGACTTCTCTCATTCAGAAAATCTTTTTTGTCAGCTAAATGTATAACATTCAGATTGTTTGAGGGACCAGGAAGGTAATTCCCGAAACTTGGACCAGTTAGGCTACTTGTCTGATGTGTGGCGAAGGACTTTAATTAGACTATGTCATTTAGGCTACCTTACAGACTCGGAACAATAAAATGGCATTTGAAGTATTGCAATAAAATGTTTATATGGTGTTTAGACTTGCGGTGGCTTTGCTCTGGTTTGCTGTGTTTGTGGGGTCAGTGTTGGTCTGCTGGCCAATATGTTTAATGGAAGTCTAATTATAAGTTGTGCAGGAAGTTAACCGAGTTAATCATGCGCTTTTGACAACGACATACAAAAGTAATTTATTGCAGCTTTTTGAAAAATTATTACTATACACAGTCTCGTTATTTAAACTGATATGACGTTTTCAATGAAAAGTTTGGATCAGACATGAGTAACAAGGGTCCTCCTGGTTCAAAAGTCAGTTATAAAGCTAATGCGGTTTTCGAATCGATATTTTCATATGGCAGCTGCAGGTTGTCAATAGCCGAAAATGTAATGGGACTCCCTTTGACATATTTACCAAATGCACAGGAAATCATGTTCAGTGATGAGAAATTTAAATCGAATTCTGCGTATAACTTATACAATAATGATTGTTTTTCGTATCACGTGACTACCCAGCACTGTTTATGCGTCCATATTAATACAGGCAATAATCCGTCTAAAATTAACCGGCATCTAATTATTTTATGCAAATTATACACATCAGGCATAGTGCTGTTAATTGCCCCAGATGGCGGGACTGAAGAGAGCTAATTCATTGACATAACCGGCTAAAATATTCATTGAGAAATATAAACAGGCTTTGCTGTTATTAAAAGCGAGTGCATCCCATATTTTCAATTAAAACAGTCGGGATTAACCTTCTCCTGTAGTCTTTGAGCCATTTACCGGAGATTGCTAATCGTTTAATGTAATTGCAAATGCAGAACTTGGACATGTAGAACATATTTTGGCGTCAAAAATTGAGATTCTGCCCCGAGGTCTCTTTGCCTTTCATTGCTTTTGTTTGAGAGGTGTTTGCCGTCTAGGTAGTGTTTTCATGAGTGACTGTTTTATACATAACAATTGTACATGTTGAGTCAGTGGTCCCTGGGGACTGTGCTCTTTCAGGTCTCCTCCTGGTAACATGGTCTTTGATTGTAACCAATCTCCAAAACCCTCTTACAGATGTTTCCTGGCAGCAGATGCAGGACATTTCTGCAGCTTTGTGTTTTATGGCTACTTGCGGATGCTTTATTTCCTGACAGTGGGGACGAAGGCCCCGCTGTTTTGTCTTGTACGCTTGTGTGTGAGTTTGCCGCGTCCCCGTTTGACCTCGAGGGCTGCAGTCAATTGTTTTCTTGTCTTTCAAGGTCACCCTCATTGTCCCTCTAAATATCTGTAGGTGTTTGTAGGTGGTTTATTCCAGTCTTTCTTATATAATACAAAGAACTGGGTATTTTTTGATGTGTCTGGTTACAAGTAAACTGAGTGTCCTTAAACTTCAGACTGATCTTGTTGGTAGAAACTACTGGCATGATCCAGTACAGTTGGTGGATGCTGTTTGTGAGGTGATTTCTTTTTGACTATCTCCTCAGAGCAGCTACCCTGTCTGGGAGGACTTCATCAACAAGGCTGGCAAGTTTCAGTCCCAGCTCAGGTTCGTGGCGACCCTCCCCTTGGACACGGCACACACACGTCCGACTGTTAAGCCCTATTGAACGATGTGCAGAAAGACTCGGTCCATTTCCACTCTATAATTAGCTTATTTCCACTCCAAAATAAGCATATTTCTGCTCTCGAATAGCCTCAGCACTAACTTTAAGGCGGCGTTTCTCAGCCGAGTCCTTGTGGAATCCCAAACGGTCCACGTTTTTGCTCCCTCACAACTCTTTGCCAGACAATCCACAATTTTGCTCCTTCCCAGCTCCCAGTATGAAGCAGTACTTTGAGGACTTGTTGACCAAATTTTCATTTGACAGACGAACACTGCTCTATCTATCTATCTATCTATCTATCTATCTATCTATCTATCTATCTATCTATCTATCTATCTATCTATCTATCTATCTATCTATCTATCTATCTATCTATCTATCTATAATGTGTGTAAAAATCTACTCTTCAAACAATAAATAAATGTAAAAGTGTAGAAGTTATGGATTAATAAATTAGATGAAAGCACAGCATTGTGCATTTATATAATATGTGAATATTAATGGCCCAAACTAGTATCCTTTACTAGGGGTCTCATAGGTACTGGTGGGTGGGGTTATCATTAGTGCTAGTGGCCGGGGTTATGCGAAACCAGTGATGCATCATCTATGCTCCCCCCTCTCAGGACCACTGTGGTGGCAGCTGCAGCATTCCTGGATGCCCTGCAGAAGGTGGCTGACCTAGCCATGGGCACACGAGGTGAGCAGACTGTGCATGTGTGTGTGTGTCTGTGTGTGTGTGTGCTCACTTGGAGGAGAAGAGCTCTGACACATTTCGAATCCTGGTGCCCACTCAACATACCCAAATGATGACCCAAGGATGACATGCTTGTAATGCGTCTTCGGGGGGGGGGGGGAGTGGTTGCCTAATTAATGCCCTATCAAGACTTCTTGTAGCACATCATCATAGTCCAGCTTGCAGTGTGCACTTGAGAGGTTGAATCTACGTATTTGCGTGAGTGCATTTATGTGCGTCGCAGTGAATCCACTTGTGTATGTTTATATGTAATAGAGTGAATACACTTGTGCCGGTGTGTCGGCGTGGGTGTGTGTGAGAGTGAATCCGCTTGTGTGACATGTACAACAGTTAATCTGTTTGTGTGGGTGTATTATGGAGGATGTACAGCAGCCTGATATCAACTCTGATCCCCAGGAGTCACATCCTGCTCCTGAACAGGGGCATGGAGAGACATGGCTGGTTGTCAGGGAAGCTGCGACGGTTCAGTCGCTCTTTTTTTTTGGTCAGTTCCTCTATTCTGGCTCTGCTGCCAGTCAGTGCCTCAGCCCTGGCTCTGCTCTCTTGGTTGGTCCCTCTCAACCTACATTGCCTCATTTCCACCAACGTGGTTCTGGAACCGGTGCCGGACTGTTTCCCAATCCGGAACTAGTTCCGCGTGTTTCCACTGCAAAAAAACTGACCCAGGGCCAGAAAAAAATGGCCCCAGCACAGAAAAGCTGGTCTCAGAATTTGGAACTTGCCAGCTTTTTAGCAGAATAATGTTATATCGTGTGTTTTTATCCTGTGAAAAACGAAAGATCGATTCGCTGGCCAGATTTAATTATCAATTAAAAACCGGTCAAATAGATAAAATATTGCAGGGTTCAACTGGCAGACAGCAAAGTTTAATTTTTAGTAGACTCTTTTATTGCATGATCCTTAAAAGGACAGCGGTAGAACAGCGAGCGAGAATAAAGTCATGTACACACGCAGACTGGCGAGAAATGCAGCTGTTAAGGAGACAAAAATGGAGACAGAGCACTTAGTTTATAATATTATACTTAGTTTTTTTGATTCGGCAGCTTATAAAAACTTAAAACCAGAAGCAGATCAAAATAAATACATAAAATAGAATACACATGAACCTTTACTCTCACTTCCACCTACATAACACTAGTTACTAGTTAAGTAAATACTAGTTTTCCTTGGATAATTTCATCTCCTCTTTTGTTCTATAAACAATGTTTATATGCAATGTTATCGTGCAGCCCTGCTCTTAAATGACTGATATCATACGATGCCAGCACCTGGCAGAGGTCTTACTGAGCGCATGCAGCTCGCAATCCCGCCCCATTTTGTCTACATTTCCTGTTCTAGTGGTACTTGCTGCTCTCACCAGCTTCATAATCACGTAAATGTTAGTGCGCCACCCCACAGCGACACCTCTCTGCCTTCGGGACGCGTTGCCGCACAGAGGGCTGAAAATACGAGACATACGCAAGAGCTATTTTCACGTGTTTGGGGTGGGGGGGGGGGGGGGGGGGGAAGCAGCAACGCAAAGGGCTTGGTTTAAGGTTTCAGGAGTGGCGCTATTGTTTACGCTGCTGCCTGAAATGTGTTTTATTTTCATTTGGATGTTGCCACCATACAGAGGTGGGGTGGAGTGGAGGTGTCTTTGCGTGTGATCAGATCGGGGGTTTGGGGGCCAGAGGTGACTTGCTAGACTGCGCTAAAACTCGCCCTAAGTGGTCATGCTCCGTCTTCCCGATCCACTGAGGTGATGTGACCCCAAATACTACGACATTCGCATCCTCTGTGCTCTTTCAGAAGGAGAAGCACCAGGAAGCTGCACTCTCACCTCCCTCGCTGTTTATTGGTTGTTGCTGGCAGAAGTGGGGGGATGTCCAGCAATAGGGTACAAGTGGAAAAGCCCAGGGTTTAATGGAACCGCCGCATGTCAGCTGACGGGCCTGGTTCTGCGTTACCTGTCAGCTTCCAGTTCTGCTACTGTTGTGATAGCCAGTACAGATACACCATGACTGTCCGCCGCTGACATTTCTGCAGACCAGAGGAGTGCTATGTAATTCATATGAGTTTAGTCCAGCTGGCATTTAACTTTGGGTTTCAGTAATTTAATATGGAGCTTTTCCTCTTGTACGCACTTGTCCTCTTGGAGGTTGTCCTCTTGTACGCACTTGTCTCCGTAAGATTTATAGCCTTTGGTTAGAAACACAGTTTAGGGGTCAGGGTTAAGTTTATTGGTGGTCAAAGAATCCAAGTGCCATTGTGAAGTCATAGACCTCCTCTTAGGGGTGCAGTGATGTCATCGACCCCTGTTTAGGGGTGATGTGATGTCATAGACCCCGAAGGAGATCTATGACATCACAATGGCACTTGGATTCTGTGTGGAATCAGCTAACATTGGAAGCTTCCTCATCAGTCCTGTTGCCGCCATTCATCATCGGTGATCCTGAAGCTCTTGTTGTAGGCCCTTTATCACCATGGAACCCATGCCAAGAAGATATCCCCATTTTTAGGAATGTTGCTCCCTTTATCCTTTATGTTGGCTTGGAGGACCACATGGGTGAAGTGAACATTTAGCCTGATAAGGTTCCCAAATCCTTTATGTCCTTTTGTGTGAGATCCTGTAGTCATTATAGCATGGTTGCATTAAACCTGCCTGCATTTGGGGATCTGCTGCACTTGACTCCATGGAAACGCCTTTGGAATGGGAAGGAACTCATGGCAGCTCAGCGTCCATGGAGACAGACGGCAAGCAAGCTGGAGAAGAGGAGCAGGGCTCAGTACAGATGGCCGACCCCATGGGCCTTTGGTACCGCCAGAGACTGCCGGCAGCTTTTGTGAAGCTGGGTTTTATCAAGTATCGGAAGCCAGCTCCAACCAAGTATCAGAAGGTGGACCGAGCCAGTTATCAGATGCTGGGTATAATCATGTATCACACTACAAAGCTGTGTGTGGCCCTCACCTCCTCACACCGAAGAGCTACTCCTGAGCTTTCTGTTGCTGAACCATGATCCAAAATTTATCCAGATCTTACATGCCAGTAAATAACGATAGTACCTGAAAGACGATTTTTCTTTTAATGCTGTTATTCGGAAACTTGGAAACAACAGTAGAGAAATTCCCTTGGATTATATTCATTGAAGTACCAGGTTGGACGGAGTAAGTGATTTTAGCCTGTTACACTGGTTCTTCGGCCTTGAGCTTCTTGTCTAAGGAGTGTGACGTTTGACGTTTCTGCTGTGTTTATGGAGCCCTTCCCTTAGCTGCTAGCTCAAACCACGCTGAACCTTTTGCACGCCCAAAGTATCGCTTCGCTTTGGCGTCTGCTGATTACAGCACACTTCCTCTGCCCTGCCTTTGGGTGATTTGTACGTGACAATGGCTTGTTGTAGCCATGTGTACACAAAGCTACGAATGTCAATAACGCCCTTTTTCATGGACTGCCTACGTCAGAATTTATTTAGCAGCAATGAAAGGTATTCATTACGGGAACTTATTTGCCTTTCTTCCTCTCTCAGTTCTGACGACGGGTGTAGTGTGTGACATCTGAGCTTCATGGACGCAGGTTACCCAGAATGCTCCGAGGACTTTCTCTTTGTTATCATAAATCTGGGCTAAACTGGTAGCTTTGTAAGCACCTCATCCTTCCATGTAGCTTACATAAAATTCCGATTAGTGCCAGACCAGTTTTCTGGTGCTTCCTGGTACGGGTGCTGAATGGGCGGCTAATGTCTTGCTTTAGCATAGATGTGATTAGCTGGCTGGCTACCGCACCTTGCTGGCTTTTGTGGATATAATATGTCCGGTCACATCCAGTTACTTTTGAGTCGTGGTGGGCAGCGTGCGCCTCAGTGGGCTAAGCCTCTGTGCCTGTGATGCTTTGGCACGTCTGCAGGCCCTTGAGCGAGGCCCTTAACCCCCGACTCCCTGGGTGCTGCAGGAGGTGGCTGCCCTTCGTGGACAGCTTACTCTCACCTACAGAGAGCAAGATGACAGAGGCGTAAGGACAATGTTCCCATGAGGATCATCCATCCATCCATCCATTTTCCAAACCGCTTATCCTACTGGGTTGCGGGGGGTCCAGAGCCTATCCCGGAAGCAATGGGCACGAGGCAGGGAACAACCCTGGATGGGGGGCCAGCCCATCGCAGGGCACACTCACACACCATTCACTCTCACATGCACACCTACGGGCAATTTAGCAACTCCAATTAGCCTCAGCATGTTTTTGGACTGTGGGGGGAAACCGGAGTACCCGGAGGAAACCCCACGACGACACGGGGAGAACATGCAAACTCCGCACACATGTGACCCAGGCGGAGACTCGAACCCGGGTCCCAGAGGTGCGAGGCAACAGTGCTAACCACTGCACCACCATGCCGCCCCCCCATGAGGATCAATACAGTATCTATTATTATTATTATTATTATTCGTAAAAAATGTGCTTATATAGCAGTGCACAGACCACCCAAAGTCACCAAAAAATGCTTTATGGCATGGCTTTAATTATACAGTTCTAATTAAAGTACAGTTCTAAGTACAATTCAATTATAATTACTGATTATTTTGGCAGATGCTTCAGTTATTTAGAATGAATAACTTGCCTGCCTGTAAATAAGTTGGTGTCCACATTTCATCATGGAGGTATCTTGTCTGTTTAGCACATTTTTTGATTTTTGGACCTGAAGAGGAAGTCTGGGTAATGTGGAGGTTGAGCAGCTGCTCTCCACCATTCGCTCCAACCGCTGAGTGACATCGCACTCCCTGTAGTGACGAGACGGGTATTTCAGTGCAACTGTTTTCGACCACGGTGTGGAAAGGATTTTAATCGTTAGCTGTTTTTTTAAGGGCTTGGAAACTGTACAACACACTCTGCTCAATTTCACGTAGGCTGGCAGCACAGAAGAACGTCAGTATACTTTTTCCGAGACTGAGAGAATCCATTTACCCCAAAGTGTTAATAGCTTTCTCAGACCTCCAGATGAACTCCTGTTAGTGAGGGATTAAGAATCATTAAATGAAGTGTAAAATATTTGCATGCAACTCGAATTAACGGCTTCAGTGGGAGGAAATCTCACAGTGATATTTATCTGCTTTATCAGATTTGGAGGTGATTTCTTACTCTAGAATTCAGATGAGCCTTGACACGTTAAAACTGGGTGTTTGCGATGGGAAACACATTTTTACTATCGATAGGCGCCCGTTTTTGTTTACACAAGAGAATTGTGCAATACCTTAGCACACTAAAGTGGCCTTAATTCAGGTGTTGGTTAGAGTTTGACCATGCTTGCATTATAAGAACTTTAATTTATTTTGTTCTTGGGTAGACAAGTTGTTGCTCACGACCTCCTGCATGTGCTGGTTCATTTTGAAGCCGCATTGGCTGAGGATGTGATCGGATGTCATATTTTGTGTCGTGTCTAGGTGGTGAGGTGATTTACACTTTATTTAAGCTTTGGGTTGGCCTAACGTGCAGCTGAATAATTAAACGGCACCCGCCGCAGATGAAACCCACCATCAGATACCCGCCTCCCCCCCCTCCACGGGCCCGCCAGACTCCTTTCGTTTGTGGGAATCAAACGGCATTATTTACCGTGTCTGCATCGGCAATGAGGACCTTGGGCGGAAAGCACTAGATGCTGGCTAATGAAAGCGAACTCCACGGCTGCTTCATTTTGCTGAACTCGCCCCCCACCCTCCCCTGGAGTCATTGTAAATAAAACATGTCTTTACTGGTGGCTGCCATCGTCCCGGCAGTTGTTTCCGCAAAAAACTGTGGCCGTGTTACCATCACGTTGAGAGGGATGGCTGTCGGCGGTGGACACTTTGACGTGTAACTCCTGCCTCACGCAGGCGTTCAGTCATGCTGTGAGAGAGACAGCAACTTCATAACGACATAATGAACCCCCGTACTCAGCCAGCAGGGGGCCGTCTGTGCCCTTTACCTTTCCAGCCATCTGCCATGGAAACGGGGGCCCCTTCGGGCAGTTTGGGGGCAGAGAGGCCTTGTCTCCGTGGTTGAGGAGGCACAGTGAGAAAGGGACTGTTTCCCACAAATGGCAGGGGGGGCGCAGCCTGCTTCCAACCCCCGCTTCCCGAGCCTGTGGTCCACACAGCAGCCACTGAGCAGCCCCCAGATCTGAGTCAATCAGGTGAGGCTCTCCATGGCCTCACCAGAGAACTGGGCCTGCTAAACTATCGGCCACTGAATCTGGGTCGAGGTACTCATTCGTGTCCGGTTTGGAGAATATGTTTTTGCTCTGGAAAGCAGTCCCCTTTGGCTGGAAGGGGGCTGATGAACAGCCTGCATTGTGGGATAGATCTGGTTTCCCTGTGGGGGTCTATGGTGGCAGCCCAAACCATACTGCTGTTAGGCTCTGCTAAATATGAGCAGCTTTCCCCTCGATCCGGTAGGCCGTGAGGTGCCAGAGGGATGCTGTGCCCCACGAAGGGCTAGCAGAAGATCCTGAGACCTTCTCGTTAAAACTGGGTCATGTTGAAATGAGGTGGAGATGCAGTGATGCCTTTCCCAAAAAAATAGAAAATGAAATGAATCTTTATTTGCAATTTGTACAAGTACATCGGAATGTATTTTTTGGGATTTAAATTGGCACTCGCGGCTATGGAGTGTTAACCCACCAAACCACACACCACCCTCCCTAGTGTCTATCATTCCACACCACATCCAGTAAAGGAACCTGGCAGGTGGGAGCAGGTCTGCTACAGAATGGCTTTGAGGATAACCTGCTTGTTTTGGCCCGTAATGCTCACTGCTGTTCACCATGCAGAACCAAATGGAATCGGATACGAAACTGAACAGGCTTAGGTACAACCTCAAACGGAGTTTTATGCTAGACCAAATGGGATCATATCCTGCACCAACTGGGCTCAACATGGAACCGAATGAACCAAACCAAACAGACCCAAGCATGTCATCTGTCACAGCCTCTTATGTACAGTGTGGGAACACATCACCGAGGATGTAGGGCCTAGACCTACACTCTTTGGAGCACTCTGTGATTCGGCCATTGGGCTTTTTCTCTTTCCACCTGTTTTAGTCCTGATTGAATGTTGTGGGGTTGTAGGGGGTTGGATAGCATGAGCCTTGGTGTTCCTATGGTCTTCAGAGGAATGCCGGTCCAGTTGCGCGTGCCAGGACCCTCTTGGCCGTGTGCTCTTCCTGACGCCTGAACCATATCACTCAAGATCCAAAATCCCGAACAGACCTGCGGTGAGCTTCTGCCTCACCAAAGCGAGCATTCAGGCAAATCGGCAATGACCCCAGGACCCAAAAACCTTTTCCAGCCTGACCCTCAGAAAAGGGGGATTCTGGGTAGAATAAGGCCTCGTTTCCACCAACATGGAGCTAGTGCTGGGCTGGTACCTTTTGAGAACCAGCCTGCGTTTCCACTGGTTCCAAAGTAAAAAGTAAAGTTTTTTTTTTAATTTATTTACCAAACCGAAATAAATGTTCCTGGACTATGACTCGTCGCGCCCTGTCTCCATTGCCTGTATCCACTTTGTCTCCGTGAGTTTATTCTTGCTCACTGTTTTGCCGCTGTCCTTTTAAGGATCGTGTAATAACAGTCTGCAAATAACTGAACTTGGCTGTCTGCCGATGATCTATTCACCACCTGAATGCCACAATATTTTATTTATTCAACCCCTGACATATTTATACTTTATTCTTAAACATATTTATAGTTTATTATAATACATAATATAAATCTTGCCAGCAGATTGAACTTCAGTTTTTCATAGAATAAAAAAACATGATGTAACACTACATCATTTATGTGAATTATGCAAGTGTTTTCGTGGGAGTTAATATTTCACGTAAAATATCTTCAGCAAATACAGCCCATACTATTTTAAGCTATTTTATGATGTTTTGTCTCCATAGGCTCCCCCATCTGTGTGTGTTATTCTTACTTGCTGTTTTACCGCTGTTCTTTTAAGCATCAGGCAGTAATGTTAAAAACTGAACTTTGCTGTCCACCTCATAATTTCTTTGCCACTCAAAGGCCATAATATCTTATTTATTTGACCTGCAATATATTTATACATTATTATTAAATCTGGCCAGCAGATCGGTCTTTCATTTTTCTCGGAATAAAAAAACGATGTAACCTTATTCCGCTAATAAGCTGGCAAGTCGTTTCACTGCCAGCATCGTTAATAGACTAACTATATCGGTTGTGGGTTGAATTTTCCGGATACAGAGAAGGTTTGGACCCCACAGCCCGTCCCGCTTTCGCTGACGTTATGGTACCGCATTCTGTGGTGCCTGCTGGAGCTGTTTTTATTGGCCCAGGGCCGTTTTTGTGCTGGTGGAGACATGTGGAACCAGTGCCAGATTGGGAAAAGCTCCGGCACCAGCACCGGCACCGAGCTGGTGGAAATGAGGCACCAAGTGAACAAGGGAGGGGGAATGAGTCAATCCATTTCCGCTCAGTCAGTTGGGCTCCTGTGACCAGCAGTTAGTTGCATGTACACACACCACGTCCGAGCTGCTTGTTCAGCAGAGGGTGACAGGGATTGTTAAACCATAATTTAATAAATGACACTGAATGGCTTTAAAGGGATAGGGCTGTTGTGTTCAAGCCCCTAACACTGGGGGTGTGAGGTAGCAACAGTCAGACAGACTGTTTTTATACACCCCTATAAAGGAAGACTAGTTTATATTTGTAAAAAGGACATAAGAATAATGTGATCTCATCTTGTCCCTTGCATCATTCCACACGCTACTGTTCACTTTGTGTGGAACTGAAACCTTGTAATGCGTGCATGATTACAGCCATGCAGTCTCATGTGTTCTCTTGAATTCAACGCTCGCCACGATGGACTGTAAGCTACCGCGGTCGGCCGCTGGCTGCGTGCAGGATGACATAATGCGTATTTGGGTTTGACTGCGTGGGGCTGGCTGTACATCCACGCCCGGCTTTGAGATTCCTGCACGCTCGCAGTGCAGTCGCTCTGAACAAGCAGAGGTGGACACTGTCGGGGTGGGGCAGGTGTCATAAACTGGAGATTTTGAAGGACGTGGGAATGTGTCAGTGCGCCATGGCTGCAGGCTGGTCTAAGGAAAACCATCACAACGCGTGTGGATTCCAGTGAGTGTGATTCTGGCACTCGGATCTAATTGGTCCGTCATGGAGTGCAGTCACCAGCGTTCTTTAGGCGTGACTGTATTCACCATGCTGCACAACCCCTCGGGTCTTATTGGTTTAATACGGTTGGCCTCTGGAATGTCAAGACTGCTCAGACGCCATGGCGACACACCAGCAGGCGATGGGGTCTCGACCCCCCCCCCCGTCCCCCTCCACGCCTGTGTCCGTCTGCATTCCACAAGTTGTCCGGCCAGCTGGCCGCCGCCACACCATCCCTGACAGCCACGGGGTGTCCGTCTGAGGATCCCAGGTATTGGGGAGGATTGTGGTGCGTGGCCACACAGCAGTGCCACCTGTCTATGTGGCCCAGGGAGTAGATGACCTCAGCTTTAAGGAGGGAAGGGGTGCAGATTCTCTGCAGACTGATTAAAAATACACCTAGAGACAGTCTCCACCAGATCATCTAATACCTTTCTGCCGTTTTCCCACACATCTGATCATGTCTGCCCTTTGGCACTGAGCTCCTTCCTCAGTTTTGGGTGGAAATGGCTATTTTGGCCTTTTCCTCTTCAATGACACACTGTTTTGAGCCCCAACCTAATCGCAGCCCAGAGACAAGAAGCTCGGATTTGTTGTCGGATGCTAACCGAGAAACTCACAGTCCAGGATTTTCCAGGAATGAATGGGGCTCTTCTCAACCACGTGCTGCAAGAGTGGGAACAGGCAGTTTGTTAAACTGACATGCTGTCAATAGGGTGTCATTGCATTAGAGATCTCACCACGTGATTTCTCAGTAAGGAAAAGCAGGCAGTATTTCCATCCCTGTGAATCTTTAACGTCACATCTTTCAGTCAGGTGTCAGTTTGCATGGGGACTCCAACAACACAGCACTATAAGATTGCTGCGTGACCTTGGCTGTACATGAAGAGCATCATTTAGAAGCCCAGTCACGTAGTAATGAGTCCAGAATGTGATGTGTGTGGTAACATGCAGATGGCATGACACCCCCCCACAGGAGCTGCTTTCGGAGTGGCTGGATTGTTTTAGGTGCAGTATGTGAGGTCTGGACCTGGAGTGTGGGTACACACAGCTCTTTCCGGCATGTGACTCTCTCTGGCTTTAAACGGTCCGTCGTTACGCCGCCTAATTACAGCCTCCTCCCTTACCTCCGAAAGCGAGAGGAGGTCAGCACTTTGCTTGATGGCCAGACAGCAGCTGCTGGACTGACTCTAAACATCTGAGCCTTTTTTAAGAGCTGAAAATCTGCGAAATTCTTTACATTGGATGTTGAGCAGCAAAGAATAGCTTCCCGTAAATGTAGTAGATTGCGTCAGGGTTTGGATCAGGGCTTGTTACCTAAAGGTTGTTGGTTTAATATCCCAGAAGGGGCTTATGAGGACTTTTTGGTTTTTGTGTCAGATCTGTAGGTACCAAGTTTGGATCATATACTGTAAGACAAATACTGCCTTGTTCGGGCTGCAAGATGCACACAGATGATAGATGTTTACATTTAGCATTTTGAATCAAAGGGTGCATGTGCTTGTGGTGTGAGATGTTAAGCTGATAGCAGAATATCTGGACATGCTACTCCATCAAACTGCTCAAATAACAGGAAACAACCAATGTCTCTCTCCGTCAAACTGTATTTTAGCACATGTTTACTAGAAAATCATTTTTCTAGGGGGAATTAAAAAAAAACAGTAAAAATGCTTGAAATGCAAAAACTCAAGCACTGAGAATGCAGAGGATGATTCCCTGATCTCGTCAGGGGGTGGTCAGAATAGTACCCTGGGGTGAAGAGTGTAAATTATGGGGAGCGGTAGGGGTCCAGGCCAGCGTTTGTTGCATAAGAGAGCAGGATGGGCTGTGTGGAAGAAGAGCTCCTGTGGACATGCACCCACGCCTACACATGGCCACTAAAAGTATCATTTATATTTTCGTACTCCACCAAATCACATGAGGAGGCCTGGAGCAAATCCAGATTCTGATCAGACCAGCTATGATCGGTGGTTCATTCTCCACACGCTTACAGCGCTTCAGATCACTAGTTCTGATGATTTTTGAACTTCGTTATATTTACATGATTTAGCAGACGCTTTTGTCCATAGTGACGTACAAGTGAGGCGAATAGCACACTGCAGACATACAGTGCGTGCTGGTTAGGAGTGGACCAGGCGTAAGTGCAGCTAGGCTGAGCTTCCAGTGAATGTCCAGGTACAGGTGTAAGCAGCGCTGGAGCAGAAGCTACAGAACATCTTCTAACAAAGCCAGAAGCTAATAAGACTCTTCAGTGTCACCACAGCACTCTGTCCCAGAAGATCTTGTCTACTTGGGTTGCATGATGTACTCTTTAGGTAAAATTAAGTCACATAAAAAGGCTGTCTTGATACAAACTGGGTAGGTTCCAATATTAAACTATTTAAAAATACCCACTGATGCAGAACTGCCCCCAAACTGGACGTACGGGCTGGGTGGTTGGCGCTGGTCTGTCCTGGGGGGTCACACAGGTCACTGTGGAGACTCCTCAGTGCAAACTGTGCCCCCCCACCAGCTGAGGAAATGCAGAGCCAGGGAAATTCACAAACGTGGGGCAGGAGGATCTTTTTCAGTTCCATCCTGGCCATGGCAGCTTCTGAATGGCAAAAGCCACCATTTGTCACACCAAAGGACAAGATTATACTGTCACTTTCACCTTCCGAAGTAATTCCAGCCAGGGAACCATGCCCATTGGGTCAGGCTCAGGTCAGGCAGGTCCGAGATATGCAGAAACAGCAGTCACCCCTGTCACTGCTATTTATTAAGGTCATGTCTTCAGGAGGCACCCAGGCAACCACTCATAGTAGAGGGGTATTTATAGCGGTGGGGGGGGGGGGGTTGTTGGGATTTAGAAATGAACCTTTAAATAGAACACAACAGTAGGAGTGGAGTTGGGAGTGGTGCAGGCGGCGCGTTAGTCTGTGTGTTTAGTCACTCTGCAGGTCACATGATGTGTAGTTTACCTTCTGTCTAAACCATGTGTGACAAAGATAGATAAAGGGTAGCATTGCATGTTTTATCCAAAAATGGTGTCAGTCGAAGAGCGTCTACTGCTTGTGTGAGCGATGCAGGAGCTGAGAGAGAGAGAGAGAGAGGGGAGAGAGAGAGAGAGAGAGCGAGGGACTGCCTGGTTTGGCCCTGGATGGAAACACCGAGAGCGAAAAGGCAGGTTGAGGCGGCGTTCGCAGGAATTGCCGTCTCCGCAGAAACTCCCTGGCTGGTTCGCTTACGCCTTCCCGCTGACTTCCTGTTCAGGTGCAGTAGAGGAGCGTTTGGTGAGGTTGACTGCAGAGGAGCCTTTGGTGAGGTCGACTGCAGAGGAGCCTTTGGTGAGGTCACGCCAGGCGTGATCCACCAGGCCGATGTTGTGGGACACTAGGGTCTCCTGGGGTAAATGGCACCAGAGGGTGATGGGGGTGGCCTGCGCTGCTTGGCAGAGCTGAATGATCTTCCTGACCACCAGGATCAGAAGGTCAAAGGAGCTGTAAAGAGAGATAATTGAAGAGATAAGATTGAAGACGGATTAAGTAAAAACTGATCCCTACATGACATGCAGATTAATGGCCCAGAGATGAAAAAAATGGTTTTCATTGGGACGGAAGTATTGCAGCATCCATCCATCCATCCATCCATCCATCCATCCATCCATCCATCCATCCATCCATCCATCCATCCATCCATTTTCTTCTTATCCTGGTCTTGGAGCCTGTCCTAGGCCGCATAGGGCAGGACTGACCACAGTTCTGCTGCCGGGTCCCATCTCTGCTTCCAGCAGTAAAGCTTCTCTTTTCCAGAAGGGGGGAGGGACACCCCAGGTGCCATGAAAAGCCCTCTTCTGTCATCCGGTTTAGCTTTACAGCTTCCTGACTGACTGTGGTTTCCTCATTCACCCCCCCAATGAAAATATCCATCTGAAAGAGAGAAACACGCCCATGTTCACTGCTTTGCCAGGTCCTCCATCTCATCTGTGCTGTGACTGAAGTTTCTTAGCAGTTTCCTGATAATATTTATTGCCCAAGTATATTAAACATAAAAGGAATTTGTCTTGGTGGGTGTGCCCTGGTATAACATATAGCATGCAAGGCAATTCAAGACAATTTGCCAGTCTGTACACATGAAATCTTGCATAAATTTTATTCTAGACTGTCTACATACAGTGAAAAGCAGCATGGGGTGCAATAAAGGGTTAAAAATAATGACAGAAAGAATGAAAGAAGCATAAGGACTGATGTGAGGAAGAGTTATAGGATATCAGCTGTCTGAAGTGCAAAGTGTCTGCAGTTAGCAGGACAGTCACTGTTGGTGAGGGACACTGCAGTGGAACAGAAACTGTCCCTGTATTTGGTGGTTTTGGCTGTGTCCTGGGTGGGAGGGGTTGGGGGGTTCCTCTCTGTTTGGCAAGTTAAGGGGGGGCTTTCTTATATGCATTTATTTGGTTTATTATTCACTGTGGTCTAGCTACTACGCTGGAACGTTACTATGAAACGTAACGCAGCAGGACATACAAATGCACAACATCAAGTTCCAAGTCCGTGTCTTTAATCCACCAGAGAGCCCCCCCCCCCCCCCACTCCAGCACCCTCACCAAGTTTGCTGTTGTGGTCGCCTGGATCTTCAGTAATGGTGAAACGGCCTACCAGAAGGAGATGGAGAAACCAGGCATGATGAACTGGGCGCCTGTGGAGATGGTGGCCAGCTTCAGATACCTGGTTGTCCGTATCATGGAGGACCTGACATAGGCAGTGCAAAGCAGCGGCCTTCATCAATAAGGCATGCCAGTGTTTCCATTTCATCGGGATGCCTAAGAAACTCAGGATGGCTCCCGAGATTCTGAATGCATTCTGTACATGCACTGTGGGGAGCATCCTGACTAGGAGCATTGCCACCTGGGAACTGCACCAAGCGGGACTGCACAGCCCTGTGTGTGCACTCCCTAACCTGCAGGTCAGCCACAGGAGGCGGTGCAGGGACAGAGCAATGAAAATAATTAAAGATTCAATCCACCCCAACAAACGGCCTCTTCTGGGAACCACGGTCAGGGAGGTGCTACCGCAGCCTGAAGGCCAACACCCAGACACTCAGAGCAAGCTTCTGCCCTCAGGCTGCCTGTACACTAAATGAGGACTCCCCATGACTAACAGCCCATTTTCCAAACTTTATATCATCTCGCACTTTTAATTCTAGGCTGTTTTACAATTATTGACATTGCTCTTTATTTTTGTATTTTTTCGCTGTTTTATTTTATTTTAATCTCATTTATTCTTGTCCACCTTTTAATATTCTTTTGTTTTTTCTTCATATTACACGTTTCCTTTTAAGCACAACCCAAGAAGCAGGTGGAAAAGCATTTCACGACACGGATGTACACTGCATGTGTGTGTGTGTGTGTGTGTGTGAAAGACTTGAAGATAACCGCTATGCCCCCTGCTGGCCTGTTTTTTGTCAGTATGAGATAGTGGATCTCACTGAGAGAATACAGCTGACCTCTGAAGTTGTACCACCCTGCTGAGAGGAACAAGGGTGTGAAGAAATTGTGATGTGGGGGGGTGTTTCAGTTATGAGGTAATGTGGCTGGATCTCCCGCTGCTTGGGGTGGGGGGGGGAGGTGATTGCAGGCGAAAACATGGCCTTTGTGGAGTCTATGCCCCTCTCTGGTGGAGCCTTGTGTTCACGCTGAGATCGTGGCGATCCTCTTCGAACCTGAGCTCTGATCCCCTGAGATTCAGTCAGTCTGATCTGCTCCCCGTAACAGAGCAGTCGACGTTCCAGAATTCGCGGCCCAGTTTACTATCCGCCGGCCGTCAGGTGATGAGACCGTGTGTGACGCTTGTATCCCCTCTCCTTGCAGGCGGCACCAGGGACATCGGCTCAGCTCTCACTAGGATGTGCATGCGACACAGGAGCATAGAGGCCAGGCTGCGGAAGTTCTCAGCGTGAGTGTCCCACGTTCTCACCCAGCAGCTGTCCAAGCAATCCAGGCCTTTTTCATACTAACTGTACCTTTTAACATGAAAGGGGAATCCCTCATCAGGATCCTTTTTTGGGAAATATTTTGGGGTGGATCGATTAGCATCTACAGCAGGGGTCACCAACCTTTTTGAAACTGAGGGCTACTTCATGGGTACTGAGCCATACGAAGGGCTACCAGTTTGAAACGCCCTCCTAAATTTATCTAAACTTCATGTATAATAAACATGTTGTAAATGCTTTTTTTTTTTTTAGATATTGTCATTTTCAAATCTATATAAATGCAAATGTGATTAAAGAAGAATAGCAACTGGATACAATTTTAGACGCTGCTATTTTTAGAACAGGTCCGCGGGCGACTCATGTGGTCCTTGGGGGCATCCTGGTGCCTGCGGGCACCATGGTGGAGACCCCTGATCTATACTGATGATGATGATGGTGATGATGATGGGATCTTAATGAGAACATTCCTCCATCTCCTGCTAGCCTTTCGCTGCCTGAGCTGCAGGTGGCTGTGGCAGATCTTAGAGCTCAGCTCAGTGGCAGTGCAGTAAACCACAGGGACTCTGATTAAGGGGTTTCTCCATGCAGTGCGGGGACAGTGTGGTGACAGTTTGATAGAGATACCCCATGGGTCACACTAGAGGACACCCCTCGAGGTTCAGCCTCTTGCTGGGCATAAATAAGTTTTTTTTTTTAAACATAGCAGGAAGGACTGGGAAATGGCGGGAGCCGTGTCACTCTGTTTATTTACAGTGCAGGTAGGGCGGTGAGGGAGGTTTGCGAAGCCTAGGTGTGTCACCCTTGGCACTCTGCGGTTCATGGGGGTTGTGGGCTGAGCCAGGTAGATGGTCGGATCTGGATCTGGGAGAAAATACTGGAGCAGCCAGTTAGAGTAGAATCCTCCACTCCTCTCCTCTCTTGGATTGGGAGTGTTCCTCAAAGCCCCAGGTCGGTGCTCTTTAGCTGGCAGTAATAACTGATTAACAGCTGGGTGGTGTTGGAGAGCTGTCACTGCCCCGCCCTGTTGGGTACCGGTGCGGCCATGAAGCCTGCCAAGGCGCCCTGTCACTGTCCCCCAGGGGGTTTAAGCCAAGGGTTGGTGTCTTTGGCGTTAGCCGTGTGTCGTAGCGGCTTGTTGTCCACGGTTAACGTAACTAGCCGCCTGAGCAGGCAGCAGATCTCTGGCGGGCCTTGCGTAATGGCGGGGGGCCACTTGCTGCGTGCCACTGTGTCGCCATTCCACCAAGACCAGCACGTGGGAGAAGAAGAGTGCAGGATGGTCCTCCTCGTGGATGTCCAAGGATAGCAGCACGACAAATCAAGTTCCTTGAATGTCCATCTGAAGCCGGAATGGCCGGCTAAAGTATGGGGTGACCAGCACAGATATGGATGTCGGTACTTCCTTTAACTTCAGGAGGGCAGTCTCGGCACCGGAGGACCACGTGACTTTGCAATAGAGTGGGGAGTTTTCTGGAGCAGATCTCGAGCGATTGTGTAGGGCAGGTATCAAGCTTCTGAGAGGCCAAGATGGCTTTCACTGGGTTGGCTGTCGGGCTGATCTGATGGCATCCTGCCAGGGTTGGATTCATGCACAGGCTATCCTAGGATATATCCTGGGCCACTGGCAAACATGAGGGCTCCACCCAAACTTGGAACGCTTAGTTAAATTGGTGTCCCTGTCACTTAAATACATGCAGACAGGTGGGTCTCCGTGAGCTTAGTCAGGCGTCTGCTGGTGCTTTTGACCAGTATCACTGGGGCTACACTGCAGCAGACGAGGACACTGGTGATCCAGCTGGGAGCCGTGTTGACTCTGGGTGTCTGTGCCGACCGTTGGATCCTCAGCCATGGTGTGGCAGTGCTTTCTTTATGACTGACTGCCAGCTGGGTGGTGTTTAGGCGTAGAGATCACCCTGCCCTGCAGGGGTGGTGTTCCCTCAATTGCCTGCTCTACCAATTTTCTAAATACTGACCTGACAATACAGTCTTAGGACCTGTGGGTAGTACCATGGCCTTGCACATCCAGGACTGTGAGCAGGGGTGGGGGCAGGGGTGGATTAATACATTGGTTTATTCTAGGCTATAGCCTACAGCCCCAGCAAACATCAGTCTTTAAAACAGTTAGTTAAATCGGCAACAACTGAGCATCTATCCTGATGTCAACCTTGGGCCCCCAGATATGTTAATCCACCCCTGGCTGTGGGTTTGTTTCCCAGTATATGTGGGCAAGCATGATATTCCCAAGTTGGCATAAGACATGAGGTTTAGGTGAATTGCTGTCTCTGAGTTGCCCTTCATGTAAAAATGATATTCAACCGGAAATGGTCGATATATGTGTCTGTGCATTTCTTGTAAAGGTCTTTCATAGACTGCCTGATCATCCCGCTCCAAGATCAAATGGAGGAGTGGAAAAGGGGGGTCAACGCTCTGGATAAAGACCACGCCAAGGGTGAGAGCCGGACACTTAACATCGGTCTCACTTTACTTAGTGTAGCTTCGCTGGCAAAGCGCCTCACTGTCATCTGTAGTAATGACCAATTTGACAAACAAATAACTAGAATGGGAGTATCAGGGGAAGTTTATAGGGATCCACTCGACAGTTTCAGAGATGGTTGTCTGGGGGGGGTCTGGGGATCTGGGGAGGGGGGGTAGGTATGCTGTGCCTGAACTGCGGTTAGTGCCCCTCTTATAAGACACACTGGCTGCAATCTTTATAATCCAGTGATTTCTCTCCAGACTATAAGAAAGCTCGGCAGGAAATCCGCAAAATATCCTCTGAGACGCAGAAGCTGCAGAAGAAGGCAAAGAAAGGTAATGTGGCCCCCGGGGCCCACGCCCGATTAAAGTGGTGGGGGGGGGGGGGGGGGGGGCACCGATGGGTGTGGTGCACTGGGTCCGTAGGAGGCCATTTCATGTAAGAAGGCTGCTTGCTTTCATTGGAGGCTTTCAGCCAGGGGTTTTCCACAGCTGTAAGGTTACTCCTTGTAACTCTGATTGGCAGTACATGCTATTCATAGTTTCGTTAAGTGCATTTTGTGGTGTGTTTTCTAAGGTGCCAACGTGAAGATGACATGTGCTCGCTGTTCCTCGTTAATGTGCCTTATAGTATGATATTTTTGGGATTGCGTACTGGAAGCACAGTGGTATCAGGGTACCAGTTTAATCCAAGCGCTGAGGGATGTCTCTGTATCCCAGTTCGGACTGGTTGATGTCTGCAGACATGCCACTTCAGTCTATGGAACTGTGGCGTCTCTATGTTGGTGCCGGCTCCGCAAAGCCCATGGCCGGTTATTCCCTCTTGGGGGTTAGTTATAGACTGAGACTGAGAATATGTGAACGGTGGCAACTGAGCAGCAACCGTGTTTACCGCCAGTCAAACCATGCATTTGCGTGGGGCCCCCTGTTGGCCACAAACTGTCACTACATTAAATATTAAATAAACAGATTACATATTTTGCAGATGCTGAAGCGACATGTTTTGCAAGCCAGCTAGTTATCTGTGGTCCTCTGACTCCTTTACTAGATGTTCATTTCATTTTTGAAACATCTGGGCCCAGAAACAACAAACGTGCCGCTGCATCCAGGAGCCGGAGCTGTTCAGGTGGCCCTCAGTGTGGCAGTGATGTGTTCCTGGCCCTGATCCACAGGCTAAGGAGAAGCAGAAGAGCCATGGAACACAGTGGGACGCCCCTGATATATGATTATCCGGAATGTAGGGCTGGCACGAAAAAGACGTGCAAATCTAGCCTGGATTAGCTAGATCGTGTCTAGATCTCTCAGCCTGCTAATATTACAGGCCTTCATCATTTAGAGTTTCTCCCCCTTTTTGGTGTCTCGGCACGGGGCGCTCAGCCCCGTCCAGCGCTCCGCAGTGTTTCATTTCCGGCCGTGCAAACGTTTATTTCCGCAGACCTTGCCAGCGTGTCTGTTTACCCAGCCGTGTGTTTGCACATCCTGCCCGAATGTGCGGTTTGGCAGCCAGACGACGCATGTACACACAGACACACGCACACCTACACACTAAGAGCTGCAAACTGCAAGGACCGCACGTGTTGAATGGTGGCACTCCTGAGCGTCACCTGCCCTGCCTGCAGACAGAGAGGCCCCTCGAGGGCCTGGCCTTCACCCCCTCTGAAGTGTCCACACTGCATTGTGTATCGATTTAGTGACTTACACACTGTGCATGTTGCTGATATTTCTATGCTGTATTATGCGGGTGCTGTTTATGCCTCAGGGCTGTATCACGCGTCACTATAAGGCCAGGGCCGGCCTGCATATTTATGCGGGGAAAAGGAAGTGTTCCTGGAATGCTAAGACGTCCTATATAAAATTGTCTCCATTTAAAAATGACCTTATTTGGGATCCAGAGCTGCCTTATACTTTGTCTGGAGTCAGGGGGCTGGGGGGCCAGCAGCCATCAATGAGTTTAGCATTAGCGTCGGGGTTAGCATTATGGTTAGCCTTAGTGTTATGGTTATGGTTAAGTTTAGCATTATGGTTAGGGTTAGCATTAGGGTTAGCTTGAGCATTGTGGTTAGGGTTAGCATTAGGGTTAGCTTGAGCATTGTGGTTAGCATTAGCATTAGAGTTAGCAGTAGCATGGAGCAGAGCATGTGTGGCTGCACCATCACTCATCCCCTTATCTCTGACTGGCCTGAGCTGCCTGATCCAGCCCCTAACCCATAATTACAGCCTTTGAGCGATTCAGAAGGGCAGCGTGCTGCATTGGCCCCGCCTCTCACATGCACATGGCCTCTTCCGGCCGCCTCTGACCTGACCGTGACACCCACAGGCATCTCGGGGCGTACCCAACCTCAGCATGTGCCCACAGGGAAGGGGGACCTCCGGCTGCAGAGGGGCGGAGCCATGCAGGGCGTGAGCAACAAGTACCTGGTGCTGGAGGAGACGGAGACGCAGGCCCTGCGGAAGGCGCTGCAGGAGGAGAGGGGGCGCTTCTGCACCTTCGTGTCCATGCTGCAGCCCGTGCTGGTGAGTGCTGCTGTTCAGGCTGAGCGCCTCACACAGGTGCCCCATCCCATTTCCATTACTGGAAAATAAAATTTAAATGAAGTAACAATTTAAGTAACAATTTCAGATATTAATCATCAAAAAATATATTAGAACGTAAAATTGCATTGAAAAAAATAGGGTAATTGGAAGATTTTGTGTGTGTGTATATATATATATAGATATATATCCTGCAAATCAAACAGCTCTGAGGTTTCATACATAATATGGAAATGAATATGAGCCCAGAGCTTCTGCTGAGATGGCAGCTGTGGTCCTCAGTCTCCTCTTTCAGAGGTCGGCAGAGGTCACAGTCCTGCAAGATACAGGCACGCGTCTGTGACCCTGCATGGTGACATTACTGTCCATTTGTACCTGACGCCAAAGGACGAGGAGATCGCCATGCTGGGGGAGATCACCCACCTGCAGGCCATCACTGATGACCTCAAAGTGCTTACTGTGGACCCCCACAAGCTGCCTCCCGCCAGTGAGCAGGTCAGGGCGGGGGGGGGGTCGCCGACACCTCAGTTTTTACACTGTGGGCCGCTGGTGGGATAGTGACAGGAGGAACCGGCTCTTGGACCTTTAGGGGGATATTCAGAGATATTCAAACTTCTGCACAGAAGCTCTAGCTGACAAACACACACCCAGAGGAGTAACTTGTATGTTTCGTCTCACTGGAAAGTTTAAAGTCATTTGAAAAATCTTCCCATGTTTAAATGAAATCTCAGGTCTAAATGTATTGCTCCCACTTCCACCTGTGCTGTTCCATCTCAAACAAACGCTTTTTACCGGGCAGAAAATGAACTTTTATGTTTCCTCGCAGGTTATCCTTGACCTGAAAGGCTCAGATTACACCTGGTCCCGTCAGACCCCCCCGCCATCTCCCAGTATCGGGTCCCGGAAGTCCAGCATGTGCAGGTAGGGATTTGTCTCTGTCCACTGCAATGGCAAAACTTCAGTGTTCCCAGATCACCACACTGTGGTAGAGATTAGGTACTGCATATATGCAGCGGTTGGTTATGTCCTGTTTAAACTGACATGTAACCTGACAAAGTGATTTATTAGCTTGTTTGAACTCATATAAACAGTGCTGTCTAGTGAAACTAAACAGGATCCACCAGCGTGTGACATAAAGTTATGGAGCACGAGGGATGAAGACAGGAGCTGTTTGTGTCCTAATGAGGGGAGAGCACCCCCCTTACAGCCTGCTGCCACCTCAACACCTGACCCCTCCCTGCCTCTCACAGCAGTCTGAACAGCGTGAACAGCAGCGACTCGCGTTCTCCCTCTGCACTGTACTGCCACCGGGGCGGCGCCGTCCCCCTACAGCCCTCAGGCCGCCTTTACAGCGTCTCATCCCAGGACTCGGGCTTTGTGTCCCAGGATGCCTTCCCGTCCAAGTCGCCCTCCCCCATGCCCCCAGAGTTCTCACAGGTGATGAGGGTGACCGCGGGGGGGCAGGCTCAGCACTGGGGACTGTCCTCATGTTTTACTGACACGCCACATCACCTTACGCTTCCCACAGATGTACCCCAGCCCTGTTTCCCCAGAACCCCCCGGAGCTGGAGTCAGTGAGGGTGATCCCCTCACCCCAGCGGTGAAGGTGAGTCTTCACATGTTACAGGTGGTTCACCATGACAGCCTTAAGTACATAACCGATCCACGTTTGATCCTGCAGGATCTGCAGTCATTACCCCAAGTCTAAATGTGTCCCTTGTGTTTGTAGGGCGCAGCCCATAATATTCCACCCACCTTCCACCTGATAAGGGATATAAATATCTGCTGACTATAAATCTAGCACTTTTCAGTGGCGATCAGCCCGCAGAATTACTGCTTTTATCTAAATATTAAACCTAGCTGTCATTTGTGCTCCTTCAAGATGCGTATAACAGTAATTAATCATTTTAACCAGGTCCAGTTCATGCCCATTCAGCCTTTTTTGCGCTCGATAATAGGAAACCGCGTTACCCTACTCTGCCCTTTGTGCGGTCTTTGTCTCCCCCTGGTGTCCGACTGGCAGCAGTGCACCTGCTCCTTACACGGGCTGATGTTTCCGTTCGATTGGCTGTAATCATGTTCATTCAGCTGTCGTCAGTCTAACCCCATTTCACTGCTTTCTGGTCATTTTTCCCTGGTGTGGCTCAGTGCTACTTGTCCTTATTTTAACTCTCTCCTGATTTTGAAGTTTTGCTACGTTCATGTTTTATACAGCCATTGTAATTCATGAGGCTCCGTGTTTGTATCTTGTCTGTGTTTTTGTGTTTGTGATTCGTGAGTCCAGCCAGGCAGATGCCATCGCTACCCTCCCACCACCCCACCACACCCGCCCGAGAAAGGACATCCTGAGCCTCATTTCCCCGTCCCTCCCCCTCCCTCTGCCTCCCCCTCCCCCTTGTGGGCGTGGCCTGGCACCTGCCACGCCCCTCTCCCCTCCTACACTCCCTTCTGCCCGTTGGGTCCTGGCATGATCCCGTCCTCCAGGGTGCCCAGCTGGAAGGTTTGCCGCTTTTCCTGTGTTTCTGACATGTTTGCATAGGCAGACATTTTTACTGAATCCATTCGGGGGGGGTGTGGGGCGGAATTTGAGTTTAACATACAGGCCTCTAATGATTAAGGTCTACATGCTTACCGACAGTGCAGTGGGCTGTGATGTGTAGAGACCTCATGTGGATTTTATACATACTGTATGATTGCTATATTCATTTTAAAGTTCCCTGCTTAAAGTCTGCATACCGTATGTAGGCTGCATGTTGTGTTTTTATTGATATCATGTATGTGGTCCCTGTTCTGTGCAGGACTGGGCCAAGCCGGGCCCATACGACCAGCCCATGGTGAACACCTTAAAGAAACCCAAACGGACCCCGGAGCAGGCTGAAACGTGCCGAGCCGTCTCACAGAATGGCGGCGTCCCCAAGGCCCTGACTGCATCTGGCACCGACAAGGTGAGCCGAGCGCACAGCTACACGGGTCTGCGTGGTCACATGCATGCACACGTACACGCCCATGCGGTCCTGCCGTCTGGCAGATATGCTCACGGAGTCTCACAGACACCCTCACCGGCAAAGAGTGGTTCGCTTTTATAAAAGGCTTAAGAGGTTTAATAACCCTCACTTGCAGTGTACTGCACTGGGTGTAGTGTGCCCATGCTAAAGCCAGGTGGCGCTGTCTGCCTCTCTGTACTCCCTTCCCCAGGAGGAGATACAGGCCCACCAGGAGCTGGCCCTGAGCCTGGCCCGAGGGCTGCCCCACGACCCCCAGGGCTCCGGCTCCAGTGGATACAGCAGCCAGAGCCCAACCCCCTGCGGCTCGGAGGACACCCTCCCTTCAGAGGGTACACTGTCCGATTCGCTGAGGAAACCCACACAGCCACACTGCATTTACATTTAGTCGCTTAGCAACCATTTTACCTGTCGGAGCAGCTGGATGCTATACCTGAGCGATCTGGGTAAAGATTCTAGAGCGAGACTCGACCAGGGTCCGGAACTAGTGACCTTCAGGCGTCCAGTGCACCATGGCGCCTGTTTCTCTGGGCAGTGCTGTCTGTACTGCTGAGACTGTGTTCATGGGTGGAAAAAAAAAATCACACAGAGACATGATGCAATATCTCAGCAACACTGTAACTGAGGAAAGAGGCAAGGTTATGGTGAATGAGTCCTAGTTTAGGAGAAGGAGGTCAAGCGGCACTGTTGCAGTGAATTACCTCACTCTCGCCCCATCTCTCCGCAGTTTCCGACTGTGACTATTTCTCGATTGGCGGAGAACAGGAAGTGGATGGGCGGGACTTCCAGAAGTGCTCCACCATCCTGCGTAACGGTGACATCAGCCAGTCCTACATCCCTGTGACCCAGGTCCGGCGCCCCCTCTCCACAGGAGGCTCCGCCCACCCCACCCCGGGCGTGGCCACCATCCGCAGAACACCCTCCACTAAGACCCCTGGGAGGCGGCCTGTCGGGGTATCTGCCATTCCAGTGAGGACCCCCTCGGTGCCGGATTCGGCAGGGGGCTTGTCCTATGGCATTGCAGGGGGGGCGGGCCTGGGGGCAGACTCAGTTGCAACTCAGGGACATGACATACTCCTTGCCATTCGCCAGGGGGTCAGGCTGAAGAAGACGATGACCAATGACAGGTCGACACCGCATGTAACCTAAAGCCCTTCAACACACCGAGCAGGGTGTCATCAGCCAATCACGGGGAGGGGGGGGGGGGTGGGTGATATTTCTATTTCTGTAAATTATGTATGAATTTTCAGGAATGTGTACATACTTTGAGACATTTAACTTATGCTTGATTCTCTTGTTTTGTCTCTAAACCCTCATTCAGGGGTGAGCAATCAAAACCCGCATATACACCAGCCCTTAGCGGATAGGATTGCCCGCCCCTGCCCTAATCTGTTATCAACAAGGCATTGACCTTGATTTAAAAAGCAGTTATGTGCTTAGTGTGTTGTTGAACTTTATGTGAAAGTTTTAAAGCAGACCTTATTTTGCAGGTAACTCTCTACGGTCTGACAGTCTTGTTGTTTAATGTTCATACTGCCACACAGGTCGGTGTGAGTATAAGGATCACTGGGCGATATTATCGATAAGAGACTGAACAAAAACTCAAATACGGGGAAGTGCTAACTCTGATGAGGTTTTAAGTGAGGGAAAGGACTGTAAACGTTCCAGGGATGGAGTGCATGTGAATTTGAGTGCCCTGTTGGTGATGTCCTGTAAGCTGTCTGTAAAGTTGAAATGTTTGGATATAGTGCACTTACAGTGCATGTCTGGAACTTAATGTCACTATTAAATACCATCTTGTGTTTCCATACAATGTCACACTTTTTACATGCTAGATGTGATAAAGTTTTACTTTTGCAGCGTCTCCTAAGCTCCCCGGGCTGTATATCTCCTTCTTCTGTAGAACAATGTTGTGATTCAATCTTTATTAAACGTATATGCTATACTACTGGTTCCAGTGTTTTTGCTCGCATCAGTGTATTTAAACAGAAGGTCTCCTTTACCGCCAGACATCCCACCTTAGACATACTGATTTCAGGAAAGTTGTTGGTTGACCCCCCCCCTGGGTCGACAACTTCTACCAAGACCCAAATATAGCTAAAAAAATCTGTGACAAATAATAACGTACATACTGCATGGCTTCGTGACATAAGCGATCATATAACTATAAACCTAATTTGTCTTCTCTATTGACCCCTGGTGGTAGAAAGGAGTATGCCATCTTCAGATATTCCAGTTTGCTGTTTAGATTCAGCATCACAGTTTGGCCATAACTGATTGCAGAAGCATCCAGATGCTTTGACGTAAACGTGTTCATCCAAGACATTTTCCAGCAAGCTGATAAAATTATTTATATTACATAATGAAAAGCATTATCTGGAGATGATATTCATTTTCACTATTAGGGTTCAATACAGAAGAAGTGAGGCCAGTATGAACATCGGAGTAAAACCACCTCACCTTTTAAAACCCCGACTGTGGAGATTTTTTTTAATGTAGAAAACATAACTATCAGTATTGGGGTGCGCACTCAGTACCATCCTCTTACCATGTGTTTTTGTGAAGAATTTTTATTTCTTGATAAGGGATTTGTTTTTCTTTGAATAAACTTGTTTCAATTAAAAGTCATTTTTCTCATTTTTTCCCGTGCAAGATGAAGGCACTTCAGCAAACAGTGGAGTTTTTTCTAAACATTCATGGGGTTATAAAGGGTGCCGGTAATAGTGGAGAGCGCTGTACTGTATATACACTTCTCAAAAAATTAAAGGAACACTTTAAGTATAGCATCAATTCAATTAAGCTTCTGGGATACTGATCTGGTCAGTTAAGTGGCAGAGGGGGTTGTTAATCAGTTGCAGCTGCTTTGGTGTTAATGAAATTAACAACAGGTGAACTAGAGGGGCAACAATGAGACGACCCACAAAACAGGAATGGTTTAACAAGTGGAGGCCACTGACATTTTTCCCTCCTCATGTTTGCTGACTGTTTTTTCTCTAGTTTTGCATTTGGCGACGGTCAGTGTCACTACTGGTAGCATGAGGCGATACCTGGACCCTACAGAGGTTGCACAGGAAGTCCAACTCCTCCAGGATGGTGCATCAATGTGCCATTGCCAGTAGGTTTGCTGTGTCTCCCACCAGTCTCAAGGGCATGGAGGAGATTCCAGGAGACCGTCAGTTACTCTAGGAGAGCTGGACAGGGCCGTACAAGGTCCTTAACCCATCAGCAGGACCGGTATCTACTCCTTTGTGCAAGGAGGAACAGGATGAGCAATGGCAGAGCCGTACAAAAAGACCTCCAGCAGGCCACTGGTGTGAATACCTGCCGCGTCATTTTTCCACTTTGATTTTCGGGGTGTCTTTGAATTCAGCCGTCTGTAGCTTAATAACTTTCATTTCCATCGAACAATGTGGCATAATTTCTGTCCTGCCCCAGTCGCCCTGATCCTCCTGTGTGCCACGCCCCCTCGTTTGCCCCATGTGGAATCCCCATGTTATCAGCTGTTTCTACTTGTCTAATTAGTCCTGTGTATTTAAGTGCGTTCCCTAGTCCGGTCATTGATGCCACTGTGTGTTTCCTTAGTGTTACCCCTGAATAAATCCCATGTTTACCCGATTCCCTTTGCTTGCTTCCCTGCTCCGAGCAGGACAGTTTCGTTCCTAACACATTACCCAGTTTGCATCAGTATAGATATCCTACATGTTTTTTTCCCCATTGAGATCTGATGTTTTCAAAGTGTTCCTTTAATTTTTTTGAGCAGAGTATATACAAACACCATACGCACAATGGTGGAATTCAAACTCCCAAAACAAGCAGCGGGAGGAAAGACTAAGCCTCAGTGCCAACGCTTTTTAAAACTTCCATCCTGAGAGAGGCATGCACCTCGCTTCACTCCAATTGTCCTACATTAAAATCAAAAAGTTGAAAAGAAACTTTATATTGAAAGTGAAACCAATGGGTCCCTGGGCCACTCCCAGTTCCTGAGGACTAAAGTCAGACTCTTTCAGCTTTCGGGAGACATTCAAGGCGAGTTCAGCCAAGCAGTGTTACCTTACGTAAGAAGGAAGCCCTGTAGAAAAGTGAGTTCACGTGTGGTTTCATAGAACACATTTATTACAGCTCAACATGCAGGAATTCTATACAGATATATGTGTTTTTAAGAACTAACTAAACATACATTACATTACAGGTTTTATATTTCGTGTTAACGTAACCTTGTAATACTGACAAGAGAAAACCCAATTGAAGCCCAATGCTTTTCCTGGAAATTTTAACAAGTAACGTGCCAAAAATGAAAGACAGATTTCTTACTAAAAAGGGCAATTGACAGAATATAATATATCTGTTTACCACATTACTAAAAATAAATTATTTAAATAACTAATGTCTCGCGGGAAATAGCTGCAGCTGTCTGGAAAATTACTTTCGAGACATCGTTCAACTGAAACTGTAATTAAATTTTAAAAAAAGAGTAAAGAAATCAGCGTGAGTGGTTTTTCATTCTCTGAAATAACCTGCAGAAATAATATTTGCCTAGTAACAGATGAGTTTTACTTTCACACAGGTGTTCTGACCAGTTGAGCTACCTATCGAGACGTGCTATCGAGCCTTTCTGCGCATGTGCAGTTCCACCGTGGGTATTGGGGTTAGGTTTTAGGGGTTTGGGGGGTGGTTAGCGTTAGCCTAACTCGGAAAAAGTAGCTCAGCTCGACAGAACACCGGCCGTTATATAACTCTGCAAAAATACTTCGGGGCGATGGAAATCCATTATGAAGATCCGTGTAGCTTTATTACTGTTAATATTCAATATTCGATTTACGTTCATGACACCTAGGGTGATCAGGAATCCATGTCACAGAGGACACTTTGAGCTAGGACAGGATTTGTAAACACCAATTCATTTCAGAGGACCTGGATTTCACTTAAGAACTAGCTTAGTTCTTGCTGTGTGCTGATTGGTCAGTCTCTTATAATCATGCATGTTTCGCTAATGTTAATGTGAAACACTTGGATGAGTCTTTCAATCAAGGAAACAAACCACAGACAAATCACAGGAACTGAACTAATTAGCCAAGTGCAGAAGCCTTTCAATTTAAAAGTAGTTTGTAAAACCTGAAGTAGCTCAAACATTGGTATACCGTATTTACGGGACCTATTTTGGTTTCAAAATCAATAAATTGAAGGTAGGCTTCTGTAGTATACATGGATATGTTTTTTATATTCAGCTCTAAAATTAAATTAAATGTTAGTGTTTGGTGGGTGTAGTGCACTTTTTCAGTTACATAACCAAAGGCATGTATTACTGATATTATTTATAGTCCTCAGAGGTATTAAATGAAGAGTAATGAAATCAACATACGTGGTGATTAATTCAGAAATTTGGAGCAGTTATAAGTTGAGGATGTGGAGGACATATGAAATGGCTTTACATAATCCCTAATATTTAATCATTTTCCTCATTCAGGCCACCACCAACTTGGTGTTTGCTAACTCTGGAAGACACAGGGGAGTCTGGTTAGGAAATCATGGCTTGTTTTGACAACCAAAATCAGTAAGTGTCGTGCTTTTTCAACATGTGAGTATAGAAGTGATACAATATCTGCCTTTATTATTTTACTTAATCACATTAAATTTGTACAACTATGTAAATATTTTTGTGAATATTTATGCCTTCCTGTCAGCATAGTGCATTTAAAGAAAAGTATAGATGTCAGATTTAATTACCAAGTTATATTTCTTTGTTACAGAGGAGGGGGCTCATCCTTGGAGGATTCAATGGCAAGAATAAAGTTATTAAATGAAGGTAGTACACTGATCACTGAAGGTCCCCCAGAGAGGCGTCTGCTCAATACAAGTAAGCAGGAAATAGACGAGCAAGAAAATATTAGAAGATGGACGTTTGGAGTAAAGAATCCACAGAAAATGATGAAAACAATAGTTGTGTTGGGAGAGATGGGAACAGGGAAGAGCACTCTCATCAATGTTATGACAAACTACATCCTGGGAGTAGAATAGAGTTACAACATCCGCTATGAGATCGTCAAGGAGAAAATGAGGGACCAGGCTGAATCTCAGACTTCAGAAGTGACCGTTTATGAGATCTTTGGATATGAAGTGGATATATAGTGGATGGATATATTTTTTTTTTAGTTGGGGGACGTGGAATCATGTAATTTTTTATCAAAAATCTGAACCTTTTCAGTTCTGATTTGGGGATTTAACAAACTCCCTTTGTGATTAAACATTAGGTATAATTAGCCAGTTATGCTTCTTGTGCTTAGATCAGATGTGTGTTAAAGCAAAGACATTACATTGGGGTGATACTTGCGGCTCACGCTCATCGCATGAGACTTGAGAGTCCTGCCTGCCACATTAATCAGGTCTTGCTCTAACTTCCACCTTTTCTGCACTCCATCTATGGGCTTATACATGTAATAATATGTTTGCAGCAGGATTAGGTGTAACCTATTTTGTAATTTACCCGGAAACAACAAATGCTATTTCCTGATTGGCTGGTAGGTGGCTATTAACTCAGTGTAACTCGGGACAGTTTTAAACGCAGCGGAAAACTAAACTCCATATGCCTGCGTATCGTCCAATATTTCTGTATAACAGGCCACCCTGGTGGGTGTTATTCCTTACATCTCAGCGTGGTGCATCAACTGGTTGAAATGCGTATTTCTCATGGTCTATGCGTGAGACTCAAAAGCCCTGAGTTAGACGGAAGATAGCTTAGCCAGCTGTCGAGGCTAATGTTCCCATTTCTGCACTGGGTATTGTTACATATTTAGTTGTTCTGGTTATCAGCAGCTTCATGATTACAGTTAACTGCACTTGTGGATGGTAAGCTGATGGGTTAGGACCGAGGGGAGGTATTATGGGATTGCTGTAAATGTTTTAGGCCTTATGCAAGAAGAGAATTGTAATTATATGAATGTGCCATTTTATGGAAAACACATGTTGTGTGTGGGCTAATTAGGTTACAGTTGTCTGGGTCACCGATAGAGCAAATACGCTAATCGTCAGAAAAGACAGAAAACTTGTGGGTACAGCTGGAGCCTTACAGGGTGGATAGGAGAGGCAAGGGGGAGACGAGACGGGGGGGGCTTGGTCGACAAGAAGACACCTGTAATGGAGGGAAGATGATCAGAAGAGGGGCCAGAGCTGAAAGGAAAATTCTGCTATGAGAGGTGGAGGTTATGCTATTGATTATGTATTGCAATATGAGAAGCTGTGTTAATGCAGAAGATTTTGTTTGCATAAGGGACATATAAGCTTAAGATAGCCGTAGTAGCAGTAATATTGAGCTATATGGGTGTAGATTGAATAGAGGGTGGATATTTCTGACAAACCTTGAGTGAGGAAGTGGGAGAGGTCAGGCCGTGCAGAATGTGCTGTGATATGAAACGTACTTTGAGGGGGGTTAAGTCACGTGGTGATTGCAGGATGGGGTAATCAGGGGCAACTGGTCATAACTGATATGCTTTGTGTAACCAATTGTAAGTGATGTGCCTCTCGAGGCAGGAGCCAATCATAATTCATATGCCTCTTGAAGTAATAACCAATCATAAGTGATGAACATTTGTTAGGTGATTTGCTTTTTGGAGAAGTAGCCATTCATAATATCAATATGCTTTTTAGGGAAGCTTGATAAAGGGATGTAAACTGCTGTTCTTTCTGTGGGTGTGTCGCCAACTCAGGGCTGGGATACTCAGCTCTTTTTGCTCTTTTGCTTATTAAAGAAACTTCCATCCATCCATCCTTTTTCCAAGTTGCTTACCCTACTGGGTCGCGGGGGGTCCGGAGCCTATCCCGGAAGCAATGGGCACGAGGCAGGGAACAACCCAGGATGGGGGGCCAGCCCATCGCAGGGCACACTCACACACCATTCACTCACACATGCACACCTATGGGCAATTTAGCAACTCCAATTATCCTCAGCATGTTTTTGGACTGTGGGGGGAACCCAGAGTACCCGGAGGAAACCCCATGATGACATGAGGAAAACATTTTATCATATTTTATCAAACTTCGCATGGAATCCGGGTCCCAGAGGTATGAGGAAACAGCACTAACCACTGCAGCATTGTGCCGCCCCACATTACAATCAGAAAGGTGAAAACAAACTTTACACTGAAAGTGAAACCAATTGGTCACTGGGCCACTCCCAGTTACTGAGGATTTAAATCAGACTGTTTCAGGAGACAATCAAGGCGAGTTCAGCCAAGAGGTGTCACCTTACAGAAGAAGGAAGCCCTGTAGAAAAGTGAGTTCATGTGTGGATTCACAGAACAAGTAGATAAATTAATGGAATTACTGTCTATTTATGATCTCAGCATTTAACGAACTACATGTAATTACATTTATTACAGCTTAACATGTAGGAATTTCATACAGGCAAATGTGTATTTAAGAACTATCTAAACATACATTACTTTGCAGGGTGAATATTTCGTGTTAACGTAACATTTTAATACTGACATATGTACAAGAGAAAAGTCAATCTAAGTCTAATGCTTCTCGTGGACATTTTAACAAGTAACGTGCCGAAAATTAAGTACAGATTTCTAACAAAAAATGACAATCAACGAAACATGATATATCTGTTTGCCACATTAATAAAAATTAATAACTTAAATAACTAATATCTCACGGGAAATAGCCGCTGTTGTCTGTGGAAAGTTCCGGGCATTTCGGTGAAAATCAATTTTGATGAAAATCAATTTTGATTTAGTAAAGGCAAAGAATGGCTTTAAGACAAGCACTTTTTGCTGCAAAAAAAAAAATATATATATCCATCCATACATTTTCCAAACCGCTTATCCTACTGGGTCGCGGGGGGTCCGGAGTCTATACCGGAAGCAATGGGCACACCCCAGGATGGGGGGCCAGCCCATCGCAGGGCACACTCACACACCATTCACTCACGCATGCACTCCTATGGGCAATTTAGCAACTCCAATTAGCATCAGCATGGTTTTGGACTGTGGGGGGAAACCGGAGTACCCGGACGAAACCCCAAGGCAACATGGGAAGAACATGCAAACTCCACAGACATGTGACCCAGGCGGAGACTCGAATCTGGGTCCCAGAGGTGTGAGGCAACAGTGCTAACCACTGCACCACCATGCTGCCCCGCTATTCAATATCAATTTAGCTTTATTATTGGTAATAAATAATAAAGAATGGTGTATAACAAGTACATAATTTAAGGATATATTATTTTGCTATAAGTGGCAAGGCAAGGCAAGGCAAGGCAAGGCAAGGCAAGGCGAGCGGAGCGGAGCGGAGCGGAGCGGAGCGGAGCGGAGCGGAACATCCACTAACAATAACTAACATCAATGACGGATAAGAAACCGGGGCAAGACACGGACTGAAATAGACAAGACTGGGCAAAAATAACAAGGTACAGCTGGGTACGATTGGGGATGGACACGTGGATAATCAGGGGGCGTGGCACACACGAGGGTCGGACGAGCCGGGCGTGACATTTACCATATTCGCAAATTTGCGAGCCTTATTTCATGTAAAAATCCATTACATTTTAACAAGGTAGACTTCTGTAGTATAACTGCATATATTCCTTAAATCCAGTTATAAGGTTAAATTAAATATTTGAATTTGTTGGGTGTAGTACCTGATAATGCACATTTTCGGCTCCATGACTAAAGTTCTGTATTACTGATGGATTTATAATCCTCAACTGGAATTAAATGAATTAAGAAACATTGTAATTATTTCAGAAATTTGGAGCAATTCTAAGATGGGAATGTGGAGGATAAATGAAATGGCTTTATATAATCTGTAATATTTGATCAATTTCCTTATTTTCATTAAGATAATTGTTTTAAATTTGCACTATAATTTTGCCATTGTTGTTTTATCATATTATTTATGCCGTTCTGTCAGCACAGTAATTTTACAGAAAATGGCCGATGTCAATCAGATTTAATTTCCAAAATGTTTTGTCATTGTAGAGGAAGGGGCTCATCCTTGGAGGATTCAATGGCAAGAATAAAGTTATTAAATGAAGGTAGTACACTGATCACTGAAGGTCCCCCAGAGAGGCGTCTGCTAAGTACAAGTAAACAGGAAATAGACAAGAAAGAAGACATTAGAAGATGGACATTTGGAGTGAAGAATCCAGGAAAAATGATGAGAACAATAGTTCTGTTGGGAGAGACGGGAACAGGGAAGAGCACTCTCATCAATGTGATGACAAACTACATCCTGGGAGTAGAATGGAGTGACAACATCCTCTATGAGATCGTCAAGGAGGAGGAGAGGGACCAGACTGAATCTCAGACCTCAAAAGTGACTGTCTATGAGATCTTTGGATATGAAAATGACCAAGTGCCATTTTCCCTTAGAATCATTGATACTCCTGGTTATGGAAACACAAATGGAGAGAAAATGGACAAGCAGATGGAACAAGACCTGTGTCATTTGTTCCAGTGCGAAGACGGAGTTCACCAGATTGATGCAATTTGCTTAGTTGTGAGGGCATCACAGAACCGCCTTACCCCACAGCAACGCTGTATTTTTGATGCTGTTCTCTCTTTATTTGGGAAAGACATGAAAAAAACCGTCATTCCGGTCATCACATTCTCAGTCCGTGGCAAACCTGCTGCCCTTGCAGCTATTAATAAATTTGATTTCCAATGGTGTAGAGATAAAAGTAATAATCCAATTTACTTCCAATTTGATAACACTCCTGAGGATGTGGAGGACTATGATGTCTCACCCAAAGAATCCAAAGCTGCCTGGGACAAAAGGAAGCAAAGCCTGCAAGCGTTTTTCGAGTACCTAAACAATCTGGAGACAAGAAGTTTGGTGATGACTCATAAAGTTCTTTTCGAACGTGAGAAGCTGGAATGCTGCGTGCAGAGTCTTCAGGATCAGATTATGCAGGCTGAACATAAGCAGAATGAGATCAGGCAAACCCAGGAGGCCTTGGAGAAGAACAAAGAGGAAATACAGAAAAACAACAACTTTGAATATGTTGTGGAAGAAAGTTTTGCAGACAAAGTTGAATCAGATACATATGCAACTCTCTGTAAAAAATGTCAGTTCACTTGCCACTATCCATGCAGTATTTTCCAAGATAAGATTTTCTGGTGCGCAGTAACTCCCTACTCAGACTGCATATCATGTCCTGGGAAATGCAGCCTCTCCGACCATGTCACAGAAAAAATGAGGTATGTGCCAAAAGTCAGAAAGGTGACAAGGACATTAAAGAAACTGAAAGAGAAATATGAAGAATCATCCAGGGGGTTTGAAAGTCTGCAGAAAATGCTTCAAGAGGAATTAAGTGAAATAGAAAGAGAAAAGCTGAGGCTTATTTTTGAATCATACAACCATATCATTAGACTACATGAAATAGCCCTGAGGCCAGAGTCATTGTCCATCTTACCAAATATCAAATTCCTGATTGAAAGGCTGCGTGAAATTAATCAGATTGACAAAGCTCAGAAATTGGAAGATATACAAAAAAGGGCTATGAAGGCACACAACACTGAGGAGGGAGAGCAGTCCAGATTCATGAAATTCATTGCCAGTTTTTATCCATGAAAAGAGGACTTGTGAATGGCAGTGGATCCTTCGTCAGCTTTTCACATTGAGCTGAGGAAGGAATTATAAATGAATTAAAATTTTCATATTTAATCTTTTGATTTCTTACTTCCTTGTTCATTTTGATTGAAAGGAAATGGTATTTCATATTACTGAAAGAATTTTATAGGATTTAGATATGACAGATAGTTTGAAGAGACTTTATCTAATTTCTCTGTTACTAGTTTGTTTTATTTCTTTGATCTCAGAATTGATAACAAGATAACAAACATAACTAATTGCATGAGTGTCAGCAAAAGTCTCAAACTGGCACACTGGCTAAATTGTTGAAGTTAGGGTCTGGGAAACGGCAGTGTGCGAGCAAACTATTTGAGTTCCAGATTTGAGATCCCAAAGCAAACCCCACTTTACTTGATGGGTGTTGAAAGAACTGTGCAAAGCCTGGTAATGCAAATAGTATCTGCATCACCTTTAACATACGATGGAGAGAAACAACAGGACTAAAGATCATGAGGTGGAGAATTTGTGCTGAAACAGGACTGACACAGCATGATGCCTTTCCTTCAGCTCTCATGTCTATGAGACAAGGACCACAGGATCATGTCTGCATGAGATAATTATGGGCAGATCTGTGAACACTGATTATTCACCATCCTTAACTGCAAAAAATGCAGGTCCAGAAGGTAAATGAAGAACCGTTTTCCTTCTGTGTTGGTCTGAGCAGGACTTTTGGTCAGAACTCTGAAAAACGTTTCTTTATAGGTCTTTGAGACACGGATGAGCACAGGATTTTTTGTATTTCATGTTGATGTCACCTCATGTCACATTCATGAACGCCGATACTGTATGCACCATAACACACACTGGCTGTTGTAGTGAAACAGCACTACAGGCCGCTCACCATTTATATGGTTCCTCCTCTTGGGTTTGCTCTCAGGTGGACTGGACTGGTCACTTTGAAATGAGACCTACTGATTTCCAAAGTTGGTATTTCCCCAGGTAGAGCTTTAGTCCTAAATGCAAGTTTTAACATGCCAAAATTGTTCTGCTTTAACTGGGCCCTGTTAGGACATAAAGCTTGCCATCACGCCATATAAGCAAATGGGAATTCTGGTATCCATTTGATTAATTGTCCTTTAGCTTAAAGATAAATCAAAAGATGCTTTAACAATAGAAAAATTAATTGCACAGTTGCTGAAATGGACTGCCCAACATATGATCTGGTCTTGTTACGTGGGACATGTCATCCCTAATCTTCATCACAGCTACAGCTTCCCCAGCCCACTGTCCTCTGGGTGGGGGCGAGGCTGCTATCGCCACATCACCGAGACCAAGCAAGACCGGAACATTCTGCTAGCAGCACAAAGGGGCACGTATGCTATGATGGGGCCTGAGTGCTGTACCCTCATCCCTGACCACACAAATGACATCTGAACTGAGAAGAAGACCGCAAACCAGTGACTTTGTTTGGATGACTGAAAGTAACCTTAAGGCTCTCAGACTTCAGGTTATGGCTCGAGTATCAGAATGAGTGCTGGTTGAATTCCCCTTTTTGTTGATTCCACCATTTCTTACTGGTTTAGAAGCATTAGTAGACCTGTGGCATTCATCAATAACATGCTGGTTCATATGTGTTTGTGGGATAAGAAAGGAGAATGTGGTATAAACCTTAAACAATACTGAGAACTAGATGGTAAGCAGATGTCTATTTGCAGCTAGTTTACACCGAACTGGAGAGTAACTTGACTTTTTTCCAGACTGACATTTAGAGGCTTTTTTTGTTTTAATTCTTCCACCTGGTTGTTAGGTTTTTCGTTTCTGTAGTTGGGGGACGTGGAATCATGTAATTTTTTGTCAAGAGTCTGAACCTTTTCAGTTCTGATTTGGGGATTTAACAGACTCCCTTTGTGATTGAACATTAGGTATAATTAGCCAATTATGCTTCTTGTGCTTAGATCAGATGTGTGTTAAAGCTCATTACAGCCTTTTATGCTGCTCTGTTCTTCCTTTGATCTTAGTTTATGGTTCTAAACCCTTGAGTTTGGCTAAGATTTCGACTGAATGGAGTCTGAGAAAAGGCTGGAAAGAGCCTCTTTGTACCAGTTAACATGGTTACTTGTGTCTATAAACATGAATTTCTTATCTGAGGTGGATTTCCGCTCTGTCCAGGTCTTTTACTGAGTGGCTAAAACGTTATGAACATGTGGATATGATGGGTTAACAGTTTCCTACCATGATATGATGATGTATCAAGAATATAAGATTGTGTGGAATCTTTAGGGTGCTGGAGATCCGGAGTAAACCTGGTGTGACTTTTCTCTTTTCTGTCATGATTTATCTATTACTTTGTTTTCTTTTGGTCCAGTTAATAAACTATCCCAGTGCAATTGGCTGTAAGTGATTGAAGGGATTAATGACTGATGAAATAACAGCTAAAAAAAAAAAAAAATTATATATATATATATATATATATATATATATATATATATATATATATATATATATATATATATATATATATTTAATGCATTTCCTGCCATTAATACAGTAAATATTGCAATTTTGTTTTTATATACTGTATGCTGTATATGTTTATCTTAATTAATAGCTAAGTTTCTCAAGTTTCATCAAATGTTTGGAGCGACATTACATTGGGGTGATACTTGCGGCTCACGCTCATCACATGAGACTTGAGAGCCCTGCCTGCCACATTATTAAGGTCTTGCTCTAACTTCCACCTTTACAACAAACAACAAATGCTATTTCCTGATTGGCTGGTAGGTGGCTATTAAGCTCGAGACAGTTATGAACGAAGCGGAAAGCTAAACTCCATATGCCTGCGTATCGTCCAATATTTCTGTATAACAGGACACCCTGGTGGGTGTTATTCCTTACATCTCAGCGTGGTGCATCAACTGGTTGAAATGTGTATGTCTCATGGTCTATGTGTGAGACTGAAGAGCCCTGAGTTAGACGGCAGACAGCTTAGCCAGCTATCGAGGCTAATGTTCCCATTTCTGCACAGGGTATTGTTACATATTAAGTTGTTCTGGTTATCAGCAGCTTCATCATTACAGTTAACTGCACTTGTGGATGGTAAGCTGATGGGTTAGGACCGAGGGGAGGTATTATGGGATTGCTGTCAATGTTTTAGGCCTTAGGCAAGAAGAGAATTGTAATTATACGAATGTGCCATTTTATGGAAAACACATGTTGTGTGTGGGCTTATTAGGCTACAGTTGTCTGGGTCACCGATAGAGCAAATACGCTAATCGTCAGAAAAGACAGAAAACTTGTGGGTACAGCTGGAGCCTTACAGGGTGGATAGGAGAGGCAAATGGGAGGCGAGACCTGGGGGGGGGGCTTGGTCGACAAGAAGACACCTGTAATGGAGGGAAGATGATCAGAAGAGGGGCCAGAGCTGAAAGGAAAATTCTGCTATGAGAGGTGGAGGTTATGCTATTGATTATGTATTGCAATATGATAAGCTGTGTTAATGCAGAAGATTTTGTTTGCATAAGGGACATATAAGCTTAAGATAATAGTAGTAGCAGTAATATTGAGCTATGCAGGTGTAGATTGAATAGAGGGTGGATATTTCTGACAAACCTTGAGTGAGGAAGTGGGGGAGGTCAGGCAGTGCAGAATGTGCTGTGATATGAAACAGACGTTGAGGGGGGTTAAGTCACGTGGTGATTGCAGGATGGGGTAATAGGGGCAACTGGTCATAACTGATATGCTTTGTGTAACCAATTGTAAGTGATGTGCCTCTCGAGGCAGGAGCCAATCATAATTCATATGCCTCTTGAAGTAATAACCAATCATAAGTGATGAACATTTGTCAGGTGATTTGCTTTTTGGAGAAGTAGCCATTCATAATATCAATATGCTTTTTGGGAAGCTTGAAAAAGGGATGTAAACTGCTGTTCTTTCTGTGGGTGTGTCACCAACTCGGGGCTGGGATACTCAGCTTCTTTTTGCTCTTTTGCTTATTAAATAAACTTTACCTTATGAAGTCTCACTGTGAATTATTCTCAAGACGTTCACATGAGGAAGGAGAGTCATTTTAGTAGCAGCAATTCTTATCTTCCACACACTGCTACCATGTTAATACTATGGATTATTATATTACACATATAACACTGTATAATGCATAATAACAAGGTATAGTAACCATTAAGACACTATTAAAAAGATGTAACCTGAAGATTTTTATGTAACCTGTAGAGAATGTGACCATGTAGCCTGTAGAGAATGTGACCACATAACCTTTAAAGAATACATGCCAATTACTGCACCACAATGTAAGCATATTGTCAGGGTCTGCACCCATCCATCCCTGCCCTTCATGTCTCTTCCTGTTTGGCCAGCAGGTGTAGCCGGCCATCCTGTTCGCACCTCTGTCTTTGTGCTAGTCCTTAATGTATTTTCTGTGTTCCCTGGACTGCTGCATAGCTCAGTGGGTTAAGTGTGTGGCTCTGACTGTCAAGCCTGTGGTCAGAGGTTCTTGCTTTATATGTTATTTTGTATTTATTGGTTTTTCTGTTTCCCCAGCATTTATTATTTTCTAATTGTTTCTCTATCATTGGTTTTCCTTTCTTGTGTTCTTTCCTGGTTTTTGTTTTGCACCTTTTGTTCCACGTTCATTTGCTTTGTATTATAGTGCTAGAGTCTTGTTTGTCTCCTAGTTTTGATGTCTGAAGCTTTCTAGTTCTGTTAATTAGCCCCACCTGTTGCTCACCCTGTCCTTTCTTTGATTGGTTATTTGGGTATTCTTCTCACCTCTCCTGCGTTGTGTCTTGTTAGCCTTGTGTGTATTTAAGTTCCTGATCCTGCTCTGTTCTCTAGGCAATCTTTGTGCATTGATCTGTGAAGGTTATGGTGTCCTGCTACCTTCTTGTATTAGTCTATGGTATCTTTAAGTTAGTTATTGTTTTCCCCATTTGCCTTTTAACCCCAAGATTCTCGTATGTATAAAAATCAGTGTAAAGTTTACCTCCACTATTTTTGTATGAATACTGCATGCATTTTTGAGACAACTGTAATCATTTTCATTCTTGCTAAGCGTCTTAGATGGGTTTGTGAGACATTTTGTGAACTCATTTTTTGCTTTATAAATACCCCAGTATTTATTATGTAGAGGGTTGCTCTATCACATACACATTCAAATATCACAATACAACACTTCCACTCAGAAAGATTCACATAACGCATTATATTGAATTTATTGTATTCTTCTTATTCACTAAAATCTCAGCTGGATAAAACTACTGCTTGAAAAGGAAAGTTGGTCTAATACGTCCATTTTCATTATTACCTGTGATCTGACACAGTACAGAATGTGCTGAAATAGTCTTGGTTGGTTCATCTTTAGGTCTGTAGATGGCGCTCCAAGAGTGGCGGGGTTGGGAGACAGGCAATGGATAGATGCAGAATAAAATATGCTGAAAGCCAATTGCCACGAAAACTGATGTGTCATCTTATTTCCCATCACAAGGGTGTTACGTGCCGTAAGGTTTAGGGTAGGGGTTGCCCTGCAGATCCTGATCGTCGCCCGTTGCTCCCTTCGACTCTGCCTCCTGGACCTGGCCACGCCCCCGATCTTCGGCGCTACTTCCGGATTTAGTATTGAAAAAGCCGTGGCCGGAGACTAGCGGTAGCTCTGTTCTTGGTTGGTTTGCTTGCGTTCTTTTGGATTGATTGGTGTATGACATTTTTGGTTTCCTGGTTTTCGTCTCTTGCTTTGCCCTTCTGTACCTTTGCCTTCGCTTTTGACTGCTTTCTGGTTGTGATCTCTTGTCTTCTTACTCCTGACTCCTCTCTTGCCTCGCCCCTCGGATACTGTGTTCGGCTTTGGTGTTTCCTGTATGTTCGTGTCTGTTAAGTGTGTAAGGATTGACTGCCCATTTGTTTATACGTGTGGTTTACTGTATTGTTTGGTGAGGGAGTCAGAGTTAGTTTTGTCATTTTGTTTTCCCGTTTTCTTTTCGTTTAGAATTAGCTTAGTTTGGGACGTGTTCGGTAGTGCTGTTTTGTTTATTGTTTTTGCTGTGTCACTCCCGAAGTCTGTTGCCCTATTGTTTGTGAAAGTCTTTGTGAATGAATATGAAAAAATACAAAAAAAAGATCCCTGTCTTTCCCGTGTTCCCTTTTCCCATACCCTGGTTGTCTCGTTTTCCCCTCTCCTTTCCCTTTACCTTTCTGACGGTCCTCAACCCTAGGGGTAGGATATATTGACGACACAGTAAAAACCAACAGATATAACTGAAAATTTGTTGCAGTAGCAAATTCTGGCAAAGCAGAAAAAATGGCAGAACAGACACTGGGCACTTTTCTACTGCAATCAGTACGGTACTTTTGGTATGGTACTTTCGCTTTTCTATTGACTTCCGGTCGAGTACCAAATGTTGCAGTACCAAAAGTGTCAAACCAGTTAGGGCACTTCTTTGGTACTTCAGTACGTTGGGGTGGGACTTGAAACACTTGCTTTTTCGACTGGTTATGCAAATAGCCTGCCTCTGAATCAATACTAAGACACCCTTGAAAACACTTGCGAACTCAGAAAATAATGATAAACGAAGTAAAGAAAAAAAAAATCAATATGATATGTAATAAAAAGACCTGAATGGCATGACAAGAAAACAAAAATAATGAGAAGAAGTACTTTGATGAATATAGTAATTTTAGTGATGTGATTTAGTTGTAATAAATATTGTGGTTTGGAAAATGGATGGATGATTTAAATGGCAAGGATGAAAATGATTGTCTTGGAGAACATATGCAGTGGAGCAGCGGAGGTAAACTTTAAACTGATTTTTAAACATATATTATATAATGTATGTAATTTTCAGTACAAATTACCCAATGGAATGGATAACCAACTCCTTGAAGTACCAAAAGTTCGGTAGCTGGTGTGGTGGAAAAACGCCCATTGATGTGACACCATAGTGGAGACTCTTATTGGTTACCTTTGAAAGGACTCATAACCTATAAATATACTATATTATTAAAACCATAAACATATCATTCTCAATAAATAAGTACTTAATCCTTTTTTTCTATTATGAATCCGAGTGTGACTGAGGGCAATTCTCTGCGAATGCAGAGTGCAAAGACAAACACATAACTAACGATGATTGTTATCAACTATCAGACAAGATCAACTTATCATATTGATCAGTTATTTTTTTAGTTATTAGTTGTAAAACTGTACCGTTAATGATGTTAGTCTTATTTTAAATGATGAAATCTTTTCTGTAGCCTATTATTTTAAAAAATAACATCGGTAAAAAAATATTTCTTACATCACATCCTTTCACGATGTGCTGCATATGTGCCCACTGTGATGTCACGATATACAGCGCACCCCAATCACCCCCACAACTGTTGAATTGTTAGAGTACATTTTGCTTAATAGCATATTACTCATTTCAGACATGCGGTCTGAACAGTGGGGGCTACTGGTGGTATGACCTGACATCTGTGATGAGAGACAGCTAAGAGAGGCTCAGACCAACCAAGGTACAGCTTAAGGTAGAACTTACGAATGACATAATGTTAAGCAGGTGTTTGGAGACCTCACCCCAGTTTCCTTGATAATACAGGAAGATAGTAAGAAGAACACAACAGCTCCATGAGTAACTTTAGAACAAAACATGAACATTCCATTCTCCAGTTACTTATCTTGAACAAGGTCATCTGGAGGTGAAATTTCAGGCAGCATCACGTCACGCCCAGCTCGTCCGATCCTCGTGTGTGCCACGCCCCCCTGATTATCCACGTGTGCTTTCCCGATCGTGCCCAGCTGTATCTGATTATGTTCAACCAGTCCTGTCTTTTTAAGTCCATAAGAACATAAGAACATAAGAACTATACAAACGAGAGGAGGCCATTCGGCCCATCAAGCTCGCTTGGGGAGAACTAAACTAATAGCTCAGAGTCGTTAAAATCTTATCTAGCTCTGATTTAAAGGAACCCAAGGATTCAGCTTGCACTACATTATCAGGAAGGCTATTCCATACTCTGACTACACGCTGCGTAAAGAAGTGCTTCCTTAAATCCAGCTTGAAATGTTCTCCCGCTAATTTCCACCTATGGCCACGAGTTCGTGTATTTAAACTAATGCTGAAGTAACTATTTGGTTGAACAGCATCCAAACCTGTTAGAATCTTATATACCTGGATCATGTCCCCCCTCAATCTCCTTTGCTTGAGACTGAACAGATTTAGCTCAAGTAACCGTTCCTCGTATGACATTCCTCTAAGACCAGGAATCATTTTTGTGGCCCTACGCTGCACCTTTTCTAAGGCCACAATGTCCTTTTTAAGATATGGTGACCAAACCTGCACACAATATTCTAGGTGAGGTCTCACCAAGGAATTGTATAATCTTAGCATTACCTCCCTTGACTTAAACTCCACACACCTGGAGATATACCCCAACATCCTATTGGCCTTTTTTATTGCTTCCCCACACTGGCGAGAATGGGACATGGAAGCATCAACATACACACCAAGGTCTTTCTCATGATCAGCTACCTTTATTTCAGTGACACCCATGAAATACCTGTACTTTATATTTCTGCTCCCTAGATGGAGTACCTTACATTTATCGACGTTAAATTTCATCTGCCAGGTATAGGCCCAGTTACTAATTAAATCAAGATCCCGCTGTAGCTGCTGAGCCACTAATTCAGTATCTGCTACACCACCCACCTTGGTGTCATCTGCAAATTTCACCAGTTTACTGTATATATTGGTATCCATATCATTTATGTAAATTAGGAACAATAGTGGTCCTAAAATCGAACCCTGCGGTACCCCACTATGAACGCAAGTCCACGTCTTGCCTGATGCCTTTGTCTGTCATTGATGTTCGTTGCCGTTAGATGTAGCCTGATCCCCAGTTCCCGATTAAACCCTCGTTAGTCCCCGTATTCTGCATCCTGCTTACTCGTTTACCCGCACGATCGCCGTTACCTCCGCGACCGATCGTGACACATCACACACAGCATGGGTAATTTAGAGACACGGTGTTAGCCTAACTGCTGTTATATACATGTAAACACAACACAAACAATGGCAGGATTCAAACTCCCAAACCCAGCAGTTTCCCCCGTTGGGAACCCAGCGGAAACCCCACAATGGCACAGGGAGAACATGCAAACTTCGCATGGAATCCGGGTCCCAGAGGTATGAGGCAACAGCACTATAACCACTGCAGCATTGTGCCGCCCCACAATAAAATCAGAAAGGTGAAAACAAACTTAACACTGAAAGTGAAACCAATGGGTCACTACCTGAGAACTTAAGTCAGACCATTTCAGGTTTCAGGACACATTCAAGGCGAGTTCAGCCAAGCAGTGTCACCTGACGGAAGAAGGAAGCCCTGCAGGAAAGTGAGTTCATGTGTGGTTTCGCAGAACAAGTAGATAAATTAATGGAGTAATTGTCTATTTGTGATCTCAGGATTTGATGTAACAACATTTATTACAGGTTAACATGCAGGAATTTCATACAGGCAAATGTGTATTTAAGAACTAACTAAACATACATTACTTTGCAGGGTGAATATTTCGTGTTAACGTAACATATTAATACTGACATATGTACAAGAGAAAAGTCAATCTAAGTCTAATGCTTTTTGTGGACATTTTAACAAGTAACGTGCCGAAAACTAAGTACAGATTTCTCACTAAAAATGATAATTAACAGAACATGATATATTCCAGATTACAGATACTGGCTTGGGTGGTTTTTTTAAAGATGTTTTTTAAGATTTAAGATTTCTACGAGTAAATACCATAATATTTTTCCCGAAAGTAATATAAGGTTTTGTTCATGCAAATTCAAAGTTAATGATAATGGAACATAAATACTGATTCGTTTAGAATTCGGAGCAGTTTGGCTGCAACTTGCAAAATTCCGTTTACGATTTCCTGCTTTGTCATTGCATGAAACACGCAGCAATATTATTTCCCTAGTAACAGACGAGTTTTACTTGCACGCCAATCATTATGTAATTGTGCAAAAATACTGCGCGTCACGGAAAAGCGATTCTAAAGTTCTGTGTACTATGGATGCACCCGAATACGAATAAATTACTCGGAAACACGCAGATAATTCACTGTAAACAGATATTTATTCTGCCCGAAGTTATGCGCTATTTGTAAAAAGTCAGCTCTAGGACTTACATGTCTATATTTCTTCAAATCGATTCATGTAATTTTGGATGAGCACAAAATCCCCATTTCATTTGAAACACAGGATTTTTATTTCACTAACGAGTCGTTTAATTTACTACAACTTTAAAAGAGGTAGCTATATTTTTTAGTCCAGGAAGGATCCATCTCCTACTGGCACAACAGGCAGCGGGTTGAGAGCTGACGTTGTAGACATTTACACGATCAGTTTTCTATTACTTATTTGCACGTCACGTCAATGAAATGTTCCCGTGTGAGCAAATAACCTTGTGTGGTGTCCGACGACCCAGAGGCAGCATTGCGCTGGACTGACAGGGGCTTAAAGGACTGGAATATGGCAACCAGAAAATAAAGGGCCACGACGGGTCTAGAACAGAGAATAGGAAGGAATGATAAGATTGAGGCAGGGCAGACCAGAACAACAGGAGTGCCGCAGGGAAGGGAGACACTAGGAATACCAAAGAGCAACAACGAAAACACTGTGAGGGCAGGTATACACACACACACACTACTAATGAGAATCTAACAAAGGCAGGTGTGGGCAGTGTTGCCATCCATCAATATTCTCCAGCAAAAGGTTTGCTTAAACTCCATGCAACAGAACCTGAAACTCACCCTGAAATTCCAGTACACTGTATCTCAAAGAAGTAAATCAGTATTTTTTGCCTGCTGATCACATTCAAATATTCAACATTTTAAAGCCACAGTTAAATACAAAGATGTCATATACAGTAGACAGACAATGTTATTTATGCAGTTTTGTTGCATTTTTTTGTGGTATCATTATACTAATGCATATGGTAATGGAACATTGATAGCAATAATTATGGGTAATGCAGTCGTGGAACTGGTGCCTTGATACACTATTTTGCCAAAAGTATTGGGACACCTGCCTTTACACAAACGTGAACTTTAATGACATCCCATTTTTAATACATAGGCTTTAATATGGAGTTGGCTCACCCTTTGCAGCTATAACAGCTTCAGCTCTTCTGGGAAGGTTGTCCACAAGGTGTAGGAGTGTGATTATGGGAATGTTTGACCATTCTTCCAGGAGAGCATTTGTGAGGTCAGGCACTGATGTTGGACGAGAAGGTCTGGCTCACAGTCTCCACTCAAATTCATCCCAAAGGTGTTATATCGGGTTGAGGTCAGGGCTCTGTGCAGGCCAGTCAAGTTCCTCCACTCCAGACTCGCTCATCCATGTCCCTATGGACCTTGCATGTTGGAACAGGAAGGGGCCGTCCCCAAACTGTTGCCACAAAGTTTTGAGCATGAAATTATCCAAAATGGCTTTGAATGCTGCAGCATTAAGAGTTCCTTTCACTGGAACTAAGGGGTCAAACCCATCCGTCCATCCATTTTCCAAACCGCTTATCCTACGACTGGGTCGTGGGGGGTCCGGAGCCTATCCTGCAAGCAATGGGCACGAGGCAGGGAACAACCCAGGATGGGGGGCCAGCCCATCGCAGGGCACACTCACACACCATTCACTCTCACATGCACACCTACGGGGAATTTAGTAACTCCAATTAGCCTCAGCATGTTTTTGGACTGTGGGGGGGGAAACCGGAGTACCCGGAGGAAACCCCACGACGACATGGGGAGAACATGCAAACTCCACACACATGTGACCCAGGCGGAGACTCCAACCCAGATCCCAGAGGTGTGAGGCAACAGTGTTAACCACTGTAACCAATGCACCACCATGCCGCCCCGTCTTTACATAATCCGTAATATTTTATCGATTTCCTCATTCAGGCCGCTGCCAACTTGGTGTTTGCTAACTCTGGAAGACCCAGGGGAGTCAGACTGCCTTTCGGCAATCATGGCTGGTTCTGACAAACAAAGTCTGTAAGTGTTGTGAACTTTTTCAACATGTGTGAGTATAGAAGTGATTCAGTATTTGCTTTTATTATTGCATTAAATTTAGCACAATTATGTTAATATTGTTGCTCTGTCATATTATTTATGTATTCCTGTCAGCACAGTGCTATATAGTGCTATATATTTATTTATTTATTTATTTTTCTGCATTCTGCTTATTTCTGCTGCACTGTCCACTTTGCTGCTGTATAACGCAAATTTCCCACCCGTGGGACTAATAAAGGCAATCTTATCTTATCTTATCTTATATAGAAAAGTATAGATGTCAGTTGCATTTAATTATGAAGGTATGTTTTTTGTTATAGAGAAAGGGCCTTGTCCTTGGAGTATTCAATGGCAAGAATAAAGTTATTAAATGAAGGTAGTACACTGATCACTGAAGGTCCCCCAGAGAGGCGTCTGCTCAGTACAAGTAAACAGGAAATAGACGAGCAAGGAAATATTAGAAGATGGACGTTGGGAGTGAAGAATCCACAAAAAATTATGAGAACAATAGTTCTGTTGGGAGAGACGGGAACAGGGAAGAGCTCTCTCATCAATGTGATGACAAACTACATCCTGGGAGTAGAATGGAGTGACAAGATCCGCTATGAGATCGTCAAGGAGAAAGTGAGGGACCAGACTGAATCTCAGACTTCAGAAGTGAATGTTTACGAGATCTTTGGGTATGAAGATATCCGAGTGCCATTCTCCCTCAGAATCATTGATACTCCTGGTTATGGAAACACAAATGGAGAGAGAAGAGCTAAGAAAATTGCAGAAACTCTGTGTTATTTGATCCAGTGTGAAGACGGAGTTCACCAGCTTGATGCAGTCTGCTTAGTTGTGAGGGCATCACAGAACCGCCTTACCCCACAGCAACGCTGTATTTTCGATGCTATTCTCTCTTTATTTGGGAAAGACATAAAGAAGAACATCATTCCAGTCTTCACATTCTCAGGGGTGGGCAAACCTGCTGCCCTTGCAGCTCTTGATAAATTTGGTTTCTCAGGGTATAGAGATGAAAAGAATAATCTAGTTCACTTCCGATTTGATAACACTCCTGAGGAAGAGTATGACGAGGACACCTCACCCGACTATTTCAAAAACGCCTGGGAAAAAAGGAAGAAGACCATGGGAGATTTTTTCAAGTACCTGAATACTCTGGAAACAAGAAGCTTGGTGATGACGCATAAAGTTCTGTTCGAACGTGAGAGGCTGGAATGCTGCGTGAAGAGTCTTCAGGATCAGATTGTAAAGGCTGAACATAAGCAGAATGAGATCAGGCAAACGCAGGAGGCCTTGGAGAAGAACAAAGAGGCAATACAGGAAAAGAAAAACTTTGAATATGTTGTGGAAGAAAGTTTTACAGAAAAAGTTGAATCAGATACGTATGCAACTGTCTGTAATAAATGTCAGTTCACTTGCCACTATCCATGCAGTTTTTTCCAAGATAAGATTTTCTGGTGCGCAGTAACTCCCTACTCAGACTGCATATCATGTCCTGGGAAATGCAGCCTCTCTGATCATGTCACAGAAAAAATGAGGTATGTGCTGTCAGTCAGAAAGGTGACAAAGACATATGAGCAGCTGAAAGAGAAATATGAAGAATTATGCAGGAGGTCTGAAAGTCTGCTGAAAAGGCTTCAAGAGGAATTAAGCGAAATAGAAAGTAAAAAGCAGAAGTTTATTTTCGAATCATACAACCATATCATTAGACTACATGAAATAGCCCTGAGGCCAGAGTCATTGTCCATCTTGCAGAATATTAACTTTCTGATTGAAAAGCTGCGTGAAACTAAACAGACTGAAAAAGTTCAGAAACTTGAGGAAATAGATAAATGGACTGTGGAGGCACATAAGTTTCAGGGGGAAGAGCAGGATCTTTTCAATGTATTACCCACAATTTAGAAAAGTCTTCCTGAAAAGAGAAGCTGTGAATGGCTGTGGGCACTTCACTGACATTTCCCACTGAGCTGAGATGAGAAAGGGATTAGAAATTAAGATTTTATATATATCATATTTTATATCATATTAAAATTATTATCTTTTCATATAATTTGTTTTTATTTAGACTTTGGATTTCTTAATGCATATTGATTGTAAGAATGCGGTATTTCATATTATTCATAGAAATCTAAAGGTTTTTGATTATGTTGACAAATAGTTTCAAGGGACTCATATCTCTGTTACTTTGACCTATTTTGTTTTATTTTCTCAGAATATCAGAATTGATAGCAAACATAATTAAATGCCTGAATGTCAGCAACATTCCCAAACTTACAAACTTGTTAAACTGTTAGATCTAAAATTTGAGTTTTAGATTTGAGATCCTATAGAGACTGTCTAGTAATTGAGGACTCCACTTTAACTGATGGGTGTTGAAAGAACTGAGCAAAGCCTGGTAAACCAAATAGTATCTGCATTACCTTTAACATACGATGGAAAGATACAACAGGACTAAAAATCATGAGGTGGAAAATTTGTGCTGAAACAGGACTGACACAGCATGATGCCTTTCCTTCAACTCTCATGTCTATGAGACAAAGACCACAGGATCATGTCTGCATGAGATAATTGTGGGCAGATCTGTGAACACTGATTATTCGCCATCCTTAAATGCAAAAACTGCAGGTCCAGAAGTTAAAAGAAGAACTGTTTTCCTTCCGCATTGGACAGAGCAGAACTCTTGTTCCGGACTCTTAAAATCTTATCTTCATGGGTCTGAGTGACATAAACATCCCAGGACATTTTGTACATGTCAGAGTGTTTAAAAGAAAGAATGAGCTCCATCAGGAATGGGAAGGTCCTCAGCAGGTGGCTGTAGTGACAAACACTGTTATGAAGTGGGAGTTTCATCGGAGCCCCTGAGTCCTCACCCAGTCCCACACCTGGGGACAAACGCTTTAGTGATCCTGCTATTTGCCACCATGACGTGTGTTTTTTGTCTGGGATGGACACTGGTGGAGAAGATTACACTACACTCCCTATAAACCCATGTGCGTCTCACCTCCCAGTCCCCCTATGTCACAGTCACGTACATGGATAGTGAGGGCACCATAACACACACTGACCCCTGACCCCATCATTACCATGAAAGGTTACAGATACATGCTACTCTGATTTTAAGATTTCTGATCTGGTCTTGTTACGTGGGACATGTCATCCCTAACCTTCATCACAGCTACAGCTTCCCCAGCCCACTGTCCTCTGGGTGGGGATGAGGCTGCTGTCGCCACATCACCGAGACCAAGCAAGACCAGAACATTCTGCTAGCAGCACAGAGGGGCACGTATGCTATGATGGGGCCTGAGTGCTGTACCCTCATCCCTGACCACACAAATGACATCTGAACTGAGAAGAAGACCGCAAACACAGTGACTTTGTTTGGATGACTGAAAGTAACCTTAAGGCTCTCAGATTTCAGGTTATGGCTCGATTTCAGGTTATGGTTGAATTCCCCTTTTTGTTGATTCCACCTTTTGTTACTGGTTTAGAAGCATAAATAGACCTGTGACATTCATCAATAACATGCTGGTTCATATGTGTTTGTGGGATAAGAAAGGAGAATGTGGTACAAACCTTAAACAATACTGAGAACTAGATGGTAAGCAGATGTCCATTTGCAGCTAGTTTACACAGAACTGGAGAGTAACTTCACTTTTTTCCAGACTGACACTTGGAGGCTTTTTTTGTTTTAATTCTACCACCTGGTTGTTAGGTTTTTCGTTTCTGTAGTTGGGGGACGTGGAATCATGTAATTTTTTTATCAAGAATCGGAACTTTCTCCTTTACCGCCAGACATCCCACCTTAGACATACTGATTTCAGGAAATTTGTTGGTTGACCCCCCCCCCTGGGTCGACAACTTCTACCAAGACCCAAATATAGCTAAAAAAATCTGTGACAAATAATAACGTACATACTGCATGGCTTCGTGACATAAGCGATCATATAACTAAAAACCTCATTTGTCTTCTCTATTGACCCCTGGTGGTAGAAAGGAGTATGCCATCTTCAGATATTCCAGTTTGCTGTTTAGATTCAGCGTCACAGTTTGGCCATAACTGATTGCAGAAGCATCCAGATGCTTTGACGTAAACGTGTTCATCCAAGACATTTTCCAGCAAGCTGATAAAATTATTTATATTACATAATGAAAAGCATTATCTGGAGATGATATTCATTTTCACTATTAGGGTTCAATACAGAAGAAGTGAAGCCAGTGCGAACATCGGAGTAAAACCACCTCACCTTTTAAAACCCCGACTGTGGAGATTTTTTTTAATGTAGAAAACATAAATATCAGTATTGGGGTGCGCACTCAATACCACCCTCTTACCATGTGTTTTTGTGAAGAATTTTTATTTCTTGATAAGGGATTTTGTTTCTTTGAATAAACTTGTTTCAATTAAAAGTCATTTTTCTAATTTTTTCCCGTGCAAGATGAAGGCACTTCAGCAAACAGTGGAGTTTTTTCTAAACATTCATGGGGTTATAAAGGGTGCCGGTAATAGTGGAGAGCGCTGTACTGTATATACACTGCTCAAAAAATTAAAGGAACACTTTAAGTATAGCATCAATTCAATTAAGCTTCTGGGATACTGATCTGGTCAGTTAAGTGGCAGAGGGGGTTGTTAATCAGTTGCAGCTGCTTTGGTGTTAATGAAATTAACAACAGGTGAACTAGAGGGGCAACAATGAGACGACCTACAAAACAGGAATGGTTTAACAAGTGGAGGCCACTGACATTTTTCTCTCCTCATGTTTGCTGACTGTTTTTTCTCTAGTTTTGCATTTGGCGATGGTCAGTGTCACTACTGGTAGCATGAGGCGATACCTGGACCCTACAGAGGTTGCACAGGTAGTCCAACTCCTCCAGGATGGCGCATCAATACGTGCCATTGCCAGTAGGTTTGCTGTGTCTCCCAGTACAGTCTCAAGGGCATGGAGGAGATTCCAGGAGACCGTCAGTTACTCTAGGAGAGCTGGACAGGGCCGTAGAAGGTCCTTAACCCATCAGCAGGACCGGTATCTACTCCTTTGTGCAAGGAGGAACAGGATGAGAACTGGCAGAGCCCTACAAAAAGACCTCCAGCAGGCCACTGGTGTGAATGCCTGCCGCATCATTTTTCCACTTTGATTTTCGGGGTGTCTTTGAATTCAGCCGTCTGTAGGTTAATAATTTTCATTTCCATCGAACAATGTGGCATAATTTCTGTCCTGTCCCGGTCGCCCTGAGCCTCCTGTGTGCCACGCCCCCTCGTTTGCCTCCTGGAATCCCCATGTTATCAGCTGTTTCTACTTGTCTAATTAGTCCTGTGTATTTAAGTGCGTTTCTGTGAGCAATTCCCTAGTCCGGTCATTGACGCCACTGTGTGTTTCCTTAGTGTTACCCCTGAATAAATCCCGTGTATTCCCTTTGCTTGCTTCCCTGCTCAGAGCAGGACAGTTTCGTTCCTAACACATTACCCAGTCTGCGTCAGTATAGATATCCTACATATTTTTTTCCCATTGAGATCTGATGTGTTTTCAAAGTGTTCCTTTAATTTTTTGGAGCAGAGTATATACGAACACCATACGCGCAATGGTGGAATTCAAACTCCCAAAACAAGCAGCGTGAGGAAAGACTAAGCTTCAGTGCCAACGCTTTTTAAAACTTCCACCCTGAGAGAGACATGCACCTCGCTTCACTCCAATCGTCCTACATTAAAATTAAAAAGTTGAAAAGAAGCTTTATATTGAAAGTGAAACCAATGGGTCCCTGGGCCACTCCCAGTTACTGAGGACTTAAATCAGACCCTTTCAGCTTTCGGGAGACATTCAAGGCGAGTTCAGCCAAGTAGTGTCACCTTACGGAAGAAGGAAGTCCTGCAGAAAAGTGAGTTCACGTGTGGTTTCATAGAACACATTTATTACAGGTCAACATGCAGGAATTCTATACAGATATGTGTATTTAAGAACTAACTAAACATACATTACATTACAGGTTTTATATTTCGTGTTAACGTAACCTTTGAATACTGACAAGAGAAAAGCCAATTGAAGCCCAATGCTTTTCCTGGAAATTTTAACAAGTAACGTGCCAAAAATGAAAGAGAGATTTCTTACTAAAAAGGGCAATTGACAGAACATAATATATCTATTTGCCACATTAATAAAAATAAATTATTTAAATAACTAATTTCTCGCGGGAAATAGCTGCAGCTGTCTGGAAAATTACTTTCCAGACATCGTGCAACTGAAACTGTAATTAAATGAAAAAAAGAGTAAAGAAATCAGCGTGAGTGCTTTTTCATTCTCTGAAATAACCTGCAGAAATATTATTTGCCTAGTAACAGATGAGTTTTACTTTCACACAGGTGTTCTGACCAGTTGAGCTACCTATCGAGACGTGCTATCGAGCCTTTCTGCGCATGTGCAGTTCCACCGTTTGGGGATTGGGGTTAGGTTTTAGGGGTTTGGGGGGTGGTTAGCGTTAGCCTAACTCGAAAAAGTAGCTCAACTCGACAGAACACCGGTCGTTATACAACTCGGCAAAATACTTCGGGGCGATGGAAATCGATTATGAAGATCCATATAGCTTTATTACTGTTAATATTCGATTTACGTTCACGACACCTAGGGTGATCAGGAATCCATGGCACAGAGGACACTGAGTTAGGACAGGATTTGTAAACATCAGTTCAATTCAGAGGACCTGGATTTCACTTAAGCACTGAGTTCTTGCTGTGTGCTGATTGGTCAGTCTCCTATAATCATGCATGTGTCACTAATGTTAATGTGAAACAGCTGGATGAGTCTTTCAAACAAGGAAACAAACCACAAACAAATCACAGGAACTGAACTAATTAGCCAAGTGCAGAAGCGTTTCGGTTTGAAAGTAGTTTGTAAAACCCGAAGTAGCTCAAACATTGGTATACCGTATTTACGAGAGCTATTTTGGTTTCAAAATCAATAAATTGAAGGTAGGCTTCTGTAGTATAAATGGATATGTTTTTTATATTCAGCTCTAAAATTAAATTAAATGTTAGAGTTTGGTGGGTGTAGTGCACTTTTTCAGCTACATAACCAAAGGCATGATATTATTGATATTGATACTGATATTATTTATAGTTCTCAGAGGTATTAAATGAAGAGTAATGAAATCAACATATCTGGTGATTAATTCAGAAATTTGGAGCAGTTATAAGTGGAGGATGTGGAGGACATATGAAATGGCTTTACATAATCCCTAATATTTAATCCTTTTCCTCATTCAAGCTGCCACCAACTTGGTGTTTGCTAACTCTGGAAGACACAGGGGAGTCAAGTTAGGAAATCATGGCTTGTTTTGACAACCAAAATCAGTAAGTATTGTGCTTTTTCAACATGTGAGTAGAGAAGTGATACAATATCTGCCTTTATTATTTTACTTAATCGCATTAAATTTGTACAATTATGTGAATATTTTTGTGAATATTTATGCCTTCCTGTCAGCATAGTGCATTTAAAGAAAAGTATAGATGTCAGTCAGATTTAATTACCAAGTTATATTTCTTTGTTACAGAGGAGGGGGCTCATCCTTGAAGGTTTCAATGGCAAAAATAAAGTTATTAAAAGTTAAGTTATTAAAAATGTTATTACTACATGAAGGTAGTACACTGATGACTGAAGGTCCCCCAGAGAGGCGTCTCCTCAATACAAGTAAACAGGAAATAGACGAGCAAGGAAATATTAGAAGATGGACGTTTGGAGTAAAGAATCCACGAAAAATGATGAAAACAATAGTTCTGTTGGGAGAGACGGGAATAGGGAAGAGCACCCTCATCAATGCGATGACAAACTACATCCTGGGAACAGAATGGAGTGACAAGATCCGCTATGAGATCGTCAAGGAGAAAGTGAGGGACCAGACTGAATCTCAGACTTCAGAAGTGAATGTTTACGAGATCTTTGGGTATGAAGATATCCGAGTGCCATTCTCCCTCAGAATCATTGATACTCCTGGTTATGGTGACATAAATGGAGAGAGTAAAGCCAAGAAAATTGCAGAAACTCTGTGTTATTTGATCCAGTGTGAAGACGGAGTTCACCAGCTTGATGCAGTCTGCTTAGTTGTGAAGGCATCACAGTACCGCCTTACCCCACACCAACGCTGTATTTTCGATGCTGTTCTCTCTTTATTTGGGAAAGACATAAAGAAGAATATAATTCCGGTCATCACATTCTCAGGGGGGGGCAAACCTGCTGCCCTTGCAGCTATTGATAAATTTGGTTTCTCATGGTGTAGAGATGAAAAGGATAATCTAGTTCACTTTCGATTTGATAACACTCCTGAGGAAGAGGATGACGTGGACACCTCACCCGACTATTTGGAAAATGCCTGGGACAAAAGGAAGAAGACCATGGGAGATTTTTTCAAGTACCTGAACGCTCTGGAAACAAGAAGCTTGGTGATGACGCATAAAGTTCTGTTGGAACATGAGAAGCTGGAGCGCTGCGTGAAGAGTCTTCAGGATCAGATTGTAAAGGCTGAACATAAGCAGAATGAGATCAGGCAAACCCAGGAGGCCTTGGAGAAGAACAAAGAGGAAATACAGGAAAAGAAAAACTTTGAATATGTTGTGAAACAAAGTTTTGCAGACAAAGTTGAATCAGATAGCTATGCAACTGTCTGTAAAAAATGTCAGTTCACTTGCCACTATCCATGCAGTATTCTCCATGATAAGATTTTCTGGTGCACAGTAACTGCCTACTCAGACTGCATATCATGTCCTGGGAAATGCAGCCTCTCTGATCATGTCAGAGAAAAAATGAGGTATGTGCCGTCAGTCAGAAAGGTGACAAGGACATTTAAGGAGCTGAAAGAGAAATATGAAGAATCATGCAGGAGGTTTGAAGGTCAGCTGAAAAGGCTTCAAGAGGAATTAAGCGGAATAGAATGTAAAAAGCAGAAGTTTATTTTGAAATCATATGACCATATCATTAGACTACATGAAATAGCCCTGAGGCCAGAGTCATTGTCCATCCTGCAGAATATTAACTTCCTGATTGAAAAGCTGCGTGAAACTAATCAGAGCAACAACGTTCAGAAACTAGAAAACATATGTAAATTGATTATGAAGGCACACAACATAGAGGGGGAAGAGCAGGATTTTTTCAATATATTACCCACAATTTAGAAAAGTCTTCCTGAAAAGAGAAGCTGTGAATGACTGTGGCCACTTCACTGACATTTCCCACTGAGCTGAGATGAGAAAGGGATTAGAAATTAAGATTTTATGTATATATCATATTTTATATCATATTAAAATTATTACATTTTCAAATAATTTCTTTTTATTTAGACTTCGGATTTCTTAATTCATATTGATTGTAAGAATACGGTATTTCATACCATTCATAGAAATCTAAAGGTTTTAGATTATGTTGACAAATAGTTTCAAGGGACTCATATCTCTGTTACTTTGACCTGTTTTGTTTTATTTTCTCAGAATATCAGATTTGATAGTAAACATAATTAAATGCCTGAATGCCAGCAACATTCTTAAAGATGCAAACTTGTTAAACTGTTAAATCTAAAATTTGAGTTTTAGATTTGAGATCCTATAGAAACTGTCTAGTAATTGAGGACTCCACTTTACTTGATGGGTGTTGAAAGAACTGAGCAAAGCCTGGTAAAGCAAATAGTATCTGCATCACCTTTAACATACGATGGAGAGATACAACAGGACTAAAGATCATGAGGTGGAAAATTTGTGCTGAAACAGGACTGACACAGCATGATGCCTTTCCTTCAACTCTCATGTCTATGAGACAAGGACCACAGGATCATGTCTGCATGAGATAAATATGGGCAGATCTGTGAACACTGATTATTCACCATCCTTAACTGCAAAAACTGCAGGTCCAGAAGTTAAATGAAGAACTGTTTTCCTTCTGCATTGGACAGAGCAGAACTCTTGTTCCGAACTCTTAAAATCTTATCTTCACAGGTCTGAGACACATAAACGTCCCCAGGACATTTTGTACATGTCAGAGTGTTTAAAAGAAAGAATGAGCTCCATCAGGAATGAGAAGGTCCTCAGCAGGTGGCTGTAGTGACAAACACTGCTATGAAGTGGGAGTTTCATCAGAGCCCCTGAGTCCTCACCCAGTCCCACACCTGGGGACAAACGCTTTAGTGATCCTGCTATTTGCCACCATGACGTGTGTTTTTTGCCTGGGATGAGCACTGGTGGAGAAGATTACACTACACTCCCTATAAACCCATGTGCGTCTCACCTCCCAGTCCCCCTATGTCACAGTCACGTACATGGATAGTGAGGGCACCATAACACACACTGACCCCTGACCCCATCATTACCATGAAAGGTTACAGATACATGCTACTCTGATTTTAAGATTTCTGATCTGGTCGTGTTACGTGGGACATGTCATCCCTAACCTTCGTCACAGCTACAGCTTCCCCAGCCCACTGTCCTCTGGGTGGGGGCGAGACTGCTGTAGCCACATCACCGAGACCAAGCAACACCAGAACATTCTACTAGCAGCACAAAGGGGTACGTATGCTGTGATGGGACCTGAGTGTTGTACCCTCATCCCTGACCACAAATCATACCTGAATTCTGTCAGGCAAGAGCCAAGAAGACCACAAATACAGAGACTGTTTGGATGGCTAAAAGTAACCTTAAAGCTCTCAAACTTCAGATTATGGCAAGAGTATCAGAATGTGTACTGGTTGAATTCCCCTTTTTGTTGATTCCACCTTTTGTTACTGGTTTAGAAGCATAGACCTGTGGCATTCATCATTAAAATTTTGGTTGATATGTGTTTGTGGGGTAAGAAAGGAGAATGTGGTACAAACTTTAAACAATACTGAGAACTAGATGGTAAGCAGATGTCCATTTGCAGCTAGTTTACTCAGAACTGGAGAGTAACTTGACTTTTTCCCAGACTGACATTTAGAGGCTTTTTGATTAGCTGGTTTTTCGTTTCTGTATTTGGGGGGATGTGGAATCATGTATGTTTTTATTAAGAATCTGAACCTTTTCAGTTCTAATTTGAGAATTTAGCAAACAGGCTCCCTTTGTGATTAAGCATTAGGTATAATTGGCCTGTCATGCTTCCTGTGCTTAGATCAGATGTGTGTTAAAGCTCATAACAACCTTTTATGCTGCTCTGTTCTTCCTTTGATCTTAGTTTATGGTTCTAAACCCTTGAGTTTCGCTAAGATTTTGACTGAATGGAGTCTGAGAAAAGGCTGGAAACAGCCTCTTTCTGCCAGTTGACATGATTACTTATGTCTATAAACATGAATTTCTTATCTGAGGTGGATTTCCGCTCTGTCCAGGTAGACATCTGGCTTTGTCTCTTACTAAGTGGTTAAAACATTATGAACATGTGGATATGATGGGTTAACAGTTTCCTACCATGATATGATGATGTATCAAGAATATAAGATTGTGTGGAATCTTTAGGGTGCTGGGGATCCGGAGTAAACCTGGTGTGACTTTTGTTACCTGTCATGATTTATCTATTACTATATTTTCTTTTGGTCCAGTTAATAAACTATCCCAGTGCAATTGGCTTTAAGTGATTGAATGGATTAATGATTGATAAAATAACAGTTAAAAAATAATATATATATATATATATATATATATATATATTTAATGCATTTACTGTCATTAATATAGTAAATATTGTAATTGTGCTTCTATATATGCTCAACATTAGCTATAAATGTTAATCTTAATTAATAGCTAGCAAGGCTCAAATTTCATCAAATGTTTGGAGCGAAATTACATTGGGGCGAAACGTGTGGCTCACGCTCATCACATGAGACTTGAGAGTCCTGCCTGCCGCATTAATCAGGCTATTAACTCAGTATAAATCGGGACAGTTATGAACGCAGGGGAAAACTAAACTCCATATACTTGCGTATTGTCCAATAACACTGGGCAACAAATTTGAACATTTCTTTTCCTGAAATAAAAAGTGGTGTTCCTAAAGAGGTTTTTGCTGCTGAATTCAAATCTGACTTCAGTTTCTTTTTAGCACATACATCCATTTCCCAAACTGCTTATCCTACTGGGTTGTGGGGGGGGGGGTCTGGAGCCTATCCTGGAAGCAAAGGGCAAGAGGCAAGGAACAACCCAGGAAACCGGAGTACCCGGAGGAAACTCCAGGCCGACATGGGGAGAACATACAAACTCCACACACATGTGACCCAGGCGGAGACTCAAACCTGGGTCCCAGAGGTGTGAGGCAACAGTGCTAACCACTGTACCACCATGCCGCCCCCTCCAGGGCATATGGTTTTTGAGAAAAACTAAAATGAAAATTTGTATAGTCAATCTACAAATAATAATGCGTTGTCCCTGGCTTACACATCTGGAAACACTGCATAACAATTTTTTTTGAAAAGTTTTGCTGATTGAGACACCCTGGAGGGTATGCACAAATATAATTTTGGTTTTGCTGCATCACCTAGGAACTCTGAGAAATAGACAGTTAACTCTTTACCAGCAATAACGTATTTAATCGCATTTATGTTTCTCATACACTATTAAATTCAACATAATTAGAAATGTTTTGCTCTTGATTTTCTTCTGTATTCAATGTCAGGTACATCACGTTGCAGTGTTAAACAGTAGTCAGCAGAAATATTCATACCTGGTGACATCAAACGCCATTCCAACAGTCTCGAACCCAACAGTTTGGCTTTTGCTTTTGACAGACCCAAATCCCTGAGCAGACTGTTTAATTCTAACTGTGTTATGAGATGTGGATCACCAGATCAGCACGGTTCAAGGTCCAGATCGATGTCCCTGCCAGTTCCCTGCATTGCAGTTTCTTCATCTGGCTCGTATAAGGTACATTGCTCTGGTGGTTTCGGAACTGGAAGACTGTCGTCATGTGGCCCGGGTCTCATTACTGAAGGCAGATCAGGGTATTCAATTTACTACTTGTTTTTGGCAGAGAAACCAGACACATTAATAAAACGGAAGTAACAGTCCGTCACATGGTCTTTCTGTTCTTGCCATATCATCGGGACAGCAAACGACATTGTCTTTCGAGTCCCAGTGTTCCACAGAACAGTTTCCAACCTGGCCTGAATCCATTCTCAGACTGTACAAAACAATGTTGATAGGTCTCTTACAGAAATGTACATTTTTGGACACAAATATGAGAATAATACATGACAAAACTGAAGATTTCAATGAAACTTTCGTGATCAGCAGCCAAAAATCTATAACACCCAAAAGTGTTCAAGAAACAATAACTTTGTTGAGCAGTGTAATTCTGTATAACGGGACACCCTGGTGGGTGTTATTCCTTACATCTCAGTCTGGTGTATCAACTGGTTGAAATGCGTATGTCTCATGGTCTATGCGTGAGACTCAAAAGCCCTGAGTTAGACCGAAGACAGCTTAGCCAGCTATCGAGGCTAATGTTCCCATTTCTGCACTGGGTGGTGAGTCCACTTAGTGGTGGTGAGTTTAGCAATCACTATTGTCACAGGGTATTGTTACATATTACGTTGTTCTGGTTATCAGCAGCTTCATGATTACAGTTAACTGCACTCGTGGATGGCAAGCTGATGGGTTAGGACCGAGGGGAGGTATTATGGAATAGCTGTCAATGTTTTAGGCCTTAGGCAAGAAGAGAATTGTAATTGTGTATGCGTGCTGCTTACTGACATGTCATTGGCTAAAAGCTCTGGCAGTGGCACGCGCTCCTACATGATTCAAAACACACCCGCGGTATTGATTACAGCAGGAGTTAAGTAGGTATTTATAACATATTACACTGTATTACCTTCCTGATGAGAGATTCTCACACACTTGCAGTACATAAAAAATAGCAGCATGAAAGCGTTGCGCACTGCCTGCTCCATGTCTCATTTAAATTAGCCACGAACCCTGCTCCTGCTGATATAGATCGTCTTTTAGACAGCGTCTAACCTCCAGGGGAATGCAGGTCAGTTCTGGTGGTATTCATAAATCTTTTTGTTTACAATTTAGTTATTTTTAGTATTTTTTAGTCCTGTCTGTGTTCTGAGCTTCAAATTTACATGAGCACTGCTCTTGTTATGTCATTGGTGCAATTTTACTTTTTGTCTGGTCATGGATTAGTTTAGGTTTAGTCTGGGGTTAATCCAGTTTGAGTTCATGTTTGGTCCTAGATTAGATTAGGCTTGGTCTTTATGATTGGTGTTTATGATTTTGTAAATGTTTGTTGTGTTTATTCAACAAACATTTACAAACTCATTGTTTATTATCAGTGTGTACGGGAAAAAATATTGTTTTCCTTCATTTATCATATTTATATGGACCCCTATGAGAAACCCTTGCTCAGATGGTGCGCAGCTCATAGACACATTTACGTCTATGGCGCAGTTAATGTGTGCACCTTTACTCGAAGATTTACGGTCCGCTAGAGGATTATGGGAATAAGGACGCATATGGGGTTCCCACTCCCAGGTGCAGAATGGAAATGGCCGGTTTTAAGTTTATCGGTAAGAATGTACACAGTGTGATGCCGGTTCTTCAGTTCTTAGTGCGTTGCAGCGACACGGAGGTCATTTTATACAGGATGCTGATTTAGCCAGGATGTTCCAAACGCGTTATGTTAATGCATTATGTTAACAGCATACTGCATTAGTTGGCATATATATTAGCGAGGTGCACGGTGATCTCCCCCAGGTTCACAGAGGGGGCTCAGCCTGGTGTATTATGTAGCTCTGTAATTATTGTTTAAAAGGTCTGTGTATCAATCTCTCTCCCCAGATATCGGTATAAACCTGACAGATCCCATGTTTCGAGGGATCTACAGGGGAGTTCAGAAACACCCAGGTGAGCATCCAGCCTGATAAAGACGTTAGCGTAATAACGGTGTGGGTACTGATAATGTGTGTGTGTGTGTGTGTGTGTGTGTGTGTGTGTGTGTGTGTGTGTGTGTGTGTGTGTGTGTGTGTGTGTGTGTGTGTGTGTTTTGGAGGGGGAGGTGCGCGCAAATACCAATTTCACGAATAGATCAGAAGAAATAAACTCAAAACAAATCAACGTGTCCTATCGTCAGTCCACTTCCACTTTGTTGTGCTGTTTTGCAGATGATTTCATGCAGGTTGTTGAAAGAGCCTTCAAGGCTGGAGTTAAGAAGGTAAATATTCTTACGGCTAACTGGACCCTGTGTTCTCTGTACAGAGAAATCACATATTTTGGTTTTTGCAGTTAATGATCACCGGCGGGAACCTTGATGACAGTCGGGAAGCTTTGAAGCTGGCAGAAAGTAGAGGTAAATTCAGTGTCCTGCTCAGCACTATCCAGTGTTTGATTTGTTAGTGATTGATTTTATTTGGAAATGAATTACATTTTGTAAAATTACATCATTGAGGTCACCTTCGATTTAAGACTACTGGTGGTTTTGGATTTTGTTGAGCTGTAAGAATCTGTCTGGTTTGTCAGATGAGTTTTTTACCACGGTGGGGTGCCACCCAACACGGTGCAGCGAGTTTGAGCAGAACGGATCGGACCAGTACCTGACGGCGCTGAGAGACCTGGCCGTGACCAACAGGGGCAAGGTGGTGGCCATCGGGGAATGTGGCCTTGGTAACGTCACGGTCTCTCCAAAGAGCCCTTAGTGAATCCGCCATGACGGCAGCTGGAGGAGAGCAGCCCAGCTTAAGGGCTGAGCTTTACGTACTCGCTGGGTGAAAATGACACGTTTAGTCTTGAATTCCGTCAGTGCTTAATCTCACAGGAATATATCTGCATAATTTCACTCAGTCTTCAAACTGAGCACTATAATATGGCACATTTTGATACACAGAGGTCACTTAAAGTGCTTTACAGAAATAAAAGCAAACGATATTATAATTTATAAAAGAATATATAATTTAACTACAAGCATGTTAAATAATGTAAAGGTCCAGTGTCCAGTAACATTAAAAATACACATTTCATTTAAATGTCCTGAGAATTTACCACCAGGAGAGAAATTAACTATATTGCATAAATTTATCTTATGCACAGAAAGCTTTTAAAGGTTTCAGCTTTGTGAAAATTTTTATACTGACTCATTCTGCGTGAATTTGCGCATTTAAATGACAAAGAAATAGTATATTATACAGTATACTGCATAACTACAAAATAGTACAGCTTTCAGTTCCGAACAGTGCTGGTGATAAACTGGAATGGTCTAACCCTGTCCCTCCTTTGCTACTCAGATTTTGACAGGCTGGAATTTTGTCCAAAGGAGACTCAGCTCATGTGAGTTGACAATCATTGCTTCCTAATGAAATTGTTCAAAATGCAGATCTGGGTTAGTCCTCATACTGCCCATATTGATGTTGTGTTTTAAGTGTGCTGGGATTCGGGGTGTGGTGCAGCCAGTTCCACAGAAGACAAATGAAACTCACTGTGATCGTCAGTGTCACTGAGTGTCACCTGCTCATGCATGAGCGTTTCACTCTTTTCTAGAGGCAGATTGGTTCCAGTACTTTGTCTGTTTTTTGGGATATCATTAATCAAATATAGAATAGTGATACTTCATTCATCTCCATGGGGAAATCCTCCTTTTGCCTTCCCATAGAGCAGTGTTCCTCAAGCCAGTCCTCACAGACCCCAAGACGGTCCATGTCTTTGGTCTTTCCCAACTCCCAGGGAATTGGGAGAGACCAAAAATATGGACCGTCTGGGGGTGCGCTAGGACTGGATTGAGAACCACTGCCATAGAGAAAAGACAGAGATAGCAAGTCTTGGGGGTCACAGCAACAGGGTCAGTCAGTCTGCAGTACCCCTGGAGCTGGGGGTTAAGGGCCTTTTTTAGGGGCCCAATGGCAGCATCAGCTGGCCCCGGGATTCGAACCGACAGCCTTCTGGTCACGGGCATGTGGTTTTCTGTTAGTGACAGCATAATTTACTTATCCATCCGTCTGTCTTCCAACCAATAACCCAGAGTGACAGCGCCTTTAGTTACTTTAATTATTCTTTCATTTTATAATGCACTGGAACCTGGCGTTTTATTTCCCGCTTCCTTATTTTGTCTTTTGCAGATATTTTGAGAAGCAGTTTGATCTGGCTGAAGACGCTAAGCTGCCAATGTTTCTCCACTGCAGAAACTCACACAAGGAGTTCTTAGGTAGCGTCACGCAGCGGAGATCGGGCCCTCAGCTTGCCGCGACTCTGACGGCTAATGCTCCTCTTGTCGTACTCTCACAGATATCATGCGGAGGAACCGGGACAGATGTGTCGGAGGGGTGGTAAGACTCAGCCAGCTGAAATGTGATTCTCAAAAGTAGAAGGATAGTGTCTCACTGGGGCTGGAATGCAGTGCTTAGCCTAGAGGATCCAGGCCAGATGTTTCAAACGTCATGTGTGAAAACTGTCTGCTGTCATAGGTGCATTCGTTTGATGGGAGCAAAGAGGACGCAGCTGCTATCGTCGATCTGGACCTGTACGTTGGGATCAATGGCTGGTATGGGGCCTGATCAGTCACACCCACGGTCGTCTGTTTGTTTGCTCTCACTGTTTTACCATTACTTCTTAATTGTTTGCTGCACTTGTTTAGTTGTGATTCTGTAATTAACAGTTGTTACTCATTTTAGCTCTTTAAAAACAGAAGCAAATCTTGAAGCCATGAAATCCATCCCGACTGAAAGGTTGATGATTGAGACAGGTATGCTCAACAGTCCAGACCAGTATCCCAGCATCCAGTGCCAGACCTTAAAGCCGCTTACTATGACAGCTGTGCAGGAACCAGGAGAGTCACGTGACCTTAATGCTGCTTACTATGACAGCTGTGCAGGAACCAGGAGAGTCACGCGACCTTAAAGCCGCTTACTATGACAGCTGTGCAGGAACCAGGAGAGTCACGTGACCTTAAAGCCGCTTACTATGACAGCTGTGCAGGAACTAGGAGAGTCACGTGACCTGAAAGCTATCCTTGTGTTTTTCACAGATGCTCCTTGGTGTGGGGTGAAGAACACACATGCAGGCTCTAAGTTCATCAAGACCACCTTTCCTACCAAGAAGAAGTGGGAGGCGGGGTACTGTGTGAAGGACAGGAACGAGCCCTGTAACATCATGTACGGCGTCGCCGGTTTCCTGCAGCCTGACCCTAACCCTAATCATTTTCTGCATTGCTGTTTTGCTACCTGTTATTGGTATCAGCCAATTATGACCCAAACACAAACTTGCCTCGTCATGTACACCTTCGCTGATTTGAGCAAACATTCACTCATATTAAAAAAATTGTAGGGTTTGGAGGGACATCTCAGAATCACACTTTCCCACGTAATTATTTTCTCCATTAGATGAGAGTAAATCATATGGTGTAATAGTCATTTTCAGGAGGATTTAGGATAATACCTACCTCATAAAACTGAAGGATGCCAAAAGCTATGAAGAATGACAAGAATTGGAATCCAGCTGGGGATAGGAAGGTTTCTAACAGCTGCTGCTCACATGTACTTTGAAAGTTCACTTCCTGGAGCCAGAATCCCCTTTTCATACAAAAAAGAAATATTAGGTTCTCATTACAGGGCCTTTATCTGTGTTTTTTTTTTATTTTCAGTCAGGTACTGGAGATCATGGCAGCTACTAGAGAAGAGGACCCTTTGGAAATGGCAAATACTATTTTCAACAACACAACAAAAGTTTTCTTCAATTGATTTTTATATATTTATTGTAACAAAGTGTTGTTTTTCCATTACATGATTTAAAATACTCTCAATTCTGAGACTTTTATAATAACATAAGTATATCGAATGTCAGGTTCCTTGTCCCAAACGATATGCCAATGGCGGAGGGTGTCCCTTTGTATCATACTTAAGGCCAGCAATAAATATTTCATAACATGATATACACCAGAAGGTTTGCCTTGCAGTTATTATACAGATTCGTTAACTGGTAATCTACGGTGTTCATTTATATTAAAAGTGTTCAAACTGAGACCATAAATTGGGTTGTAATTGGGTGCACTGGCAGCTGTTATGCGTGGCTCATACCGGCGCGACGTGCCGGGCGTAATGACGCAAAAAGCGTGACGCACCGTGATCGCCGTTGTCACTTCCGCGTTTCCCGCATAGCAACAGCGGGACCGACATGGCGGAGCTCCGCACGGACCCAGCCGAGTGACGGGCTTTACGGCTTCGGGCTTCGCCGCTGGACGGGGGCCGACGCCATGGCTTCCCCCCAGGCTCGGCTCACGCAGCAGGCCATGGCCGTGCTGGACGTCGTATTCCGCGTCCCCTGTGTCTTTATCATCGACGCCATTTGTAACTGCTACAGCGATCCCGCGTCAGGATGGGCCGCGACGGCCGGGAGGATCTTCCTCCGGTGCCTGGGTAAGACGGCTCGGAGCTCCGTTGTCTGTCAGCTGTCACCTGAGGGGTCGTGTGGGGTTGGGTTAGCTTAACCAGTCGCCGACATTAAGAGGGGCGTTTCTCTAACAACAAAGTAAACATTAGCCATGACGCTCATTCCTTATGACAGTGGCTGCCACATAAGCAGCAGTGTTTGTATTGATATTATCAAGTATCACGGCCGACGTGCTCCGTATTACCGAAATAGAAATAGACACCGATTTACACCGACGGCGGGTTCTGTCGGTTAACAGGCGCTCGCGTTGCTGTGACCAAACCGGGTGGTTTACCATCAGCTTTATGAGGGATTATGGCGTCTGTTCCTCAGTCAGCTGAAAGCTATTAGTTATGATTCTGTTTTTGTTTGGCCTAGCGATCCATAACAGAAAAATGCACATCCTCAGGCTTCACCTGCCAGCCTTTCTGACGGCTCTGTGGGCGTCGGTTTTGTGCTGCCTTAGTGAAACACAAGAGACGCGATTTCAAAACTCCTTTATGATTGCTTGTTCAGTCGACAGCCTTAGGGATATTTAGTGAAATATTACACTGATATTTACATTCACAAACATGCTGTAAACTTTACTTTTTATTAGTGTGTTGAAAAGCTGCACTTTTCTCACTCTCTCTTTCCTGCAGGCATCTTGGGCTCCAGCATGGTGCTCGTCCTGTCCCAGAAGGCCCTCTTTCGCTTCTACACCTTGTTCTTTGCTGTGCTTTTGGGCACGGTGTCAGTCCTTATTAACTACTACGCCACCTCTCACATAGACTTTTACGGCGCGTATTACAAGGCTGCCCTGGGCCACAGGCTGCTCCCCAGAAACGGACCCAGCCTGTGGCTCGGCCTGGCCATAGTCCAGCTCATGTTTGGCATCGGCTACGCGGTCCTGCTCAACGTCCAGTCTGTGTCGGCCGCACTTGTCATCCTCAGCGTCACGGTGCCCATATGGGGGCTCGTGGTGGAGCTGCCAGTGGAGGCACGGCAACTGGTGACCACCATCTCTGGGCTCCTCCTGGCCCTTAACACAGCTATCTACCTGGCCACCAAGCTGCGCTGGTTCTACTACTCCTGCCGCTACGTCTACCTGCTGGTCCGGCACATGTACCGCATCTACGGCGTGCAGCTCCTGCTGGAGGACACCTGGAAGAGGATCCGCTTCCCGGACGTGCTCCGGGTCTTCTGGCTGACCCGCATGACCGCCCAGGCCATCATCCTGGTCTACGTGGTCCGCGTGGTCAGCAGCGAGACTGGTGATCCCAGCTACCTTAGCTGGGATGTGTTCTGGGACCTGGTCAGTAACCTCATCATCAGCGGCTGCGACTCGACCCTCACGGTGCTGGGAATGAGCGCCGTGATCTCCTCCATAGCACACTACCTGGGTCTCAGCATCCTGGCCTTCATCGGGTCCACCGAGGAGGAGGACAAGCGGCTCGGCTTCGTGGCTCCCGTCCTCTTCTTCATCTTAGCCCTCCAGACCGGACTTAGCGGCCTGCAGCCTGAGGAGAGGCTGGTGCGGCTCAGCCGGAACATGTGCCTGCTACTTACCGCCATCCTGCACTTCATCCATGGCATGACAGACCCGGTGCTCATGTCCCTGAGCGCCTCCCACGTGCCGTCCATGCGGCGCCACTTCCCCGTGTTACTGGTGTCGCTCTGCCTCTTCGTGCTGCCCGTCCTCCTCAGCGTGCTGCTCTGGTACCGTTACGCCCTCAGCACCTGGCTGTTCGCCGTCACTGCCTTCTGCGTGGAGCTTTGCCTCAAGGTCATAGTCTCACTGACGGTCTACGTGCTCTTCATGGTGGACGGCTACTCTGGCGTGCTCTGGGAGAAGTTGGACGACTACGTGTACTACGTGCGTTCTACTGGCAACGTCATCGAGTTCGTCTTCGGGGTCATCATGTTCGGGAACGGGGCCTACACCATGATGTTTGAGTCCGGCAGCAAGATCCGTGCTTGCATGATGTGCCTGCACGCTTACTTCAACATCTACCTGCAGGCCAAGAACGGGTGGAAGACCTTCATCAACCGGCGCACCGCCGTCAAGAAGATGAACTCCCTCCCCGAGGTAAAGGGCATCCAGCTTAACGCCATCAAGGATGTCTGCGCCATCTGCTACCAGGAGTTTGTGTCGTCTGCTCGAGTCACCCCATGCCGGCACTATTTCCACGCGCTCTGCCTGCGAAAGTGGCTCTACATCCAGGATACCTGCCCCATGTGCCACCAGAAAGTCTACGTGGAGGAGGAGCCACGAGACACCGCCGCCTTCTCCAACAACAACGGCTACGCCGCCCCCGACGACGGCGCAGGCAGGCTAGCGGAACCCAGAGAGGTGGAGGGCATCGCTGCGGAGGCGGCGGCCGCCGGCCCTGAGAGTGACAGCGAGCTGCTGGAGGATAACGACAGCATCGAGTACGACGAGGAAGAGTGGGGAGAGAAGAACGGCGGCATGCCCATGGAGGAGGACTATATTAATGACGACACGGATTCCAGTGACGAATGACCAGGACGTTGTAATTTAAACGACATCAGGGATATGTGTGTATGTGTGTGTGTGTGTTTTTTTTCCCATGTGATTGATTCTTTTCTCTGAAATGTGTTTGCTTGCTTTCCAAGGGCTCATGGAGGTTACAGGGATGATGGCTGATGTTTTGCTGTACACTGGGGAGTCCAAAACGTCCAGAACCTGAAATATTCCTGAGCTTCGGGGATGATGATGTTTTCTCCCTCTTGCTCCCTCTAAGGGATTTTTTTTTTGGGGGGGGAGGGGGGGTAAATCTATAATGAGCAGCATGTCGGTCCTCATTATTCGTTCCCAAGCGCAGGTGAAGGCTGAAATATTTTTGTGACGGGACCACATTCTGAAACTGGACAGGGAGCCGTCCTTAAACTGACAGCGTTGTGCAGTCAGTTGATGGGGGTCTGGGTTAAACACGACGTGACATCCTACTGTAACCTTTCATATACCTCTCGTGATTACTAATGGTCTCTTGTGCGACCTTGCTAAAGTTGTGTACATTATTGTACATGTAGTAACATAGAATAATCTTAAAAGAAAACTAAACAAAGGAGTTTATATTGAAATTAGTATTTTGGAAGGAGTCAGTTTATCAGCAGGACGCCTGACGTCTGATGGGGTAACTCAACGCCTTGGATGTTCAGGTATATTCATCTGTACCTGAGAACTATCACTGAGAACGGCCAGTGGCCCTCTAGGGGAATATTGTGCTTGGCTGTGGAATGCAACTTGATGTATGAAGTATTTTCTCCAAATGCTGAAATCATCCAAACTAGGAGAGGAAACATGATTCTCCTGATATGACTACATGCTATTAGAGGACTGTTTTATTTTTCTAAAAAAAAAAAAACAAATAAAAAAATAAAATCTCCTGTTTCTCAGACTACCACAGCTTCAGTAATAATTAGGTAACCCTTATCGGGGGAAAGGCTTTTGTTTATATTTCATTCTGAAATGAAGGATTGTGATTACTGGAGGTTTTAATTAATGGTGAGCTCATCTTTTTGGTCACTTAAATGGATTATGTAAATGAAATCGCACATCATGGTGATTCTTTTTGCTTCATAATGGATTAAACAGATGGGTTTCATCCGTGTGTTTAGCCGGATGGGTGGATCGGCAGAATGGCGCTCTCCGCAGCTCGTCGCTCTTCCTGAGCGAAGCTATTCCCGTTCTCCGGTTCGTTCTCCAATCATGGTGTCGGTCGTCATGTAACGTGAAGTTACATCATTTTATAAAATTGGGGTTCAGAAGCGCAGTTGTAAATGTCTCTGTAAATGCTCTGTATCAGTAATTTATTTGATTATATGACCAAAACAAATGACATTTTTTTGTAGAACGATACTTGTAACAAATAAAGTTTTTGGTCATTTAAATTCAGAAGTATTTTCCTAGAAGACAGATATGTGATGTGCGTCATCGGTCCTGTATGGGAACCTGCCTATTTGCCTGCTTTGTTGAACTGGTGTCATGTGTTTTGCTGTGTTTTTCCTTGGGTTGTTTCCTCATTCCCAAAGTGCCTTTAGTTTGGGTTCCTTTACCCAGTGTGCCAGACTGCAGATTGCAAACTAACCCACTACAGCAGGGGGCAGCACTGAGCTGTTATCATATATCCCCGCTGAGATTTGCTTATGCAGGAAAAAAAATCCACCCAGTATTTTTCATTTGAGTCATGGCTAATTCTCACTGTGTCTTTCTAATTCAGACTTGGATAAAATATCATGTGATACTATAGAGTATAGATTGAGAAACTATTTATGCATCTGTTTGACCATAACGGCTTATCCAGCACAGCGTCACCGTGCGCGCAAAACCTTCCGGAGGAAGCACAGGACACATTGAGATGTATTAACTGGTATTAAATTTATGTTTTATTATATTTATTAAATGTTAACAGCCGTTTTAGCAAATGAATGACAGCAAAGACCAAAATGCCAAGAACAAAGTATGCCATTAAATACTTTAAGTATAGTTTTAATAGTTCCTCCATGTGTTTTTCCTGCGTCTTTACATTTTGCACTGATCTCTTCTGTTTTAATCAAGCACACTAGCGCGGTTTCAGGAACACTGTTGTTCACCAGCAGGTGGCGCGATTCAGCCACTTTCATGTAGTTATTTTATCATTATTATTTTGTTGTTAATTGATAAATTCTGAACAAATCACCTCCCTGCAAAGCAGGGTCCGGCACGCCACTTCCCTTTACTCCTTCTCTCCCTCTCCCAGTCTCCCGTACGTCCCCAGGCTGAAGTCGGGGTGTTCAAAGTTACTACTGAAAGGCGGGGAGATGCGGCTTCAGTAGTACGGACATAAAGTCAAAAAATGTGGCATTTAAGGGGTATTTAAACGAGCAGATGAACAGCGAATATAGTTAGATAGCGGGGTGACGGTCACTCACGGAGTGAGCAGGGCTTCCAATCCGGATCCAGCGGGAAACGTTCAAAGGAGCGGAGGTATTTAAACTAAAACCTATATTAAAAACTACTGTACCGAAAAAGAAAACATGGAAATGATACTGATGGTGTGAGTACGGGCGGATCACTAGGAAAACCGCACGTTTGCATGTCTGTTTCAGTGGCTATAAGTGCAGAGGCATTAATAATCATCGTTATTATTTTTATTATCACTGGTGGAATTTGCGGTTTCTCATCATTTCTGCACGTTGTCCGAGTCTCCGTGTGAATTTCCGCAGTTTGTCCCTGGATCCTCAGCCATGCAGAGCTGTTTGGGGGCTCTTTGAGGTGACTTACCTCTGGTTTATCGCTTTCATAGCCTGACCAGGTCATTATTCTGTGAGTTACTGAGCAATCAACAGCGGTAACTAAATACCAAGAGAGCCGAGCGACCAATATTTCAGCCAGTTCACTTCTAGCTTGTTTTTTTTTGTTCCTGGCAACTTTTAATAAGATAAAATAAAGAAAAGAACGCGATGCTGCCTGGTTTGCGGGGAGCACTGAGACCGGCCGCCGGTGCGAAGGCGCGGGTGCTGCGGACGCTGCTCCACCGGAACGCCGCGCTGCCCCTACAGCCGCTACAGCGCCGTAACCGAGGCACGCATCCGCCCAAGGAGCCCATGGAGCCCCTGAACACGGCGCCGGGGGCCCGGGACTTCATCTACAGCCTCCATGCCAGCGAGCGGGCGTGTTTGCTGCGGGAGCTGCATCGCTTCGAGTCCATGGCAATCGCGCAAGGTAAGATAATAATGTTATAAAATGGTAAACTCAGATTAGGGTAAAAGATCTGGGCACCTTACTGTAAAATAAAATAATGATCAAATATAAAGGTAACAGTGTAAAAATCACCGCGCTGGAAAGTGTGGGTACTGCTGTTAAACCCAATGATTTTTATTTTTACGGTAATTGTCATTCACATTTCAGCAGTGTTGTAAGCCTTGAAATAATCCGTTTTATTGTCTTTGTGCATTTCAGTATAGCGTTGAAAAGCTCCTCTATTTATTATAGTAAATTCAGCCCTGATGCGAAATATCTTTTAGGCATAGTTGTTTAACATTGAAGGAGGAGATACTTAAGTACTGGGATAATGCAGATCCTGAAATTGCTGTATAGAGGGGCGTAGGAACCGCGGGGACGGGGAGATGTGTAACCCAATATTTAACGTGGCTTCATTCATTCATTTCCAATAAAAAGACCATTGTATTTAAATAATTACAAACTCTCGCCTATATATTATATTAACGTTTGCATTATACGGGGATATCCGCTCCGTTTCTTAAGTTTTTACTTTAAATAGAAAAATAAATATATATATATATATATATAAAACTTCGTATGCTGTCTGTAATATGCCGGTGCTCTCTCTCTCTCTCTGTCTATCTCTCTCTCTTTCTGTCTCTCTCCCTCTCTCGTGTTCCCTGAGTGAAATGCGCGGTGCTCTTTAATGACCCTGTCGTTTATGTCCATCGTGACCCCCCCCCCCCCACCCCCCCAACCGGCCTTGGTTATTTCTGCACTCAGTGCTCTTTCTAAGGTGCCTGTATTCTCACTTTCTGACACGTAAGCAGACCGTAAACGTAATTTATGCAATAACTAGGCTTTCGGGAGGCCTGTAGTTAGCTTCCCCTTTCTACATTTCTGCAGAGATAAATATTTATTTCCCAGTTCTTTTTTTTGGAGGAGGTACTATAATATATTGAAGATTTCTTCCCAGGAAGCGGCTGGATGCATTCTGTCTGTTTCCTAACTGTCCATAGAGACCATCAGGTTTCGGTAGGCTGTGTTGAAGCCTGCGCTTCATGCAGAAATTCCCCCCCAGTTCAAGCCTGACTGACATAAGGTGGCAGCTGTGGCCCTTGATTTATATGTGGGTAGTGGGGGTGCCGTCCCTCTGCCCAGCCAGCAATATCACATGTCTGCCATCATTGTTGGGTATGTCAGTGCAGGGAGCACTGAAGGACTTCATTAGGCTGCAGAACCTGCATCCCCCTGGGGGGGCGCTGTCGCACAGATCTCCGGATGTCTGTCCTGGTTTCTCTGTTCTGGGCACCACTGGCTCCACTGACCAACCACTGGTGCTCCACTGCCATTCCCAGCCCCCTCTGTAGTCCTTGGTATGATGGTAGCTTTGTCCAGACGCAATCAGTGTGTTCAGCTCATTAAATCCAGTCTTCTAATACTGGATTCTGAATACTAATTCTAAATCTGGATTTGGATTTGGGTCGTTCCTGGTCTTGTGGGGTCCTCGGTTTGCTCGTGGTGGGGTGATTGGTGACATTATCAGACCTGTGAGCTGTTAGTTCTGGTTAGTGTAGGTGGGGTGGGGGGGTTGCCTGAACCAGGGGGGCATCCGAGAAACATCCTCTGGAATTCCAGGGGACAAGGAAGGGTTCAGTGATCATTTTGCTAAATTGAGTCTATATCCTACCCCTGACCCCCCCCCCCCAGCCCCAGCTCAGCTGCTCTGAGGCATGTGAGCCCATTTGGCCAGCCAGCTGTATCTTGTCTCTCTGACTGACTGTGTCTCACTCCTCCTTCCCCTGAGTCACCTGTGTGTTTGCCCTCCCTTCCCAGTGTCCCGGTACACCAGAGAGCGACTTGCTGTTGCTGCATCACCTGAAGAGGGTCTCCCCGCCTCTGCAGCTGATGAACAGAGTACATAGAGTGGCTCCCCTGTGCCCCCATCCCCTGTACACTATATCCCCCCATCCCCTGTACACTATAGCCCCCATGCCCCCATCCCCTGTACACTATAGCCCCCGTGCCCCCATCCCCTGTACACTATAGCCCCCATGCCCCCATCCCCTGTACACTATATCCCCCCATCCCCTGTACACTATAGCCCCCATGCCCCCATCCCCTGTACACTATAGCCCCCGTGCCCCCATCCCCTGTACACTATAGCCCCCCATCCCCTGTACACTATATCCCCCCATCCCCTGTACACTATAGCCCCCATGCCCCCATCCCCTGTACACTATAGCCCCCGTGCCCCCATCCCCTGTACACTATAGCCCCCCATCCCCTGTACACTATAGCCCCCCATCCCCTGTACACTATAGCCCCCATGCCCCCATCCCCTGTACACTATATCCCCCCATCCCCTGTACACTATATCCCCCCATCCCCTGTACACTATAGCCCCCATGCCCCCATCCCCTGTACACTATATCCCCCCATCCCCTGTACACTATATCCCCCCATCCCCTGTACACTATAGCCCCCGTGCCCCCATCCCCTGTACACTATATCCCCCCATCCCCTGTACACTATATCCCCCCATCCCCTGTACACTATAGCCCCCATGCCCCCATCCCCTGTACACTATATCCCCCCATCCCCTGTACACTATATCCCCCCATCCCCTGTACACTATAGCCCCCATGCCCCCATCCCCTGTACACTATATCCCCCCATCCCCTGTACACTATAGCCCCCATGCCCCCCATCCCCTGTACACTATAGCCCCTCTGCCCCACATCCCCTGTACACTATAGCTCCCGTGCCCCACATCCCCTGTACACTATAGCCCCCGTGCCCCACATCCCCTGTACACTATAGCTCCCGTGCCCCACATCCCCTGTACACTATAGCCCCTCTGCCCCACATCCCCTGTACACTATAGCCCCTCTGCCCCACATCCCCTGTACACTATAGCCCCTCTGCCCCACATCCCCTGTACACTATAGCCCCTCTGCCCCACATCCCCTGTACACTATAGCCCCTCTGCCCCACATCCCCTGTACACTATAGCCCCCATGCCCCCCATCCCCTGTACACTATAGCCCCTCTGCCCCCTATCCCCTGTACACTATAGCCCCTCTGCCCCACATCCCCTGTACACTATAGCCCCCATGCCCCCATCCCCTGTACACTATAGCCCCCGTGCCCCCATCCCCTGTACACTATAGCCCCCCATCCCCTGTACACTATAGCCCCCGTGCCCCCATCCCCTGTACACTATAGCCCCCCATCCCCTGTACACTATAGCCCCCATGCCCCCATCCCCTGTACACTATAGCCCCCGTGCCCCCATCCCCTGTACACTATAGCCCCCCATCCCCTGTACACTATAGCCCCCGTGCCCCCCATCCCCTGTACACTATAGCCCCCGTGCCCCCATCCCCTGTACACTATAGCCCCCGTGCCCCCATCCCCTGTACACTATAGCCCCCGTGCCCCCCATCCCCTGTACACTATAGCCCCCGTGCCCCCATCCCCTGTACACTATAGCCCCCCATCCCCTGTACACTATAGCCCCCCATCCCCTGTACACTATAGCCCCCGTGCCCCCCATCCCCTGTACACTATAGCCCCCGTGCCCCCCATCCCCTGTACACTATAGCCCCCGTGCCCCCATCCCCTGTACACTATAGCCCCCGTGCCCCCCATCCCCTGTACACTATAGCCCCCGTGCCCCCATCCCCTGTACACTATAGCCCCCCATCCCCTGTACACTATAGCCCCCATGCCCCCATCCCCTGTACACTATAGCCCCCGTGCCCCCATCCCCTGTACACTATAGCCCCCCATCCCCTGTACACTATAGCCCCCGTGCCCCCCATCCCCTGTACACTATAGCCCCCGTGCCCCCCATCCCCTGTACACTATAGCCCCCCATCCCCTGTACACTATAGCCCCCATGCCCCCATCCCCTGTACACTATAGCCCCCGTGCCCCCATCCCCTGTACACTATAGCCCCCCATCCCCTGTACACTATAGCCCCCGTGCCCCCCATCCCCTGTACACTATAGCCCCCGTGCCCCCATCCCCTGTACACTATAGCCCCCCATCCCCTGTACACTATAGCCCCCGTGCCCCCCATCCCCTGTACACTATAGCCCCCGTGCCCCCCATCCCCTGTACACTATAGCCCCCATGCCCCGCATCCCCTGTACACTATAGCCCCCGTGCCCCCCATCCCCTGTACACTATAGCCCCCGTGCCCCCCATCCCCTGTACACTATAGCCCCCGTGCCCCCCATCCCCTGTACACTATAGCCCCTCTGCCCCACATCCCCTGTACACTATAGCCCCTCTGCCCCACATCCCCTGTACACTATAGCCCCCATGCCCCCCATCCCCTGTACACTATAGCCCCTCTGCCCCCTATCCCCTGTACACTATAGCCCCTCTGCCCCACATCCCCTGTACACTATAGCCCCCATGCCCCCATCCCCTGTACACTATAGCCCCCGTGCCCCCATCCCCTGTACACTATAGCCCCCCATCCCCTGTACACTATAGCCCCCGTGCCCCCATCCCCTGTACACTATAGCCCCCCATCCCCTGTACACTATAGCCCCCATGCCCCCATCCCCTGTACACTATAGCCCCCGTGCCCCCATCCCCTGTACACTATAGCCCCCCATCCCCTGTACACTATAGCCCCCGTGCCCCCCATCCCCTGTACACTATAGCCCCCGTGCCCCCATCCCCTGTACACTATAGCCCCCGTGCCCCCATCCCCTGTACACTATAGCCCCCGTGCCCCCCATCCCCTGTACACTATAGCCCCCGTGCCCCCATCCCCTGTACACTATAGCCCCCCATCCCCTGTACACTATAGCCCCCCATCCCCTGTACACTATAGCCCCCGTGCCCCCCATCCCCTGTACACTATAGCCCCCGTGCCCCCCATCCCCTGTACACTATAGCCCCCGTGCCCCCATCCCCTGTACACTATAGCCCCCGTGCCCCCCATCCCCTGTACACTATAGCCCCCGTGCCCCCATCCCCTGTACACTATAGCCCCCCATCCCCTGTACACTATAGCCCCCATGCCCCCATCCCCTGTACACTATAGCCCCCGTGCCCCCATCCCCTGTACACTATAGCCCCCCATCCCCTGTACACTATAGCCCCCGTGCCCCCCATCCCCTGTACACTATAGCCCCCGTGCCCCCCATCCCCTGTACACTATAGCCCCCCATCCCCTGTACACTATAGCCCCCATGCCCCCATCCCCTGTACACTATAGCCCCCGTGCCCCCATCCCCTGTACACTATAGCCCCCCATCCCCTGTACACTATAGCCCCCGTGCCCCCCATCCCCTGTACACTATAGCCCCCGTGCCCCCATCCCCTGTACACTATAGCCCCCCATCCCCTGTACACTATAGCCCCCGTGCCCCCCATCCCCTGTACACTATAGCCCCCGTGCCCCCCATCCCCTGTACACTATAGCCCCCATGCCCCGCATCCCCTGTACACTATAGCCCCCGTGCCCCCCATCCCCTGTACACTATAGCCCCCGTGCCCCCCATCCCCTGTACACTATAGCCCCCGTGCCCCCCATCCCCTGTACACTATAGCCCCCGTGCCCCCATCCCCTGTACACTATAGCCCCCCATCCCCTGTACACTATAGCCCCCGTGCCCCCCATCCCCTGTACACTATAGCCCCCGTGCCCCCCATCCCCTGTACACTATAGCCCCCATGCCCCGCATCCCCTGTACACTATAGCCCCCGTGCCCCCCATCCCCTGTACACTATAGCCCCCATGCCCCGCATCCCCTGTACACTATAGCCCCCGTGCCCCCATCCCCTGTACACTATAGCCCCCCATCCCCTGTACACTATAGCCCCCGTGCCCCCCATCCCCTGTACACTATAGCCCCCGTGCCCCCCATCCCCTGTACACTATAGCCCCCCATCCCCTGTACACTATAGCCCCCGTGCCCCCCATCCCCTGTACACTATAGCCCCCGTGCCCCCCATCCCCTGTACACTATAGCCCCTCTGCCCCACATCCCCTGTGCACTATAGCCCCCATGCCCCCCATCCCCTGTACACTATAGCCCCCCATCCCCTGTACACTATAGCCCCTCTGCCCCACATCCCCTGTACACTATAGCCCCCGTGCCCCCCATCCCCTGTACACTATAGCCCCCGTGCCCCCCATCCCCTGTACACTATAGCCCCCATGCCCCCCATCCCCTGTACACTATAGCCCCCATGCCCCCCATCCCCTGTACACTATAGCCCCCGTGCCTTGCCACCCTGTTTCCCGCCTCCCCCCTCCCTGCATTGTTCCCTGCTCACCATCCTGCCTGGGCTCCATTCCTGCTCGTGTGAAATCGGAGCACCACTCTGACACATTGCCAGACGCTCCTGAGAATGTGCCTGTTTTCCTTTGCCTAATTGATACCCTGATGGGCTGTAATTGCTGTGTGGGGGGACTGAGTCAGACTCCCCTTCCAGGTGATGTCAGATGGGGGCCCATTAGCTTGCTGGCTTCCAGTTCCGTCCCGCTAGTGTGCAGCTGCCTAAGTAACACCCCGTCTCCTTCTGTCATTTATGAATCTGAGACCAGCTGTATGGCAGGAATCCAGAAAACATTTATTTTTTTGTTTTGCATTCTAAATAAATTCTTTTGCCAATGCAGCAATGATATCCTCAGAAGTATCATTTATTATAGTGTATTGCATGCTATTAGTAAACCACACACTATTATTGTCTTCGACACAGCAAAACTTGAGGGTGCTGTAACAAACACGCTAATTTCAGTCAAATCTAATCACTATAATAGTGAATGCCTCTCCATTAGACCGTAAACATTGTGTTATGTGCTGCTGTCTCTGCTGAAGAGTCCTCAGCAGTGAGTTTAATCAAAGGCTTGTTATCACAGAAGCTTGTTATCACAGAAGCTTGTTATCGCTCACGGAGGATTGTTGTTTCCGCATGAAACACGGCTTCAGATGGACCAAGACTGACAGCTGGCTCATGCGTTTGTGTTTCACCTGTGATGCACTTTTCCCCGAGTTGCTGCATCAAGCAAAAGCCTTTTTGCAAGTAAAATCTGAAGCTGTAGCCAGTCAGTTTGGCGTAAGAAGGCAATATTCCTGCTAGCATCGAGGGCGCCCCTAAGGCATTCTGGGATGCCTTTCATTAGCACTTAGCTTCAGCAGTTTCTGATCCTCCAAGTGACAGGAGACAGACGTCGGCTGCTGATGCCACACGTCTCTGATGAAAGGCAGCTGAATAACTCAGATTTTCAGCTCCGCCCCAGGGGTCCGTTTCACTGCTGCATGGAGCCTTGTCGCATTCTTGCTCAGAAACCGCATGCAGTCTTAACTCTGGGTGGATCTTTCTCAGCGTCTCGGGGAAATCTCTCCGCTAATTAGGAAGGAGAACTTGACGTGACTCATTAACTCTGCTTGGGTGCCTGCTGTGTATAATTATGGTGGTCTTTGTCACTCGGCATAGCTGCACACTTACAACTGGGCTCTAACTGAAGTATTGGGAGTCTGAACGCAGGCATGAAGCAGTGGGATTTGTATGCTGGCATCTTGCTTTACTGGCCTTCACTGGTCACTCATTGATTTGAAGGCTTCATTATTGTTCCTGGTTACCTGAGAAAGGCCCGGAAAGCTCGTGTCTTTATTGACCAGGCACCGCCTTAACACATTTGTGCTAAGTCACCCAACGCCTGTTTTCCTTCTTACTAATATATTATGAATTCGACAAAGCAGATACACAAGCAGTCAAAATCCCTTTAGTTTAATAGAAAGCCTTCATTACTTTGCATGGGCGTGAAGCTCATGTTCACTAGCCTGAGTTTGGTCTTTTATTCGTTTTTATTTTAAAGATATATTTCTGTATAGGTTTTATGTATTTTGTTTTGGTTTTAGTAATTTTATTTCTCGGGATAGATTGAAAGTTGTGGAGCTATTTTAGGTAACATTTACATTTACTGCACTTACATAACGCCTTTATAATACATTCATAGAGCATTCTTAAGCAGCATGTAACATTGTAACACTTAACAGCCTTAATATACATTAATAACAAACATATGATTATAACAAACAACCGTATAATGTTTGTTATTAAGGTTTACTAAAGCTGTTAAGGTATCTTAGGATGTTTACATACTGCTTATTAATGTTCTATAAATGCATGATCAATGCATTATTAAGGTGTAATTAAGGTAAAGCATTGTCGTATTTTATGTACTGATTTTATGTAGAGAATCCTGCATGAATACACAGTGTACATTATGTAATTAAGTCTTCAAAATAGGCAAAACACATTCCAGGTATAATTAACTATTATCTAAATATTGGATTGTGTTTTTTTGAATGATGTCCATCAAGGAGGGATGATAGATTATTGCTTTAGCTAATTAGTATTAAAAACGGTAGTGGAATGTATTTGAGTACAGACGCTCCTCTACTTACGAACTTTCAACTTATGAACTTTGAGATGTACGAACGAAGAGGACCGTAAGTCCAAATTGTGTTCGTTGGGCTCCCGTTTCCTGTCCGCAACATTGTTTTTTTTTCTCTATGCGCCAATTCCGTCCAGTACGACTTCTGGCCGCTGCTCCCACCGCGCAGCAGCGTAGCGTGCGTACTCCCAGCATCCTAGTTCTTAGTACTTGCGTATCCCCTTAAGATGATGTTGAATAACTCTTTACGAACATTTCAAGTTACGAACGGCCTTTCGGAACGTATTTCATTCGTAAGTAGAGGACCTTCTGTATTTGTTTCAGAAGCAATATTTATAGTTTCTATTTATTTATTTGTTTGTTTATTTAATATTATATTTCAGTTTATAAAAAAGGTGTCTTTTACTCTTAGTTAACAATAACCCTGGTCTGAACTGATCATGACGCCTAACATCTTAAGGCCTTGGGGGCAGAGGTTCCTCTACCCGCCGTGTCTCACTGCCAGTGGCGCCAGTGGGTTTCAGTTCCTGCTCTAATCCTGAAACGAGGCGCTTATCAAAGCTGCGGTGGAAACCAGACACCCTTCAGTTGTGAAAAGCCCCTGCCGAGTGTCTCTGTGTGTCTGTATCAACTAACCCTGCCTAGGTGACTTAATAGTGGCTCCTACTCAGGTGAGACAGCGTGTGTTTTTATCCCTCTTATCTTTCAGAGAAATTAGAATCGGCACCTCCGACCAGCGCCCAGCTCCGATACGGTGAGATACCTGGTCTTAAACACTCTCAATTCCACCATCTCCAGGTCCCTCGTTTTCTGTTGTCTGCCACCGGAGCTGACCTGGGGTCTCTGGTGTTGGTCACTACTCTCTGGAGAATCTGTAAGACCATTAAGAGTGAGGAGAGAACGTTTCTGTGTGGTGACCACCTCCTCCTTAATGAGTTGTTTTTCATTAGCTCGAAAACTGTTCAGAGATTCTCCAGAAGCTGTTCAATCAAGCTAATTAATTTATTCATAGCCACCAAAATTGCATGCATGTTCATTATGGGATAACTTTGGTCAAATATGCTATAATTTAAACAGTGAAAAACATGGTTTTGATACCCCCTGTGCATCAGTGATTTTGTTTAATCTAGTGGGAATTATTCAAAAGTAAAACAGTGCATGGTAATTGCGCTTATCGGGGTTCTGGAAGTTTCTGAAATCACTAATGTAATATTGTTAGTTAGACTTTCTATTTTTTTCCCATGCAGTTCTTTTGCATAATGCCATTCCCTTCGTTGGATTCGGTTTCCTAGACAACGCCATCATGATCGCTGCAGTAAGGAGACCTTCCTTGTTTGTGTACAATACTGTCTCGTTTCCAAGAGATGTTTGCACTCCAGTCCAGAATAAATACTTTGAAGCCTATTTCGAACATTGCTTCTAATACGGAAAGTAAAACTACAGATTTTGGTGAATGTATGTGCTTAATTAAATGTAAGACACGGTGACTATCGTCCTGTTGTATTACCAAACATCTTGCTCACTGTGTAACAAAATGTTTCCAAAGAATTTATGGGTATTGAGATAAGATGTTCGAACAGGACAGTATAGGAAATGTGAGTCAAAAGAATGGATGATGTAAAGGCAGACCAGGTGACACCATGTGACAATTTGGGTTTAATTTTGGCTCAGACTCCTCGTTTGAGTAGCAGGAGCTCTGCGGAGTGAGCCGTGTACCGGACCATAAGCGGCTTGCGTTTCTTTGCAGGGAACACAGATCGAGCTGTCCATCGGAGTGGTGTTTGGGATCTCCACCATGGCAGGTAGGCGTGAGAACCACGCGGGGCAGCAGGTCGCCATGGCAGCAAGCAGAAGTGAAATGTGCTACTGGTGACGATTTATAAGCTCGTAGCCAAAAGAGCTTCCAGTGTGATGGAATTAAAAAACACAGCGGAGGGACATTTTCTGCCTGTCGAGTGCTGGTGAGGCCAGTGGGACGACGTTAATGTCTGCAGGAACACGAGTGTGCCCCTCTGTAGTGTCACCACGGCCCGGTGTCTCACAGACCGTTAGATGGTTCTCTTTATGACCTGGACCAGTAATGCTTGCATTTTGGTTATAGGATGTGAGTGATCCCTGGGTGAAGAGTATGGAGTCAAAAAAAAACATTAAATGTGAGGTCATATGTTAGTGCCGTTCGCATCACACATGCGGCTGTCACACTGGGACACGATGTATTACACGAAGACGGTATTCTGATATGGGAGGAGATGTGGTCCACAGCTTACTAGGCAAGAATTAGCATTTAGCAAACAAGACCAGTCATTGAAACCAAAACAGCAAAGTTCCTCAAAACTCTGGTGGGACTTTCAGGTTTATGGCATTTAATCTCAGACTTGTGATCATTCACACACATTTATGGAACTCAAACCCGGCTACTGGGCATTGTTGGGTTAATGATCCATGCTTATTGACCGTGACGCAGCCTTGGGATCCCAGCATCTTCCATGCAAAGGCTGCTGCTACCCAGAGCATCTAAACTATGAACACATCTCGACGATGTCACATTGACGCCTCCAGAGGCAACGTCCGCAATTGGCTGGCGGTTGTGTGGATGGGACTCGCTTCAGGCTTTGCTGTGCTACTCTTGGTAGCTCGACAAGGGAGAGTTGGAGGGTCCAGGCCCAGAAAATCAGGCCGTAGTTATATTTGTCTTAGTAGTAGGAATAGTTTTACTTGGAAAGGGTTAGCAAGCCGGATAGAGCAGAGGGTTCCTAGTCAAGACAGTTGGCTTCTTGATGTTTTTAGCTTATAGAATTAGCCTGTCATGTGATTGGAGACCTCAGCTACACATAAATCTGGATACCTTGTGAATGCTGGTTTACGCTTTGAAGGTAAGTAGATCCTCCGTCCTTATAAATCGCCCCAGGCACAACTCACACACCGATCATGCTCTGTGACTCGGGTTGATTAAGCTAGCACAGGCGCTGACAGCAAGCCAGGCCGTTCTCCCTGAAAGTCCCGCAGGATCCATGAAAGGCTCTCTCTCTCATTTACAGCGGCCGCCCTCGGGAACCTGGTGTCGGATCTGGCGGGCCTTGGGTAAGTGTCTGGCCTGCCAGGGTCCTGCTCCAGTATTTCCTGGGGACTCACACACGGGCTGCCGATGTGACCTGACCAGGTCTGTCGACACTTCTGTCAGCAGCTTTCAGTAGAGACGCACCTTTAGTAGAACCTTTAGTCACGTTCAGCAGGAACTAAAGCTTATCAAGGACCAGAACCACTACGGTCTGCACTCAGCGAGGGAGAAGTAAAATCATTTCCCCTCTTATTTCTGTTTAGATGTATGAATGTCAGTGAGCAGATTATTAGATATTCCTAGCTAGCATCCCTAGCACCAATGGAAAATGAATTGCTGCAAACATAAGGATATATATTTTTTAATAACTTTTTAAAAACAGGCAGCTCTACCACCGTAATGACTCAGTATTTTGGGGCTGGTGGTTCCCCGTCTCCCAGGTCCCCCTAAGCTATCGGAAGCCGCCATCTGCTAGCATCAGGCTGGGGCCCCTGAGTGTTAGCTTGTTCAGTCGGGGGTGTTCAAGTGCAGCCACTCCGACTTCCATCTGCTTCTCCTCCATTCCTTGAACTTCCCTAAATAAAAACAAGCCGTGTGTATAGATATGATGGCTTGCTCGCAGCCTATTTGCAGACGTTGGCGTCTGTTTAGCCTCACAGTCTCTTGTCCAGCGGGAGACACTCGGGATCTTTTTGTTAGTGGCGTGCTGGAGCACGGAGGCTCGTTAGCAGCGCGCTAGCAGACGTTGGTGTGTTTGTTCAGCCTCGCAGGCTACGTGGAAGCCTTAGCGCACAGGCTTGGCATGCAGATCCCGGACCTGACGCCCAAGCAGGCAGACATGTGGCAGACCAGAGTGAGCTCCCACATGGTGAGTCGGCCCGTCAACCCCACAGTAAGCCACCTGAACCTCTACGTCACACACAGGGCCGTGTTTCCCAACCCACTCCTCGGGGAACATGAGACACTGCAAATTTTCACTCTCTCCCAGCTTCCAACACACCTACACCAGGTATTCGTTTTCCTTGAATGGTTGGGAGCTGGGAGGGAGCAAAAATGTGGAGCATCTGGGTTGGATGACACCAGTCTCATTGGCGACCTCAGAGTAAAAGTCTCCAGACACCGAAAGGTCATCAGCTTGAGTTTTCTCACCATGAGCAATGAAACTGGCAAACTGGATGTAAATTTCCCCTACGGTGAACGGGAATGACGTCCCTGTCCGTCGCTGTCATGTCCTCGCGTTCCACAGGGCAAAGCCATTGGGGTCACGATCGGCTGCCTCCTGGGAATGTTTCCGCTGCTCTTCATGAAGAACGGCGATGAGGCGGAGGACGGGGAGAGTGCCCAAGGCGGGAATTCGTCAGCCCTCAGCAGCGAGTGAAACTCAGCTGCTGATCGGCCGCTGAAGCCGCTGGACTGTAACTGACATGAAGAACGCAAAGCAGACATTGTTCTGGGTTTTTAAAGCTGTATCCCGGTGATGCCTGATCTCGATGAGTTAAATATCGCGCATGCACTTCATGAATGTTCCTTTATTGATTTTGAATGACGTCAGCACTCAAATGAGAAACCTCATGGTCCAGTCTTCTGTTTGTAGTGTATGAAGATGTTTCTCCTCATCATTCAGATCACACCAACGTCTGGAAGGATTCTGGTTTCAGCTTGCACCCTGAGCTGCAGTTAAACATCTCGGGGACCGGTATAGATGTTGGGATGTGTCTCTTGTCCAGTTCAGGGGGACCTGGGAACTTTTGATCAGTTTGTTACTTCTGCCTCATTTCTCTTTCATTTCCTCTCCCCCTGTTTTTCACTCCCTTTGGTTTTTCCCACCCAGTCCGTTGCATTTCAGATTCAGAGCCCGACTACAGTTATGGGTTTTCTGTGATCATTTATGGTGACATATTCAATATCAGCCAGTGAACCTTCCGTTTACACATGTAATTCATCATGCATGACGCTAAGTGTGTTTTTGTTTTTGCATTGATGGTTTACGGAGCGACACTGACTGCACCTCAACACGGGAAGAAAGCAGCCGGACATACGGGTTGCATGCGGCATTGGGGACAGCATGAGGCTCCCGTCCACCTCGGCACAGGACAGTGTGCTTGTATGCCATTGTTTTATATACAGTATATATTACATTGAGTGGTGCTCTGCTGGCTCATTGACTGAGAAGATCAGGTACATAGAAGTGTCCAAAAATGGGACATTGCCGTATGATGTCGCTCTAGCTCACCTTGGGGCAGATAACAGACGCTCCTCTTCATATGGACACATGGGTGCTGTACAGGAACCCCTCCCCCCCCCTGCATACTAGTCAGCAAAGTGGCCTGGTGATGTCACAGTGGGACAGAACCATGGCACAGGGGGAGTTTGGGGAAATGGACCACAGCCCTGTTGTGTTAAGGGAAGTGGGGAGAAAAGATGCTCTACAGGGAACCAAGATGCAGGTGGGCTAGAACCGGACCAGAATCTAAGCTACTCTCCAGAGCTGTGAACCTAAGGGTCTTATCCGGTTTTTGGGCTGTGACAGGAAGTGACAAAACATATTACCTTGTATGAACTTTTTAGTTTATTGTACACTTACTGTGTACTGGAAATGCTATGTCTGTATTAATATTTCTTGCTGGTTTGTGCTGGTACATTATGCAAAGGGAGCGTAAAAACTCTGGTAAGACTCGTCTTGTTTTGCGCTGTGGGGATGCTCGTAATTGCACCGTTTTGACCGTTAATTTGGCCAAACGTCTGCTCAGTAGCTCACCAGTATCACATTGCGGGACGCTGACCCAACCTAAGTGAGATTTGTATCAGTGATGCATCCAATCCTGGTGGTTCAAATTTTGTGCTTCATGAAGACAGACGTGCCTGTAACTTTACAAGGTCCTGTATGACTATATAACATCTACGTACTATTCTGCAAGTTAGTTTGTCTAGTACTACTTAGTCCCCTGTACAGCTTGTTATAAATTTTAATGATGCTGGGTTACATAATTATTGTATTCCAGACTTGTGTGCGTGATGATAAGTAGAGTTATCTGGCTACAAATGTGAGCGCTGAAATCTCCGCTAAGGAAGATTAAAAATAAGGCCTGGCAAGTATGTAGAATGCGATGTGAGATGGTCCAGCTCCCGAGTCCCTTTCCACTTGGGCTGGCTGCGATCACACGTATCCTAGCAACAGGATCTCCCGTAACATAACCTCTCCCGCAGCTATAGCCCCGTCTTTCCGTCCGCCTGTGTGCGGATGAAACGCAGAGAGCGTCCAATATGGTACGTGGCCACAAATAGCGTAAACACCTTTTCCCTCTTGAGATTCATTCTAATTGGATGTTGGCATATGCATGGCAAAGTACAGATGGCGTGAACATAAACTCCTAAATAATACATTACCTAGCAACAGGACGTCAGCTATTCCTTTAACACTGGACTGTATCGCAAAGAGGATGGACTTCCACCGATCTGTGATGAAATGTGATGCATGTTTACTTGTAAATAAATGCTATTAAATGAAACACTTTTATATATCGGCGTATTCTTGTTGAACTATAATCACTTTGTGTTGTTATGAATAAGTTACTGTGAATAACTTACAAATCTGCCTTATAAATATTTTGCATTTAGGAGCAAAATGTTTCATACGTGGATTTATGTCACAAAAACTTAGTTACTGCTTTAATTCAGCGTTTTTATTGCTAACCATTGCTTCAATAATAGTACTTCGAAACTCAGCTGGAATCCATGTCTGAAGGTGGTGGGTTCAAATCCCATATCCGGCAGGGCAATCATATCGCTGTTGGTCTTGTATAAGCAAGATCCTGGTGCTGGACGCTGCATTCACCCAATACCTTCTCTCACAGTACAGCTGTTTTACTGTAAATAACTTTTCAGGTTAATTCATAATTCAGTGCCCGTTATCTGACAGCTGTGTATTTATTATTGTCTGTGTCCTGTAATTCACTGGGGGCAGATTGAATCCATGGGTTTTGTACTTAATTGATTTACTTCTTTCCGCTTATTTTGCTTTCGTCTTGCTCGGGTTTATGTGTTTTTAATCATGCACTTCATCGGCTGGTCCCGGGCTGTGCTTTGTCATGAGTATCTGTGTTATTCTGCTCTACTTATAGGTGGATTCATGTGAGGAAATCAAGGAGCAATCGGCCACCTGACATCGGTAATAGAAAAGCTAGATAACGGGCATCGTGAAAGTGTACAGAAGTCACGTGTCTCGTCAATATTTTCAAAGTTCATCAGCAATGGGGCCTTTTCTGCTTGACCTTGCAGCTCAGAAGGATGCCAAAGACCAACCAAAATCTTTTGCTTTGTATTATATAGGACCAATTCGATCTGGGTGTAAATAAACCGGGCAATATACGCTGAGGTCGTCTGCTGAAATCATTAACTTAAAAGGAAAAAAATCAAAATCAAATAGCCGCTCTTTTAGGCCGTGAGTAATTAGGTATTAAGTGAGCAATTAAGTACTAAGTGAGTAATTAACAACTGCTGCGCTGCCTTTTAATTAACTCAGATTTGAAGCATTGGACAAACTTATCTGATCGAAGTCGATGCTGTTCAGAACACTCGCCTATAGACTAACACGAGATACACTAATTTCTCTTCATAAAGTCAACACCCGTTTACATAATTAATTTCCCTTATATGGCAACACGCACTGTGTGAAATCTGGATTTCTTATCCATTTATAAAAGCCACAATACTTTTTGGGCAAGTATCACTTTTGAAAAGTAAAACAGGCATTTGTTGACCCAGTTAAGATCCCCTCAAACATAAGGATGTTAAAGTGTCTGCTGAGAGTGCGATGATGCTTTCATCTTAAAGATGAAATTGTTGGCAGGAGTCTGCGGAAAGTGTCTTTGAAGATAAAAGCGATGCTGGGGCGCTGTAAATCACTTTCTGGATCTTCTTTCTTTTCGTTAAAAGTAGCGTTATATGCAGCGTTTTTTTCTAGGAAAATTGGACAAACCAGCTCCAGGATCCGATGTGCATGTCTAAAACATTGTGATATATATATATATATATATATAATATGTTTTTCAGAGTGATAAAATTGCTACAGACTGTTTAGAAAACAGAGCCCAACTACTGGGTTGGCACTGAAGTAATATGGTAATACGGGTAAAATATAAAGAGTGGGGGGCCGGGTCTGCCCAGGCAGGCCTCTGACAGTAGGATTTGGGGCCCCTATAAAGTGCTGGCCCCCCCTGAATCTGCCTGGGTGTCCACGCCCCACCAACAACCCAGTGCATATGTAATGTGGCCATCAGAGAGAAGATATACATTCTAAGGGTGAGTCAACTAAAGGAATAACTTAACACTGTGGGAAGAAACCTACATAAACATAGGAGACCCAATAAACCTCACAGCTACAGAGCAGAGGAAAGATTCAAACCTACCACCCTGGGGACTGGAGTAAAAAGACCTCTGACCTGGTGAAACAAAAATGTGTGACTAAATACCTGATATTAGTATTGTTAATGTTTTTTTTTTGTTAAAAAAAACTTAATAGTGACCATTAGAACAATATATATGGTCTGCTCCAGCACCACTGAAATGAGTACACTAATCGTAGAGTCTAAACCTAGAACATGCAAAACTTTCTATGTTCCTAATCTTTAAAATAAGGGCAAACAACCTCAAGTTAGCAGATAGCATAACTTTTTCGCTGTTAAAAATAAAATCAAAACCTCATTAGGTGTAGCATGTAGGCCTAATTATCAATTTGCACCTACATATGTAAAAATTGGCTTGAAATAATCATACCCAGTTATTTATTTAATCTGTCCTTTGAAAGTGTGCATGTTTTTTGTGGCGTATTTTATAGTCCTCTATGGAACTGAGTACGGCAATAACCAAATGACATTTTCATGTGTCGCGCGCCCTCTTCTGTTCGCGTTTATCACTACACATCATTTTCACGGCGCGGGGACGCTTTTGCCTGAGCGCGTGCTTGCGTACGTATCGGCCGGATGACGCCTTTCCGTTTTTACGTTCAAACATGGCTGCGTCTATGATTGTAGGAGAAGCACACTAAATCCTTATTGACCATGTCAAGGTCTGTATGCTTTTCGTTTTTTTTAAGTGCTTTTTATTTATGTTACAGATACCTACTGATCTGGGGGGTAAAAACCGAGCACCCTGCGATAAAATCAGTAATGCGGGTGACATGCGTAACTCTTCACGCCGTCCCACATGTGGACGTTAGTAAGCAAAGCTGCTTATATTAATCTCTGTCGCTATTATCGTTGTCCGTTAGTATTTAACTTGTTATTTTTTATGTAAGTTTTATATTTGTCTGTTTGCTTTGTGGTTGGCTGTCTAGGAAGTCTTTGCCTACGCGATTGTTTTTTATCTTGCTGCTGTGCATTATTTTCCAGATTTCATCAAACCGGCACTAAATCACTTGATTAAAATTTTAGAAATACACAAAGAAATATGGCAGGAGAATTAAATCTAAACAATGAGGTGGTGAGGATGAGGAAGGAGATCAAGAAGGTCAGGGCTCTGATCATCCGCAAGCTCACCAGACAGATCACGTCGCTCAAGAATAAAAAGGGAACAGAGGCTGAGGTTCAGAAGAACCAGAGACGAGTGGCTAGACTACAGGAGGAAATCAGTAAGATGAAAACCTTAAAACCTGACTATGTGACCAAGCTTGCTCTACAGAAGAACCTCAACTTTGAAAAAGTTTGCAAAGATACCAAATTGACCTTAGAGGATCGAGCAATCGCACGAATCGCGACTCATCCTCAGATCAGCAAGAAGATTGTTGACATAAAAGCTGCAATCAAAGCATTTCAGGATGAGCGTAAAAAACCTCCTGAGGGAAAAAAGACTCAAGTTTCAGTGAAACCTGTTAAAGACCCCATAACACCAGGTAGTTTGACAAAAAACATCAGTGATAAAGAACAACACAGTAGTGAGGCTGTAAAATGTCAGGATATTGAGGTCAAGCCATCTGATAGGACATCCAGTTTTATGAAACCCCTACTTCACAAAACTGAAAATTTGACTACTTTAGAAGGAAGCAACGTTGAAATTCACCCTGACAGAAATGTAGAGACTGTTGCCAATCAAGAAAATACCTCTAAAAATATCCAGTCAACTACGACTTTGCTAAAAGCTGATACAAACAGCACAGAAGCAATGAAGGAACCGGCAAAAAGCAAGCAAGAAAGTATATCCTGTACTACGGAATGGAAGAAGAAAGATGTGGAGGAAAGTGACCTTGATGAGTCTGACGAGGACGAGGAGAAGGAGTACTTTGACGACAGCACAGAGGAACGCTTTCACAGGCAGTCGTCCCAGTCGGAGGACAGTGATGATGATGACTTCTTCCTCGGCAAAGTCAGCAAACTGCGGAAGAAGAAACCAGAGTCGGGTTTAGGTGAGAGCTTGAAGAAAGCGGCCACGTCTGCAGCTGAACCTGAGATGGAGGCAAAGGAACAGACTTGCGGTGAGAAGAAGGATGGCCAGGCGTCCAAAGCCCTGAAGCTCCAGTCTGCGTTCTGCAACAGATTGTCAGGATCCTCCTCTAAAGGTCCTGGTGGAAAATCAAAACCATCCAAGTTCCAAAAGGCCATGGCTCCCACTGGGGGGAATTCAAAACTGTCCAGGTCTGAGAACCAGAAGGGGGACCCTGACAAAAGATCACTGCCTTCCAGACACGTCAGTAAGGATAATGCTGGTCGACGTGGCAGCCTTCGACCCTGGGAAAAGGGACCAGGTCCCGGCAAGGAGAGACCAAAGTTCGAGAAGCAAATGCAGGGCAGAAGCTGGGCGACAACGGTTCCCCGTCCTTCCCAGAATGCACCACAGACTCTGCATCCGTCCTGGGAGGCGAGCAAAAGACGGAAAGAGCAGCAAGCTCAACTTACAGCTTTTCAGGGGAAGAAAATCAAATTTGACGACTAATGATTTTGTTTTTCATTTTTTTTATTAACAAAAAAAATTGATTTGTTGCAAGACTAGTTGTACATCCAGTGATCCAGTTGTGGAATTATATAAGCATGTGAAGGTGATTGATATTCTGTATGTGATACTGCTTCAGCTGAACACATAACGTGACCAACCATTATGGTATAGCTAATTATCATTAAATATACTTATCTGCTGCCTTTATGAAACACACGCACATTTGTATTTTTGTAAGACTTTCTTAATATATCATCTGTAGGTGGTTTGAGAATGCAGATGTCTTTTTCTTGTTACTTTTATGTGAAACATTTTTGCCTCTGATCATTTTTATTTGAAGTTTTACCAGGAGATTTTTAATGTCTACAAGTACTTTAAGTAGCTTTAAACACAGCAGAAGATGAGGATGGAGGGTCCAGGATTGTTTTACAGCTGATTTGAATCCAGTTCTTTGTTTTAGGTAAGTATGGTGAGCTCTGCTGTAGCAGATGTCCTGTATAGTGTTTTGGAGGAGACGATGTTGGCAGCTGCCTTTATCTGTGAAATCAGGTGATATAGCAAATGCCTCAGGTGTCCAGTCTTGTTCCTGAGGAAGGCAGAAAGAGTAATCAGTATTACGCAGTGTAACCTCAGTTCCTCCTAATATTTTTTTTGGAAAAAAATCATAGGGGATTCTAAGCCAAAATGTTGAATGGTGGTAATGTTCAAAACAATACAAATACACACAATAAAAATACACACACCTTATAAGGGCCTTTTCAATGTAGAACAAAGGAATATCCCTCAATAATCCATAATATAATGCAATGTGGTACACGGGAAGGCTGTCTGTTTAGTAGCAATAATTAGAGTTCTGGTTAGAGTTATGGCAGAAGGGAAGAAGCTCCTGGATTAAAGGAAGGTTACATTTATGAACCAAATAGTGACAGAGGATGAGATATGGACTCTGAATACAGGGTAGAGGTGGACTAGGACTGAGTGGGGGAGGTTTCATTCTCTAGTTATGAAAAGATCTATCACACTGCATGACACTAGTGCAGTGGCACAGTACTTGGCTGGCTAAACATATACCATTTTGGCTGTAATGCGGTTGTGCTGGCATGAAATTGGCTGCTCTGACACCAAGGTGGGAGTGAGCACAGTATTATATCGGACGATCTTATAATATAAGGGACAGGTGGCAAAACTAGTTGAGTGATCTCCCTGTGGCTGGAAACCACCAGGTTAATGGAGGTATCAAGGAGAAGCACTGTCACTTCCTCTTCAGATCACTCTGCCTCAAATGGTTATTTATGTCATATTGTAATTCATAAAAGCTATCCGAGATCTTCAAAAGAGTGCAAAATCTGCATTAAAAACCAGTATAATACGATAGTAACAAAAAACAACAGTAAGTAGTAACTAAGACTTGCAATCTCTCTTCCAACATGAATTAATCACTCCAATACATGACATTTTAGTCCTGACAAACACAGTAATTATAATAGCCAGTGAAGGGAGTTAAATGTAATAATGCTAACGCCAAACTAATCTGCATCGACGCTGCCGTGGTGACATCAGCAAGGGCGTTGCGCGCATGCGGTATTTAACGTTCGCTACATCGGAAAGCAAAGAGGGGAAACGGTTTATATGACCAGAATGATCGTTTTAAAATCTAATAACTGTGTCCGAAGTGAAAAACACGATCATACATTGTGCATTTAAAAGTGCTGTTCTCTCTGTACGCTGCCAGACTGAAAACGGTGCTACTGACTACAACGCGAGGGAATCCCCATAGTTACCCGTAAACCTTATTCGCCGATCACTGTTTAATATATAAATACGAACTGGGTTTCTACTGGCTACTCCCGTTGTCCGTGGTCCAATGACTTCCTTGTATATTCAAACCAGCCTTGTGATTGGTTGACAACTGGGCGCGTGTTCAAGTATACTGTAGGCGATTGGTAATCAGGGCAGCCAATAGGATCTTATATGCAAATCTGGTTTGAAAACTTCGCGGGAAATCTGAGTTTCGCGGGAGGGCCTTTCGCGCGTAAACTATATCCCTTCATTCATTGTCAGCTTCCTGGAGCCATTTTCGGCCAGAAAGACGGCAGCTCGTCTCGGTTTTAAATCCTTCGCATCTGCTTTGCTCCGCGATTAATATAGAGCCGAAACTGGCTGTATCGTTAGATTAGACCCTTATCTAACTCTCGTCGTAAATATTTTAGACTATACTTTGAGGGATTTTGAGAAAATCGGCTCTAAAGTAAAGTAGGGACAAAGGGCAGCCGAGCCTTTAAAGATGAGAAAAGGGATCCCCTCGGCCCCGGAGAAAGTGATCATAACAGGGGTCGGGGGCTCTGCCGTGGACAAAACCACCGTCTTAACAGCGCTGTCTGATCGCCTGAGCTCCAATTTCCCTACGGCCACGTACATACAGATCATCACCCCGCCGTCCTCTTTCACACAGACGGGCCATGTCTGCGCGTCCGAGGCTCCGGCCGGCAGCTTGATATACTCCACTCCCCACGGATCGGCGAACGGATCGGGACAGCGACCGGCTTTGGGACGGCCTCCGGTAAATACGGCGCAGGTTCCGGTTCGATTGGACCGGACGCGCGTGTATGCGTGTTTCGCGGCTCGCCTGGCGCTAATCCACCATTCCTGTCGGAGTTAAAGGCAGCACTTTTGCTGGAAGTTGGGGGCGAGCTGTTCCGGCCTGACAGCAGCCCCACTTCTCGGGTCTAAATGTGGCTCTAACCGGGGGGAGGGGAACGTAGTTTTCGACTAACTTTTATTCCTTTTTCCGGTGCTAACGAGCCGCTGGTGTTAGGGGAGGACGGAGGGGGATGGGGATAGCGGTGCTGGGGGTCATAACCGGGTATGAAAGGTCAGCCGGCGGTATAGTTCAGCTTTGGTTCGGGGGTCGGTGCGGCTGCAGCTGGCCGAAGCGGAGGTCCCGGTCCCTCGTATTTCTCTCTGCTCCCCGTCCTCCCCCATGTCTGTTACTTTCAGTCGTCCCTGTTGTTTCTTCCACGTCCCTCCCTTTTTTCTATATCCCCAAACAGGCCCCATGAAGATTGCGGGGGGGTGGGGGGTCGCTGCTTTTCTCTATACCTCTGATGGCGGTTAGCTGCTAAGCTAACACGTAACGGACCCCTCCCCCCACTGTCGAAGATGAAGGTGGGGGTTACAAATGCTATAAACGTTTCTTTTCAGTCTGAACGGTGGTCCCTTACCTGTAGCGGTCTGCTCTGTGCCCATATACTCCCCTTTCCAGACCAGTCATCCTTGATTGTGCCTTAATTATTTTTGAGATTTTTTTTTTGGTCAAGTCTCTAAAATGTCTGCAGTGGTAGATTTAAAGTGTGACATGTTTTACCTTGAATTCCAAAAAGGGGTGCTCTAGGCTGATGGACTTGTGTAGACCCGAGGAAAAGTAGCTTCAATGGAGGAGGGGTATTTGGGCATCCATATTCAGGTGTTTACTACACCTCCTGATCTTGTGCTGCGGGTGGTGGCCAGTTGGGAGGGAAGTCTGTCTTCTCTGCAAATCGTTTAGGGTTTGGGGAATCTCATCGTGGAAAAGACTCCCTTTTGTGTACGCTGTTGAATCGTGCATGGATGAGATGTTATGGGACATTTTTTGCTTCATTTACAGCATACAGGGGTCCGGTTCTGGATGTGGCTGTGATGTCTCTTCAGATCCCCAACCCTCTCCGCTTTGTGTGACGCTGGTGCTTTTGGTCTGGGCACCATTCTGCTCCTGGCGATTGACTCTTACGTGGGAAATTTGACCATAAAATGCGTATTACCTGATTTAAATGGACTATTTTTGGTTAATGGCTCTGCTGGTCCAGTACGCTTTGATGTATTTATGTACATGACTGACTACCTGTGAGGGCTGTTGGTATTAAATAGCATCCCCTTTCTGAAGGTCTTGATTTAATTCTATGGCCTTTTTCGTTTTAGTTGGTACAGTTAGACCAGAAACATCATATAAACATCATATAAACCTCTGGGGGGCTTTTTTTTTGCCAATTCTCACCAGTTTGTGTGGCTTCACTGTTTGGAGATACGACTGGTGTGTGTTTTGGGCTTATGGAGGTCTTATCTTCCTGTGCTTGTCTACCCAGAAGCGTGTGCTGCTCCTACATGTTGGTCATGACTCGGGTCTGGTTGGCCTGCTTTCCAGTTTCTGAGTCGGGTTGGTTTGGTGGGTCTCGTGTGCCTGCCTACAGAACCGTGATGTTTTGGCTGCAGGTTCCTACCCTGGTATTAGGTGACCTGCCTTGGGATCGTACCTCAGAGAATTTCAGCCACTTCCGGTGCTTGATGCTGTCAAGGAGGCGTGTCTGGAACAGCACACCTCTAATGGACACACTTAGTGGGGTAGCTGTTCTGGGTCAGAGTCTCTATGTTGGTGTGGTATCTGACAGGAAGTATGTAGCTTCCTGTCCTTGTATCTCTTCACTTCTTCTGGGGGGAAAAAGCAAAATTTTCACCAATGAATTTAATCATTGATGCGTCATGGATCCTCAGTGCCTCGCCTTTGTCTTCTGGCCGATGTGTAAGTCTGGCTCCCAGTGCGGCGCCGCCGTTTAACACATCGTGTGCACTCCACTTGGTTTTCGGCCTACTTTTAGGCCTATAGATCAAACGGTTTGGTCCTTCACTGCAGATTTTTAGCCGCCTTAATTGTGCTGGTTGGTGTTTTTTGGCTGATGACTATCTTCACGGGAGTGGCTGCTTCAGGTATGCTTTGTTGCATCTACATGGAAGCCATTTTGTGTGGGAGGTAGTGAAAGTAGAAGTGTGCCTGTCATGGGTTCGGCGTGGCTGGAGGGAAAACAGCCCGATGTTCAGTGTCACACACGCTTCGTAATGGATGGAATCGGCCACTTCCAGGCACTTCTCTGCTTACCTGGTTCTGCATTTATCCAGTTTTGGTCGGGCTTCTTTTTTTTATTAATCTGTGACATCTGGGGGAAAAAATGTGATGTGATCATGCTGTGTTCTTCCCCATCTTTAATGAAATGGAGTTTCAATGGTGACAGTTTTAAACCCCCAGGAATCGGGATCTTTAAAAGGCGTTTAAAATGAGTAGCACGGGAGGCTGGGCTGAGGTGACTGGAATGCACAGATGCCGGTGGGAGTGGCGTGCAGCTGTTTTTTCTAAGCTGTCTGACCTGTTAGTCGTCTTGCTTCCCTAGAATTGCCAGTTGCATATATTGACCCCTCTTGAGTTTTGTGTTTCTTTTTTGTAGAATTTGGGTCTCCGGTGGCCAGGGAGGCGCGTGGATGTTTCCCTATCAAAACTGGGGTCAGGTCTCTGTCAACTTCCCTGCCCGAGCTGAGGCTGTATGGGACCTTGTCCTCTGCGCCTGTTGATGATGGCAGACGTATTACCTCAGTGGTTTTATCGTCAGAGTGGTTGATAACTTTATCTGAAAAGCAACATGCCTCGTGTGGGTTGTTGTTTTTTTTTTTTTGCTTGATCTGTCAAATTGGGGTACTGGGTCTGTTAGGGTTTTTCTGTGTGATAAGCTGGGGGGGGGTCTTCTGATGGCCCCGCCTTTGCCAAAAGCCACAAACGCTGCAGATTAACTGGGAGGTGCACCCTAACTTTGACCTTAACCGTGGTCCTGGTGCAGCCAGTCGAGGTCTGATGTGTTCTGAAAACTAGGGATCTCTCTGGTGGGCTAGTGCAGGGGTACCAAGTTTTATCCGCAAAGGGCCGGCGTGTATGCGAATATGATTGGCTACCCCTGGGCTAGTGACTGCAAATTGATGATTTTTTTGCCCTGATTGGTGCTAATTAGCAGTTGGCTAATCAGTCTAAAATACGACCACTTTTTATGAGCTGATGAAGTAGTTTGCTCAGTAACATTGTTGCATTGTTTCAAATTAGTGGTGGGTGATAATGGAAAGAATTTGTTTTTGGGAAATCTATTGTAATTTACAAACTGCAGGGAGAGTTTGGTTGTGTTGTCACTTGTTCTACAATCTTTTTAACCTCCCCAAACATGTGGAATGTCTGGCTGTACGTATATGTGCAAGGGCGTCGTCCACGGTGGCAATGTCTTCCACGGATTCTGGAAAAAACTAAATAGTGACACTTTTTATTTGAAATTCTAAATGTTTTTATTTTTTTATTTTTTATGCATTATTTGTTTGAAACTCAAGTGCAGTTATTGACCAAAGCAATAAATGTTAGTTTGTACACAGATTTTGAAACTTAAAAAAAAAAAATATATATATATATATATATATATATATATAATACACTTTTGGTATGAGTTTTTGTATGTGCAGTAACATATGAGCTTTAAGTTTATTACTTTGCTACAATCGGTGCTTCTTTTAAGGACTTGCTTCTTAAATTGAATTACATTGCTATATACATTCCAAAATAATCTATCTATATTGTGTAGCATAATTCTGATGAAAAATATTGTGCTGACATTTTGGCCATATCGCCCACCCCTAGCTGCCTACACACTCTCCCCCCCAGCCCCTTTCCCCCTCACATCCCAAAAATGTTGCATGACAGGAGAGGTAAACCGCTTACGGGGAAACGTGTCTGCTCTTTGGAGATTCTTTACGGTGTTGAATGAAGGCGTTAAATTTGCAGTGTGCAAGACATGGACGTAAAGTCCTTTGTGAAAGAACTACCTCAAAAACATTTGGAACAAATCACTTTAGTTAATTCCTGCAGAGCCATTTGTATTTGAAAAGGCTATTTAATGTATTTTTGCTCGTAGAAAGTGATTCTGTCCTTGTGGATTCTTTGGGAAGATGCATGCTTCCAACGTTCCAGGTTTAACTGAGCAGAAGCCATTTAATCATACCTGGAAACATAGAAGTCTCACTGTTGTGCATGATCATGCTAAGACGTCTGCTTGCTAGTCAGATGACCAAAAAAGCTAACAGCCCCTCACCCAGATGAGTAATAATTTGCAGTTTTTTTTGGACACCCAGGAAGTGTCCCAATTTAGGTGTGGATGTTCACTATGTTGGCATTTCATAATATTCAGTGGTTAAGTTCTCTCCAGCTTTTATGAAACTATCTACAATCTATTGGCTGGTGAGGAACCTCATGAACTTTGTTCCCTTCATCTTCCATCACCAGGCCAAAAGGCGCCTTGAACTGGATGAGACCGACCACCAGTATATCAGCGATGGCGTCAAGACTCCCCGTGGAAAAGGAAGTGTGTCCACTCCCACCCTGAAGAGCCCCAGAAGTAAGTCTGGCCGGATGATGGAGAGTCATCTCCTGTAGACGCTCTTGGTCATAACGCTGTAGGTCTTGGGTTTATTAGGGTTTTCATTTCATTAAGTAGTGATGCACGAATGTGGAAATATTGGCTGATTCTGTTTGATTTCCATCTAATATTTGATGCTACCGGAAACATATTAGACACTTGCACAAAACAGAATTCTCTGCTTGAATCGTTATTCGAATCACTGGTTGAAAACCAAAATTTATATGCGGTTCATATTCTGGCTGCAGCATGGTGACATAACTTAGGTAACACAACAGTGAACCGGAAAGATGGTGGGTATGTGTCAAGGCAGCCTTCCTAGTAGGGCTGCGTGATGTACGACGACAGATTTCGGTCATAATAATTTTGAATAATAATTTTTAGAATCGCAACCCACAATAAAGATGACATTTTTTGTTTGCAAACCAAATTGAAATGTATGTAGTAACAAGAGTGATTATTCTGTCTTTGTAAGACACATTGCTTGTAGCGTAATATACTTGTCAAGGTATGTAAAATACTGCGCATATAAAAGCTGACATTATAGCAAAAGTATTTTTTTTTTTTTATTTCTTAATAGTAAAGTTTTAAAAGTTGAGTACAGATGAGCATTATCACAGTTGTATGAAGGGAACGGTACTCTGTGTGAAAATGGTCAGGATTTGTAAAATCCAACATGGCTAAGAGAAGAACACTTTTTGGAATCGGTTCTTTCTCTGCAGCCATGCGGCGCGCGGCCCGATGCAGCCATGCGGCGCGCGGCCCGATGGTGCCTATGGGCTGTGATTCTTGGTAGCCCAGTGTTGTGTCTGTGTTAAGACCAAGATCTGTTTTTTTGTTCAAGATCTAGCCATTAAGTTGAGATCCAGTGGGAGAGTTAATTGACATAGAAAGGAGATGTAGAGACTGCACTGATGATATAATAGCTTTATTTCACATTAGTCTGTTTTTATTGTACTGTTGCAGCCTCCGAACACTCAGGGGTCATGTGATGGGCGTTTGCCAGTTTGCTCTGTTACAATAATGTAAAACGGCGACTGTTCTAGTTCCCAATCAGCTCTGTCGTTTGGCATAATCTGCAATGACTTGATTTTTCAGGAGAAAATTCAGCTGAATATCTGATCACGGAAATATTTGATAGTCGCAGACCTACGGACGTTCCTGATCAGCAGCTGAACTCTGAGCTGCTCAAATCTGTAATGGAACTGATCTGTGACAGTAAGACAATTGGCATAAGGATGATCCCAGTCACTTTAGCTCTGGCGCTGCTAATTCTGAATATTGACGAAAGTCTATAATATCACATCACTATCAATCTCGAATCTGAATGTTGATTGATTTTCTACAACTGCATGTATAAATGTTGCTGAAGCATGCCCCAGCAGTACATCAGTGCGTGATTAAAATAGAGATGGCAGTTGATTCTTAATTGCGATTAATTACGCAAACCTGAGTGATTAGCGATAAAACATGCTTGCATATGCGATTTTATATTTGGTAAATACATTGCAATTATGTTTACCTATAGGAAAGCAAATCTATTATTGGTACTTTAGTACATTATCCATCAAATAAGATAGCAGCTTACTATTGTTAAAATAAATGTTCGAGTACATAAACATTAGAGGATTGCAGGATTTTCCCTGGTACACAATATATAATATCCTTCACTTTACATGTGTTTTTACCTTAAATGCCAAAATTTTGTAACTTTTACATCAGGAAGTGAACAATAGTTAAATGCAGTTTAAAGTTTGCATTCGTAGATGAAACCCATGGGCAGAATATTTGTCTGAGATTTAATATACATGGACTTTAGACAGAAATTAGTTTAACATTTTCAACAATGAAAGCCACAGCAAACAGTGTTTGGAAAATATGGATTTTATGATTTACTGCAATTATGTTGCTTTGTACTGCAAGGTTAATGCTACAGTACTGTGTCATTTGTACAGTACATCTAGTTTGATCGCACGTTGCTGAATGTGTCTGAAACGTTAATTGTATAGAACCTAAACTGAATCCGTTCGGGCTCTTGTGAATCTAAACTGAATCAAATTGTGAGGTCAAGGTTGATTCCAGACTACCTGTATGTTCGTCAAAGATTCCAATTTGTTTGGGCACATACGTTTGTTAGTCCTTATGGTTTAAAAGAGGTTGGTTTAGTTTTTAAGCGGCTTTACCCTTGTGTTCCTCAAATTAAGATTTCGTAGTCCAAGCCTTTGGCCTCATTTAGCATTTGGCTTTCATAGTTTTTCTTGTGACTCTGCCTTTGTAAGTTTTGTGTTCCGTTTCCAGCTCTTTAATCGTCTTTACAAGTGTGGAAAGCCGCTGTATAGTATTTCATACCTCTATAGTATTTCAAATTTGATCTCTGAATCTGATCGAACAGAATCATTAGCTTGTGAGTTGAAATCGAATTAAATCGAAGCGTCTGTGCCAAAACCCAGCTGTAGTTTTGTGTGTGAATGTTTTTCTCTTAATCTACTTATGAATACATCTAAGGATGAAATTTGAAGATTCCAGTGTGAGTTTTAGGTACTTGTTATTCCCAATGGTGCAGTTAGATTCACCATGTACTGAGCGATTTAAAGGCAAAAGACTTTATTTTGTCATTTTTAAACACGAACGTAAAAGCATGGATGCGGTGTGTTTTCCCACTTAACCCATTTGCGTAGCGACAGTGGTGTATGTGCTTGTACATAGATGGATCTTTGGGTTTATGAACTGACAGCTGGCTTATGGTTTTTGCAAGCGACTATTTTTGAATTAGACTGTGGCTTGGGTCCCACACAGGCCTAACCGAAATGTTTAGTGGCTGGTTTATACTCTGCGCTTGCAAAGCATACACTTGTATGTTGCTGCTTGTGCTTGTGTGTGTAGTTTACGTCAATCTCGATTATGTCCACCAGAGGGCAGTGTGAGAACGATCTGGGTTGACTGCCTTGTTTGTATGAGGTTGTGACATGAAATGTTTTACACTTCCTCCCTCCACAGCGAATTGCTGATTTTGTAATACTGCTGCAGCAATTCTCTCTTCTATTCACTGCTCTTCATATTGGTTCTTTGCACTGCCATATATCGCTTTACTACCTCATGTTGAATACTGCATTATATTTAGTTAGTATGGGTTTAACGCTGTATTCAGCCCACGAGACGAGACCCGATATTGGGTTCATGAGACGATATTGAAATATTTTAAGGAACAATTCAAAACGGGATATATTACTGCAAAGCAGCCTTTTGTTTGATTAATTTGTACGACAAAAATGCTAAATACTGCAGATGTATGGTGAAATGTGTTAATCACCATCATATGCAGGAAGGAACAGAACAAATATCTCGCACCATAAAATACTTCACCAAAAACTCAAATGACAGGCTTCTCTCGTATTTGACTTCTTATATAAGAGAGAATATAAACAAAACTATAAAAATTACAAACACACAACTTTTTAAATGTTTTCTTCACCAGTGCGGTGGATTTTTAGTAATGAGCTATGATGCAACGGCTTTGCATAGCAGTAGCATTAGCCACTGTGCGGCATTATCTTCCTATGATGCTTACAGACGGTGTGTGTTTTGTCTGTCTCCCTTTCGCCGTTTATTTTCCAGCCTTGTTCTTAAAATGCTGCTATACAAAAGATTTAAGTGTATGGGGCATCTACTATGATACTTTCACCAGACAAACTTACAGCAGCTGATTTTCAGTGCCTTCGCAAGACCGCTTTTCACTCCGAGAAATCTCGACATGTTGTAGTCAGTATTGTGTACTTAGCCTTACGGCTGCACAGCGATGGAAACTTCCATTTTTTTTGTGAAATACTGCAATGTTGACGAAGCAGGAAGTTCAGAATTTCTGAATTTATAAGTGAGAAATTGATTTATGACTGAACCAGAGAGCGCATGGAGTACTCATGCAAAACGGCGGGCGGTAAACACACTAGATATTCTTCAAAAGGTGCCGTCATTAAAACTGCAGGTCGCTAAGTTTTGTGTCATATAATATAAATGTTCTAGTGAAATGTAACCCTGCCCCCCGCTCTTGGCAAATTTCATCACCACGATTTCTAAATACTATGTTGACATTATGTAAATACAGTATGTCTGTACAGTGTGAGGGTATGCGAAGGCCTGATCTCAGACCTGTGCTGAGAGAATTGCATATGCCTAACTTGCGATGTCTATTATTGCACATCACCCAGGGCTACCTACTATTTTTTGTACTGTAATGCTGCGCTGCCTTGTTAATTGTCTATCTGACGGCATTGAAGCGCAAATTTCATTGCACTTTGTACTGTTGTAGTGTACATGTGACACTGCTGTCTTCAAACAGGGTGAATATTGGAAGCGGAAAACTTAAATTGCCATTAAATTTCAAATACTGTACACGGGCGCGTAACAGCATTGGGTGTTCTTCTCTTGCCTCTGAAAATATTCAGTTTTGAATATTTTTTAGCCACTTAAAAAATGAGTTAATAACTGTACTATATATGAAACAAAGACAAAAGGTAACCCTACGACCCCCAAGCTTACTAGTGGGACCACTTCTCATGTACATGTCGTGTTAACTCCCTATGCAAGTGCACAAACGATGCATGGAATGAATGCAGAATATGCATGGTGACCATGATGCGTAAGCGAAAACGTTATCTGTATTTTTCCATATCATCCAGACATTACTTTTCGATATGACACATTGCATGTATTTTAAACAGTACTGCTGCTTTGGTATTTTGAAATCTTAGCAATTTAAAATTCACTTATAACCTCAGTTACCCTCTTCAGATATGCACACACACACAAGGGTCCGTATCCTAGTTTTTAGTAATTTGTCCGAGTTATGATTAAGATCATAGTCAACTTTTCTACTGGCAGGCGGACAGAGATCTGGGTCAACCACACGTCGACAGCAGGGACACGGTGTAGATCGTAACAGCTTTTATTTTTTCGCTAAATACACCAAGATATAAAGCTGAGACGCTGAGGCAGTTTGCGTTGTTGACGCCGTTGCAGTTACGCAAGTTCAGCCGTGGAGTCATTAACGATGGAGTTTAACGATAAGTTTAAATAATAAAAATCTTTCCAGAATTTCCAAATTACCTCCACACGAGCAGAATAAATGAAATAAGCATCTCTCTGCACTTTGCATTTGGGACGAAGATTCAAACCGTTATAAAATGTTTTGCAAACGAGCTGGGGTAAGATGAATCCCTAAGGCTTTAATTTTTTAAAATTTGCTTTATGTGAAATAGAATTACACTTCAGAAAAATATTAGCGGCAATGACCAACCATCCTGCCCAAAATCACCACGCAGTTCCCCATCCCAGACTAACTTCAAAGTTACCCATGAAGAAGAATTGCCACTAGATAACAGGGCATACATTTCTGACCTTTTTTTATCCTTAAATGTTTTATGAAAGCAAAAATTTTTATTCTGTCAAAGCTGTAAATGCTCTCCCTCAGTAAATAATCCAAAACATGCTGTAGGAACCTAAAGTCCTTTATAAATCCCAAATGTAGAGCTGAGTACTTCGAAAGATACCAGACTCTTATACGAACGAATTGCAGAAATTTGTCGAACCTTTGGACGCCCAACCTGCCAACTCTGCACCTCAAAAATGCAAAGAACAATGTCGTTATGTCTGTTTTTAACAAGCATCTGCCGTTACCAATATGTTGGTATATCATGAATCCCTTAGGCAGAGGTGGGGAACAAAAGTGGTAGTAGCCGGTGTGAGTTTTTGGGAAGGCCTCTCAATCAGCCAATAACAGTGGGTCCCCAGGATTGGAGCTCAGAACCACTGTGTTGTTTTTGGCTGGTTGGTGGTCACCCCTATAACCTGCTCCCACACATGCCCTCCATGGAACGTTAAGTTAACCAGCTACACTTTCATGCTGTTTTTTGATTAGACTGGTACAGTGACGGGTAAACTGTTGATCTCGTGAGCTTAAGCACAAGCCAAGCTTAGTTGCTTGTGTTAATTGATGAGTTGATTCTGAAATGTGTGTGTGTGTGTGTGTGTGTGTGTGTGTGTGTGTGTGTGTGCAGCTCCGAAGTCGCCATCGGAGAAGACGCGTTACGACACGTCTCTAGGTCTCCTGACTAAGAAGTTTGTCCAGTTGCTGGGCCAGTCCTCCGACGGTGTGGTGGACCTAAACCGGGCCGCCGAGGTCCTCAAGGTTCAGAAGAGGCGCCTGTATGACATCACCAACGTTCTGGAAGGGGTTCACCTCATTAAGAAGAAATCCAAAAACAACATCCAGTGGATGTAAGTGTCCGGTTTGATTCTGAGGGTTAGTAATGGGTGTGATCATCTTGGCCTGGTGGTAGATGACTGAGCTGATGGGAGAAGCCTCTGCTTCAGCCTCAGGTCTCATGTAATTAAAGTGCCCTAGATCAGTGCTTCCCAGACCTGTCTTAAGAGACCCTCAGATGGTCCATGTTTTTGCTCCTTGCCAGGCGGTTCACATTTTTTTTCTCCCTTCCGGCAGTTGATTGGGAGCAAAGACATGGACTTTCTGTGGGTCCCCAAAGGACTGGACTGGGAAACACTGGTCTACACGTTCAGGTTTAATATTTCCTGAGATGAAGCTTCTGGCTGTAATAAGCAGGCAAATGGAGATTTAGGGATTGTCGCCACAAATTGTCTGGGCCCTTTAGGTCTGAGCCTGAATATGATCTAACTGGGCCGTATGTGCCTGTAGGGGCTGTAGCCTGTCAGAGGAAGGGACTGCGCTCAATCAGTGCCAGACCCTCGGCCGCCAGGTCATGGAGCTGAGCCAGGAGGAGAAGAAGCTGGATGAGTTGATCCAGAGCTGCACCCGGGACGTGCGGCAAATGACCGAGGAAACGCACAATCAGAAATATCCTTCAAACTGCCAGAACTCTTCTGTAACATTTTAGGCCAGTCGTCTATCTAAACTGTTAATCTGGGTTTTGATTGGTGGTTTCCCCCGCCCGTCAGGCGGTTGAAGTCACTGGGCTAATTTTTTACCAATCCCGCGGCGCGGTGGTGGCAGATTGGTGTGACACGTTGTTCCCTTAACGCGCATCTCCACGTTTGCCTATGTCACGTATCAAGACCTCCGGAAGATCCGGAGTCTGCGGGATCAGACTGTGATCGTGATCAAAGCGCCCTCAGAGACCAAGCTGGAGGTCCCTGACCCTCAGGAGGTGAGGGACCGGGCTCCTCACTTGCAGGGTTTAGGACTCCTGATAAGTGTGTGGCTTCTAGGAGGCTCAGTGTGCTTAATGTGAAATTGCTACAGTATCCACTGATTTCCGAGATGTTCCTCCTCGGGTCTTGGGTCTGAGCTGGCAGAATGGGATGACTTTTTGATTGTGCTATTTTACATGTAACACAGGAGAGAATCGCCATTAAATGCGTTTTTTTTTTTTTTTTTGCAATTCGGTATAAGGGAATTAATAAAATTAAATGATCATGTCTGTCTTTAGAGTTTACAGGTTCACTTAACCAGCACACAAGGTCCCATAGACGTGTTCTTGTGTCCGGATGAGAATTCCCCCAGCAGCCCCACGAGGAATAGCCCCTGCGACGTCAATGGAAACAGCTCTCCTCTTGTCAAAGTCTTACAAGGTAGCCTTCTGTCCCCAGTGACGTGTACAGAAGTTTCGTACAACCTAGCAGATATCTTGACGTGGGCAAAGTCAAAGTAATTTCTTGTCTTCGGGTCTGCTTGATGCTACTCTTGGCACAAGTCAATATGTCACATTCTGCTTCTCAGTATTGTCAATAGTTAAAATGTATTGATTGTTGATATAGGCTAATATTTCTACATCGGTGGGCCCCTAGTTAAAGGACAGGTGCTCTGTAGCTGCGGTTCATGTCCTCAGGATGTTTATGAAGGTCCTGCCCCGTCTCTCCTCCTCAGATTGCCCCACGAGCGAAGCCAATGGCGGAGGTGGCCCTAGCGGAGGGCTCGGCGTGTCCGATTGTGCCGTGACGGTCACCAGCATTTTGCCCCTCACGCCACCTCTTACCGGCCTCCTGCAGCAGACGGAGGATCAGATCCCTTCTGTCCTGGAGGGGCCTCTCATTAACCTCTCGCCTCCACTCCTCAACGAGGACTACATGTTAAGCCTGGGAGATGAGGAGGGCATCAGTGACCTGTTCGATGCTTATGATTTGGATCGGCTTCCCTTAGAGGACCTGCTGTGCAACTGATGGGACGATATCCCCCCCCCCCGGGAGGAAGTCTTTTTTTTTTTTTGGAGGGGGGGGTTTATTCTAAAGGGGCCACTCTCTCTGTTCAAAGAGGTGGGCATCTGCAGGCCCCCCACCCCCAGGGCAGCCTTGGATCAGCATCTTCAGGATGGGTTAATCCTTATCCTTATCTTGATTTGGTTTTTTTTTCTGTCTATATCCATATGGGAACTGCTTTACCAGGCTAAGAGCAACCCCCCCCCCCCCCCCCCAATATACTTGTTCAGAATCTCGTGGTTTAAGCCTGAGTGCAGGAAGTGTCCCACGTTAAGCCAGCTGCACCCCCCGCTGTTGTATTTGCATACCACTTTTGTATGTAATTGTAGCTGCCCTGAGTTTATGAGAAGCTGTGCCCAGATGGGGAGCCAGTCCCGGTCTGAGTGAGCTGCGTCGAGTATCCTGCCTTACTCGAGCGATTTCGCGCAGACCTGGCCGAGTTCCGGGTTGTGTCCCAGTGAGAGAGCCCGGCGTTCTTCACGGATCAGTGCCTGGGCCCCACAGTAGTGCGAAATGCTGGAATGTGCGCTCTGTTCAAACTTCGAAGCTGGGTTTGCACCATGATTGCTGGTGAAACTGCCATTTTTCTGACTGCTAGGAAAATGCGGAAAGGAGTTACTCCCATGAGGAGTTCTGAAGTACGACATGTATGTGTGTCTGTGTGGCGTGGGGTTTTTAAAGCATCTTTCTGTGTTTGTCTGCACTTCTACTCACCATTTTGATCTAGAAATGGACTCTGGGCTGCAGTGATCTCTGTTGGTTTTACGTTATATCCAGTGGAGATCCAATGGGTCAACAGACTCAATGGAAGGTCTCGTCGGTCCAGACTTTAGCACGCAGCTGCGCTGCGATTGCGTTTGTCTTGAATCCCAGGTAAATGCTGCATTGCTCCCTCTGTGCTTAAATTAAATTATTCATAGGTACTAATCTGCATTTTACAGTATGCAATATTTACTAGTATTTAAAGGTAACCTCTTTCCCTCTCATTTAGATACCCAATAGGTGGTAACTGAAAAAATTGTAATTGGAATATCTAAGCAGTGTGTCGTAGGGCTTTCGGTAATATTGTTAAATTTTAACGTATCGGTTGCTCTGCTCGTTTATGCCATACAGTGGATTTTTTTAGAAAAAAAAATTCCCAGAAATCCTCTTTCTTTCGGCAGCTCGCTCTTCCTGCAGTAAAAATGTGCGATGAACACATCGAGGGTTTACAACTTGGTACTGGTTTGAAATGTGGGACGAACGATTTTGGAGTTGACTTCCAGCGGAAGCCAACTTACTTCTGGCTCGAGCCCCTGAGGACCGCTGGCATTTTCCGGAAGTCTTGTTTGTCCGTCAGTCAGCATTTGATAATCCACCTGCACTCCGCGTCTGTTCCGATGGTGCTTTAGCTCCGGAGGAATTTCGTCATGCCTGAGGTTTAAAATGATTCTTGGCATTTAGGGGCCCACAAGGCACCTCCGGATCAGGGGATGAAGCTCTTAGATTTGGTCGGTTTGTCTTCATTTAAAACTGGTTAAATGAACAGTTCGGGTTGCATAAACATCACAACCAGGCTTCTGAATGAAGACGACAGCCTCCCTTTCACGCCTCTGGAGGTTTCTGTCCACTTCCCGTCGCCTTAGCAAAGCCCATTATGAGCCGAAACCCTGCAGTGTTGCCTTAAAGGACTGTATCTTCATGCAGGAGCGGAGGGAGGCTTGTTAAAATTCTCAGGAATTTAAACACTCTGTAGGGATTCTGTCAGCGAAGGAACCTGACTTGTGAGAAATGGTCTCCTTCACTGAGTACCGCTGCAGGGTCTGTGGCGGTAGCAGCTGTTTCTGAAGCGACACATGGAGTAGCCGAGCCTGAGATACTTCAGCGCGTTTTGGGATTTATGCAATAGGCGCTGGCTTCCTGGCCCGGGTCCGTTAAATTCTGTCGGAGGATCATCGCATTTCCTTGACTGCTTGCTTTGAGTACCTTTAAACGTCTACTTCTGAAGGATACCACTCTGGGTTTTCATCCATCTTTGATCCAACTCTCACTGCTTTGCACTGTTTGCTGCCCCTCAGTTTTCATAGCTACAGTATGAAATTCCCTTTTTGGGTTAGGGATTGTTTTTAGTAATGATTTTACCCCCCCTCCCCCTATGGACCCCCACCCATTCCTCAAGCTTTTAAAAAAATAACCTTCCCTGTTTTAGCAACTGAAGTCAGATGAGCAGCCGCTTAAATGAAGCCGGAGGCTCCAGGCTCAGCGCTTTTAATCGGCAGCGTTGCCGTCAAGCCGGAATCCGCAGCAAGCCGACGTTCCGGCGTGTGGCTGGAGTCAAATGACAAATCAGATGGACAAGAACTTTCCAGGATGCAGAAGCAGCACGTTCATTCTCAGTCTCCCATGTTAAACTTTTGCACTGACCCCAAACTGCTCGGTTTGTATTCTTGCTTTATATATTTGCATATTTACATACTCCTGACCTACAGATGAATTCCTTTGTGGAAATGACCCTCCATGGATGACCTTCTACCCCGGGGCTTTGTTGATTTGCCCAAAATGGCTCAAGTGCTGCCAACATGCACAATCCCAGGGGGGGGGGTGGTGGGGGGGTCGGAGTCCTATCTTCAGGACCAGTCTTGTACTGTGAAATCTGCTGTGTGCCTCATCAGTTTGCAATAACTGTTCCAAATTAATCTCTGCCCTGTCTTAATCCCCGAAGCCCAAATATTACTGCCAAGTACGAGTGTGAAGGCTTGACGTTTAAACCCTTTTATCATATTGGGGGGGGGGGAGAAATGATTCTGGGACTGTGCTTATTGGTGTGTTTGTATGTGCATGGAAGTTCAATGAATGTTGGGGAAATGTTAATTTTTTTTGTGTGAAGTGTATATAGAATTGAAATTGTTTTAATAAAAATGTAATTTAGCTTTGTATTGTCTGAGCGACTGCTGGTGTTCGTCTGATCAGCCGACCCCCCCCCCCCCCTTCCTGCTGGCTTTAGCAAGCCAGTTAATCAGTTGTGTGTGTTGGCAGGTTTTTTTATTGTTTTTAATTGGTTAGTGATGGAAACCTTTTAAAACTGATTCCACCCTCCTCTCTCGAGACACCTCCCTAACAACCGGATTCTCTCCCTCACTATCTATACATGGATCTTGTCCTAATTTATAGGTTTGTATTTCAAATTTGTACTTCAACTGCTGCTGTTCACCCTTTTCTTCTATGGTCTCGCCTTTTAGTCTCCCAAACCGTATCCTTACCTAACTTTGTTTACCTCAAGGCTCCAGCCCAGAAGGTCCCACACACATGGCTGACAATCACTGCTTTCTTCAAGCAGAAGGTCCAGGCAGGTGCCAGCAGCACGATGTGCGTAGGACACTCGTGAACCAATTTTATTACTTGGTCAGACTTTTCCCATTCCTGACGTTTGGGATTCGTGTGTTTTTAAGGCGTTCTGCCTCTGGATTGCGCTGCAGGTTGTAAGGCATGTTGGTACATCTCACCGTGGGCTTGGAGTTAAACATCTCACACAGCAGGTCGCGTCGCCTCCTCTCCCTGGTGGATTAAACCTAAACCAGTACAGATCAGCTGGAGGATTTTCTTGAACCTGCCCCCCTCTGCTCCTGATCATCTGGTTTGGCCCCCTTCGTTCCTAACTTCCAGAAGGTGCTTGACCGGAGTACCTCTTCTGTCGTGTTAAGAGCCAGCCCAGACACCATTGAATGTCAGCTGACTTGTTGGTGCCGTCCTCCTATAGCCAGCTTGTGTGTGAAATCTCTCCCGTTACCTTAGTGATCTCATAACACACCCTTGATAACGCAGCTCTTTGCGTGTGTTTCAAGCGAGAAGGCCGGCGTTGCTTCTTCTGCAGAAGCATTTCATGAAGCTTTCTGTAGTATCCCGCAGCTCGATGCAGTTCCCACTTGTGCCACCGAGTGGAGCTCGCATCCAAAGAAACGTGGCAGATTCCTGCACCGCCGTGCACATGCCGGCCCTTAAAGGTCAGCCGTACCCAGAGGGCGATGTGGACCCGGAACGGTCCCAAAGTGGGCAGAACTGGCATTAACTTGTAAGTAGGTGCGTGACCCAGTATAAATAATGCAGTGTGATTTCTACTGTATTTATTTAGCAGATGCTTTTACCCAAAGTGATATGCAGTTGAAGAGGGTGAGTAGGTCAGTGAGTCCCTGGACCAATCTGAGGTTTAGGGTCTAATGGTGCAGTGACTCCGGCATCCCTGGGATTTGTTCTGGCACGATATCCTAACCCTCTGGGCCGCATGCTGCTCCTACAGCCGTATTGTGTTCCGAAGCACTGCTTCCTCCGTGGTGTGTGTGTATGGAGCTCCTTATCCTGGAGGTGTCGCGTCCTTCAGATAATCAGTGCTTTGGTGGTATTAGGCTGTATACTGTCTGCATTGTTACTGGTGCAGTGATTTATTTATTTTTTTCTTCCTTAGCTAGCAGATCTGTTGTGTAATAAACCTAAAATAGCTACATTTGCAAACCCTACAAATTTTTTACAAGGCAAGTGTTTCATACATGTAAATGCATGTGCAGACTTGTCTTGCGTTGAAAATCTCACGCCAGCCAGCTGACGGCAGTTGGCAGCGCTGTTGCCGCATGGATTATCTTGGTTCTGTGCTGCCAGCAAGGATCCTGCATCTTCGTCGACTCCCGTTGGTGGTTAATTATGGGGCGTGGCCTGAAACATCGTCCGGGCGACGGCCATGATCGATTGGCAATATCTGGGTGGTGTGGGCCTGCATGTGAACACAAGCCCTCTGCGTGGAGGTGGAGTCGAAACCCAGATGTGACCCAGCACCGTTGTCTCCTGGGTCCTGAGAAGGTTTGCAGGAACTAAACAAAGGTGAATGTTCAGCTTGTCCGTTTCCCTGGTACTCTTGTGTTCATATATATACACAAGTCAAAAGGTTTTGCACACAGTGTTCTTGCATTTGCATGTTACTCACTTAACGTTGACTGAAAATACTCGATATTCTTTGCTAACAAATTTCCAATATGGTCACCGTTTTGAGTACCTTTTTTAGCAAGAAAATGTTGTATCTTTAACTAACCAAAGTAACCTCCTCTAGCAGTTATGACAGCAGAGAGATTTCTTGGCATTTTCTGCAAGAGGCATTAAACGCTGCTGAAACACTAAGTAGTGCATTTAAAGTTAAAGGGCAGCCTAGATTTTCACTTACGCCACACAACCAGTTAATAGGATCAGTCATGTGCTCTTTCCAAAGGAAACATTTCCATTTATAGTTCACTCAACTTTCCATTGCTTAACAAGAATAAGGCCTGTAGTTTATGAAATAAATGGAAAAGTGGTAACCTGTGATGTGCAAAAACCTTTTGATGTTAGTGTGTGAGAGAGAGAATTTGCTGGGGTGTTAACCGCCATGCTTGAAGCTCTGCGTAACTTCCTTAAACCTCTTGCATGTGGTTTGAACCCCTTGTCCTCACTCTCACACTCTCCCCCCCCCCACTCCAGTTGGGCTCTGCTCTGAGTAATAATGTAGGGTGTAAATGGCCACTGCTGCGTAATAACACTGCGATGTGCAGGTTTCTGCTCAGGCTGTTTGGGGAACATGTTGATGTAGGTGTTCGGCCATTTGGAAGATGCCAGTGTGGTTCTTCCCCGCCTGACAGTGTATCCTTTCTCTGACCCTCTGCAGGACTGGAGATGCCGTTTATACAGGTTTCTCTGTCTACTGGAGGACTTCAGGTTGACAACGTTGCTTAAGGGAGTGAAGCAGTCAGCCTTGGGGAAATTTGAGGTTTCAAAGTTCATGCTCATCCTCAGCCCTTCTTTCGGGTTGATATTGCTGAATGTGCTTATGTGTCGAAAGGGATCTTTAAAAAGCCCTCTGGTTTGCTTTGTTTGAACATCTGAAATAGCTCTGGTTGTAGGGTCACAATGTGGGCTCTAGGTGGCAGTGTTGATGCACTGGAGTCGCTGCGCACGGCACTCGCACAAACGGTTAATGATTTGAGAGAGAATTTCTTGATATTTTACAGCTCATCTGAACTGGATGATGTCAGACTTTTTAAACAGCGGGGAAGTTTTATTGCTGACAAGGGGAGAAGCTGCTCTTGCCCAGGGCAGGTGCACAGATCCAGGCAGAAGGTCCGGAGCACCTCAGAAGATCCGCGGCATGGATCCCATGCAGCGTTAACGCTGAGTTGGCTGATTAGCTGCCTCTTTATTTTTTTTTTGCAGTTTTTAACTTAATCTAGAGAGTTGTGTTGGATGCGTGTAATGCCACATGCTTGATGGATGCAGATGTACACAGTGGGCTTTAGCACTGGCCCTGTCGGGCGATAATGACCATACGACAGCTTGGAGGCAGCTGCTGTGCTGATTGGCGGCCACAAGTACAATAGGAGCCCAGCGGTCAGCGTAACGCGGCGCTTCCACTGTCTGCCCATAGATGCCGCTGTTTCACTAAAAGAAACCGCTTCTGCTGAACTTAACCTATTTCCCTACTTTTCCTGGCAGGAATAAAAAAAAAAGTCAATATCAAGCATGTGGAATATTTCCTGGTTATTTGCTAGTGTTTAATGTTTTCCACGGGTGGTGTGTCGCATATGCGTTTGGCTGTCAGATGTAAAACACTTATTAAATTGAAGTTTATGCTTGAAATACGCAGCAGATGCTAAAATGGGCTGAATTAGAGTTTTGTCTTGGAGCTGCTCTCTCCCAGCTTTTCGTTATAAATGTATAACTCTCCCCTTTTCCACGCTGGCCGCGTTTCTGCCCGTGTGCCTTTGATACTGCAGGGGCGGCCGGCTTTGCATTCCCGGCTCTCCTGATTCCTGGGTATCTGTGTAGTACTGGCTGAGGAGCTTCATTGAGAACGACTCTCGCATTAAGGGAGTGGCTTGAACTCGCGCAGGCGTACATCTCGCCTATACGTGGCGGCTCATTCATAAAAACGGTTAACCGGCTGGATCCGATTGGCCGAGGACTGGTGAGGCGAAGCCGCGTGGGATGGAGGGCCGGCCAATCGGAGGCAGCGCAGCAGCCGCCGCCTTTCCCGAGCCGGTCTGCCTCCCGGCTCTTCGGAGCGTCTCTGGGAAGCGGGAGATGGGAGCGAGCGACCTCGTCGCCACTGGATGGAGAGAGGTGGAGGTGGGAGGAGGTTGCAGGGACGACCCCCCACTCGCGGGGAGGCGAGCTCTGACTGGCCGCTGCCTGCTGAGAGGGCTGGATGTGTTGATGGCCGCGCCTGTGCTGCGATGGGGGTGGGGGGGTGATCTCTCTCTAGCTCCAGGTCCGTATCGGCCATGTTGGGGGGGGGGGGGTGCATTCCTCCATTCGGTGACTCGCTGCTCACCAGGACGTGCTGCTTCTCCTTGGGTTGTGGAGTCGGTAACCTGCTTCCAGCTCAGGCCGCCGGTTCCTGCCGCCGTGCACCGCTGACAGGCTCTGAAAAGGCCGCATCGCCAGCCATAAACTATCACCCCCCCCCCCCCCCCCTCTACTCTCGGACACTGATCACGGTTTGGAACTCATGAGTCAGTCTGGTGGACGTCCCACTTTGAGGTTTGTGTCACTGGATGTTCTGGCCTTGGACCGAGGGTTATGGGGGGAGCTAAGAAGAGGGGGTATGTTAGTGGTAACCAACCTTCCTCTCTACTCACAAGTTAATGCTATTAGTGGTTTGTTCGTGGCTGTGATTAACAGTAAGCTAATATGTGATTAATTCCCCGTCTACCAAATGCTACTGAAACAGTTATGTCACTCTGATTTGACTTTTTCCTTTGGGTTTATTTGTTAGTAAAATAATGAATATTTGCCACTTTACTGTGGCTATAAATTGGGGGGGTGGGTAGCCTCTAATGGGACTGGTTAATATTGCGGCCCGATCTGGCAGCGTTCCCCTGATGTTTCGAGGGCATGGATGCTCTAGCGCTGATATGGTGGTGAGCTCTTATGATGGGGTGGAGTGGGGGGAGCTACCTGTTTATAGTTCCCACCAAACTCCCAGGCATCTTGAAGCCTGGTCAGCTGACGTCAGCCTGGTTTTCAGCTGCTTCTTGCTGAGTGTTCCTGCGCACCCCTCTTCCTGAGCTATGACTGTCCCTGACTTCATGTCACCTGGTCTCTTCGCTCCTCCGAGGCCGACTCTAGGCCTGGCTGGCGGCTGCGGTCCCTAGCGGCTGGGTGACGGTGGCTACAGCAGCCACACACACACACACACACACACACACACACACACACACACACACACACGCACCTCAGGACTTTCTCTATGGTAATATCACTGCTGACACTCACCCAGAGCAGCTCACACTGCCGAACTGTAATCTGTTTACACAGATATTTTACCAGTCCAGGCGTAACGGAATCTGCAGCTTTGCCCTCCAGGTTTCAGAACTTGCTGCAGGTTCAAATCATCAAGCCGTAGAAACATCTGCTCCCCCATCACCCTCCCCCCCCCCCTTCCTGGAGTAAAGCCGCTCTGCATATAAGGAGGTATGGCCACCCCACTCTGTTCCAGGGGCATTCTGGGTAAGCCTGGGCCACATCGTTGTGGCCGCCCCGTCGCTGGTATTTATGGTTCCCATGATGAGACCCAACACCCAGCAGAAGGCCTTGTCATTGATCTTGCTCCACCCGCTTCCAGCTCTCGGCAAATTAATTTCCCCGTAAAGCCACTTCGCGTCAAACGAGGCTCGCACTGCATCTTTATGTCCCCGGGGGTGTCGAGGCGGGGGGGGGGGGGGGGGTCCTCTAATGGAGGAAAGGCAAATGCATCGTGGCACAGAGATGTGAGCACTTACCACCACAGTGCCGTCCTCCGTACAGAGTCACTTGAGGATTAGGGATGTACAGACGCAGCAGTGGCTGAGAAGCGGGCAATCAGAGACTGTCAGCACCGTTGGAGCCCCACCTCCCCCTGGTGAGCAGGGCATGTTACTGCAACCAAAATCCACTGGGCGTGATGACGGAGAGGAGCTGGTTTTGCTGAGATGTGGACGGAAGAGCTGATGTTGGGCTCTGGTGGGGGGTGGGGGGGTGTAAACACTGTGCCTTATCAGCTTACCACTGCTGATTTGAACCATAACAGAAGCAGTCACTTGCTTTGGGTAGGAGGGGGGGCAAACCCATCAGTCTGCCCTGGTGCCCAGAAAGAGTCCAGCCCCCACCCCCTTTACTTTGCATGTCATCACAAACATGTCCCCCCTGACAGCCCCTTCTGTCTTGAGCCAAGCAAGTATAGCCCACATAAACACAGAAAACTGATCAAGGGTGTGGATTTATACCACGAATGTGCCTGGGGAGCCCTGAGGAGGTACCCCCCAGGTGGGGTAAATCGGCAGGAGCGTCCTGGTTTAGCGTCATGCTATACTAACAGGGTAGAAAGTGAACCAAGTCATTCTACATCATCAGGCGGCGTGTAACATGCATTTTTAAAGCGGATTGTTTACACACGTGTGTGATGTTATGGAGAGCGGCGGCCGTTTTGTAGCGTGTCTGCTTCATGAGTGCGGAGACGGGGCTGAGCCAGAGGCTCGTTAGCGCATCAAGCTAGGAGGCGCTAAGCTGCCCCTCCGCCTACACTGAGTCAGCATCCTCTCAGGATTCAGCTCAAGTCAGCAACTGTTATCTGTACAGTTGGCCTGTCGGGGATCAGCCGGGAGGCCGGTGTCGGTTGTCTTGCCGTAGGGCGACGTGTGCCATCTGTGCTTTTGAGCAGCAGCAGTGCACCATGGGATACGGGCCTGTTTTCCTCCCTCTCTGTAATGGTCCAGTGGCAGCGTGGGGTCCGGCCTCTGTGTGGGTATCGTTTCCAGCTGTGCCCAGGCCTAATGAGCCTGCGTGGAAACCTGGCTTATCTGGACGACCCCCCCCTCTAGGGGCAGAATATCCCCCCCACCGCCAACGCAGGTCGGGGACACATGGCCAGCCGGTGTAATTTTACAATTTGTCTGACACAGCCTGTCACCGAGACGCTGCACATGTGCTCCCCGCAAGAGGGAAGTACTGACTATGACAGATTGCAGGGGCAGTTCAGGACCCCCCCTTCCCCCCCCCCCCCCCCCCCCTTGCTTTTTGTGTCTGCCGTGAACATGGCTTACATCCCATAACAGCACATACTGGTTGAGGAGGAACATCACTGTCAGAGTCTGAAATAGTGCGTTCCTTTGCTGCAGCTGGGCGTGTGTGTGCGTGCACTCCTGATGGGAAGAGCACCTCCCTCAGGACTAAGGGTGTAATTTCATACAAAATTCATGGTTCGGTACAAATATCGGTTTTGGTTTCGTGGTTTGGTGCAATTTCAGTACAGCAGGGAAAACAATTTGTTCTGAAATGATTAATTCTGCCAACAGAATTAGGGGCAGTTATAGCCAAAGGCAGATGTGCTGTGGTCTGTCTGAATAAGAGAACCTAAGAGATGATTATTTACGTATTGCAAAAACATGCATTTTTGTAAAATAAAGTATAATATCGCAACATCATATTGAGCTAAATCATGCGTGTTCTAAATGTCTGTAGTGATAAATGCTCTTATTGCCTGTAGTTCTTTTTCAGCCCGGTCTACATCTCCTGCTAGAAGTCCCTTTAAACGCCTGAAGGAGGCTGGCTTACAGAGGGCCATTGCCTTTCTCCGGTTCTACACACAAACAGATGATGTCTTTAATGACTTGGCATGTTTGGCTGGCGGTTCGAACATATCTGAGCTCGTTATAATGCAGCTGACAGTCATGGTTTTATCAGCTGCTCTCTCTCCAGTACTGGTGTAATTTACTGGGAAACCAGAATGTCCCCGAACCGCCGATTTTTATAACTGACTGTAACCAGCATTAACCGTAATCAACTCACAACCACAATTAGCAGAATGCTTTCCATGTTGAATGTCTCCTTGTCAATTTAGGTTTGTTAGATTGTGTGTCTGGTACGCATGATGAAACCAATCATGTACTCAAGGATACACAATCAATTCATGTACCGATATAATCCTACTCAGTCAGTGGGGGTTACTGGGGAGTTTTTTTCTTCTTGCTGGACCTTCAACTTATGATTATTTTAGTGAGATTCTGAGCTGCCTTGGGTAGAACTTCATCTAAACAGCTAAACTGTGACCTTTCCCCCTGTTTGTCTTGGTCTGGTTGCTTCCACAGACCAGCATGCAAATCAAAACAAAATGTCTTGAAAACATGGTGGCGTACGCTTGTGGTCTCGCCCTGTTGTGCAAGTGCTCAGCCCATCCCGCATGCCGTTTGTTTTCCTGGCCCCGGGCCCCGGGCCCCCGGTCTCTGTCACTGTCCTGCGCTCACGCTATCAATCAGAGTTATTTGTAGGATTTGCTGAAAAACAGCTTGCAGCAAACGGGGAATTTCTGTGCCGTGTCCCGCGTGCCCAGTGCTGGGCTGCACGCGGATAGGAAACACAGAGAGCACTGCCCAGGAATGTAGCGCGGATCTGGCCAGTCCTGGAGATGTTGTAATACCCGGGAGCTGGGGGGGGGGGGGCAGGAACACACAGGCAGGGGGATCAGGTGGCAGTCAGCAGTCTGGAGCCATGTTTACTCACTGTGTCTAACTGTCGAATGCATTTCAGATCACACCGTTTGTTCAAAATCGCATTGTTTCCCCTGTAAATTCCGTTCAGTAGTTTGTGATTAAAGCGTCACCCCTTCAGGTGTTCATGGCTGTTGTACCTGTAGGCTGGTTCTCTTAGGGAGCTGGAGATGAACCGGTTGTGGAGAATGCAGAGGTTAAAGCCCTATGTGTGAGATTACCCAGCTGTCTGTGTGTTTGGGGTGGGGGGTGGGGGGTCGTGTGTGTTAATCCACATTCGCCTTGAGTGTGCACGGTCCACAGCCGAACTGAGCGATTTCTCTAGTGACGGGCTGACCCGAGCCCGCGTGGAATTTTCTAGATTGTGTGCACGCTCCATTACATAGTAGTGCATGCAAATCTCAAATGTTTGGTGAGCCAGGGGCCCCTTTATGTAGGAATAAATGTGGCGTGGGACATTTGAATTCAATTTGCATAAGTACTCTAAAGGCAGTTTGCAATGCCAAGAGGCTAAAATTACAGGTTTTCAGTTCTGCTCGATTTGCATCTTATTTGCATGGGAGCTGCATGTCTAGGGACAAGGGTTACGTGACCCTAATTGCTTTCATTTCTGCAGACTGAGAGCGACTCCCAATTATTATTAATTAAATTATGTAAATCTTGACATGGTTGTAAATATATTTTATGATATCGGGTGAACAAGGACATGCGGTACTTCCAGGAGGTGACCTCGGCGTTTGTGGACTGGCCACGTCGGGCAGTTTTCCGAGGCACCGGGTGTGATCCTCTCGTGATCTACAGCGACGTCTCGTTAGAGTCGCTGCACACCTTATCAGTTAATAAGATTAGCTTCTGCTGGATGGCTATTAATGTGATTTGTTGTGCCATCGCTGCCTCGCACATTAGATCTCCGGAAGATGGATGGAGTTGCTTTGTCATACTCGGGGGAGTGGGTTCATCCCCTCTTCTAAGGCTCATTTATAGTAGTTCCCAGGGCCGGGAGATGTTCTGGAAGATCTTTGGCCGGAGGAAGCCACTCTAGATGTTGGTTGATTATTATTTTATTTTTTTTACTGGGAAAACATCTCCCTGGTCTATATGCTATGTTTGTTTGTGATGTTCAAAGCCTCGTTCCGCTGGCTTTGCCTATGGAAACCCAGCCCCCCTTCAGATGATTCCGAAACCCATCATCACAGACACCGACATAACCACAGACTCGCAGTGTCCTTGCATGTTCAGCCTGCTTGCCGGCTAAGGGGGACTAAGCCCTAAATATACATCAGAGTGCTTTAAACTTTCACTCTTAAGCAGGTGTTGGGACATTTGACTCTGTGGTGAATGACAAAGCAGGCCTCACGCCGGCCGACCGATCCGGTTACGTCAGGCTGTGCAGTACAGCAGACCATGGAAATCCTGGCAGTGCCCTAACTGAACCCGTCGCTCTTCAGCGCTTCACTATTTTGATTGCGCTGCCTCCCTGACAGACTCCTGTTCCGTCTGGGACGGCGTCCCCTTTCTCACCTCTCCCAGTAATTAAATAGCAGAGCGCTTCTCCTGACTCAAGGTCCCTCGTTCTGAAGGTGAGCCCCAGTGTAGCTCGTTTGACGCCCCGTAGTACTGCCCCCTGGTGGCTATCAGGTACCCTACACTTTCTCAGCCGGTATGAGGGGTCCACAGACCACCTGCTGGTAACACAATCCGGCGAGGGCCTTATTAATTACACCCTGACCGGTCACTTGTGTCCACCTACCCTGTCACCGCTGAGTTGACAGCCCTCCCTTGTCCTGCACGCGTGGGGGAGGGGGCTGACTGACCCGAGAGTCAGGGGTTTGTTTTTCTTAAGGGCATCCGTGGGGTATGTCAACAGACTGGTAGCAGCTCCTGGCCTGTCGCATAAGTATGAAGGGGAAACGGTATGTTCTGAACGCGGAGCAGCAAGGTGACCACCGCTCCAGCTGTGCAACCTGACCTGGAACCTTTCATGCCACGTCCAGTGACCGCAGAGCTGCCTACACTCTACCCAGCAGGGGGCGCTGAGTGGCTCAGCAGGTTAGGATGCTGTGCCTGTGATTAGAAGGTCACCAGTTCAAATCCCAGGGTCGGTAGAATGATCTGACTGTTGGGCCCTTGACCAAAGCCAGTAAACCCCAGTTGCTCCGGGCCTCGTCTGACCCTGCTGTCCTAAACGAGCCGCATCGATTTCGATAAATAAATAAAATGGAACAATGTAGGTGACTCATACTTTACAGCAGATGATCGCAGCCTTTGGGTTTCTGGTTGGGTTGGTTAATTTCTTAATATATTTTCAGTTTTTTTATGACACTCGTGTGTGTCCTCTTTGCAAAAAAATCATGGCAACGATTAAATTTAAATATTTTTTTTGTATGACAGACTGGACTGCAGACACCCAAGAGGTTGGGAACCTGAACTTTACAGGACAGAACCCTCACCGGTTACTAAGGAGAGCAAACTATCTTCTGTGGGGAACAGAACGAGCTGGCGGAGTTGCTATGCGGTGATGATCGGAGGGGGCGCGACCCGCTCACTCACTGCGGCCTTCATTTGGCGCCGCTGTCAATTAGCTACGGAGACGGCAAACAGTGAGCGAGACCTTTCCTCACTCTGGCCGGACTGGTGCTGGTGGGCGACACCTGGTCCACTTATGTAACCCGTCTCCTGTTTACAGGGCGGGCGGGCAGGTGCACCTTTCGGGCGAATCAATCGAGGCTGAGAATCGAGCTGTCACCGTACGGCAAATAAAGACTTAATCAGCCGCGTAACCCTGACACCAGCTGCCGACGCCTTTAATGGCTTCCAAATGCTGTTCAGTTATTTGTCAATGTTACTGACTCCAGTTTTGCCGTCGCATGTTTGAACATCTAACCCCGTCGTCACGGCGATATCAAAAATGCTAACAACGTTATCGTCCAAAGTAAACGATTCAGTTGGCAGGACCCCAAGAATATTTTTTTTTTTTTTTAGGAAGCAGGTGGCTTGTCCTTGTCTGAAACCTAGAGGTGTAAAGTTTACCACGTATTCCCCACGATTGTTATGAATCCTGCCCCCGTCCTGCGTGAGGGTGATTAAAGCTAGCGTCAAATTAATTAACCTCTTTATCACTGTGGACAGATCGGCCCCCTGTCTGCCGTTACATCAGTGCGTGAAGCTGTTTGTGACGGTTTGAGGTGACCCGTGTCTGAATGGTGAGCTGCGTCAGGTCTGCCGAAGCGGTGAAATCAAGAGCTGCTGGGTGATGTTTCCAGCAGCAGATTCAGCACCAAACTCCCTGCACCTCCATCAGCGTTTATCGAAGCAGGATCTTCTTGGTGACCATTTCCTCCAGCCTTGGAAAAAGTTTTTTTTTAGAAACTTATTTTGCTTATTTTTTATATATATATATTTTTTTTAATGGTCAGTGTTGGATAAGTCTCCGTTTACACAGATGAGCAAACATTTATTCACTGGTTATGGGTTATTAAAACATTCGGTAACAGAAGGTGCATTCCGAGCTCGGTGATTCGCCAATATTACGCTCCTTGATGTGGAGGACTGACTGTACGGTCGACCTTGATGACTTAGCTGAGAATGTGACTTTAAAAAGGGCAAATCGTACCCTGGTGTAATGCTGCGTTTCTGTTTTCAGTAAGAGACGTCGGCAGGGAGAAACCATGAAAATTTCCTGAAAATAGAGTAACACGGCGCCCCCTTCAGGTTGGCTGCCGTCCTGAATCTGGGCACCGGATTCCCTACTTTCTCGCAATACGTCCAGTTCACACTGAGTCACCTATTGGCCGTATTGGTGTCAATGACCCACAGCTTAAAGAACAGACACTTTCGTGGTCACTGTGCTGTAAATGTTCCCTTTGAAGGTCAGAGTGAGTGTGAGACTGGTAATGAGTTAATGGGGTCATAAGAGTATCATTAGTGGGTGTTGGACTGCGGCCTTGTTTCGTGAGACCCTTGGGATTGGGGGGGAGGGCTGGGCGGTTCTGCTCCCCAGCTGCTGTACGGTCCCTGGTTTTCGCATCGCTTGGCGGCTCCCGTATGTGTTTGGAGGTGTAGGATGCCCCCCCCACACTGCATCAGTGTGAAAGCAGACACCCGGGGGGCCCCTCGGGAGGCTGGCAGGTTCCTGGAGGCTGGCTGCCCTCGAGGATGCCCCCCCCGACCCCCCCCCCCCCGGCAGTTTCCTCTGGCTCTCACTCCTCCTCCTCCTCCTCCTCCTCCTCCTCCTCTGGACTTGCTTTACTCGCACGATACTTCCAGGTTCACCATACGGTTCATTGCTAGAAGGTTCTGTTACTGATCATTCCCGTTTTTAAGAGTTTCCTTTTCATGGCTTTTCCTGTCCGGCATCCAACTGATACAGACGAAGGGCATGAATCAGATGATCACACATCATTCTCTGTCTCGGTGGGGGTGGGATCTGGCAGGGAGAGAAGGGTCAGAATTTAATGGGCTCGACAAAGTGACACGGTTCAGCTGATCCAACAGATACTGAGAGTCTGACCTAAGGCCTGATTAACTTGTGGAAAGTTTCAGGCTGGAGCAATAATTACTGTTTATGGTTCAGTCACTGGCCAGGAGTATGTAGAACGTTAACTACACTCCATAAAAAAAAATCCCCAGAAAACCTGAGAGTCCTTGGCAGTACCTTGTGTGTGTAAATCGTCTAGGAAAGAAGGTTCGGTACACAAGCCAAGGGGACTTTCCCAGTTAAAGGGTTTGTGTGAGGAACCTGGCCTTTGAACGGCTCACTGACCTGGTCCTTCCTGGTGCCTGCCGGCTCTATGACGCTGGTCACATGTGCAAAAGCCTCCAATCACATAACTAGGAAGGGCTCCACTGTTGAAGGGGAACATAAACAGCACTCCGTACCTCATAGGTCAGGCTGTGCTGAAATACATAACAATAACAGTGCACAGCGATACGAGGGTCGGCCTGACCGCTACCCCTGTTCATCAACAAACAGAACTGACCCTAAACTGTAGCTGTAATACTTAGAATCAACAACCTCCAGAACCCCCCCCCTCCCCCGCCCAGACTGAACTGACTCTCCAAGGTAAACAGAAAGCCCCCCCCCCCCCCCCCCCCGAAAGGGTCTGTACACTTTAACAATCAACGAATATAAAATTCAGAAGAACTCAACGTTTGGCTTCAAGGCTCTGCTGGGTATTCATGACCTAATGGCACTTTAAGGAGATGTTTTAAGCACCAAATGCCACACTTTTGAAGAGTTTAGTTCTTGTGAAATTGGAGGGAAGAGACTGTATTACCCAGCAGCCTCTGTTTGTACATGTTTGTACAAGGCTTCCAGCAGGTAAGTCTCATGGGATCGTTGTTTACAAGCAAACATTTTAAGTAAACGGGCCTTGCGGTGCGTTTGAGTGTACATCCTCTCGAAGGTGAGCTCAGCTGCAGTTTAGCCTGGTTACTTCTCTGCTTCGTTATGATTACCTGTCTCGTTTGCATTTGGGTCGAAGGTCATCTACGCGTCCTGAAAATGAAGGTGCCCCATCATCTTTGGACTCGCCTTTGATTTCCTGCCCCTGTCTGGAATGTCCATCACCTGTCGCTGGGGTGTGTGTGGTCCCTTCGTGTCCCCATTTTGAAAACGAGGGCATCGGCTGTTTAGTGAGATATGCATGTAAACATTGAGTCTCTTCCTGCCGATGACTTGACCCTGTTTGGTTTGATCGATCACCAGCCATAACAACGATGCTTCCTGTGCCGTGTTTGTGCTGGAACTAGTTCTACACTTTTAATATTTGTATGATCTTCAGACGGCAGCATCAGCACCCAGTCGTCTTGCCAATCAGATGTTTTTGCTGGAGCCGTTGCAGTGCGACCTCACTGTTTTTGATGCAGAGTTAGTCATAGGACTTTCCCGCAGCTGTTTGCCTGCATCTTCGCTGCCTCTCAGTGTCACTAAACAACGGCCGTGCCCCCCCCCCCCGGCCCCCGCAGTTTGGCTGCTATTTTCCTCAGTCCCTCTGTGTGGTTTCTGCTCACTGTAAACACTGCTGAGGGAGATGACGAAAACATCTCTGACTCATTTGAGGTGCCTGTTCTCTGTTCCTCTCCATCTGATTCCTGTTTTATAGTGGCTGTGGACTTTTGTCTCTGAGCTTGGCATATAAATACATGTTAATGGATTGTCATTTGATTAGTCTTCAGGCTGCCTTTAGCTTCCAGGACTGTTGTTTGTGTAACTGTACACTGGTCAGAATGCAGTTGTCCTTTGTCCTGTATTTTTATGCGTTTTGGGAGCCCGGGGGGGCTTTCCCATCCTCTTGGGGCGTCACGAGAACCTCATGAGGCACGAGAGCGTCTGGACGTCTCAGTGAGGCCGTGCCGTTGACGGCAGGTGAAAACATGGTGGCCTGTAAGCTGAGGACTGAGGAGATGATCTCATGGATGCCACGTCTGACATCGGGTTTGCCAACGAGTGGAACCTGCAAGAGATGGCATCTCATCGCCTGCTCCCCCTGTGGGTGATTCTCAATGGGTGGGTGGGTGTTAAAATCATCTGTCCGTCCATCATCCCTAAGCAGGGTCAGAATGAAATCTGTTCTGCATATCAGGGGATGCAAGGGGGGGACACAATGAGAGGGGTGAAGTTATCGCAAGAGATAAACAAGAAAGACAATCAATGCAGCGCTGGTCGCTGAGACAGGAACAAGTACCTTCTGGGTCTGCTGGCGTCCTGCATGCACTTTGGGACATATGTGTAAATCCCTTTTACCACATGACACACCACTCTGTTGTTGGTGTACGTCCCCCACTGCCCTCACAGTCACATTTTCCAGGTGAGTAACCTACACCACACCAGAAGCATCACACCTGGCCCTGGCCAGCCTCCTGAACACAGACGTGTCTCACAGGCCCTCACCCCAGCCTCAGGTCAAGCTATCAGGTCACATGACCTGTGTTTTCGATGACATTGACTGCGTTGTGTGTGGCTCCCACATTGGGATGTGTGCTTCTCTATTTAAGCACAGCGGGGATTCAGAACGTGATTTGGTTCTGTGTAGCTGATCCGAAATCTCGACTGAAAGAGCGCATTGAGTCAGAGCACTTGTTTCGGGGAGAGGGGATTAGAGTAATGGAAGCCTGATTAAGGTCACCATGAAATAATCCATTCCCCAGGGTGCGCTGTGATTCAAGAACGGCTCATCTGAGTGGCTCTCCGCCGCCCCCTTTCGGCACAGAATGCCGTTACAGCTTCTCCGTTGCTCATAGTGAGGAATACAGACGTCACAAAGACAAGAATAAGTGTGTCTGGGTCCTCGGTTGGGTGAGGGATGAGTCTCCTACAGAAAGGTGATCAAAAATATTTCAGTTATGTTCTGACACAAAATCTTTACTGGTGAAATTATATTGGCGTATATATTCTTCGTAAACGTAGTAGTTTGGATTATTCTTGTGAACGATCAAAGTGAAAAGAAAAAGAATTATATCTGAAGGAGAAAATGTATTTTTAATTTACAATTTTCTTTGACAATTTCCTGTCAGAGCAGGAAAGAAAGGAGGAGGGGGGGTTGCTGCCTGCCTGGCATGAGGTTGGGTGGGGGGTGGAGCGTTCCTCTCCTGGGGGGGGGGGGGGGGGGGTTGGGACGTTAGAAGGCTTCTTGGGGCAGAACGGTGGTGTTTTCATCTTCCTTGGGGTGCAGATAGAAATGAATTGGGAGCCGACTGGGAGACGGTGATTGTGATTACCCAGCCGATCTGCCGACCTCAATAGCCCCCCTCGCCCTCAGACAAATGTTGTTCTTCGGCTGCCCCCCACTAACCCTCCATGAGGCAATCAGCGCCCAGACCACCGCCCCGATGGAGACGGATCGGCCTGCTTACTCCATGCCTTGCCCAAGTGCTTTTCGAGCCTCTGAATGAAAATCTTGTTTGGTTGCTAGGCTACAAATCTGCACAGATTTTGGCGGTTCGAGGACGAGCGTGGGGGGGTGAAATGTTGACAGAAGTAAATGAATTAACCACCGGTAACATGGAGCATGTACACGGGCATGTACGGCACGGCTCGGAGGGCGTGGGCAACCTTGCTGAGTGGACCATGTCCATGCTGATGTGTATCTGTGTCATTTTACATCGCTTTTGCTCGACTATCTCCAGTCCGCAGAGGCAAAGATCCTAATGTGTCACCGCTGAGATGTGCTCTGTAGTCTTGCTTTGATGACCGTAAGAGCGGTTCGTTCTGCTTTTCAGGATCAGGGTAGCCAGTGTTGTTTTTCATCTTCGTTGGACCCTTGAGCCAGACCCTTAACCTTCTCCCCCAAAGTGTTCCAGGGTCCTGGATAAATGACCTGACCATGCGTTCGGACTCCAACCTTAACTCTCACTGGTATGCAGCCACAGAAAAAATTAAGGGACCACTCTATTTTTAAACATCTGCATTTTTAATTTAACCTAATTTTCATTTTACTTTAATCGTGGTTCTGCTGGCAGGGGCTGCGCTGAGCAGCAGGTTGCTTCCAGGTTCAAAACTTCTAAGACGGCAGTACACAAGAAGAAGGTGAAGCAGGAGACACTGGGAATGACCAGAGACCAGCCAGGTAAAGGGCAAAAGCGACTTTCTAATGCCAGAGATGACCATCAACTTGTATGACAGTACCCTCATGAATTGGAGGATGACATCATCCTCCAATGATGGGCTAAGCCTGTGTGCCTGTAATCAGAAGGTCGCAGGTTCAAACCCAGCCTCAGCCTGTGGGTCCTTGAGCAAGGCCCTTAACTCCCAGCTCCCTGGGCGCCGCTACGGGTGGCAGCCCTTCGCAGACAACTTCCTCTGTGAAAAAAGAGCAAGTTGTGGGAGGCGTAAAGACAATTTCCCTACGGGGATCAATAAAAGTGTCAATTATTATTATTATTATTATTATTATCAAGTGACCTTCAAAAGGAATGGGAAACATTAAGTGGTGTGAAGTGCGCTGCTAGGACAGTGTGTGTCAGGCTCCTAGAAGCAGGACTGAAGTCCCATAAAGCAAGGAAGAAGCCCTTCATTAATGCAGGGAAGAGCCAGGCTGCAAAAAAATAAAAAATATATAGAGACACACCCATAGGTTGAGAAATGAGTGAAAGAAAACGTCGTGCCGTGGTCTCTTAAAATTTTTCCCCGGCTATATATGTGTTTGTCTTACATGCAGAGAGATTTGCGAAAACAAAAAAAGAATCCTACCTACCGGCGATTGTACTTGTGCAAATGGCAAAAAGCATCATTTCATTCTTTCATTTCATATTTATCATATTTATGCTTTTCGTTTGATGGATCTCTAATTATTGTCGTTGGTATCAGTAATTGACTTGGTTATCTGTCAGAGGAAGAAGCTGACTGGGCCCAAACCAATGACTTGTATGTTATTTGGATTCTGAAGTGGCGACTGAAATCTCCGGGCAGTACTGAAGGGTGATATTGTCTGGAGGACTTGGATCTAGCTCACTGGTGTGTTTTACAGGAATTGACAGCACCCCAGCCCCCCCACAGGCTTGTAAGAGGAATCGACGACCCCCTCCCTTCCCTAGCCAGTAAAAGAATATCAGCCAGACAAATCAAGTGGGCTTCATTGTCTTAATGTCCATATAGAGGCATACAGGAGCAATACGAAACATCTCCCAGGACCACAGTGCAACGTGCAAGCAGCCAGTGACAAGGGCAGGTCATTCACAAAACTTACAGTGCGCTTCTCATCACTGAATTCTTTGCTTTGTTTGTTCTGTAGCTCCTTCAGTCCTGCTTACACCTGTACCTTGGCATTCCTGGAAGCTCGGCCTAGCTGCACTGGCGCCTGGTCGACTCCTTGCACGTGTTTGTAATGTGCTATTTGTCTCACTTGTACAGCGCTTTGCACAGAAGTGTCTGCTAAATGAAATGAAATGTTAACGTCGGACTGAACGGCAAAAGCTCCAGGTGTTAGGAGAGTTAAGATGCAGAGCCTGCCCCCTTATTGCTGAAGGAAGGATGATATCATCTCTAAAGAAAGTGAAGATGACGCTCATCTTTAGCTGAGCTGGAGAAATCAAAATAACATGGCTGAGGGGGGTGGAAGGGGCTTCTATTCAGTAAATAAATGTAGGTGCCCAATGTCTTTCACGCTTTGTTTTAAGTCATAAAGTGGGCTCTGGTGTAAGAGTAAAAATACAGTAATAATAGGGTGAGGAGCGTGACTCACTGCTGTGTCTTACAGCACAGATTTAATGCGTTTTCCCCAGGAACAGAACATTTGGTTTCCTAAGCAGGCAGAGCTTTTCACAAGTTTGGTGTGAACATTGTCGGTGGCAGCCGAGTGTCCGCACGCTGCGAGAGCGACGGCCCGCGGCCCCCCCAACTCTCGCTAAGTTCAGACTGGAGCACTTTGGTAGGTGCTGTGAATGATCAGATCTGACAAAAGACAAAACGCCCGAGGGGAGGGGGGTGGTTTGTCCTTTTATTGTGGGAGAATCGTACCCCGTCTTCAAGTCTTGATCTGCGTTTCGCTGTTCCATTTGTGAAACACGCGATGAGCCCAGTGACTGTGTTTTTATTGTTGAAAGTGGTTGTTGGTGCCAGATCGCAAACCAGTAAAATGAACAAGTGTCCCACTTCTCTGCCGACATGCCAAATATAGGGGGCTGGGGGACTGGAGGAAAACAAGCACCTACGCCGCAGTGTTCGTAAACCTTCCAGATAATTCTGAAGGCCGCTATCAGTCAAGCTGCATCAGCATTAAGTTCTCATAGCAGGAAACTGTAATCGTATCATGAAGGGCCGTGAACACACGCCACAGCAGAGCGTGCAAGCGTTTTGTAAAGAGCGTGTGTCATGTGTGTGACATGTTTGCTCCCAATCCTGTCTGGTTCAGAGGGCAAGTTGGTTAAACCCCGTTCCGTCACAAGCGGATGACCACCTGACCGGGAGCTTAACCGCATCTGCCATTTGAGGATGTAACTGGGGGCCTGAAGCCCCCAGTACAACCCATACAAATAAGTTTGTATGTCCGTGTGGGATTTTACTGTTTTTTTTTAGCTCGATTTCTCCTTCGCCTCTGTTACATGTGTGTACAGCCTTTTCAGCAAAGTATTTAGTGCTGCTGTTTAGTCCATTAGGTCAACCAGCCTATGGAGAAAACCAGTTAAAATGTAGATGTCGAACATGCTGAGGCAGAGAGGAAGACCGGGGTGGGAACATTCGACCCGGCGCAGGATCCAGGCCTGGCACATCGAGCCGGTGCCTGAAGACTGGGTTTAACTAATCCATTGTGTTTCCATGGTGATTGATCACTAGCCCCAGACTAAGAAGCACCTTAGGTAATGAGGCCCACTGACCCTGATTGGACTGTTCTATACGGCTTTAAACAGGGTCATCTGTGTAGATGTGGAGCTCTGTAGGGATTAGGAGGCATGTTTTCTCTTGTAGTTAGCTGGGGTTTTGAGGTTGGAGGTTATTTTGTCCTTCAGGTGCATTTTAATTACTATTATTATTATTTTGTTCTGTGTTTTTTCTCGTTGCTCGGTTGAGCCCTAGCCCACTCAGATAAAGTCAGAGGCTTGTGTGAAGCCTGATGATTCTGACAGCAGGATTATCATTTGGTTTAGTTGCATTTTAATTGGTCGTAACGCTTGGGTTTAGCCACATGCTAATCTGAACGCGGTCCAGCATCATACTGAGAAATGGCCTGATTAAAGTGTATACTCACTCAGCCTCAAAGCCTCTTAGCAGAAGTATGTCGCACGCCTGAGCTTATTCTGGGTTAATTCAGATCCTGGATTTCAGTTTATGTGTGAGTGTGTTAAGGTACGTGCCCTGAGTATGTTAAGGCATGAGTCATGAGAATGTTAAGGCATGAGCTGTGAGTGTAAGGCACGAGCCGTGAGTATGTTAAGGTATGAGCCGTGAGTATGTTAAGGTATGAGCCGTGAGTATGTTAAGGTACGAGCCGTGAGTATGTTAAGGTATGAGCCGTAAGCGTGTTAAGGCACGAGCCGTGAGTGTGTTAAGGACTGCTCTGGTTGCTTGTCGTGGCAGTTTAGCACCTGTTAAGAGTGAAAATGCATCTTATGGGCCCCGGAGGGCCAGCACAGAGCTGCAGTGGTTAGCATTAGCCTCATACCTCTGGACCAGGGTTCCCTGGCTCATGTGTGTGGAATTTGCATGTTCTTCCCTTGTTGTCTCCGGCAAATTGTTCAATTAACCTACGCATGTTTTTGGACTAGAGTACCCAAATTCCCAGTAGGTGTTACATGTCAAATCCAGTATGGTGCTTATCAGCTGATATCCCAGCATATCAGTTTGACAAATGCGGCCTGTTAAATTAGAGCGGGGGGAAGATAGGGTCGGCTTGGGTCAGACTCTCTGACTCTGTCCTTACAGAGAAGCTCACTGCCACGGCAGCTGCGTGATGTAAAAATGGCTTTTCTCAAGACACCTTTCAAGCGGGGCTTCTGAAATTAATGGTACCAGAATGCTTTTTTTTCCCCTTCTTCTGCTTCATTCCCCCAAGACCATTTTCAGAAGGACAGATGGGGAATTTAGATCTACCACTGCACTGGAAAGGGGGGGGAAAACTGTTGGCATTTGTCGGAGTAGGAGATTCTGCAGAGGAAGCCTTTTTTTGAATTGTATTAGAACCCCCCCTTACCTCCAAGACTGTGTGGCAGAACAGAGTTTTTCGATTTTTAGATGTCCTTAGCTGTTATCGGCATGGATGCCTTGGGGGTTGGGGGGTGCTTTGGGGGAGAGGTAATCTGGATGCTCCTGTTTCCTTTCACGCTTGGTTGGCATGCAGGCATCAGTCAGACTGCACCCCCCACTCCCCAGGGTTTCCAGCTGGTTCATCGCAGTCCCCACTAGAACTTCACATGAAAATGATTTCTATAAGGCCGTCCCCCTTCCCATCCCCCTGCCCATCACAGTGCCCGGCCCCCTGCAGGTCCCACTGTCCATCCCCCTGCCTGTCCCCAGCCTATCACAGTGCCCGTCCCACTGCAGGTCCCACTGTCCATTCCCAGCCTGTCCTCTTGCCCGTCCCCCTGCAGGTCCCCCTGCCCGTCCCCCTGCAGGTCCCCCTGCCCGTCCCCCTGCAGGTCCCCCTGCCTGTCCCCCAGCCTATCACAGTGCCCGTCCCACTGCAGGTCCCACTGTCCATTCCCAGCCTGTCCTCTTGCCCGTCCCCCTGCCCGTCCCCTGCCTGTCCCCCAGCCTATCACAGTGCCCGTCCACTGCAGGTCCCACTGTCCATTCCCAGCCTGTCCTCTTGCCGTCCCCCTGCAGGTCCCCCTGCCTGTCCCCCGCACATGTGGTCAGTAACGCAGCTGATCAGGCAGTTTTTATTCTTTACATTACTGTTTATTGCCCCTGCTAGCTTTAGCCTGCTTATTTTTTCTGAATATAAATCAAATTTAACCTTGGATGATTATAATCGATATTCTGTGATTACAAAGTATGTTACATTAATTGAAATATTTGCGTAAAATAACGGTTGATGATCAGTGTAATAGAATATGTATGTATTGCTCCCAGGGAGGGAATTCCATATTTATTCATGCCCCTTTGTTATTGAAACAAAATCCATCAAACAAAATGAAGGCGCTTTATTGGTGGGCTTGGTCATGTGACTGCCCGTGCCGCTGCCTTTACCGCTCGTCCTCATGCCGGCTTGTGACTGTACTGACCCAGTTTCTGCTGAGCCGGAATGACTGCTTCCCCATCATTCCCGCTTCTCCCCGGTGGCTTTCGGGAGCCTGTCGATGTTCCCGCCTCCCGCTGCCTCGCTGTGAGTCGACTTCTCCGCTGTCTGAAGAGGCCCTTGAATATTTCATCAGAGGCATCTTCTGAAACCGAACGTTGAAAGGAAACACATGCTACATGTGAGATAACCAAAGGAGCGAGAAGCTTTTCATGCCGGGTGATCCATGCCTTGCACCAGTACGCCACTTGCCATCTTTATTCTTTATTAAAACAGCCCCCCCCCCCCCCCCCCTGCATTTTCATATCCGGTTCTTAAATAATGTCTCTTCTTTTTCATGGAGAGAGATGCATATTTTGTTAGTACATTTCGCAGACTGATATTGCTCCAATATGGATAACACCTGTAGGGGCGTGGCTATGAATTAACGACCAGCACTGATTGGGTGCTACCATGACGACCCATCAGTTATGATACTGAGATTAGTTCATCTTGATAAACAATTACCTGCACTACTGAAAACGCACTGTCATTCATACTCGCTCCTTATTCATTTAATTTTTGTTATAGTGTTATTTTTTCAGTTTTATTAGTTTTTGCCATAACCTTTTATTGTGCCGAAGTTGGCACCTTCCATACTACTGCAGGTTATAGTATGACTGCATGCTTTGCATGTGATAAATAAAAATCCTTGAATCTTTGAATGAAATGCTGATGGAGGCTTAGTGTTCGGAAGCATTTGCGTTGCATCCGTGGTCGATCTGTAATATAACGAAAAGATTATGAACCGTCCTGATCATTTAGCGGGAAATCTTTTCGTAGCGATATTCACACTCCTGCTTTGAAGGAATGTGTGGGGGGGGGGTACTATCAGCCAGGGAAATTAGCACCGAGTGCTGCTTCTCCTCCTAATGAGGCTGCAGCTTTAGGTAGCGACCCCGTTGGGGGTACGCCATTTTTCAGGCTCTCTCCAAGCCGTGTGCCCGGGGGCTCAGTGGAGCTCTGTGGAGGGCCCTCTGCTTCCTCCTGGCGTGCTGAGCCAAAACTGAGCTTGGCCAGGTCCACGCGCCGGCCTCCACCCCCCAAACCCATCCAGCTGGCCCTTGTTGACAAACTTTGGTCCAGCCGCAGTACCTCTGTTGGGAGTAAATTCCAAAAATGCGCCATCCTCTCTCCTGGAAGCAGGGAAACGTAGGTGAACCCGCTCAGAAAAATGGAGTCACCTGGTAAAGCCTCTGAAAGCCCCCCCCCCCCCCCCCCCCACACACACACATACACACACACATTCGTAACACCCTGACAGATCCGGCAGGGATTCAACCGCCTGCCAAAGCCAACTGGCGTGTTGCCCAATTAGGCCGGGAAGAAAACCTCCACTTCGCCGATTCTCCGTGGCGGTGTGGGTAGACACCCTCACAGTTCAAGGCCTGTCTCCGCTGTCAGGCTCTGGGTGAAGGGATGTGAAGCCCCCAGCCGGGACGAGAGTAGCTCTACCTCGTAGCCGCTTCTTTCATTGCTGTAGACCGAGTTCTGAGGAGCCATTGAAGTGTCTGTAGATAAAACATGAGGACCGGTGTGTAAACAGCAGCTGTCAGCTCAGAACCTCATTGTGCGTGGAGAAGTAGCTTTTTATCATAATTTCTGTTACCTGCCTCTGAAGAAATGGAAAGTTCACAAAGTTACTGCGCTCTAATCAATTATTTACACGAAAAGTTTCTTGAATAAAGTTCCGTGATAAGCGTATAATCTAAAGGAGGCCTTTCTTTTTTTCGAACCTGTGCAAAACCAAGCGCATGACGGTGGTGATTTCCCGGGGAACGTGGAGCAGGATGACGCAAAGCACCCTGGGAATGCGTGATGTGGAATTTGCGGCGAGGATCTCGAAATCACTCCGTCTTCTGCCATTGAATCGGGGGATTGTTCGAAGAGTGGATGAGCTAAACAATGGGTTTTGCTTTGGACTTTCAGCTCTACAGACGGCGTGATTTTTTTTTATTTGGCCGGATAATCTGTGCTGGACGGGGCTTTGCATGAAGCTCACTCACAGTGCCGGCCAGTTAGATCACACCCAAGTCTACATCCAGAGGCTGGTTCCAACGTCGTCTACATGAGCCGGGAGCCCATCTTCATACTTAAAATACCTTTAAATGTCTCATTCTTCCCAGTTTCAGGAGTGAGGAGAGTCCTGGGCAGCGGCACTGTGGCGCTTAGGATTAAATGAGGAGGATCAACTGTTGTACTTTTCACTGAGATACTTGGTCCAGTAAAAATATCCAGCTGTTTAACTGCATAAATATGTAATCTTGGATGAAAACACCAACTAAACAGATTCCTAATATAAGTTCATGTCAGCCAAATACCTGCATACAAAGTATGGCAATAATAGAATGGAATATCTTTATTGATTTGCAAAAGTACAATGAAATTCTTACATTTGCAGTGGGGGGGGGGGGGGGTCACCCCAGGTTAACCACCTTCATGACCATGGTATCTTCTCTGCTATTCATACTGTGGAATACATTTTACTTTGCAGATTAATGGTAAAGTAATTATAGGTAACGAAGATTCTGTTTGCTGCCATCCTCTAGCCCAGAACATGTAAGGGACGGAGCTCTCTGTTGGACCAAGTGGAAGATGGTCTTCTGCTCTGGGAATCTGGGGGCCTCCTGAGGGAGATGCCGTGCTTTATACGAGCGAGTGTTTTGCCCAAGTGAGAAGTTTGCGCGCATTTTGACGGGAGTGTTTATCCAGCGTAGTGTTGGGCGTTTGTGCTTTCTGGCCGCCTCGAGATAAAGATGTTACTCCGCCGCATTCTTCCCACTGTTCCGGGCTGACTCACGGAAGATGCCTCGCTTCTCTAACGAGAGCCTATGCGGGCCGCAGAGACGAGCTCCATGTGGGTGGCAATCAGCCCTGCCGCCTGGAGAAGTGTCTGATTTAACCGTCTTCTCGGAGACTGTGGTAGCATCTCCCAAGAGCCCCGGGCTTTAGCTTTAGCGGAAGGAGGGACTGCTCACTCGCGTGGATCCGTGGTACCAGCGCAGAGAAGCTCGATTCCTTTCTCAGGGTCTCCACAAGACTCTTACATTTGTATCCCTTTTCCTTACGTTCGATTTCATTTCGTTATTCTCCCAAATCCATGACACTCTCCCAATACCCCGTTACTCTGCCATATCCATATTACTCTTTTGTTGCCTGGAACCTCTGAAATTATTTCTGATATTAACAAGAACAATGTAACGTCATCGTCTTCATCGTCCTTGTCATTAAGATCATATTATCATTGCTATCATAATAACATAATTATATCGTCGTCGTCAACTTATCAACCTGTCATCTTTATATAATTAACATAATATCATTATCAATTATCATCATCATCAGTTCTATTTATATATAACTTTCCTTACTCCCAAATGTGATGTTGTCTTTTTTTTGCAACCTTATGGTCACCAATGTGCATTGTGCCGTGTCGGTACTGATGATTTGCTTGCCTTTCTGCTTGTTGGAGATCCCAAGAGCCTTTGATTTGTGTCAGTCTGCCTCATCATCACTGAATCTCAACAGCTACCGATATACGGGACTCCGGAGTTACACATGATCTCGAGATATGAGCATTACCAACCCAACAAACCTGCCAGTTTCATGCGATAATGCACAGACACACAATGTTAATGAGTGTTAAGGAAGAATGGTCCATCATTAGTAAGAATTAGACACATGATTTTTTTTTAAGCACTGTATGGGTTTTGCGAGCCTGTGTGATGTAACGGTAATAATCAGGTTGTACGGTGAGCGCTGCATCTACGACTGCAAAACAGAGAGGAGAACATTGTGTCTTATCCTGCTGCCTTTTGTCATTTCCTGGGTAAAAACAGCCAGTAACTCATTTCTATCGCATTGTGGGAGCTGATGCCTTGTGCAACAGACATTGTGATTCATTTATTGGTCCCTTTTTTTTACACCTAATCTGCGAAAATACTTCAGATGCTGTTTTTTTTGTGATATAATTTGTTCAGGGGCCTAGAGTGGTGCTGTGACCTGCCACTGGGGGTGGAGTGGTGCTCCAAAATGAAGTCCTACACTCCTGTCCTGCTCAGGAAAGGCCATTTAAGCCATTCTGCTGTGGCCATTTTGGCAATTCGACTGAGGCCATTAAAAAAAAGTACTCTGAGCTCAGCTCCAAGTCATTACGGCGAGGGTGCGAAGGCCGCTCGACCTGCCGCGGCTCTGCTGCTCGCGGATGCCTGGCGAGTAGGCCGAGATAAGAGCCCTTTACGTGGAGTGTGTTGGGTCACTGATATTGGGACTTGCACATCTGGCCCGTTCAACCACTGTTCAAGAATGGGAGTATAATTTTATGGTAAAATAAAGAATGTGCATGTAAGAGATGCATCATATGTGTAATGTGTATAATGGGTGCATAGGTAACTACGAATCCATCCACCCCTGTTCCATAGCTGCGTATTCAGTGCAAGGTCACAGTGGTCCTGGAGGGCAGGGTACAGCCTGGATGAAATGCTAGTCCATTGCAGGGGACATGTGGACGAGATGCTAGTCCATCACAGGGGACACCGTGGACGAGATGCTAGTCCATCACAGGAGACACCGTGGACGAGATGCTAGTCCATCACAGGGGACACCGTGGACGACTTGGCAGTCCATCGCAGGGGACACTGTGGACACTCTTAATATTGCCATGGGTAGAGTTTTAGTATATATGTCCTCGTATTTTCAGTGGATCCGGTCAAGCACCATTGTTTAAACACTGACACTTTCCCTGAAGCGCACATTTTAACTTTGAATGATAAGCTGAACATTCTGTGAAACCAGCGTGGGTTTCAGAAAGCCATGTCAGCTTTTCTGACAGTTGTCTCTGTTCCGGAGGTGTAGGAATTCTCTGACGTGACTGGTGCAGGGTGTTGCATCGGTTGCCTGTGACATCACCCATGCTGCAGGACGATTATGGACGGGTTATTGTTAGAGGGAAAAAAAAAAAGAAGCATTTTCTTGATAAGTCATTACACCAGCAATACACCAGGCTGCTTGTTAAGCTGTAATAACCTGCCATCGCCTGACTCCTGGTGTCTGCAAAGACTATATAGATCATAAAGACCATATTGCTTATACTTGTACCTAAGCATTGTTGCACTTCTCATCAGTGAATTCTTTTGCTTTGTTTGTTTGTTCTGTAGCTCATGCTTCTGCTTACACCTTTGCATTCACTGGAAGTTCAACATAGCCACACCTACGCTTAGTCGACTCCTTGGCAGGCGTATGTTTGTAATGTGCTATTAGTGATTGGGTGAGTGATTAATGATTGGGATCATGTGTCTACATTTTCCAGTTAATGTACTGAGGTGTATTGAATAGTATAGGTCCAAATGATTTGTTGCGAATGTGGTCTTCTTTGCACTGGGGTTTGAGAACCTTTATATGACTATAACTGAGTTTATTGATAGGACAGGAATGGTTTGTCTTCATTAAAACCTTCTGCGTTTTGTTATGGCGAAGCAGCATTGCTTTTGACGTGGATGTAGCTTGTTGGATGACTCTCCAGCCGGTTCTAAAAATAACCCAAAACCTAGATATGCACGATAGGATGACAGACCATTAGTGATATATGGAAGATGTGCTTTTTAGCATGCTTCTGGGATATTTCGATATTATAATACAAACAATGTTTGTTCATCGAATTGGAAGAAAATGAGATTTGTTTCTTCATAGGTCTCTCATAGAAGGTCTTTCTAACATCCTTCTCAACAGGGTGAATCAAATATCAAGGGGAATTAAATTAACGATTCCTCTGCCTTTACTGGATTGGAAACATCTTCTCAGTGCTCATACGTGCTAATAGTTGTTTCTCTAGTTTGCACATTTTATTTCCAGCTTTTAAAAGCTTTGATGTCTACACCATGTTCTTTGATGTCTCTGAAGTTTTACGCCGGCCCACTGCTGTCAAACACGGTCCAGTAGGTATGTTTATCGGAACGCTGCTGTTTAATGAGATCGCAGGCATGGCGGATCAGGTCCACACTGATCAAATGCTCTTTCTGCTGGATTTTAGTTCAATTATAACCAGGCCGGTTCACCCTCGCTCTCACTGAACAATGTATGTTCTTGGCAAACAGTGCACCATCCCAGCTTATAAATCATGGCTCAGGATACCTCTGGACAGGTTTCCACCCCCCCCCCCCCCCCCCCTCAGAAGGCAGAGGGTCGACTGATGCAGGTTAGACTGAAGGTTTGAATCCCAGGGTCCTGCGATTATACTGGTTCACAGAAATATTAGGCTCTACGAACAGACAACATTGAAGACTGTACTTTCTTTATACACAGCCATTACTAATATATGAGGAGAGGCACGGCAAGTTTATTTATACAGAACATTATCAGGCGCAGAGGTTATTCGATGTGCTTTGCAGATTTGCAATAGAAAATAATAGAATACAAAAAAAGACAATAAGAGTTACAATATTGTAAAGCAAAACACATTTAAGCTGATCAAAGTGTTACAGACAGGGCAGATTCGAACTTCTTTTTAATACTGACTGCAGTCGGGGCGGATTTGATATCCATGCGGAGTTGATTTCAGTGTTGGTCAGCATATGGGCTAAATGGCATTTCACCTTGTTTAGTTTCTGCTCTAGGCACCATTAACTGACCAGCTCCTGCAGATCTAAGAGAACGATGAAGCCTGTAGTCAGTAAGCAGAACAGGAATTAAATATGAAGAAATTATGCAAGCAGTAGTATTAGTATGTCTGTCACATCCCAAGAACAGCTGCATTAGATTTGAGTTGCCCGGGAAGGTTATTAATACGGTAGGATTCCCGTGAATTTACCATCTAAAGTTAAGGGGTGTAATCAAAGGACACATTGTGGCGATTCAATTAAATGTCAGATCAGGAAGTTACATGCGGTAGAGGTTTCTAAAGGCAGATGGACGTCTTCACCTTCTATTAATCTGGACTCCAGTCACTTCTGGATTGATTCTGTGGTCTGCTGGGTCCCCGGATGATAAATTGACTGTGACAAACCCGAAATTAGCATCTTGGACCGAGCTGGCTGTAGCAGATGGCAGGTAACGGAGGAACTGCCGGCCAGTCGGTGCTCCGCTCTGCATGGGAGGTCTCCTCTCTGACTCTCTGCCTGTTAAAAATAACAGGTTAAAAAAAACTGAGCCAGTTCAGGCGACTGCTGTTCGCTGGCCTACCTGGCACTTGGTGGGCAGGGATCCATCTCCGTCTGGCTGTCTGTAGTAGTTAGCTTAGCATCTCAGGGCTGAGAGGCCCACCTGGCTCACTGGACTCCTGGCAGAGCACTGTGAGACATGCAGGTGAGACACGGATGTTGTAGAGAGGCCTGGACTTCCTGTCATGTATGGGTATGTCTCTACCCCCCCCCCCCCACCTTCCCCCCAGTCAGTGTTGAGGTCACATGTTTGTATCTCAGTCCTTGTGGCGCCCGCCTCATCCCCAAGGGCAGCTCATTATGCTAAATCACATTAAGCTACGATGAATGAGTTGAAGTCTTTCACCAGGCCGAACTCCATTGTGCCTCATGGCTGCTCTAAGTGTGTAATCTGCATTCCGGTCACTGTTCATGTCAGATGTTCATTGGGAACGGATGATTGTGAATATGTGCCCTCATAACGTTCGGCAGATTGGGCTTTAACGCGGATAAACAAGCCCGTCTATCCGCACCGTCTCCAGCTGTTATCTTAGCCGAGCACCTGTCCGTTTTTTCGCTGTTATTGTTTCTCTTTCCACGGCTTAAAGATGACCGTGTTTTCACACGGGAAGGTGAACAAAGCTCCTGTCACCTCTGGGAAAACAGACACCCGTGTCCCCTCCGTGACCCTCCCTATTCCAACCCGGCAGAGATCCACGTGCACAGACGCCATATTTATCTCGGCGTACGCATTTTCCTGGCTGCCGTGGACGGCTGCACATGCTGCGTTGGAATGGATGTGCCCTTTGACCGCCGAGTCTCTGGTTTCCCCGTCAGGAGCTTTGCCTGGGGGGCAGGGGGGAGTATCTGTTTGTCCAGATGTGGTGCAATCGAAGAGCAGAACAGCACTGTATGAGTGGCGAAGGTCTGTATTCCAACACAAAGCTGGGTCTCCTCTACATATCCTCTTCAGCTCCTCTTTGTCTTCTCAGTCACTTCTCAGTCGCCTCTCGATCGCCTCTTTGCTTGGTCTATTTTCCACCTTCTCTCGATCTCCTCTGCTCGGACTCTTCTTGGTCTCCTCTTGGTCTCCTTCACTGGATGCAGAATCTGGCAAAGGTATAAGGCTCGGGATCAAATGGGTGTAGATGTAGTGGATTACCATAGATGTAGAAGACATCTTTTACATTTTATTCAGTCTTACGTGCATTTTAAAATGCACTTAAAAATCCTATTAATGAATTCCATGGCTGATGCAGGTTGATTCTTGCCCTACAGTGGTTTTATTCCCTACATTCCACTCATGAGGTTAAATAAAGGATTATCCAGACTCAGATTCCTTACATCTAAGCCACTATCATTTTCTGAATTCCTGTTTTGCTCAGCTTGGCACCCTGTCGGTGTTTATATTTTGGTAGCATACTTACGAGAAGGTTTTTAACTGAAGTCCCAGACCATTCTCAGAGCTGACAAAGCTACGAGGTGCTCAGGATGACCTATGTGGGTCATTTAGCAGTGACAATGAGAAGAGGAATTCATCTTCTGAAGTGCTTTTAGTAAAAACAAACGATCCAGTGTAAGGTTCAGTGTGCAGGAGTCTTTACAGAGGTCAACCACAGACCACAATGCACCTGGGATAACTACTGTAATTTACTGCATGTCTTTCACACGCAAAACTGAGGGGGCTGCCCTTTTTTTGTGGGGGGGGGGGGGGGTTCTCTTACATCCCTCTTACAAAACACATCCCCCTCCAAAATTCTTCAGCCTGACTTCAGATGCACATTAATTAACCAGACCCAAATGGCCAGTCAGTCATTTGCGTCCCACCTTTACTGGAAACCTGAAGCTTCTCCCAGTTTGTGCACCAGCCAATGGGATGGCAGGATATGTTTGTGTCTCCTTTTATTCTTGGGGTGTTGCAAACAAGTCCCATTTGCTCTAGTCTGGTTTCAAAATATGTCTTTTTGTCTCTGTTATGGGGAGTAATTTTCTTCATGTTATTGGTGTGGTTGGAGGGCTTTTTCAGAATCCTGAGGTCATTCATTTTAATCTTTAACATAATGGGCTATGCCATTCTTATTGATCTGGTTTGGTGATATATAGATGGTTCATTAAGGAGCAGATTAAAGCCAAACACACAGTGTAATGCCTTTAAAAGTTACTGCACTGCAGCCACGGGGCTGATTTTATTGTAAGGAGAAAAGGGGGCGGAGCCACATGATTGACAGATAATCATCCGGCGTGTGAGTAGACGCCTAACAAGCCTGACTCGATAATGTCTGTGACCTTGGTTTATTTTATAGCCACTTAATTGCTTGCTGGTTTATGGGCCAGTTAACAAGTGTACACCTGTCTGAGCGAGTCATTTCCAGATCATTCTCCAGGCATGCGAGGGGGGCACTATTCTGCGTGTCGCTGGTGGGCTGCTCAGCTGCAGTATTTATCTATTTACTTTTACGTTCCTCTTCAGCGCATTAAAGGCAATATTAGCTTTAAAATCACTGAAGTGTGGACAGGACTCACTTTTGGTTTCTATAAGTAAGCTGCTTTCAGGTCGAAGATATTACCTTCGGGTGTCGCCAAAAAAACTAATAAAGGGGTCCTCAGCACCCCCACCCACCCCCCCACACACACACAGACCCCCGATAATTCACAAAAGCACTACAATGTTTTCAGACTCTTCCATCAATATAGGGACAGGCATATGATCACACGGTCTGATGGATGTGATCACATGGTCTGCTGGGTGTGGTCACATGGTGTAATGGATGTTATCACTTGGTCTGATGGATGTGATCACATGCTCTGCTGGGTGTGGTCACATGGTGTAATGCATGTTATCACATGGTCTGATGGATGCGATCACATGGTCTGATGGATGCGATCACATGGTCTGATGGGTGTGATCACATGGTATGATAGATATGGTCACGTGGTGTAATGGATGTTATCACGTGGTCTGATGGATTTGCTGGCGTTGTCATGTGACTTCAGTGTATGGGACTATCCTATTCAGGTTAGAAAACGCAGTATGTTTTGGAGACTTCCCTGAAGCGACTCACACCTTTGAGAAGGACTCACACCTCTGATACCTCTAAGTTTCAAACCCAATATTTGCATGAATCATTAATGCTCCAGCACACTCTGGTTCTTAATGCATGAAAGCACAAATTTATGATTGAATTTTCCCTTCTAATGTGACCGCAGGAACCCAGCCAGCGATATGAACTCCTGACACTGTGGAAAGCATTAGCCTGCTATCTTGCCAGCTGATTAATCTTTTTTGTGCTTTTTTTTATTTGACCAAATGAGAGGAAATATCTTTATAGCTTCCCTTTGTTGGCTATTTTTCCGCTCTAGCGGGTTCCAGGACATCAGAGTGAGATGTAGCGGAAAGGGGGGGGTCTTTCAGCTGAAATTGGTTTACGTGACGGTAAATTGACAATGTAAAGAGGTCACGGTGTGGTATGGCCCAGTATTAATGGCATGTGTCTGCTCCGGGAAGCAACCATCTCAGGTCCTTATGACCGTTTGTCACCCAAGACAATTATCCTCGGGTCTCGCAAATTGAATCCGGGTTCGAGGGGAGGACGCCCCAAGGGTCTGGATGATTTAGACTGAGGAGATTCTTTTTCTCTCTCGCTAAGATGAATTTTTGGCCCATGCTGGTGGGGGGGGCTGTGAATCTGGCGATGCGACCATGCCAAGCGTTCCAGGTATGGAGACTCGTGATCTCGGGTTTTGCGCTTGGACATTCCTTGTTGTGGGATCATGGGATAGCAAAAGCACCACATGGATGCAGGGGAGTAACTGCCACCTCAACTCTGGGTTCATGTTCATTGGCATCAGCTATATCGGCTGACTCGAAAATAATTAAAGCGGCAGAGCTCTCCCTCACCTAATTCATCTCACTGTTTTAAGGCTCTGGTAGACGCTTAACTGACTGTTTAACCCGCTTTGTGAGCTCAGTCTCTGCACAAACCTGTCCACTTATTGTCAGAGGGTTTGGTTTGGGTGCTGCTTATTCAGGTGATGCTGCACTTTGAGAGATTAAGTCTTGTGTGAAGGATACATAACAGAGAGGAACTCGTGATCAGCATCCCTCCATGGAAGGTGATGTAAAGCCAGGTAACGGGAGGCTTTGAGTTCAGAGAGAATGGGGTTTGATTCACCGTGCCGTTGGTGCTGTTCTCTGCTGATCTCTGGTTCTGCTTCAGACTGGGCTCTAAATGTGCTTTCTAATTGAATTTGAGAAGATGGTTCTGTTTTATAGAGAACAAACCCATGTGTCTGGCTGTAATGTGGGCGTACCAAGCTCTGACAGCTATGGTTTGGGTTTAGAAGATCACTATCTGGGGAGCTCTTGGGGGGCTGTGGAATTCCTGAGATAATGATGGTGCAGTGAACTTTTTTCAGTGTGACTGTATACACCCTCACCCCCCCCGCACCACAAACACAAACACACATATATGCATACTACAAGTGCCAAGTGACATTAATTCTGTGCATGCGGTACAATCAGGCAAAACTACATATTTGTCCCTGTGCTATGTCACATTTATAATTAAGTAATAAGGGGCCATGGCATTTTCTGGGGGGGGGGGGTATGGGGGCATGCTATTGGCAGTTTCCTGTACAGAATTCCCAGCCCTGACCCTGAAGCCCTCTATCAAAGACCCGGGACAGTGGGGCCTTGTAAACTCCGATTCCCACCACCTGCGGTATTTTTAACCTTCCTCTGTGGGCCCTGCAGATTGTTCAGCCAGATGGGGGTCGTTACAGGATACGGAGAGGCAGGAAGGGGGCGTCATCCCACAGTCATTGATATTATTCCTTGTGTTTCACTCAGCCCACTCATTTAAAAATGTTATGCATAATGCCTATTTTCTGTAATGACCAGTGGAGAACGTTTGATTTGCAAGCATTCAGGCAGGAAGAGCGGCAGCCATCTTTGACCTTCTGGTTCTAAGCAGGACCTCCTTTCATTGCAGAAACTCATTGGCTGAATGGTCACCGTCTTCAAGCCCCCCCCCCCACCAACAGAAATGGAAGCCGAGCAGAACGTCTCAGAGCTCTGGTCTGGCACTTTTCCCGCTCGCAAAGCCTTCTGGGAAGTCCTTGGTGGGCATTAATGGAATGTCCCACAGCAAGATGATATAGATGGATTGTGAGCTTCTACCCCACGGCACACAGGAACTCTGTGAAAGCTGATCTGCTGTGCAGCCATGATCTGGCACAATGAGGACAGTCATAAGAAGTCACTGCGCTCATGATTGGCAAATAAGTTATTCTGGTAACATGACACCGCAGTGTGCCACGTGTGCTCGTCGTCACGGCAACGTGCCGGATTATCTTAGGGGGTGAACAAAGCCATCGTATTGATAAGTTTGCTTTGCGGCCTAATTGTGAGGGATGGGCCGCTGAGGAGTGGATGCCGACCCATCGCCGCCGCTGAGAACTTTGCGAATGGTGGATCTTCAAGTCCAAGTCAAGTCAAGTCAAGCTCTGTTGTCATTCCAGCCTTGATGATGCACAACAAAATGAAAGAACATCCGGGACCCACACTGCAACATTCATGACACAGCAGGACGTTCAGGGCTAAAGAGTTTTGGAATAATTTACAAATACGATTTATGAATAATTTAACGGGAGAGAAGCACCTGAAGAGTACAGCCTATCTAGCATGACATAATGTAAGGTTATGAAACATAAACTATATCCCACATTAGATAAACAGTGAACAGGCAAACTGCATAACGCTGGGAAATTAGGGCACAGAAGAATGTGTTCCACTGTGAAAACGAAACCTTAATTGTTCTTGGTCAGATCTCAGGCAAAGTAACATCCCCGAAACCTCATCTTTGAAGACTTTTGTTGACATGTCTCTTTTGGAAAAGAATACATGATTCTGTACTTTATTTCATGTCTGTTGGTGCAGCTTGCACACAAGCCTCTATAGGGGGTGATCCCTTTGAAGGACGTAAATCCTTGAAACCCCAAGTACAGTTTGTTTTTCTGGTCTGGCGACATCTTGTAATGACGTACGCATTCACATCCTTGATGTGTTCACTGTGTCCTTTTGAGGAATTCCAGACTGTTGGAAACTCCTCTTGCCTGTACTGGGCGGTTGACTGGTTTGCTGTGAAGTCTGCTCGTCACTCCCACAGATCAACAGATTCATAACAAAAAATAAATAAAATGACACACCTATTTCCACTAATGTGTAACTACTTGGTCCATCGTTTTTTCTCCCCTGTTGTTTTAAATCTTCTCCCTGAGGACTCAGATGTAAGTGGTTTGCTAAGCGAGCCTCATTTGGTATTAGCTCCAGGTCATGCGTGTTCTCTTACACGCCACGCAGACGCATAGGAAGGAACATCACTGCTTTCTATCCATGTTTATTCAGCACAAAACCTCAGAGAGCTGCAGGCCTTTGGGATGGATCCCTCCGACTTTGATCTTGTACCTTTAATCTGTAAATTTGTATGGTAGCGCTATATGGTCTCTTTATCTTCTTTCCAAATCACACCCTGAAAAAAAATGACTTTTAACTTGGAGTTGAACACACTGTCTTATAAACAAGTAATATGTCTTTCATGGGGCTTTCGTGGCTTTGATCTGAATTGCAGACTAAATCCCACATTTGGACATAATTATTGGTGAGATCTATGGCTTGAATGTACATCAGGAATAATAAGGGTTTGTGAAATACCCCATGGAATTAGATTTTTAATGAACAGATTATAGTAATGTTCAAAACAATAAAACTATCAGTATGTTGGTGGTGGGATGTACCTTGCTAGGAATAATAGCATTACAGGCACTTGTTTGTTAGCAAAGATAGTCATCTGCGGCGTTTATGACCCCCCATGCGTGGCTTGTCTCATGGGGACACTTGGTACACAGTGAGTTGATCTGTAAATGTCTGTTGACCCTGCACTGGAGGGGAGCTGGTTTTCTCCTGCCAAATATTGAAACTTGTACGATTCCCATCTGTCCATGACAATTGTGTAGGAATGAGTGCTCAGATCAGCTTAGGGGTCTCCAGGATCTGCCCATGCCTCTGGGACAGAGTGGAGATCTTCTCCTCTTCACATGCCCACCTCGAGCATAAACCCACAAGCATGACCAAACCCTGCTCCTTTCTGTCTTATCTGACAATGTGTTCTTCCACAACAGGCTTCCAGGTGGAGGGGTGGTGGGGGGGGAGATACCAACCGTCACTGGTGTTAGTAAAGGCCCCTTAGGGAGCCTTGCTGCTGGGAATGATCACACATGTCAGAACGCGTTTCTGAAGCATTGGCTGTAAACACTGCGACCCTCCAGTGAACATTGCCCTCTGCTTTCTAGTTTACAGGGATTACTAAAAGCCAGCCATTAGCAGATTATACAGTGACTTTTGTTTGTTTCCTTGAAAAGCACCTTAGTGGGTTTTCCATACCTCTGATTTAGTTGACGTGGATAGTCTGGCCATGCCGGACCCCTAACCTACCCTGTCGATTCGGCGCTGCTCAGGCTTTTGGGCTCACGTTTCTTCCTCTCGTTAGCTGGTTTCGGTTGCTTGTTGCAGGTATCTGCAGAAGGAGCACAGATGATCTCCCAGCGATTTAGCCCATGTAAGAAATTCATTCAGCTGAGTCAAAATTCCTGCTAGGAATGAAGAGGGGGGGAAGGAAGTGGGGGAGATGCGAGTTACTTTCAGGTCATACGTCTATTTAGCATTTTAGCTCCTTGTTGATTCTAAAACATGTTGTTTACCTCATGGATCAAGTAATTCCTCATGCATGAGCAAACTGCCACTGCTGTAACCGTGGACTGTGCTGCCTCTGCCACAGATGATGTTTGTGCTGCCTCTGCACAGATGCTGTTTGTGCTGCCTCTGCCACAGATGATGTTTGTGCTGCCTCTGCCACAGATGCTGTTTCTGCTGCCCCTGCCACAGATGCTGTTTCTGCTGCCTCTGCCACAGATGCTGTTTGTGCTGCCTCTGCCACAGATGCTGTTTGTGCTGCCCCTGCACAGACATGGTTTGTGCTGCCTCTGCCACAGATGCTGTTTGTGCTGCCTTTGCACAGATGCTGTTTGTGCTGCCTCTGCCACAGATGCAGTTTCTGCTGCCTCTGCCACAGATGCTGTTTCTGCTGCCTCTGCCACAGATGCTGTTTCTGCTGCCTCTGCCACAGATGCAGTTTGTGCTGCCTCTGCCACGGATGATCTTTGTGCTGCCTCTGCACAGATGCTGTTTGTGCTCCCTCTGCCACAGATGCAGTTTCTGCTGCCTCTGCCACAGATGCTGTTTGTGCTGCCTCTGCACAGACAAGGTTTGGGCTGCCTGTGCCACAGACACAACTCGGACTATCTCTGCAGGAACACGGCTGCCTCTGCAGACCCTGTCATCAGTCCAGCTGGGTCTGATTACCAGGGCTCATTTGGATCTGGGTGATGAGACACGTAGGTGACAGGTCTGCTCGCAGTCAGGGGTCTTATCTGCAGTCTGAAAGCTCTTAGAACACACAGCTTAATGTCCCAGACTGGCGTGGGAGAGGCTGCCATCGTACATTTAGACTCCATGCTTTGCTGTTCCTGTAAGGCAGTCTCCCCCAGGTTCCCAGTGCCAAATGTCATGTGACTGGCTGACCCTTACCCCAAAGTGAAATGTCCACTTGGTAACAACCCTTCTGTTCCATACCGGCCCTCCATCCAGAGAGTGGTATACATTCAGGCTCATGTGAAACTCGCAGAACGCGAAACGACGGAGACGGTTCGTGGAATACGGCCGGATTTCATTAGCGAGCGATGGGGAGAACTCTGGGAAAAAGCGGAGCGCTATTTTTCACAGAGAGCAGATGGTAGCTGAGGGTTTAAGGCTGTTCTGCAGCAGCCAGTCTGGGAACCCAATCCAAAGGCTGATTACAATCTTGTTTGTTTACGGGGATTTGCAAAGCGTCTAGGATTTTTTTTTTCTTTCTGCACACCCGTCCCTGTTTTTCCCATTTGAATGGGTTGTCCGGGTTTTAGGCAGATTAACGGAGCCCCCCCCCCCCCCCCCCCTCCCCGTTCAGGCCGGGCAAGACTGACGTGACAAACCTTCCCAAAAAAAAAAAAAACAGGCCCACGCTGCAGTCAGGAAACACGCTAAACGCAATTCAACACCGACGATGAGAAAAGTCGGTCTGCCACAGGTGTGTGACTGCCTAGGTGCCCTAAGACGGCTGAGTTTGCCTGGCTGAGGGAGCATGTTTTCGGGAGAGCAGCGACTTAAGAGTAATTAATTGCTTTGAAATTAAAAGCTGACGCTAGGAGTTGTTTGGGGGCGACGCCGCTTCTAATGCGCTTCAAGCAGATTAACCGACACACGTTCGTCTGGCAAAGGAAAAGAATCTTATAGGAAACAGGAATATTTTAATTGCCTTAATCAGGACGCGTCTAACACGGCATGGCAGAGTGTAGGGTGGATCTCGGCCTTAATCGGAGGGGTCAGTGCATGGCTCCGCCCACTGACTCTTCAGCAACTCGCATACCCAGGTTCCCCCTTTCCACCCTGCTGCTCGATACTCTGGTAGTGGATTTTTATTATTTTCTGAAGGGGGTAAATATTTGGTTGGCTTTTCCCAGCATCCCTTGGCTGTTTCAGTTTGGCCCGCCCTGCCAGTTCGGGGGGGCGGCCTGGATCCCTTGTCATCCACTGGTGATCCCGTGGCAGGTGGGTTTTAAGCAGGGAGACAACATGGACACAGATGGCCTCATCTGGGGGGTACAGATATCGCCGTTTATGCACAATTAAAAGCAAAGTCACTGTTTTCTTTAGTACATCCCTAAGATCATTCAAGTGGGTTCCACCCTTCTGTGTAAAAAAAAAAATGACAAAATGCGGTTTATAAAGAATTTTCAATGGCCTATATTTTCACTGATGGGTGGGATGTTGGTGATTGTGGGGCAGTTTCGGTACTCCTGCTGTGATCCTCTGCAGGGTTACGGCAGTATCCATCGGTAATATGTTCTGTACTCCGGCGACGAGTGAATGAGACCCTGTAGAGCGACTTCAGCATGGGGGGGGGGGGGGTCAGAACATCATCCAGCCAGCTTCACTCTCCTGTCATTCTGCCCTGAGTACCTCCGCACGGTGACACACTCGAGTGATTCCACCGGGGCGAGTTCTGAAACAACGCCTTGCACTCCTACTGGGCCTTCGGGCATTGCTGAGCTCTGCGTTCCTCCGCTTTTCACTCTCCTCTCGCTCTGAGGTAGCAGTGACATCAGGCTTGACATTTGTAGGCCGCTACGACAGAGAGCTCTTTGTCCCGAGAATAACGTGCCCCTCTATCGCTCCTTTCGCCTGCAGCTTATCTGCATCTCGAGCTGCGGCTCCATCCTGAAGCCTCGCTTTATTTGGAAGGAAAATTATTAATCCATCACGGAGCCCTCTCTCCTCCGAAGTGTCGTTCCTCTCGCTCTGTGGATCTGAGCCTCATTGGCTGATGACGTCCTTGTGTATGTGTGTGCACGCGTGTGTGTGCATGACGTGAGCAGTCTGAACAAAGTGTAGAAGTCAGGAGGGCATGAGGTCACCCGGAGACCACCCTGTCCTTCCGGAAGTCCACGGAAGGCCCACTGATGTCAGCTCAGCCTGTGTTCCTCTTTTGATGGTATCTCTGCATCACAGCTTCACCCATTTACTTTTAAATCCTCTTTACCCAGCTGCTTACTCAGGTAGCCATGGTGGGTTGCGGTGGGTTGAATTTTCGACTATCCTGCATTCTTGGAAGCTGGACTCCTTTTAGACTTGGTGGCTGTCTGGAGGTAAGCATACGGCCCTCTTTGTCAGCAGTGCCACTGTCATTTCCTCCATTTGATCAGAATTTGCCAGAAAGCTGAGCTTACGGAGGATGTTGATCGATTGTGTCATCCTCTGCATCGCTGCATCACCCCCCAGGAAAACCTGCTGGTCTGATGTAAGCACACAGAATAGTCCACACAGTAATGGCTGATTTACCTGCCCACAAGCGAGGTTAGAATGACCACAGACACCAGGGATGGCCTGACTCAAAAAAAACGATAGTCTGCAAACAAAGACACAGGAGACATGGAAATGAAACACAAGAACATAAAAATCACACATGGAAGATATGGACGTGACTGGTGTTCTGCGTTGTGTTGAACGTACAAGTAATACGCACTTATTATTATAAGTAATAATAATAATAATAATCCCCGTGGGGAAATTCTCTTTATGCCTCCCTAAATTGCTCCTCGTAGGTGAAAGGGCCAGCCAGTCATAACCAGGGATTAATATCAGGAATTGACAAATAGCACTTTATTACTTAGTGTTGTTTGTGAAGATACAAATTATGTGACAGTCATCTCTGGCTCAGAAGTTCTGTTTAACTCTTGAATGCTTAGGAAGCTCTTAGATGTTCTAAGGAGTTCTGCTGATCTGCTGCCCAACAGAGCGGAAATGATGTCACACTGAGCCCAGCGATGTGGTCGTGACACTGGAATGCCCGGTATTTCGGCTTTCTCCCCATGTTTTGGCAATGTTCTTATTACCCAGCAATAGGTTGTCACAGATGTGGCCATGTGACAGATTAAATGGAATGTGACAGAAATGGGAGCCTCCCCATCAAGTTGGGATTTACCCTGATATAAATAAGGCAATTTTCAGTCCATATGTACTAGTGTTTGTATTCAGTATCACAAACATGCCGGTTTCTTCTAATCAGCCGACTGGAGGCACCACCCAGGTGAACTTCAGCCCACAGAGGTATTCAGTCTTGTTTTTACAGCTGATTTAAGTGTGAGCAGAGTTGTTAAGTGCTGACAGAGAGCCTTGGGCACCTTCAACACCAGCTCTTTGAACATGACTCCGGCTGATTTTGGCGAGGAACTTTGAAGCCGTGTGAAGTTGGGGGGCCTTTGTGTGGAAAGATCTCTGCATGCTTTCAGAAGCAAATAAAAAATGCTGTGATAATCGCCACATTCATCTTCTCCTCCACACCGAGCATCTATATGATGTGGGACGGGCCTTCATGAAGAACACGTTGTTACGCCCCGGTGTCTTCAAAAGGAACGTCAATGTGTGCGTCTGTGTCTCAGAAGCGACACAGGATTAGATAAACAGCCTGGAGACAAACAGGTCGGGAATGACTGGGGTGAGTCAGACAAAGTGATCAGAGAGTGGAAGCTTGCGATGGTTATGTGACTCCTGAACTGTTTGACGATGTCTGGGATGTGGGCGACCTGAAGGGTAACTGATAAAGCCAGGAAAGCAGGTGGTAAATACAGGTCCTCCCTGGGGATGTAAATGCAAACGGCGATGCCATTGGCTGAAAAGAACCTCGGGGAGGAAGGCTCCCTAAAGAGGAGCAAGAATTCCACAGGCTAGGATGCAGAACATCAGGGACTCCTGTTACAGTATGAGTCCTGGCAGGTGATTTCTGCCTGGAGAGACTGCAGATGGAGAAATACCTGCTGTGTTGGGTAGCATCTGCGCTTCTGGGGAGGACGAATGTTTGCATTTTCAGGAGCCTGATGCAGTCTCTCCCACTTCAACATGGAGCAGCCCATGGAGAAAGCGCAGCGGATCTTGTACTGGGATGCGTGTGTCGGATGGGGACTCCCTGTGCTTTCCTGACAGGCCTCTTCTGAGACTCTGTGTGACACGAGCTGTTGGCCTCTGATAAAATGAACAAGAAACTTGTTTCTTTGCCCACATTGAAAACTCTTTAATGTTCAAATGAATAAATGGTAACTTTGTGTGATGCTTCCAGCTAGCGATACTCTTTGTGATGCTAACAGCTAATCACACTGTGTGTAATGCTAATTGCTAGCAATACTCTGTGTGATGCAAACAGCTACCCACACTCTGTGTAATGCTAACAGCTAGCGATACTCTGTGTGATGCTAACAGCTAACCACACTCTGTGTAATGCTAACAGCTAGCGATACTCTGTGTGATGCTAACAGCTAACCACACTCTGTGTAATGCTAACAGCTAGCGATACTCTGTGTGATGCAAACACCTAACCACACTCTGTGTAATGCTAACAGCTAGCGATACTCTGTATGATGCAAACAGCTAACCACACTCTGTGTAATGCGAACAGCTAGCGATACTCTGTGTGATGCTAACAGCTAATCATACTCTGTGCAACGCTAATAGCTAGCGATACCCTGTCTGATGCAAACAGCTAGTGATACTCTGTGTGATGTTAACAGGTAGCAATATTCCATGTGATGCTAATACCTAGCCAAACTCTGTGTATAGGGTTGCCACCAGTCCCTTATAATATGGTATGATCCCGTATTGGAACATGCTGTGTCCCGTATTATATGGGGCAATGTGTGAAATGCTAAAAGCTAGCGATACTCTGTGTAATGCTAACAGCTAGCGATACTCTGTGTAATGCTAACAGCTAGCGATACTCTGTGTAATGCTAACAGCTAGCCACACTCTGTATAATGCTAACAGCTAGCGATACTCTGTGTAATGCTAACAGCTAGCGATACTCTGTGTAATGCTAACAGCTAGCCACACTCTGTGTAATGCTAACAGCTAGCCACACTCTGTGTAATGCTAACAGCTAGCGATACTCTGTGTAATGCTAACAGCTAGCCACACTCTGTGTAATGCTAACAGCTAGCCACACTCTGTGTAATGCTAACAGCTAGCGATACTCTGTGTAATGCTAACAGCTAGCCACACTCTGTGTAATGCTAACAGCTAGCGATACTCTGTATGATGCAAACAGCTAACCACACTCTGTGTAATGCTAACAGCTAGCGATACTCTGTGTAATGCTAACAGCTAGCGATACTCTGTGTAATGCTAACAGCTAGCGATACTCTGTGTAATGCTAACAGCTAGCGATACTCTGTGTAATGCTAACAGCTAGCCACACTCTGTGTAATGCTAACAGCTAGCCACACTCTGTATAATGCTAACAGCTAGCGATACTCTGTGTAATGCTAACAGCTAGCCACACTCTGTGTAATGCTAACAGCTAGCCACACTCTGTGTAATGCTAACAGCTAGCGATACTCTGTGTAATGCTAACAGCTAGCGATACTCTGTGTAATGCTAACAGCTAGCCACACTCTGTGTAATGCTAACAGCTAGCGATACTCTGTGTAATGCTAACAGCTAGCGATACTCTGTGTAATGCTAACAGCTAGCCACACTCTGTGTAATGCTAACAGCTAGCCACACTCTGTGTAATGCTAACAGCTAGCCACACTCTGTGTAATGCTAACAGCTAGCGATACTCTGTATAATGCTAACAGCTAGCCACACTCTGTATAATGCTAACAGCTAGCGATACTCTGTGTAATGCTAACAGCTAGCCACACTCTGTATAATGCTAACAGCTAGCCACACTCTGTGTAATGCTAACAGCTAGCGATACTCTGTGTAATGCTAACAGCTAGCGATACTCTGTGTGATGCTAACAGCTAGCCACACTCTGTGTGATGCTAACAGCTAGCCACACTCTGTGTAATGCTAACAGCTAGCCACACTCTGTGTAATGCTAACAGCTAGCCACACTCTGTGTAATGCTAACAGCTAGCGATACTCTGTGTAATGCTAACAGCTAGCCACACTCTGTGTAATGCTAACAGCTAACCACACTCTGTGTAATGCTAACAGCTAGCCACACTCTGTGTAATGCTAACAGCTAGCCACACTCTGTGTAATGCTAACAGCTAGCGATACTCTGTGTAATGCTAACAGCTAGCGATACTCTGTGTAATGCTAACAGCTAGCCACACTCTGTGTAATGCTAACAGCTAGCCACACTCTGTGTAATGCTAACAGCTAGCCACACTCTGTGTAATGCTAACAGCTAGCCACACTCTAAATGAATGGCACTTTATTCCCTTCACCTCCCCCTTTGTTATGCACTCATTTGTTATATGAATGACAGCTGACATGACTGTTGTATTTACTGGAGCCTCATGCTATTGGGCCATTAATCATGTTATCTGACTACAAGGCTCCAGCAATGCCAGTCAGCAGTGGCTGCCTTCTCAGAATTGATCCACTTTTCATGGATTAAGTCTTTAATATACATGTTTTTTTTCAACAAAGATGGAAAAACAGGAATTATCCGAGGGTGGTTTTTGTGAGACCAGGTTTGCAGGCGTACTGCAAAACAATGGCTCTTTACCTGTGTTTGTGACATTCAGATTTCGGCTGATGGACAGAGAAACTCAAAAACAAACACAGACAGTTCAGAATAAAATCCTCCAGGATTCAGGGGAGGCTGTTCTTGGTGCGATTCAGGGAAATGCCTAAAAACAAAGTCTTTGCTATCAATTCTCGACTGGTATTACATTTGCCTGCATTATGTTTTTCTTTCCTTCCGAAATTCGTTTGTGTAAATCATCAGCAAAAGACGGAACGATGCATCCAGAGAGACCTCACGTGCATTTTAGCCGTATCCATTATTGATGCACACACACTCACAGAAGTGTTTACTGCAGGGCTCTGGGAATAAATATAATATTCAGGAAGAATGGTTTGGGGCTGCAAATTGAGGATCCCACTCATGGAGCCTTCAGCTCATTAATAAACAATGTGGCAGCGGGACTTCGGTCGGGCTGACGAACTTCTCCTACGTCGCCGCTGTTGATTTTCCTGTGAGGTATGTATTGAGGGCGACAGATCGCTGAGTTCACAGAAAATTGCATTCAGCAGAAAATCCATATTATATCCTTTGTTCCCTCCCGTTCTTCTTGGAAGAACGCTGTTTGTTGCCACAGCTCGTGTGAGTTCACCGAAGTGTGAAATTCATTTTGGCCGATTTAAGAAAGAATCCAGACGTCCACTTGGCTCTACGAGACGCTTATCGCTGATATTTGGAATGTACCTCCCACAGGTGCTGAAAAAATAGCATGGAGGTTCTCTGAGGATCCTCCCAACAACAAAATACAAACAGCTGCCTGACAGATTCACTGTTTGCGTTCAACCAGATTATGGGCTAAATATCTCCATTGTCAACAGGGAGCTCTAAAATCTGAGGAGAAAATGGGTAAGTCCTCCCCACAGATTTATCGGAACATAATTCACATCCTTCATTTCACCCAGGCTGTTATCGAGAAACTAAGATGGAGGAAGCAGTTAGGTGAAACAAAGCAGCGGTAATTTGCATGAATTTGCATATTCAATAAAAGCAAAAGTAATTAGCATATATGGAGAGCGCCAGGCAAGATTGATGGAGCTGTCTGACAGAGAGATGGAGTGGTAGAGTGAAATCACCATGAGTGAGCTTTCCACTGTGGGAATGACACCACGGCTGTAGGCCCGAGACCTTCAATGTGACACTTATGGTGCTTCTCCACTGGCATACAGGAACCCAAGCCCTACCTGAGCCGTACTGCAAAGAGGAACTAGATACAGCGCGGTTCCAGCTCACTTTGGTTTTCCACTGCAGGAAGGTCGGCTCGGTGAAGCCACTGCCATGTTTGGAGAGCAACAGTGACGTGAAACCAAAGAGACACATATTTACTGTTCAGATGGTGTACGTCATGATTTACTTTGTGCTACCAAGTCTGTGAGAATTTCCGTCGGACAAACAATAGCCGAATTGACATTCATAAGCGTAAATTTGCATTACAAATGCATTCCGTTTAACTGTTACATAGTACTTTTTTATGTAGCCGGTTGGACATTTTCAACTTTTGAGTTTTTGGGAATGTATCAATGTGCGATATTAATACTAATGAGTAACATGCAGAAGATGCCCTTTTTTCCTTCGGATAATCCATGCATATCGATGTAGAACAGCGGTTTCTCCCTGTATGTTGACCAATCAGATGGTGGAAATGCTTGGTTTGGTCACGCTTTTGGCCCTGCTAGTAAGAAGTTACGGCTCAGGTAATTTGCAATGGAAAATCGTCAGTTCGCAGTACGGCTAGGGTATGGCTTGGTTCTTGGTCGCAGTACAAAGCGCCTTTAGATTACTACTGTGGGACTGATGGTCCCTCAAGAAGACTGACACCTCCACCAACAGACTTAATCCCCCCCTTCATGGGACGGACCCTTCCACCAAGAGACTGACACCTCCAGTCTGAAGGATGCAAATTAGTCTACAGCTTGGGAAGCTGTACATTCACGGTTGAGTTTCTCAAGGGTATCAGCTCAGGATCCTCCGCAGCTTTTCCCCGTCGAGGTGCTGAATCGAGGGTGCTGATAATATCCCCTGTTCTCCTTCCCCTGTGCTGAATCACTTTTGCTTTCTGTGGACACATTATCATGGTCGTCACTGTCCGCTACCTGCCCGCACGTTACACGAAAAAGCCCCAGACTCTCGGCCCCTCAGAGCTCATTACGTGGCATGACTTCCCCACAAATGAATAATTGAATACATTATGATGCTTTATGTATGTTACATCAGTGTCCACTTCAAAGCCTCGTCAGAAGAGTTTTCTTTATACAACCAGCCACCCACTGATATATTTAGTCAGCACGGGATCTAATGGACCGGAGTGATTTGCTTCAGCTTCTCCATTGTCAGAGAATATACAGTGGGCATGTCGCCAAGGGAGAAATCAGATGATCTGATCTTGTCATAGAAGCCATTTCTTTCTGCTTTGACTGAATGTTCACCTGTCTATTAGTTTGATTTCAGCTCTGCCTGATTTCATCACATTTGTACTGATACACACCAGTCAGCCATAAAATGAAAACCACCTGCCTAAAATTGTGTAGGTCAGTGTTTCTCAACCTGGTCCTTGGGCTGGAGCTGGGAGGGAGCAAAAATGTGGACCATTTGGACGTCCCCGAATCCTAGACTGAGAAACACCAGTGTAGGTCCCCCTCATGCCACCAAAACAGCTCTTCCCTGTCGAGGCATGGACTCCGCAAGACCTCTGGAGGTTTCCTGCGGGATCTGGTGCCAAGATGTTAGCAGTATATGTTCAAAAGTTGCAAAGTGGGGCCTCCATTGATCAGACTTGTTTGTGCAGCATGTCCAACAGATGCTCAATTCGATTAAGATCTGGGGAATTTGGAGGCCAAGTCAACACCTTGAACTCGTTTTCAAGTCCCTCAAACCATTCCTGAACACTTTTACAGCATTGACTTTTTCAGCAATTTTTGCTATAGTACCTTTCCGGTGGGATGGGACCAGGCTAGTCTTCACTCCCGATGGTCGTCAGTGAGCCTTGGGTGCCCATGAACCCTTCGCCAGTTCACCAGTTGGACAACTTTTGGTAGGTACTGACCACTGCATACCAGGAACACCCCACAAGACTTGGTGTTTTGGAGATGCTCTCACCCAGTCTAGCCATCTCAATTTGACCCTTGTCAAAGTCACTCAGATCTTCCTGCTTCCAATACATCAGCTGCAATAACTAACTGTTCACTTGCCTAATATATAATGGCGTCCTTGACAGGTGCCATTGAAATGAGATAATTAATGTTATTCACTTCACCTGTTAGAGGTTTTACGGTTATGGCTGATATAGGAATATATGTAATTTATTGTAGAGCATTGCAGAAAGGCACTGTTAGGGTAACCAGTCCCATAATTCATCATCCTTCTAGTTCTCCATGACCAATCAGCTTCTGTGAGGGGTTATGAACTGGGCTGTGATTGGCTTGTTAAGATCAGACTGGTTCAGTATATGACAATGAGCAGCAGGTTCATGGTTAAGTATGGCGTGCTGCTCACATTCCTATCCAGCCAGAGATCTATTACTGTCCCAACTGAGGTTCCACCCTTCCATGACTTTTCATGGGTGTCTCACTAAAGAAGCACAACTCTCGATGTCACTCACGTCTCCATCCATGCCATTTTACTGGTAACACCACATCTGCTGTTTATATCCACCCTCGTTAGAGCGCTGCTCTGTAATTATCCGAAGGGTTTCAGACTACAGCCGTCACCTCACTTGAACCGGCTCTTTAATTGTACTTTTCATTACGAGTCTGTTAAGAATGTGTCCTCATTTGACTTCAGCCATGTGCCTTACATGGATATACCCTGCAGGCTATTGATCATAAAGACTAGAGTTGGGCAATTCAGGTCCAGAGAGTAAAAGTCGAGACCGGAATTTCGTTTCAACCGACCAGTTGAGTCCTCTGTGACTGTGACTCTTTATGCTCAACTGGTTGGTTGAAACAAAATCTTGGTCTGGACTTTTACTCTCTGGACCTGAATTACCCAACTCTGATAAAGACCCACGAATCCGTTAGAGGAAACGTTCCTACTCCTTTGTCATTCATGAGATACGTGTCCTGTCTGAGCTCTTTGATAATATTCAGGGGTGGGTTTCTGGTTTTTGACGGCCCACTCAAAGAAGTGACTTTACTCCCTGCCCCCCCAGATGTTCCAAAAGTTAAATAAATAGCTAGGATTGTCAGAAGATCGTAGAAGCTTGTTAGCAGAACATGCTGCTTCAGCATCTCATAAATAAGGAATGTGTTTATTTAATATTTAGTGCAGTGATTGTTTGTGGCCAACAGGGGGCCCCATCCTCAGAAGCCCCATGCAGATTTATGGTTTGAGGGGTTTCAAACACTGCCACTGTATACGAAGGACTATTTATAATGTCTTGCTCATACGTTCTTACACCAATCTCTCTCAGCAATACATAGATATAGGAAGCAAATTTGGTTCCATTAACTTGAAACTTTCGTTGGACACTGGTGGTCACATGAAAATACATATGATTGAACCGAAGGAAATGGCAGGGCGGGATTAGCCCCTGCCTGGGCATCTCTCACTAACCTCTGTGGCCAACATGCCGTGTATATCTGACGAGTCCCTTGTCGAGCTGCAGCCAGGATGAGTGATTACGGAATCATTCGGTGGATATGCGGCTCTGGGCTAAGGGGGCTGATTTACGGGGTCACCATGGGCCTGCCAGGCACGCTGTGTACGCGCCCCCCGCTGCTGATAGTCTGGTTTCCTTGTTTCCTGGCCGCGGCTAAACCGCCGCACACTCCTGACGGCCGTGTGAGTCGTTCGTGTCTTTTTCTCTCTCTGGATTCCTCACTAGCTTTTTTTTTTGTTTCTTTAAACTAAATATTTGAACGTCTTGCATTTGGAGATGCATGCTTCGGCGTGTAAACGTTCCCATGCGTCTGTCTTCCCAGGGGAGGCAGTTGAGGTGCTTTTCGTACCGGCGGCTTTTGGAGCCCTGCTTATCTTTTGAAGGGTGATTTGAGTAAAAAATGAGAGGGGGGGGGGTTGACACTGTCGGAGTGTTATCGGACAGGAAATCGGATTGCCACGTGCACCATCATCGCACGAAGAGCCAACCCACTCCTCCCTGGAAATGCGAGGTAACGCGGCAAGGATTAAAGAACACCAGACGAGTTCTGGATTTTTCCGCGAGCCTGTTTGTGAAGCCCTCAGACACGCACGCACCAACACCCAGTCTTGCTGTAATTCACCAGACACACTGGTCCTTTGTGATGTGGCCAGTCTTCATGAAAAAGGCCAGAAGCGTTTCTGTGAACATCAAACACGCACACACAGACACACGCTCATACCGTGATTCACCAGCCAGGCTAATTCTCTGCTGTGTGGCTGGTGTCATTAATAATCATCTTCTGTTGCCACACCCCCCCACCCTACCCCAAACCATCATAAAATATCAAATATTTATTTGTTGTTAGGGCAGATGATAAGTATGGAGGACAATGTAAGATAAAAACAAATTCTGTGTTGGTGCCAGATTCCCCTGTGAATTGTCTGCCAGAGTGTTTTTTTGAAAAAAACATTTCTGGACATCAGAGAAAGACAACTGTTACATTTTCACTCTGCTAAAGTCAGATGACATTATATCCCCCAAACAGTCCATCATCAACATCATGATGATCAACTCATTTGGCTGAAACAGAAAAACCCTTTTATGTTTGGATTACATCACGGTTTCGGCAAAAATGAAAAGAACAATATAATGCATTGGCCAAAACATTTTCTTTAGAAAGATCTACAATTATTGCACAGATTGATGAGTTTTGCATAATAAACGGTCCTGAGTGTAGAATGCTGTGTATTGAGTATTGTACTGGATGGCACTGACTGCTGTAAAATGTTGTGTAAGATAGAATGTTGAATGTAGAGTGTTTAGCATTGAGTGTTGAGTGTAGAGTGTTGATTGTAGATCGCTGAGCATTGAATGTTCATGGAGAGTGTTTAGCGTTGAGTGTTGAGGGTAGAGTGTTGAGTTTAGATCGTTGAGCATTGAATGTTCATGGAGAGTGTTTAGCATTGAGTGTTGAGGGTAGAGTGTTGAGTGTAGAGCCTTGAGCATTGAATGTCCGTGTGGAATATTTAGCATTGAGTGTTGAGCATTGAACTGGAGCTTCTGGCTGCTTTCATGTTAATAAGGGCTGCTTAGTGAAGGAATCCCACATATTTGAGTTGGACACTGAAGAAGAATGTCTGCATCCTTACTGTCTGTCCCCTGGTCATGTGAACACAGGTTTAGAATTAGAGCCATTGGCCCAGTTTGGTTTGGGGAGACAGAGCTAGTAGCAGAGATGATTGTTTAGGAAATATAACGTTTGCCTGGCATGGAGACATTGTAGCATGGTAACGGGAGCCGTACCTGGGAGTTTAGGCACTGCGATCATATTCTTGGATTTCCCTCTTTGGTTCATCATCCAAAAAACAGGAGAACCGATGCGTCACGAGAGAATGGACTAAGCGTTCCTAGAAGAGCCGGAATTTTGGCCGGTATAGGGGTAGGAAAAAAACCAAACTTCAGACAACATTAGAGCTCCGCTTGGTCACCTTCTGCTTTGGTCAGTCTCCAGTCACCCCGACGTAGATTCTGGTGCCATTGGGCTTTGCATTTGCACTTTGTGCTTCTGCCAAGCAGCTTATTGGTAACAATTTGTACTGTTGCGTAAGCATTTGATAGCAAACATTAACCTCTAAGGCTTGTTTAGGAGCTGCTGGTGGCCGATGTGGACCTTTGACAATATCCAATCTTCTATGTAGCTAATTATTCGAGTCCTAAACTGATTTCAGCTATCATTTATAACTAGGCTCACAGTTGGGGGGGCAGCTTTGCGTTTGTTTTCATAGCCATTACTCTAAATCAAGTGCCTTGCTGTTTTTATATCTTTCTGAAGTGCATGATGTTTCTGTTTCGTGAGTCGTCTCCTTGTTATTCCCATTTTGGTTATTGAGAGCTTGGCACTGAGGTTCTTCTGAGTGTTCGGTCTCAGTGAGGTCTTCACAGCACGGTAAGCTAGCGAAGGGATGATCATTTTTGTTTACTATCTTCCAGACGCAATTTAATCTTTCTCCCTCCTAAATCCATGTTTATGCCAGCGCTGATTAACGCGTGCATCTGGCTGACAAACAGCAAAGCTGCATTCATTTGTTTTGTCTGCTGTTTTGACTTTCATAAAATGGACTAGTCCCCCGTTTTATTTAAACGGTTGGTAATGCTACGGCTTTTGCCTTGGAACACAGTCCCCAAGAGCTGATGTCTTACAAATGACCACTCACATAGCCTCCATGACAGGACCTTGACTTCATAAATCCAGATGATTTATTACGAGTTGTGTTCATTAATTCAGAAAATAAAACAAAAACAGCAAGACTGTCTTAATTTTGCATCCCATTAAAAACCACCTTCAGCTTCAGTAAACAGTGAATTGCCATTAAGGTATGACTATGTGTCCTGTAATGGATCAGTCCTGTCCAGGGTGTCCCCAGCCCTGTGCCCTGTTTCCAGCAATAGGTACGGTGGATCACCGCGACCCAACTTTATTTTACATTAAATTCTCACCCATCCTAGTACCATGATAAAAAAAAAAAAAAAAGGTGGGGGGGGGGGGGGGGGGAGGGGGACACCGACACAACAATCGTAACAATAACAGACATTAATCACCATGGGGGGGGAATGTACACAGAAATAATAATAAGACTAGTAATAAAGGTGGGATGGAGAAAACAAAGTGTAGGGGAATGCAGAGTACAGTACAAACAACCATAAGGAACATAACACTCATTACAAGGGCATGAAACAACAAAAATTATAACAGCAACAATATCAACAACTAATAATAATAATGTTACAAATAGGTATTATATATATGCAGCAGACACACACCCGTGATCCTACACATATACATGTATATTTCAATTCCTATATCTATAACATACACTAAGAAGTAATAATAATAATGATACTGATCACTCAGCCTCTTATGCACCCATTCTTGTATGTGCAAGTGTAGGTGTGAGCTGATTTGTCATTGGATGTGCTGGCATTTGATGCCGTCAGGGGAGAGCATCCCAAGATACCCCGGACCACCCGCCTGGGCCCCACCATGGCGCAGCAGAGCCAAGGACCACCCGGCCCGCGGCCCACGACAGGAGGCCGCCGCCCACACCGGCCAGGGCCGCCTGCATCCCCTCCATGATGGATCTTCCACCCGGCGGGCCACCCCACCCACGCAGGGCCAGAGACAGAGAGTTAGGGGGGGTCCCTCAGCCCCCACCGCTTCCCCGCCCCATGGATGGATAGATTGACTGTAAATTCCTAAATGAGTATTAGGCATGTAGCTTGAAGAAAGAAATTTCAAATTTAGGATGAGTGCAAATAGATGTACAGAATTTATTGTTATTTATAGTGAATAAAAGTACAGCCATCTGTGATTCCTGAGGGGACATTTTCAGGTGCTGTTGACTAGATTCTGCCCACCGCTCTGGGCCATTAATGACCCCATGGTACTTTCTGGCTTTCTATGCTTTGGACCAAGTGTATTAGAGCCCCCGCACTAATTAAGCACCCTGTTGTTGTTGTCATCCAGCTGGACCTTTCTGGACCAGAACCAGCCTTAAAATCAAACATTTATTCTCAAAATAACCCAATGGTCGATTCTCAAAAGGACACTCGAAACGGAAAAGGCCGTCTGTGTCTGGCAACCCAAGCCAACAAGGGCTTTAGATGACGTGTGTTCACATCTGTACCGAGGCAATAAGCCACCAGAGATGGAACTTCAGAGTGACGCTCCCCATCATCACCAAAGGCACGAAACTTCTATATGTGTCACTAGCTGTTTACTAAAGAGACGATCCCTTCATCCCTGTCCTTGCTGTACAATTACTATATAATCTCTAGTGTGGTGAGGTAAACCACACTGTGTGGGTAATCGATCGGAATTTCTTGTAATAATTCACTGTTATTTTGAATATTTGAACGTACGAATCACCCTTCCTAGGTCTCCACCGGTTCCCGTTAGTGTGAGTATGGAAACTTACCCAGCTCCTCATATCTGTCTTGGAAAATACAAGTAGGTGGAAATTTGTTTTTTTTTTATGTGTACAAATTGCCATTATTTCCAGATAAACAGAAATCCAGAGAGGGGTATATCATGCCAGCCGAGAGGATTGCGTCTCCTGTCGGGACGGATCCGGGAACAGGATGCCACAAAATGTGACCGAGTTTCAGCTAGAGGAATGAAACATGTCTTCACGCAAAGGGAAGAGGGTTTGGAACAGGCTTCCCAGTAACGTGGCCAAGACACAATCCCTCCTTAGATGCGTCCAAGTCTCTACTAGATAATGGCAGCCCTGTGTAATTCTTTTATATGGTTTCTAAATAATACTTTTAACATTTATTAGTCAGTTGTCATTTTGGCTAAATGGCCTCCTTCCTAAAAAAATGTAGATGTACAGATGGATTGGAATGATAAAAGGAGACAGTTAAATTTTTCCTTTGTGTATAATACAGTGTTGAGCTTCATTCTCTGAAGGGGCGATAAAGATGAAGACTTCCCTTCCCTCACTGTAGCCGGCTTGACTATCAGCCCCATGTAACCGTTGGGTCTCTGCCGGCCAGACCATGTCCTCCTGTCATCATTCACTGTTAAAACACACCTCCGGTGATCACCCAGATGTCAGCACATTGGTCCTGACATTCAGCTGGCTTTAGGTCCTGTGTGTGAGATCTTTTTATGTGGATAAAAGGTTACTGTATTTCATTTCTGGGTATAAGTCGGATAAGTATTAATTAGATAAAAGTCACGTATTTGGATAGAAAACCACTTAGAACATTTGGGTTTGCTCAGTCTACAAAACGTTAATTTAGATATTTGTAGTTCACCATTATGTGCAGTGCATTGCATGTTTTTTTTTTATTTTTTTACCGAAATGCTATCAGTAAAATGAACATAAAACAGTCAATGCAAACCGGTTGAAGAACATTATTAGTCTGCTGCTTACAGAATTATTTACTACAGATATGAGCTAATTTGATTCGTATAATGTTCGTTTTCGATTTTTTTTTTCTCTCGTTATGCATGTAGGACTTTTTTTTATTGTTAATTAGTTTGTGTTTTTTTTTTGGGGGGTGGGGGGTGTTATTAGCCTACGTGCTGGAGAGTGAACGGCGCTGTTTCTGTGCTGGGGGGACGTCTCGCTTTATCACGGGACTGACTGCTACCTTGCAGATGCACCAGCCTCACACCTCTGACTGAGTAACACCACGCCGCCGTTTCTAGCTCCCGAAAACGCTCCTCGTGGCCGTGATTTATTCAGCGATCTCATTAGCATATCCGGAGCGTGGCGATGCCAGACTGCAACTCCAGATGTGTTATTAAGACGTGACTATCTGCGGTGCGCTGTCATAAAAGGCAGCACTGCCCATCTGCTTCGACAAAATGACCCACTGTTATAGATTTATGCAGATTAATACATTAATGAGTCAATCATGTATTTAATTACAATAGTCATTCACATACAGCTGAGCTAATTGTGATTAATTGTCCTATAATCAGTCAGCTGATCTTATGAAAGTGTAGCATTTCAAACAAATAGTTATGTAACACTTTGTATAAATAATGGGGAGTGTAGAGTTTGTTCTCCCTTTGTCATCATAGGGTTTCCTCCTAATATTGTGGTCCCCCCCCTCCCCCCAACCCCCATAGGCCAAAAAAACATGCCGAGGTGAATTGGAGTTACAAAATTATTTGTAGGTGTACTTGTGTGAGTGAATGGTATGTGTGTATGAGTGTGCCCTGCGATAGATTCCCTGCCTTGTGACCCTGCACATGACCAGTGAGTACGGAAGATGGATGGATGATGGATGGATGGATATCTTAATATAATCTACCTCTGCTCTGTGTATGTGGAGTTTGCATGTTCTCCCCGTGTCACGTGACTTTCCTCCTGGTGCTCCGGCTCCCCCACATAATCCAAAGACACACATGGTTTCTAAATTACCTGTAGTGCATGATTGGATTTACAGTGGTGACCCTTTACTAGATGGTCAGTCGTGGAATATAAACAGATTATCAGTAGCTTTCAGGTAATTTTTCCATTGATTCTCTAAGGACCCCTGATCTGACCTTATTCGTCTCTTAGGAATCACTATGATAATTTAACAGATACAAATGTCACCTACAGGCTACCTCCGTTATCACAATCATTTGGTGGTGATGATGATGACGGCGGGGGCAGACTCCTGCTGAAATGATGTCTCAGAATGTACACCATCCATCTCTCTCCCACCCGCCAAACCCAAACTGCGATCTTTCACACGACCCCTTTCTTGTGAGCGATTTCTAGATGGTTCTTTCGAAGAAGGAAACCCCCACCTATATTTCTCTTGACGGAACCACTGCAGCAGGTTGAGAGGAGTTAAAGTAAAATATATCCCCTTTTGGGGAGAGCGCCCCCCCATGGGAGCTGGGCTCGCTTTCAAGCATTCCTGCTTGCACCCCCCCCCCCCCCCCCCCAGAACTCCCAGCACTCCCCCCTCATACATGACCTTGACTCTCCTGTTTTCTGGAAAAAGCTTTCCAGATGTGAGAACCAATACTACAGGCGATTCTGAGGGAGCGTCTGACGGATTTGAAACGTCCCGTTTCGGAATGTTGCACAGCAGCGGTCCGGCGGCAGGGTGGCGATGAAGCACCTAGCGGGGATTCCTGGCTTCATTATGGACCCGATCTACCTCACACAGTCCCAGCTCACCGACACAGGGCTGCCTTTTGTAGCTCTGTCAACAATTCGTGTTTGAAAATCTTCATAAAAAAATGCACAGTGCTGACAGGATGTGTGAATATATCACCTTATCCAACAAAATGTTTTTGTTTTGTTTGAGCCGGGAGAGATTTGGTGTGGGCTCACTTGTGGTGGAGATAAGGATAGAGGGTTAGGGTTAGGGTAAGATAAATCTTACCCGTGCGGCGTACGTGCTGAACGTGGGAGTAAGGACAGTGCTGAGGGCTGCAGCAGGGGTCGAGACTGAAAGGAAGGTTTAGAATTGCATTTGGGATACAGATGTGGGCCGTGTGTAAACAGATCTAAGGCTTCATGTGAACGTGAAGAGCTACTCAGTGGATCCAAATATAGGCACTACATCGACCAATCACATGTCTCGCTTCCTTTCTATAGCCAATCAGCATTAGTGGTGGGTGTGGGGGTGGGGAGGGGCGTCTGAGTCCAGTTGGCAGGCGGGAGTAAGCGACCTGCAGCTTGCGTTAACAAACACTGCAAGCTGTGCTGGATGAATGCGGAATACCTGCCTCTTAATTAATCGTTAAGGCAAATATTTGACAAGATGAAAAGAGGTGAGGAATGGGGGCATATGGAGTCCAGCGGCAGCTGCTATAATAGCGTGCGTTAGGCTGACACGTGCATGGCGCAGGTGCCTTAAAGGGCTGGCGATGTGTTTAATATGCCTGAGATACGCGTGTGGCAGGCAGGCCGCGGTGATTAAACGCGGCCTGTCGTGTGACTCGCGGCCTGACTCCGCCTTGATGGCTCCACGCTCCACGCTTTTATCTGCCTGATTAATAGGCTCCTTCCTGGCAGACTGGCATGCACCCTCTGGACAGCAGCTGCTGAGGTGGCAAGGCGGGATGGTTCCAGTCAGAAGACAGCCCCCCCCCTCCAGTTGGGTTTATGGTCCCCCCCATATGGAGGCCGCCCCATCCACGCCGTGAGTCTGTACATCTGATGTGGGCCACTGGGGAAAGGGCACTTACACAAACCTACAGGAAAAACGTGGGCCAGCAGGGGGCGTAATGGTTGAGGACCCCAGCCACATGAGTAAGTAACTGAAGTTACTGCCGCAAAAAACTGTGCAAATGGTTAAGCAATTGTTTTAAACAAAAGTGTGGGTTAAGTAAAGATGAGCTCTTGTTGCGGAGCTGTCTGTTGTTCAGAGCCGGCATGACTTGCAGGGTCGCGTGTTCTGCTTCCTGTCCCGGCCTTGGCGTCCTGTCCGTCCATGTTGATGAACCCTGCCGATCGCTCTGGGGTTTGGCATGTGAGTAAATTATTCTGTGACAGGCCAGCTGCAGGTCAAAGGGCAAACATTTCCATCAGCCATTCTATTCAGAGAAAAAACAATTTCTGATGCGACCACAGAGCGGACATCACCATCCAATTTCCAGTCCCCTTTGTCACGCTCAAGATTCTCATTTAGGAAACTTGTCATTTCACAGAGCAAACAATAATATTTGACTCCGAAACCCAAGCCACTGAGTGGCTGCTTTGGGGGAGCGTTTCCTGTCAGAGTGTGGAGCTCGAGACACGTTTGTACACGGAACTCACCTTCAGGCATGTGGAGGTGACTGTTCCCCTATAAGACAGGCAGGTCGCGAACCAACGGGGACACTTTGGGTGAACTTCCCAGTCCCAAAGTTAACTCCATAAAAGTATTTCTCCATTTCTATTTCTGGGAGGTGGATTCCTTCTGAGCCCATTGATTACACTCCTTTGGACCAGGCAGTAGGAATTTATATGTTAATATCGGGACTTCTGAAAAAGCCCTGAGCTCCATGAGTGTGAAATCTACTTCTGGAAGTCGCTTTGGATGCATTTTGAATAGGATGAGTTTGTCCGGAATGGAATCGTATCCGTGCCCCCTTCACGTACACTGACTGCAGGGGGGGGGGGGGGGGGGGGGGGTTAGAATTTTCACCTGGATTCACCTGGTCAGCCTGTCACTAAGAAAGCACCCCCGCCCCCCAGTGACTTATATGCTGAGCGTGCTCTGAAAATAAAGGCCTGCTATGCCTTCACTGTCAGGCTGAGCCTGTGCATGCACCTGCCCCCCCCGAAATCCAGCGCCTCCCTCCCCATGACATCACTCACTGAAAGCAGCCCAGGTGATGTCATGGCCGAAACGTGGATCCGCAGCCAGCCTGCGACAAACTCAGCTGAGATGCCCTCTTCCTCTGCTGTTCTTTCTCGGCCGGCGTGAACAGAGGTCCTGCTGGGGATGCCGTTCGAATCCAGCGGCAGCGGCGGCACAGAACGCAACACCTGCGCACGTTTGGCCGTGATCCCCGTGCCAGAGGAGCCCGGATCAGAGCCCCTGCAGGTGATGAAGGACACCCGTGAACCACGTGTCATGTCAATCCCAGAAAACAGAGACAAAGCTTCTAATTGTATAAACAGGGTGAAAAGCTGATCTATTCAGATAGTTTCTACAGCCTAATCTGGATCAGTGTTATCTGAGGACGTGTATGAGGTTTCGCAAAGTCCATCGTGATGACGAGGCCCCTCCCATCGACACTTTCACTAACCGACTTTATTTGTTTCACATTGACGCGCCCTCTCTGATCAACTGTAGCCAATCCCCTGTCAGCTTTTCCGTTACTCCTTGCTCATTGGTCATAAAATGGGGGTATTTGTTTCATCATGCGCCTCATTGGCTGATTTAAATTTTGAGATTACGATATGGACGATGGGTTCTTTTATCATTACACACTGATGACAGAAGACATTAAAATGTGCACAGCTGATGCTCAGGATTTTCTCTTAGATTCTGACTTTTTTTTTAAAAGTACCCAGGACATAGTGGGGTTAAATAGTCATAGGGAGTCCAATTTATAGAGGATTTATTTTAACTTACGCAATATTTCTGAGGTCAAAACATGATTGCATCAATATGACTGTTTCAGAGATGACTGCAGCACAGAAACCAGCACGGAAAGTCAAACTCGAATGCAAATTGAACTCTTCTGCTCGTTATCCATCTCGCTCTGTAACATCCAAAAACAATCCTCTTCCTGCAATTCAGCCAGTATAAAAACAGCAACATTTCCAGGAATAGCAAAAGCGTCCTGTCTTTCCGAGGCCAGTAAATAACTGGAGAGACGCGTATGAGCAGAGTGGGGGATGGTAGGGTACTTCCCCTGGCTGCCTGAAGGTGGCAGTAGGGCCTTTGCAGTGATGAGCCACATGCTGAGTTAAGCAGAGTCTGGCCTGATGTCTGGTAGATAATGTGATTCCTCTTAAACACAGAAATAAGGGTTTCTTTGTACACCCCAGAAGGCATTTTCAAGCAAGCGATGCAAAATATGCTTAAAAGGCAAGAATGTTTAAACTCGACTGAGAGATTTCGTTTAGGAGGTATTGCGTGTCATGTATTTGGGACGTTTACCTTTAATTTAATTAAGGGCATTTAATTTCGGCAAATTGAAAAAGATGTTAAAAAAACATAAACATGATTTCAGATTTAAAATATAAAATACAAACCATTAATTATAGCACTAACTCCGTCTAGATGCAGGTCCATAATCTGTCTTATTCAGCGTGGCAAACGTAAACCAAATAATTGTTTTTATTGCCTGAAAGGAGTGAAACAGGAAGTGCACATTAAGGGATGCTGATAAAGATGGTAACCCCCCCCCAACAGATTATGAGACACTTCTGCCTTTCCTGCTTCCTGGAGAGTCACTCTGCTGCCCATAAGAGAGCAGATACGGGGGGGGCAGGGATGGCTTAGGGTGATGGTGAGGGGCTCTCTGAGGCTGCAACAGCCTCCCGCCTTTTATGCACAGAGAAACCCCTCCCCCCGCACACTCTCTCTGGAGATTTCCTGCCCATGCCGAGGAACCACACAGCCACTGGCGGAGATACGGAGGACGCCTATGTTTGTGTTTGTGTGCATGTATGTGTACGGGGGGGGGGGGATTTCCCTCAGCCATGTCGCACGTGGGAGTCCAGTCCCCAAGGAGGAAGGAAGTGGGTGATGTCAGAACCTCCCCAGTGCTGCAGTGCTGCTCCACACCCCACCTTCTACCACCACGCCCACTCCTTGCTTGACCCTATGTCCCCCACCCCCAGGGGTGACAGTGGAGGCCAGTGAAATACACTGAACTCAGGGCTGGGTTTTTTTTTTTTGGCCAGGATTCTACACACACAGAAAGCTGGAGGAGGAAGGTGAGGGAGGAGAGGAAGAGGTGGAGGTGAGGAAAGTGGACGTGGAGGAGGAGGGGATGGATGAGTGCCTGACCATCCCACCATCATCCTGATGTCTGTCTTACTCCTGCCTATTGAGTCTCATTTGAGCCGGACATAGAGGACGGGCAGCCGAACCACAACCCAACCCTCCCAGCCCCCCACCGGCCATTGCCAGCCACAAACCAACCCATAATGATCCACAAACACTACTGATGTGAGCCAATTGTTGCTATATCATCATAACAGCCTTGTGCCCATGCCAGACATCAACCTCCGACAGAGAAGCACTGCTTCCTGGTATTAACATGCCCTGACCATTCCCTCCGCAAAGCAGGTGAACCTTTAACCAAATGTCCCAAATGAGAGATTGTCCAAAACAGATCACTAGTTCACAGGTAAATTCTAGGCAAACTTCCCTCGTCTTGTTGAGTCCTGCTCTACACAGCACTAGCCTCCTGCTGCGTAGGCCCCTTGCTGTACCCCGAACACACGTCGCTAAATATTTACTACCACAATTAGTAAATACAAATGCAGATTTTTACAACTTAACACAGGATGCAATCAGTAATTAAGCCCATGTAACACGTAAGGCATTTGTTAAGAAAACGGCCATTAAGGGACTGTTAAGTGAGATGAATTTAAAGGATGATGAATTATGATGACGAGTGAGAGAGTGAGAGCTGGCTGCAATGCAAGCCAAGGGATATGAAACAGACGAAATTCCTGCTGAGCTACATATTCATATTTGACATTTTTGGGATGTTTTGGGTAACAGATCAAAAGCTCACGTCTGTGTACAGCTCCTCGGGTTGTAATTTTCTTTCCTTGGGCTGTGAGGGAAAGGCAGGTCCATCCATGGAGGGGAACAAGTCCAGAGGTCCCTCCTCTCCATGCAGGATGAAGGTTCTTTCAGCTCGTCCACCATTAGTTTATTGTGTGCTTTTATTTTTTCATTCAGGAAAGAGCAGGCTACTCATCAACACCAACACCAGAATCAACACAGGGCCTTGCTCAAGGGCCCAACAGTGACATCACTCTGTCAACCCGGGGATTTGAACCAGTGACCTCCCACTAAACCACACAGTAAATGGTACACTAGCATGTTAACCGCACCTGAATACTTCCCCGGCAGTGAAGTAACATTTACTTTTACATTTACAGCTGCCCCTCTAACATTTACCTTGTCAGGAACACTGCCTTTGTAGGCCTGTATGGTGAACAGGGCACAAGTGCTCCCTGAGCAGGACACCAGGTCTCAGGTGCAAACAGCTGGTGTGCGGCAGGTGTAATGCATCTGCTCCAGCTCTGGTCAGCTGGCGCACTTCCGCTCAGAACGTGCCGGGTTCGGTCCAGGTGCATTCTGGGAGAGAAAAGTCCTTAAAGGTACGGCAACGAGTAGTACGAGCTAACTAGCTATGCTAGTTAACTCTTTAGTGAGAGTCCTGTAAGCTGAACAAGAGCGGTCAGCAGTCAGCGTGAGGTTAGAGCGACAAACTGAGATCCCAGCACTGTTGCACTGTTGTACTTTGAAACAAGCGTCTAAATCTGAATTGCCCGTTTCCTGGTATAACTGGAGGTCTTTTCCATTGCCTTATTTTTACGTTTACCTGAGCGTGTTGTATGTAAGCAGCCCAGGAATTTCACAAGATGCAAAACGGTTACAGACTGAGGGATTATTTTCCCCTATGGGGGAATCTTTAATGCCAAAATACTCGCTTTGTTTGGAGCAAAAACAGTGCTGCGAGCGCCGATGCACGTCTCTGTGGGAAAGAGGCCCTCAGCCAGCGTCCACTGCGGCAGGTGTGGCCATTCCTCCAGGCTTTGTTGATACGTTAGACGCAATGTTATCGATTTGCAGAACCGGCATGAACTCGCAGAGCGTGGACGCCTTTCCGCTTCGGCTCTTGACTCGGCCGGTTTGAAGGCTGATTCTTATCTCCGACACGCAAACAAGCTCTGCCACCTCCATCCTCCTCTGCTTCTGTCCGACTCGTCGTTTTGCCAGTAATGAAGGGATCTGTTTAAAAGCCACGCCGAGCAGCCGGAGGTTCGCGGGGTCCAGACTTTACCCCGCTTTTCTGTGGCTTCGGGATTAACGGCATACAGACACAGCGAGTCGCCCTCCCGTTAATGTGGGCGGCTGGCTTTCTGATCGCCTATGGGATGTGGGTGACGGAATGGACCTGAATGTCATTTAGCAAAACAGGGAAATTATATGTAATGTTCTTAAATGACAGCAGTTGAGGAATATCCATGTAGTTTCATTTTTACATCTTTAGCAAGCGGCCTCTGACCTACGCAGATGGATCCAAATTATCGCAGTGCAGGGATTCATTTGAAATGTTACGGATAATTCCGGCTTTTTTGCTGCACCGTGTGCAAATCCAAACCCTTGCAGTAGAGATGTTCATTATTTTTTAAAAATACAGTCACTCTTTTTATAGAACAGAAGGTGTGGCATAGTAAAGGTCTGTGATATGTGCTTAATTACAATTAACCCTGTCTAACGTATGATAAGCGTCCCATGTTCGATCCATTTTAGCATTTAGCTGGCTTCAGAGAATCAGCATGGCGGCGGTTTTGTCCTTCACGATGGTCTCTGAGCTCCTCTCTCAGAGAAGCGCTTCAACCCTCTTCAGCTTCACTTCTTATGCACCGGCGTGTGGTGTGTTCAGATCCCACGTGTCTCCATGATGGCAACAGGGCAGTGAAATATCCAGAGGGAACAGCCGATTCTCCACCTGTCCCTCATGCTGAAAATCAAGGGAGATGGAAGGAAACCTGACTACATCTGTCCCTAAGTGTCTAACGCTGCACGCTGACGTATTTGTGTATGGGGACCTGTCATTTTGTGTGTGTGAATGTGTGTGTGTTTGGCATGCTGTATGTTCCAGGTCTCCAGAGAGCCTGTGCCATCCCTTGGAGGGGGGGATGCAGGGAGGCACCATGGAGAGATTAAGCTCTGAGGAGAGGCCTTAGTTCTTTCAGTACTGTTCGTACAACCTTTAACTTCTTGGACCATTTGATTGAAGCCCCCTGTCTCATGAATGGACCTTTACCTGAAGCTCAGAGGCATCCGCTGTTCTCGTTAGTTTCAAATAAGCTTTCAGAGAGGCTGAAGTCAAAAGGACTTGCGTTCAAAGGGAGGCTGGTGGGGGCTGCTGCTGTCGCTCTGGGCCTGGTTATCATCCGTGTGAGGGTGAGAGTACTTCTCAGAATGAGGACAGACAGGCTGATCGCCACTTAATCTAGCGGTTGAGGTTCCAGAGAGTGAGAGCCGGTCAAGAAATCGTAGCGTTTAAGGCGTATTTTCGGCCTGCCTGCCAGCCCATTTAGATGTTCTGGAAAAAGAGAGAAACTGTCCTTCAAAGACGCTTGTACTCGCACGTATCGCAGTTAATAGGGCCTGAGTAACCTTTGCAGTCCTGGACGATCTTTTGAATGTATCGTGGTGATTAGAATCGAGCTAAGTTACAGCTTACAATCTGCTTTTAAAGCACGGAAGCAGCCTTAACATGGTGAAGCTCACAGCCAATTAGCTGGAAAAGCAGATTGGGCCGCATCTTGGTCACTCTCCATCCTCTTAACAGCAGCTCGCTGCCAGCAGCTCATTTACAGCTGAATTGCCTAGCTCGCTGCCAGCAGCTCATTTACAGCTGAATTGCCTGTTCCATCCATCCATTATAAGGAAGGTTCCGCATCTAATCAGGCCCGTGGTGATGCAGAGCTGGTGTACCCCAGATTATACCCCGAAAGGAGGAACATCCATGAGAGGGTTTCTTAAGCATATAAACTAAGAAGCATCTCATCACCTTCTTGCCTTCGTGAAGTTATAGGGTGTTACGGAAATGAGGTGGTCTTTGCCAAATTTCACTGTAAAATCGGTATGTATTATTTTCCAGATTTTTCTACATGCATTATTCTCTGGACACTGTGGACTGAAGCTGGGTTGAGTTCATAGGTCACAGCAGAAACTGATGGTATTTTTCTTTTCAGTTTTTTTGTTTTTTTTGTACGGCTGTCAATGGCAATCCCGCCATATTCTTATAGAGCAACAAATTAATTAGACCCCAAGAAAAATGTGGACGGCGCAGAGGTGGCGGAGGAATTTCATCAAGAGAAGCACGCAGAGAGCAGCGAGCTGGAGGCCAAGTGATGGAGGGGACCTGTCACTCCTAATGAAAAGTGTCACTCAGATTCTTTTGGGGAATGTTTGCGTCTGCAGCTGCCGGATTGCCCTGGGTGAGGGGATGTGGGTAGGGGGGGGGAGGTAAGAGGAGGACCCTTAAGCAGCAATGAAAGACCTCTTTATGAGATCAGTGCAGTCCTGCTAATGTGGGGATGCCAACAGGGGAAAGTGCTTTGACATTTATGCTTCAGTCTGACTAAATGTCACCATAGCTCCTTAAGATCTACCCGTTATTGGTACTTGTGGATGACATGACAGGGTTTCATTGGATGCGGAGGGCCTGCTGTTTCCCCATTGGTGAATAGGTGTCCTCTTAGTGCTGCTCTACTGGGCAGGATTCCAGTGAGGAATGTGCCAGGCAGACTGCAGGTAACGGTCTCCTGAACATTTCATGTCCTTGGTGAGAAGCGTGCTAACCGGGCATACAGGCTAAACCAGCCCACCCATCTGAGAAAGACAGGTAAACAGAGTCAATTGATTTGTCTGTCTGATCCTGCTGGGGGTGGGAGAGGTTCCCCAAGTCAACATGGAGCATCTGAGGTCACTGGGTTGCTGTGTCTTCAACTGTCAGCATTCCCCGTTCCTGCAGGTACGTGCTTTATGGACAGAGTGATGTGTAACGCTGCCCCACCTCGCCACACAGATACATAGAGCGTTTTCCCAAGCGCTATACAGGCGGACCCTCATAGCCATGCGTTAGGGTTCATTGGGACGCTGTGACAACGTTTGCTGTAAATTACAGACGCTCTCGCGTGACACCACACACTGGTTTATCTGATAACGGTCAGCTCTGATCATCCCAGCCCTGGTGTTTATGGGAGAAACTTTGGAAATGCAGGTGGTGCTGCTGAAGCATACCCACCCCTCCCAGCCTCTACCCTCTGGCAGGAAACGCAGAACCATCACAGCCAAAACCACCAGACACAGGGACAGTTTCTGTCCCACTGCAGGGTCCCTCACCAACAGTGACTGTCCTGCTAACTGCAGACACTTTGCACTTCAGTCAGCTGATATCCTATCTGTCTAATTTGATCTTTTATGGCATGTTGTTGTCACACTGCTTCTGACTGTCAATAGACAGTCTAGTGTAACAAGTATGTAAAATTTCATGTGCACATCCTTATAAATTGTTCTAAAGTCACACCCACCGAGATAAATTCCTTTCATACATAACATACTTGGCCAGTATAGATATTTCTGATGGTGTTTGCACTGTGGACTCCTCTCTTCTCCCATCCCCTCTCCTTCTGCCTTTTCCTCTCCTCTTCTTTCCGCTTCTATCCTTTCCTCTCCTCTCTTCTCCTCTCCCATTAATTAATGCTCGTCCCTCATGTATTAATTAATGGCCTTCTGCTCTCCGTGGGAGGCAGGGGCTCAGGCCCTCGGCCCACACCAGCCTGGGGCCCGGGGCCCTCTCCTTTTACATAGTTGGTAAGATGAGCCGTCGGCCAGCTGACCGGGGGCAGCAGCTGCATCGGCTCCTACATTTTATTTGCTACTTAGTGCAAAGAAAAGAAGCGGCTCCAGGTAATGAATAGTCAGGCATGGGGATAATGTTCCAGTAGGCTGGCCCGCTCCGGCGAGAATGGGGGGAGGGGCGGGGCCCCATAAAGGCCGTGAGCCATCTGAGGGGAGAATAAAACACACACTGCCCCGACAATCTGCTGCTTCTGTCCCGGCGCCAGCCAAGGTCCCCTCAGGCCTCTTCATTCTCACCTTTGGCAGGAGAAAAGGCCTGTTTGGCAGCAGCCCACCCACCGAGGGCCACTGGGGGCCGCCAGGGGCCCCTAGGGGACGGCGTCTCTCCCCGCGTCCCGACCATGGGTGGGCCGGATTTCAGAAGTTCTCCCATGTCATCCAGACCGAGGGGGAGGGGGGATCGCCTCGGAGTATCGGACAAGAGTTTACAAAGAAATGCTTTCGTAAAAAAAAAATAGGAAAAATGAGGATTCGAGCTTAGCTTGTGACGCAGCCAAGCTGCAGTACCTGCTCCCTCCAGACGGGGGGTCTGGCTCTGTGTGATCAGAGGCGTCTTACAGTCTGTCAGAAGCTAAGCTACTCGTCCCGTCTGAGCTGGTCTTTCCTTGAGCAAGCTGGCATTCAGAGTAAACACTGGCTGCTGGGCCGCATCGATTCCTCCAGCTCTGATTTCTGGGTGTTTTGCGGGGGAGGGTTGGGCTCTGTTTGGGTCAGAAAACGACCACTTTTCACAGAGACGGACTTATTGGTTCTGCAGCCACTAATGACTGTGACACACAGTAATAGGGGGAAGGTGTGTGGTGTGTGTGGGGGGGGGGGTGTGGAAGCCCCAGGGTAACAGGGGACCACATGCAGAGTTAAATATCTGACAGGATCCGGAATGTTGTGAGAAGTCAATGGGACTTGAAATAATGTCTGAATTGCATTACAGTAACTAGCGTATGTAACAGGCCTGGTGACACAGCAGCAGGATCCGCGACCAGGGAATGCCAGAAGTCTGAGCGTGTGACCTGCTTTTTTTTTTATTTTATCAAGTTTTGATCAATATTCCGAGCTCGTAGGGCAGGCCGGGGGGGGGGAGGAGGGTCGGCTGACCAGCGGCACTAGAGCGTGACCTTGACGTTGAAGTGGTTTAGTAAGTGGCTGGGGGTTTGGACTGGAAGCAGAGGTAAATGGCGCGGTGGATAAGCTGTACTGGGAGGGGGGGGGCATGCTCGCCTGGGCAGCTGGGAGGGGGGTATGGCCTCATGGCGTGACCGCAGAGGGGCGTACAGGAGGTCGGCGTGGCAGATTCTGGCAGACGCCGCTGACACCGCACTGGCCAGGACGCTGCCGGAAAGCGCCGGAACTGGCAGGCCGGCCAGAGAGACTCGTTTAGGCTGACCAGCATAGTTTATGCAACTGAAAACAATTAAACTATTTTAAAAGATAAAATCAAAGGCAGCTGTGCGGTTCGAGGCAACTAGGCCATTTAATGTCGAGAACTTCGGTTAGGTTATTATGTTACGTTAGCACTTCACCGAAAGAAGTGTGTCAGAAATCTTATGAGCTGATTTCGCGTTAGATATCGACTGTTCACTACTACATATTAGGGATATGAACTGATAGAGTGTGATCAACCATTAGATTACAATAACACTCCATTGCTAAAAAGGCTGTACGTCATACAAAGGGAACTAGAACTTTGATATCACTCAGTTAAATTGCAAAGATGGTTGTTATCGTTGTGATATTATTGTGATAATAAGCAGTTAATGCTCATGCATGGCTGCACAGGAAGTGATGTCATCTCTGAGGCTGAGGGACCCTGATTAAGATCTTCTACCTCTGGGAAGTTGGCTGGGAAGCTGTTTTTCTATAATCTTTCAGGGATCTGATATTAGATACATTTGAACACTGGGTACTTGTTCCTGACAAACTTCATTGGGATTTCATAAGTATTTACCAGGTTTAGATGATCAGATATTTGTCAGTATCTGCTCTTGTGACATTAGTTTATCCATCTTTCTGTTACCAAGGGATTCATTCTCTATTTACAAATTCTTGACAACCAAGTGTTTGAGACGCGACAGAGAAACATGAACTGGCTTAAGCCTAAGCTAAGGCACGATGCGTGTTTCTCTTTTTTCCTCCTGAGAGCAGACCTCACCGCGGTGTTGCTGATGGATGGATGGCATCACTAATCCTTCCTGAGGGATGGGAGTGGGCCCTGCTTTGAGCTCCCCATCTCGATTTCATCTGGCGTCCTCCGCCCACAACCCCCTAGAGGCGAGTCTGTGGGTTTGGGGGATGTGGAGGCAGGGTTTGAGGTGTGGAGGAGGAGGTTGGTGGATGTGAAGGGGGGAGTTTGGGGGATGTGGAGGCAGGGTTTGAGGTGTGGAGGAGGAGGTTGGTGGATGTGAAGGGGAGTTTGGGGGATGTGGAGGCAGGGTTTGAGGTCTGGAGGAGGAGCTTAGTGGATGTGAAGGGGGAGTTTTGGGGGATGTGCAAGCAGGGTTTGAGGTCTGGAGGAGGAGCTTGGGGGATGTGAAGGGGGAGTTTGGGAGATGTGGCTGCAGGGTTTGGTGATGTGGAGGCAGAGCTTGGGATGTGGAGGCAGGGTATAAGGTGTGGAGGAGGAGCTTGGGGATGTGGAGGATGAGTTTGGTGGATGTTTGGGATGTGGAGGCAGATTTTGGTGATGTGGAGGCAGAACTTGGGGATGTGGGGGCAGAGCTTGGGATGTGGAGGCATGGGTTTGAGGTGAAGGGGAGAAGCTTGGGGGATGTGGAGGATGAGTTTTGGTGGATGTGGCAGCAGGGTTTGGTGATGTGGTGGCAGATTTTGGTGATGTGGAGGCAGAGTTTGGGATGTGGCGGGCAGAGCTTGGGATGTGGAGGTGGGTTTGAGGAAGTGGAAAAGACGTTACCCAGCACACATTCTGATGAGGTGCAGCATGTATAGTTAATATGTGTGACCTTTAACCTTAACTGCAAAATAACAGAAATTAAAAAGGTGTTTTTCTGCATTGTATTACAATACATGGCCTATATAAATTTAGTTTATAAAATCTACTTTATATATTTATAGTATTATGCGTATTTCTGTACATAATTTAGCTGGATATTAAAATAATGTTCCCCAAGGGTTAAATACACCTTAATCCATTTGGGGGTATGATTTAATATAGCCTGATGGCTTGCTGTCTGAGCCAGGCTGTCACCTGTACAATCAGAAAAAAGGTTTTGTTGCTGACCGCAGTCGTGTGAGAGTGTTTACATTCCCTTTTAGCCTTTAGCTTTTAATGCCCTCCTTTCGGGTTATTTTTATATACGTATTTGTCTCGGTAAAAAGATCTGTTTTGTTTGGGAGCATGTTTTGTGAACATATTATTAGTGAGCCGTTGCTAAATGTTTCTTGCCTGCGGTTCAGGATTTTGCCAGTGCCTTGCTAAAATAATATAATTTCATAGCGATGCTCATAATTGGCTTAATGTGATATAAACTGGCATCAGTCCATTTAGTCAGCGTTTATCTCGCCGAGGATTACGCCACCGCACTCTGCACGTCCTTCGCTTATTTCCGTTTTAAGCTCTGCGAGGCGAATGCGTTACTGAAGGCGGAGCTTGTGCTGATCCTGGGGGAAAATCATGGAAAAATATTTACCACTGATGCTTATATAGATGAAGAGATGCCCGGATCCCAGGGAGGGTGAGAGTATCGCTCAGGAAGAGGACGGACAGGCTGATTGCCACTTAAACTGAACTGAAGGTTCCAGAGAGTGAGAGCCGGTCAAGAAATCGTAGCGTTTAAGGCGTATTTTCGGCCTGCCTGCCAGCCTATTTAAATGTTCTGGAAAAAGAGAGAAACTGTCCTTCAAAGACGCTTGTACTCGCACGTATCGCAGTTAATAGGGCCTGAGTAACCTTTGCAGTCCTGGACGCTTTTTGAATGTATCGTGGTGATTAGAATCGAACTAAGTTACAGCTTACATCTGCTTTTAAAGCACGGAAGCAGCCTTAACATGTCGAAGCTCACAGCCAATTAGCTGGAAAAGCAGATTGGGCTGCATCTTGGTCACTCTCCATCCTCTTAACAGCAGCTCGCTGCCAGCAGCTCATTTGCAGTGGAATTGCACTGCCCCATCCCTGCGTTTGACTCTGCTGCCTCAGGCCAGGGGAGAGAGAGACCGCAGCCTATGTGCTGAACACAGACAACATATGAGAGCAATAAGCTGAAGCGAGTTAGACGCCAGTGTTGTGGGACCTACTTTCAATAGTTCAAGGTGGATAAACAACTGGTTAGACTAATGAAAACGGATCGATTGTTACCGGGAAGTGCAGCCAGAACGCTGTTTGTGTTGGCTTAACTCTTGAAAGCCCTCTGCCCCCCCCCACGCTCGCTGTGGCTGCACCACAGGTGATTTATTTGTTCTTTTTTGTTTTTTTACTTTTTTTTCCGGAAGGCTGCCCGCCGGAGCTCCAAACAGGTGAGATTTATAGCTCCTGACATGTTGTAAGGAGAGCACTTTCCTTTCTTTTAGACCCCAGAGTCTGACAGATCATCTGCATTGTGATTCACAGTTTGATGGTACGTGATAGTCATAGCTGGGGGGGGGGGGGGGGCAGGGGGGGGGCAGTGTGGCCAGGGGATAGAGGCCTTCTGTAAATGGCGGCTTTATAAAGGCGACATTTTCTTTGGGGACCTATTAGTTCTCAGTTTCCGACTGTGGAAAAGGCAATCTCAGACAAACTCTCCGACCCCGTGCCCCCACCCCACCCCCACCCCCCCCGCCGTCCCAGTGCTGTTTTTCTGCTGTTTTTCGCTGAGCTCTATTTTCCAGGAAGTGGCAGGCAGCTCTGGTCTGCCTGGCATCAGCCCCTCTCAGCTCCAGCTGTTTCCTCTCAGGACTCCCGCCCGCCCCTAACCCTCCTCCACCCCCACCTAGCCGCCCCACTGCCACAGCAGCCCCCCCCCCTCCAACTCCCCAGCCCCCCGCTCCTCTCCGTCACACCTGCAATCCTGGGAAAAAAAAACGTGATTTGCCCGGATGACATCACACCTCAGAATAACTTATCTGAAGGGAGGCGGAAAGAAAGTTAAAAACAGGGATGCAGACGCACACCATCAGACACACGCGTGTGTGCGGTGCCAGGTCCGAATGACACGCCGGGCCGTTCCTCAGGACAGCCAGAAACCGGAAACCACTGGTTTAATAATAATAATAATAATAATAATAATAATAATAATGACTTTCAGCACAGTCTGCTTAGTGTACTTTACATGATGTGTTTACAGTTTGAAGTTATGACATTTTTAGTGATTAAAGAAAACATTACAGTAATATGCTGCAATAAACTCGCATCCCATCCAGGGTTTACTGCAGCCTGGTCCCTGTGTTGCCTGGAATAGGTTTCAGGCTCACTGTCAGTCAGACCTGATTATGGAAGGTGGCTGATGGATGCATGAATGGATGGATGGATATGTGGCAGTAGAACAAAGTTGTACAATAAGCATGACTGTATTGCTGCATGTGGTTATGGGAAGTCAGCGAAGGAGCAGCGGTTGAAAACACCATGTGACGATGAAAAGGTACGTTTGCCTTTACAGGCATAATAAAAGCAGCATTTTCCGTCATGCTTGAACATGCACGCAAACATCTTCCTCTCGCACATCCCAGGAGACGCTGGCTTACTGGATGGTTGGGGGATGCTAATTAGCCCTCTCCTGTCGTTAGTGAGTGTTCCCGCTGACTCACGAGGGCGTTTGGGGGGGGGGGGGGGGTCAGGGCATCACGGTCGCTGTGTCTGCACATTCCTGTAAACATGTGTGCCGAACCCCGGGCCCCGACGTGGGAGAGCGTCCATCTTCCCGTCAGGCTGGATGGGGGGTGGGTGATGTAATGGCCTGCACCGTGCCTTTCCTGATGGGAGGGGCCCTGCCTTGCTGTTTTCAGGCTGACAGGCTTCTTGTTTACACAGTTCAGACAGACCCTGATGTGAGATGCTGGAGTTTTCCTACATAACTCTGCCAACGACTGAACCCCTCAGGTTTCCCGCTAGAGAGAAATTCTCTCAGTTTTCATCTTCATGCTGGAATTAATATAATTACACATGGGATTAATACATAAATCAGTCAGGTCTCTGTTTGCAGGGTTTATCACACAATGCTTTACAGTGACTGGCTGCATTTTCTAGAAAGGTCTGGAAAGAAGTCAAAACCCAGAATTTTCTTTTCCTTAAACCTGTATTTAATCTCAGAGCAAAATCGCCCAGCTGGTTATTATCCTGTAATCAATGTCCATTAGGACATTTCTGGGAGTTTCACTCACTCCGTCTTGTTAAAATGGTAACTGCTGCGTTTACCCACAATGCACTGCAGGGCAGTTGGCATCCAAATCTGGGCCACAGAGAAGAAGAATTAGGGGAAGAAGTGGTTTCAATTAGTTTGGGGTTAATTGGGGTTGTAGTTTTGCTTCTGTGTGTATAACTTATGCTAACACACCGTTACATTTAATTTACATCTGATTAGTTAAATACTAATTTAACATTTATGCACAGTAATCGGTAGAAATAGATAATATATGCAGATCTCGTACGCAGTACATTTTTCACCATCTATATGAATAGTTATACATAAAATATAGAAATGAATACTTAACTTTGTATTTAACCTGACAACAGTTTAATGCTGATTTTCAGCAACTGTGGCAAATTGCTGTGATCCTGTCTGTTCGTGAATTATTTTATCTTTTCCCGGTGTAGCAACTTCAAAGTCCTATGTGTTCTTACCATAAATAAATGAACGTTAGGGTAAGGAATCGGATAGTCAGCCTCCTATCGCACGGTCTGTTTGAGTAATCTGCTCCCCATCACCGCTCTGCCCCTCCCATAGCTTTCATTTTGAGGCAAGAGGACATGTTATTTGGGTCATAAGCGCCCCACCCCCCGAGTTCCTGGGCAGGACTGCCAGGCTCGTTTTGATGTGGGGTACAGGTCAATTTTGCCTGGAGCACAGTCCCATTTTGATTCGCAGTACAGGCCTATTTTGATCTGGAGCACAGTCCCATTTTGATTCGCAGTACAGGCCTATTTTGATCTGGAGCACAGTCCCATTTTGATTCGCAGTACAGGCCTATTTTGATCTGGAGCACAGTCCCATTTTGATTCGGAGTACAGGCCTATTTTGATCTGGAGCACAGTCCCATTTTGATTCGCAGTACAGGCCTATTTTGATCTGGAGCACAGGTCTGAATGTTACTCAGTGTGTGCCTACATCATGAGATCAATGTGACATATGGGGGATGCATTTCAAGTCACACAGTTGTCTGTATCTGAAGCATTGGAATCTACAGAATAACATCATTGCTTCATGTCCCTTTATACTTTAGAAATTCTCATAAGCAGACATATTTGTATCCTCTCTGCACTTTAATCTCGTCATTGGCTCACGGCTTGGTGCCCATCTTCATAGATTATTGATCTTAGTCTATGCTTCCCACCTGTTGCTGTTCACCTTGATCAATCGCTCGTCGGCAATATGAACACCACAGGAATCTCCAATCTCCACCACCTCCTGCATGCACTTTTGGGATTGGATAAGACGAGATCATTACAAACACTGGATTCAGTGTAATTAACCGTGACCCGACTTCACGATATTGAAGGTTATCGATCGATTACAATCTTGCTTTGTTGCGCCCCGGCATTTTTGTGGTGGCCGGGCCTGGTCTTATATGCCATCAGTCATAAGCCGAGATTTTTTTATCCCTAAAATCTTGATGGTGGCCCATCAAGGGTAATTTGTGGCTGAACATAATTATGATGTAAGAATATCCCAGGTTTATAAATAGAGTATAATTAGACAGAGCATCACATTTTGTCAGTAAGGCTTTGTAGACATGAGAATGGAAAGCGCAGTAAGCTTGAAAATGACATGATTCTAAGTTGCCGTTAGATCTGGATTAAAAATCATTTCTCGCTACCTGCAAGAGGTTATGAGCTGGACCTGGACTTATTAGCCAGTGGAAGAATGTCTCAATGGGCGAGAAGGTGATTTTCTCTGGTTTCCAAAATCATGCGGAACTCAGTATCTTCTGGATCTGTCCCAAGGTCCCTTCATGTCTCTAGCTCCTGTGGTCTAGTATAGGATAGTTTTCAGTGTGACCAATGTTGGATCTAGTTACACTATCAACATCTCTCCTTAAGTTTACCCAAAACTGCAAAGCAAAAAAGGATTTAAGCATAAAATCCAGTGATGTCATTGGCAGTTCACTGAGACAATATGTTATTTGTTAATATAAACAATAAAAGCATCTTCACTCGGGGATCTAGTTGTTCTGAAGGCATGTTTATGGTGCTGGTTCACAGAAGCCTCTGCGTGGCTCTTTCTTCTCCCTCTTGCATGCTCATGATTCACAGACAGGATGGGTTTTGGAATTAGGCCGCCATCGTGGGACAGTGAAGCCGGGATGAGGGAGGAAGCAACATCTTAACCTGTACCTCTGTGAAGCAACATCTTAACCGTAAACACTCAGGGGCGCATCGAACTGAGAGATCTCCGATCCAGCGTGGTAGATCCCAGGGACTGGCTTCTGGTTGAGGCTCTGGATCCGACAGTGCCCACCTGTGCACTTCTCCCCCAAACTCTATCTCTCTCACATACGCGGGGGGGGGGGGGGGGGGGGGGTCACGTTAGCAGAGATGAGGATAGCCCCAGTTTTCGCAGCACATGGCTTTGCAGCACCTCCAGTCACACTAACAGGCAGCTGCTCCCGGTGTGAGAACAGGTCCAGCCCCCCCCCCCTCTGGGACGCTGTCACTCTCGGGACTCGCTGGCAAATGGGAGGCCAGGTGTTTAAGTAGACTTGCGGGATCACAGAACTCATTGCTCTCACACTGTGGAATCGCTTGACGTGTCTGAGTAAATACCACTGCAAAACTCCTTAAACTATTTCTTATTTATAAAAATGAGTCAATCTTGTCAACAGACGTAAATATTTTCAGGTCATGTGGAGGTTAGGTCTTGGAAAAAAAAAAACGTTTTCAACAGTTTCAGACAATAATACTGATTTCGCGACAAGATTTTTCTCTAGAGGCGACGTGTGGCTGAACGGGTTGGGATTTTCTGTGCTTCTTATCAGAAGGTTACAGGGTCAAATCCCAGGGTCTGCAGAGTGATTTCACTCTTGGGTACTTGAGCAAGGCCCTTAACCCCCCCCCCCCCATTTCCCCAGGGACTGTCTGACCCTGATTTCTCAATTGTATGCTGCCTTGCAAAAAGTGTCTAGCTAAATAAATGTAATGCAATATATTCATTATGAATCCAAATGTATGGGATTGCAAAGGAGCATTTGAGGACACTTGTGTCTGAAATGATGCTTTCAGGGATCTTGTGCAAGGTGGGTGGGGGTGTCCCCCATGTTCAAACATAACTGTGGTAGGTGGTTAAAGACAGTGACTCCCACCTGGCTGGGGAGGGGGGATTAATGTCCAGGCAGCACTGCTGTGACAGCAAGCTGCTGATTCGTGGTCTTCTTCCATGGGGGGGGGCGAGTAGCCAGCATGTTGGCATATGTCTGAATCTGGGGGGGGGGGGGCACGTTTTCTCATTGCGACGTAGAGATGGAGGATTTAGGCCTGTTAAAAGCTCAGGAGAAGCTAGCATGTTATTGCCTCCAGATGGAAGGTAAGCAAATGCAATGGAGGGAGTGTGGGAAGAAAACATTGGTGAGCAGATGCAACTCTCGGTGGTGGATCTCTGCTCTTAAACAAGGGGACTCCAGGTCTAAATTGGTCCTCGGTTGCACACTAACACAATGGCTGTGGGGCCTCTTTAAGCGAAACAAGATTAAATTAACACCAGTCATGTAGCAGCGCTGCTCAGAAGGAAAATAAAGTTGAGGATGTCGTCGTTTTCGACCGCTGGGCCTCCCACGCCTCCGTCGAGTCACGGGTCTCGTAAACCTGTCAAATTTTGACACGTTGCAAAGCGACAGAACACTAAACACCTTCATCTGCTCACTCTCCTTCCGCCGCACCTCAAGGCTGACCCACGTGCTAATCTTACATATTTAACATGGCGTCGACCTATGTTAGCACGCAACTTTTGGCTAATTTCAATTTTAATTGCGAGCGAGAGAGCGATTTGCATTAGGACATCTGCTGCGGTTTGGATAATATCTCTCCCGAGGCCTGATTGTTATAACAGATGGCTGGTGGACTCTCCCAGTTTCGTCAAAAAACTTGGATAATTAAAGGGGAAGTTGAAGCCAAACAGGCTTCGTCCCTTTGCGGTCTTCATATTCCTGGTATACAGGCCTGCATCAGCTCAGCTCAGAGAAGGGAGAGGAGCAGGAGCTCCACCCCGGTGCATTTTGGCAAGACGGAAAGACGGTGCCGATGTATGTAAGGCTTGTATCGGCGGGATCCTGTTTGCTCTTCCTTCGATTCCCCTCTCTGTGCTGTGCCTGTTCTCTCGACAGATATTAATACATCTGGATTGATTCCCGCGGCGAGGTTATCTCTGGTGTTAGGGTTAGGGTTTCATCACCGAAACACAGCCCACAGTGTGTATACACTGCAGCGGAAGGGTAAATGTGGTGACACACTTGGAGGCTTAACAGGGGGCATGAGTATCTGGGGGTATGCAGTGCTGAGAGTGACTGGGGCGGGATCAAAGTGGGGGGGCCTCTTCAGCCTGCCTATCAGCCTATTTCTGTTTCATTTATACATCAAGACTGTGAACAGGCCCCGTCCGTAATATGCACATCACAAATATACACCGTAAACATTTCATTAAAGAGGCTGCCAGCAAATGATGCACTATTTATATGAAAACACCTTTTCTCTGTGGGCAAACACACATTTTGGGGAACCGGTGTGTGCTTCGGGTAGAAGCCAGGTTGTAAACAATTACTGCATTGTGTTGCGTAACCAAATTCATCTCCTCGTGCCTGCAGGAGCGGGTCACCTGAAAGCCAGGGAGGCAGCTACGGAGAACGATGCTGACATCGATCAGGTCGCCATGGCGATGGGAATTGGACTTGTTTACCAGCAAACACAGAAGGTGTGAGGCGTCCTGACTTCCCCCTGGTGGCACTGCCTCTCTGACACTCTGCAAAACACACGTCCACCCCCCCCCCCCCACCCCCCCAAAAACCATCTTCCCCTTGGGCCAATTTCATTAGTTCCACGAGCGTCTCGTCTTCGCAGCAAGCTGGAGTATCAAGATAGGCCTGTCTGACATAATCCAGGCAGCTCCGGTTTAATGGAAGCTGACACCGCGGAACAGGCCGTGTCTGTGCACCGGGGCGCCGTCCAATGGGATAGCAGGCTTCCCGGGGAGAGGGCCGCCGCTCTCGCTCCTCGTCTTATCAAAGTGGAGGGCCTAATCCCCCCTCCCCCCGACACGGAGGTGCACTGTAGATGCACAGGATGTGGGAGGAGTCAGGAGGCTCTTCACACAAACTTCCCGGCCTAGAATGTGCTTAACGCTCCTGGTCGCGAGTTTGGCTCTAAAGCCCGACGATCAGATTAGATCGGTTCAGAGTGTTGACATGTGCACCCCCCACCCAACCCATACCGACCTTCTGCAGCGTCTAGCCTCAACACCGGCATAAGGCATAAATAGCGCATGTCAGCGGCAGGAAGCTCGTAATGGAAAACAATAACCTTGGGGTCCCGGCTACAGACTGAGCCTCCCAGCGATGTATGTTTTCATGCAGTCGCTGGCCCAGGGGGGGAGCGGCGGGGCTTCTGTGATATTTCCCTAACAGCGCTACGCTTCTCTCTGCCAGGCTCTGAACTCGCGTGAACCTTCTTCATTATTTTCTTCCTTCCTTCCAGCCGCCCCCCCCGCCCCCCCCGCCCCCCCCCCCCCCCGCATGACAGAATTGGCAGCGGCTCCCAAAACAACAGCTGGATTTGAATTAAGTGAGAGCGGCAGGCAGGGTGGGGGTGGGGGGGATGGGCGCAGCCCCGGGTTAGAGGGAACGGGAGCTGGGGGCCCTGCCAGACTGTGGTGCCTTCGACAGGGAACAGCAGAGGCACGGCCCCCACGCGGCAGTCTGTGAGGGAGCAGCGACGTTTCTGCCCTCGGAGTGTCTGGTGCTCAGTGACCTTGTTCAGAACCTCAGGCTCCTATCAAGCGGTCATTAACCGAGCGAGCCAGCGAGTGCGTCTCCTATACGCTTTTAATAACTTCCTCTTCAGTTCCTTTATATCTGTCATCGCAGGCCTGATGTATAATTTATATGTTATTCAATCTGCTTTTAATGGAGGACTAAGCTGGATTTTAGGTTGTCATTCTTCTCCCGGGATTGTGAAATATCGGTCTTGGGAAGGATTAGACGGAAGCGCTGCTTCCACATCCGTCAGGACTTATAAATAACTAACACGTGTCAGGAGGTAACCGTATGAGATATTTCACCTCGTCAAAGATGCTCTTCCGTTCGGTGTGATCTTGAAATCCCTCATTAAGACCTCAGGCTTGAAAAACACCAACCATGTGAATTCCATCCAGGTGCTTTGCATTTCTGGAAAAACGTCTAATTCAAAGTCTAATTCATCATATTCCTGAAAGTTGGTGTCTGCTGCTACATGACTAGTGAGACAGGACATCACACATGTTGACATAGACTGTTGATTTTAAGGACAATGACGTTTTTCTTCAGTTTTATAGCGTGTGCAGGCTGGCGAATGGCCCCATGGCTTATGGACACTGGTGAGACCAGGGATGGTGATCAGTCATCATTTCAGGGTGAAATTTGCAGGTTGAAGTTTTGCTGTTGGTATATCGTAGCTGAGCCAAACCTTACCACACCGAGGTATTAGTGTCTTGAGCTGCCACAGCACTACAGGTGGATATTCCTGAGTCTGCAGGTCACAGACCTTCACCACGATGAGCTTCTTCACCACAGTGAGCTCCTTCATCATGATGATCTTCTTCACCGCCATGACCTTCCTCACCACAGTGAAGTCTTTCACTGCGATGACCTCATTCACCGCCATGACCTTCCTCACCACAGTGAAGTCTTTCACTGCGATGACCTCCTTCACCACTGTCTGTTTGAAAACAACCCATTATATGTGTACAGTGCTGCTTTACAGGAACCTAGTAACAATCCCTTCTCCTTCCGTAGCTGTTAGTCAGGTTCACTCACTTGCATCAGCTCTGCTTTCGGCTAAAAGGAATATCTGTGACTGCAGACAAGCCCCTATAATCAATACTCTTGATTTCTCCCACTTCACTCCATCCTTAATGCATAGAGCTGACATCCCTCCTTTGTGGAGACGAATAAACAGACAAGCTTCGGCTTTTGTTGCAGCCGATATTTTTGCCTCAAGGACGCTCAGATAGGGAGGACTCACATGCGGTCACCCCGGGCTCGTGACTGCCTCCGATGAAGACCCAAGGTTTTGCATGAAAGAGAAGCATTCCTGAAAAGCTTTCATACTCACCTTTAGATCAGTGAACAAGACCACAGCACAACAGGCCTAAGACTACGGGCCGGCCTGGTCTAATTGCCTTAAGAAAGTACAGGAAGTTGACCTTTGCTATGTTATTTGCTGGTAACAAAGGTATGAGTGAGCCTCCATTCATTTCCTGAACCTGGAGAGGCAACAGGAAAATATATAGTATAAATGTTAAAGTTTTACCATTGAACATGGCAGCGGTACTATTATATTTACAGCGTCCTTGGAAATAACAACAAAACTCGGACAAAGTTGAGAGGAAGTCAAACGAAGGGTGAAGAAATGTTTGTTTGGAACCTCGGGCTAAGTTTATGAATATCCTGTCTTGAAGTGATTCAGGGGCACCTTTTGAATCCTGAAGGTACCGTGCTGCTTTTACCTCACTACCAGTGTTTTCCAGGGCCAGTCCTTCCCTGCCTCAGGCCCTGTGCTTCCTGCGACGGGCTGCAGGCCAACCTTGACCCTGGACTGGAGGATGGATAAAGGGAGCCTTTCCCATTGGTCCAGCCGCAATTAAAGGAAGAAAAAAGAACAAACAACCTGTCGGCCAGGCTCTTGTCCACCGTGCTGGACCTGTTTACAGTGTCAGGTGACTATTGGAACAGAAGCAATGAATGCCTGTAACAGTCAGTGTACGGCTCCAAGGCCACGGCTGCATCCAAACAGCATCTACCTGCTCATATCTTCGGTCCTGAGAGCATACGGCTGATTGGACAAATTACTTCAGACCACCTAATTAGCTAAGCAAATGCCCTAATTAACTCTTAATTAAGGCAACAACTCTGCCTGCCTTGTCTCCTCCTTCATTCCTGGCCTCTTGCACCCTTATCTGCTTCCCCCCCCACCGCTGAGCCCCAGCCATGGACCCTCATGCTGGCCAAGTGCTCCCGCTTATCTGCCCTCACATCTCTGTCATCTCTGTCTCACATCTCTGTCATCTCTATCTCACATCTCTGTCTCACATCTCTGTCATCTCTCTCACATCTCTGTCTCACATCTCTGTCATCTCTGTCTCACATCTCTGTCATCTCTGTCTCACATCTCTGTCTCACATCTCTGTCTCACATCTCTGTCATCTATGTCTCACATCTCTGTCATCTCTGTCTAACATCTCTGTCATCTCTGTCTCCCATCTTTGTCTCACATCTCTGTCATCTCTGTCTAACATCTCTGTCATCTCTGTCTCCCATCTTTGTCTCACATCTCTGTCATCTCTGTCTCACATCTCTGTCATCTCTGTCATCTATGTCTCACATCTCTGTCATCTCTGTCTCACATCTCTGTCATCTCTGTCTCTCATCTCTGTCATCTCTGTCTCTCATCTCTGTCTCACATCTCTGTCATCTCTGTCTCACATCTCTGTCATTTCTGTCTCTCATCTCTATCATCTCTGTCTCTCATCTCTGTCATCTCTGTCTCACATCTCTGTCATCTCTGTCATCTCTGTCTCACATCTCTGTCATCTCTGTCTCACATCTCTGTCTCACATCTCTGTCATCTATGTCATTGCTTCTGCATACGTTGGACTATCCTGAGGAGATGTGGGTGTATGTTATTCTGAAAGGCGCAATATTTGGGCCCTCTTTGTGCCTGTGCCCAGACAGAGCGACATCTGATCCAGGTTTTGAAGCAGACAGTATGACCCCTCGACTCCTCCTGCACCTCGGATTTATACCATTGGCCGCGACAGTTGATGGGCTTCCTGGTAAATAACGACTGTGTCTTTGCCATAAAATCAAACTAAACAAAAGTCATTCCTGTCCCGGACAGCAAAAGATCCCTGATATCGGATGGCCAGATCCAAGCTGCATTCCCGCGTTACGTCTCTCGTACTGTCGTGACTGCCGGCTCCCCGATTGCCACGGCCTTATCTGCCTTCCCCGGCCTGAACAGTAAACGGACAACTGGTCCCACAGAAAAACAGCAGGAATAATTGCCTTCGTGTGATGGGGGGGGTTGTAGGGCTTCCTGTAAAAGGCCGTGAGCTGGACGCTTATGAAACCAGAGCGGTTGCAGGGCCAGTGAGACATTCCTGTGGTGTGAGTTTGCACACGAGGGATTAATTAGGATGCGAAGGGAGGGTGACTCGATTTGTTTGCCGTGAGGGTGAAGGTATCATTATAACAGCAATTAACACCAGGTTAGTGTTGTAATGACCGTAGCTTATTAGGGCATTTGAGTCAATGAGGAGACTCTAATGACTCAGTTGCTAAATCCCTCCTCTTAACCGTTGGGTAGTGGGGATGCGGAGATAGGTCAGCTGATCAGGTCGATTGGGTCACCCAGGTCAGGGTTGGAGCAGACAAAACGAGACGTGCTCTGACAAGCAGCTCCATGCTACATCTGAGTGAGGCTTGCTGGGATTTTTCGAGTTACATCTGGGAGCTATGAATAGCTGGGGGGTCAGAGGCCTCTCACAACGTCTCTGTAAACAGGATGGTGCCCAGCCGCACTGATGGAATGCCATTAAAGCACGCACAGCTGTTTCTCCTTTTTTATGGTGCCTGTTCTTACTGGACTTAGACCTTGTGAGTGTCTGGTCAGTTTTGAGTTTCCTTGTGACCCATGGCTGTCGGGTCCACCAGCTGCGAGGCGAGCTGGACCTGTCAGTGCCAGTGCCAGTGCCAGTGCCAGTGCCCCTGCCAGAGCCTGGGTCATACTCAGGGTCAGTGCTGTGTGTGTGCTGAGAAAACATCGGGGAATGGGGCTCCCACCACTCTGTTTTGTGTCATGGTTCCTGGACCCCTGGTCTAGTTCTCTCATCAAGGGACTTGGTGCTGCTCTCAAGAACATCAGGAGAACCTCATGGAGAGCCTCAAGGAGAACCTTGTGGAGAACCGCATGGAGAGCCTTTAGGAAAACTTCAGGGAGGACCAGAAGAAGAACCTCAGGGATGATGTTGTGGGGAACCTTCTGGAGAACCAACACTCTAGCCCACATCCACAGTATTTCACCCTGCATGGGGTTCCCCAGCCCCTGGAAGAACCATGGTTGTACCACATTAACTTCAGAAGTGCTCAGCAGGACTGATTCAATTTTTGTGCCCCAGAGCTGGAGCCTGAGAGTCTGATTTGGTTTCTCCAATTCCACCTTTCTGTCAAGGGCCATATTAAGTCATTACAGATGACTGTGACACATCCCATTAGATGGGGACCCGGGTTCTGAGGTGATGCTAATGCAATGTTAATGTCATGTTCCGTTAGCTACCGAGTATTTTATGCATCGTGGAGGCAAAGTCGTGGCTTGGCTACTGACATCCTAGTAAGGGTGGCACGTAACCGGCCGTGCCTGAGTGATGTCATCTTTTCCTGTTTGACAGTTTGGCTTTTTCCTCGGATTCAGTTCCCCACCTCTATGCCAGGCTCTGCAGTGTTACTTGGCCGGCTCTTCGGTTAAAGGACAACTGGGCGAGATCGTGGCCTCACTTCCGAAATGCCCGATTCTAACTCCTTGCGCTGAGTGCTGGAACCAGGCAGCAGAATTTCCAAGTGATCTCATTTCCACATCTCATCCAAGTCACACCAGATCCACAAAAAGAAGATTCAGCTCAACCAAAATCTCTTAACCAGTGATGAAGAATGGTACTGTTTGTCATCCCTGGCAGTTCACGTCATTAATCTATAAGGCGGGAAGGCTGAAGGACAAGAAGTAAACACGGGAAATCGGACTCGGTCATGTGACAACGGGATTTCAGGATGGAGAAACAGAACCGGAAAAGTGAAGGTTTAAGGAGTGAATGTGCACCGTGGGGAATTCGTCATGCACTGAGCCTCGTGTGGGCGTCCAGTAGTCATGTGATCAGGCGTTTATCCTCAGAGATAATACTGTACCCATTCTCTCCATGTTTACTGATCTCCACATTCACTGCTGTTCATGTGACATGGCTGAGTGATTCAGTTGCCATGGCGCTCAAATCCCCGCCCACGGCACCTGAGGTTAGCTGTGGAATTAGTCTCGTGTCAGTCAGTGCTGGCTCTTCTCTGGTCACCGTGCCAGAGGTCACTGTAAGCAAACCTCTGTTTTTAAACCACATAAATCTATCTCCTTTTATGGCGCTGCAGGCAGAAGCAATGTGACCTGGGCCAGTGCAGAGTCATCAACGACCCACCCGAACGGCACATCTGTGGAGTCTGGGAGTGCTGAAGCCTATGGATGGCTGGGCATTGAGATTCTAGGAGCCTAAATGAACGTATCAAAATGGTCCCCATGCACTGAACCACACAGTGGTCCCCCGGTAATTGACTCACACTGTGTCTACCTGCTCTGTGTACAGGTACCGTTTGGCAGGGTTTCGAAAGCAGTGCTGTTCCCTGGTATTGCTGCAGCCTCCGGCTGGAAGCAGACATTGGGTAATGAAGGGCTGCTACATCTGTAAATCACGACTGATGTGTGCAAATGTAGTGAGTGTCAGTGAGTAATGGCTATGGCGGTCAGGAGTACATGTACTCAGAGCATGTGAAGAGTGTCTGCAGAGAATGTGAGCAAGGTTGAGAAGACGGAAAATAACCTCTTTGCCGCATCTGCTTTCATAGCTTCAGAAAAACGTTAATTTTCTACACTGCAGGCTACTCTCAATTTCCTGGAGTCACACAACCTTGAAAACACAGAGATTTAAGGACTCGTCGGGTGATGCAGTGGCCCTCTCTCCCGGGTGCAAAAAAATCTGGCTTCAACGGTATCGTGTGATGGGCGAGTTTAAAAAAACACACACACAGACACCCCAGCGCCATCTGTTTGAAGGAGCTCAGCTGCTCGGCGCTGATGCTGCCTGTAGAATCCCGAAAAGTCGGGAACGTGCCGGAACAGCGAGGAAACCCTACTCTGCTGCTTGAGTGTGCAGGTGTGTAAACCTTTGCGGCATTTCCTTGAAAACCCTCAGCCATAACACAGGAGACAGCCTGTTAATCAGGCTCCCGGCTGACAGACAGCAGCACACGGGGGGGGGGCACTGCCCAGTGTGACACCTTATTAGCTGCTAAATGATAACTATAAAAACATGTATTTTATTGTGCATTTCATCCATTAACTTATTTAGCTGTTGTAATATTAATTAGGTCTTGTTTAGCGGGGCTTGGTCGTCAGCACTGAGCAGGATTTGTATTATAGTTCATGGATTTTCCTCAGTTAAACAGACAATGAATGGAATTGAAATGAGGCTATGCTCTTGCATCTGTGCATAAAATCAGGCTTCACTAGTCATTTGTACAAGTATTGTAATGGGTACCTTAGAATATGCTCATTTTTGCATATTCCATCTAGCACTTTTAGGGCATATGTGCCTGTATAGAGTGAGACTTAAGCTTGGGGTCTGCATGCTGAGTAAGCTGTCCATCTAGCCCCCCTAGGGAGCTTTTTTTCTTGGGGGGGAGGGGGGTTAAAAACCTTACCCAGGGGCCCAATGGAGATGTAGCTACAGAGGATTTGAACCAGTGATCTTCTGATTGCAGCCACTTTGAAACTCACTGTGCACCCATTGTGCACCACCAATCACAGGATTATGCCACATACTCAGTACTCATTGGTCCAGTTGTCGTTGGCTTGATTCTGATTGGCTGTGAGTCAGTGATTGACAGCCACTCAAAAACCCGCCCACATTATTCCTCTCATTCGCATTATTGATGCCCCTGGCATTGACTCTGTAATGCAGTGCACGTCCTTCTCAGACCCCCAGTAAGAGTCTTCATGAGAGGGCTGGGGAGGGCTGTGTCCCTCTGACATTTTGGTAATTGGTGCAGAGCTCAGTTAGAGCCAAGACTACATATTTACCCAGCACCCTTTGAGAAATCAGCGTGTGCAGCACACGTCCCGGACCGGTGCGTCAGACTCCTAACGCGCCTATGGAGAGGGAGGTGCTCGAGCGAGCCAGCCTCTGAGTTTTGGAAGGACATCCGCATCACCTGCCAAGCTAATGGTGGCCCAGGAGAGCAGCCGCCCTTAACTGGTCAGACGTGTCCTTCAGCCAAATCTCCGAAATGGGTGTTTATCACAGATCTGCTTTGGCCCGGACCGGCCAGCCCATTCAGATGCGATGCAGCTTCTCTTCTGCCTGGAAGCATCTCTCCCAACAAGCCACATGGAACAGTCAGAAGCTTAACAGTAACTCTTAGTAGGTGTTTATTTTTAGGCACAACACCTAATGATAAAAGCCTTCGTTTAAAGGGTTAGGGAATGCTTATCCAGTAAAACATTCGGCAAATAATTTCCGTAAGAGCTCTCGCCTGCCAGCCATGTGTTACATTTGTTCATTTCATTCACGTATCATGACTCACGTCATTTTTTGGATTATTCCGTTACAGCTAACATTGGTTGTGGTTACAGGCTGTCGGAGTGAGTTTGCATAAGCTAGACGCTGCGCTGTAGGGAGGGGGCGTAAGTGATCCAGTTTGTCCCTAAGCTGATGGAACTGAATCAGGTGTTTTCCTTTTTAAGGTTCCATCTGCCTCCTTCTTAGTGGCCCAGCATGATCACCGATAGACATGCCAGTGCCATAAATAAATTAATAGAACAGTGAATTTTTAAAATTTTATTTCTTTACCCCTGTTGAGAAACTCTCTTTTCGCCTGCCACACCTTGGTCTCCCTGCACCACACAGACACATATACAGGTGAGGACAAACCTGGGAGTCAGTAAGAACTTTATTCAGGGACTCAGAACTACCTGGGATTCGACCCAGTGATCATCTGATCGTAGGCACTAACCTGCTAAACCACACACTGCCCCTGCGCCACAATACCGCACCACAGACACATATAGAGCGTCTACCGGGATCTGTTTACATTGTTACTAGATCCCACCTCGATGAGGAATCACCTATTATTCCATGTCAACATCCTTATCTAGGGTTGGCCTGGCGGTCAATCACATCTGCTGTGCTCCTTTAGTCATAACCATGAAGCTCAGCATTGCAGATCAGACTCCCAGAATGAAGCAGGGTTAGTCTTCAGCTTTTGGCGTGATCCTTCATCGCTGCAAGGTCGGTGGCTTCCGAATTTATCCTCTCAAGGCCGCACTCTGGCCAAGACAGTGAACAGAGCAGCGTCACCCTGAGACTTATGCGGGATTAATGGGGGCTGGGTAGGAGGTCCCAGTGACACAGACATAAACAGCACCGCAGCACGTAAACGGTGTTCTGCTCTGCTGCTGATCAGGACCCACGCGGTTCTCCTCCTTCCCGGGATTCAGGGAAGCTGGTGCTCCTGGACCTCTGAATCCAAGCCTTTGGTATGTTCTGGCTTTCACTCAGCGAGCTCCTGCCAGCCTTAACTTCCCTCGGCTCTGCGGGGAAAAGTCTTGCATGAGGGAACTGTGTATTTGAGTGCCGGCGTCTGTTTTATAGAGGGAAGCAGAAAAACTCACAAACTGCACAAGTGGCTTGTGCTGGGGGACCGAAACTCGTAATGAAGAGAAAAATCCGACAGTCACCTTCTTCTGTTACTTTTCCAGGGGCTGCACACTTAAATTAAAGATGACACCCGATTGTTTGCTGGAACTTTCCAAGGAAGAAGAAGAAAAACTGTCTTAGAAAGTTTCAGTGTCATTTTAAATTATTTTTGTCACATAGAACTGTTAAAAAAATCCTTATTTTCACGGCTTATTGTCTGACTAGTTTATATGGCACATTGTGGTTTTAATTAGACAAGTGCCTGCGGATTGCTGGTAATTACAATAATAAAATCGGAACACAGCGCCGATGAATAACTGATTAATATTATTAGTGTTAGCAATAAGCATTTTCCCCTGTATCCAGCTACACAACACAGTTACGTACCTTTCTGTGGCAAATTCCGAAACGGTCATTGTATGTAACCCGATGAAGCCACGTGAAAGAACCTGCGATACGCACTGGCTTCCTTGCTCAGCAACTCTCACGCTTTGGGTCTCTCTTTATCTGGACAATGTGTTTTTAATTAGTCACAGGGAGCTCGTTGTGGTGCTGATGGGATTATCAGTGAGAGGTTAGGAAATATCCTTTTATTGAGCTGACATCTATCATTCGTCTTTTTATCCCCCATAAATAAGATAAACGAACTTTGGCATGCAGTGACGGATGGGGCTGTCTGTGATTTAGAAATGGGTCCTTTTTCTGAAGCTTCATCTTCATTGCTTATTTTACCCATTTGCTCAAACAAACCAATGCACAGATCCAGATTTAAACCCCACCCCCAGGGTACAGAAACTAACTTCGGCTAAAGTTACAGCCAGCCCAGTGGACAGGCAGCCTGCAGGCGGACCGTCCAATCATCTGTGGAATACTTGTCATGTGATCAGAGCCACCCCACAAATACTTGTATCTGCTTTAAGACGGAATTTCTCGGCTGACTTATGCAAATGTGGAGTTTGCGCATTGCGCCATTCACAAGGCCTCTTCATTTCATATCGGTTATACCTGTAGGGTATGAATGCAAAAGTTCGGAGTGACTCAGTCTGCGTGGTTAAACACCGGGAGGAGATGCGGTAATGATTGTGTGTAAGCCTGAGATCAGATAAATTCTTTAGTCTGGAGTAATTGGTTAGTTTTAGTGGCAGGATCGGTGATTTCACTCCTCCAGGGAAAAAGTGCTTTTTGTTTTACTGGTACCATTAACCCAGAGAGGATTTAATTTCCTATCCAGATGAGCAATTAAAGTCTTCCATTCCATAAAAACTGAGTATTTTCACTGCCAGGGCTACGAGAAGCTGCTCCTGCCATCTACCGTATAACAATGAAGGCTTTAGAGGCACAATGTTCCCATCAATGGGTACAGAGGCCCAGACATAAATTTCAGCTTATAAAGGCTTCTGGGTGATGGCTAACAGGGCCTCAAGCAAACATTTTGCTCTGCGAGGATTTGAATGGACCCCTGAGCTGTTGCAGGGTCTGTTGGTAATTGCGAGTGTCATTTATGATGGCAGAATTCCACTCTGATACCGTGTGTGTGACCAAGGCCAGCGCCGCTAATCGCGTGACAGGAAGCTGACGGGGGTTTTATTAGAGCAACGTCTCTTCCGGACCAGACCGTCTATTACCCAGTTAGGCGACTGTTTGCGTCTGATGCTGAGACCCGCACGACGGTGGAGGTGAAGAAAGCTTTCTTTCATAGGTAAGTCAGTTTAACTTATGGTCATGGTGGCTGAAACCACAGGAGCTGGGGGGGGGTTATCCTATCCTGATTTTTACAAAATGAAAGTTAAACTTAAAATATCCAAAGAGAAAAGCAGATAAATATGACAAAGTATGAAAATTTGCTGCTACGCAAATAAAATGTGTGTTAGCCTAGTTGTGGAGTATGTGCCTAACCAGGGGGGGGGTATTTCCCTTCATCTGAGCTCTGTACATGAGTGGAGATCTTCCCTTAACATTGTCCCAGTGTCAGCGCAGTTTGATAAAGGGTTTTGTTTATGGTTAGGTTTAACCCTAACACTCTTCTCCTTTTCTGCATGTTGGCAGGTCCTGACTGCTGCTGGGCCGGTGAGACGCGCCCCAGGTTACACTCACGGTACCCGGACCCCTCGCTCAGTGATGCCCTTGGGTGCCAAGGCTCTCTCTCTCTTCCCAGATTTGCTCCCGGAGCATGCTGGGAGGTGGCTATAGACATGAATACGCCGCGGATGCGTATTCTAGACCACAGAGCTTGAAAGGCTGGAGTCACAGCAGCATGGCTGCTGAATTAAAATGTTGGAGGCCAGTCTGAATACACTACAGATGCGTGTCGTGCTAACTGGCCCCAGGCCACAAAGAGGATGAGGTGGAAGGGGGAGAGGAAGGGCCTTGATGACGGAAGATCTTCGGCAAGCTTAGGGGCCCCGCTGATCCTAAGCGGTCTGTGGGCTATCTGTCCTGGAAAGGGCACTCTAATTAGATTTGTAAAGTCACAGTGGAATTTGATCTGTTTAGATGGGTGTCTGCAGAAGATAAATCAGCAGGAGCCAGAGTGGAAAGCCAAGGTTTCTGGGAGAAGTGGCCCCCCTCCCACCTCCTTGCTGATAAAGCCACATTCAGTCCGTTTAATTTGGACTCTGCAGACCCAGAATGCCGGGCTGCCTGCTGGTGTCTCCAGGTGCCAGTCTGAAAGCCTGAGGGTGGTTTGTTTGCTTATTCTGTGGTGACCTGTGGGGCATCCGACAGAGGTGGGGGCTCGGCGTGCTCAGGGACACATGCTTGCACCCTTCTGAGTGGTGCTGGAGCTGAATACCACATCCTCCATCAATTCTGACTTCACGGTCACGTCCTATTTGACTTTAGGTGACTCCCGTCATGGCTGCATGATGGAATCCCCATAAAGCTGTTATGAATCAACACAGCTACATTACCATGAAGAACAGCACCTCGAGGTCTTCCTGGTAATTAGCATGTCAGCGGTGGTCCACGTGAAACAGATGAGTCCGGTCTCCTAAAAAGAACCTTTCTCTGGCTGGGCGTTGTTCAGAGTCCTGCAGGGGAGGAGGACAGCTTTTCAGAGGATGTAAGACCTTCTGGGCTTTGGTGCTCATTTATGCAGTTGGATCTTTTTGAAGAATCAAAGTCCTGAGAAGCTGGAACATCTAGACAGCAGCTGCCTGCTGCTCTGCAGGCTAAGATAATGAGGCTGGGTGAGGGCAGAACAGGACAGCTGACAGCATCTGCCCCCTGAGACTGATCGCCACTATCTTCATTGTGGGGCTGACCTTCATACGGGTCTCCTTTGAGTCTCCTCACTCAAAGCACCTCCATTTCAGACACTGTCTGCGGGGTCCCTGGGAACATGCAGGTCTGTGTAAGGAAAAGGGGAGCGATTCCACACACATCTGCTGAAATGCACGCTTTGCTCCAACCAGTGGCGCTAGCAAAAGCCCGGCAGGCAGGTTTCGCATCCCCAGTGCTTTACAGCAGATGGCGTTTGTCAAGTAGACAGGAGGAGGTACCCCATTCACCGCCATCTTATTCCCAGCAAATGCTGGGCTTGTTTATTTGATTCATTTCATCACAGGAATTTTTAACACTTAAAGAACCTTAGGAAGAGCTCTAAATGTTGACCTGCTACTTTGGGATGTAAGAGAAAAGCCACATGACACATTTTTGTGTGGGGGATTGGGTTGATTTCAGACCTTCTGAAGCAGAATCTCAACTTGTTGAACTGGAAACTGCGACCATTATTCCCAATTCTGTGTTTTCCAGACTGTGTTTGACTCTTGCAGAGAGGGTGGGGGAGGGTTTCTGTGGACAAAAGCAAACTGCATTCTTTTGACTGCATGAGTTTCAAAATAATACGAAGTATCTAGTTGCATTAAAAGGCCACACAGCTCACTCACTCTGTGCAAAAAGAACCCTAATCACAAATATATCCAGATCAGGTGGACAACGATTACTTAAGCCTGACACTGGATCACAGGTTGTTTTATTCATACGCAGATGAAAACCTTTGCTAAAGCATCAGAACTATCTGTGTTAAACTTTAAAATGTGCTTCACATGCAAATATGCTCCTGTTGTTTTAACACATACACACACACACACACACACACACACACACACACACACACGGTTGTCTTTGCACTGCAGGCTGCTCCTGCAGTGATAAAATCTCAGCTTCTTCTCTCCAGGTCTCGCTGATATCTCCGGTGTGTTCTCTAACTCAATTTGCAGAATGTCAGCGAGCAATGCGGTGGGTCTGAGTTCTGGAGACCCCCCCCCCCCTCCCTCAATGCCCCCCCCCCGCACTCAGAGCGATAGCGCCTGAACACCCTTCCCCTGCTTTCGCGGCAATAACAGGCTGATCTCCCAGCATTCCCTGGGGGCTTTCTGCTGTGTGAAGCCTTACCTCACTTGTATTGTGAGGCACTGGGTCTGAGTAGCGGTGAAAGATCGGGGAGCGAGTGGGGGGGGGGGGTGGGGTTGCTCTCTCTGCATGGTCAGCAGGAGAATATCAGCTCTTTCCTGCTTGGTTTGCCCTTGCTTCTCTACCCCCAGATGCCTGCCAGGTCCCTGTCTTCTGCATACGTCTCACGGCTCCATGTCTGTCCCCCTTCAGGATGCACATCTGCCGGCTGTTTTAATGCAGCGCCTCCTTCACCGGGTGCGTCGGTGAGCAGAGAGATTTCATCGGCGGCACGGACAATACCGCTCGCTCTTTCGCGAAATGCTTTGCCGATAAGCGGGAGGATTTAACAAAAAAGCCCCCCCCCACCCTCCCGCCGCCCCCCGAACGAGCTGAGCTACATTTAAAAAGCACGGGCATTGAAATGAGACCCTACACCACCGCAGACAAAGAAACGGTCAGGCTTTCGCGGTCGTTTTCATAAAAATAATCCCACGCTGTTCCTGTGACAGTGATGCCGCTGTAAACGCTTATTTGTCCTGACAGGCTTAATTAAAGCTGAAGTGATTGTGCATGGAAGCTGGGGTCAGGGTGACTTTTCGCTTCTGTGTCTCTGAGACAAGCTGGAGACGCCCCCCCTCGCGAGCAGGTCCGTCACGCGGGGGCTTGTGAGGAACACAGGGTCTTCTCGTACCCCGTGCTAGCTGGTTTGATTCTCCCGGGGGCGGGGGGGGGGGGGTTGTGGGTGGCGACATGCTCTGATCTGGGCTGTGTGTTAGATCCAGCTGGCCTCGTACAAACGCTGCTAAGCCCTTGCATTAGCTGGGCCTGAAATCGCGGCCGGCGGCTCCTCTGTGTGCGTCCTGCCTGAGGCCCGTGTCCGTGTCTCCGCTTTCATGTCTGCTTTGTGTGAGCTCTGTCCGGGGTGCGATCAGCGCACTCATGGCCATCAGCGAAAGCCGGAGCACAGCCTTGGTCACCGCGCAAAGGCAGGGACGCCACGCAGAGACTTAAGGCTACAAGTTCTCTGAGTGTTTGTTAGATTCCCGCTTTTTGGGGAGGCCTGGTCCACCCCAGCGTGGCTCTGCCCAGTCAGGGGCAGCTTGGAGCCCTAATGAAGCTCTCTCTTTACAGAGAACCCAGGCTGGAGACCCAACGGGCCGTGATCACTCTGAGGCAAAGCGTCTTGAAGAGGAGGTGAGAATCTCTCCCGGGCCCAGCGGTGACTCGTTCTAATCCTCCATAAATTGACTTTCCCTGCATGGGGCTTTTGGGGCCGGCAGCAGAGGGGCTGACAAAGATGGGGGGCCTGCGTTCCCGCGGTTACAGCTGGTAGCACTTCCTCAATCTGCCGCAGGTGGCTGGATGACCCCCCCCCGCATGAAAAATGTGGGGGTGGGGGTGTGCCAGACCAGCTATGGTAAACATTCTTGGGGCCTGTGAAGCAGACCCCCGCCCCAAGTGGAGACCCCACGGGTCTCTGAACCCAATGTCATGTGTAATTGGATCTATGACATACACAATAGCCATGGGTCAGGTGGGTGTACCCTGAGGAGAGAGTGGCTGGGTTAAGGGTATAGGGTTAGTGTGGAGGGTAGAGGGCACAGGGTATAGGGTAGGCTGGAATGGAAGGTGTCTCACTGCCAGCTCCTGAAATGTTATACGTTACGTTATAATTTTACGTTACTTTCATGCTGTATTATTCTATATATCATTTATTGTATATAATTGCACAGTTAGGCCTATATCTGTTCTTGGGGTAGACAGAGCTCTTAAAAGGCTCATGATCAAACTGGGGAGGTAGCAGCAGCAACTATGGCTGATCTCACCCCCAAAGCCGTCTGCTGTTGTCTAAGTGCTTTACTTGAGAATTTACCATTACTGGGGGGGGGTATCAGACACGCTGTGTGACCCCTGGACTAAGCATGCGTGAGTGTAAGATTTCAGTGTATTTACTAACCATGATGGCTGATCCCCTGTGCTGTGACCTCATCCTCTGTGTGTACAGACTGCCTGCTATCAGTATGTGCATTAATTAATTATGGAAAGGGGGCAGGAAGCAGATCTAGCACCAGCGCAAAGTGTCGCCTGCCCCCACACAGATATCACGACACTGGGACCTCGTGACCAGACACCTTTGAGTTTAAAGAGATCACGCGACGGGTCACGCTTGGGTGCAGACACGCGACACCCCAGCAGGACACGCGACGCGCCGCCCGCCTCTGCAGTGTGTCAGGCGACTTCCTGTCCCGTGTGCAGTTATTCTGGTCCTAGCGGGCTTCTCGTTCACTGAAAGATGCTTCTAGTGCAGGGGTGGCCAGTCTTATCCGCAAAGGGCCGGTGTGTATGCAGCTCCCTAATTAGATTACTAATTAGAGTACTGATTGGCTGAAGAGTCCTCGCACCTGGGTTTGAACAGCTGACCTAAAGGTTATACACCAGCCCTTTGGGGATAAGATTGCCCGCCTCTGATCTAGTGACATCTCTAAAGGTGCTGTTCCCCTTTAGCGGGGTAATTAGGGCCTTTACTGGTTCACTGAAACTTCACTCGTGCCCCCACCCCTGGCCCCCATCCCTTTAAGCGATGGCTGTGTTTCCAGGAACAAGTGCGCAAATAATTCTTGGGGTTATCACCATTAAAGCCAGAGCCCCGACATGCTTAAATACTCATATTTCAATGGGTCCAGATGATTCTGCTCACATCATAAAAGCCGAGCTCAAACATCTCACGCTAGCTTGCCTGGAGCAAAGTCAGGTCGTGTTCACTGACCATGACCGTCTGGACAGCACATTCATAGCTCTCCCTCTAGAAGAAATCAGCTTGACGCCCCCTATTAAACGTCTCGCCCTCCCTAGAGATTGGAGTGGCGTTCCATTTGGGACCCAATATTTACTCATGAGATCCGTTATCACCTCTCTTTAACAGTTGGAGGAGGGGTGGGAGTTTGAGGGAAACATTAAACTCTGAGACATTAAACTCCTGAACCCCTCTCTAACTGAAGGGCTCAGAGAATCGCAAACGCACCAGGGGCTGGTGGATGTCTGTCATGACCTATGGTCGGATGGTCCAGTGCTCTCCTGGAACTTTCACGTTTGTGTTGCTGTTGTGCCTTTCACGATCCTATGTTATTGTCCCAAAGATCGAGAACTCACAACCACCTGTGTGGCTCAGGAGTGTATCGATTACAAACGGAGATTTGGAGTCAAAGGTTGTAGGCAAGGACAGGAGAAACAGGCTTAGTGTAACTAAAAACAAAATGTTAGGTCTGTTTGTCTGGATTTGTGGTGACAAGTCAAAATCATCTACTACTGAGGTCTGGAGACCTGACTGGACACTCGGTACAAATGCCTGACCAATAATAGAGGACTAATATAAGACAGAAATTTCCAGAAAATGGCTGCAGAGTCAGATGGTAGACAGACACAGATGCTCAAGTAAGGGTGTCAATTGAGCTAAAAATGACAGGATGTCCACATGTCAGACCTGTAGCCCAAATGTGGCTGCAGGCTCAACAGCCATCACTGCCCTTCCTGTGGGGGTCCACTGTCATTCTGATGAGGGGGAGTCTGGATTAGCAGTTACCTGTTCATTCTTCACCCTGCACTGAATTTGTTACGCGGTTTCTTTGTCTTTTCAATTGAAGTCTATGGATTTTGTGACATGGATGTTTTTTTATGGATCCCGTCTTGCTTAAACACAGCAGTTAAATACCCTGTGTGTCCAAACCTCACTGCTTTGTGGTGATGTTGTATATTTTGTATGTCAAGGGCTAGAGCACAGACTCCTTCAGCCTACGTAAACCAAGCATAAATCCTCCACAGCCCTGATAGCATCATTACTGATGTAATCTCGGAGCGCGGCGTACAGGGGGTGTAAAGATGACTGCGGCTGTCACGGGCGCCACTGTTTGCTCTCGTCAAGGGGATGTAAGTGAGCGTCGTAAATCCGACAGAATTAATGGACAAAAACGCCACAAAAACATCAGCGAAACAAAGGAAAGATTTACAACAAAGGTCAGGCAGCGGGACGTGAACACGCAGACTCACATGTTTCACAAAAACGTCGCACAGTCTCAAAAGCAATTATGCCCCAAAAGAATATTTATAGGCGAGGACATTTCCGTTGTGCTTGGCCTGGCTGTGAAAATGGGCTGTGTTCAGCTTACAGGTCCTGCCTGCTTCAAACTGAAGCACGTTCACCTTTTAAAAAGCTTCTCTGGCTGACAGGCTGACATGATCCGAGTTTCCAGACGGATCCCTGGCTACTTATCCAGCTAATAATAGCTACTTACAGTAGCTGAGTTTGTCTCCCGGTCTAGTTTGAAACAAAACACTTTTCTCAAGGTCACAGTCGTATCATTCCCATGTTTTCTCTTTGTCTCTTGTTTCATCAAAAAAGATACTCATGGCTACTTCACCACATCTTATTTATTTTGTTGTAAGAGGAATTCTCCACTTGGAACTATGTCCTCAAACTAGCATACTACAAGGCCGAAAATAGTAGCTTGTTTTTGTTTTCTTGTTTCCATGGAAAAGGAATATATTTCAGCCACTATCTGGCTGTGTGTGACTGAGTTTATTTTGTGTGCCATGGGTGGGGTCTAATCACGGAGGCTGCTGAAATGGCATGGGTTTTACCCAAGTAAGTTACATCTGACCGTCTGGGCAACAGATGTACGTAAATTCTGCAGGCTGGGATCTCTGACAATTGGAGGTGCATTCGGGCTTGAACAGAAACACTTGAGTCACAGCGATGAACTTAATCTCCTTCTGGACATCAGATGAACTAGAGGAGAACTGCTTCACTGTTTGTTCACCAGTGGTGTTTGCTCAAGGAGAAGGTGTTTTGTGCAGAGATGATAAACTACACTACAGAAGAATGGGGAGAGGCACACTTCCTTTGGGTGGAGAGAGCATTATTGCAAAATGGTTTATGAGCTTTAAAAACTTGGTAATAAAGCTTGAACGGCACTTTGAGATGGCAGGATATTGTTGGCTGTTAAGCTTCTCTGGAAGCTATTTACTCTGAGCAGGAACAGAATGGCTAAGGAGGAACTGAAGGTGATTCAGAGATGGTTTGGAGAAGGTCCTCTTACACAGGAGAGGTTGGTCCCCAAAATGAGAATAATCACTGAAACTGGTGGAAATTAATTGCTCAGGTGTTTATAAATGTCTCAGATAGACGTGATAGGCCTGTCAGATCGTGACCGCTTTCATTCCGCATGTCCGGATGCTGCCGTTAGTTCATTTTTTTTCTATCATCCCTTTCTTGTGGCGGAATTCTCTCTCTGATGAAGTAATTTGTGTGGCTATAAATCCAGACTCCTAGACACTGTGGTCAATACAGTTTATCCCGTCCCAACCTTCAGAAGCACCTCCAAAATCAGCCAGCCTGCAATCAAGCGCTTGGGCAGTTTCAGAATCCAGCGACTCATCTAGAACGACAGGTAATTCAGCGGTTAAGGATGTCTAACTATATGGCTGACCAGGAAACTTATCCGAAATTGCTTTGGTAAAATAACAGGCATTAAGGACTATCTCGTGTGTGAAGGCCAGTTAATTTTCATCATGTGTGGAGGTCTTTTCAACCTGTACTTAAATGGCCATATAAAGTTTCCAAATGGAGAGTCATTCTCCTGTAACGCTGAAGCAGATTTCGATATTTAAGCTGTTTGTTGCATCCACAGTGAGTCATTATTATTGCCGGATTATGAGTGAGTCACGTTTTTATGAATGAACATGTTGCCCTATTTGCCACATAGCTATTGTACAGACAGACAGACAGACAGACAGACAGACAGACAGACAGACAGACAGACAGATAGATAGATAGATAGATAGATAGATAGATAGATAGATAGATAGATAGATAGATAGATAGAAAACAAATATAAAATAAAAATACATAAGAACAGCAAACACACTAATTGCAGAATGAAGTAAGTAGATATACACGGTGTGCAGATGCAGATACAGGATACAGAGTGGATGGCCTGGGTGCATGAGTGAATTATTTCTCAGAAATAATAATGAGACCTTGGAGTGCTAACTGTCCAGGTAATGTCCATGTGGGACGTGGGGGGTAAAGTATTTCTTACCCATGTTAATGGAAATGTTAATAGTTTCTGGCCCTACTGCATAGAACATAATTATAAGCTCAGGGAAGTTTGCCGGACTTCACAAAGCAGCACCGTCAGTGTGCGACCTTCTGAGGGTTAGTCAGCTGCCGATAGGTGCTTCAGCCCAGCTGTCGCCCTAATGACCAATCATACATCCCTTTGGGGCTGCATTCATTACACGTGCTGGTCAATCTCAGGCCGAACATGGAGGTGGGGGGACTCCGATCCCACGTATTCCGGGGGGGAACGCAGCCTGGGTGTGTCACATAGTGCTAAAAGGACTGTACACTCCTTACCTCATTTTCAGTGGAAGGTGACACACAGGCAGGCTCATTTATACTCAGCGACAGAGGCAGCAACAGGCTGGGCCCTTGGCGAGCGTGAAGTAATGCAGATTAGTGTACTAATGTCTTAATGACTAAATTCACTACCAGCCAGGTTTCAGGCGGATTTCAGTGACGCGTGTCAGCGCTATTTCAGGCGCCGTTACTGCATGTCTAATATGACCCTGTTATACCGCGTGCTGTTCACGTGTAGCGTGTTAAGGCGGAAGGAGCTGGAGTGCCTCTGCCTTTCTGTCGGGATCAGCGTCGGAGGTGTGAATCACGGAATCGCAGACGCCATCGCCACCCTGTGCGTTACCATGACAGTGTGCTAGCGTGTCCCTGTGTGTTAGCATGCCTCAGTGTGTTAGGCTGTACCTGCATGTTAGCGTGTCCCTTTGTTAACACGTCCCAATGTGTTGGCATTTCCCAGTGTGTTAACATGTCTCCACACACCAGTGTGTCCCAGTATGATAGAATCTCTCTCTGTGTTAACATGTCCCGGTATGATAGCATGTGTCTATATGTTAGCGTGTCCCAGTATGATAGCATGTCTCTGTGTTAGCGTGTCCCTGCGTTTTAGCTCGTCCCTTTGTGGTAGTATGTCCCTGCATGTTAGCACATCCAGGAAGCTATGTAATATTAGTTATCGTGTATTAAATTTCACATATAATACTGTTTTATGCTATTTAGCTGTCCAATAATGATATCTTATTGGGTAGCTAGTAAAATACCACTTCGGTTCTCGAACCTCGTCTCAGGCCAGCCCAGCCACTCAACATATTTGTTTAATTCCCCTGCCACTTAATCGGTTACCTTAACTAGTTAACTAACTCCATGGCCGAAGATAAATGGTCGAGTTCAACAGATACATACTGTTTACTGTATACTGGATGGTGACTGTAAACCTTGGGAGAACTTGGGAGAACTTTCAGAGAGGTTTTGAAATGGTTTGACATTGACATTGATGCTGAACTTTCTTGGATTTTTGCAGGACAGATTTTTCTGTGTTTACAGACGGGGCAGATGTGTGTCCCCCCTCCCCCAACCATCGCACGGCCAGTCTCTGGGGGTCGTGGGCGGGAGGGGGGGGGCACCTCCTCCGTTCTTCTAAATTTAGCCGTAGGGCTGACTGCATGAGTCACGTGATGCAGATAAGGGGCCACGCCTGTTCCCACGCCGGCTGTGTGCTGCCCCAGAGGCACACTGGATAGCTTCGGCCCCCTAGGGACAGGGGCCGGTATTGTTTTCAGGTTACCTCATCCCTTAACTCCTCTCACAGGGTGTCCCACATGTACATCAGGGGCTGTGCAAACGCCAGGGGGGGGGAAACTGGAATGTATACTAAGTTCCTGGTGATACAGAAACAATCACACCCACGCAAGTAAGTTCTTTTTCTCACGTGTCATCTAAGCAGTGAATTCTGAGTCCAAAGAGAGATACATCCATAGGCCGTACAATAATGGACCATTGCTGTTTCATAGTATGTGCAATAACATACGATAATGGTCACTCCTACACTTCAGGTGATGCTATTGCTGCTCAGAACTAGGGTCCAAAATACACAGATGTGTCTGACGGCTGCTGTGAAGCGTGGGGTGACTTTAGGGGAGCCGTCGGAGTGGCTAAGCTAACACACTTCGATTTGTAAATGGCGTCAGCGATCGTTCTCTCGCGGCGGGCAACACGATGACAATAAATCCCAGTCTCTAAATCCCAGGTAGCGTGTGGCGGTTTGCGCACACGTCACGCTGAGGGCCAGGTCACTTCCTGGTCTCCCACTTGCTCATGCTAGTTGTCTGACCTTAAATCAACCCCTCGTTGTTCCGCAGACAAGCTCTTCATTGAGCTGAATCGGGCAGATACAATGTGTGGGTAAACGGCTTAACCGCTTGCCCAGCACCTCGCCCCCCCCCCCCTCCCCCCGCCCCCCCCAGCTCTGGCCGCTGCCATTTATCATGTAAATGAACTTTTCAGAGGTTAAAGTGCTTCTTGTCGACCGAGTCTGTCCATTCATCACTGCTTTCTGTTGTGGGGGAAGCTCCACAACCACGGGAACATGATCCAGAGTGCCGGCCATCCAATCAGGATCGTGATCCCCTCCGGGCCCCCCGGGTGACCGTGATGTCACACACCTGTCCAATCACAGGGTTCCCTTCGGGCGGTAGCAGGAAGGATGTGATTAAGGGGACATTTGGACAAAGGCTGACACGGCGAATGAAGCCTGCCTTTTTCCATCTGTCTCTATCGACGCCTGCCTGACAGGGGCCACGACGGCTGACGGTGGCTCTGCGTTCAGTGATACTTAACACTACAACTCACATGTGGGAACCCTGACAGACGGTGTCATGCCGACGAAGGAACCCTGTCATTTTAGGCCTGAAGAGAATGCCTAAAGTAAACCTGTACGCTAATACCAGTACTAATGCACTGTAAATGCTCACTGGTCCTTGTAGAAGACCTTTAGCCTTTAGCTGTTAGCCTTTAGTTGTTAGTCTTGCTTCCATTTTGTTTTTCTTTGTTCCTGTTTTCGATTTTTCTTTCAGTCCTCATTGTGCATATAGTACTTCCCTTGAGCGTAGAAGGTATGCACATGACGTCACAGTAGGCGGAAGTCAGTGCGGATACTCCCACCGAGTGGCAGCTTTGGTGTTCAGCTTGAATTCTGCAAAAACGGATCTAAAATGGAAAAAAAAGTTGCTGTGCGTTTCATTGTACAAATCCATTTTACAAAAAAAAAAATCAGACTTATCTTTTTACAGATTGCCGAAAACTAAAGAAAGGAGAAGCAAATGGATCACTGCAATACACAGAAACATCTGGAATCCAGAAACGGAGACGCTGATTTGTGGTTGTCATTTCTGACCAAACAAAAACTGTAACAAAAATAACTGCACACACCTGCTCACATGCAACCAGAATATCCACTGGAGTCCTCGTCACTTTAATTTCGTCAACAAATCCTCCCCTTGAAGCACGACCAAGTGCCAAAGCTTTTGTACGCATCTAGACTTTGCTTTCTGCATTTCCCTGATGCCAAAATCAGGCAGATATAATTCAGCTTGAATTTCCAAGGTTTTATTGCCATTTCTGTATATCAGCACACTGTAACGTAAAGTAACGAAATGTGTTTCCTTGGGTCTGGGTACACAGTACAAAGAAATTGAGTTTGATATAACAAGTAAATTACAGAAATGTAATTAAAAGTGATAAAAAGAGTAATAAAAAGGAATAGAAAGTGGCAGTGCAGTTTGAGTGCAGTGACTCGGGAGGCTGTACATACTACACACATAATGTCAGGAAACCTGATTCCTGGCCACATATCGATGTCCATGGTCCACTGGTCCCTTGGTAAGCTGTGTGCACCCCTGTCGAGTCCAGCTGTTTTTAATTTATGAAGATAATTGTTTGTTCCACAGTTTCCCCAATTAAAATAAGCCAAGCTGCGGCATGTTTTGCTGCTCAGTCTGTCTGAGGGGGGAGAGTTCTGGCGGGGGAGTGACATCAATGCAGGCCCTCTATTGACTTTAAGATATACAATAAGGGAAAACCAATTAAGGCCTAATCGCAGCCTCACTGCGAAGCGAGGGACAAATTATCTTCACTCAGATTAAGGCCCCTATAATAGTGTAGCAGGCCTTGTGTCGTTTGGAAGACTGTCTGTAAGTCATTTGGGGAGACCAGCTCCAGATTGGCTGCTCCGGATTTCCTCATTTGTACCTGATACATACTTCACAAAGTAATACGCTGTGATTTGCCCATTATCCCACTTGTGCTTTTGGTTCCCATAATAAACAGTGTATGTGCAGTTTCCTGATTTTCCTTGTGACTTTTTCACAGTTTTATTACCCATCCATCCATCCATCCATCTTCCAGCCACATTCACTGGGGTCACAGGAACCAGCTCCTTCAAGCTGTTAAAATGGCCGTAAATGGTGGAGACTATTTACACCCACGTGCCATTCCTCGCTAATCTTTCATGGCTGCTTGCTGTGTCATGATTTGAAATTAATGCCCAAGCATCACCTGGTGTTAGTCTGTGTCCGACTGTAAAAATAACACTCTTGTGTATTTTCCAGCACTTAAGACTAACTTAGTAATTAAAAGACTAAGTTAGTCGCTTAGCAAAAAAAGAAAAAAAACCTTGATGTAGCTCTAGCCTATATGTAAACGGTGTGCCTCTTATAGGGGGGGCTGCTGCCATTTCTTTCTCCTTCTGGAAAGCTCTCTTCCCCGGATGCCAAACACCCCGGCTGGCCACGCTCTTCAGCTGCCTCACGGAAAGAAAAGAGGGACCCGGAGGCTCTGGCACCCAGCTGTCCCCCCCGCCCCGCCCTGCCCCGCCCCCCCCAGCCGGGTCGCTCTGTCTCAGCCAGCTCGTTCGGGGCAGCCGGCTGCAGATGGTCCAGCCAGAACTTCTCTGGAAAAAAAAAACAAAAAACACTGGCAACCATGATGGGGCACAGAGAAAAGGATCAGCCTGCTCTATTTTGCCCCCCTTCAGGACGAATGCGGTGCCCCCAAAACCATAGCAACAAGGAGACCTCCTGGAGTAATTTGTAATTCATAGTAAGTAACACTTTTTTTTTTTTACCAACAGATTACCGCGTCTGTATTGGGAACAGAGATGAAACCTTCCTCACTCACAGTGCTGAAACGCCCCATTAAGCTGCTTAAATATTTGTATATATTTTTTTATCTCCTGACAATTAACAGGAGGAATTTATTTTTTTGAGAAAACGCAGACGAGATGCTCTCCTGAAGGGGACCCTGGTTTAATGCTCGCCGCTCCCATCTGAGAGATGCAGCTGGCCGCTTGGGCCCTCGTTACCCACCTCTGCCCTTCCCAGAAATGAAATCAGAATTATTAGCTGCGTCCTGCTCTTTTATTAGCCAGCAGCTTGTGAACTCAGCCCTCACACCGGGCGCCATGGCAGCAAGGATTCTCCCAAATACACAATCAGACTCAATCTCTCCTCCAATGATTCTCTCTCACTCTGAATTACAGACGAGATGATTTATTTTTTTATATCGTTGTAAGTTAATTTATTATTATTGTGTAATACCATTTCGGCTTCCCCCAACAAAAAAAATTAAGAATTACAGTCATTAATTCAATCAATCAAATCAATGTGCACAATGGATATAAAGTGTTCCTTTACAATGGCTCTGTTGCCCTTCATAAGGAAGGAAGTAAGGGATTTACTACTTTCTCTTCAGTGATCTGTGTGCAGTATGGACAAAGTATACGAAATGGCTCCATGCTCATTTTAAGAGAAGATCAGGCAAAAGAAAATGTACTAGGTTTGGCTTCTAAATCAAATCAACAGAAATGATTATTCTTTGCAATAATGTAAAGACATGACAATTGTGGTAAAGGATATATCTCTCATTCAGCAATGCTAATATCCCATGTACTGAATGAAGCAATTGCATTTCTGCACTACATAGAAAGGAGAATAATTACCAGCATTCCAAAAAGAGGAGGCATTCGACCATTATGAGCTTAATTCCTCCCCCCCCCCCCCCCCCCCATTCTCCTAATTTCTGCAATCAGTACTTTCTGCCATATTACCTAATAGAGACTCTGTCGTCATTGTTCGCAGAGATGGCCTGGCAGGGTCACATGGATCTTTAACGGGTGGTGTGGACGAACTGGGAAACAGCAAACACAGCAGAAATAATTATACTTAATTGAGGCTCTTTGAATAACTCGTTCCGGTCGTTTGTGTTATGGCGCAATGAGGGTGCGCCACTCCCCTTTCTGCCACCAGGGGGCCAGGGCAGCGGTGAGCACCTGCTATGGGTGCTTCAATAATATTGTATACAGATGTGATCAAACGATGCAGCCAGAGGGGTCTCCCTTATTTCTAGGTGTGATTAATGTGATCCATCTTTGACCAGATGGTGTCGGCCCTCTCCCATCCATCAAAATGAAGGGGCCATTGAGGTAGCCTCGCAATGGCCCGCCAGAGACCGGTGGGGGGCTTGGTCTTCCGGTGTGTGCGTGTTGGAAGCCGCCCCTTCTCCAGCAGTCGGGGCCGCCGTACAGCCGTCCAGCTTGGCAGAAGCCCCCCCAGCCACCGCCCTCTTCTGACAGGCTGCACCATGCCACAGCCAGACGCTTCGTGTCAGTGACACTCTCCACCCTAATCTCCTGGCGACGCCTCATGGAACTGGCACCTACTTCTACCCAAACGACACAACTTCCCCCTCAATTATGCCACTTTACATCCTACTCAAAGGTACAACAGCAAGTGCGTCCTAGAACTAAGGCCAACAATATTCAAGTTAGAAGGGTACACTAGGTTACCTGCTGCTCGGTTAGGTGCTGCTTGGTTACTGCTCCTAGGTTACCTGCTGCTCAGTTACCTGCTGCATGGTTACCCACTGCTTGGTTACCTGTTGCTGGGTTACCTGCTGCTCAGTTGCCAACTGCCAGTAATATTTATCTGCATGTTTATCTGTCCTGCCGTTGAAATGCTATATTTTCACAGTGTACTGAGCTTGTATTGTAATCCTGGGAGAAAGGGGTCATCAGTTACCATTGTGGGTGGGGCTACTGTGTACTGTCAAACACTGCCAATAAAACCTATGCAAAGACTGTTCAGTGATCAACAATCCCAGCCATCAGTGGTTCATTTCTCCCAGTTAAAACAGAATGGGATGGACCCAGGGACGGATTATGGGTTGTGTGGGCCCCTGGGCAAAACGTTCGCGAGGGTCCCCCCCCCACCACCACCACCATCACTACCAGCACCACCACCACAATTCAAGGGCCCTTGGCAGCCAAACGCCCTCCCTATAGGGTCAAGGGCCCTTGTAGGCAGAGGATCAAAGAATGTAGGGCCTCTAAAATAGACAAATGAAAATATATTGTTGATAAGCGTTGCAAATTGTTTTGGGCTAGGGGCCCCACGGGCCCCCTGCACCCCAAGGGCCCCTGAGCAGCGGCCCCTCTGGCCCGGTCCGTAATCCGTCCCTGGATGGACCTCCAAGTCCACAACTATCATCCACTATCCATTACTGTGGCCCATGAGTGAAGCTCCTAAGGGCTGGAGAACAGCAAACAAGAACAAATTGGCCATGAGTGGTGGAGAATGAAGGGCCTGAGGATTGCTAGGGAGAAAAGCTGTGCCCTGTTATGCTGTGTGGGACACACAGAGTGCCGAATTAAGCAGGAAGGCTTTTCTCCTATCATCATTCAGTCAGGCACTAAGTGGAGACACACTGCAGCATTTATTCATTCACGTCCCCAGCATTGCAGGATCTGCCCTCCATACAGTGCTTTGCTAAGGTGCAGCACGGCCTGCTCTACAGCCCACCGCAGGAATCCTGAACCAGGGACCTGTGCTTACACGTCCAGCCAAGTTTATCATCTTCAGATAGCGGAAAGCTCACCGATAACAAGGCTCAGGGTTCTACCCATTAATGGGGCCAATTTCGACTACAGGGTAACATTCTTATGTGTCTGGAAATGTTATGGCAGGGGTGGCCGATCTTATGCAGAAAGGGTCGTTGGGTATACAGGTTTTTGCTACAACTTTCTAATTAGATTACTAATTTGAGGACTTTGGCTGAAGAGTCCTCACGCCTGGGTTTGAACAGCTGGCCTAAAGGTTACCCCAAAGACCTGCATACACACCGGCAGTTTGCGGGTAAGAATGGCCTCCTCTGTGTAACGGGAACGTTTGACGTACGTGACAGTGATGAGTGATGAGATTCCTGTGAGAAACCTGCATGAAAGCTGTTTGTTTTAAATATCTCAAATGACTATATTAAACAACAACCACAATAATAAGACAGTAACACTAATATTTTTTGTTTGGTCGTGCAGTCATTTGTAGTGAATTATCGATTGCGTTCCTCCTGTCAGTTTGATTTCCAATGTCCTCACTTTCATCTTGTTTTCCACGTCGCAGACGAGACCTTTCCCAGTGCACCAATAATTGCCTGGCAGCTTCCTTTGGTTCGTTTTACGAAACGAGGCCTTACGCCCTAATCGGGCTTCATTAGCGATGCTAGTTTTCTCTTTTACACGCAGAAACGTGCGGACGCAGAGTACAAAGCGGAAAAGCACCTATGGCTTGGCAAGACAGATTCTGGATAGATCCTCCAGACTGTTTTTCCACGCTTGGGTTCCGAACAGACGGATAACAAGCCTGATAATCATTTGAAGTCTCTCGTTTATTACAATGGCCCGGGAACCCGGTGACATGACAGAGGGAGGGAGATCTTACTCACATCTGCTCATTACAGCACAATTCTTCCCATGATCTCAATAAGTCAATCAAGGACAATGCACACTAATTTCAGAAATGAAATCAGAATTAGGATGATGGGGTTCGATGGGGTTTCTGGAGCAGTCGGGAGACTACGGAAGCCTTTCCACCCTCATTGCTTACGGAAAGCATTCCACAGTGCCTGCAGCACCTGGCGTTCCGGGGAGAACATCTGACTTCCACGCTTCCTCTGAAGCTGCTTGCAATTATTTATATCTTCGCTGAAACTTCTCCCACATTTCCATTCCATCAAATTCCCCCCGTCCTGTTTCCAGCAGCTGTCAAAATACCCCCTCGGTCGATTCTGGCTTTGTCTCGCGCCCAGAGTCGTATCATTTGATGTGACGACTGGCTCCTCGCTGATCCGTGCTGGGCCGCGGAAAGGGAAGCAGATCCGATCGCGGAACAATTAACAGGTCCTTTTGTGCTTTGGCATCATTTTTATGATTAATCGTTACGCTAATCACTTCGTAATGAATTTGTTTCTTTTTAAAGAAAAAAGATTGGGGAAGAGTGGCATTTGGCTCATCTCTGACTTGAAATTATGCTTTTAATTTATTCCTGAATGTCTTATTTATTTCAATTAAGCAGCTATTCAGCAGTGCGTCACCGGCTCGGGAATCAGGGACGAGACGATTCTGCCGTTGCCGCGGTGAGCCTTTGTCAGTCGGGCATACTCCCACCGATGGAGGCTGACTGAATGGGAGCACAAACACCGAACGCCGAGGGAAAAACCGTCACGCAGCGGCGTCAGTCAGCAAGGAAGAGGGGCCTACGTGTGACAGTGGCTGTTGTGATAAGAGAAGGGGAGGGAAATGAAAGGGGGATGAGATTGTATTACTTTATCTCCGCCAGTCTCCCTCCTCGTCGGTGGCGGCGGCAAAGGCCTGATTTTCATATCCCTGTGGTACGTGGCATATCTCGGGGATAAAACGAAGGTAAACAGCAAGCCGTGCTCATTCAGCTGTGGAAATTATGCCGCGCGGGATGGGAAGGCTTTCGTTTGGGACGTTTTCCGAGAGGAAGGGGGACCTCGCACTGCTGCGCACGTCACATTATGCGTCGCAGACAAAGGGCGGCGGGGTCTGCGAGCACGTGCGAGCAATCTGTCGTCCGCGTTAGCCCCCGTGGCGATGCTGCGCCCGGTCTTCCTGCTGCACTGATTTGTGTGAGATGTTGCCCTGGAGATCCACATTAGAGGAGAGGCGGGGAGGCAGTGTTGGGGGGGGGGGGGGTAGAGTGGGGGTGGCTATAACTGGGACCCTCCTTTGTCACCCAGGGAGAGCATCCGCAAGATGGATTGGTGTCTGAGTGACTTAAGAGCGGAGCCCCCCCCCCCCCCCCCCAACACCACGGCGTAATTAAGATTAAAAGGCATCATTATCTAGCTATGGAAATACTCTGCTTCTGGGGGCTGCAAAAGCACACATGAATCTTGGAGACACATTAAATGTTGCCATTTATACGGCAGCGACCAGCTGAAGCAGGAGCAGGCCTGTGTCTGGGGGACATGGCCCATGCAGCTCGCACCCCCCCCCAACCCCGGTGTTCTGCAGGGTGACTTTGACTGGGTCCGCTAACTAGTGCTGCTAGTTGCTCTGACCCCCCATGACCGCTGGTGCCATAGATCAAAACAACAAACAAGATTAATGCGCAGAATAATGTAACCCCCTCCTTGTTTTGCTTATTTATTTTTCGTTATTTTGCTGACGGACTTCAGCATCACAGGACGGTTCCCCCATGGCTCCCTTCCTGTGTCATACACTCTAACCCTCAACTTCATTCCCAGTTACCCCAGTTCTCTGAAAGTCGTGCTCTGCCAGGGGCTGGCTGGTGACGCAGAGGCCTTTTTGACCTGAGCAGGGTCATGTCAGGAAGGAGGCTCCCTCAGAAGATTGCAGACACATGTTGTTGTGAAGCAACACCACCGCCATCATTATCCTGATCACCACACTCACCATCACATCATCATCACTATTATCGACTCCTATCACTATCATAACTATCAGCATCACCATCATCACCCACTATAATCACCACCATCATCATCATCACCTGCAATATTTACATCATATTTTGGGAACGTGATGCAATGTATTGGATAGCATGTAATGAAGTATTGCTTCCCAGTCTCGTTACTGCAACGTCTCTGGGTTTCGGTTCCTGATGACCCCGAAATGAACTAAAATAGCACATCAGACGACGTCTGGAGCCCGTGATCTTCTGTTGTTCTGCCATGTAGGTCATAGCTTTGATACTCGTGATCCTGCAGAGCATCTTGGGAAAAATGTTTGCTTGTTATATTTAGAATGAGGTAATGGCTCCCAAGGGCTCCCAGTGGTTTAATTTATATCCAAGTCATCAATCAACATCTAAGCATGAGTCCAATACTGCTTATTTTGCAGTTGGCTTTGCGGATTGAAACAAATAAAATAAGGTCTATCCCTGAACAATGGAAAGCAGGAGATAACAATGCAGGAGAACTTTCACTGTCTGCTATGGAAGGTGAGAGACGACACTGGACAGAAGGGCTTTGTGGGGAATGAGCGCGGCTTTGGCCGGGGCGAGATGCGTCACGACTGTGATGGTGCTTGTGATGTTTGGCACCATGGAGAAGGAGCAGATCCAAAGAGCAAACATGTCACAGCGAGGTCTGGCAAGGTAGTCGGAGTTCTCCATGATGCAGGAATAGCCTATTTACCAAATCAAATTCCATCTGTGACCTATGAAGAACGACGTGTTTTTTTTTTTTTTTTTGAGCTCTGAGACATACATACATACAGTGTGAAGACGCATCTGCCCATCTGTCCATTTAAACTGCATGTAGGTTTACTAATAGCACAAATTTGTGACGCGATCCTCACCTCGCCTGAATCCACAAGGCAGCCGATTCATAATAACGTGTCTTAATACCAGGTCTGCGCATCTTTTAGGGAAGTAGATACTGCACTGAGATAATGCCTGAACCGACTGACGAGATGAGTTCAATTAGAGTCCCGCGTGTCAGCACTAAACCCGCTGACCCTCTCTCCTTTCAGTGACATTTTTCAGTACGTGACAGCAGTAACCTTTTTACTCTGCTGTGAGTGTGTCACAGCACAGACACCTGTCACCCGGAGGGAAGGACAGCTGGGTACGTCTCACTAACTCCCAGTTACCCCCACGAGTCTGGGGAGTCAACACCTCCCTTCTGTGTGTTTCGGATTATTAAATCCAGTGCTATTCCGTCAGGGAATTTTAAGCCAAAATGCTATTTTATTATTCTTGTGATTTTTCCCCCGAATCACAGCCCACTCTTACATCTGTATTACACCAACACCCTGAGGCATTCATCATTTGAAGGTGAAGTGTTCTGGGGGCTTTGAAACAGCCACCGTCCTGGGGTATGGGGCCACCGAACATCGGTATCGTCGCAGGGAAGACTAGCCGACACGCTCCGAGCCTCTGTGTGATTAGGGGCCGTGCAGTCCCTGGCTTCCCGCTGAGAGGCATCAATGTTTGACCTTGTTATTGTCAACCTTGACCTTGGGAAACATGCTGTGTCCTCCGGAGTTCAGTGTCTGGGGTTCTGCTCAGCAAACCTGCCTGTCATTAACAGACGCTGATGAGCGAGGAGGTGCTTTCATCAATATGAAGCAACTAAAAGACTAATCAAGGCAGCTTTTCCCCGCCTCTACATGATCGGCATCACTAGGGGGTTAAGTGTGTGTGTCTGTCCGTGATGCAGGTCACGCTGGACGCTGCCGCACGGCCCAGGAAAGCCTCTTCCTGCATCTCTCTGTTTCGCTTTTTAAACAATTCATCCCCAAAAGAGGTCTTTTTTCATTTAGCTTTTATGTTAATTATGAATGACTCTGAACTTGATTTAATATGTAAAGTTTATGAGCGTCCTGGGGAAGGATAGTCACACTGGCGAGAGAGAGATTCCTGGCGCTTTAGGCCTGTTATTTTGAGGGCTGAAACCGGAAAGTCTCTAACCGTATCGTAGGGAAACTGACCCCTTCTCAGTTTCTGGTTTGACCCAGACTATAATGAAAATGACAGGAAGGGCAATTTAAAACTCATCTTTGCTGGGGGGGCATGGAACCATCGACTTTCAAACATTAGGATTAATAACACAGAGACTGAAAGAGGCTGGAAAAAAAAATCATTTTAATTTACCTTCCAGCTGCTTGCAAACAGATGAGTGCAGATCGCAGCATTTATGTGAGCAGAGGCAGCAGATGCAGCTGGACGCCCATGGTAACGCGAAGCTGAGCAGGGCTCTGTGGCCAGCCGTAATCCCACACAATTCTTGTCTTTTTTTTTTACATATCATTTGCATTATTTAACATATCTACAATATGAAACAAGTCACGTCCCTTCAGTCAATATTTCCTCATTTACTCGACCTGTAAATGTGTTTGGGTATTTATTGTTTTCTTTTGTAAATTACACATTGAAGCACAATATCTATTGATAGTTCTTGCAGACATTTTGGTAGTCATGTAATCCATCCATCCATCCATCCATCCAGATGTTTATTCTGGATATAGAACCTTGTGCCAGGCAGCACATGGCTGGGCTACACCCTGGATGGAAATTTCGTCCACTGCAGTCAAAATAAAAGTTCATCTGCCCTTGTGCAATAGAGGAATCTATGAATCTGGAGTGACTGAATATGAAACTGTGACCAAAACAGAAATTTCAGTCATTAAAGATCCATGGCTTTCTGAGTGGGTGTTTTTTTATACTTAATGAAGTGGCAATCTGTGTCTAAGGAATGTTGCAGAAGTATGCTCTATACTGTCACTGATATCCTTGATGTAGCATCGTAAATCTTGTGAGAAGTCTATGCACTCCAGTTATTAATAGCCACACTTCTGTTGTGCTGCATCATTTGGTCAGAGAGTCTCTCATCAGACATCTCTGTTGGGAATCTCTGAGGATCATCGGGGTAGCAGAGAAGATCATCAGGTGTATCCTACCATTGCTCTAGCACTTCTGCAGTAACAGAGCCATGAAGCGTGTATGTGAGATTAGAGCTGACTCCCTTCTTCCAGGCCATTATCTCTCCCAGCCTCTACCCTCTGGCAGGAAACGGAGAACCATCGCAGCCAAAACCATCAGACACAGGGACAGTTTCTGTTCCACTGCAGTGTCCCTCACCAACAGTGACTGTCCTGCTAACTGCAGACACTTTGCACTTCAGTCAGCTGATATCCTATAACTCTTATAGTGTTATCCCTGCTCACTAACACTATCTATCTATCTATCTATCTATCTATCTATCTATCTATCTATCTATCTATCTATCTATGTTATATTTTATTGCATTCATGCTGCTTCTCAGTGTCAGTAAACATCGTGTAATAAGTATGTAAAATTTCGTGCATACAAACTTGCAAACTATCTTCACTCCTCTTGCATGTTGTATGCTTTGCCAGGGCACAACCCCCTAAGACAAACTCCTTGTATGTGTAACGTACTCGGCCAGTAAAGATCTTTCTGATTGTAATTCTCAAGGTACCTTGGTTTTCAGTGGACTTCTCTCAGAAGACCAAAAGGAGTGAAGTTTGGCGAAGAAGGTGAACTTTGTATATTCTACAACATGAGAAGCACTCAAAAAAAAAAGACTCTGGAAGAGATCAAATAAGAGGCGAGGATCAATATTCAGTACTCCGCAAGAAACCTGACAGTGAGAAACAGTTTGTATGTACTGGGGTTGTTTCTCCTGTATAAATTATCGGGTCATCATCACAACATATGATGTTATTTTTTAAATAATGTCAGACGTTCTGCTGTTTTTGAGAGTTTTTTCCTGATAATTTGCATCTCAGGGTGGCTCTCTGATGCCTTAGCTGCTATATGTTTGGGCATATTGACGTAGCTGCACGACTGGACGTCCGCTGTGGATGGGGAGGCGTGGCCTAGAGAGCGGCACGTACAACCCACCATCCGAGGCCCTCAGTGTCAGTGGAACTGTAATTTAGAGGATTTCTCAGAAGACTGTCAGTCATGCATCCTCACTGCTGTAGGTGGTTCTGTGGATCCAAACGTTCTGGGTTTCTCTGTTTGGGGGGGGGGCTTTGCAATAATTAGCGCAAAAAATGAATGTAAGAAAGTGAGCGAGAGTGTGGGTCACATTGATGGTAATTTATACATTCTTTTCATGTCTTGTTAGCAGCATTTGCCAGAGGTTTCAGTGGAAGAGCGCAGGAGCCATTGTCAGAGCACACACCGAATGCACTGGGTGAACTTCCTGTCGCAAAAGGGGAGGAGTTACAGGAATACAGGAAGTGAGTTCCTGCAGCTGGGAGCAGATCAATTTTCCAAGATCTAGAGATTTATGGGGGGTGTGTGGTGGTGGTGGTGGGGGGGGGGGGTGACAGCTCCATCTCCCATCAAGTTCAAGGACGTTTCAAGCTACTGGAAACCTGCGCCATTGCGTGTCTTATGATACGAAACGGAGATGGCCAGAAGTGGCTGGTCGCCGTGGTGACCTTCACACAGCGAGAGCATGGGAGGGGCTCCCTCACACCACCCCGCCTGGCCCCTTTGTCGCATCCCTGCTCCGTTTCCCTGTTTTCCGATGTGCTCCGTACGGATTAATTCAGCAGGACGCCTTTCCTGGCACTGTGCTTAATTACATGCTTTCCAGCTAATAAATACATTTAATTAAACAGGATTCAGGCTACCGAGCCCCTGCTTTGTTAGGCTCTAATCTAACGAGCCTGCAAGGTTTCTGCAGGGTGGGAGGACAGGGCATGGCGGCTTATCAGAAGCGTCTGCTGCTGATGGAATCGCCGTGGAGGCTGAACGTTGTAGCCAAAAAGCACGTCACATGTTATCATCAGTACACACAAGTCACATATAAAAACACATAAAAAAACACAATGGATAATAAGACAAAGGACCTTACTACACATGTTAATAATTATGCCTGCCATTAATATATAGATATGCATTTGTAACAGCTGGTGAGATTTATATATTAGGCAGAATATTGTTTAGCTTAACTAGTCTGACACAACAGTCGCAGATATTTATAGGAAGTGTGAAGCAGCTCATTATCTGAGATGCCAAGCTGCGCTGAGTACGTATGTTTAGCTGAGCTTTAAGATCTTCAGGTGATGAGTAAATCGAAAACGATCCAGTGCTGGCTTCCGTTACGAAAACGTCGCCCATCCACACATCTCCTATACATACGGTGTCTGTAAAACACTAAAAATAAAGAGGCATCACATTAGAATATAAATATAAACATAACGTCGGTAAAATGTGTCAGAAACGCGAGGTTCTTTAAAGCATGTTTCCTGCTGATTCTAAACAGACGACGTGTTAAGTTTTGACGTCTAGTCAGCTTAACTGAAAAACAGCAGTTAACTTTATAACTTTATGAAAACCAAACACAAGTCAGTGGTAGAAAAACATCGGGACTGCAAGCGAGTCTGTTGACGCAGAACATGCAGTTTGTGTGACATTCTCATTAGTCTATCAAATGATGATTGGACGTCTTTCCATTCCAGAAACGTAAATTTATTACATTTTTTTGTGTTTTTTATTGTTTGTTTGACAATGCAATTGGTATTTTCTGATTGTCATGGATTAAAACGCCAAACAGGCATTTATTATGACTCATAAGGCTTGCAAAGCAGCCAGATGCCGTCAGATAACGACCTGCGGATCCTTTCCAGAGCCGGACTGCTTGCGCTGTTCCGCGCATCTCCTGTCTGTTTTTGCTCAGCTGGGTGCGCGCTGGCAGGTATATGGATAACGGGGGGGTTGGGGGGTAATACCCTCACGTGTTAATGTGTGAGTACGCTGTACATGTCAAATGAAGTCAAATGTGAAATTCTGATAAGGAAAAATTCAACACGTTTAAAATCCCATTCTTACAGTATGACGGGTGTCGGAAAGTCATTTATAGTTCAGTATGAATGACTTTCAAACAGGATTGAAACGATTAACGCAAAGGAAGGGAAAATAAGTGGTGTTAGACATGCAGCTTTCTGAAAAAGGAATGTGTCTGTAGCAAACCCGTGGTTAATGTTAGTTGGGCACGGCGCGCATTTTGTGATCATTGCAAGTCCCGTCGTTTGATCCGCATGAAAGCGAAACGTCCGTCCAAGTTAAACCACGGCCGATCCTTCTGAACTCCAGCCGACAGAGGACTAAGGGTATCAGAAAAGGGGTGTAAGGAAGTTAATGTCGCTCATGGGGGGGTTTTACTCTCCCCGGCATCTCCTTCAGTGGCGCCTCGGCCGGAAGCGTGAAATAAATCACGGTGATAATGAACGACTGCGGGAGCGCGTACCGCAGGTACAATGGCAGAGATGAACGGCAGCCCGCCGCAAACAGCTAACACGGGCTTTACAAGATCCATTTCCTGTTGTTTTGAGTGTCGTACCTCTGATTTATTTAAGCTTCAGTGGTGCAAAGTCTTCCGTATTTATGCACTGAAATTAATCGCACGCATAAATTAATCGTGCGCTAAATTATAAATCACGCTGTAAGCTGATATTAATAAGGGTGACAATTTTTTTTTTCTCCCCAGTCTGTTGAATTAGTAAAGTCTATCAGTGAGGTCTCTGCAGGCAGTTATAATACAGGCCCTGCACAGCTCGAGAGTGAGTGGAGAGTGGTTTGAACTCTCCATTGTTTCTGACAGATCTTTGCTAAACCCTGCTCTTTTAGGTGACAGAACTTACTACATGCCACACTACTGACTCCGCTGAGCAGTCTTAGGGGGCGGAGCTTACAATGTTCTCCGCTGATGTTTACAGGCCAATCGCAGAGGCCTGTAAGATTGTAAGTATCAGTCTTGTCCTGTAGCAGGGATGCCAGCTCTCACGCCTCTGCTCTGACACTCATACTTTCAGACTCTCACTCTCACGCAAGAAATCTTACGGCAAATCTGTATCATTCTGTTATAAACCTAAAGCTAGCAACATCAGTAGTGTTGGGTAGTTTGCAATCCTTACAAACTATTTACAAGGTAATAAGATGGCTACATACATGTAAATGCGTGTGCATGTGTGTGCAGACTTGTCTGGAATTGAAAATACCTACTGGGCATTATTGACATTACAGGACGTTCCTCCTGAAACGTTGCACTGTGGGTGTAGGATGAGCATTATTGTGTTTCTCTGTCTGTTGTACTTGGCTGAGATGATAATGAAGCTTTACTTGACTTATTGAATTATTGATAAAGAGGACTAAAGCAGAAGTTGTCGCCCTGGAGATAGTATGAAGATCGTACAGTAAAGATTTGAAAGATTTGTACGTGGCCATACTCAGGTGCATCAATAACGAACAACAATGAAAGGCCTCGTTGTTAGTCAAGATTTTTGCCAGTGTCAAACCCTCCCCCCCCCCCAAATATACCACCTTCTCTGTTCCTGTCCTTTTTCAGTCTGTCTAGGGACATCGACAAAACGTCACTGCTGTGAAGTTTACCACCATCCCCCACCCCCTCCCCGAGTCCCTCTCTCGACGCCAGAGCCCCCACCCTTCTGATGGCCCAAATCTCCCTTGCGCTGGGGGTGTCCTGGTGCACAGACAGAGCCGCCCTGTTCCCGGCAGATTAGGTGGCTCGGTATTTAGCAAATATTTGGAGAGAGCCAGGGGTGGGGGGGTGCACCAGTCTGTTAAGCAGGGTGGCCCGTGGCGGGATGGAGATGCTGCTCTACCTGGACTCGATAAGGATTCGGCTGTAAGGGGAGACCCCCCCCCCCAGTGCATTAACAGAGGATGTGCACTGGGCAGCAGAAAGTCAGTCTCATATTCACCAATTATTGAAGGATTAGGGGATTAAATTAATGAATTTAGACGCCTGGCCTGTCCTTTCCGCTGTAATCTTCTTACTTATGTTCCGACAGCTGACTGGGGCATTCAGAGGTAGGGTGGGGGGGCGGGGGGGGGGGGGGGGGCGCAAAATGACACAAATTGCTGATTCCTCATAGGACCCAGTCACCTGCCGGTCGCTGTGGCGACATTGGGGGGAACCCTGCGAGGTGCTGATAGTGTGGTGGTGAGGGGTGACGGTCTGTCGTCCACTTTCGCGGCAGCATAGGGTTGCTGCAGACAAGTCAAAATGCCAGGAGCATCACCCCCCTCCCCCCACTCCCCAAATCGCCGGGGGTGGGTGTGGAACATTCCCTGTGGATTTCTGCCAGGCAGTAAATGGCTTCATCAATACTTTTTCCACTACGATGCGCCCATCTCTTCATAGCTGACCCAGACACCCCCTCTTGCACCCGCTGGCCATTCGTTTATGATCACGGGGGTGGGGGGGGGGCGTGGGTTGGGTCGGCTGATTAGTCCCAGGCTGCTTCCCCGTCTCCCGGTCCTGCCCTTCCCTGTCACTGCGTCTCGAAGCAGGTTTTCCCAGTTTAGGGAATAAAAAAACAACTTTCAGTCACATTTCTCCACTTGTTTTTACTTGGAACTCTTCGGAATATTTTATTACTAATTAAACGCTGAGGTGTAGGAGAGTTCGCCGTTTTAGACAGCAAACACCGGCTAAACTGCAGCGTTGTGGCTGTACGTGTCTTTGATCAGCGTCTGCAGGGTCTTTTCCCCAAAGCTTACTGCTCTGTGTTGCCTTGATCAGTGCAGGCGGTTAAATTGCCTCCTTTTAGATGTTATTTTACCTCCTGAATAAGTCAGACTCTGTTTTGTTCCTTGTTTACCTGCTGAGAAAATGAATAATGTAACTCAGATCTAGTTTGTTTTTAGGGAATTAATTAGTTTTCCTTTTTTCCTCCTCTCAAATTTGTCTCAGATATAGGGAAAGCGAAATTCTGTTTAATTATTAAACTGAGATCTAAAGAAAGCAATATCGGTCAGCTAGTCCACAAGGAAAAAACAGCAACAGCTACTAGATTACTGCTGTTGCTGTTTTTGTGGTTTATCCTTAAGTGAAGCTGATGAGGGTCTGGAAAGTTACTGCTGCAGCCGTAGAATTTACAGTCACTAATACGGCCGTAGTAATTGGTGCAGATGTTTAAGTGATAATACTTTTAGCCGTTGTCAGTCATCATCCTCCTTTGAAGGTGAATATAGAGGCTGACATCAGTCATTCCTTTCACCCCTGATGATTAATCCACGTTCTCCGATTAGTCTTTGAAAGTTTCGGAAGCAGTCTGCTGGTTCTCTGAACCTGGCTTATGGCCAGGTGCCTATCTCAGATCAGAACCTCCTCGGCATTTTGGACCAGGCTGGGGTATCTTTGGAGTTAACATGGTAATCTACACCTGCCTCTTGTAACCCAGAAAATCATCTCAACTTCTTGCATTCTTGTCGTGTATAAACAGCCACCCGGGAAGCAGGTATGGTTGGCCCGTCGTTAAACAGTGGGATGGTGTTATGTGTTTCCTCTCATTAATATATTGATTTTACTTCTAATTGTAAAATTAAACTCAGTCTCTGCTTAATGTTGAAATTAATCTCCTGTAATTGACTGCTAACGGAATTATATTTTCCGAGTGTCGCTGCCTCCTCTTTCCACAGAGATGATCCTCATTGACCTTTGACCTTTCATAAACGTCTTGTGACTGGAGGGCTCAGGAATACTGTAATTGTGGCTCATTTCAGGGTCTGTATCCTTCTAAGGCTGCATTTAAAGACCAAATGCTTCACAGTGGCGCAACAAGGCTGTCCCATTTCGAAGGCCCCTTCAAATGCGACCTAGAAATGCATCCTTCTTCTCCCAGACCGCAAAGGATCCACTGGGTGCCACAACTTATCCCAAGGTTCATTGCCTGGATTTTTTCAGCTTTCGAAGGAAGCCGCCCACAAAGGCTGTGCCGATTGAGTCCTGTGAAGGATGCAGCCCCTGAATTGGGACACAGCTTGTTGTGTCAATGGCTGTGTCTGAATGCAGAGGCTGCATCCTTCGAAGGACACAGTCTACGTAGCCTTTGTGGCAGGGGCTGCACGACCCTCTCAGATCTGACCTCAGACCAGCACATCATCCACCTGGCCTGACGCGAAGCCCTCTGGATCCTGTTCATTCATTCAAGTCCCTCGGGCAAATCCTGAAAAATAGTCATCATGAAAATTCCAATGACCGCATTTGCATGGCCATTAAATGGTGCAGTGGGGCTCTCCGCATTACCACCAAGCTAATGAATATCACAAGGTCTGACAGCACGTCTGCGTGGGCGGATCTCCGGTAAGAATGCGCTCAGATATTTTGGGATCTTTGCAGCGTTTGTGGTTTCTTGTGTTATTGTGAGAGCAAATGGACTCACACGAGGGACACTTACCACTCAGCACCGGGTGTTTTATTGACAGTGCTGTTTACACAGCATAAAATCGTACTATTTCTGTCTTAATAGCATGAGCTTGAATCTATTAGTGTCTCTTCCAAGAAACAAAGAATCTGGCATGAAATACTGAGCAAATATTTATATTGCAACATGTCATCTACATCTTTTCCTCGAGGGTAATGTTGGTGTTACTGGTTTGTCAATATTTCGGAATGGTAATATGGTGTGGCAGATTTGATAATGCCGTGCGTATGATTGGTGTGGTTTGTCTGTGCGGGCAGGCCGAGAGACCGCGGCTACATCACTGGGAATCCTCGTCCAAAATTTCAAGGAGAAGAACGAACAATAAAAAGACAATCGCATTTAGACAATACCCCTGCAGGCTGTACTATCTTGTGTATTTGGTATGAGGGCAGAAAACAAAGGGGCTTTATTCGATCTCACTGGACATGCAGTTGGTGGCAGCTGTAGCCATGTGTGTGGCATGCTGGGAAGGATGCCAGAAACGTCCTTACCCTCGCTCCCCCCCGCAGCCCAGACCTTACTGACGCTTTCCATCACTCATATCCAGACGCCAAATGGTCCCACAGACCAGGAGGTTCTGTGGGCTCCGTGGATGAACTTCCTCCACCTTGGAGCTGTGTCTCACAAGTCAATAAATGAGTGAATTGAAAAGGCAAGGTTGTCAGTCTGTCAGAACACAGTCCGGTTCGTTCAAATGTGTTGTGTTCGAGAACTAATCTTTTTTCATTTGAAAAAATATAACATACATGACAGAGATTAATGAAGTAGCGGTTCTGTGCTATCGCCATAGAAACTGCAGTCTCTGCTGCGGAATATGAAATATGGTGACATCCCCCTCATTACAGAAAAAAAAGATTCAAGATAATCATCAGATAGCTTCCTCTCTGTTAAGACAGTATCAGTGACAGTCCAACCCAGGAGGTACAAGGACATGCAGTCAATAGTGCAGTAAGACTGTAGTACAGGAAGTCAATAGTGCAGTAAGACTGTAGTACAGGAAATGCATAGTGCAATACGACTGTAGTACAGGAATTCCATAATGCAGTAAGACTGTAGTACAGGAATTCCATAATGCAGTAAGACTGTAGTACAGAAAATACATAGTGCAATATGACTGTAGTACAGGAATTCCATAATGCAGTAAGACTGTAGTACAGGAAATGCATAGTGCAATACGACTGTAGTACAGGAATTCTATAATGCAGTAAGACTGTAGTACAGGAATTCCATAATGCAGTAAGACTGTAGTACAGGAATTCCATAAAGCAGTAAGACTGTAGTATGGGAAATGCATAGTGTAGTGAGAATCGAGGTTCATATCCACAAAGGGCCAGTGTGTATGCAAGTTTTTGGGATAACCTTTTGGTCAGCTGTTCAAGGTGTGAGGACTCTTCATTTAATCAGTCCTATAATTAGTAATCTTATAATTAGGGAGTCGCAGCGAAAACCTGCATACAAAAAGGCCCTTTGTGGATAAGACTGTTCACCTCTGGATAAGAATACCGTAAGTTCATAGTGTGGTGAGCCTGTACTACAGGAGTGTGTTACATGAGTGCGTTGGGTGAAGGTTACGGCAGACTCACACAGAAGGATCTTTGCCTCGCTGAAGACGGGAGGCAGGACGGGTAAAACTATACAAATTAAAACTCAGCCGGAAAGCGTAGCAGACCTGCTGCTAGCTCGTCGCTATTACAGCCACGCGTGTGATAATTGCCACTGGGCCAGTTCTTAACGAGGCCCGCCACCCCACTGTGACTGCCCCCCCCCCCCACCTTTGTCATGCTAATCAGCAGCATTACAGCTTGCCTGATTCATGCTAGGCCTTATCTCCCCCAGTACTTGAAGCCCCCCCGGGGCTTGAAGTGATTACGAAGGGAGGGGTTCTGCTTGTTATGCTGGTGCGTCCTGGTCAGCCAACTTGAACTCCTAACCCTAACCCTTTTTTTTTCCAGAATGTTCTATATGATTCTTCTTGCTTTTGATGGTTTGCTTGGTTCTGCAGCAACTTGCCACGCCCCCCCCCCCCCCCCCCCCCCCAGCAGAGCTGATGTACTTCAGATGAGGTAAAGGTGACATCACCGTCAGCACAGTGGGAATGACGGACAGGATACCCAGTCACAGATGTTACCAGACCTACCAATACATTTGAGTGGAGGTATAGGTTCCTCCATGTCCTGTATCCTGGCTCCCTATGTCAGGAGACACATATACTGCTGTGTCTGTGCTGTTTCTCGGGTGAGGACTGCCATTACGACTGACCTTAATGTGGAGAACAAGGACAGCACCCAGACACTGGCGGCTCACTGACCGTGACTCACTGACCTCGGCCCTTCCACCCTGTTCTCGACACATTCCCTTTGATTCGCTTTGTCGACTTCAAATCACTGGAGTAGGCTTTCTCCCGAGTCGCCGAGGTGCCCTTATACTGTTGCCCCGGTAACATCTCCCAGGTGACACGATGCGTGCCGATTCACTCCCGGTGCCCAGACGGGATCTAAAGATGCTCTAGTCCAGACTGCAGGCGGAATCAAGCAGCCACAGTGAATCCCGTCACGCAGACACCACAGGCTAAGAGTCCATGACTCTATTTAACCATGTGATTGAACTCAACGGCTCAGTAATAATGACTCTTCCACTCAGTTAATGTAACCATCTATGCTAATAGGAGAATATGCAAATTTTTATGAATTAACTATGGGCAGTTAAATGGCTGTTTGTCTAATTTAAAAGCCCAGTCTTTTGTATAACTATTGTTGCCTAAGCAGGAGAGCTATACATGAAATCATCAATTGAAGTAAAAAGTTCAGAGGATGACTTCAAATGCAAACATTTAGACAGTCTGTTGGTGTTTTTTCATTTCTAAACACAAAGATGTCATTTGTCAAGATCTCAGCTGCTTTAAGGATGAATCACTCCTGTAAAACTGACTGTGAGGATCATTCCAGTCAGGAAGCCAGGGTCATGTGATGTGGTGATGTAGCCCAGAATGGAAGGGGGTGAGGGATGGGGAATCCCCCTCTTCGGGGCCTTGGGGATGGGCTGGGATGAGGTCACAGCTCAGCAGGAGCATGAGAAAGAGGGCTGTTTTGGAAGAGGAAGCTGAAGTTGGGTGTGGGTGTCAGGGACGGGGAAGCAGAGTGAGGGACCGGGTGGCCTTAAGGGCTGGGACAGGTTCCTGACCAAGCGATGAGAAAGGAAGGAGAAAGAGAAATAACGAAAAAAATGACAATATAGTGAATGAGACAGAGAAGTCAAGTTTGCCCCTCCCCTCAGAGATGGCCACGCCCACATATACTCACATTAGTGTCATGCCTGCCCCTCCCCTCAGAGATGGCCATGCTCCCATCTACCCACACTGATGTCATGCCTCTCCTTCCCCCCATAGATGGCCACGCCCACATCCACTCACACTGATGTCATGCCTGCCCCTCCCTCCAGAGATGACCACGCCCCCATCCACTCACCCTGATGTATACGTCTGTGTTAAAAAATGACACATTACATAATGCACCTGACTGCTGCAGGGCCGTGGTCACTCCTGTCGCGAGTGTTCAGGTGAAACGCCAGCAACATCACTTGGCGTCCATTGCGTGGCTGCTTGTCACGATCGCGCTTCACTTTCTATGCAAAGTGCACCGTCTCCTGCCAAAGTCAATCCGAAGGCAGCCAGGGAGCAGCAGAGAGAGCCAGCGGGCCGCTATCCGTGTGCGGGAGTGGTGACCACCGGAAGTCGAGAACGAGTGAAGCAAGCGTGAATCTCTGGAGTATTTTTGTGCTTTTATTTATTCTTCTTTAAATTTAAACTGTAAGCAGAAGCTGCTGCATTTGCACAGGACCCTGACATGCCGAGCAGTGCTGCGTCATACTCTGCTTAACCTTTCCGTTATTTAACTAGAGACATGCATTTAATACATCATTATTTTAAGAGTGCACTGCCCAAGACTCTTAATCTGTATTAAGAGTATATGTATTGTCAAAGTCATAAATATTTGCGTTTAATAAAAAAAACAAGTTTAAGGGTCCCACAACCGGGTCCATACCAGACCTCCCACTCATCGCTTCAGGCTAGGTGCTTACTCTACTCTGCCCATGACCCTCAACTCCATAATTCAAGCATGCAATGGCCCCCATCTTACTTGGAAGGGACAGGCCAAGGGGGCTTGTGATCTCAGCACTGAGGGGGGAGGGGTCTCAGATAGGGACAGGTTTGCCGCTTCTCCCCCCTCCGATGTTTCAAAGACTAAATAAAGAGCTAGCGAGTTCAGCCAGAAGATCATACCTAGCTAGCTGATTAGCACAACACGCTGCTTCGGCATCTCCTAAATAAGGAATGTGTTTATTTAATATTTAATGTAGTGACTGTTTGCGGCCAACAGGGGGCCCCAGGCAAATGTGTGGTATTAGTGGCAGTAAACATTACCGCTGGTTTCAAGTAGGCCGGCCCGTCTCACAGCACCGCCTTAGACGGTAGAGGCTCGGCGTAGCTTTAATTAAGTACCGGTTTAGCAGTTTACTTAGATGTAACCTTCATGACAGGTATTATCATCCCAATTAAAGACGCCGCCTGCTTCGCTGGAAGTGTCACGTCATCCCCATGTTTGTCCCTTTTTAAAGACGATGGTCTCTGGTGGCTGATTCTACTAGAGCTCAGTGAGGTTGACGCATTTCTCAGCTAATTGGGGGTGGTGGGGAGGGGGGGGATAGTGCGACTGTCGATGCCTGAAACCTCCAGAACATTCCTCGCCTCATCCCACAGTCAGCAATGTCTCCACCACCCAGATGCCTCCTCCCGGATCTGGCTGGCCGCTCAGCCAAGGGCCACATTGTCTGAAAGTCATGTTAATAACACTTGTGCCAGAGTTTCCTTAAAGTAACTAATTACTTTCCTGAATGGATAACGTTCATTAAGCTAAAGACTGAAATAATTAAGTGAACATTTAGTGGCCACTCAAGAGAACAAATTAGCCTAAATGTGTCTCTCGGAAATCTACAGGCAGCAATAGTTAACATGTAAAAGAGGGAATTACTTTTTTCGGTTCTGCGAGATTATGCTGGCTAATATCAGCAATTTAATCTGTGGCATGAAAAGCTCCGAGAAACTTAACAGCTAATAAAAATGTGATGCACAATCAGTTAATCTATTTCTATAAAATATGAAAAGCATGTTTTAATGCCGTTTAATTTCCTCTGAGCTTGGATGGGATGTGGATGCAGATGTTGGAGTTGATGTAGCTCGAATGCAGCTACACAGAATCACACAGAAACATCACCCCAGGAACGATGAACTAAACCATATGGAATGAACACCAGGGGTAGCAGACCCCATGGCACAGGACCCCATGGCACACAGCTATTAACCTCTCAATCCCCCACCTCTCGCTGACCTTAGCCCCTGTGGGCTAATGCTAATGATAGTGCTGGTAAGGAGAGGATGGGAGAGGTGGAAGGAATGAGACAATAGTAGAGGTGTGTATGGTATGGAATCATGGGACAGGGAGGTACAGAGAGAGACGTGGAATCAAGGGAGAGTCAGGGATGTGGACTCTGGGGACAGGGAAGGATAGGGAGGGATGTGAAAAGAGGGGAGAGGAAGGGATATATGGTTATGGGGGAACGTATGAGGGATATGGAAGCAGGGGACAGGGTGGGATGTGGAATTTGTGAACAGAATGAGAACAGAAGTATATTTCTATTCTCGATGTTTCTCCCTAGAATCCCACTGAAGCCAAAATCCACTTCCAGTGTTCTGATGCAGTGAAAAGCAATACATTATTATGACTGGTGAAAGCAACACTGGAGCAGTTATTCCAAATCAGAATAACAGAGCAGACTTAAGAGCTGGCTAGACTGACCCAGATGTGTACAACCGACATGCTGCTTATCAATACTGATCAATAGGCCTCCTGCTTCAGGCTTTCTGCCTCTCTAGAGGGGGAGAGGAGGAGCTTTGGATCCAGGGAGGGTAGAGAAGGTAGATGGAAGAGAGCGGCTCATTCTTTCTTTCCTCCCGCCACGTTTTCATCAGTCTCTTGTCAAACCTGTGCATCAGAAAGGTCAAAGAGAAAGACCTCCATTTCACCCAGGGAGTTCCTTTCAGCCGTCTTCTAGATGTGAGTTTGTTCAATGAACCGGCTGATACCCACGTGTGTCTTTAATCTCCAGTGGAGAAATTCGCTGCCTGTTTGGAATTTTAACAACCCGCCAGGCCAAAGGTAGATGCAAACACAAGATTAACAGGCTGAATGTATCCGAAAAGAGGCACAATGGGACTGTCTTATGGGGATGAAAGCTATGGCCTTCAGCTTTGCTGTAAATGTCTGGTATGGTGGCACACTGAAGGACTTCCGGCTGCTCCATGGTTTTCCCTGGGTGCTCTGGGTTTGAATACAGCCGGAACTCTGTAGCTACGAGAATGAGGAACTGGATGTCATGGTTTTCTCTAGAGGAGGAATGTAAAACCTGAATCAAAAGGAAAAATCTTTTTGTTCATCATCAATCTTTATCTGCTTTTGCGGTTTATTAGATTGGGGTTAAGAGTTGATAATCATCCTCAAACACGTCAATGGGTTCGAGTGGGTAGTGGGTCAGTAGCACGACTAAGGATGCTATGAAGCTTCTTTTGGGTGAAGGATGGAGGAGGAGCAGAGCTGGAGGCAGCGGCTTTGGTGGTTTCCCTCTCCCGCCTGACAGCCAGACGGTTTTCTGCCAACTGGACAGGTGCAGATTGGAAGGGGAGTTCATGGCGCCAGCCCAACTTTGGAGTTGCTTTTGGAAGATTGGCATGAATTTCTCCTGCTGCACTTTGCTCCAGCATGTTCCCAAGGAGATGCTTCTCCGCTGGCATGGTCTGCAGCAGGCTCGGTAGGTGCTGGGCTGCAACAGAAAGGTGTACGTTCCTTCAGATGTTAGAGGTGCCTTTCTGCTAGCATGAGAGAGACGTAGTTCTTTCCTTGTACATAGGATGGCACACTACTCACAGCTACCTGGGCTGCTCCAGCTGAGTAGGGTTAGGCCTCTGCATCAGACCTTGCAGTGGGACCTTTGGAGCTCAGCTTCCTCAGCTCCATTTGCTTTATACTGTCACTGGGAAATGCTCCTCCTCTGGCCCCATATATATGTGGCAGGTTCAGTAAGTGTTGATGGCTATGCCGACTTTGCTGAGAATGAGGAGAGCTGTTGGTCCTCCTACAGACAGTTTTGAGGAAGCAGTGGTGGACTCTTCGTGCATCTCTCTCTCTCTCTCTCTCTCTCTCTCACTCTCTCTCTATCTCTCTCTCTGCATGTTTGCTTCAGGTTTTTTGGCACCACTTGTTAAAGTCTCTCGCCAATGTGACAGAGGGCCAGAGAGGAAACAGGATCTTTGTTTGAGGTGACCTTTTTTGAGGAAAATGGGGTGGCATGGGCAGCAGACAGCATGTAAACACATAAAGAAATGGCTCAGTGCAGCAGGGCCTGGAAAGAAAACCAAACAGGCAGGGTGGGATCAGGAAAGCGGCTCCGTGTGGAGCTTTGTAACCCGTGACGTGAGCACTTCCTGCACGGTATGCCGGACTGAATAAAACGTAACACACCACGGGGAGTGAGGGATAGGTGGAATCAAGCTGTCCCCAGACTCTCTTCTCAAACATGCAAATTGTTATTCAGTGCAAATGAAATTTAAGCAAATGACATTAATTGTGCTTGTCGAGTCCAGGTTAAGGTTGTTAACCCAGACAAAAAACTATAATTGCTCCTAGCTTGCTTTTCTGCAGCTTGGGGAGACAAAATTGTGATTCTAATTTAGCTTTAGTTTCTATTTTGTCTGATATGTTTTTGTCCTAAAATTCACTAGGGAAAATAAAGAAGATATAAGTGAGCCGTTGGAAAGGCACTATTTGAGACAAACAAGAAATCTTGCCAAACTTGACTCAGTCTCATTAATGAGCAACATTGGATCCAAAAGGTCTACACACATATTCCATATTCTCAAACTCTGATCTCCAGGGATATGAGGTAAGTATGCTATCCACAGAATCACCACGCAAGGCTTGTATAGTCTTCTATGATAAAGAGTGATATATCGGTCCAAACACTTCAGAAACTGACCAAATATGGCCTTGAATTTTAAAACAGACAAACTAGAAAAGGATAAACTTTGCTAAACTGATTGCAGTTGCAACAGTACATACAGTAGTTGAAGGAGCTGAATCTCTAACAAACTTTGAAAGCGGTAAAGCACAAACATTTGTTTTTGCTGCACAAACCAGCACAAACAAACAGAAGTAATTTTGTGATTTTTTTTTTATGCAAATATTTGAACCAGGGGGGGATGAGAATAGTTTGAGTTCATAAAGAGAGCCGTGTAATTTCTCCACTGTTGATCAAAATGTGACAAAAAGGTGAAACAATCTGAAAAAGCTTGATGAGATCTTTTTTGGAACTTAAAGGGAGGCTGATATGAGATTTTGTGAGTTTTTTTTGCAAGAAGAAAAAAAATTGAGAGATGAGAAATACGTTTTAGTCTCATTTTGGGTTTATATAGAACTCATAGTTGTCTAGGAGAAATAAATGAAACAGTTTTGAGATCTCTGTTCCGATTTTCTTTTCCGCATGGTAATTACCTTCAGTTTACCATACCTTAGCTACAGATTCTGTGAAGCTCCCACTCTTTTACCATATAATTTGAAGGCCATTATAAATACTTTGACTACTTTATCCTTTATTTATTGTATATTTATGCTTCTCTGGTTCAGTTCTGGTGGCTTTTTAGCTTTATTGTTTTCCACAAACTACACGTCAGCAACGGGTGTCATTGTGCAAGGTGTTCCACAGGGTACTCAACCTGGCCCAATGCTTTTACACCATGTATCTTCAACAAATGGATAAAAACCGTTAATCAATATGACATGAGCTAATACTCTAACACATAAAACCAGGCAGGCCTTTTCTTTTCTTCCCAGCACTCTGAAGGTAAATACTGAAAATTGATAGTTATGATGAGGTTGAGGCGGTGGCTTAATTCTGAGGTCTGTGAGGGTCCTATCAAAGATGTCTGTGCTGTTATGTTTTCCCATAAAACTTCAGTAATTCAGTAGCTCTCCTGATTTCCATGTAATTGCTTGGCAGAATCGCAAGTATATCTGCCCTATCTGATACTTTTCTAAACGCAGACATTTGCTCACGGATTCGGTTGCAGACATCCTCCTATACCTCCATTACCTCTTGTCATCGGCGTCCTCCGAAGAAAGTGCCGGGAGACAAAACTACGTGACAGGATTGTGGAGGTGGGGATCTCAGTCTCGGCCATTAGTGATTCTCCTGTTTCCCTTGATAGGATGTCCAGTAAACCCTAGACCATTTACAGAGTCCTCCTCTATCCCCAAAGCCCTCTGTACTCTCCCCAGTACTGCTTTCTGTAGAAAATAGACATGGTGGTTATACTCTGGATTCATAGATGCAGATCGAGGCTATCCTTTGTTTTGCTCTCAAGACTTGTCTTCTCTTAATCTCTAAAAGCAGAGTGATGCGTTGAGAAATGGCCAGTTTAGGAATCGCCTTGTCGTACATTGTCTTACCATTCACTCCCTCTCTTTCTTTTTCACGATGCCACTATTTAAAGTCAGGTCCCCCGAAACAAAAAAGAAAATCTATCTGCACTGAAGAGTAAAGGAGGAGAAATCTTGTTTGTTATCAGGCACGCTTCAGCAGGGCTTTCTCAATGGCAGCGAGACCTCCGGGCCGCTGACTGACAGGCGGACAAAGGGGCTTCCCATAAGCCGGCTCACACCTGGCACATGTGGAGGGGCGGTGGGCTCCCTCGTCGAGCCGGGCCAGGCCATTTGATCCGGTAATCGCCTGTCAATGGAGCCCCCCCCCTCCTCCCCAACATGCATCTGCAGTGCCGCCCCCCTCCCCTCCCCCACCTCCCTAGACCCGTTCACCGGGGCCGACCAACTCCTAACAAAAGCCCAGAGGGGTTGGATGTGTGTGAAACAGCAGGTCGCCTGATTAAATTAACCACCCACTGTGAGAGAAAAAGCCGGGAATAAGCAGCAAACATTCTTATTATGTCCCATTCTGAATCTGTGATTGGAGCCAGATCCTACAAAAAGAACACATGCACATAAATACGGCCACGGGGGAGACCCTGAGAGCGGGGCTCTGGAGGGCCGGAAGGCTTTCACCGCAGTGCGTTTGTGTGATTTTAACAGCCAGCTGGGCAACCCCCCCACGGAATTTGAAACTACCTAAGCTAGAACTGTGCTGATCACATGACTCGGGTGGCTGCGAAGATGTCCAGAGTGTTCGAGTTAGGTTTATGCAAGCTGGATCCACATAAATATCTTTCGGAAGGAACACAGAAACTCAAATGTAATTTGGTGTGAGAAATAACGTAGAACAGACCCAGTTCCCAGAATGACACGAAAGGTTTTTGCCCATCTTGTTGCTTCATTAAATAATTTGTTCATGCAGTTTTCAGCAGTAAATCAGCCACTATCCGTTTCATTTAAAAAATACCATGAATGTTCCAATAAAGACGTCACCATATCCTGCCATTAAATAATCTCTAAATCAGAAAATATTCTCCGCTATCGTACTGCTACTGAAAAGCTTATCTTTGTTTCAAGCTTTTTTGAAAGTTCTATCTTCATAGAATGAACTTTGCAAGCTACATTTTGAAACATTTGGAAAGGCGTCTGTAGATGTATGTTAACTTGTCCTTAAAAGCCCATATTTTGCAGTCATTTTGTATCAGATTCTCTGCTAATCCCACTGCACTTTTGATCAGTCCCATTCCGTCCTTTCTTTGAGTTAAATGAACCTTACTGAAGACTGGTGACATCTCAACAAGGCCTGGTGAGACTGAAAGCTTCCCACATGCTGAAGATGCTTTTAGAAGGTGAGCCACAGGTGTCTGAAGAACACTTCAAGAAGCTCCAGACCAAGAGCAGCAGGCTCTGGATTCTCACTGAGAAAATCAAGCTGTGAAGTGCGGCCTGCAGCCTGAGGGAAATACTCATGAAAGCCTGCTGAGATATATACAATGGAGGAAATGATTTCCTTCTTCGCTCGTGTTTTTTCGAGAGTTGCACCCTCTTAGTGCTCTTAATGTACTAGTACTTACTCATCCAGTATCCTGACCCTAGAATAAACCTGAAGCTGAGAAAATATCTTGGGATTCTCTTTCCACACTGGAGTTAGAATGAAGAACTCTGGCATCTGTGTCTGAGTCACCATCAAAGTGATTTTTGATCCACGAAATGGTTGAATGTAAGTACATCTCAGAGACATGGTGTTAGCTGATGATGGTGCCCCATGCACAGCTTACCAAACTTGGCCATAAAGCATCATTTGTCCCAGAAGCTGAGGGTGAGCAGGGTGTGATTTTTGTAGGCTTGCACTTAGTTTCTTAAAAGAAATCCACCCCCAAAACGTCTGGGAGTTACTTCTACATGAAAAATTATTTTATTGAATTGGAGCCAGGACATTCATATCATTAATGCTTAACACTGTTATTTTGACCAATGAATTTTAGATTTCATAGTATTCCCCTTTAAGCAATCACTCCCACACCTTAGTCAGTAACTACAGACCAGTATTTTCTCCTTTCATTTCTCTCTGAAATACTTGTTTGTTCTCTCTCTAATCAAGACGTCCTCACGGAGTAACCCTTTAGGTCCTCCTCTGTCATATCTGGATGTTCCACAGAGACCGCCCTTCTGACCCATGTGGACACCCTGCAATCTGCAAGAACAGTAGCTCGGTCATTCGTTTTCATTAAGCTGAGATGATCTGCTGCCCTTGACACTTTGATGCACCAGATCCTCCTGTCCATGCTCTTGATTCTTAACTGTGAAGTTGATCCTTCCACAAGTGGTGTCCCCCAAGGTTCAGTCCTTGGTCCACTCCTCTTCTCCCTGTACGCTACCGATCACTTAGTTTCATGACTTCTACATGCCCTCCACAGGAGTCCATGGTCTCCGTTCAGATCTCTGCATGTCTTGCCCACATCACAGCCTGTATAAGGGACCAACACCTCCAGCTGATCTTCTCATAGACAAACCTTCTTGTCATCTTTCAGATTACAAAAATAGTTTATTAAGATCTTCATCAAGGGGAAAATGAGGGTGTCTCCTGGCTTTTGAACCTGTTGCCCTCTGACCACTGTCCCAGCTGTTTAATCACCTTGTCAGGTAGTGTCCCCTAAAGGTGACTAGAGGAGAGTAGTGTAGGAGGGTACAAACCTGGAGCTAAGGGAGTCATTTATGCTTCATTAAATAATTTAGCCATGTAGCCACAGCCCTGTGAACCATCTGCTCATGACACCACATGTTTAGTCATGAAGTGTCATTAGCGGGAGACATTAAAGGTCAAATTAACATGGCTACAAAGCAGCATACCTCACTTCCGTGCGTGTAATAAGGAGGAATGGCTAGTTTTCCAACAAAGATAAGAAGAGATGCAATGACAAGGAGGAAGGCTTCTGTCACAATGTATAATAAAAAAAATCTAAATTTGAAACATGACATCACTGTCTATTATGCATTGCACTGAATTTAGCAGCGAGCTGCCAGTACCTGTATTTAATCTGCAGCCAATGCTGAGCAATAAAAGATGAAAAAGTGTGAAATTAAAATATGTGTCGCATTCCTGGGCATTGTTCGCTCCTCAGTTCCCGTGGTACGAATGATAAACGCACTTTCATATGTCAAAAGTACAGCTGTATCTCCACAACACCTGAGGGGAAGAAAAGCAATTCTTTCCAGGAGTTTTAATATCTGCCGTGCTCTTTGATAACCTTCATTTTTGCCTTAACGATAAGATGTAAAATGATTTTTTTAAAAAGTCATACACGATGGTTTGCTGATCTTCCTTCGCTTGCATTTATTTCTTGCCCCCTGTCTTGTCATTCTCAGACTGTGCTGACAATTCACTCTGCCATTCTGACTCCTCCACAAAGGACAGCAGGGACTCTTCTCTGACCCCTTGAAGGACAGCCTGAACTCTTCTCTGTCCCCTTGAAGGACAACTGGAATGGTCTCCTTAAAGGACATTTCCTCTTCTTTTTAAGGGGTAGTCAGGACACTTCTCCATTCCCTTAGTGGACAGCCAGAACATTTCTCAGTCCCCTTAAGGGACAACTGGGACACTGCTTAGTCAGCTTAAAGCTCACCTCTCTTCCTGTAGGCTGGAAATGGCCCCTGTGCACAAGTCAGGATTTCACTTTTTCTCTATTTTATTCTGTTTTCTTTCGCTATGCAGGCCAGTCAAGTTCTTCTACACCAAAGTTACCCAACCATGTCTTTATGGACCTTGCTTTGTGCACTGGGGCAGTCGTGCTGGAACAGAAAAGGTTCTCCCTGAAGTGTTCCCACAAAGTTTAAAGCACAGAATAGTCCAAAATCTCTTGGTATGCTGAAGTTAGTTCTTTGGAACTAAGAGACCTAGCCCAACCCCTGAAAAACAACCCCAAAACACTATCCCTCCTCCACCAAACTTTACAGTTCGCGCAATACAGAGAAGCAGGTAACATTCTTCTGGTACCTGCCAAACCCCGACTCATCCATCACACTGCCAGACAGGGAAGCATGATTCGTCACTCCACAGAACACATTTCTGCTGCTCCAAAATTCAGTGGCAGCATGCTTTACACAACAATTGGCATTGCGCTTGGTGATGTGAGGCTTGCATCCAGCTGCTCGGCCATGGAAGCCCATTCCCAACACACAGTTTTTGTGCCGGGGTTAATGCCAGAAGAGGTTTGAAAATATGCAGTTATTTAGTCAACAGAGTGCTGGCAACTTTTATGCACTATGCGCCTCAGCACTTGGCAACCCTTTTCTGTTACTTTACGTGGTCTGCCGCTTCATGGCTGAGTTTCTGTTGTTGCTAAACACTTCCACTTTGCAATAATACTACTTACTGCTGACTGTGGAATATCTAGCAAGGAAGAAATTTTATGAACTGAATTATTGCATAGGTAGCATCCTATGACAGTACAACAATTAAATTCTCTGAGCTCTTAAAAACAACCCATTCTTCCAAAAATGTTTGTATAAAATGATTGCATGACTAAGTGCTTAGGTTTATACACCTGAGGAAATGGGTTGGAATGAATCACCTGAATTCAATGATTAAGAGGAGGGTCCCAAAACATTGCGAGGGATTGATTGGGTGGCTTATTTGAAAACCTGACCCTCAAACCTCTGGTGGTAAAGGACTATAAAACCAGTGCTTCTTTCAGCTTCTGCTCTGTAAGATACAGTGCTAAGTATTATGTACACAGGATGCAAGTGGTAAGCACATTCGTGCAATGCACCTTAGCACCATGTTGGATATAGCTGCTTTTCCTTATCTGACCTAACAACCTACTGGATCTCACATTCAACAAAACATTATGGCATCAGAATATTTATCTTTGTTGTAGGATCTCTTAATGTCCATAAATCATGAGTTAGCAGGTCATCACAGAAGGTGGCCAGGTTACCTGCATTAGGTATCACAGATGGCTGTCAGGTGACCTGCATTAGACGTTACAGAGGCCTGTCAGGTGACCTGTGTTAGGTATCACAGATGGCTGTCAGGTGACCTGCATTAGACGTTACAGAGGCCTGTCAGGTGACCTGTGTTAGGTATCACAGATGGCTGTCAGGTGACCTGCATTAGACATTACAGAGGCCTGTCAGGTGACCTGTGTTAGGTATCACAGATGGCTGTCAGGTGACCTGTGTTAGGTATCACAGATGACTGTCAGGTGACCTGCATTAGACATTACAGAGGCCTGTCAGCTGACCTGTGTTAGGTATCACAGATGGCTGTCAGGTGACCTGCATTAGACATTACAGAGGCCTGTCAGCTGACCTGTGTTAGGTATCACAGATGGCTGTCAGGTGACCTGCATTATGCATTACAGAGGCCTGTCAGGTGACCTGTGTTAGGTATCAGAGACAGTTGATGGGTGGCCTTCATTTGGTTTCACAGGGGACCAAGAAGTGAGCCTCATTAATTATGACAGCAGGCTGGCATTAATGCCAACAAGCCGACAAAAAGGTCATGACACGTACACCCACTGTACTAACGTGTTCGTGAAAACCTCCCCCAGAGCAATTTCCGCTGCCCTGGGGCCTCCAGACCTCAAGGTCAGGGAACAATCCAAAATAATACTGCACCCACTGCTTTTGTGTCTATGTTAATGACTTTTCCCCGAATAAATGTTAATTATATTGGAGATGACTGACAAAGGTGCCCAAAGGACACTGGGTAATCACTAGAGCAATCTTTCCTTTGTTTACACATTGGAGGATTACGGGTATGCATTGCAGTCAGTAGCTGCCCTGTAGACTAGTCTCAAACTGCTTAATTGTATAGATTTCATGGATTTTTTCTGGAGAATCTTATTGAACTGTAGCAAATCCGGTTCTGAAAGATTGAATTTTGAAAAGAAGAATTGAATCAGCCCCCCCCACCCCACCCCCCCACCCCGCCCATGACACAAGACATCGCATACATCATTCTGATAACGCAAGGCCTGCTTTGCAGCAGTTAAAAGCGAAATGCCCATCAATCTCCTTTCCAGCGGCAAGCGATGCCCCAGGCCTATGGTGGGATAGAAGGGGCACCCTGGACAGGATGCCAGTCAAAGTACAAAAGTGTTTTTAATCACTGGCTTCACTTTCTTCTTCATCCGACTTATTCTTTAACCTTGATTAAGTCGCTAATCAGCGCAGACTCTCAGTATGAGGAATCCGTGTCTGAATCTGATAGTTCAGCAGAGAGATCAAAGCGCCGTTGAATCGCTAAAAGAGGAGGAAGACGCTCCTCCCCCTGAAATGAGGCTCTACGATGTATTTCACCAATTCATTAAATGATACACTAGTGTTTCACATACCAGGGCAATTCTGGGAAACAGAGACTATGCCTGTCAGGCGTCAGATCAATGGAGACCAATGGAGGTCCAGCATGAGGTGCTATCCGCATTTGGGAGCAATTGATGCCCGTCATCAGGAATGACCAACCCTCTGTGTTTTCATCTCCTTTCGCATGACGGCCAGCGTTTTACACGTATGAGTATTGACAGTCCATTGTTTCATTTGTGCGTGATTTGCTAGATGGAATGGAATTGTGCAGATTCAGCTGGATGGAATTGGGTTTACAATCGGAAGTTCCTAATACCCCCCGGAAATTGTCGATCTCCTGTGTTTCTGCCACATATTTAGGGGCGTCAGAGGGAAATGGGCCCCCTGTCAGATTCGGGGGGAGGGGGCACTTTACAGGAGCTCTTAAAAATGTTTTAAAAAAAAAACTGGCCAAGGCCCGAGGCGATATTTTGCCAAGGGGGTCAGGATTTCCAGCACATATTTAACGAACAAAATTCAGGTAAAGTCAAGCGTGCACCATATACAGGTATACAACAACATGAATTAACGTCCCCCCAGCACTATGGTATAAATATGCTATACAAGCAGTCAGTAACAAGGGGAGGGTTTTCATGGGACTTGAAAACACAGGGCGACGTGAAAGAGGGGGGGCTGGACATAAGGATTTTATGCATACATTAGGGTTTATATGCATAGTGCACTGTGTATGTGTGCAAACACGTCAGCAGCAGCATTAAGGGGTAGGATAAATATAGTCAATAACTAAATATAGGTATATAAATAGTAACAAGTTGAGTTGGGGGGGGGGTATGACGATGGCTAGCAGGGTCTTGTTTAGTGTCTGCACAGCTTCGGCGAAAGAAGCCGACGATGAACCTGGCAGAAGAAGCTCAGATGTTCCTGTATCTTCTGCCAGATGAGAGCAGGGCAAAGAGTCCATGGGAAAGGTTGGGGGGTCGTCCACGATGGTCCAGGCTGCTTCACGTGCTTCATTTCATTTGCCGCTCACTTCCCGTCTCCCATGTTCCACTGGATGCAGGATGATAGAAATCTGCCTTTGATGCAAAAGATGAAGAGAACTCATCACGTGCTGAAGGATTCTTTTGAGGGGCACGCAGAATGATGAAGAGGTAAAAGGTGAAAGGTCAGGCTGGGAGGGGGGGGGGTACAAGTGAAACATTGACCAATGAAATGAAGTCACAGGGTGAGTAGCTAGTGTGCGTATCTCAAACATGAATAAGTTCGACAGAAATCGTTGGGACTTCCTCCTGAAATATACAGCTTAAATTTATTGCATTTTTTTTATACAAAAAAAATTCAGACAGCTTGATTGCTATCAGTTTATCTGTTCCTGGGGTTTATTGGCTTGGAGCTTGGTAGCATTAATTAAACTAAAGATTAGTGGGAAATCCCTGCAAAGTCATTAATGCATTTGTATGTCTCTCTCTCTCTCTCTCTCTCTCTCTCTGTATAACTTAATAAAAAGCCTTAGGTGTCGGTTGTTAGGTTTGTGAGAGAAAGAATGCGAGGTGTCCCAGTAAGACCATCATCTTAACAGAAAGATACACTTCTGACCATCAACAGACCTCAGATGTGTCTCCAGGAAGGATGAGTGTTGACTTCATTTTTCCTGCTTCTCAGAAACACTCTGATGTGAAAGTAACGTTCCGACAGTTGAGAAGCTCTCATCTCGATGGAGTCCTGCGGGGAACATCCAGACATAGATAAAAACTACCACGATGAACCGTCAGAGTTTATCACTCCTGTAGAAGAACATCTTCAGACAATGATGTATGTAACACACACAGACATGCATCAGAGAGCACAGCCGTGCTGGTGACACTGACACTGTCTGCCCCTGGTGTCTGCACTGAGGTGTTGGTTTCTCCATGGTTAGCTAAACGGTTCCTGTTGGGTCATACCATGATAATCCCACCCCCCATTGATTCTGAAGCTGCGGTCTCATGGCTAGGACCAACAAGACTCCTTCAAGATTAACTGGTCAGGTGACAAGATATTAAAGAAGACCTTCCCCGCTGCAGAAAGATTCAACCAAGGTAGCGCAAAAAATGGATGCATTGACATTTCGGATTTCTAGATTAGCTGTAATACAGCGTTAACATGAGAGTAATCTAGATCTGGATAAGTGGATTATTCAGGTCTAAATTACAAAACTACCAAAATGTAGATTAATGACTTTACTGCTCTGACAGGCTTAAAAACCTCACTTGATAAAATTCAGTGTTAAAAATCGTGAAGGATGGATTTATGTTATGAGTTGTTATTTTAATACAGTCCTGCGAATTTGAGTATTTCAGCTGAAATAAGTGGGGAATGCAGTGACATTGATTAAAGCTGGATCCAGTGCATCCTTGACCCCCCCCCCCCAGCCCTGCTGGACGTTCCCAGTCACCCCAGCATTCCAGATTAGGGCCCCACTGGCTGCCGTTCCCCACATGCCAGTGGACCTCTCGGCCTGCCCCGCATCACTTGCTTCTCTGAGTTCCGGGGAGGGGGGGGGGGTCATTATTTTTAAGCTGGGTGTTTAATACACTTCTGCCGTCCTCCTGCGGCCGAGCACATCGATCGCTTTCGAATTGAATAATACAACACAGCGATTGGTCGGCTTCTAGAGAGACGCGTCAACGGAGACTGTCTGCTTGGAGACAACACAGAAAGAAAAACACGCCCAAGGATAGGCTCTGCGATATTTCATCATCATCATTATAATTATTGTTATTATTATTAAATTAATATTATTTTTGTTACTGACACTTATTGTCAATAATAAAAAATAATGAATATGGCATAATAATAATAATTATTATTATTAATAAATTATTATTATTATCTTTAATATGTGTGCAATCCCCCTCGTCAAGCACAATGTGAGTGCAGGAGGAAGCCCATGTTCCCAGAGAAAACAGACTTGGACACACACATTTGAGACAGGAAGACTCCACCCAGGGAATCCACACTGCGGACGGTGCCAGCGAGCGACCCCCCCCTGTCATTCCATTCACATGTATGTCCGTGAGGGACCTTAAAGCACCATGAATACATTTGCACGCTGCTTGTCAAGCGTTTTTTTTTTATTTTTATTTTAATAAAAAACAGAATTAATTATTTCCCAAAAGCATCGCCTTGTGTTTCTAACTTTGGCCTCATTCCGGCGTTCCGAAAAGCCTCTGAATCCTATTGATTTATTTCCCATCTCATTCCCGTTTCATTTTTCAAACAGCGCCGCCTCATTTTCCCGCTGATGCACCAGCTCCGTTTTTCCCTCCTTTTTTCATTTTGTTCACAGCGTTCGGGGACCTTAATAAAGCGCCGTCCGTCCGATCTGCATCGTCTCGCGGTAATATCACCGCAATGTTCCGCTCTCGCCACACGCTTCCCGCCTTTGATAGGAAGCTGTCTTCCGGCAAACCCCATTACGGCACTATCAAAGTCACGGTAAGACAAAGCATGTTTGCAGCGTGTTACATGTGTGCTGTGCACACGTGTTTAATCCTGATATATCTATGTCAGCCCATTAGTCTCAGAGCTGCCGGTCTGGTAAGCCCTGTCATTTCTCCAGATGTCTTTCTGACATCCGAAGGATGCAAACCCTCTGTTTTCGATTGTTTTTATGTGCTTAACGTATTTCTTTAGGCACAGTAGATCAAGATCTAAAACTAAATGCACTTAGAGGACAATATGTTTGTGAATGTTCATGTTAGGCATTGATATATTGAGATTCCTTTGGTGGAATTTTTTAAATAGAAATAAATAAATAAAATTCCTTTTTTAATGTGTTTCCTTGTGAATGTTGACAATTCCGTCAGTTACTTGAAGGATTTTGTGGCGAGCAGAAATCAGCAGTAGAACATCCCTCTCTTGGACTCTACAGTGAGGTACCACTTGAGAGGGGATTTCACAAACCTTGTCCCAAGGCTCCTCTCATGCCATCGTCCGTCGCGTATGATCCAACAGCATCCGCGATGAAGGTGAAGGCAGTGAGTGACGGTTCGCCCCGTCTATGTCATGTTCCCAGATGATAATGAGGGAACCAGGCCGCCACTGCCAGCGACCACCTGCATCGTGTGGCCAAGTCCCGTCTTCCGGGGTACGTCACAAGGAAGGTTAGCAACCAGGTCACGGTAAAGACAGAAGATTTACACCTGAACGGAAGGACTAACCAAAGCACCGTGAAAGTCCATTTTTAATTACATTCCTCTTCTGTACTTGACTCAAGGCAGATAACGAGGAACTTAGCTGTAACGAGGCCTGGCTTTCTTGTTAGCTTCTTTGTCTCGGAGGCGTGTAACGTCTGTCTGAAAGCTCCACGGTCTTTTCACTCACAACCTGGGGCCGTGTAATGAGGGAACCCCAGAGCCCTGGACTACAACCCCGCGGCACCTCTCAGAGCTGGCCTGAAATGGAGGGGGGAGGGAGAGGAAGGGGGAGAAAAAGGGGGGGCAGTCAGAGAAAGGGGTGGGGGGAGGCAGTAGACAGATGGGGAGGAGAAGATGTAGCCATTCAGGGTAAGCTTTGGACCGGCCCGTCAGAAGCAGAACTACACAGAATAAATAGGAAACACTGATGAGCAAATCCACTTCAGAAGCTGAGCTTCACACACAGACTGTGCCAGTAGGGCAGTGTTGTGGGGGGGGGGGCATCCAGCAGGAGAATCACCAGGCGGGGTCTCCACATGTATGTCTCATGGTCTCCACATGTATGACGGAGGGGGGTGGGGGTGGGAGTTACACTGCAGGACTGTGCCTGAATACGCTACCTCTGCTAATGCGCTGGTGGGGGAGGCGGTCCCCTTTTAAATATTTGACTATTGGACACCGCCCTCGCATAATAAGATGACGCTGAGTCTATTGCACTGGCATCCCGCAGGACGGGCCAATCAACACGGGCCGCCACTGTCATCTGTGGCAATGCACACAGCCCCCTCCCCACGCAGCAGCAGTAAGATGTGCGCCAGGGCGGACTGGAGAGCCTGGATACACGATGACCCCCATAGCAATGACAGGCATGTCTACATCTCCCGGTGTCTTTTTTTATTGGGGGGGGGGGGGAGAGCCCACATGGCCTGCATTTTGTTTTTTGAATTGCGCCAAAATTGCAGCCCAAGTCGCCAGCATGCCGCCCAAAGCCATCTATCAAAGCTGCCAGTCCTGCCCTCTCCTCGGATATAAGCTATGGCATGTAGGTGCCAGCATCACCCCTCCTCCCTCCTCCTACCCCCCATTGCCACAGATGTCAACTGGAGCAGTGTGGGGGGGCTGGGGTAATTCACACTTTCGATTCCCCACGAAGCCCCCCCCCCCATCCCAGATTATCCAGCTGCTCCCTGTGCCTCATTCGGCGTGTTTAAGCCCCTGACATTTTTAATCGTGTTAGTCTTCTGGATGCTGCTCTAACCCTCCCTCCTTAGATTCTTGTTCCCTGCGATATACGATGGACACACCCAGACTCAACCCATACCCCAAATCCTCCCTTTCATCAAACCCAGAGACCATCCCCCCCCCGTATCCAGGAATCAGATTTGTCGCTTAGTCTGGTGAGAAATGCGCACAATCGCACTTAAGCTGAATCAGGCTGAAGCTGGCTGCCACAGGGACATGAAGACATTAACTGATCAATATGCACACAAAAAAAATTTAAAAACCAGAAACCAGATTAATGAGGAGTATTCCATTAAACATACTCAGATCGAGAATGATGGTCAGTTCCTCCTGCATCCTGTTATAAAGCTAAAGCCATGTAGTTTCCAGCTCTGCTGTTGAGAACCCCTCCTTCACACTGGGATCCGAAATGAAATCAGAGCCCCCTGGTCTTACCCTGGTATCCAGATAGGAGTAAACGCTGCCCGATGGAATGAGAGGCACACAGGGTTGCCATGTCCTGGCTGCTCTGAGGATATCCTCCAGACTGCCGTCTGGCTCCCAGCGTGTCGATGTCAACAACACACGGAACTCTAGTCTCGATGTCAGCGACAAGCAAGACCCAGCCTCGCAGCCGGTTTGGTGTGTGAAATTGCATCATGGGCGGGGGGGCGGGGGGGTGGGGTGTCTTTCATTTTCCCCTTAAGAGTTAATTAATGCCCCTTGAAGCCTCCTGTTGGAATGGCTTGGCTTAGTGCTCCCCGATTGACCTGATAACCCACTGAAGCACGTGGACCGTAAATCCAGGGTAACGATACGGACACAGGTTCGTGTGACACATAACGACGAGCGACGGCGCACCGGGGAGCAGTGATGCTTCATGACACGAGAGAAGAAAAGCAGGCGCTGATGGAGTGACATGAGGGGGACGGCAACCACGGCAACGATGGCAACATGGTAAATGCCCACATCATACAGCCGTCCACCTGGTACAGATCAAGGAGTGTGCAGGGGGAGATCAGCCATTCGAACAGCCTAGCTGGTGTGCAAGAAGTGCTTCAAAGATGAAGGGAAGGACGGCGTGATGTCCTGAAGGAGCACGGCTTAGGCAAATCATTGGTGGTGAATGTATGGGTCTGACAACAAGTGTGCAAACAATGATTACTGTGTGAATGCAGAAGTAAATTCAGACACACAAACCCTGGTGCACAATGCAAGAGAACTCTGTGGACCGCTGTCTATTCTACTCCTCTAATAGACTAAACTCATTTTAGTCTATTAAAAAGAAGAGAGCTCCCCCGGTGTATAGGAGGGCACATTACACTGGCAGTATCAGAGGGGAGCTTCTTTGGTGGCCCAAGGGGTTTCAGACTTAATATGTGGAGTCCTTACTTGACAAAATGACCTTTGCCAAGCTGGTGAATGGCCCCAGTCTACTGACAGACCTAATTAAGTTCCATACAGTATTCATGCACTTCTAGAGATATATACACGAACATAACTGTAGGTATATTTATATATCTAGCCTCTGAATAATTATACCGATTTTTATGATAGGTTAATCTGTTTCTCTTTGTCTAACCATCCCCACCTACCATGCGATTGTCTCATCTCATGGACTGATGAATGTAATTAATATACATAATTTTTTAAAGGTTTTAGTTCAATTAGCATTGAAGTTATTGATGCACATAGTCAATGTTTGCATAGTCAAATTTTTAATGGGGAAAATATATATCCGTCAGGCTCTTCAGTTTGAAATAAGTCTGGTTTTCAGCAGTTCTCCACAAATCGAATCACACTGCATGGCATCGCATGAGGCCATGTCAAAACTTTGGGGGTTTTAAGCCACACCTCACGGAGTCCTCATCGATAGCGTAGCGACATTTCATCTGTGACTCACACCCTAGCGGCTCCCCTCACCCGCCACGGAGGAAGAAGCCTGCCACGACAGGTACAGGCACGTCGGGACACGCCGTGGAAAAAAAAGTCATTAAAAATGCCCCCCTCCCACCCCCACGAAAGCCAAAAAATTAGACGATGACGGCTGATTAGCTACACAGCAGCTACGGGCATCAAGCATCCTCCTGCAGCATGTAGCGAGAGCGAGAATGGGGGGGGGGGGGGGGGGGGGCATTGCATTCCGATTGCATCAGCTTACAATAACAAGACAGGGGAATGTCAGCCAGAGATGGACTAATGGCTTTTTCACACTGTTGGGTGGGGGGGGCAGACGCGGTTTTTCCTCCCTGACACCATAAAGAAACGCCACGCCATTACCATGTTAACAACCCCCTCCTTTCAGTCCGTGTCCATGTTATTAGCATGTTATTTTGTCCCCCACCCCCCCAAACCCACTGCAAGGCATTCCTGCCTGACATCAAGTTCTGTAAATAGCCCCAATTAACTGACGAGCTGTGGCTGGGGGACGGGGGATGGGGGTACAGGAGCTGGGGCTTCATTTTAGTCCCTTTTGTCCTTCTCTCCACAAGGGCAAAGAAAAACGTCCCAGGCGATGCGACTGTGACTGAGGAACGATTGACATGATAAATCCACCTATAGGACTGAAAGATGGTTCCGGAAATCTGCTTTGGACGAGGTAACCATGGAGGTTAAGAACAAAAAATATGATGTCACTAATTAAGAGATTAAATACAAATATTTTTAATTAAGAATGATGAATTAACAAACCCTCAACACTAGAAGAAGTAAACTGAGAAAGACAGGATGCAGTTGTCTCTTTTATTATTAATTTTATTTTAAATACACACATACACACACATCCAATCATGCAATGGCTGTTAATCTTCCACAAACTGAATAAAAATTTTAATTAACAAAGTCATTTCGATATAATATTTTCTGTTTAAAATGTGTTACATTTCGCATTTAAAATCCACAGCGTCACCAGCTTATTTCTGTTTTGGTTCTAAATTACGTCCCCATTTTTCTTTTTTGAACGGACGCCAAAGAGAGCAAAGGTAGCTATCGGGCAAAAGCACCGAAAGCTGTGGTGAGACAGAGAGACCTCCTGAAATAGGAATAAAAATACAGCTGTTCTCCGCAGTTGCTCCGATCTGACTCCCTGGACCCGTCTCTGAATCCATCATCTTCTCCACTCTGGGCTTGCGGGTGTGTGTGTATGTGTGTGTGTGGTTGGGGGGGAGCTACTGTTATCACCCATACCGTGAACTGGGGGATTTATTTTGGCTGCCTCTCCGGGCCGGTTTAGCCACCAAGAGCATGATGAAAATAAGTAATAGGTTTGTTAGTAAGCAGGTCAGATTTATCCTGCTGGGGCACATAATATATGGAGGCAGGATCGGAGGACGGTGGGTGTGCGGGGCACATGAGGACACCAGACGAGCCCCGCCCCCCCCTCCTGCCCGCGATCCCGTTTACAGGCGTGCACCGCAAACCGCCGAGGGAACTGCGCGAAAGGAGGCTAGACGAGGGTCGCGTTTGTTTTGACATTTTTTAAAATGTCACAGAGGGAATGTATGCCGAATAAAGATCAGGCAGAGCTTCGTCTGCTTGTGCAAAAGCAGCGCAAAATAGTCGGAGAGCTAATTCCTTTGTGATGTATTTCGTCTGTCATGTGGTACAAGCTCGAAATGGTACCGTACACGCAGCTCAGCAAAACTTCAGCACGTGGCGAGCCTTAAGCGTGGCCGGCGCGGCAGGAGGCGGTAAAATGCCGAGTTTCGGCGCTCGCTAAAAATAAAACGTCATTTTATGTTCCTCGGCGGTAAGCGCCTTTCAGATGTCACCATCAGACGCTCTTCCTCACCGTCCTGTTACTCTCTCTGTAAAACACCCACACGAAGTGCGGATATTTTGAACGTTGCATACTTGTGTTTGGAACCGCTTTCACGCCAGGTGTGCGGACATGCGTGGGCTTTAGTAACATGACACTGTGTCTACATCGATAAGAAACTCAGATTCATGCCCCCAAAACCATGCAGGGTTGGTGTCATATTCTATAAAATAACATTTATTCCGCAACAGAAGGGTCTGTGCATAACACGTGTACTTTTCTGGTTATTTTGCATTAATCTGCTGCAGTGTTACACCATCGCTACATGCCCTACACCTGTTCCTCATCCATTCCCCCATAATCAGAGGCAGAGTGTACCCTGGCATGTGTTGGTGCCCCGTCCTGTGTTATTCCACGCCTTGTGCCTGCAGCTTCTAGGATAGGCTCTGGACCCTGAAGAATACCATGCTGATAAGCCGTGTGTTTCAGCCCGGACGCGTGGTTTACCGAAAACTGGAACACGGTAAATACCAGCGAGCACCAGCTTGGAAACTCACCTCAGGGAGAAAGTGACTGTGACAGCACGCTCTTAATTAGATGGAGGAGCACCCGTGTGCTCAGTCACTAAAACTATTAGCTTTGGGGGGGTGGGGAATCCCAGGGGGGCTGTAACTTGGTCAATTTGTAAAGCGGCTACGTCCCACTGCCCAATCCCATCTCATATGGTACTGACATCATCCTAGCGTTGGATACTCTTTCTAATGACAAGGTAATGAAATTAAACTTCATTTACACAAGTACATATCCCATCTTGTTCAGCTTTTTCCAATACACCCTCAGGTGAAAACATAGCTCAGGGTCATATCCAGCACCTCTGCAAAATTTTTCAGTTAATAGCCTTGCTAAAGTGACCAAAGCACATATATAGCTACTCTGCAGAGGATGCGGGTTCAAACCTGCAACCTACTGTTCATAGGCATGGGGAGGCTAACACACTAAGCTAGAAATCACCTCCCTATAAATCAGGAACAGAAGGACTTTAGCAATGCTTGTTAGTTTCTCAATAAGCTCAAGGTCTAGATGGACTCTTTGACACATCCTACAATTAACATTTTTACAAGTACTTACATAAAGATCAGCACGTAAAACGTGATCATTCTGAAGTGCTTGTTGTTATTTTTAAGAGAGTCTTTCACAACCGACATCGCAGAGCATGTGGAGTGAAGCTGGAGATCTAGATTTTTCTGTCAGCACCAGATTTACGGCAATCATGCATAGATCATAAGCGACACACCCATATAACACAGCACATAGCGGCTGCTGGAGTTTAAATGAGATATATACCTGGCAGAAGGTCTGCAGGAAACATTACTCATCTTCAATTTAGCTGGTGTCTGCAGTGCCGGGTGTGTAAGGTTTAAACCTGAGCTCTGAGACATAAATTCTCCAGCAGAAGGGGAATTTCAAGAGCTTGATAAGGACCCGAGGAAGTTTGTGACACTAAGTGATCCCACTTTACACTTTGGTCATGACAAGGGAGACGCGAGGTATGTATCTAAATGCTGTACAGCGCCATAAATCACGCTTTATCTACCATAGGACAGTCTGTTAGTGGCTGCTGCCACCTCTCCTCCTGCCTGTGTGCGCGTCTGTTCGTGCACGTGTACGACATCCTAGCAGGTGTTGTTTCCAAGCGTGCCGCGGATGACATTCGTGTAAAAAGACAGGAAGTCGCAGCACATGGGGGCCGCGGTGGCAAAGGGCTTTGCCACGTTCTCACGAATGTGCCACGCAGAGAGAAATATCCTTCATAAACTATTCTGGACTAAAATGTGCTCCTGGCCTTCAGCAAATAATGCAATAGAAGTCAATCTCAATAAGTAATGTGAGATTGAACTCTGCTGCACTCGCAGCTTCCTGTGTCGGTGTGGTAAGCAGGGGCAGTGATGACTTTGGTGGGCGTTTCCTGTACCTGTTGGCAAACACTGCCGTTTGTCGTCTGTTTCCTCTTTGCGAAGCTCCCTCTCATTCATATTTCTGGCTTGTTTTGGAGCGGCCCGCTCCGAGACGCAGCCTTTCACTGGAGCTCCGCCCCTTTGTCGTTCCAAGAACACTAAGTCCAACCTGCCTGGTCGGCGGTGTCGTACGTTTACTCGTGCTGTCGTGACTCTCGTCATGTTCCTTGACCCGTTTTTTTTTTTTTGTTTGGGCTCCCCGAGCTTTTGCCAGTAGAATTTTCTGGAGCCATCGGGAAGGCATTGCTGCCCTGAAGACATCCCGGCCATCTACATACTTCACGTTTGGCATGAGCTGCTTTTACTGAAATGCATCCAATTTTTTTGCCAAACGTGTTTCTCATTTAAGTCAGAAGTTCCACATTCGTTTCCTGCGTCCAACAGCTCCATTGATCATTCACGTGGTCTCTGTGAAACCCTAGAGGGGTAGCAGAGGCCTTTCTGGAGAGCAGATCTTCCCCCTTTGGAATCCTACCATGCACACCTGCAGTGGGAGAGGAGCATGTAGGTTCTCTGTCCTCCCACCAGGCTTCATCATGACCTCTATGAGTTTTGTACTTCTTACTAAATTAATAAATAATACAAATTATTATTTGTTCGTTTACGACTCAGGATAAGTGGTTAGAAGATGAATGGATCAATAGATGGATGGATGGATGGATGGATCGATCTCGCAAAGAGTCGATGGCATTGAAATATCTCCCTTTACGTACTGCTTGACTGTGAATTGATGATGGCCAAAGTGAAATGTGGATATTCTCATCAGCACCAAAGCTCTTCTCCTTAATTTACAGCCCTGGGAAAAATTAAGAGATTGCTTTATATATATATATATATATATATATATATATATATATATATATATATATATATATATATAAATCTGCATTTTAAAATCCTGGCTTAATGATGGTTCTGCCAGCAGATGGCTACACTGCGAGGCAGGCTGCTTCCAAGCTCAGTCTTTCTAAGACAGCAGAACATAAGATCAAGCTGAAGCAGGAGACACTGGGAATGACCAGAAACCAGCCAGGTAGAGGGCAGAAGCAACATTCTACTGCCAGAGATGACTGTCAACTTATGTGACAGTGCTTCAAAAATTGGAAGATGACTTCGAGTGGCCTTCAATAGGATGGGATGCATTAAGTGGTGTGAAGTGCACTGCTAGGACAGTTTGTACCAGGCTCCTAGAAGCAGGACTGAAGTCCCACATAGCAAGGAAGAAGCCCTAAGCAGAGAAGTGTTGGCTGCAGTTCGCAAAAAATGTCACGTATCCATAAATTGAGTAATGAGTGAAACTGAAAATTTAGCTGTGGTCTCTTACTTCTTTCCTGAGCTGTATTTTGATTGGTGCATGATTTACTTCCATAACCCTTTGTTAGAAGCAGAACCTGATGGTGACAGTTGAGCCTTATGTATGTTTTCACAGCAAAGGTCCCCTCTGACTAACATCTGATTGTCATCCTGTTGTTTAGAACATCTGACTCATATAACCCCATTCCTAGAGCTGATTATGCTGAAGGCTTTTTACAGTAAACAGAGTCATTGTTGAAGTGATGTGTTCAATAAAGACAAGAACATCACTTGATGTTCCCATTTGTTGTGTTATTTGTTTAATGGGATTTTCTTTGTCTTGGATGAAGATCACATTGAGGCTAATCCTAAAGGACTCAAAGCCTCTGTGTGATATCACTGTACGATGTCTTAGACACAGATGACCTGATTTAACATGCATTTCACTGTGCCTAACAAGGCAAGTGGTAATGAAACAGCCCGACTAAATCATAATCATTCCCAAAGAAGGCGACATTGACATCTGTTGCATTTACTTAATCTGTTATCCATAATTTGTTGACAGGATGGATGCAGGATCGCCGGCTGCTGTGAGAGGCCTGAATTTGGAAGGTTATAGCATAACACATTTCTGTGGAAACACATCAGTGACAGGCCAACGCTGTGGTTGACTTGTGAAAAGTTAGGAAAAATGAGAAACTAGACTTTTGCAAACATATTGGGAAACCTTTGCATGGTTAATCAAATAAGCAATCAAATCAACACAAATTACATTTAATTAAAAAGTGATTTGCTATGGAACGTCCCTGAGGGCTCCTCGTGATGCGTTAATTATCCATGGGGCCTCAAGGAAGCTCGACTAAACCACATCCCGTGTGATAGGTGGACTGGACAGGTACCCATCGCCATGCCAACATCTGCCGTTGCCAAGGGGATGTTCAGGCACTGACTGGATTTTAGCGAATGGCGGGCAAGGGAGGAGTGTTTTCCTGAGAGCCAGCATTTGGGAATAGTTGCTTTTTGACACCCCCCCCTGTTCATGTGGATGCCAGGTGTCAAGGGGAACACAGAACAACATACTGCAGAATCTACCAGAATCTGCTGCTTAAGATTCATGCATAAGTTTACCTGTTTCAATTTGGAGGAATTTATTTGAACAAAGGGGACAAAACAGGAAGGAGGGGGCAGGATGTTTTTGACAAACGCACTAGATGAATCCATCCATTGATGATTGTTTGTAAGGTCCTCCGTCCACCTTTCAGATGAACCAACAACTTATGTATTAGATGGCATTAAACACACGCCCTGTAGTCCAGAAATGGCTGTTAAGACCAAAACCTACAGAGCCTAAGTACAGCTTTCTGGGGTCATTTTCCAGAAAGGATGCTTGTGAATCACACAGGTGCCCTGGCATTCTGTAAGATAACACTGGGAACATTTCAAGAACGTCGTCTTTCTGATCGCCCACGTTCAGAGGACAGGTCAACAGGCACCTTCCACCATATTCAGCCGAAAGAAAACACACGGCCGTGCCTGTAGGCTCCCTCAGCGCCGCCAGCTGACTCTGAGTGGCTCTTTTATAGCTTAGCTTATGCGTCTGAGAATCTTTCACAGGCAGCATCCTTGGAGACTAGAGGCTTGATTTATTTATTTTTATTTTTTTGAATAATTCACAGAGCAGGGATGTTGTTCTTTTCTGGGAGTCTGGTCCAGGCGTCCTCCCTGAATACTTAATCATCGCTGGGGGCGCATTTCGCTTTTCTGTCCAAGAGTAGAGGGGATTTAATGATAAGGTGGGCGGCCGTAATTGCGGGAGGCATCACCCAAATCTCAGAGCACGGCTCGGGATTCCCGTCATCACCCTCCCCCCAATGTTACACGTTCTGCACTTATTAGTTTCACCCCCAACGTGGCTGATTCCTGATCAGTAGCAGTTCATACATTCAGCCGAATTCAAAGGACATCCCTGTGCTCACATATCAGGCCACTGGTCTGTACCGTGCCTGAGCCTGTTTGATAGTTGGTAAAATGTGGGACTATTTTCTTCTTGGTGCAGCATGAATAAATAGAAATCACTGCTTTGCATACTTGATAAACCTGTGTGTCATCAGGCCCAAAACGACTTTAAAGACATTAGTCATTCATTTAATTCTGCTTGGCAATAGCGCTTTGGGTCCTGTGTTTTCTTCAGTACAATAAAGTCGCACGGTGATGACAAACGCATGCTTGGGGTCCGGACTGTTAGGCGCAATGTGAACACAGGCCAGCAGGTGAGTGGGGATTGGGGGCGGGGGGGCATCCAGGCAACCAGGCCAAGTGTGAGTACACCCTAAGATTCTCGCCACCTTCTTGTCACAATACCTGATAGGGGAGTGTTATCTCCGAATACATGTAGGGTATGTTATCTCACAAACAAGCTGTGAATTTCACTCAAGAATACAGCTGCTTACAGTGATTTTTATATTTTATTTTCTCTGTTCTTTAACCCCTATATCACAATGCAAAATGCATCTTAATTCAGAGTTTTAAGGCATTCTTTCAATAATTCCGTATTATTCCTTAACCTCACAGATGTAAACGGTTCCTCAGTCCCTGAAAACGTGAAGCACTGATGACATCATCAGAAACAGATCAGCACTAGAGCTCTACAGGTGCATAGGGCTTCTGACATCCCATCTCTGGAGGTGGCCACATGCCTGTAGGTGTGACGGGGCTGTCCCCATGTCCCAGCATAGCCTTATCTCCTCATCCTCATGGATACCAGGGAACGACCGGCCTTGTCAGCCACCCCTGATGATGACGAGAGGACCGTTTGGGCGTCCCCAAGGATCCGGTTGAGAAAGGCTGGGCTAAGACGCCTCCACAGAGCTGTGTTCATGACTTTGCAGATTTCCCGCCTGCTTCCCTATATGATTTGCAATAATTGACGGTTACTGGAGTCATACCAGTAGAGTTGATGCTTGAAATTCCTTTCCACTGCTCCCAGTCCCAGAAGTGTCCAGTTCCCCCCCCCCCCCCCCCCCGCCCTGGTAGCATATGCCCGCGGAAACAATTGCTCCCCGGTGACATTTTCTTCGAAGAAGTTAAGGATCTTTGTGCTTAATTCCCGTCGTTAAACCCTGTCCCTGTCGCCCGTCTCCCCAGCCTCTGCTAATAACAGCAAGTGGGACGCCTTCCCAGCCCTCCGCTGTGATCTTTACGTCCTCCGAGGGGGGTTTAAATTGCCTTATTTGTCATATGAAAGTATGAAATCGGCTGTACTTGGGGACACTGCTGCGATCGAGCTTGCGGCTAATGTGGCAACTGTGTCGGAGCACGAGTGTGAACTTCCCGGTCACGCCCTTAGCAGCGCATTTGGTGGTGTTGCGTCCATCGGCCCAGTGAGTGAGTGAGATTTTCCCACAGACAGGTTCCCGGCTGAAAGTGCTTGTAAAGGTTTCCTTAGGATGAGCGACTTGTGTTTCAAGGCAGTGCGGTTCTCATGATGAATGGTCTCTGAGGGAAATGTGTTGAAACACATGTGTATGACATCAGAAGATGCAAGTCAGAACTGAGTACGTGCAATACTATCAATTGGTTTAAATCATGCAAGGATTTAGGTCTTCTAAGGTATAACAGAACACAGGAGTGCAGTGTGTGTGAGTACAGACAGGATAGTACAGTCAGGGCCTTGTCGGCACAAATAGAGTATGGATGGGTACAGTTAGGACTTGTGCTGTTACAGACAGGATAGGGATGGGTACAGACAGGGTCTGTGTTCTCAGAAAGCACCTAACTCTCAGCTCTGCGGAGGTGCAATGACAGGCGTGTACCCGTGTGGAGCAGGCATGTACCCGCTAGATGCTAAAGGCTAACTTTATCACATTTCCTCTCATATCATTAACACACAAATACATTTTTAAGCACTGCAGTAGCAGCTTGTCACACTGAAGTGATGGGTATGTCATATTCATGTGCTATATCATTTTCGCTAATTAACGCTTGATCGGTTAATTTAAATGCGTATTTGTTTAACGGCGCTCTCATCCATGTGGTGCCACTACTCAGCCAGCCCTGACACGCCCCCTCCGGAGCAGGGTGTATGCTCCTCTGACAGAGGGGGTGGGGCTAATCCAACAGAGGCCACAGGTGAGCTACGGCTGATTGGTTGGAAAGGCAAAGTCCCGCCCCCAACCGTTTTCCTGCCTCCAGCACATGCTGATCTACGAGACGACCTATAGGGAGCAGCCAGGAAAAGCAGAAGCACATGATGGTGATGATGCAGACAGATCTTTACAGTGTGTCCTTGTTAAGCTGTAGCTTATAGTCAGGCCGGAACACAGGAATTCACAGGGTTATTAAGAACTGTTTTTAAAGTGTGAGACATTATCGAAAAGAAACAGCGAAAAGAAGTCGAAAACGAAAAATAATCCTGGTCCATTCTAACTAGGCCTTAATGAACTACTACTAGTGTAATTTTAAAGTTTGTTATTTTAAAATGACACAATGATCTATGTAGTAGACATAAGTAACGGACTGAAATAAGCAGAAGGTAGAAAAGGGGAAGTTGTGGATTTTGTTACAGCCCCGGGGGCTGATCATAGCACCTCATTTGTGTGTCATAAAAATCCTCCGAAGCAAGAATCATGCAGCATGTAAAGAGGGACGTGGCAGAGATACACAGACTGCCAGCACATTACACAGTGCTGCGAACTAACCCCCGACCACACAGGTGGATGAAACCTGCCCCCATTTCCCCCTGACTTGCCCCCCCCAGTGACTAATGTTTTTGTAAACATCGCTAACGTGGGTGCACCCAGGTGTCTGCACCAGCTCTGCGAAACGTGAAGGCGGCTGGCATCTGATGCTTCCTGTCGACCTCCCCTAAGAGCGGGGGGGGGGGGGTATGGGGGCTGGGGGGAGTGGAGAGGTGGCTGTACCGAGGTACTGGCTGTGTATGGTAATTTACATCAACTGAACAGCGACACCAAAAAAAACCCTACAGGGTGGAAGAGGGAAATGATCCCGATTAATGACACAGTGTTACAGGCTGAGAGCGTCTGTCCCGGCTGCTGACGACATTCGGGATGCGTGAGACATCCCCAGATTAGCCGCATTCGCGGTGACGTATTATTCATTTTCCAGAACTTGCAGTCGTTGCAAATGAGTCGGAACGAAATCCACAGGGAGACGTATTGAGGGCGACTGTGGATTACGGGAGGGGACGCATAGGGAGAGCCGCAGAATGCACTGGGGGCTCCAGGGGGGGGGGGGGCTCGGAGGGGTTTATGTCACGGAGGTCCAGCACGTGCCAGCGGATCCTGTCAAACCCTCTGTCAGACTCTAGTTCCTGTACACGCAGCAGTGCCAGTCATGGGGAAAGGGCGTTCCCGTTACACACACAGGTTATGGGATGAGACTGTTTGGCAGAGGGGAGGCCTAACCCTACATCAAGGGCAATTCCTATAAATAAGAGAATGATGCATAAAGAAGCGCAGCCCTCTGACTCAAGGGGGAGTGGTCTGATGGGAAAGCCTACGATCAGCACAACTAGTCAGGCTCTGTCCCCATCACCACTGCTGATCCCGGTCTGGTATTCAGCAGCATAAACAGTACTGCTCTCTCATCATCTCATCTAGTCATAGTCTGTGCCAGACCAACCCAGCCAGTCATGCTCTGTTACATATCATCATCTGACCAATTGAATTACTTGTGCTCAAACTGGGTGGCATCAAGTATCAGTCTGCAGCAGCAGCAGAATTATCCAGAATAATAAACAAAATCACAAGTAATGAAAACCAAACCAGAGACTCATTGTGAACCCTAAAAACACAATTATGTACACACACCAGCCAGTTTGTGCCAGTCATGTGGCTTTGGAGCGAATGAGCCCTCAATGAGTGATCATTTTGAATTCTTGTTTTCGTTTATTAGGATTCATATGCATGTACATCTCTTTAAACTGCACATTTATAGTTTGTACTTGCTATAAGCATGTGGGAGACAGCCAGCTTCATCTTCTGCGTGACGCGGCCGCTGTGCCGAGGACCCTTATCGGGGCGCTTCCTGAACCAGCTGCGAGATGAGAATGGGCCTTGCTAAAAATACACACAGACAGGAAGCTGCCACAGCCTCTGGGGGGCGCTTCAAGGGCCTCAGCTGCGAGAGAGGAGGCGTCGCTCCCACGCGCCACTCCGAGACAAATGTTGCCACCCCTCCCCAAATCAACCACCGTGTCTGGCTTGTAACAGTTTGTTAGACCACAGAGGGATCACTTCCTCATCATGTGACCGGCACATGGCTAAACGTGCCAGTTAGAGGAAAAATACCGCGCGGTATGAGTGGGGTGACAGAAACTCATGGCCTCACCTCCGCCAAACTGCATCGGGCTCTGATCCGCATCGCCCGCGTCACTCTGACATTTGTCCTTATCTCACACTGCGATATTTAAATGTGACCCTTTTCCATTTCTTACACAACCTCTTTTTCCAAAAAGAAGACCCACAGCCTTGCGTAACTCATCTCGCTCAGTCTGAGAATCCGGACCTCGATTTCCTGCGCGTGTAGAGCGAATGAAATGCAGGTATTAAACAAATGCGGGTCCCGTTCTGACAGATAGTCCTCTCATTCTTTGCTTCTGGGTTAATGTAGGCATCATGGAGGGTCACGGGAATCAGGGGACCCATGTGCATGACTGCTCCTCCTCCTCCCGCGTCCCGCCAGCCGCTCTTCTTCCTCACCCTCGCTTTTCCCGTCGTTTGCTTTGAACCCTACGTGAGACGGGTGCCGAGGAACGCGGCCTCCCTGCCTGCCAGGCGTGTAAATACGGACGCTGTACTGGAGCGTCCCGGGAGGTAAACACATCACTCACACTGCCAGCCCCCTCGCCTGGGCTGGGGAAATGGACTATTTCGCATCATGCCTGTCTGTAGCATCTCTAATGGGCAGACAGAGAGCGTGTCAGCCTCCAGAGTGTACCGTACCCGCATCTCCCATCCGGGACCCCCCCTCCCCCCCCCCCGACAGCTTTACATCACCCTCTCCCTCAGGATGATGAAGGGCAGCCTGCTTTGTAGTTTCATTTTTCTTCCTCTCAATGTCAACCGCAGTCAAAATATGTTTTCAATATGACATACCTCACCCAATGCAGCGTGGGCCAAATGCATCATGGGATAGGTTCCAGGCTCACCGTGACCCTTAATTGGATCAGTGGTTATAGAATTAATGAAGGAGGGGGGTTATTATATCATTGATAAATAACAAAACCCTGGAATTCCTGACGGGTGATGTAATGGGCGCAGAATCGGTTTAACGTTTGCAAGATTACGAGATGTCCAGCTCTGGTCCTTCTCACAATGGGGCACATTTAAATTCTATTTTCCATTTGAAGATTTTTTTATGAAAAGAGGGAAGTCAGAAGTCGATACAGTCTCACTCAAGATCATTTTCCGTCTCGGGGCAGAAATAGTTGTAGCTTGAGAGGGCGGCTTTCGGAGGGGGGGCCAAACATCAAGGACGTCTCCGCCTGACCTGACAGCTTGGGGCTGGAGGCGGGGCCGAGTCGCAGCACCTCGAAAAGCCCTTCGGTGAGATCGGGCCAGTTATATGTCAGATGACGCCGTCTGGGAGCTCACCTGAATGTGATTCACACTCTGCTAAACTGCATCTATGCCAGACAAACCAGAGCGAATAATCTCACTGTGGTAATAACAAGGGCTTCACAAGCAATCGACGTTAGAGAATTAATGACTGGATTCTACGATTACGGGATAGATCTGACAGTTCCTCATGGCCAGAGCGTAACAGGGATGAGGAAAGGTGATGATTTGAATCAGCTGATTACTTTTTTTAATAACACTAGATTTTCTTCATTGTGATAACAGCTTAGCCTTCATCCTGCCTTGTCGATTTTACACCTCAAATTGCGAATTATGAAACTTGATTAGTCATTTTGGAGGTGAAGTGTGGACAAAAAAAAAAACGACGAACTGAATTAAACATCACAGTCATGTTGGAAATAGAACAGGGTAGAGGGGAGGCTTCAAAGTAAGATCTGCGGGGTCAGATTGATCTAGTCTGTGTGTGGTGGTAGGTGCATGATGGGAGAATCTATGTATGTCTCCTCCAACCAAACTTCACCATACCACGTGCTCAGTTGGTCCTTCTTTGAGTTAAATTAACCTCACGTTCGCCATCAGATTTGAAAAGTGCCATTTGCTCATTGCGCCTCATGCATTTGAATGTCTCATCCCATAATTTCCCTATCGAAGCGTAATGCCTCCTTTCTTCCTTTTTTAAGCCATGCAAATACCTTTCTCGTTCTAAATGTAAATTTTACTTTCTGTATGTAAGAAAAATAGGCTCAGCACTGTTGCATTGTTTAAAAAAATGTCTAGAAACTTCTGAGACAAAGGTGTGCACAGCTGTGGACAAACACAAAGGGCTGTTCCTTAGGGCGAGCACTTCACTCCTCCAAACTGCCTTTCCTGGACTTGTAACGAGGGATAGTCAGCCAAAAACAAGCACATAAGCGTCTCTTGGTGCGTTTAACTCCTTACTGCTACATCCCACCCGACTGTCTTATCAGAGATTAACTTTTGCCGGCACATGCAGTCACCCCAGCTCATCTCCAGTCACTCCAGGGGGGGCTGTGGGGATGGAGGGGAGTCATACTGTCCAGGGAGTAGCGGAGAAGGTGCCACTCAGCTCGCGGGCCGCGGTCAGTTGCTGGGCTGCTGCTATGATGCATCTCCGCATCGCGGCGGCTCTGTGTTGCTGTTGCATAGCAACCGGCAGGAGGTAACAGCAGACATGTGTGTTTGGAAAAAATGCATTCCAGAGTCTCTCCCAGCATCCTGCTCTGCTTGACCACTGCATTACTCTGCCCCACGGACAGAGAGAGGGCCGGAACCTTCCTCACTGTGACATGCAGCTCCTCAGGGGAATGGGGTGACCAGCCCTTCCAGTAAGCGCCACCCACTGGGTGACATGAGAGTCCTCCGACTCTCCATGACTCTGCGTGGCCATGGACCATAGCAACAATACCCCACTGGAAGGTGTCAGATGACAAAACATATTATTTAATTTTGTTATAAACCAATGGGAATGCAAATTAAACAAATTTAAACTGAAATTACAATGAAACATTTCAGTTAGCTGCAAAAAACCACATTGCATTGGCAGTTTGTTATTCATGTGATCCTGTTACAGTTACAGTTTGCAGTGAAGATGTTTCAGCTACAGTGCCTCCTGTGAAATGATTCAGGTGTAAATAAGATACAAAGAAATACATTTTAATGCTAAAATACTACAGCGCTTTATTTTTGTAACAGGAAGAGAATTTGCTTCGTATCAACGTGCATTTCACCGGAGATTAGAAGCACAATTTCTCCCTGAATACATTAACATTTCATGAGTGAAATGAGACAGAGATCTATCTCATCTGCATAAATAACGCCTGGATTTAATAAGGTAGCATGAAAAGAAGGACTCTGAGAACAGAACAGAGTAGCAGGAAAGAAAAATGTACCGTGCCTTTAAGACACCGGCGTTCACCTCCTGTAAATATAATGCTGTGCATTGTTACACACCTGCCTGGATAATGGGAATGTTTCCCCATCTCCATATATGTAAATAATACTGGAGTATGAATCCCATTAATAGTCTGAGCGTAAGCGTTAGAATGGAATGAGTGGGTGCGAGTGTGGGGGGGGGGGGGGGGGGGGGGTCATGTGACACTAATCACATGACATCACTGACACTCATTGAGTGGCGGGGTACCCTGCTATGTCTTTTCATACCATGATGATGATGCTTGTGTTGGCGGCCCCCAAAGGCAAGGAAAGGGATGAGGTTACTGAAGGCCAGAGTCTGGTATTATATTTTATATATCTATTATATTTATATTTTATATCTTGTATAGTGTAATTTATTGTTTGTACAGTGTTATTTATTGTCTATGTACTAGGGAGTCTCTAGCAAATGCCTTGTGTTTCCCGCACATTTGGCGAATAAAGCTGGTTCTGATTCTGATTTTTGGCTTGTTGGAGGGAGACATGAGGTGCTCATGGTTCTTTGGACAGACGCAGGGATCACGGGGACATCAGTGAGGCGATAGATTATGGGATAGTTGACAAGAACTATTTGCACATTTTGTGAGAATGGTGCCCAGTGGTGATGCATTTCCACTGCAAACCAGTGCGATGGTGTGCATCCGGCTCTACGGAAACAGTTACAAGTCCATGCATGATTTAGGTGAAGATCTCATTCTTTATATTGATGTGTGTTGATATCTATTCATACAGTATCCATGTATGGGTCACCTGCAGTAGTAAGAATATGGGGAAGGTTTAACAATTCCATCCTTTCGAAGTTACTATGCTGGGATTATATCTGCTCCCATAACACTTAGAATGCTAAACGAAGCAGCTCATTCTTCATATCTCTTCATAGCCCCGTTAATCAGAGGTGTCACCGGCTACCCGCTCAATCTACAGCTTCCCGGTGTGTTGGGTTCCTATTCAAATACAGACTTATTAAGCAGAGACTGTAATTTAGGTGTCAACCGGCAATCGGAGGTCATTCATTAATCAATGCATCCATCTCGCTCATCTTGGTCATACTGCAATGAAACGCAACCAATCTCCATACGTGTTACAAGCTGCTGTGGAGGTTTAAAAAATTGTGAGCCAAAACAATAGATGGAGAGTGTGATCTACAAAGGAAAATGTCAATCTGACTGAAGGGTCTGAAGATTCAGAAAACTAGAACTCATCAATAAGCAACAAGGAATGCAAGCTGCAGTTCAGCGAGGGGTAAGTTTAGTAAGCAGAGAAGGTGCTAGTTCAATGAAAGCTTCTTAATCTCCCGTAGACTGATTTGGGGAAGTGAAGAAGATGTGTTTCCTACCCGGGTGCTGCAGGGTGTGGTCTCTGGGAGGACTGATTGGAGGCGGATTGGGCAGGGAGACTATTTTTGAAAATAACATATTAATGATGCAATATTGGAGCCCTATTCATGCTCTTTAAGTCATTATTGTACTTATCAAAAAGTTTAACATTCGTTTTATTGGGGCTGAAATTACTGTGTTCTCTCACACTGTCCCTCTTTTGGTTTTTTAGTGAAATAAACATCTCGATACAACCTCATTAAAGCACCATCCCATAATGCCAGCTAATTAAAAGCCCTTTCGTAGGTGCAATGAGCCCTCCAATCCAGGCCTGGAAGATCTTTAGATAATGGGCTCACTGGGGACATGGCGATAAGGGGCTTGCAGGGTGATGCGAGTGTCATACTAATGTTAATGCTATGCTACGTGGTCGCCTGGGCTATGCTGGCGCGGGCAGGACTGTCTCTTCATCCAGCCAGGGCTGATTAAAAGCCCTGGTAAAGCATCACGCAGGCATTATTCTGGGCATCACAATGCAGTTATTAACAGGCTAGATAGACGGGCAGCTAAAATACACATGTCACGCTAATAGAGGGTCCAGAGCCGGTTACAAATCATTCTTCTCTCTCAATCCATGGACAGGATTAGATTAATTCTCGGTGCACTTCAATGCTACTCTTATCACACAAGTTCGATCTTGTACAGTAGGTGCTGTTCTGGAACACCGGTAACAGCTTAAAAGTACTGAAATACTACTCAAAGAGTACTCAGTGTTACACTTACAGATAAAGGACCTGATGGCTGCTTTGGTGATCTAGCACTGCTGACTGACATGTTGGGCTTCTTCACTATTTCCCTGAGGGTAGAAAGATAAAACTTATCAATCCAATTCTTTCCTCTCTAGATATGTAAAAAAATACTTCAGCACTCACTCATCCTTATGAATACACTGAGAACCAGACGCCACATCTTATCTACTGGGCTTGGCAGATCACTGTCTAGGTCAGAGATTCATAGAAAAGCAGACGGCATAAATTTATTCCAGAAAAAGGAAAATGAAATTGATTTTAGTTAGGAGAAACAAACACACGGTCATTTAATTCCCCCTTGTATCACTGTTGACGTGCTTGTGATTTAAAAGAGATAAGGGACAGGTCATACTCACTACAGCACCACAGGTTTCACCGGGATAATCACGACATCTCTATTCGAAGTCAAACATGTTGTATTTGTCTGTCTTTCATTAGAGACAAAGTCAGACGCTGAATGTGGCGACTCGGTCTTAAAGAGACAGTAGCTCTGTAAATTTAGGCCGACATCACCCACAACCATGCTGGTAATTTAATATTGTATTTTTATTTTCTTGCATTAGATCATCTGTGAAGGAAGATGCTACGGGTTTTCAAAGCTGGTCTGCACCGAAGTGTGTGTCGGCACCGCGATAATCTTCGCTGGCATTTTTAGCTCCGAAAGAAGCCTCCGTCTTCGTGGCAACCAGCCTAAAATCGGCCCTCTCTGAAAGCGGAAGGCCAGCCGTTAATGCACACCTCGCACAGACACATTCTTCCATCTGAAGGAATTCAACATGCGGATAAATATTAATAAATGAGTGAGACAGGCCACTAAAGGATGCGAGAGATTGCACTTTGTGTGGGGAACTCCTCATTAGCGCTGCCTGTTTAATATTTATAAGCACTTGGGGCATATTGCTTTGTTTTTAATTACCGACCGTCGAGTGGCGTGGATCCAGTGGAATGCTCTTGAAGAGCATATATCTGACACCTCCTTTGAACTCCTCTGCGCTTCGCAGTTTCTACACCTGGGGGGGCTGCAGCCATCTGGGGTAACAGTAGGAGTGTGAAACGTAAGCAAGGTGTCAGTCATCCCAAGAGTGAGAGTACGATACCATCCCACCTCCACCGTCGCCGCCAGCTTCCGGCACATTCCTCTGTGGTTCGGATTAAATTTCCTCCCTCTGCATCGCTGGCTCGGTTTTCCCCTAACGGCAAGGGGGGAGGGGGGGTCACCGTGTGTTCAGAGGGTGTTTCTGACCCAGCCCCTTTATCACAAGTTACAAAGTCGTGAAGTGTACGTGTGAACGCCCAGCAGTCCGTGCAAATGATCACTGTCTAAGCAGGGAGATGAACTGCTCTAGAAGGTCATTATCACGCAAACAGTGTTTAATGTCTCAGAATCTGAGAATTGCATCAGCCTAGGTAAGAACTGATCACATTTAGGCCAACAGTTAGGCCATTTTGTTTAATTGGCCTATATTATACCCTGTGATGCTCTCATGTACCCGTGTATGAGGGCACTGTGTTGCTCAGTGTGTTAAGACTGGATGAAACGTCACCGGTTCAAATCCTGAGGCCAACATGGTGGTTTGACTACTGGTCGGCTGAGAAAGAGCCTTAACCCTAACAGGGGCTGATTGACCCGGCTTTCTCAAATTTGCGCCACTTTGGATATAACCGTCTGTGCCGTAAATAAAATCCAAAATTTTAAAACCTGTCGTACTTTTCTCATCTGTAACGAGAGCGATGAACTGAAAACTGAGTGGTTGAGGACTGATGCACGTGACCCTGTTATTCTCAAAGGGACACAAATAGCAAAAGATTTTTTTTTTTACTTAATTGTGACAGAGGAAAATAAGTATTGGAAAACAGTCATGCGCCGCGTGACGATGTCCCAGTCAGCAACTGACCACATATTGGGTGGTCAATATCCGGAAGATTATAAGGGAACTGAAAAATTCCCATCGCCTAGTGACGTCACAGCACAATGCATCACTCGTGTGTTTTTGGTGATGCTGGTGCAAAAAAGCCTGATGTGCTGCCAGTTCTGTAAAAGTATGACACATAATAATAGCTAATAAACAACTGTGTCACTGGTTTATCTATTTACTGTACTATACTTTTCATTGTTACTTAGGCTATACCATATAGCCAAGGTGTGGAATAAGCTACAGCATCTAAATTTGTGTGAGTACACTCTATGATGTTCACACAATGATGATATTCCTTAATGATGCCTTTCTCAGAACGTATCACTGTCTTTAAGCAATGCATGACTGTACATTTAATGTGTCATAGATAATTGATTGATTCTGAATCAGTTGATTCATGTGAAATATCGTTCTAAACCTCACTTCACAATGAGATTGTCATAGACTCTGTAAATAAATAGACAGAAACTACATCGTAAGCATTTCCTCACCAAACACAATGTGCAGTCAGCATATTCCCCCGTAGATCTTCTGTTCTGTTTGCACATGCATGTGAGTGTAAGTCTCACAGTCTAAACCCAGGCTGGGGTGTAATAAGACAGGAGGTTCTGTGCTAAACCACGCCGAGATGCGGGTCCATGTGGCAGCTGCTCCGATCCGGTGGGAAGGGCCCCCCAGTGCGCTGTTCCCCGGGTAGTGAGGCAGAGTGATAAGGTGGATTTAGACCAGATGAAAGCATAAGTAAGAAGTGCTACCAACGTGTGATATAATTATTAGAGTGGATCAGAGGAAGCTGGCTTTGATGGGATTACTGTGTGCTGCCACTCACTGCCGCTTAAAGTCCACAGAAACCAGTCAAGTTACCGAGAAGAAGGTGATTATACTCACTGGGGGCAGCGGCTGCTCCCCCTGCCCTCTCCGTTCCTCGCCCTCTACCCCCCTCACGTCGTGCTCCCTTCTTCCAACCTCCTCTGACACTTGCCTCTTTTCCAAGACCAACCTTCAGGGAACATGCGTGACGGCTTGGAAGAAATAATAATTTTCACAGCGATTCCGCAGACTGGAAATCAGAAGCTGCAGACATCTGTAAACAATAGATCTTACAGGATGAGTCAGAACAGGCGAAGGTCGCAGTGGTGGAGCTAAAAGCAGCCGTACTGAGTAACGTCCTCAGGCAGGTTCCCGCTGAGACACCACAATGGGGGCTATGTGAGGAGACGACACTGGGCGAGAGGGGCTTGAAAGTTTTCCGGAACACAGCATTCACGATAAAGGGTTAGGGTAAAGCAAGAGGTCAGACATTGTGCCCGCTCCAGGAGCGCTCGCCGCTTTTATGGCGTTTGCTCTAACCTGTCTGTGTTTTCGTCGCGCCATTTTGATGCAATTAGACGGCGAATCTGGCGCCGGTGTTCATCAGCACGGCGGGAGGCGGAGCTGACTCTTGCAGAGAGAGCGAGCACTCAGCGCCCAATCACGGGCCCACGGAGCCGTCGTCAAACAAAGGTGCTTTGACAACTGCGGTATATCGTCTAGGATGAGGCCCACAGGACATAAAGACTATATATGATCATATGTGTGGGTCAGTATGGCAGGATGCTGTGTCTGTGTTAAGAAGGTTGCTGGTTTATATCCCAGGCTTGGCAGAATGATGTCACCTTTTGGCCCTTGGGTGTGGGCCCTTAACCCCCAATTGCCCCCCAAATCTTACCCTGCTGTCTCATAAAAGAAACACGTTGCTTTAGATAAAAGCGTCCACTAAATCAATCAATTGTAATTATTTGTTATACAGAAAATATACCCGATTCCTAGTCAATCCTGACAGGGATTGGCTGTGAACTGTCTCCCACCGTCACCGTCACCGGCCACATCCTTTACACCGATGAACATCTGCATGCATGAAAAGACGTCTCCTGACCCGCCGTTAAGATCCACATCTGTCATCTGTCATCGACGGCATGCATGACATACAAAGCCTACATAATGGCTGATTCTCTGTGCGACATGTCTTGCTCGTGTGGAAAAACATGTCGGACAGGATTCTAGTAACAGCATGGAGGAAGAATATGCTTTCTTTCAGCCGTGAGGAAGGGTCTGCGAAAATCACTGGCGCTGTCTGCCATCGTTTGTATTTTTATATAATAAATGTAAAGCAGTCCGGATGAGATACAATGCAATGCAAACGCTGTTCTTTCACTATAATCACATATTAAAATGTTTCTTTCCAGGTCTGAGTCTCCTAATGGAAACTATGACAGAAGTCAAAATGCGATTCAACACAAATAAGCAAATTCCTTTGTCACAAATAAATACTTCGTTCACCAACCGGCCTGCGTGTGTAAAAGGAGGATGTGAAATTGGACAAAGAATACCAAAGAACACTAAAATAGCCCGTCGGTTTCCTAGTGTGCAGTCCTGCACAGCGAAATTAGACTCATTTTAAGACCGAAGGCGTTACTCCTGTACTTCAGGTGATATTAAAGAAAAATCACATCGACTTGGATTTGGAATAAGTCACGCCTGGGAAATAAAGAGGAGATTATCCACTGTAGATATTGTGTCTCGAAAAGATTCTCTATAAGGTTTCATGAAGCTGAAATTATGTCCACATTTCATTTACCAGAATCATTAGAAATTGCATATTAAAGAGAACTACTGAAGAGGATTTATTAAAGCAGCTATTGAGGAAAATCCATGTACTGCACATTTTAAAAAGAAAAAAAAATGCTTTATTTGATATACGTTTTGAAGTGCAAACCTGAAACACAATAACCACAGGAAGAGTGAGTCTGTGGTTTGGTCAGTGCCTTATGCTGGGGTGATGTTAGGCTATTGACTGTCAGGTTTAGTAAACCAGCTTAAACACAGGATGGTGCAGTTTTGTTCCTGACATTCCTGCATTGTTAGAATGTTTTGTCCAGGCTTGTTGCTGATATCTTCGGCCTTTCCTCCTCACAAGAGCTCAAATCCCACTAACTCAGAATTTGTCCTTGTGATTCTCAATTCAATTATATTATATTTCTATGGCGCATTTTCACATTACATTGTCTCCAAGCGCTTTACATTATCCTTCTCCGAAGTGCCCAGAGAGCAAGGCAGAGGCGGCAGTGGCAAGGAAAACCTCCCTAGAAGGAAGAAACCTTGGGAGGAACCAGAAACAAAGGGGGCGCCCATCGTCCAGGGGCCGGTAAAGGAAGTCAAGTGAACAGCCCCGAACTGGCCTGAATCTGGAACCACCTGAGTCATACGGGGGTATGAAGACTCTCTGGACGGGCCTGAAACCAGAAGCAGATGAGCCCATGCACAGGGGTACAGTGACTTTATTTGGGGACAGAAAGGGGTAAAACTACATTAGAATGTCTATCATGGGTGAGGACTGGGGGCAGAAAACGGAGGAAACTGTCCTGGGATGACTAGGGTGTGTCTTGCAGTCTTGTTTTACTGGATACAGTGGAATAAGGGGTATTAACATAAACATACTAGTCATATGTTTTATATGTATATGAACTGTACACATCTTTCATAACTACTTATCCAGTACAGCAGCGTTTCCCAATCTGCTCCTCAGGGACCTGCAGTGGGTTCACGTTCCTGCCCCCTTGCAGCTCCTCGCCAGACAGTCCACATTGTGAGCAGAACCGTGGGCTGTCTGTGGGCCCCCGAGGACCGGACTGGGAAACACTGACGTGCAGGATTACAGTGAGCCTGGCGCGGTTCTGAGGACACCCTGGACGGGATGCTAATCCATCACAAAAAAAGCAATTTATAGATATCAGCTTTGGCCTGGGCTGAACCACGAGGGGCTGGTATCAGTGTGGCTGTATGTATTTATTGGGCAGCGTACAAAAATAAATCTTGCTGTGAATATGTGTGGGACGTTACCAGCTTTCACAGCCCCCCCCCCCCCGCAACCTGTTCTGCCTGCTTGCCGAAGCCCCGCCTCTCTCTGCTCGCCATTTAAGGACGAATCAGATCAAAGCAGGGAATAATAGCAGATATATTCATTCTCCTTGGTGGAAGGAGACTGTTCTGAGGGCATCTGAGCATCTCTCTGGTCTCCAGGCTTATCCCCTAACCCTACATATATCAGATTTTGAACAAGGTTATTAAGGAGCCCCTTAGGTGTCATTGTTGAAAAAAATATTATCACCTAGTAAATCATGCTCTCGACTTACTAATTCGTGCTCTCCGGTTAGTAAGTCATGCTCCTGAGTTACTAATTCGTGCTCTCGAGTTAGTAATTTATGTGCTCGAATTACTCACCAATCAGAGAGCACTAATTACTAACTCGAGCACATGAATTCGTAACTTGAGAGCACAGATTAGTAACTCGAGCGCATGAATTACTAACTCAAGAGTATGGATTAGTAACTTGAGAGCACGGATTAGTAACTTGAGCGCACTAATTACTAACTCAAGAGCACGAATTTCTAACTCTAGAGCATGAATTAGGACCTTGAGATTATGAATTAGTAATTCAAGAGCACGATTTACTACGTGATAATATTTTTTTTCTACCATGACACCTAAGGGGCTCCATAGGTGATTCTTAAATTTGGATTTTTTTTGTGTGTTGAGTGTTTTCGTGCTAAGAGCGTTACATTCTCCCTGTCCTCCATACCACGGTATTTAATCAGGGGTACCATAAAGGGTGACAGGGACCTTAAAAAGCTTGGAACATAATCAGATTTGCCTGGGATGGGGGCCCAATATAATATGCGTTCATGGATCCCAAAATCTCTAGCAGTGCCCCTGTGTTTAATTTTGTACAAGCCGAATGCTCCATTACTTTTCTCTGACGTTTTGATAATGTTAGCCTCACCAGTTTAGCCATTTCGAGACCCTCAGTGTCTCTGCCGCTTGCCGATGATCACCGACCCCCCCCCCCTCCCCCTCTGGCGACACAGACAAAGTGGACCCTGCAGAAACAAGTGAGTTTGGACCGAACCTACTGATCCGAAGGCCACGGTCGCATATTTTGCTGCCGCGCTGACAGAAATACGCAGCAACACAAAGTCTGTTTCCTGCTCCAAACCCCAACAAGCTTTTATTAATGTGCGCTTCGCTTTGATGGCTACCTTCTTATAGAACTACCTCCCCAGAGCTCCAGACATGAACCCGGGTTTCACTCTGTGAGGATCTGCTCTCCATAACCATTTTCCTGACTGGCAGCCAGTCACCATCGCATTGCGTGTGCGATTTATACACGCAAACCAAATGTGTGTTTGTTTGAGTGCATGTGTGTGAACACGGGCGAATTGCCGTGTGTGAATTATTCCATCTCCAGCTGCTAGCAGTCACCTCGAATGCCGTTCAGCATTTTTACTTCTCTAGCTCATTCCTCCTTCAAGCCGCTGCCTAGTACCTCCCGCTCCCATCCCTGATTGGCAGGAGCCAGAATATGGGGGAAGGAGAGAAGCAGTGGACTCTTCACGTAATCCGGCACGCCGGGCTTCCTCCGGGTGCTGCCGTGGTTCAGCCTGGCCGACGGAGAGCGTGCTGAGGCGGTCCCCCGTCGCCGGGTGGATAAGAGCGATGTCATGGATGAGCTTAATCCGCAGTGAAAATGCAGTTCCAGCCTGTCTGATTGATAACAGCTGGGGAGCCGAAGAGAACGAGGGAATTGGGAAACTCAAGGTGGAAGAAAAAGAGTCCAGTGGTAGAGTGCAAGATCGGATCCCACCCCTGTCGCCTTCGGAGATCCAGTCTCCTGGCTCCTGCGACTCCCAGTTCTCCCTCTCTCCCTACCTCCAGTTGCGGCAGGGATCTAGGTCAGTGAGCCTAGGCTATTGCTCTGAGGCAGCTTAGATCCCCGGGGCTTGAGGCAAAGCGGTGTGAGGACCTGGAGGGGAAGGGGACCCTTCCCATTAGCCGAGGAGATGTTGAAGCTCCACGTTTGGGGCGGAGGATCAGCCGGGAGTCGCTCGAGTCCCCAGGCTGGCATTTGCTGCGGAGGTAGCTGCGGATCCCTCGCAGAAAACGTTGCATGTAAATCCAAACGTGAATTCAAATCCTATTGTCTGCCCGATGTCTTCCGCAGGCGAGTCAGATCCTCTTCGAAGGACGGGCGGCGAATATGCCTGTAAAGGAGCCGCCCAATTCCACACAGCGCGGCAGCGGAGCCGCATGCTCCCGGTGACTCCTGCGCCGCACTCTGACTGCAAGGGCCGGCGACAGGCAAGAGCTGCGCCAGCTGCAGAGACACGCTGCGATCAGCTGACTTGACGCGGTCATCGCCCTCCGTCCTCCATCGAGGAGGGATCCCCGTGCCGTCCGGGGGAATACCCTTCGCCTGAATTGGCCCGGAACCGACCGAAGCGTGGGAGACGCAAAAACCTGGAGGTGGAACCTCAGCCTCGCGCCGTCACCCGTTCTCTCCTTCTCTCTTTCCCTCTCTGATTTTCCGGCTCGGTCTGCATCTCCCTCTCTCTCTCCCTCTCCCCCTCTCTCTCGCTCTCTCTCTCCAGTCTGAATCCTCGCAGCTTGTCACACGGCTGAGAACCGTAAAGTTTCCACTGCCGATCGGGTCTTCCCGAGTGAGCGGCGTGGGACACGACCTCCGGCTTGTCTCCGGACAGCACCACGCCCCCCCCCCCCCCCATGTCCCATACTGGAAAACAGCCCGTCTGAGCAAGACGGAACAGCTGGAATACATCACGTGTACGATTATCTGTGCCAGCTGCCACCGTGTATCTCATTAACACTGGGGTCGGAGAGCAGAGGCAAGGTTTGCTGTGTTATTAGAGGTAAGAGTATATTTGTACTGTGGATGCTTAAGGTGCACGTATCTCACTGAGTGACAGTGTGTCTGCTGTGCATTTAGCTGCTTATTTGGCCTTCACCCCCCAACATGCTCATTCGATATTCACATGCCGACGATGAACGATCCCGAGTCAGACATTCCCCGCCCCCAAATCTGAAACGTATACAAATATGAGTAACACCATCTGAGGAGGCGGAGACACTATGAGAATGGGAGGAGCCAAGATCTGTCCTGGAAAGATTAGTGGTCTTGCAGTCCTGGTGACTGTCCACACGATGGCTTAGCCATGAGATGGGGGCTCTGCATCTCTCTCCCCTCCTCTGTCTCTCCTTTTCTCTCTCCCTCTGCATCCAGACTCGACTGGGAGAGATCTGGGTCAGCCGCTGGGCTGGAGCTCTGCCGTCAGGGACTGAGTTGAGAGGGGGCCACCACTACAACAGGAGGGGGGTTGATTAGCACCACTGAGAGGGGGGGTGAAGGGATAGACCTCGCGTCCGACTGTCCCAAAAGCCACCTTGACACAGATGTCGCTCAGCAGGTGCCGTTATCTTTAAAAGCCCACCCTCTCGCTCTCCCTCCCGTCCAGAGGACCATGAGTGATTGGATGTGTGCCGAACACGCAAACCGTACTTTCTGAGAAGACAGGCTGAAAGATGAGGGACTCATTTCCACTGGCCCGGCAAGATGGGAGGCAGCCTCTGGGTGACACGCTATTACTCAAACTCAAGGTTAACTGGGAGCTGCCGCCGCGGGGCCCGATTAGACCCGGGGCCGACATGCCATATGTCTCTGTAATCAGCTGGGGGCGCTAGCCTCACCTTGCTAACACCACCTGCTTTGTTCCGGTCACATCCCGCCTGAAGTAGGTCCCTGTGTTCGACACACAAAACAGAGACAGTTACAGGGGAGCATGGAAGCAGAGGGCAGAAGTTTCTAATCCCAGGGAATTCGGGATCTGGAATGCAGCTTTAGTTGGATGGGGTTTCGTCATTCCGGTCACGGATAAAGTGCAGTGAAACAAAGCCCACACCCTCATTTAGAAACGATGAGGTTCCATTATGAACTGTGTCGTTAATGCTGCTCTGTGCTGTATCGTAAAGGGGGGAGACTCAGGCAGAGCGCTATGCTGTGTCGTTAAGGGCGGAGACTCAGGCAGAGCTCTCTGCTGTGTTGTTAAGGGCGGAGACTCAGGCAGAGCTCTCTGCTGTGTCGTTAAGGGCGGAGACTCAGGCAGAGCGCTGCGCTGTGTCATTAAGGGCGGAGACTCAGGCAGAGCGCTGTGCTGTGTCGTTAAGGGCGGAGACTCAGGCAGAGCTCTTTGCTGTGTCGTTAAGGGGGGAGACTCAGGCAGAGCGCTGTGCTGTGTCGTTAAGGGGGGAGACTCAGGCAGAGCTCTTTGCTGTGTCGTTAAGGGGGGGAGACTCAGGCAGAGCTCTTTGCTGTGTCGTTAAGGGGGGAGACTCAGGCAGAGCGCTGTGCTGTGTCGTTAAGGGCGGAGACTCAGGCAGAGCTCTCTGCTGTGTCGTTAAGGGCGGAGACTCAGGCAGAGCTCTCTGCTGTGTCGTTAAGGGCGGAGACTCAGGCAGAGCGCTGCGCTGTGTCATTAAGGGCGGAGACTCAGGCAGAGCGCTGTGCTGTGTCGTTAAGGGCGGAGACTCAGGCAGAGCTCTTTGCTGTGTCGTTAAGGGGGGAGACTCAGGCAGAGCTCTTTGCTGTGTCGTTAAGGGGGGGAGACTCAGGCAGAGCTCTTTGCTGTGTCGTTAAGGGGGGAGACTCAGGCAGAGCTCTTTGCTGTGTCATTAAGGGGGGAGACTCAGGCAGAGCGCTGTGCTGTGTCGTTAAGGGGGGAGACTAAGCGGAGGTTCAGCGCACCTGTTTAAACATGCTTTAATGGTAAAAAACACAAGTGGAACTATGTGCTGTATTGTTAATGCTGGGACTCATAGGCAGAGCCCTGTGCCCTGTCATTAATGAAAGACTAATGGTCGTATTTCCTGTCATTTATTTAAGACCCAACTGCAAATATTGAATAGGTGCTTCTACATCACACCATGTATGACAGGTAATTAACAGACAGCACCGTATGCCCTCTGTTTGCCTTGGTCGTCCAGTTACTGAAGCACACATTACTCGGGTAAAAATGTCTGTGCTGGAGATTCGCTGGAGAGCAAGAGGAGCAAACCCACTGAAAGGACTGGAGCCCGCGGGGGGAGGGGGAGAGTGGGGGGCAGCGTTCGCTTCAGTTGGAAGTCTGAACTTCTTGGAGTGTTTCCAGCCCCCGTTTTACAATTAAGATGGGAAAAAACATCTCCAGAACGTGCACAAAGGTCCCAGTGTGAAAGACCGTTACTGGGTGGGGGGGCTGACCAAATTACCCATTTAATGAATAGTCTGGAGGACGCTGTAGTGGGATTGTTAACTTTAAAAAATGCTCCTGAGATCCAGGGGCTTTAGGGACACGGCCACTCTGTGTAACGTCGAAACACCCCCCTCTCCTCCAGGGTGCGGGATCTTCCTCGAAACGCCCAGCAGCCATGACTGACATAAGGTGCTATTTCCTGCATTATTATTATTATTATTATTATTTACATAGATGCAAACATACAGTTCAGAAGTGCCACGTGAAATAAATCTAGAATTTATTTTTGAAATGCGTGACACATTCTTTCACAGCAAAGGATTGCTTCTGTCTTCCTGGATATTTAATCTGACATCTGTCAAAGCTTTAATTGTAATATATGTGTTGTTTATGTGGCTTATTTTGTCACAACATTGTAAATAAAAACATCATACGTCACTCAGCGCCCGTGTTAGAACACACATATTGCTATCTAATAAATGAGGTCACATATGTTCAATGACATAATGTAATGTCAGACCTCTGTGAATAATGCAAAGTTGTTACCCCAAGGCTGCTTGTCAGGACATGTTGCACGCGCAGCCCGCGCCTGCAAATCCGGACTCGATCGCACGAGTTGTTCTACGTTGCCTATTCAGTCCGAATGCAAGATTAATGTACATAATGAAAGTGCATTTTTACAGGGCTGGTCAGCACTGCCCCCACTATTTAATTTATAAGTGGCATAGGATAGCGTGTAATAATAAAAAAAAAGGATAAACGGATTTCCCTGTAATCCCCTTGTTCAGTCGTTTATGTCAATAATTCTATTTTTTGTCATTTAAAAACGCAGGGATTTTTATCCGCGTTTTGGAGTGTGAATAATTATAAAAATACAAAAATAAAATGCCTGCTGTCAGTCACAGCTTTCACAGTGCTATTCAAATACCGTCGTCCCATTTCCTTAGATATGAAATCAAACTGCAGACAAGCCTGACTTCCGTAGTTAAACCGACCGGTTGCTCCAAGTGAAAGGTAAATAGGCTTATAACTATATAAAACCACTATTATTCCCTTCTTGCACAAACACCGTTGCCTTCCTCACATAATAGTTTTCTCTCAACAGTGACTTAACTATTTTCTCGTTTATTTTAAAGCTGAGATACGGCCGGTCTTCCTCTCGTCGCATGCACATATCTGCAGAAAGTCCCAGACTGCGCTGCATCGTGGTAATATGACCGTTATACCAGGGTTAACTGTCAAGCCGGAGAAATAAATCGATACAGAGGAAAGGTTATTACTTAATGACTGCAGAGGCAAAAAAGGACGGTGTCACAGAAATGTAAGGAAATCTGTTAGAATGAACGTCCTTAATGTTTCTTTTTTATTATTTTTAAAGTTTCTAACAGTAATTAACTTTGATAATGACAGCCTCACAACGCTGAGTAAAACTCTAATGCCTTTATATCCCACCCGTTTTTTTTTTCAGCAGCGCTCCTGCCGCGGTGGGACTGGGGCTCACGGCGCGCTTTCCCGTGCGCGTCCCCGGGATGCGTGCGCGCGACACTTCGCGCAGCGGACGCCTCGTTGCGGCAGATGTTCAAACGGTCCCCACCAAAGCTCAAGTATAAAAGTTTTAAAGACCGACAGAAAAACCAACAATAGACTGTTGTCCTCGGCTGTAAAGCAGTAAATGATTGATTAAAGCGCGCTGCGCAGCTGCTTCTTAGATAAGATTAGCCTTGTTTGGCGCACCTGTTTAAACATGCGATATATAATAATCAAAGCGTTTAACACTGACAGAGACGATGCTCCTCGTCAGGCAGTGATACAAATTTGTTTAGAATTATTTGCTTTTCAAGGCCTAGTACAATTTGTTTAAAAACGCACACAATTAACTTTGACGTTAACATCCAATTCTTTCAAGACTAACTGCTTGACCAATCGTACCCCGAATCCAGCTTGAAAATGGTTACTATACTTCATCTACTCGGGACACTGATATACTTTCACATGTAAAACAGTTAAATAGTTTTGGAATAAAAACAGGTTTTAAATGAGTATATCATAACGGGGTTATATGATAGGAGTGTTGCCGTCTGATATCCAGGAACAAAACGCAGTCACATCTCCAGCGGCCTCATTCATTAGAAATATAAGATCCTTTAACCCAGTGGGTTTCAAACTCGGTCCTCGAGCCCCACTGCCCTGCTTATTTTCCAGCTATCCCTGCCCCACACACTGCTGGGTACCTGGATCAGGTGCGTTTAGCCAATCAGAAGCTGAAAGACAGCTGGGACTTGTGTGTGGGGCAGGGATAGCTGGAAAACAAGCAGGGCAGTAGGTCTCGAGGACCGAGTTTGAGACCCACTGCTGAGGGTCCTGCCTTCAGGGCGACCAGCGACAGACTGAAAACGAAGCCCCTCCAAGTGATGGTTTGGAAACCCTGTATAAACCTACGCCTGGTGACCCCTACAGGCAAGCGGGTGGTAAGCCCGGGACTAGTCTACTTTCTGTACCCTTAGTTACTACAGAAATTTATGGTGAGAATCAAGCCCTACTCTGGGCATGCGCTGTCCGCACACAGGAGGGGCGATGAAGGACCCTAAAATGAGAGATGGGGGTCCCCTGGGGGTGGGGTTGAGGCCACAACGCCTGCCGAACCTTTACTTCCTGTCCAGGTGACTCTGCCCCAAGTTTTCATTCCCTGCACAGCAGCACCTTTGATCCACCAGTGTTACTGTTTTCCCCCCGTTTTTTTTCACTTTAAAAGGGAAGCGCAGCGCAACTGTAAATAAATTAGAGCAAACCGCTGACCAAAGTCAGCAAAGCAGCGTGTGCTTCAAAGCTATGCATTAAAGGGGAATCCCATAAATAACCTGGGACAATTCTCCCTCCTCCATTACATCTATCATTCCTTCACATCATTTAAGTATTTCCTGCTGCAGGTGGATGACGTATGGCTGACATTAATCTCGGTATGGTGTCGTGAGTCCTGTCCTGATTTAGGTCTGACCACCGGGGTCCCCGACACTGCCGGGAAAGCAGATTTTTTTCCCAACCTCTTAATTCCTTCATTGGACTAATTATTTCACTGCAAAGTCACCTAATTTGGTATTTCAGTTGTTAGTCCGTTAACTCTCCCGTAAGTGTTCCTCATACATACCTACTGAAAGGACCAGAATATTGCCACTTGAAATGTTTCAGAAAAAAACGTTCTGAAATATTATATGCGCAGTGAAACAATTGTCCAATAAATCAAATGTCTCTGAATACATTTTACCTGTAGACAATAGCACAGAGACAGCCTGTGATATTCATCACGGTGTATAGCACACCTACACCCAACTGTCTGTGTGCTGCTGATTCAACAATAGAATATAGCCTAACATTATGGAGAGGACTACTTTTATGCATAATACATGAGAACACCCTTCTAACCTGAATAACTGGATAGGAAAACTAGTGATAGACATTGATAGATAATACCTGAAAATCTACTATATATAATTCTGAAAAGGAAAGCACTTTCCATCTGCTGCGTCTTGATCTGCAACATGCGCCATATCCCTCCAAGCCAGGGATGACAGCTGTGCCTCCCCGCCAACGCATCCACCCAAACGCGGCGCTGCCCCGACCCAGCCGCACGGGGATCATTTCCTCCCTCGTCCAATGTACTGAAAAGCATAATTAGGGAGGCATTGCCGGTACCTGCCGTTACCCCTCTTCATGCAGCCGCACAAAGGCACTCTGGCGCAGATGCGCTTGCGTGCGCGTGTTGCACAGCGAAAACGGGACAAAAGGCACGTTTTTCACTTTGACAGTCCCCTTTTCTCCATATTTCCTTAAACGTCTAATTTAAGGTAAAACTTTAACGAGAAACTCTCTTACTAGGCACTAACTGTTAAAAATGCAAACGAGCGAATACTACAGATTATTGGTCTTTAAAATAAGATGCTTTCAGTGCATTTATTGTTTGGTGAAGAACTTCAGTCCTTCTGGTTATGACATGCAGATATTCAGCATATGCGCCCACCCGTATACCCAGGACGGCAGGTTAAACTACACAGCCACCGACTACTTACGATGTGCATGCATAGAAAATCAGAGCAGTTCATTTGTTATAAAAATGCTTTCTGATCTGCTGAACATCTTAGATGACATTATGTAATTCTTATCCAGCCTTGCTTTGCGGAGGTCTGCTAGACTGTCTCGTCTGTCACCTATTAGCTCCACTCTGCCATCTAGTGTCACGCCGCTCTAAAGTAGTGCACATGGTTTTCTCAAACACACACATACACACGCGCGCGCGCGCACACACACACACACACACACACTTTTTTTGGCTGTGTCTTTGTGCGATTAAATATACACCCCGCTGAGTCTGTCTACAGTTAATGGCAGCCGTGCAACCTGTACAGTCTCGGCGCTGGGCGTGCGGATAGTCGCACTCTCCGGTGCTCGGAGTTCTGGCGACGGATGACGGACTCGCTTTCAGCAACCCCGCCCTCCAAAGCAGCCTGACAGGGGACAGCACGTTTACTGCCCGAACCTCCCTTCAACGATGGACTGCGAACATGCGGGCAGGAGTTCAATCGTGCCAGGCGTACTATTTTGTGGAAGAATTTGTTGCATGCAACTACTTCATTCATACAATGCCTGGGTGTGAAGAACATAAGAAAGATACCAAACTGCTTTTTAACTGAAAGTCCTTAGTGTGCGCTTTATACTGCGTTGGTGCGTGGGGTATCAACCCTGCGTACAGTTAGAGCATTGCAGAAAAGTGTTGTTAGAATTCACAAGCGCCTTTACAGTGCATCTGTCTCCGCTTTAACAGATGCTTCTCCCCGGCTAGTGTAATTTAACGCCGCTCTCGCTGTGCGGGGCAGGACGCACAGGCATGTCTCTTTAAAACGGCAGTTTTTTTCCGTGCACTCTGGAATGAGGTCAGCCGCGAGGCTCCCCATTGCACCGTGCTGCCGATTATTAGATTCAATGTTTAGCCAATCAGCAGCGGCGGTAGGCGTGGTTCGGGCGCGAGGCAGGCTAGAGACAGCATATGATTGGCCTGTCGCCGTCGCCATCATATCTTCGGGGGCGGATAAAACTGCGTGAGGCGCCGCCGCGGTCTGCTGGAAGCTGCGGGTTGCGGGTGGAAAGGTGGACTATGAGAGAGTTCGGTAGCCTGGTCTGTCCCGCACGCCGCGACACTGTCTTTGGATGCGCGTCACAGCCGTGCAGACGGCTCAAGTTGAAGTTCTCATAAGCTTTCAAAAGGGGCTTAAAAGCCGTTACCTGACGCGCCTTTTTTATTTGTGCTTTGCTGTGGGGTGCACTTTGGAAACTGTTCTGGAGGCGCAAAACTGACCTGTGCAACATAAAGGAAAGGAACTTTTTAATAAAAGAAGTTATTTGCAAAACCAGGGGAGGTCTGGCACGGCGATTTACAGTCTTTACACTGCAGCAAGATCGTAAAAAGCGACAGAGCATAAAGTGGAGACGACTGGGTGCTGGAGTTAGAGTTGCGGAGCCGCCCTCGCTGGGGTTAAACTGCTCCCGGACTGTGAGACTGTCCCGCCCCGCTCAGGTCGCACACTCGCCGGCATGGTTGAGCAGACGAGCACCGCGGAAAGCGCCGAGACTCTACTGGCGGGGGACTCTACCGAGCCCGGGGATGGTGACCTGGAGATGGCCGCGTCCCCGGTATCGGCGGGGGACAAGCTGGACGCCGCATGGTGCAAGACCCCCAGTGGACACATCAAGAGGCCGATGAACGCCTTCATGGTGTGGTCGCAGATTGAGAGGCGCAAGATCATGGAGCAGTCGCCGGACATGCACAACGCCGAAATCTCCAAGCGTCTGGGCAAGCGCTGGAAGCTGCTGAAGGACAGCGACAAGATCCCCTTCATCCGGGAGGCGGAACGGCTCCGGCTCAAGCACATGGCCGACTACCCGGACTACAAGTACCGGCCGAGGAAGAAAGTCAAGTCGGGCTCCTCTAAGTCCGCTGAGAAGTTGGAGAAGGTTTGCGGGACCAAGCAGCCCTTCAGGAAGACTGGCGGCTCCAAGTCCTCCAGCCGGGCGCCGAAGCCGGCGGGCGTTAAAGCTGCTGCCGCCGACCCGGCGCCCCATGCGGTCCCGACAGACCACCACTCCCTCTACAAGTCCCGGTCCGTACCGGCCGCCAAGCTGGTCGCGGACAAGAAGACTAAGCGGGTGTTCGTATTTGGGGGCGCCGGCGGGGGTCCAACCTCGGCAGCTGTTCCGGCCAGCCCGACCCTCAGCAGCTCGGTGGAATCCGGCGATCCACCGAGTCTTTACGACGATGGAGCAACGGGAACCGAAGGCGGTACGGATCTCGGCTTCCGCTCCCCCAGCGTGCGTGCGCCATCGCCGGCCCCCTCCGCCGCGCACTCCTCCTCCTCGTCTTCCTCCCGCTCCTCCTCGTCATCGGACGAGGAATTTGAGGACGAGCCGCTGGAGTTGAACCCAAGTCCCGGTTTCGACGGCATGTCGCTGGGGAGCGTCGGCTCAGCAGTCCTAGACCGGGACCTGGACTTTAATCTGGGCTCGGGCTCCCACTTCGACTTTCCCGACTACTGCACGCCGGAGGTGAGCGAGATGATCTCGGGGGACTGGCTGGAGTCAACCATCTCTAACCTGGTGTTCACCTACTGAGCAGGGACGAAGATGATGATGATGATGATTTTGATTTTAAAATGTTAGGAATGAAATCGTCACTCTTGGATCAGGACGGAAAGCGCCTGACGGGGCCGGTTCGTTTCCAGAACCGAGCCCAGGAGTGGGAGCAGCCTGCCGGTGTGCCCGATTGCCGGAGAGACAGAGCGCCGACGGGCGGCGCTCCTGTGCCGAACCGCAGCTGGAGGAGGAGGATGAAGGCCGGAGCCGCTTAAAGCCCCGTTTCGGCCACTTTTTATTCCTTGTGGACTTTCGGTACTAACCGGGACGTCCGGGTTTAGTGCAGCGGATTGTCCCCGCACCCGGACACGCGACAATGTGACTCGTTTTTAGGGTTAATTTCAGCCTGATTCGTGCGCGAAAAGAAAAACCAGCAGCCCCAAAACTTCAGGATCCTACTTCCTCACACTACAATTCAGGACCAACCCCCCTCCTGGGATTTTTACTTTTTTCTCCGCCGTTTCCCCGTATTTTCCCACCCGGTTTTGTTGTGTAACCGGATGCCGTTTTTATATGGATGTATTTATACTGGCCGTTATTTTTTACCGACTCGTTTCGTTCCCGTAGTCTCGTCCAAGGGCTAGCGTTACCAGTTTTTTTATTTACATTTTCCAGATTCTGACACATGAGAGATTTTAAATGGTTCGTTTATTTTCTAAGTGTATTTTTGTACAAAAATTATATGAGCGGGGCGTCTGTCATATGGCTGTTTGTAAGGGCCCCCCCGGACCATGTTTACAGCCCGGTGCCCTCCGCACTTCACTCTCTTTGCCTAATAAAGATACTGTACTTTTTAATGGACAGCTTTATTTCACCTTTTTATAATAATAATAATAATGATAAAAGCAGTTTTTACCACTGGATGGAACCTGTCTATACACTCGAAATGCCTACCTGCATACACAGCTGTACTGTGTGTTTCATATTGTATTCAAATATTTAATCTTTTCTACTTGTCTGCTAAAAAAATAGGTAATTGTTTTAGTATCTTAAGGCATGGTGAATAGAATTTGTATTTCTGATTCAGGTTTAAGTAGAGCTGTTGTGTTTTTTAAAAAAAACAGAGGATGGACCATCTTTGTACATTTAGACTGTATTATAACAACAATCGCGTGTTTGTGTGTTGTTCAGACCTTGACAGGCACTGGGACATCTATCTCTTTGCGTCTTTACATTTTAACGTGGCTCCCGGTTCACTTTTTTATACGGCCTTTTTAATGACGAACTTTCCCATTCTGTGCAATATGCTGTGAAGATGAGTGTTTCTTTGCCCTTTCGTACCACGTCAGCATCTGAGCAAAAACTCAAAGCGGTCAGTAATATCAAGTTACTGCCTGTCACATTTTCTGTAAATAGCTTTTTTCCCCCCTGAGACGGAAATAAAATCAGCTGGAACTGAACCCAGCGTCCAAGACTCTGCCGTTTGTGTGCGTGTGTGTGTGTGCTGTTTTATGGGGGCTAATCACTGCATGCTGTTTGTTGACATCCATTCCCCAGATCTCCACTCTACATTCCCAGCCTGTAAAGGGGACTCTGCATAGACATTTTCACAATAAACCTCCCCCACTAGCTCATTACATATATAAAAAAAAACCCACAGTAATCCCTGTGCAAGAATGGGGCGAGAATGACTGCAGGCCCTGATGATTAGAAATACAAGGTCTGTTATACAGCGATCGGCAGTCTGGTGTGAAAACTGAATTTAAAGCAGCATTTACTGAATTCTCATTTACATATTGCTGGGGAAAAGAGATTTGCACATTCTGTGTGTTTTAGAATTTGGTGTTTAATATGTAAAACATGCAGGTTAATTCACTGCCCAGCAGTACAAAGAATGAAGGTAATGTAAGATCATAGCACTGTTGCTGAAAATCCACTGATGGCTTCAGAACCGGAGTCTGACACGAGGCCATCCTTCTGAACGCACTTATACGAGCGTGCATGTGTGCAACAGAAAGTGAGAATCACTTTTCAGTGAAATATTACATATAATTAGCACAGGAGGCGTAGTTGTGTTGAAGGTATAGTGGCTAATCAGCTACAAGCTAGTGAGTGATATTCACGTCTGATCACACTTCTGACTTCAGGTCACACTTCTGATCTCATGACAGTGTCGACCTGCTTTCTTTCATCATCAGGACATGGATAAAGGAAACGGCCACCGTGTTATACACCATATTATGCTGCACCTATGGAGACTGGTCTGTGAAATGACCACATGATTGCAGCTCCAAACCCCAAAACCTCATTGTATTTATTTGTTTGTTTGTCTGGTTATATGAAGACACTAATGAAAATAACAATACTGTGTGTAAAAACCTTTAATATCTATTTATTTGTATATTTTCTGACAGGCTGACAGGTGTGATGCATGGTAACTGAGGTATACATACATAAAAGAAAAAAGAGGCATCTAATTGTTACTGACTTGTATTAAATTCCCCACTTTGCCTATGTATGCCAGTACTGACAATGTTTATATGCACTTAGCTACTACAGCAGAGTAAGTACAATATTACTCACACTGAAAACATAATATGGGGCAGAACGAGAAATGAAGAATTAGACTGTAACAGCATGAAAATTCTCACATGGTCTCTCTGTTGTCCTTCAGGTAGAACCCTAATCTGTATTTTCTTCCAGTTATCGGAAGGCAATACATTTTTGCTGGATATTTACCTGAATGGGAGGGGGAGTCTTTCAGACATAGACTGTGTGGGATTCACAGTCTTAAATATAAAATTGCAGTGACTCCTTAGCTTCCAGGCCACCATATCTTACGGGGACACTAGTCTGGTCCCATCACAGTAATCTTAGATACTTTGCCTTCATTTTGAACTGGATAAACTGAAAGCGTTTGTACCTCATCTTGGTATTTTAACTGGGGATTTTCAGTAAAACAAAGAAATAAATGGTTTGATTACATGTAAATTAAGTCGGCCTAATTTTAACACAGTTTAATGAACAGTGACAGGTGCTACCAAAGCCTCTAAAGTTTCTCACCTTAATAATCTGTATCTATGCCGTTATATTATACATTGCGCCCGTTTCTGCTTTAATACATTGCGAAGATCTCAAACCGTCTGCAGGTGCTGGCTACGTTCTGTCTGAATGTGATCGATTCGTGGCATCTTCCCCCTTTCTGCGGACAATCTATTTTTCTCACAACTGTAGGAAACATCTGAAAGACACATTTACACAACTGACAAGTCAAAGGCCTAGGCGAGAATCACAGCAAGTTTGTGCTGTTTGTGAAAATGCCCGGAAAGGGGCGTACTACTTAAGGAACTACAAGTATTAACAGAACTGGGTTTAAAGACCCACAAAATAGGTAACTTGTAGGGGGAAAAGCATCCTGCTTCAAGTTTTAAAGTTTTTTTAAAAAGATTAAACATCCTGCTATGCAAATTCATACTGCGATACGAGTAATGGATACATATAATATATAGCGTTGTACAGTCCAGCAGATAATTAAGTGGCTACCAAGCTGAGGAGCTGCGGCGTCAGGGTTAAAACCATGACGGTAATGAAAAGCGCAGATAAATTATATTATATTACGCACATCCATTCTCATAATGATCTGGATAATGAACTTTTATTATCTTAATGTTGAATAATTTCTTTTAAGAAATTTGTTCTTCTGGAGTTACACCATTTTTTAAACCAAATCTAATGCCATGTTCGAAGGTTCTCTATTTATAGTGGGCGGCGAGTACCTCAACCGAGTTACTAAAGCAATAGTGATTGGTGCCAATGACGTAAGTAACTTGCTTGCAGATAACTTAATTGTGACCCATATGACATAACGTGTAACGTCATTCACTTTTGTGAGAAAAACAAGCCAATAAGATAGGACTAAAACAACTGCTAAAATAACATGACACCACTTTTATGCGATTTCTGCAAAAAAATTAAATAAAATAAATAGTTACAATACCTAACCACCGGACGAGGGGCGTAGTTAGTTAACTTGGGACTGTGGGGTTCATTTTCCAAGACGGGGAAATCTGGATAAGCATCCCAATGAGAATAGATAAAACTTTTTTTTAAACAAAATCAAATCGTATGCTAGTTTACTACACATTTGTCATACTATAGTCATACTATTTAACCATGATACCATGATATATGGCGTTTTACTACACTATGTCCCGTTACAAAGACAGAACTTAAACGGTGCTAATTTTAAAAGAGGTGCAAACGGAGAGATAAGCGCAGATAAGCACGGCTGCACTTCCCCATATACCTGCTGCTGCCGCTGGGTTAAGTATGAGGGCGGGACTGTGGGTGCTGTGACCCCCCCCCCCCCCCCCCCCCACGTGTAGACAAAGGGACTTTACAGCCACTCAAATATGCCGGTAAACAAAGATATAGCAAAAAAACTTGCCATTGTGGGACCTTGCAGATATACATCAGACTACAAGTTTGGGCTCATTTCTTTCGACTTTGTGCTCTGAAAAGTGCGAGACCGTGTGGTAGTTGGGGGGGTTGGGGGGGGGGAGAAAAAAAAGTTCCCAAGTTGGTGCGTCTGCACACAAAGTTGAGCACAAAGAAGAGAGGAGCGCTCCTTTGTTCACCGGGGAGCCTCGGGGTACAGAGGACGAACAGCAACGCCGCTCCTGTCCGGCATCATGCAAGCGTGCCGAACGTCTGGATGGTAAGATTTTATTTTCTACGCCATCTAAAATACTTCGAAAAAGTTCGCTGGCTTAAAATATTCAAGAGAGATGGATATGCAAGCGAAATAACGTGCCCGACCTTTTACCACAGGATATTGGGAATATTTTTTTATCCAAATTCAACAAAAGAATGTGTAGAAATTAAAAAATTATCAGAATTTTATCGCTCGGGTTTTCCACCTGGCGTGGTTTCACTAGTAACATTTTGTTCTCACTGAACCACTGGCACGGGGGACATGATGGTTAAAGCGATACACTCCAAAATAACAGATAAGAAAAGGAAATCAGAACAAATCACAGTCTGTTTAGCAAAGAGGACTAGCAACAGGTTTAATAAAACGTATGTTGAAGATTTTATAAGAGCTGTATCAATGTTTTTCTTATCCCGATATAGTACATTTAAGTGCGTGTTCTGTGCCTCAGAGGCGGCGTTTGTTTACACCAGTCGTTTAGATTCGAAGAACTGAGATATTTTCGTTTGCCGTTAATTAAAAGTTCATACTTTGAGTCGTGTGGACTTCATACATATTGAAAAGATAAACCTATATTTTTAAAAAACTACTACTTACAGCGTATTCTTTGTTATTTTACTTTTAAAACGTGAATAATATAACAAATGGATTAGGCTCATACCCTTAATTGCAACGTATTGTGCAACAATAACAATATATCTAACAATACTACTAGTACTATTAGTACTGCTAATAATAATAACATCAACAACAACGAATGTTGATAAGGAGGGGCTGAATTTCATGGATTTGAGAGAAAAAAAAACACACATACACACTTAAAAGTGAACGTGACTAGGCATGTACTGAAGTCTACAATAAACTCCATACCCCCATAAAGATTTGCTCCCCGTTTCCCGTTTCTGTGTCAAAAGCCTAGTTATTATCAGTATATGTATAATTTAGATTCGTTGTAGATTCTGTACTGTAATGTTTTAAATGTGGCTCCGCAGCAGAATCACTTATCGATAATCCTTTAATGGCACCGCATTTCTATTTACCGTAACTTGCTTTATTTTTAGGTCAACGTCGTAAGACGGAGGGAAAACAAGTTTCTTGGACTGAGTTGGAGATTTGCCGCATACGTTATTTGGAAAGCATGGTTTTGGGAGTTTGGGAACTTCCTCACAATTTTGGAATTACAAAACAGAAGAAAGAATGAACTGTGGATTGTGATTTTTTGGTAAATAACTTTATGGCGCTCGATAAGACGGATAATTGAGGTATGTTTAGATTTTTAAATATGCATGATAAAGCGATAACTCATCTGCCCCGAACATTTATTTATTTTCATTTCACAATGCGAATGTATTGTAACCTTTGCGTATAAACAATGAGCTCTATTCAACGACTGATGAGTTTTCCCCTGCAATACTTATTACTTCTGTATTTTGATGCTCGTGTCCGACAGTCGTAAAACGTAGGGGTGATCTTGCAGTGTTCCAGGTATATTATGATTTCTACAGTTTATTGAGCGGGTAACCCTCTTCAGCACGTCTGAAGCTGGACAGCGTCCGTGTTATTCGTCTCGTATAGCTTATATATATATTTTCACATTGCCGGAGGAACTGGGTATTGTATGAAAGTCCTGCTATGCCTTACTAGACTGGAAATATAAAGAGCGAGACGTGCTTTTCAGAGTGGCCCCGCCAACTTCTTTTTCTCCTTTGTATAAATTAGTTGAAGTTTCAAGGATGACGCCAGTGTGTGTGACGTCGCATGTCCTCTCTGCAATGATGTCATCGATAGCCAATGAAATCGGAAGTTGAGCCAGGCCACTTCTCAGCTCCGCCTACAAACAGAGCAGGCGACAGGCGCGTCTCCCAAGGATGAACATGATAGTCTGTCTGTGGCGGGCTACAGACTCGTAGTGTCTGTGAACCTGGGAACCCTAATCATTATGTTATTATTAAGTTGTTCGGGCAGCGGATTAACGACACACATACCAAATGCGCACATTGTTGTGCGATCATTAGGCCTAAATATCAGTTCATACGTGAATGGCATCCCCTTTTTAATCCTCTAAGCGTGCCCGTCTCGTTAGATGATTGCATCAGTCTGTGCAACAGGGTCACTGCTGATCGCAGTGCCTTTCTAGGTAATGGAAGTCCGCAATGAGTACAAATGTTTTATTCTGCAAAGCGACCAGCGCCGCCAAACTGCAAAATATTACCAATAGACCCTACTATAATAATTTGTCTTGTAGGAATATGACCGATTTTCAACCCCGTATTTAGAAGATGGTAGATGTTTATTTATTATGATATTCTTTGTGAATTTCAAATTACATTTGTCAATTCCACATTAATTAAAATGAGCATTCATTTAATCGTCTTATTAAAAACGTTAAATTACTTCGGGCAAGAGGTCTATTTTAGAAAATCTACCGATCATTGGGATAGCAGCCCATCCTGAACACCGTAGTCTCAGTAAAACCTTTTTGTTTTCGGGGAACTATTTACAAAAAACGCTGTTGATAAGCAATGACTTTCAAAAGAAAATTGTTTTAAGCAACAACAATGACATCATCATCAACAACAATAACAATAATAATAAAAATAATAATATACAGCTTTTAAAACGGAGTGAATTGAGGGTAATGTTTTTGAATGGTCATTTCATTATGTGAATAAGTTACATGTGAAATCCGCCACACTGGAATGTTTTAGAAATATTTCCATTTAATTTCTTGCTGACTTTTTCAATCTTCCATGTCCAGCCCTTGTTCTTGAAGGGACATCAAGTAATTTAATCAGTAGAGTCTGATTTTATTGTAACTGTATTTCCAGTCAGTTTTAATAATCAGATCATTAAAGGATCTTCACTAATGTACAAATACAGATTTGGTAGCTATTCAAAACTGATGGCCGTTACTAAGCCCTAGTCGTACAGCATGGCTGAAGAGGAGCGGAGGAATGGGATATGCCTGATTAGGTGGCACAGGACAGCCACCTGCTCAGTCATCTTAGTTTTGCTACCAGAATGTCACAGCAGAAGCTGTTTATCTCGCGCTTTGTCCCGAGTGCCTGGTGAACCCCCAGCCCGATCTGAGCTTCTTGCGGAAAGCACCAGAAACTCGGAGGGACGGCACAGGGCACCTTCAGGCCTCTTTATTGCCACCATGGGGCATTTCAGGGCAGACGGGTCACCCCCCAGCAGGAGCGAACAAAGCGTAAGGTGAGGACAGCGTGCGGTGAGACACGCCCTCGTTTCCATGGCGCCGTCCACGCGCTTTCCCGCTTCCTTTGTTTTTCCCCGTGCTGCAGTGGAGACGCTTTCAAACTTGGCCTCCATTGGCACAGACAGGATAATGATGCCTGCATCTGCCTCTAGTGTTACTCTTTTTTTTTATAAATTCACCCCAGGTAGACACTCACAGCCGCGTCTGTTTTGCCCTCTTTTGAGTTTCCTTTTGGGCGGGTCGTTCCCCCCTTATCTTCTCCTGGAGTTGGGCAGGACTGATGTGCGCTCCTCCGAGTTGCAGCCATGCAACAGCCCCGCTCTCTTTTCTGGCAGCCAATCAGCCACCCGCATGCAGGGCAGCTGAGAGCTGATTGGAGGAGCGACGCCGCTCCTGCTCCTGGCAACCAGACAGTCCCAGGTGCCTGATAGGTCAACAAAGGCAGTTTTTCGCAACCAACCAAGAATCCCGGACCGATTTAAATGCATCCGACCTCGGGAAAACAGTGCCAGTTTTGTTCTGCCACTAGGGGGGTCCTGGCCCCAATTTGCATATGACATCTCGGGCTGCGTTTCTCCCGACTTCCTTTTTTCCTGTGTGTTTCCTGCATGTTTTCGCTTCTGCCGTTCACTGTGGCCTCTATCTCTTTTACTTCTCTAAATTTAATTTGTCCTTGTGTGGCTGCACCGTGATTAATTAGGGTCAGCCGGTGTTTGTTGGAGAATATTCAAGAGATGTAAACTGTATCCTGGTGTTCTCAAATGCCAGAGTTGTTCGCTGCTGCTCCCAAACGGTGGTACTTCTCACAAACACGCCGTGTTATTAGGTTAAATCCGCCGTTATTTCGTTTGTTTTTGGGAACACTGTTCCGGCTGGCTGTGTGTGTCCACTTGCTTAGCCCGCCGGATCGGCGGTAAAACACACATTTTTCTGTGTGAAATGCTTCTGAAGTGTGGCAGTGAGGGATAATACAGCAAACAGAGGGATGTGTAGGTGTTTCCCAAGTGCCGTATGCTTCTGAGAGAGGAATGTTCCTATGACAAGTGCTTAAGTACTGAGTAAAAATGATGATTAATTTCCTTACTGTTAAATATAAATTTAATTGGCACAAAAATGACCTTTTTTTGAGGGGAGATGTGATCTGGTCGCTTTTTCTGGTGCACAAGCAGCTTCACAGAAAAATAATATTTTCACTGCAGTACATCTGGCTCACGGCCTAAAAAAGGGTGCAAATAAAGTTAATTTATGCAAATCATCGTTCATCCTTTTGTCATTCTTTTAGGCAGACGTGAGGGGCTTTTTTGACAAATGGGGGGGGGTGGTCTCTTTGTGTCCGGGTAACCCAGGGCCGCGATAAATAGGGGGCGCGCCACTGGGGGGTGCGAGTGGGACTTTGGAGGAGAAAAGGCTCACCCATAGTCAATCGCAAGGAATTCACGCCCACGACGAAAATCTATACGAGCGACGAGGTTCTGTTTGCAGTAGGGACTCCCATCGCAGGAACCCTGCCTCATATTAGGAGGTCGGGGGAAATCGCAATGAAAATGTAAGAGGGCAGAAAAAGTCATGTGGAGTTTGGGAGCAGGGATGTTTAGCGGAAGGTCAAACAGTGCATCTCACCCACAATGCAATATTATGTACATGCCTGGTTGCTATCATTGTTTGTGCAAATATTATGCTTTTGATGGGATAGTAACAAAACTGTAGAAAGGAAAGTCTTCCAAAAGGTGGCAGAAATGACCTTTTTCTAAAGTTATAAGACTGGTGCGTAAGATGTGCTGTGTCTCCATTAAGAGAGCAGCTTTTGAATGCGTATCGTGTCCCATTTCTTCTGGAATATTCAGCGGGACGGTCTTAGTGCCGCTCTGCTTTTTTTTACTCGGGTGCTCCTGAAAGAAGTGCAGTTTTTTTCATGCTTAAAAAGCGGTCAGAGAGAGAGTCGTAATCTGGCTCTGTCGCCCGGATCATTCCGGAGCTGGACGCCGCCCGCCCCCGACCCCAGCGTGCCTCCGCTAGGGCCGTAGCAGCCAGCAGCCGTTTATACAAAAGAAGACGGAGGCCGAAGGGAGTGAGTCCAAAGAGGGCTGGATTCCCCGTCCAGCTCTCTGTGGATTCAGTGAGGTCCACAGGCAGGGAGAGCCTGGCTTCTTCAGCTGATCATTATCTGCTGACCGGGAGCTTAATGAGCAAACGAGTCATATTTTTGTCCGCTGTGTCTTTGACTGAAATTAATAAATGGATCTGAGCACTGGGGCCTTAAAACCAGGGAAGATCGTCCAGTGTGTCTGGGGCGTTAATGGCCCCTGTTCCCAAACCGGTTTTATTAATAACACTACGGCAGTGTGAGTGAGAAGGACCTGACCTTCTCTGTTTGACCTTTGACCTTTAGCATAGGGGCACAGCACCTGAACAAACTGACTGAGGAGCTATGTGATGTAATACTGGTGTTAACAGATGCTTCCCCCTATGCATACATACATTCACACATACATACATTACATGTGTGTGTATATATACATACACACATATTGCTGTGCAAAAGTCAAAGATCTTTAAATGATCTTCATGTTAATGTAAAATTGTAATATTTTTTCTTTATAAACGTCTCCAATAGTCACTCATGCATTCGCATCTGATCATCTGACATACCCGTGTGTTTTTATACTCGACCACCAGCACACACCGTATGCCCAATCAATACCTCATTGACTTTTTGCACTAATTCAGTTAAGTAATTAAGTGAGCTGGTGGTGAAATTTAACAAATTCGTGGAATCGCTGGCGTGCCCCTGAGGAGAGGTTAGGGATTCGAACTGGTGTTCTTTTAGCCTTCCAAGAAGATATCAGCAACTTTTGGAGAAGCGAAGAAAATCCTGTTTAAATTTTATTTTGTTACTTTTAATCTGCATATGTTCAAATGTCAATTTTTTTTGTACTGAGCAAATATACACTTACTAGCAAGATGAATAGCTAAAACATTTCCTTTGACTGCTTAAGACTTTCGCCCAGTACTGTGTGTGTGTGTGTGTGTATTTATTGCATGGTATGATTACAATTGTGTCTATGCATCTCACACAAAATTTGCTCACTTCCACCATATGGCAAAAATGACCCTTCACTCTAATACTGATGAATTCTGGGCATAGGATTTAGCATTTTTTTCTCCACTTTTATTTAATTTACCGAAAACCAGCCCAAGTTTGTTTGAATTTGTTTATAAATTTATACATAACTGGATAGTATCCATCTATCAGATTTAGCGAACAATTGTGATTGAGAGGTAACAGGGAACAGACCTTGTTTGCTTTTCATAAAGGCCTTCAAAGTGTCGATGTACGCACTGAATTTCTCAGTTTTTCTGAAGTAAAAAAAAAGAAACCCTTTAATGTGCTGCGAAATAAAATTACCACAAAATTACCATAGTGTGATAATGAAGAATTACTTTTGGTTTAAGTTAATGCTTCTCGCTTCTGTGAGGATTCTGTCATTCCGTCGTACCTCTCCTGTATTTCTCATAATGCAGGCACCATTAACCGTGTTAAGATTGCAGTAATTGTTTGGCCAGCATGTGGGTTTGGTCCTTAGTAAGCATCCACACCTCGTAGCCCCCAAAGCTAAACACATGTACGTGAGGGTCATTTGGTTTGAACACACCTGCCCTTTACATTATATTTAAATCGGCGATCAGTACGGCCGTCTTTGTTCGAAACGTCTTTGATTCATTTATTTCTTTTCGGACCGCTGAAAAACCGAAGCCCATCACTAATCTGGAATTCCATTTTTAGAACAAAAAAAAAAACGGTGGGACCAGCGGTTGTTGAAATTGGAAGGATGGACGGATTTACTCGCATCCTGAGTATGAGACTCACAGCCTGTCCGTCATTAACTCATATAGCCGTTTGTTTGCATCCCTAGCTAAACCACAGGCCTCAGAATGCCCCCGATACTACTGCTCACCTAACGGGGTGTTTTCAGGCGTGTTTCCGTTCAGAGTGTGTTTGAGATTTTGAACAGCGGGAGTCACTTTTCTTCACGTTGTCTAATAGCACCTTCGCGATGTTCAGAATGGGCCCAGATCTCTGCATTTTTACATGTGGCGGCTCCCTCTGTCTGAAATGACCCCGTGTGACATGAACAAATTGCAGAATTAGTGCTCTAATTGAAATGGGACAAATGAATATTGAATTAACTCGATGACAGTCAGGCTCCGTATGTCGCGTCTAGGACAGAAGCCGCTCGCTGGCAGGGTAGCGGTTCGGATTTCAGGTTTTGCCGTTTCTCTGAAATTTGGTAAAAGACACACTGGCCTGCGGCCTTAGAACTACGGGGGGGGCTTTTTCCCGCGTCCCTGAGTGTGTGTGTAAATAAAAGAAGAGTCAGCTTGTAGATATACTCTGGCCATTTTCACTCGCTACACATCCTGTGTTTCGTGTGGAAACTGTTTCGCTTTGATCACGCTCATTAAAAAAACCCCTTTCTGACGCCACCGTCTGTATTCAAACCATGGCGAAAAAAATCACGCAGAGCCCAGTTTGTTTTACCCACCATTCAGACATTAACAGAGGCCTGTCTTTAAGCGGGGCCCCGTTTCCAAGTAAGGTCCTGTTTCCAAGCAAGGCCTGTTTCTTAGCAAGGCCTGTTTCTAAGCGAGGCCTGTTTCAAAACAGACCTACTTTGGCGTGAAAGCCACAGCCCTAGCCGTCCTTCCTGTGACTGCCACACCATGTCACCGGCCCGGTTTGGCCTGCTTCGCTCTTTTTCGTTGCTGTCCTGCGCTGTTGGAGTACGTAGGTGATCCAGGGACCTGCGCTGCGTCCGATTCAGGGAATGCAGTTTGTCTTTTCTTCATTTTTAGATTTTTCGTACTTATCTGTCCGCTGCCTGTTCATCTTGTTTGCCAAAAACAGACACATTTTAATTCAAAAAGACACATTTTAATAGTGTAAATAACAGAGCGTGTCGATGAGTCTGCAAATACATGGAAAATGACTATTCTGAGGTAAAGAGGATGTTGGATTTATACTGAAAAATAATGATTAATATGAAAAGTAAAGGCAATTTTAACGGTTGGCATAAATAACACTATTTGAGAGAAATGTGATAACATATTCAGTTTTAATACGTCAGCAAGTAGCACAGCTGTTGAGGGCCTGGATCAGGACGGGAATCTGGTTACAAACAGAAAATAAATAGAGTATTTATGCTATATTTGTTCTGTGATACATGTTAAAAATTTTCAATTTAATTTGCTTCAAGACAGTTAAGTTATTTAAGCAGATATAGCGGTAACATGTAAAGCAGACGATTTGTGGGCTATTTGAGGGTTTATCGAAATGAACAGTAAAACAGATGAAATCCCTGGAAGATCATTTTGAAGGTCACAGTTGTGTGAGGTCAGAGGAGAGCGTGTGTGCAGATGTTTTCTGCTGCTCCGACGGGAGCAGATGTGCTTCTCGGAGGCGTAGGTGTGCGCCGTAAATGTGTTGAGGGCCCGGCAGGGCGGCGCCGTTCACTCACGCTGAGCTCATCCCGTAGTAAAAAACCCCCCAGATTTCCAATGTAAGGGTTTCCTGAAGGGTTTCGTCCAAATGTGTTCATCACATGCTTAATTAACCACGGGTGCAGTTAAATCGTGTGGGGTTCTGTGGTCCCCCCCCGGCCCCAAGAAAAATAACTTCTATCCACCATCCCACATGGATCTTTGGTTCCTCACCCCCCCCCCCCCCCCCCCCGCCCCCCAGAAGGTCAAAGGTCACCAGGGTCAAAATCACTGCCGTGGTACAGGAGTACGAAAGAGCCAGGTGCTTGCTTTCATTCATGCTGGGGGGGGGTGTTTCTCTAAAGCCCCCTCCCCATCTGCTGTTCATAACAAAAACGGGATGAACTCCCAGCGATATGTCTCCATGAAGCCAATGAGCTGTTTCGGGCCTGACAGCGGCTTGGCGGGATGATGGCTTCCACTGACGACGGGATAATTAAAACTATAAATTATACATCATGCTGGAGCAGCACTGACTAATGAGGGCCTTCTTGCTGGAGAGCGTCTTGCCTGTGACACGTACGTGAAGTTTCGGCAGCGCTCGGAGAGCCCTCCTCTGCCGCTGGCTTGCGATCTCCGGCCTCCTCCCTCGCCGGGGTCAAACACAGAGTCACATGGGACCCCGTTCATCCGTGTTTACAGAGAAGGACGTCAGGAAAGCAGATGCGTGTAACGGCACTCCAGCTCGGCCGGAGGAAGTGCGCGAGGGGCTGGAAGTCACCTGTGCCACGATCCTTCCTGTGGGCGCCTCGGGCCTCTGCCTGTGTGCTGTTTAACGGAGAGGCATGACGCTTATGCTGTGTCAATGCTGCCCCCAGTGGAGAACCACATGAAATACACTCTGCTGACAATTTTTGAAAATTGTGCTGTTGTTGCTGGTTATGCTACTGCTGTATATTGCTGGTGATTTAGCTGTTAGCTTAGTATAAAAGTACGCTACACTGGTACATGGTATGTACTGTATAAGTATATATTTAAATGTGCTACACTTCATGCCATATTCAGAGGGAAATTCAGAGAAGATGTAGCTCATCATATTTAAGGTGTTTGATTCAGTCTTATCCCCGTACTGTGAGGGAAATTTGTTGGTCTTCTGTCAGCCAGCATTGAGAAGATGCTCAGTAAAACTGCAGTTAAAGCATCCTCAGTGGGGGGGTAGGGGGGGGGGGGTGTTTGGCAGCATCTCCCTGCTGCCATGCAGGTCCGACCATCTGCAGGGTCGAACCCGCTACCCCAGAGTGCCCCTCCTTCAGTTGCAGTGCCAGAATGGAGCAGTAACCCTGTACATCACCATGAGAGGCACTGTACCTAGACTGAAACCTTAACGGAAACTGCCCAGCTATCGTGGGACGTTCCTGTTGCGGTGGTCTGCAGACACCGTGACCCACAAGCTTAAATCCATCACTGGTTTTCCCAGGACGAAAACCATGAGGCTCGTTTCATGACCCTAGAAACAAAGGATGCCCCATTGAACATGATGTCATACCATAAACAAAACAAACACAAAGGGAGGGAACCCCAGCGATATCAGAGGAGGCAAATCTGGCCACACCTGACCGCCAGAACCCGAGGGACGGCATGACCCAGTGACGCCGCGGAAGGTTCCGGGCCTGCAGGAGAGGCGCGTTCATCACGGTCCTTCAGAAATCCATTCCAGATGTCAGCGAGCAGCTGAGGCGGGAAGCCGCCGGTGGCTCTGACCTAATTTCACACAGTAATCCCTTAATGACTGAGAACTGGCACGGCCTCGCCTTCAACCCCATCGCGCGCACACACACACACACACACACATACACACACACACACACACGCGCGCTTTGAGATTTGGAAGACTGTTTTTTTTTAAGTGTCAGTAGAGGATCTTAGCCATCTGGGTAAGTCAAATTTTCTAAATCAAGTTGCTTTTATTAATATTTAAGTATCTATCTCCCTGGCGACACGCCAGGCAACTCGGTAGTAGCGGTTTTCCTGACCAGTCTGGACCCGAAGTGCCGTTTCGAGCTTTAGCGAACGAGGCTGAACACTGACACATCAGCACCAACGCCACGTTTACGCCAACATCAGGTAAAGCTTCACCCGCCGAGCTAATATGAAGGTATTAGTCATCCGCAAGAGTGCAGGCAGGCGTGTTGATTTCCTGTAAAGCCCACAGAGTAGGCTGGAGATTTGATATATTAACATACCATTTAAAACAAAATATCCCGTAACTCACCCAGAGTCACAGCTCATCCGGCATCACCGGAGGTTGTTTAAAAGTGACTTTCAGTGCTGCGTTTTGTGGTCATGCAGCGTCACCTTGCATTTTCACCACATCTTTAATATGGTACATAGTTCAGTTTTCACACAGAACATCAGAGGTGTTACTGGAGCCCTAGGATGAATGAAGCTCATGGGGGTTTTATTTGCACAAAAATGTTCTGATGGCAGAAGGTTTAGAGAGATAACCAATCAGATAGTAGAGGAGATAGATTCAACCAAGCAGATGCCTTGGTCCCACTTCCTCGCCAATCTGATTGGTTATCTCTCTGAACAAATAATTTTTTTCCTTCTGCTCTCAGGACTTTGTGTCTAAGTAAAACTCCCATAAGCCTGAAAACAGCACGTCTAAAAGTCAGCAGCAAGGCTGATAAAAGGAGGAACACATCTGGCACCGAGCTCTTGAACACGGACCAGTGACAACCCCCACCTGGCGGTCCAGCCATCCTCGTTAACGTTCCAGACCTTTCATGGGAGTGGGGGGGGGAGGGGGGGCTCTTTAGCAAACCTGCATGTTTACTGGCATCTAATTGGAATAAAACCGTATATTTACGCAAACGATTTGAACTGGGAAATGCTCAAATCAGGGAAATCAGAGAGCATATGTCGAGGTGACGGGGGGGGGGGTTACAGTCTGGGGACAGCTCCTCATGCATGTAAGACTCATCCCAGTCCCCGGGGACCCCCACACAGTCCAGCTCCCAGCTCACCTGGGCCAAACAATCAAGCAATCAGGGCCACTGAATACACATGTACAGGGACAGAGCAAGCATGCGGGCTGCGTGGAATCCCCCGGGACTGGCTGGAGAAGCCGAAGAAGATGAACAGCTTCCACAAGGCAGCTGGTCAGACCATCGCGTCCATACAAGGTGCCGTTTTATCCCACACCTGAATTTTCACTGGAAGAGTAACGCAAGCAAATCACCATCTGCAACCTAGAGCAGCAACCCCTGAGCCCTGTCCTTAAGGCCGACGCCACCAGCTGCTCTAGGTATCTTGTGTTTTTTGGACATTTAGTGCTTATTTGACTGTTTTACGGATAAGGCTCATGTTTCCATGGGCAGAACTCTCTGCTTGTCCACGGTTCCTGTTTGTAGCCACTTATGTGGGATCTGAACTCAAAAAACTTTCACCACAAATCAATTACCTGAGCACTAATCCACAGCTTTGCTCACTTTCCACATAAACGCCATTGTGTGCATCCAAGGGGCTTGGAGACACCGTGCCTCTGCCAAGTGCATATTAATTCCCTAATTAAAGGAGGTTAAACAGGAAAAACAGGCTCTTTTGGAATGTTACCTTCGCCCAGTTCTTGCCAATCTTATTAGTTGTACTTAAGGTATCCATCTCTGTTGAAAAACGCGTCCTTCTCTCTGGAACGGTACAGACAGGCTGTTCTGAAATCCCTCTAAGCCTTCGAGCATCAATAAGCTGCTCAGTCCCTTGACTCTTCGCTTATTCCTCCCATGAACTCTAGCTTTTGTTTTTGTTTTGGTTTGTTTTTTTCTCTTGTCCCTCTTCATTGTTTTGGATCGCCCGCCGCTCGGTGTACGTCCCCCAGCTCGGGGCGCGTTCCACATTCCTTTGCGTCAGTTGGTTAGGGGTTGATTTGAGATTAGTGCTGATGTATTTAGGGACCCGCTAATGCCTAGCAGGCCTTGGAGGAAATGTCACAGAAGCCTTTCTGCGCCCCCCTGATGTACTGATGGCACTGGGGTGTCTCTCACCACCTCTGTAATCCTGTAGACTCTCAGAAACGCTGCATCTATGAAACAGGGCAAAGCCGAATTCAGCAGGAAAAATGTAACACCTGATAATCCCTCTATATGGTCGACATGCACATTCTATAAACCATGTCAAAGCAGGTCGTAACAGTTTATGGCAAGAGTCAGGGGGCTGTTACGGAGGGTTACGTTCTCATGGTGTTAACCTTTAACCTCATGCTTTGCAGTGGATTCTGGGAGATGCCACATCACCCTGTTAGCCAAAACATAAATACAGACACGTGAGCTGACTGCTTTATGGTTACCATGGCGACAGCGCCACCGATTACGGTGCTGGAGGATACGGAGTTGTTTAAGCACAGCCGGGGGTGGCTCCATCATATGGTAATTTCTTTGGGTGCCCTGTTCCTTGAACAATGTGCTGATGCTTCTGGTCTGACACGGAGAGCTTGAAGCAAAGTGGGCGTGTCCCGCATCTCGGTAAGGGGCGTGGCCAGGAGCCTTGTGACACAAACACAAACATTTCTGGGCTTAAAACGAAACAGTCACATTCAGCGTAGAAATGACATTGGTTTGTATTAAAACTTAATGAATTAAAAAAAAAAAGAACCCTTCCTGACAATGACTATAATTGATAGCTTATGCGCTTGGCACCACTACAATAAATGGAAATTATATGCTAATTTTAGCAGTGACAAAACCACACAGGGAAATCACTTTATCATTACGATAATTATTCATCATTATTTAAATAAATATGAAAGGAGTCCATTTGCCGGAATGGAAACATCTGCTGTGAGAAGCGTGTAGCGCAGAGCTTAGAGCAATGGGGCCATATTAAAAAGCCATTCGTAACGGACTGGACATCAGGCGGCCTTACAGACGCACGTCCCGCCCAGCGCGCACACACTCTGAGTATCAATAACTGAGGGCTCGGGCCATTCTAAGATCTGACCTTTAGCGGGGGGCTCAGCCCCCACAAAGAAATATGGGACGTATGCGAAAATATGGGGCAAATCACTAAATGGTTTAGAATAATTATTTTTCAGGGCAGGGGGGTTGACACAAAAGAGGGGGACTGATTCCATGTTAAATATGGTCTAGTACTACTTGTCACTGACAACATCTGATGTTTACTTCTGTTCTATTTTTCAGCTTCATTTTTTATTATTCATCCATCCATCCATCCATCCATCCACAGGGCATAATGCTGGGGTTCACCCTGGATAGGGTCCATCACAGGTCTCACACACGCAAAACCAAACAGTACAGGCAGTTTAGAGACTCTGATTAGTCTAATTGCATATCATTGGACTGCGGGAGGGAACTCACGTGGGGAGAACAGAGATGGGATGCGAACCCAAAACCTGGTGGTGCGAGGAAAGAGTGCTGTGCATCGTGTCACCCATTTTCATGCTAATCAGGACATCATTCATTTCTGTTATTTATACTCGTGTTTATTACAGCATTCATTTGTTAAACACATACAGCAGCTCAGGTCAGTGCTATCGCTGCCAAGCTGAGACTTCTTGCACAGACACCCCCGGCTGCTTCACCAACAGGCCATAGACCCTTGGCACAGGTCCCAGGATCATCCCCCCCCATCCCATGCACCCCCACGCAGGGATCAGTGACCTTATCGGTATCACCAGAATATACACGCACATTTACACGCGCACACAATTGACAAGGTTCTGGGCGTGAGCCCAGTAACTCAAGCCCCCCTTCAAAGGAGATGTGAAGCACGGGCAGAGTGTCAGGTAAACAGAGGTAGCGTGTGCGTCAGCCAGGTATATGAGTATGGGAGAGACAGCGCCCCCTGCTGGCTGCGATGGCTGGGCTTCGAGTGACGGATGAGGCATAAATACGTCAGCCTGTCTGAGCAGAGGACTCTCTGGCTGAGCTCTGCACGGTGACAATTAAGGCCATTTTCCTCGCCGTTATGTTTTATTTAACGGCACGACTGAGCCCGGATTCGAGTGCTGGCTTGGCGGCGGCAGCCAATGGGCTGGGAATGGACCAAGAAGTCAGACACTGAGGCCACTGTGAAGCACTTCAGCTTTACTGCCAAGCTCTCGAGATGCTGCAGTGCCGACCCCCGCCCTCCCCCCCCCCACCCATCCAGCCGTCTGCATGTAGACTGAGCCACTGAGGTCCAGGGGCAGCTGAAATGCCCAGCGACAAGGATGAGGGCCAAGCTACAGGGACAGGTCAGAAATCCTAAAGCTCATCTTACTTCCCGCATGGTGATGGAGGTCCCACTGTGAGGGACGGCCTAGCCTGGCCTGCAGGAGAGCAACCTCGAGTCCTGGGTCCATGGGGAGCATCTAACCAGGTTCTCACCAGGCTGGTGGATGGCCCCTTCTGCACCTATCGCCCCCGATTACCGCTAATGGTCCTCGCCTTCCCCTAATTGGAGGCCACGCTGTTCAAGATGGCAGACGGCACTGGGGGCAGCAGTTTTGGAGCCCTCAGTCCAACTCCCAATGGGGGCTCCTTCCTCATGTCCTTGAGAAAAACATTTAACCTGAATTGCTTCAAAAAAATACCCAAAGACCAAGCTCAGGTGTGAAACGCAAAAACGCAGGGGGGGGGGGACAAGCTTTAGCTCATCCAGTTAGCAGCTAACAGCCCCTGTTAGGGAGAATATCATCCACTTGGCTCACATTTCATTTTTAAAAAGACATATAGGAAACAAAAATGTAAGAGCAATTCATTACATGGTAAATATCTATTCAGTAGCAGGGTGATAATGACCGCTTAGTCACAGAACTCTCACTTTATTGTACTATTCACACTTAAAATGCAGCTCCTTGGCTATTGATGTCAGTTTAAATAGCTGTTTTATTGTCAGACGTGAGTCATTCACATTCCCCGGGCTGCCAGTTCGAGTCAGAGGGGAAGCCTTCTGGATTCTGGATCTTCGGAGGGTTTGCCGGGGGGATCCCTGTAGGGCCAGGTCACCATGGCGGCAGGCGCCACATGACGACTGCGGCCTGTGACTCACCCCCCCCCCACGCTCAGCGCCGTTGAGCCAGCCCACTCATTTCCACAGAACAAGGAAGATTTCAGGAGATTCTCTTCACATGAGAGCCGGTTCAGCAGTAGAGCAAAACAGGGCAAGATGAGGCACTATCAGTACAGGGAGCCCTGAGGGATCACTTCCCCGCCAGCACCCCCATGCTCCGAGGCCCCCCCCCACTGGGCAGCCTTTTCCCCCAGTGGCCATCATCGCTATGAATCTGTTCTGACCCCGATGGCCTGGAAATCCTTAATAAAAAAAAAACGCAGATTCATAAAGTGCTTACTGTTTAACTGTCATAAAACAGGAATCACAGTCAAACTGAAACGGACATGATTTAATCAGAGATGGCACAACAGTTCGTGCTCTGTTCCATCAAGCAGTTTCACACGCCAAAAGTAATGTTTAATAATCCCTAGGCTCGGTGACTTATTTAATGAGAAGCGAGCACGGTATTTGCCCGCACAATCGCTCTCAGAAGCGAGGTGGAAAAGGCTGCGCTTGGGGTTGATATACAATCTCCAGCGTAGAAAGTTTCTTTCAGGAGCGTGTGAGAGATTTACATTCCGGCTCTCACTGCTGCAGGGAGAGACGCGGGCTGGTCTGGGAAGTGCATTTTTGGCAGAGCGAACAGGGACAGTCTTTCAGGGCCCAGTACGGGCGACCCCCCAGCTGGAAAGGCTCCATAACTGTGCCTGCAGATCACCTGGTGCTGTCATCAAACTGGGCTATTGTGTGTGTGAGCGTGTGTTTACATTAAGGAGGGAAAATATTAAAATGAAATTTAAAAAAGACATAGAAATCCCTGGTCACCCCCCCCCCGTCTCGCTGGAAGATTACAGTGTAGCTTCCTGGGCGGCCGGTGGGCTGACAGCTTGGGGTAGAGATGCAGGATTGGGGGGAGCCTCATTCCCCAGGGCCCCTGTGCCTAAGGATAAAAGCCTGACCAGGGGGACCCAGGGCGGAAAGAGGCTCTCAGCACCAGACCGTCCAGCAGCTCTCAGCTAACGGGGCTGTTTACTGAAGACATTCTGCCCTTTCATGCCTTTCTGGCAGCTTCTTCCTGTCTTTCTGGATTCTTCTCTCACCTTAGAAGCCCAGGTTAGGGCAGCAGAGACCCATAGAGTGAGCTGAAGCAGATGTACGCTCGCTCTTACTGGAGCGTATTTTCTCAAGAATCCTTTAAGTAATCCACTCATTTGCATTACATTCAGTTCTTCAGCTAACACATATCCAGAAGAACATTTTCTCTAAAGTGTTTTATAACATTTTATGAATATCGGATCAATATTGGAGTCCCGCTTTTAGGTTTTACAAAAAATGTTTATCGGGTAAAATACCTACTTCCAGTGACTCGTCCCTCAGGAGGGGCACGTGATTTAAACCCCAAAGGCAGCGGGGCACCTCAAACGGGCTGACACAAATTCCCACAATGCACTGCGTCTTGGCTGGAATGTGCCACCTCAGCAGTTTGGGGGCCATGGAATCACCAAGGGTGAAGCTTGTATTTCACCCCCCCCACCCCCACCCCCACCCATCTCCCACACAAATGAGAGAACTGATCAGGTCTCACTCCTTCTGCGTTCTGCTTTAGGTTGGGAGTCTTATTTTCACCAAACTTTGGTGTCTGGTTGCTCTCCAGATGTCGGTGTCACTTCAGACTTTCAAAGGGTTGCTGAACAGCTCGGCTCCCGGCTCCTGCATGACCCGACTTTATTGTTGTGTTATCTTGCCACTCTGTCTTCTCCGTTTACAGTCACCCACCGGTGCCACCTGTAGTTTAACGGTGTTTATCCACAGTAACGTGAAAACCAGCTTGTTAACTCTGAGATGATGCAGCCTTCCAGTTGGTGTAAAGATTATGGATGCATGTGCCGGCACACACACACATACACACACGCACGCACACACGCACACACACACACACACACACACACACACACGCACGCACGCACGCACGCACGCACGCGCACGCACACACACACACATACACACACACACGCACGCACACACACACACAGGTTTCTAATTATATCTGTGGGGATTCCCCCTTCATTTCTAGGGGGAAAACTTTAATCCCAACATGACACCCTTAACCCCCACCCAGCCCGAACCTTAACCACAAGTAACCAAATAAAATATGAGACTTTTGGCATTTTTTGATTGTATTCACAGATCTTTGTGGGGACCTGAAAAATAGTCCCTGCAACATTAAAATAACAGGTTTTTATTGCATTGTGGGGAACATTTGGCCCCCACAATGTAATATACACATAACCTCTCTCTCTCTCTCTCTCTCTCTCTCACAGACACAAACACACACACACACACACACACATCTGTATTCTGCCTTTATTGTAAGTCATCTAGTATCCCAGTCCTGTAAGCTATTTTTGAATCTGGGAACCATTTAAAAAGGTCAGTCTGGGGAATTTCAAGTGGCCTTTTATGTAAGATAACATTGGGCTGAAACTTTGTCCTGCACTGAGCAGACATTCACCACAGGTGGGAACATTAGCCCAGGCCCTGGAGAAGTAATTCTGCACAGATACTTTGTTCCACATGGATGTATTCTGCTGTACTGAGCTGTTTGCGATTCATCAAGATTCCAGTAAAATGTTAAGACCGAGACAAAAGTCTGTTGTCTAAGCAAATTAAAGCATAATCACTATACAAATTCTCATATACAGAATCAGCGCTATGAAATGGCTTTAAGTGAACTGAGAAGAAATTCCTTGGCAGATTATGTGTTAAAGACTTATAAACGTGATATTAAAGGGAACTGTGATGCCACTTATTGTCTTAATGCTCTTGAGTGAATGTAATTCTGGGCAATTTAGACCAGAAACAGACTATTTGTGCACAGTATCTTACACAAGGAGACTGATGTCAGTCTGCATCTTACGTTACCGAAACAAACTTTATTAAAGGGACGGTTTCTACGTGGTTATAATCTTTATGTGATTAAGAATTTGAGGCTTCGTTTCCTTTTGTGATTTATACCGCGATGAAAGCGTTACAGTCAGTTTGAGTGGTAGATCCTCAAGCATTACCGTTGCTTCCAGCTAAGCAGCCAGCAATTGCAGTCCCCCCCCCGCCCCCACCCATCACAGCTATAAACCATAACCACAGCTGCTGTGACTCGCAGTCATCAGACGTCTGAAAGCGACCGGGGATCGTGAGTGATTTATTTCTGCGGCGCAGGTTTCAGTCTGCTTTGATCTGCTTACCGGCTGTTAGTACTTTAGTGACGCTCCCTAGGCGGACCTCGAACAAGCGAACTAAAGGAAAGGGCTGAATATTAAGCGCAAGACTGAATATCTGAACTGAAATCACATAAGTGGGTTACACATATAATATATACTCTCCCACGCAATAATAAGTGCATTTTGACACAGCAAATGACCAAAGACAAAACAAATAATTAAATGCATACATACTGGCCAAAGCAAAATTTTTAAGACTTTTATAACGATTTTGTTACAGGTCTGAGAACATCACACGTTACTCAGTTAGAAAACGACGAATAACCGAATCGACCTTTAAAAATCTGGCGCTCATTATTTTAATTAATATCACCAGCACTTAGTTAAATCTGCTCCGTTTTATCTCAGACTTGGGTTCCTGAACCATATAACCAAATGTAATTTAAATAGATTGATCCATTCGGAAGTAACTGAGACCTGAGTGTGTAGTTCAGGCATGAGGCACTCAGACCAAATGACACTGCCACAGCATGGGAATGAGACTTAATCACTGAGTTAGACGTTAATGAGCAAAGAGTTTCCACATCAGTGAGCTTTAAAAAAAACCATAGGAGTGTAACTGATAGCTAATCAAATTAAATGTGCATAAATCTGTCTTGTTTGACATAAACCCTTTAATCTAAACATAACCAAAGGCTATGATGGTGTTTCCAAAACCTTATATTCTTAACAGCACTGTGTCCTGCATAAAAAATAAAATTATATATAAATATATATATATATATATATATATATATATATTTTTTTTTTTTTTTTTTTTTTTTTTCACCATTTCCCCAGACAGAAGGGAATTGCCAGGTAGTTGCTGAATAAGTTTTAAAATATGCACCATCATCCTATTAACAGTCAAGGATGAAATATGAGGTTCCAGTGAAAATGCATGTATAACGCTGGTTTAGTTTTAGGGATTATACTGGGGCTGTGAGCTGTGCATGTTTCCTGTGCGTGCACTGAAGACGCCTCACACCTGGGCAACACCTGCCTCTCTCTTTATCTTACCATCCAGCCTGAGGGAGGAGGTGAAAGCAGGCAAATGCTCTGAGAAGAAGAGGAAAACTCGACCGGATGTCTGGTCAGGAGAGAGACGGTCTCAGATGGAAGGTGTGAGGAAGGTCATGTGACGTGGGCTGTGTGCGAATTCAGGGGCTGCGTCCTCGGAAGGCTGCGTTCAAAGGCACGATGCATCACAGTGACGCCACAGGGCTGCCCCATTTCGATGGCTCCTTCGAATGCGGTCTAGAAATATGTCCTTTTCACACCCAGTTGATCCTTCGCAGTCCAACATATCCCAAGATTCATTGCGCAGAGGAAAAGTGGACCAGACTTAGTAACCCCTGTGTGAGCATGAGCAGAGTACAGCTCTGGCTGAGCACAGTGGGGGTTAAATACATCCGGAAGTCTGGCTGAGTTTAACTGAGGTCAGACAACACATTCCGATGGGTGGAAGTATTTTTTTTAAAACAACCCCCACTTGTGTTTTCACTGATATTCTAAGGACACCTGAAAAGGATCGTAAAACCTAAACCACCCCGACTGGCTTTGACATTGGATATTCATATTTATTAAGTCAGTCTGTGTTTACAGGTTTTAATGAAACTCAGTCGAAGTGATTCCGGGGGAAAGCGGGAATCTGCCGGCAGTCACAGAAACGTGAGCCCCCCGCCACGCCGTCCGAGGGAACTCGTTTCATACACAGAAACATGAAAGTAAGAGAAGGCGCTTTGATGTGCATGAGTGAGTCACATGGCATGTGGCGGTAAAGCCGGATCAGCTGAAATAGGGCAAAAGTCGGGGTGAATAACGGTCGTCTAGCTGGAGAAGAAGTGCAAGAACATGAACCGTTCTTCATCTCCTCTGCCGCTTTTACTGCCGTGTCTAAATATTACTCTTTAGATGGTGTATCTATTTGTAGTAGGAAGTGGCCCTTCACTATATAATTGCTGCAGTGTGTAAACCCACAGAGAATGAACTGTAAAGTCCAGCTCCAGTGAGGTCCAAGTGTTCATGTTTCATCCCAGCCCATCTTCCTGGTCCAATGAGCACTCAGTCACATGTACTATTTATACTAATGGAAAAGTCAGTGATGTAGCTCAATGTATGTATTGGATGGAGGCACAAAGAGCTGTGGCAGGATGAACTTCATCCATCTATCCATCTTCTAGCTGCTTAACCTGGCCAGGATCACGGGGAGATGAGCTTCCCTCACCGAGCAGCAGTGAGCTGCAGATTCCTGGATCCTGTGGGCAGTGTTGAGGTCACTGCCAAGGAGCTGCTGGTTGTAATTCTGCCGTGTGGTGGTGGTGAGTCGAGCAGGCGACCGCACACCTCCACGCGCTGATGTTCACCCCAGCTCTTCAAAACGAGCCATTTTTGAGGCATAAGCAACACAGTTTGATGCTGAAGATGATGACGACAGTGAAGATTATTGTTGTCCAGATTCAAACCCCCAACCCAAGAGCTGAAAGAGAAGAACACTACTGTGTAAAAAAAAGTGTTTCTTTCAAAAATGTTAATAGTACAGTTTTAAAACTTTATATCCAGCCAGTTACTGGTGGAAAGTTCAGGTGGAGAAAGTACAAATCCCAACCAAGATTTTGTTTCAATCAACCAGTTGATTATATTCACAGTCACAGAGTATATAACCGGTTGGATGAAACAAAATCTTGGTTGGGATTTGTACTTTCTCCACCTGAACTTTCCACCTCTGCAGCCAGTGAGATGTTTCTGATCCCAAATCATGGTCTGAAGTCCACAGAACACCAGGCTTTCGTACCTTCAGGTGTCACAGGGTATCGCTTGCAGCCAAATGTGTGTTTAGCATAACTGCTTCCTAAAGGATTCACAAACTGCAGGCTTTATTTAACCACGAAGCAGCCTTTTTTTTTGGGGGGGGGGGGGGGGGGGGGGGAGGCCTTTGAAGAGTCCATGAAACCTAGAAACTATTTTGCATTTAACATTTAAGTGCTATACAATAAGTGGTCTCAATTGTGTGCTGATGGATCTGAGTACAATGCAACAATTATATACCTTATTCAGCTTTGCCTCCATGCATCTGTACTTTATGATAGTTTTCCAGTGGTGGATTCCTCATGAAATGACTGGGTGGGGGGGGTGGGGGGGTTTGTGACTGACTGTGGATAAGAGACCTACAAAGCAGCTAAATGTCAGGGGGCCTTTCTGATCCCCCCCCCGCACCAAAAAGGTCCGTCGGCCATGTGAGAGCCACTGGAGAAAGCAGTGGAGTTCCAAGACAGGGACGGGGTTGGAGGGCATGTTGGGGAAATGAAATGAAGGTCTTAATCCTGCGCTTATGAGAGTAAGAACAACAGCTCAGGGGCAGACTTTACAAAAATCTCTGTCTGTATTTATTTTTAGTCAAAGATTTAAGATGTGATTCGGGCCCAGGACACTCTGTTGATAAATATTTACAGAGGAGCAGAATGGATGTATTATGTCTGTCATATCTTTATAAACTCCCTGCTAATTCATAACATCTTTAAGTGCACAGGCTGGACTCCCAGACATTTGCCAGCTGTGGGTATCCTGTGTTTCTGTGCTACATGGACATTCGCGCTTTAGAAGTGAATATGCTCTGAAACGGACCAGTCAGATTCCTTCTTCTTCCTTGACCTTTGACCCTCAGACCGGCCAAGAGTCAGGCTGAGAAATCAACACACACACACACACACACACACTATAAAAAAAACGTGTGTATATATATATGTGTGTGTGTGTGTCTTTATATAATAGATATATACCTGTATATATATATATATATATATATATATATATATATAGATAACTCAGATAATTGTTTTGTGGGTAAAGCTTTGACCTCATACTTTATAGTTTCTGTGAGAATCTTATTTCACAGCTGAATTATGGGTCTCCATCTGACCTTCAGAGGTCTCTGCATGTACGTCACACAGGCAGCTGCGATTCATCATCGTCGAACTGAGCCGTCGTCCTGAAATTTGACAGTTCTTGATCGCATCAACACGACCCGCCACAGAAATGGCTTTCTGGTTGGAAATAATTGTGTGACACGCTTCAGCCTTATTGGTCTGGGAGAACCGGGAGCTGAGGGAACAGACTGGGGATCTCGCTCCACCTGAACCGCGTCCGTCAGGCTCAGATGCCGCCTGCAGTCCGGGGTCCCTGAGGATGACTGTGGGTTACAGTTATAGGGACAGGGCAGGTCATTATTTTAAAGCAGAGTGACGGGGCCCCGTGCATCAGTTTGGGTCACCTTGAAATGGTGACGATAGGAAAAGCTGACAGGAAGGGGCCAGACCGTGCATCATGGGTGTCTAGTGCTGCGTGAGACATCTATCTGATTTGCCGCCGTTGTAAAACAAAAATATAAATTAATGTTTTTTTTTTTTTCTCGGGGGGGGGGGGGGGGGGCTCGTTTTATCAATGGTGTAAAGCAGGTTTGCTGTATGTGTGTCGCAGGACGGTCTGCTTCTTATGGCTTGGCAAGTTCAGCTCATTTAAGCTCGATAGCAAAAAAGTGATTTGCGTGTCCTTCGGTTTTTCTGCAAGTAAGACCCCAGGCAGCCAATAGAATTGCTCTGTTCTATCCTCCAATTCCTGTGTCTTGCAGATCTGTTTATTCTGCAGAAGACTGAGATTTTTCACAACTTACTTAAACGTTTGTTTACAAAGGAGTACACAACCTTCTGGGTTTTTTTCTCATTAATTTGTTTTCTCTCTCTTTCTCTTTAAATTATATCATCCATTCTAACTTCAGGCAATTTAACTATAAAGCATTTAGTGATCATTTGCATGTAAAATGCTTCCTACAAATTATGTTTCATTGATTATCATTATTGTTAATTAGAATGGGGTGAAATAATGAAAAATAATGAAATTCTAAAGTGAATTCATGTTTAAGATATTTTCTTTCACTGTTGTTGTTTTGATTTCATGCATTCTAGGATTATCATGGGGGTGGGTCTTGTGGCCATACTCTGAACTGGGGGCAAGATGACTGTAGACATACAGAGGTGGTCTCAGAAATGACTATTGATGTGTACAGGGGAGGTCTCTGATAGATGACTTATGTGTACAGGGGAGGTAGGTCTCTGAGGGATGACTATAGATGTGTACAGGGGAGGTCTCTGAGAGATCACTTATGTGTACAGCGGAGGTAGGTCTCTGAGGGATGACTATAGATGTGTACAGGGGAGGTCTCTGATAGATGACTTGTGTGTACAGGGGAGGTAGGTCTCTGAGGGATGACTATAGATGTGTGGAGGTTTCTGAGGGATGACTATAGACATATACAGTAGGCATACATACTGTTTGTCTAAGACTGCTGTAGACTGAAAGACCTGAGAGAAATCAGATATCACTGCCAGTGTATGCCAGTGTTTCTCACCCACTTAACCACAGACATCACTAGGGGTAGCGATTGTCAGTTAGCTACCTGAAGCTCCCCTTCTGGGACAAACCTGAGCCCCGCAGACTGACCTCCCTCAGGTGGAAACCCTGGTTGTTTGGGAAAGGGTGACATGAGCCCAATCCAGTGTGTGCCAAGCATCGCTCTGATGGGCAGCCGTGGACCAGGCGGCCTGTTGAATATTGAAGGTTGGACAGGATAGGCTTTTTGTTTACCCTCTTCCTTGGTGTCTGATGGCTCTGCCCTGATCTCTCTCGCACAGTGATGATTAACACAACAAAAGGAATATATTCAGCGAGGGCTTCGGAGAGGGGGTGGCCTCTCTCATTAGTGGAAATGTACAAATTGGCCGGCGATCCGCTCTGCCGGGCGGCTGCCGAAATGCCGGCCCTAAATTATTAATCAAAGCGAAAGAAGGGCGAATGGAGAAAATTCCAAACAGCACGGAGCGCTGGAGGTCGCGAGGGACTGGGACGTGGTTAATCTCCATCTTAAAGTTAAGCGCGGATCGCATGAAGAATTCATGGAACGCTACGGCTGATTGTCTTTAGCGAAAAGTCAATCTGGGAATGTGGAATGATTCTCCATGCAAGCAAAATGGTTACGAAAATATTCTAAAAATAAAATCCAGGCAAGCCAAGCAGGGATTTTGATATGTCCGTGACAGGCTTCCAGAGAACACGAGTGTGTCAGCCAGCATGAAAGCAGCACTTAGCCACAGATGTCATGGTCCAGCTGGCTGGTCTTTCTGTGGTTTCGTGGCAGTTGTTGCTTCACAGGGTCACCATGTGATGCACACCAGCCTGACACCGAATTACACTTTGTTCTCATGCCTCATTGGCTAACGGGTGCTAATCCCGCCCTCTGCTATCTGCTTGACAAAGTCTCTGACAACTAACTAATTTCTCAGGTCCATCTTAGGGCCACTTTGCACTCCACACCCACAACACATTCACACGCATCATGGCCGCCACGCATATTCTGCCTGCATTCCATGTGTCATTGGTGGCCCTGTATGAAGAAAGCAGTTTTATATGTACGAAGTGCAAGTGAAATTCTTACTTGATTACCTTCTCAGACTACAGGCAATTAATGAGACAATGTAACATCACAGTACAAAAATATTAAGCAGGGCTGGTGCGATATTAATATCAACATTGTATGTTATGAACATGCAGCTTGCATGTTGAAGCTGGGTAGAGATCAAGCTTTCACATACCTTCATCCTGTACATACATTGAACCGCGGAATAAGGTATTTTCATGACATTATCTCTCAATACAGTTCCGGTATTTAGAAACGTTCGTGATAAAAGTCGTCGAGAGTGGGGCGGGGGGTTTACATTTTGCTACAGCATTTATATTATGTTATAGTAAAAAAAACATAGCAGCTGCTGAAATTTTAATGATTGTTATTTTTCAAGATTATCTAGTACATGTTTAGAAACTGGTTTGAAGTATCCTGCCGCTGTATTTGCATGAGCTCTGCATACATTCTCCGCGCCAGTCAAAATCATTTTCTTCCTTGCTGTTTAAATCACTCGTAGATGTGTTTGTGAGAAATCTATTTTAAACCTGTTTTTGTTTTATAGATATTACAATATTATCGCTAAAAATCACATCACAAGAAGTTTTTTTTCCTTAATATCATGCAGCAATAATGCAAATTACAAAATACTAACCACTACAAGATATCTAACAACATTCAGCATAGGTGATTTGTGGCAGAGCGTAAACCGGCCCTCTCCCACGAGATGTCCCACCGTGACGGAGGGTCTCTCCCATTGCAGTCACACTGTTTCACTGAAATCAGTAGCGACTCCCAAAAATGAAGATCTAATTCCAGCTTTGATGGGCAGACAGTGCTTGTGAACGTGGTCTAGAGATTTCCACTATATTCTTACAGCTTGCGGTTGGTCCCACACAAAAAGGCACCTACTTTAACATTAACCGCAGATATAATCAGCTTAGCTGCAATTCATTTATTACTTTTCACAAAGTCTAATTTCATTCTCATTTCCCCAGAGATTTAAAACGACGTGACATATTCTCTTCCATGCACCCTCAGCTACAACTCTTCAGTTTCTTTATTTGAGTGTCACCGCAATCTGACAATTTCGGCGCGTGTAACGCGCGACTGTCTGTCGCGGGGCAGCTCGACGTGGTACAAATAAAACAAAAATGGCGAATTACTTATTCATATTATTTGCATGCATTATTAATAGCATTAAGAACATCACCATCATTCCTGCAGTTCCAGCCATGGAGAAGGGCAGCCAAAACAAACCATCTGGTCACTTTATTTTTCCAGCACATATATGTTCTTGTGTGATCGGATCTGGGGAAAATAACATTCAAGTTTAATAGAAGTGCAGCCATGTGCTGGGGGTGGTGGGGGGGGGGGGGGGGGGCTTGGATGTGTCAAGCCACAGACTTTATTTCTGCAATAAAGGGACACACACAGCCAGAGCCAATGAGACAAGTGTGTTTCTACAGGAAGTGTGAAAGCAGGCCTCTCTGCAGGTACATCCTCACGGCATGTTCAGCAGCCTTCCCAGGATGCCGTTCTTCATCTCAGCTATCGCGGGTGCGTTTAACACGCCTCTCTAGTGGGCTACAGCACCGACCTTGAGATAGGGGTGGGCAGGCCCGCATGTCCCGCGGAGTTTTTAAATAAATAATCAGTCTGGTGGCTGGTGGACCCACTTTGGAGTGATACTGTAGAAGCTGGCTGACATTGCACTGAGTTCCCTGCTTGGTTTATCTGTGTCTGCCTGTGTGGGATCATACATACGTTCCTGAAAGTGTTTTAGAGGGAATTTATTTTAATAGCCATTCGAGTGTTTCAGGATACTAAATAAAACAATGCTTATCTTATTTGTACATGTTTAACTATTTACAAACATCAGCCATAGTCAATGAGAAATGGGACTTTGAATGAGATCGTTAAAAAGAATTTAAATTACAGCCATTTGAAGCCTTTCAAAGTCATGCAGACAATTCATCGTTACGGAGATGATGGCCAGATTCCTCCCAGGGTTTATTTTCTTTACGATCTAAGACAGTCAGGCTGCCGTCGCTCGTCCGGAGGCTGTCAGGAGGACGGCAGCAGTATCTGTGGCTCTGCGGCACTTCATGAAGTCCAAATAAACAGCTTATCTCCGGCTTGCAGGCCGCCCCCTCATGTCCGCGACACCAGGCTCTGTGTTCCTTACGAGTCCTTACGCTTCCGCAGTTCACGTGGCCATGATTCTGTCAAGCCGTGTAGCTGGATTTGGAAGCATGCCATCTATAGGGAGGAATTGGGGGGGGGGCTGATAAATGCACAGAGGCCTGCCCTGGGGAACCGGGGCAGGGCGGGGGGGGGGCAGCAGGACCCAGGCTTGGATTTGGTCCATCTGGTCCCTGTCATTCTCACCCTCTGAGACTCTTTCCACCCTTAGATACAAAATTTTGGATTTTGACGTCTGATAAGGGTGTTGAAGATAATTGTGACCTAGAAGTGCATGTTAAAAGGATAATGTGAGCGGTCTCTGCTTGGAAGCGAGGTGCTCGTCTACCCAGTTAGGGTCGGCCGTGAAAGATCACTCAACTCATGCATGCTAAATAGAGTGAATTTGTTTGGTTTAAAGAATGAGAGGTTTTTTTTCTGTAATTCACATCCAGATCACTGTAGTTCAGGTGGGTCTTTTCTTCTGTATATTAATGTAAATTCTGCATGTTTTTTTTTCCATTGCGCTCAGTTACAAACATGAGGTCTTTTATGCCCCATAAAAGCGCCCATTGGTCAGGGTGGCATGCATGAAGGCGGTCAGACCACCGCGAGACTTACTTCTGATTCCCTGACACCCATCGCTCAAAAACTCTGGGAAAGCTAGGTTTGCCTTCTTGGCTTCCGGCTCCTGAACAAACTCTGGGTAAAGTACTGATTGTCCTTGGCAAGGTGTGTCAGCGTGTCCAGCCTGACCGGCAGCCTTGGAGGTGGCCCGGCGTGCGCAGACGAGATCTGTAACAGCCCCGGCGGCTGTTATCACGCGAGCACGTCGCTGGGAGGCCTGCGGGTGGAGTTGGGGGGGGGGTTTAGGCTTCCGCACACAGTCCTCCGGCATCCGGAGAGTTCATTTCCATCGTGTGACTTCTGCTGTGCCTGTAAAAATGAGAGGAAGTGACAATGGAGAGGCAGGGGTGGACAGAAATGATGCGGAGGAGTGAGCGTAGCCTTTGATCGCAACCATCAGCAGTATTAGAGTCTTAAATTAGTTAAATTAGACCATTACTTATGTTTGTTGCTGTAAAATCACTATTAAGTATGAAGGTGATATGACTTCAGACGCCAGACATTTATGTGTTCTTACCTTAAAGTTCCTGACGTTGGTTTTCAGGCTTGAATGCTGCCTGCTGAGTTGACCTTCCTGAAGCTGTTGCCCTCGTCTGTCATGTCAAGGTAAAGCCCTTTCCTGGGTTACAGCAGGTCCCGAGCTCTCCGCTGTGTGAGTCACAGTGCTGGGGCCGCTTTGCATTCATCACGTTTAAAAGCGTGTAAAGATAAGTGTGCAATGACTGACACGAAGGTGCGTCACAGTAATCTCAAGAGATGATCATGTTTCAGTTCCATAACACGTCTTAAAGGCGTCAGACATCCCGATGACATGCACTTCTAGTGTACATAGCAATAAAAAAAAATCTATTATTCATTGAGAAATAATGTATTTTGGACCCAAACTTGAAGCCCTCTGGTTATATAAAAAGATGGCACTGTGTTCCCAAGCCTCCCTCACATGGGATGGGATTCCCGCGTCAGTGAGTGACCGTGAGGGATCTCACCGTCAGTTCGCGTGTAGCTCCGGCAGGGCAGAACCAGGGCCGTCAAAACAGGAAATGTCACAGGCGCCTGTTTATGCGTAAACCTTTCTCACGCTTCCTCTGGGTTATTTAATCACTGCTCAGTGTCCTGCTTCTACATGTTGGTGCATCCTAGTGAGGCACATGTTTGAGGACGAGTGGCCTCAGTGATCCTCTTTTTTTAACCAATCACCAAGCAGGAGTAATCAGCGTGAAACTTAATTTCTCTCCGCCCATGAGTTCTTTATAAATGTGTTGTCTCTCTAAAGGTAATTTCTCTTTGCCTGTAATATCTCTGTATATCTGATTTCTCTCTACTCAGCTTCAGTGGAGGACCAGACGTAAGGGTGACCAGGCCCCACCGTGTCTTACGTCGCATCCACGCCTATTCAGAATGTGGTGGTTTTTTAATGTAGTGCTACACTCACTCTGGGGCAGGACATTTTGACCTTCTGACTGGTGCAGGAAGGACCTCCCTCCACAAGGGACAGTGTCTGCCCTGCTGCCCACAACAAGCAGCTGCTCTGACCCAGCAGCCCAAAAACATTCACTGACAATCACTACTGTAAAATGCTCTATTAAAAAGATCAAGTAAAATAGTTACTCTAATGAAATAACATCCATGAAATGTATTTGCATTGATTTTTTGAAAAGGAAGGTTCATTTAATAAATGTATGTCCAAATCTCATTTATTTAAATACAGGAAACAGTACAGAATGGCTTTTTGCAGGGGTTAAAGTTGCCTCTTATAGTTTATATATTAAGCTGTCTGTCTGACTGTGTTTCTTTTTAAGAGGCATAGCAGGCTTCCATAGCAGCGCCAATCCAGTAGGGATCTCGGTGCGGAATCGCGTCGGCCCCCGTCATTCTCTCATGGCTGTGACTCATTAGATAATAACAGGCATTTCATTACTTTGTAGCCCCATTCACTTTTAGCAGTGTGCTCACACGTGTCAGTGGATGTGTTATTTGCTATTTGACGCACTTATACTATCTATTTGGAAAAAAGTGTCTGCTAAATAGAGTTAAAAGCAAGGAAGACGATGGTAGGCTTGTGGGCGTTTTGCTAATTCCAAAGCAAGCTATATTTTCTCCCACTTTGGCAGTTCGGGTTAAGAGCCCTGGGGCCTGTATTATGAAGCCGGATTTTTTTCCTTAGCCAGATAACTTGTCAGATTTAAGGTAGCCCAGTTTAACCTAACTTTATCTTCGTTCACTTCTATTTAGCCCAGACTACCTTAAATCTGAGTCTTGCTAATCCAAAAATTCAGCTTTGTGATGCAGCCTGTAGGTCAAGTCGCCTCCCCATTCCCAGGTACTGAGTGCCCGTCCTGCGCCTTTTAGCCTAAAATCGATAGCGGTTTCACATGAACCCTGTGGTGTTCAACCCCTTGTGTTGCATGAGGGGGGCGCTACAATCAGGAAGGCGGGGGGTGTGGGGGGCTGGTCCTTTTCGAGGGCCTTCTGAAGTCAGCGGCGATTCGGCCATCCGGCTGCCTTGCCGTGTGTCAGGCCTTCCCCGCTCATTAAGGTGGAAGGAGACGACGTCAGAGCCCCCGAGCGTTAATTAGCAGAAACATCCGGCAAAGCGACACAACGGCTACCAGCTGCTATGATTCATACCGGGCACTGACATGCCCTGGCCCGTTAATCACGATGCTCACGCCTTTATATGGGGCTGCGTCTTTCCAGGGCCTAATTACCCAATTTGCTAATTGTTCTAAGCCATTTGAGATAATTCAGGGACGAATGCTGCATGTGCTGTTTTCTCTCTTTCGTCATCCATTATCATAAATGAAGACGACGCTAATTGCTAACGGCACTCTGCATCAGTGGCCCGAGCGCAGCAGAACCTGAGACAGGTACTGATTGCTGGTGCCACTGGCAATTAAAGCATTTGGTGCGAGACTGAACATGAGGCACATATGTGGCGATGTGCTGAATCGGGATCCATGGGGCAGTACGCACAGGAAGTGATGCAACTGCAAATGGCTGACCATGCCGCCCTTGGATTTAGCCGCATAGCTGAAGTGTGGGACTTTGCTCTGATTGCATGTCTGCTTGCCACATGGCAGCGACTGGCTGTAGGGCCTGGCGTTTAGTTATGCAGGAGATCTCATTGGCTGACCCCATACTCATGTGGCTCAGCCAATCTGTGCTACCTTGACGTGATGCTCCACCGACTGTCCCAAACAGCCAACGCTCTGACATTTCCTGGAGCCGTGCTGTGGCTCTGATCATCGTCCTGGACTTCAGTTTCGCTTTGACCCAGAACCCTGCGGTCACTCGGAAACGACTGTCTGGCTGAGGTGGCGAGGCACCCCAGCCAGACGCGAAATGAGAAGCGCTTCCCCCCTGCCTGCCCGTTCTCCCACAGTTCTCCCCTAGGTGACCCTAAATATTGTCTTCCAGCAATTTGCCAATGTCCTTCCTCGGCGCGCTGTACTGGGGTCAGAGCCCAGGGCAAAGATAAACTTGCACCGCTGGCTTTCTTTATGAGTTTCTTCTGCTCGGTTTCTAATCGCAGGAAAATAAGGGTCTGCCGCAGTTTGCAACACCTTCTGACACCTTCCCAGATCGTGTCTCCAAGGTATCCAGTATCCAGGGCTGACGCGTGTACAGCATGAGCCGTTAGCATGCTAAGAGTTAGCCTGCCGGCCGCTATTTCCCTTTTCCTGGGTGTCCAGCTCAGTTCGACAGGGCCCCATGTGCCGACTTTGGTGCTGTTATGGCTAATGAGGCAATTAAAGCGGGGCATTGCTGTGATACCTCCATGATTGTGTTTCATGTCTAAAAGGGATGTTTTCGCGGTGCCTTCCAGGAGGATGGGGCCCTGGCGCTGTGTTTTGGGGACGTGCTGCCGAGTGTATATTTAGTACAGATAATTAGCCAGTAATTGGACCGGCGCAGGCAGCAGAATGTGCAGGACTGAGTAGCCACCGGATGGGTGGCAAGTTGGGGGGGTTGGGGTGGGGCGGGGGGGGGGGGGGGGGGTGAGCTTCACAGCGCTGTCGCTGGTCAAATTCAGCCCCTTCCTGTTCCTGTTATGAACACTGGACCGTGCAGCAGGGGCAGTGTGTCTTCACTGCAGAAGCGTCACCCTGAACTGGAACAATAAAGGCGATTGTCCCTGAATTACGACACATTGTGCTTTAATTGTATCATCTGAGGCGTCTTTTGAATCTGAATTCAAAGGAAGAAAAGCCACAACCAGCTTTGATAGCAGCTAGTGTAAGAAATGTAAAGATTGTTTTTAGCATTATACTAAAACATTTAACAGATGCCCGATATCTAAGTCATTATTTTGGGGGAACTAGGGCGATGCGATTCTAATGTTCTCATTTAGCATGTCAGTGTCTGGGTGAAAATGACCCCCAGTGATGACAAAAGCAATGCATTGTGGATCCTGGGGAACCTGGGTCTGAATGTGAAAGCCTAATGCTAGCTGCAGATTAACCCCAGACATGTGCTGTTTATAGCTTGTGGCTCCATGCTAAGCTCTGTGAAACAAACGAAGAGGGAACTGGCATCCATCTCGAGGAAGAACCTCTGACTGCACATACAGGCCTTGGGGAGCCATTTGATGGCCAGCTGAGGGGGGGGAGGGGAGCTTTCTCAGGGAGAGGGGGTTATGAATCCAACGCTAAAACGGCTTCTTAACTTAGTCAGAGTAAGATGTGGGTGATCTGTGAGCTATGAGAGGCGTGTTAATGACAAAGAATTCATCCATTTGTCCACCATCCAGCTCATCATTCAATACAATGTGTCCGAGGTTATCTGTCAAGGAAATTCAGATCCTGTGGAAACAGATCCAGTGAGAAAATAAGAACTAATGTGGCGGTTCTACTGACGTCTGCTTCTTCTAGTAATGTGCCTGAACAAGCCATTGATCCAGTCAGATTTAGTTAAATTTTTGCAAGTTGTTGGTCACTTCTGTCATTACCGAGTTCATCAAACAGTCTAAGGTCTCAGGCCCTGCTGTATAACCAGAATCACGTGACCGGAGATGACCGAACGGACACAGATGTGATAAATCTGCTCTGTACGTGGAACTTTCCCCTTCTGGACCAACACTGTCAGCTCTTTCGGACTCTTCTTGGAATGAGCCGTGACCTTGGCTGTGGGAGACCCTGAGGATAATGCGCACCTCTGCTGGTCCGATAGCCCTCGCCATGGCATCCTGTTGCTTAGCGACGTGGGTTCCATTCTCCGAAGCCAGGGAGGATTATAGCGGGATGGACGTGGTTTGATGTTCGTGCAGAAAGCCATTTAAGGGCATACAGCCATAAATTGGGTCCCAGTCAGATTGCTTGCGAGTACGATTGCTTGCCTGAGTTTACCAATTAGCTGGATGCGGGCATCTAGTTGCCCAAGAGGGGGCATCTAGCAGCAAAAGGGAAGACATCTAGAAGATGAATGGCTATATCAAGCAGCTAGATGGGGGCATCTAGAAGCCGAAGGGGGGTATCAAGTACCCAAATCAGGGTATCAAGCAACTAAATGGGGTATCTAACAGCAGAATGGGGGTATCTAGCAGCGGAAATGAGAGACCTAGCAGCGGAAATGAGGTACTAACCGGGGGAACTCATTATGACCACCTATAAGCCAGGTGGGGGCGTCAGTGGCCGAGGTCATCTGCTTTGCAGCGTTTGGCTCTCAGCTTGGTCAGGTGACCGTCCCGCCTGGTCTCTCACGCCAGCAAAAAGGAAAATATCACTGCAGCTCGCGATCAGCTTCCCCCTCAATGGTACATTTTACACCCTCACATGGTATATATGGGAATGGTGTATAACCCTCTGAACTATGAATTATTTGATGAGTCCTGGCCAGTGGAAATGAGACCGATTCCATATGTTGGGCCCAGGAAACGTGTATGTTCAGGTCCATGGAGAAGCAGATCAGGTTCTTTATTTTTTTATGAACTGATTCGTCCACTAGCTGTCCACTTCCTACACAGACCAAACCCTCCTTCCAGTCCTTTTGCAGAGCCAGAAACAGGTTATACTGGGTGGATATAAAAACACACACATTTATTTCAGAGAAGCTGGTAGATACTCAGATTCCGGCCCCCTGGGACGGCCGTTATGAGAATGAGTCAATATCATTTCAAAACCAATAAAGAAAAGGAGGGTTTTTTATTACCGTAGGAAGTTATTACCAAACTTGCTTGATCCTTTAAGACCCAAACGTAATTAGATCTGAGGTAAAATATGATTAACAGAATTGGTTTCGCTGGAACGGTTAATGAAGGGTTACAGTTGAAATGTCTAAGGTAAATATTCTGTTTTGAGTTACTTTTAACTGTCCGTATCAGTCATTAATACAGGTCGTGCAAATTTCAGCCATTGTGTGTCATGTGACTGTTTATTATCTATTATGTGCTGGTCGCCGTGCTCTCGAGGGATTCGAACCGGCGTCCGGAGCAGGATATGACCTCCTCTGCCCCGGCACCTCAGCTCCAGTGTGCAGACTTGGCCGTAAAAATAATGACTCAAGTCTGCGCGCCACTATTGTTCTGAATTGCTGTGGCTGACGTCGTTGTCTAAAATTAACCATGTCTTTGTCTAAAAAAATCCCCTCTCTGGTGTTTACAGGTCTCCACACACCCAGCCGGACAGGTGACCCGCGGCTGTCACCGAGAAAGGGGTCCGTGTCGTGCCCGTGAAGAGGGTGTCATGTGAAGACCTGCTCTGTGGCAGCAATCACAAGTGTCAACCATCCGGGTCAGTTAGGGTGTGCAGGTACTGACTCACATAAATAAAATAGTGTTAATATTAATAATAATTATAATATTATTATTATTATAATAATCGATAGACATTGGTAGAAGATGAAAGTCCTCCAGATATGAAAGTTCCCCTTGAAAATTCCTCAGAACCGTTGCCCATGGAGATTGGGGTCACATTTCTACATGTCCTGTCCCTTAATGGTGGCCCCTGGGAGCCCTCTTTTCAGCCAGGTGACGTGATGCATTTTTACAGACATCCTGCTATGCCTTTTGCCTTATTCACGTACTGTGGCACCGGCAGGCGCAGCTTCAGCCACAAGCGGCTTGCCGTTCAGATGTCCGTCAGAGGTCCACGCAGAGAGGCCCCCTGTTGGTCACAAACAGTCCCTACACTAAATATGAAAAAGGCACATTCCTTATATTGGGGATGCTGAAGGGACATATTCAGCTAGCTATGATCGTTTGACTATGGTTGCAGGTGGGGGCGGGTGGGGGGGCTGAAATTATGTTTTGGGTGGGGCACTTAAAAAAAACAAACCCACCCCTGACTGCAGATTACAGATGTGGGCTGAGGCCCGCTAACATCCAGACCTCCCACCTATTTTTTCCAGTGGGCTTTGATAAAAGCTGACTTTTATGTTTGTGGCCCCATTAATTATCTTTGTTGGCTGGGCTATAGCACATCACACCGTGGGACACATGTTAATCTCATGTGCCTGACAGATGACTGAAGGAGCTGCTTTAAAGTCACGTGTGCCGTTAATTTCCGTTTCCTGGAAGAGTATCGGTAAGTCACACAGCAGCCTGTTACACAGCCGCCTCAGGCAGTGACCTCTTTTTATTTTTAAATATGAAACTAATCGAAAAACGGTCACCCTGATTATTATTAATATTTCATGGGTCTGGAGCCATAGAAATTATTTGTCTGTTTTTAGTAACCAATTGGGACTGCAGCGATCCTCAGAGATACATCCTGGATGGGACTGAAGGGCACACACACCCACACACACACACACACACACACACAAACACACACACACACACAAACACACACACACACACATAGGCCTATACTCATATCTTTGCGAGGACTCTCCATTCATTTCTATGGGCAAATCCCTAATCCCATCAATGATGCCCTTAACCCCCACCCAGCCCTAACCATAACCCCCACCCTGCTCTAACCTTAACCATAAGTAACCAAACTAAATACGAGCCTTTTGGCATTTTTAGTTTTTTGGTTGCAGTCACAGATTTTTATAAAATTGAATTCCCCCTTGTGGAGACTGAATAAAATCTCCCCAGCCCGTCAAAATAACAGGTTTTTATCACATTGTGGTTTCCACAATATTATTTTCAGCACTCTCCACAATTATTGGCACCGCTTGTAAAAATTCATAAAAAGGGTTAGAAAAAAAATCTACCTTTCAGTGAAGTAGCTTCATCTGACATTGAAAAAATGAGAAAAATCCCAATTTTCTTTGAAATAAATTTATTCAAACAAAAACAGATCCTTCATCAAGAAATTATTATTTTCAATAAAAACACGTGCCACAATTATTTTCACCTGTGCATTTAATACTCTGTACAACATCCCTTTGCCAGTATTAGAGCATTGAGTCTGCTCCTATAACATTTTATAATGTTGGAGAATACCAAGCAGGGCATCCGAGACCATTCCTCTTTACAGAATCTCTCCAGACCATCCAGGGTCCTAGGCTCTCTCTTGTGCCCTCTTCCCTTTAGCTCCGCCCACAGGTTTTCAGTGGGGTTCATGTCAGGGGACTGAGATGGCCATGGAAGAAGCTTGATTCTGCGATCACCTAACCATTTTTTTTCATTTGGACATGTGCTTAGGATGTTTTTAAGTGTCCTGCTGGAAGATCCAGTGATGGCCCAGTTTTAGTTTCCTGGCGCAGGCAGCAAAATTTTGATTTCAAATATCTTGGCATTTCATGGAGCCCATAATGCCATGTACCACAACAAGGTTTCCAGGGTCTTTGGAGGAAAAACAGCCTCACAACATCACAGAACCTCCACCATATTTTAGTAGGGATAAGGTTCTTTTTACTACAGCCATCCTTCTTTTTGCACCAAACCCACCTTGAATGTTTATTACCAAAAAGCTTTTTGAAATTTTTGTTTCATCAGACCATTGAATTTTGGTTCCAGTCAAAGTTGTAATAGTCTTTCACAAACTCCAGGTGTTTGCGTTTGTGGTTAACTGACAAAAAAGCTTTTTTTCTGACATACCATCCAAATAATCTCTTAGAATGAATGGTGGTGTCTGATGGTTTTTTCTGAGACGTGGTAACCCTAAAAAAAAATTTTACATTGTCTTGTAGTTCACCACCAGTGATCCTTGGGGATTTTTTGCCTCTCTTACAATCTTCATCACTGTATGTGGAGGAAAAATAAACTTCCAGTTGTTGTCCACTTTTTTATTTCCCTAAGTGTAGAAATGGGCATTTTCAGGCGAGTAACTATTTTTCATACCCATTCCCTAACTTATGAAGGTCAACACACTTCTCCCTCATTTGGTTCATATGTTCTCTTTTCTTTGCCATGTTGAAGGATTACTAAGGGAATTTGGGATCCCTGTCACCTCATGTTTGTACCCCAGTTAATCAGGAAGTCATGGATGACAGCTTGAAGATTGCTTTTCACTCCAATCAACTCAAAGATGTACAATTTACAGGAGAAACATGCTTCACTTACATTGTGTTCACTATAATTCCTATGGGTGCCAATAATTGTGGCACATGAATTTTTGTTAAAAATAATTATTTCTTGATGAAGAATTTGTTTTTCTTTGAATAAATTTATTTCAAAGAAAGGTTGGATTTTTCTTAGTTTTTTTCGGTGTGAGATGAAGCTACTTCACTGAAAGGTAGATTTTTTCTAACCTTTTTTACAAATTTTTACAAGGGGGGCCGATAATTGGGGGAGCTGTATATCTGGATGACACACACACAGCTTTTCAGGATTCACGTTTCAGTGCATCCCCAATTTCAAACCAACACAACTGAGAAACCTGAAAGGTTACCACAGACTCCCCCAGAGCTCAGACAAATCCTAGAGGATGTAGAAGATGGCAGTAAACCCTTGGCAAAAGCACAAGCTCTACAAACGCAGGATGAAGCCGGCACTGTGACGGGGCCTTCAGGTAGATTTCAGCGGCTCGAAGGTCTGCGTTTGCCGACGGCTTCGTCCGTGCGATTGTGGGGGACGTTTCACAGGATGTGACCTCACTCAGTTCCATGTGCTCAGCACATGAGGACCGTAAACGTTAAGGACGCGGGGGGCCTGTGTGCCCACAAGAGAGGGGAGTCACACGAGTTCAGAAGAGGCCATTATTTGTTCTCTGTGAGTTTTCCGATTGTCAATCGTACAGCGTAGCTAACTAAACGATGACAAATAAGGCAAGACTTCACACTCTCCATTCTCTGGATCGGTACCCAGTTTCAACTCGGCAGACCTGCCTTCTAGGCATTCTTGTCTTTGAGCTTTTTCCCACAGCTTAATCGCACAGGGAAGTTTCCAGAATCTAAATGAAGGGTCGGGGAGGAGCGGGGGTGGGGGTGTGGGTAACTCCAGTTCCAACATTTACTTTATCTCTGGGCTTCCTAAGGGCTTCAAACAATGAGATGCGAAGTTTTTTTTTAAAGCCTTCCAAATACGCTGTGGGGAGTTGGAGCGCGCTCAGTAAGACTGGCCCCAAGGCCTATGCGTCTGGAGTAAACATTATCCTGCGTATGAAAATGAAATGAACGCTGGAAATGAACGCATACGAACCGCACATGCACCGCAACATTGAACGTAACATAAAATGGGGGGTGGGCTTCTCCCGTGGCAGCAAAAAGCAGAGTATATGTTCATCCGGGAGTCGAGAAGTCACAGCTACACGCAGAAGCACTCTGTGCATTGGCAAATACTGCATAAAAATGCATTAAATAAATAGCTAATGTCTGTTTACATATGAAGGTTTACGTCTCTTATGAAGATACCAGAAAGCCTGTAAGTTTGGAGAGTAGGAAGACAGGAAAGATCTCTGGAACTCCGGACTGAAACATTTTGCTTCCCCATGTAATTCCAAGGCATGGAGTGCGGTATCCTTGCAGTATTCCAGTGTACACCACAATCCAAAGGTTAACTAACTATCTCTTACCCCAGGATATCTGTCCATCCATCCATATGCCTGTCTGTCCATCTGCTTACTCTCCCTTCTGCTCATTTGTCCAATTTTCAGTTCTCCGGTCCATTCAACTGTTTGCCTGTCCTTCCATTCCATCCATCCATTCATCCATCTTCCATCTATCCTCCCATATATTCATCCACCCATCTGTCCATCCATCAGTGTTTCTATCTATCTGTCCATCCACCCTTCCATCCAAACACCCATCTGTCCATCTACCTGTCCATCCATTCATTCTTCCCATCTCTTCATCCATCTTTCCATCAATCCACCTACCTGTCCATCTCTTCTCCCATCAGTCATTCCACCCTTCCATCCAACCTCCATCTGTCCATCCACCTGTCCGTCTATCCACCCATCCATCTGTCTTCCTATCCGTCCATCCACCCATCATGTCCATCCAATTGTCCATCCATCAACCTTTCTGTCTTCCCATCTGTCCATCCACCTATCCATCCTCCCATCTGTCCATCCACCTGTCCATCCATTCATTCTTCTCAACTCTCCATCCAGCTTTCCATCCATCCACTTACCTGTCCATCTTTCCTCCCATCAATTGATCCACCCTTCCATCCAACCCCCACCTGTCCATTAACCTGTCCATCCATCCACCTATCCATCTATCCTCCCATCTGTCCATCCAGCCATCCACCGGCCAGTCTGTCCCCCTTACCCCCAGCCATCTTTCCACCCGGGTCTCTACCACCCCCTTTCTCTTCCTTGGCAGAGCCCGTCTGGCAGCTGTCCCACTTAAGCAGCAGGCACTCTCCTCTTCCAGATGGACGCCCCTGTCGTCCATCTATTTCTTTTGGACACACTTAATATTTTATTTGATTACATGATTCCATTTTTTACTTACTCTGATATTGTCTGCTACAAATTTGAAATGAGGATTAATAAAGCACTAACAAAGGAATTCAGGAAGGCAACATATTTAACTAAAATGGACTTTTAATCTTATGCAGACTTGCAGAAATAATATATATATATACTTTGCCTGCACATTTTAAGAGATTACTATAAATGTATAGAATAACCCCAGTACCGGAAATGTGTTTATGAATGGATGGATATCTAGAATTTTACGAGGGTGGAAAAACATCTGGGGAAAGTGATTTGTGTGTCTCAGTGATGGGAGCAGAATGTGGGAAAGGCATCTCTAAAGCGGCCGCATGTGGCGCGAAGCCCTCAGCCGAGAAGGGGCTGCGTCTTCGTTTCCTTCGAGTTCCTTTAGCTTGGTCTCTGCCTTTAGGGCAGAAGCAGACACCACATGTCCGACGTCGCCTCTCCCAGGTTGCATTAAAGAGACTCAAACTTGTTGATGCTGAGGGCGTGATGTGGTGCTTCTGGGTCTGATTTTGGTGCCGTTGCAGATCCTGCCTGTAAAGGTGTCCCAGGCGACAGTGCGGAGACACTCTGACTTTACTGTCCCTCTCACCCCGCCGGCCTGCCTGCCAATGAGGGGGTCGACGACATGATTGGCCAGCTGACAAGGGTTGGGCATGACCCACGCTGAGCCGTGCTGCCATCCGGAGGGGCCGCATGCCAGTCTAGCAGGGGTGCCTGGAGGGCAGAGGGGTCCCACCTGTGTTCCACCATTCAGTGAAGAGGGAAGGAGAAGCATTGCCCTTAGAGGGCTTCCCCCTGGCTGTGTGTGAGCCTCTGCTGTGTGTCTCGGGGACATTCCAAGGGGGTGGGCATCGCTGCTGACCTTTATATTTACATTTATTTGCAGAAATTAATGTCTCAGGTATTGGTGGAAATGCTGTTCACCTCTGATACATGTCTGTTTGAAGGAGCATTAACCATTACGGTGATGATCGTAAAGCACATTGGCTGCCAGGAGCAGGTGCAGCATGAGGTTAGGCTGATGATGGTGATGGCGATGATGAAGGTCAATCCCCAATTGGACACGCGTGTGCACTTCGGCACTTTGTGCCCCCTTCAGCTGTTGCAGGCCTCGAGAGCCTTCTGCTCTCTGTTGGGTTTTAGCTTGCTGGACAGCTAGTGGTCATGATGGACCGCTCTTCTGAGCATCCCAGGTGTGGAAAAACCACACGACATGCTGAGAGAAGATCTCACGTGAGTGTCCATTGCTGACACGCTATTAAGTTTAACACCTTATTTCCCGGACGCAGGATTAATGTGAGCCTGTGGTTTACATTGTGAGTCAGCCAGACCCTGGAAACCAGCAGCTTTAACTGGGAAGGTCCATTCTGCCCTTGATTTATTTTTCCATTATGCTTCAAATCCTTCAGCAAAGGCTTCCATAATTAGCTTCTATATTAGCTTAAGGAAATCCTCAGGCTGCGACGTCGGTCCCGTCCCCGTAGTTCACACAGCGAAGCTTAACTTCTACGAGCCGGGAATGGGGGGGGGGGGGGGGGGGGGGACGACAGAGGGATAGAGGTAATAAAATGCGGCCCCACTATCGGCGGTGGGGAGGACGGCTCGGCGGGCCCAGGTCATTACCGCTAATCGGGCTTCAGCTGAAGACCTGCAGCTTCGAGCGTGTTTGGGATAGGAAGTACGGAGGATGCTCGTTCACAGTTGAGATGTTTATCTCCCAAGTGCCGGTAGCCCTGATTAATGGAGTTGGGGGGGGGGGGGGGGGTGGGCGGAGATGGGGAGGCCAGCTCGAAGCTGAACACGTCCCGTGAACCGGGGAGCGTTTCCTTAGAGTGTCGTTCTAATTCATCTCCGATTATGCTGCTTTTCCTGTTTGCTCTCACCATCCTGCACAGACAGCTGTTAGCAGCTGGATTATTAAGTCATTTCCAGCAGCCTGTGAAACAGGAATAGCCAATCGTCATGGAGAACGATTCGTTATAGAGCTGATATTAAAACTGTATACGTGGTAATGGATGGATGGATGTCGGAAGGATGGATAGACAGATATCATCAAAAAGACATTGTGATTTCATCTGAAAGTTACACAAATAACACAGATAGGAGTCACAGCTGGATGGTTTTGAATATTAGAAGGGAATCTCAGGAGGGCATGACGAGTCAGAGAGAGTCACATATCCAGAGTGGGTCCACAGTGACATCTCACCATGCTTTAAGATCATCACACTTATTACTGAGATATGAATCTTCTCACGTTTCACAGTGAAGCATATTTCAAAGTACTGTATCTGCTACCACAGGTACCAAAAGGATTTTATTTGTGTTTGTTATGGCCATTGTTAATCTCAGCAGATTATTTTCACGAACACGGTCTTTTCCCAGAGTGTTATGGGTAAGGCGTCTTTCCGAGGGGCTAAAACGAGATAAACCACAGCGTCACCCGCTGTCCTTAAGAGTACTGGCATGGAACATACTAGAATCTTACATGCAGTGTAGCGATCAGAGCTCATTTGGATATCAATAAGAGACTGAAAGAAGATCTGGATTTTTTTATTCCTTCATGCGTAACAGGTGCGGACGCATGACGAATGCACCATCAGTGAGCTGCTTCCTGCAGCGGTTCAGGAAGGTCCGATGACACGGTTAAAGTAAAATTCATCAATGCATCAAATACATTGTTCTTCACATAAATTATGCAATATTCTATACATTTATTTATATGTACTCCTGGACAAAAAAAAATTGGTCAAACGCAAAACATCAAACTTTTAATGGTCTTAACAATTAATCACTGGCCAGATAATCCATCCATCCATCCATCCATCCATCCATCCATCTATCCATCCCTCCATTTTCCAAACCGCATATCCTACTGGGTCGCGGGGGGTCCGGAGCCTATCCCGGAAGCAATGGGCACGAGGCAGGGAACAACCCAGGGCCAGCCTATCGCAGGGCACACTCACACACCATTCACTCGCACACCAGTCACTCGCACACCAGTCACTCACACACCAGTCACTCGCACACCAGTCACTCGCACACCAGTCACTCGCACACCAGTCACTCGCACACCAGTCACTCGCACACTCTTACACACTTGGGCAATTTAGTAACTGGAACCAGCCTCCACATGTCTTTGGAATTACACATATTTGGAATTACTTCATTATGCTCCCTTTGTTCTATGTACTATGTATATAAACCCTTTCGTACGTTTATAAATCCTTATGTATGTATGAATATAAACCCTTTTCAACCCCTGTTTCATACTGTCCATGTTTTTGCATTATAAGCCCTTGTCACTGGTTGCTTATATGTTGCACCTGGGTCTTGAAGGAACATTATATCATGCCACTGTATGTCTTTATGTGGACGGTACAACAATAAAATGTCCGCTTGATTATTACTGTTGTTGTTGTTGTGACTCACTACTTGTATGTATCACCGGGGTCATGGAGGAACATTATTTCATGTCACTGTATACCTCTATATGGATGGCATGATAAAAAAGTACATTTTGACTAGATTTAATACGTTTGTTCTTGAAGAATCAATGTTTACGTTGATCTCCAGATCTTCGTTCTTCGGCTTCTGTTTTTCATTTTTTTTGAGAATTAATATGTTATTGCTCAGGTGAGCTTGTTGGGTCAGGAAAAGTTCCAGCATCACATTAATATAAAGAAAAGGAGAATCTGTCTATAACAAGCAAAATTAGCCAATAATTTCCGTGATGAATCAAGCCTGCTTTGGTCTGCACCATCTGTCTGTCAAGGAAGATGAAGTAAACATCTCTGTGGAGATAAGATCCTTTGAAGGACAGTTTATTGTCACAGATGCATACGTGGTTCACGAAGACACTGTGAGCCAGCCTCAAATAAATTGTGTTGCTAAGTCACAAGAGAAATGATCCTGTGTCTGCTCATTCAAGATCTCCTTCACCGGTAGACTCTGTCTTCCAGAGAGACAGATGACAACATGTGACTTTCATTTCCTGTTCACTGGTGCTGGAGAGGAGAGCCTGGGAAATGGGGATATTTCTGTTTAAATGAAGAGGGGAATGTTTCTAACTGAAACAATATGGTGAAAACACATCGACATTTAAACAAAATGATCTATATGATCACTATCAGCCCAGTCTGGCTAGGGCCATTGAATATGACAAGGGTGAGCATCGTTCCTTGTTAGCTCCAGAGTTGCTTGCATGAATCCAGGCAGGCTGTTGACGTGAACGTAATAGAGTTGTGTACCAGACGCTGGGCCACTGTGACCTCAGTGGGACAAGCGGTTGCTGGAAGTTGGCGGATAGATGGGCAAGATACTGAACTGGGGTAACGGCCACTGGAAAACAAATCATGAAGCAGAAAAGTGCTACAGTACTTGCACTCACTCCTCATTGGCTGGCTTACAGGTGATGTGTAGGTACTGACAGGGTCCAACGGGGTATTAAGGTGTCCAGTGGGATGTAGCGTGGTCTGCTGAGGTACGGAGGAGTCCGAAGGTGGCTGGCGTGGTTAGCCTCTGCTCAGTCATTGATGACGCTCAGACCAGCCCGTTCCGCTACATGCTTCTCGCGGTCGGCTCCAAGCCCCCAGCCACACCCCTCGGAGAGCTCTCACAGTGCTCAATGTTGACGGAAAGGGTGGAGAGCTGATTCCCAGACCTGGAGAGGCCGCTCACTGGACTCTCTCTGGACAGAAATGCCGGCGTTTTGCTGAACATGCGCGTGTCACTGGCCACGTTGGGGAGGCATGGAGGCATGGAGGAACATGGCCGTGAGCTAAGCATGGAGGGTGGGGCTCTTCAGTGCCGAGGCCCCGTCTATAAATAACTAATCTGCTACGTAAATAGGGACGAGAGGGGGCTTCCTGTCCTGAGTTTCTAATTAAAATGTGTCCCAGAGGGCCTCTCTATCTAACTGTTTGGAGCATGTTGATGAGAGGTAGGTAATTCTGCTGGGAGAAGGCTTGTGTCAGTGTGGGGGGGGGGTTGTGGGGGGGTGGTCGTCGAGGAATCCGTGAAGAGCACACGTCTGAGCCGCTAATCGCGCCAATCAGCCGAAACCGCCTCAGTCCATATTTAATTACAAAATGCATAAAATCCCACTTTCTCACTTTAATTATTTTAATTGTTACATCGGCGTCTCCTGTCTGAACGTTTATGCGATTCGAAGGTTTTGATTTTGCAAATTCTGTTCAAATATCATACGATTCACATGAGACAAAGAAAGAGAAAAATCACATCCATCCACCTTCTCCCAGGAAGCACTGGACACCATGGATGGGATCCTAGTATAAAATCATATATATATATATATACACACACACACACACACACACACACACACACACATACAGTACATATTTTACCATTACGATAAAAAGAGGCTGCATTAAAATTGGAATTAATATGTAAAATGGTATTAATACTAAATCTTTAATTTGCAGTGAATGAATCCCAGGCAGGGGTGGGTTTCCTTATGGAACATTCTCCAGATAAGTGCACGCATGCTAAAAGTAGCCAAAGCAACACGACCCCCCCTCGCTCCTGAAACGTCTTGTGTCGGCCGTGTGTGGCGGCCTTGCCCAGCTATCCGCCTTTCCAGAAGGTTCCACTTTTGCCTCGCTTAGCCTTCAAAGCCGCTCTCCTCCGCAGCTGCTGCAATACCGTATGAGAGCACAAAGAAATTTGGGGGGGGGGGGGGGGGGGGTTTGGAGTGTCATCTCCCTTACAGTTAGGTTTTACAGGCATGACTTCAGGATGGATTCCAGTGGCGGAGAGCTAGACTGGAGTGGGCTGTGGGTGGCGGGCTGGGGTGCGGTGTGGGGGGGGGGGGGGGGGTGTAAATGTGCTCACAAAGGCTGCATTCTGTTTAATTTCCCTGAAACAGACCCTAAGCACGTGCCGGGTCCTTGGTGACAGTGTCACATTGGTGGCAGTCGCAATGAGGGTTTCTCCATGATAAAGACCTTGAACACCGCATCAAAGGGGCCATTTTTGATTCATACGTCCCTCTGATAATAAAAAAAAAATAGTTTTCGCCAAGGAATGACGTCCGCTGTGCGAGCATAATTACGTTATTCAGAGATCTGCCTTTAATTTGCCAGAATGCCTATCTGTTTCACATAAAGAAAAAGAAAACCACCACTTTTGCGTTTGCATAAAGAGGGTCTTTGAAATCACTTTAATTTATGTTCCTGTCCCACTCCCACTCTCAGATGACCAACGACCTCTTCGCTCCATTCCCATAAAATGCCATCATGCATCAGCTCGACCAATCAAAAGGAGCCTCTCACACAAGGTCTTTGTCGGGGAGCTCATCTAAATTGGGCTGACTTACGCTACACAAACGTGACATGTAGAGTCATAAATATGCAGCCCCCGCCTAATATCATTCATATGTGACTCCGTATAGGAGTAAATCATCCCTCCCCCCTCAGTTCCCATTACCTTTGTAGCTCATAAACCTCCCGTTCTCTTATGTTAGCGACATTAGCAGCACCGTATAAACTTCGGAGTGTGCAGGGTGGCCAATCAGTGACAGTTTTACATCTTCCACTCTCCAGCTCGACCCCTCGCCCCCCTCAGCAGGACACCGAGGTTCTTCTCTGCAGGAAAAGCGCCCTTCCTACGGGCCTCTCAGCTTCAGTGGTCAAACGAGAGCAGCGGGGAGTGCGGGCCCAGTGGCAGGGACACACCCTGAAAGCGCGCTTTCTGGAAAAACACCCTTGTGTGGCCGCCTGCTTCGACAGAGTCCCGGGCTCGCTGACGCCGCTCTTGTGGAAGTGCTATGTCAGCGCGTCCGCTTCCACCCCGATGTAAGAATGTTTCCCACTGAGAAGAAATCTGACAGGACCCAGTGAGCCTGCTTCCAGCCCAGAGACAAACTGGTCCGATATACAAGCAAGAACTGCTTAGATGCCTGCTCCAAATGTACTTCAGCTATTTCCTTTATTGCTGTTACTAGGTGAAAATAATTTTCAGGGGAAAAAAAGGGCTAATTGCATCATGAATGACGGGAACTGTGAGGAACTGCTACCATAGCAACGGTCAGAAAACGACAGCCGAGGCTGAGCGCATGAGAGGCAGATGGAGCTTCCATTTGTGGGGTTCTGCCTTCTCCTACCTGTCCGTGACACGGACCCTCGACGCCGCCTTTGCACCGCGGCTGGTCGCCTCTGTGAGGATTGGCTTGGTCAGAGCGGAGGGCAGGAACATGTGGCATTGTGACGCGGTGCTGGATAGGGGGACCCCCCTTTTTCAGGGTTGCTGGGACTGGGCTGGGGTGAGGTAAAGCGGAAAAGCAGCAAAACAGAAAAGCGAGGGCTTGCTGGGACTACCAGCAGATACACAGACACTGGGAGATGGTCAGACTTATTGAGGTGTGGGTGGGGGGGGGGGCAATTAATAAATGGATTGCATACTGTCACCTCAAAGGGTTGTCAGAATCCTGCCCTGTCATTTCCCTATCCCAGCCAGCAGGTGTCACTGGTCATCCCTTTCCTAGCACTTGAGTCTTGTGAATTGCCCCACACCTGAATTGCCCCTAGTCTTTAGTGTTTGGTTGATTGTAATTGGCCCACACCTGTCCCTCGTCTTACCCATCTGTATATAAAGGTGCCTCTCCTCACCCTTGTTCCTCAGTTGGTCCTTGTTTTTGTGGCTCTTGTTGCCCTGTATTTGCTATGGTGTTACAATGGTCGTTTTTGTTGGCTACCTGTTATGTTGCTGACCCTTTGTTGCTGCTTTTGTTTCTGTAGAAAAAGCCCCTTTTTGTGAGCCACACTGTGGATCATCCACCCACCCTGTAGCACTGGTGGGAACCACCCGCCACTCTATCCCAGAGTCTTAAATGTGTAATTTACAGATTAACTGTGGAAAGAGCAAAAACAAATGTACTCAGAACTGGTCTGGAGGGGAAAAACACCACAGAAGCCATTCAAATACTGATAATGACTCACAGGAAAGAAGAAAATGTGCCCCCCCACCCAGTGTTTATCCTGTTAATCAGTGAATGGGGCAGACCCCAACCCTCAGGAAGAGCACTGTCAGCACAAGTCAGGCTGAATCTCTTGTGCGTATGACAGAGGGACAACACCACTGCACCCCCGAAGATCCCCCAGCTTGCGCAAAGTATGTCTGGGCCTTCCTGACTCCTCACCTTGATCGAAACCAGAGAGCGCTCCCGGAGCACGTGTGAGTCCTTAAAGAGGCGCGTGTCTGAGGAGCAGTGCGGGGGGCTGGCGGTGGTCCAGGGATGCGGGGAATTCCCCTTTGAAGTTGACTTAACCTCGGCTTCGCCGGGCCTGTTCTGGGCTCCGGCTGTTTACCGGCGCTGGAGCGTGTCACCGTGCAGAGAGGCGCTGTGTTCTTTACCTCAGGATCATTTCATGTGGTTAAACGTGTGTGTTCGGGATTGAAACCCAGCAGGGTTAAAAATGTGCTGCTTGAATAATATACCTTCTGAAGAAAATGCCTTCTGTGATTTGCCCAACGCACGGGGCTGTTCCCATCAATTCAAAACTTTAACAATACATAGAAATTGATTGAAGTTACTTTTTCTGAGGTCACTAAACATTTAAAATTAATGTAAAAAAAATCTGATTAGTCCTCATTAGAGATGAATTCCCTATTGAAACATTATACCGTGTGTCCCGCGGGTGATCAGGGTACCGGATGGGGAGGACTGGATGTCAGTCCAGCACGTTTTAGACAAATCCTCAGTGGAGATGGATGGATTTCTTTTTTTTCCCCACTGAGAGAGTTTAATTTACCTGAAGCCACTCAGCCCTGTAAATGCTAGCTAATGTGCACCATTTGAAGTCTCATTTTACTGATCTTAATTATTCTTCTCTACTGGCATATCAGAGTCATTGCAAGCCTGCCTTGTGAGGATCCTTGCGTTTAATCACATCCAATCCATGAACGGAAACAAACCTCAGTTTGGCTGTATCAGGCCTGCTCTGGCTAATCAGAGCCGATGTTAGTCGGTTCCCCTTCATGGTCAATCAGAGCCGGTGTTAGTCGGTTCCCCTTCTTGGCCAATCAGACCCGGTGTTAGTCGGTTCCCCTTCATGGCCAATCAGAGCCGGTGTTAGTCGGTTCCCCTTCTTGGCCAATCAGACCCGGTGTTAGTCGGTTCCCCTTCATGGCCAATCAGAGCCGGTGTTAGTCGGTTCCCCTTCATGGCCAATCAGAGCCGGTGTTAGTCGGTTCCCCTTCTTGGCCAATCGGACCCGGTGTTAGTCGGTTCCCCTTCATGCTGCGCTGAACCCCTGGTCTCCGCAGCGCCACCTACACATAACTCCCATTTCCGAGGGGCTCGTCTGCCCACATTCTGGTTGTAAAGACAGAACCTCCTTAAACCCACTCAGCACAGTGGTCAAATAGCCAAAGCCCTTGATAACCTGCAGCCACCAGCACCTACTCTATGTATTTTATATACGAAAAATAATACATGCAATTTCCTTTTTTAAGTTCAGAATGGCCTTTAATCTTCATTTTCAGACTCTCCCTCTAACAGCACTCCCTGACCAAAGAGCCCTCCCCAGGTTAGCCTTTTTACCCCCTAAATGTACCCACACTTCAATGGAGCCCAGGAAGAGGCTAATTTTAAGCCATTAAAATTATGATTAGGAACATTTTTCCCATCTGTTTAAAAGTGCAGAGTTACTAAGCATCGAATACATATGTAATCAGCATCTGCCTATTCTTATTTTATTTCATTTCATGCTATTCATAAAAAACATTCCATTTGAGCCCCGTGACCTTGACTAGGAACAGTCAAACGATATGTGGATAAATTAAATTGGAGTTTATAATTAGCGGTGTCAACAGTAAACCGAATTTGGAAATTGCCCATATGTTATCCAAACTTGTGTATATGTGCGTATCCACACACACGCACTTAGAGTGTAATACACACGTTTACGCATGAGACAGCAATAGCTCCGGCTGTGATTTGGATGCACTCCCGTGTTGCCATGACGAGCAATCTCCAGCCCTGGGCCAGCTGAGTCAATGAAAGCCAGCTGCTAGCTGTTAGCTTAACTATCTGTTAGGGTTATTTGGAGGGTCCGATGGGCGGAGTTTTCCAGCGGGGCATCCCCGTGGGTTTAACATGTGTGGTTTTTAGTTAATTGTGTTAGTTAGTTGGCTTTTATATTTGTATATATTTTAAAGGACATCATTCCATTTCTTTGTGTTTAAAATTTAATTTAAGAAGACCTCGTGCTCCTATTTAAACACCATTGTCGTCTTCCTCTATACATTCCTTCTTTATCAAGTCTCCTCCAATCAGATTCCGTCTTGCAATGCTCCATCAACACGCCCTTCCCTCCTCTTCCGGATGGTGGGCCTGGAGGGAGCTGATGATTCCTAGGGTCTTGAGAGACCTTCTCCACATGGTTCTAAATGTTCTTCCTCAGATAGATCCTAAAACGTTAGAAAAAAAACAATGAAACCCCACACAACCGAGGTTGAAAAGTTCCACAGTTTGCCTTAAACTTAAAGCCAGTTGATGATACATTTACACATTTTTCTCCACATGTTCTTTCTGTCCCAGGAAATCCCTCAAATGTATAAAATGAGTGTTATACTTAATAATTGGGCGTACTCAATTTGGAACATCCTGAGTGAGATGTTTGTTCATATAGTTTTGTCTCTATTTTCGCTCTTGACATCGGAATGGTTTAGATGTATCATGACTGTCTGTCACGGAGCCTGGAAGGAGCTAAATCGTGGACCGTCTGGAGGTCCCTGAGGACCAGGTTGAGAAACATTGTTCTAGCAGCACTGATGATATCTGAATAGTGAGCAATGCTCATTGCTCTGTTTAATAAGGCTGAGATCTAATTGTGACTGGCTCCAGAGCAGGTTTAATTACCTGATTATTAATTAGGAAAAGGTGTGACAAGATGGTACGAATTTGGGAGCAGGCCGATAAATCCTAACATAATGTGGGTTGACAGAGTTTGCAGGGTAAAGCTGCTTGATAACCGGGCAACAGTTCCACCGGAATTCTGCCTTTCAATCCATCACTTGGCAGTATTTTTAACAGTGTTTGGTTACTCATGTTGCCACTGGAAGACTAGCTTATGCTACCTCAGCTGCTACACCTTGAGTACGCTCAAGAGTTTACGGCTAACATTGTTGATGCTTACAGAAGGTCAGGTACATGTACTACAAACGCTGGATGATGTGATTTATCTCTGCAGAAGATGTGCACGGTGACACCTCCGGTCAGTAGGAAAGGGGGGCTTGTTTAAATGACCTGTATCTCGAGGTCTTCGTCTGCCAGCACAGGTCAGGAAATCCACTCCCCCCAAGCCCCTCGGGAGTCCTGTGATTCAGGCTACCTCAGCGCTAATTAAATAAGTCTTTGGGTGGTAGGACACTTCACTTGATGTTTCAGGTGCAAATCAAGCACCAGTGTTCATCCTGGATGCCGCGGGGATGCAGTTCTGGGGGACAGGAGCTGCCGACCTCTGACAGCTCACCGTCCGGCTCTGCCAGCAGCTTCTGATGTGCCACCGGGCCTCTGACAGCGGCGAGGCCCCCTCTGTCAACACTGCTTGTTAAGGCTGCCCTGTCTCAGAGCCCAGCAGCCCCCCTCCCTGAAGTCTGCTGAGGCCAGCAGCTGCACACAAACCAGACACTGCAAGAAGGTCAGACCAACGTAGTCTGTGTTGAAAGAGCACGAGTCTCATTCTAAATGTACCCAATGTTATCCTATAAGACATCAAAGGGTTAACTTTATGACTTCTTGACTGAGATACCTTGATATGATTATATATGGTATTTCACCTTTTTTAATTCAACATGATATGGTATTAAGTTATACTCATTGAAAATATGCGAATCCGACTTGACTTTAGGTAGAAATGATCCCTCGCACATTTCTTTTCCTCTCCATCTTGCAGAGTCTACAGCCATAACAAAGCATCTTCCCCTGACTTTGTTTCCGCGGAAACTGATGTGCGCGCATCACTTCCTCCCGGCAAATCCAGCGATTCCTCACATCTGTAGCAGGGCGATCTTCTGACAGCACCCGTCCGCAGAGGCTATCCTGCGACCCTAGATGAACCTGGAATTTTTCACAGGCTGCCTAAAGCTAACTGGGTCTTTGAGGACCGGCAGCCATACAGAAAAAGAGGGAACATTGCAGCCCTTTTCCCAGCAAGCTGGAGGGGGCCAGTGGGTCTTTACATGTATGTATGATGGAGCTCTCTCACATTTCCAGCAAGTTCTGCTTCTGGAGAAGAGTCAGAGGTGGACGTTGCTGCTCTGCTGCTTCTGAAATTCACCTCAGGATTCATTTCCCTTTTCTCTGACCGACAATCTCAGTCTGTATCATCTTCCCCTACTTGTAAAACCCCTTGTCCCATCAGTCCTCACTACCATACTGAGATTAAGAGTGATTAATGACTACTATGAAGCCAGTCTATCCGATTGGCTCGTTATAAGGCCACACTTTGTTCAAATGTGCAGAAAGTAGCCCTTAAGGGCCCTAATTCTCGCTCCGTATCGCGTGCGGAGCTCATCATGGCAGCAGGTGAGAAGCCTCAAGGCTGAGCTCTGAAATGCTTCCCCCAGAAAGCACAGAGCAAATTTTTACACCGGATTTTTACTCTCCCTTTCTGTACATGTGTTTAATCACCATTATCTCCATTGTGCAATCGACCAGACGCCTTCCATCTGATCTATGTTGAATCATTCATTGCCTAATCGATCCCATTTCGCCCTGGAAGAAATATGGGAATGTTCTGATTATCGTTTCGCATTACTAGTCAAAGAGAAAGTGACCATGAGTGATTCTAGAGTTTTGTAGTGTTACCTGAAAGGGGCACATTATAACTGCGACTGTGACGTCTTTTGTTGGCATATTTTTCTGTAATACATCACCACCACCCGTTCTATCTATCTATCTGTCTTTCTGTCTGACTGTCTGTCTGTCTCTTGATTGGTGAGAAACGGAAGCACATAAATACTATAGGTATCGCATATGTGTGAGACAGTCATTATTACGGAGGAATATTATCTTGGGATTAGTAGAAATTGTAAATAATGAGTGATTTATATATTGGTGGTGTGAGTGTGTGCTGGGAGAGATGTGCTAACGGGAGCGTGTAACATTTCTCATAACAAAATATTGGTGCTGAGATACCGCTTGGCACTAAGTAGTGCGTTTACGTCATTTTCTGCACACCATGTTGCGGATAAAGGCACTGAACAGGGCAACAATGAAGCATCAGTGAGGTCTGGGGGGGAGGACTGGCAACCTGGGGTCGCTCACCTTAGAGTGCACAACTCAGCCGGGAATGTGGGATGGGTGGCTGCCTAAGGGGGTGTTCAGTGGCTCGGCCAGTTAGGCCTGTGATCCCAAGGTTGCCAGGTTGAATACCATCCTCTACAAAATAGTCACATGTCTGTTGAGCCCAATAGGAAGGTCCTTTGTTTTAAATAAATAAATAAATAAATAAATAAATAAATAAAAGTCAATTAATGTCATTATACACTGCCGTTGCTAACTTCTCATATGTTAAATCTTATCAGACCACTATTTACAGGCTCAAAGAAATTATTGAAATTTCACTGACAGATTCAGAGAATTTGATTCCTGCCCTCAGCCTCATAGTCATTTCTGATAATGCAAACAGAGAGGAGCTAGGTCTCATGCCCGGCTCGTCTGAACTTCCCGTGTGCCACGCCCCCTCATCTACCCCGTGTGGATTCCCTGTGTTTGCCAGCTGTTTCTTGTTGTAGTCAATAGCTCTATGTATTTTAGTCGAGTGTGTTTCCCCACAACGTTGCGTTGTTTCATGTGCCCTGTTACTAGCTTCCGATTAAACCCCGTACTTCCCGATCCTCTGTCTTCCTGCTCCTGCTTCACCGGTTCTTCGTGACAAGAGGATATGACACCATGCACCCCACCTTGTGCCCCCCCCCCCCATTCAGATGTTCTCTGTGGTCGATGACAATCCTGCCCCCTTAAAAGCCTTACATATCATCACTATCCAATGAAAAAGGCATTAGTCCACTTTTGCCCAATTGTGATTTTTTACTATAGATGGAATACGCCATGTGTACTGATAGTGTTTGACATCTAATTTACTCATACAAAGATATGTGTATGAAGTCTTCTATTTAACTAGTATTTATGTTTGTACTAGTTAACATTTGTATTCATGATGGTCGTTTGTATAGATTACTTTATATCGCAAATTTGAACAAATTAACTAGCTTAGATAGCAAGAATACTCTTCTATTCGTATTTTACTCTCTTGTATACAAATATACAATATCAATAGTTTTGTGACCACAAAGACAGCTAACATGCTAATATGCTAACGTGCAGACCATGGCTAAGGCCCAGTTCACTGAGGACAGAATCTATTTTTGCTTCCTGAGTCACTCTGAACACGCTGCGCTAATGTTATTTTAATATCTGCCCCCAGCCATTGTTTTATTTATTTTAAGCAGGCCGACACTCAGAGACGGGATGTATTCATGGAAGGCTAATGCTCCAAGAGACCAAACGCTGACAATCCAAGCAGAGAAGTTCTTGGAATTGCGATTATTACCCCTGAACCCCACAGAGCATGAGGCAGAGCCACTCTCTGCTGCTCGTTCACAGGTATCTCTGCCTCTTCTCGGTTTTTCTGCCCGTGAAGCGAATGTTTTGGAGGTGACATTCATCTGCGGCCTTGTCCGTCCTGACATATCTAGACGCTGGTGCTTCTTTCTGACATCATCGGTATTTGCAAAGTCAGGTGTGGAATAGGTGAAGGTCAACCAGAGCAATGAAGCTGGACTCTCAGCCTTTTAGGAAGGTCCCCTGCGTGTGTAGAAATGATGCTTAAAATGATGCTTCATGAACCATTTGCTGTATTTTCTGCTCCCACTAGATGGTGCTCTCTGTGGACAGGGCGCAAAGTATGCTGAAAAGGAAACAACATGAGCACTATCTAGCAGGGTCAGAATATGTAGCAAATGGTTCTTGATGCGTTGTTTTGGCCATCACTAGTGTTCGGAACTGTCCTGGCATGTAGGCGATAGGTGTCATTCCTATGCATTTAGGCTAAAGGGCTAACCGAGGATCCGAAACAGACGTAGACTTATGTGGCATTTGTGAATCTTGGACTCTATACCAGGCAAGATTGTAGCATTTGACGCTTAGGAGGGGTCTTGACCCTTTTGGGATGCCACTCCCCAGGTCTTCCGCAGAAAAATTTGCAGAGGTGGGGGTCCTTACATGATCTTAGAAAAATTATTTTTCAGGGGGCTGAGATAAGAAATTGAGGGGCCGAACAGGGCCTACAAGCACTGACACTCTACACCAAGGCCATCTATGGTAGATGACTTTCTCTTAGAGATGACATTTAGCCAAACTATTCTTGATCTTCTCAGAAAAATCTCCCTGTTTAAAAGCATTCAAAACAGAAATGCATGCAAAAAGACAAATAAAGTGGCTTTCTTAAATAGGGAAGGACGTGAAGACGGTCCAGGATGTGTTTAATATATACAGCTGTGAGTTTGTTTTGCTCTGCAGGAAGACAGGCATGTGATCCCAGCTCAGAGAAGACTTCCACACTCATAATAAGGTCACAACATCTGTATCAAGGCAGAGAAGAAGGTTTACAGAGCTTGCATCTGTTCAAACCAGAGCCTGGCAGGTGGGTTTGGAGGATTCGAATTAAAACTGTGATATTCTATTTATATGTTTATATCACGCTGAATTGTTGATTTAAGCTCTCGAAAGATGACAACTGTCATTTGTTTCATAAAATGGTTGGGCAGCATACCGTGGTGTTTCTGTTCTGTCCGGCTGCTTACTGGGGAACAGCGTCTCCCAACCCGGTCATCAGGGACCTGCAGCAGTCCACATTTTTGCTCCCTCCCAGCTCCCAGTAGGGAGCAAAAATGTGGATTATCTGCCAGGGACCTGGGAGGGAGCAAAAATGTGGACCATCTGTGAAACAAGGACTAGACTAGGAAACACTGCTGGGGGGCATCTGTATGTCTCAGGTGTTTATATCAGGCCCAGTGTGGCACCTTTGATCCCAGGGCTCTTTGCTTGAAAGCTTGTCTCTAAAGGACAGAGTCATGATGTTACAGGCAGACATCAGGCTGGGAGAGGGCTGGCTGAGGCTGGCGCCCCCTGCTGTTATACCCGTGACATAACCTTCAGTTACTCTGAGCGTAGTGCCCGGGCAGATGGCAGGTTAACCCAAGGAGACCCCACTCCCAATCCCCCCCCCACCATCTCATTTCTGTGATATAAATGAAGGGGGTATAAGAGCGGCAGACTTGTTGTGACAGGGTGAAGCTGTTATTCCTCATCACACCGGGACCTTTTACCCACAATTCTCCTGATTGCATATTTGTCCCTAAGGGCAGGCAGCCCCAGGGAGACAATTAAAATCGGGGGAGGGATTAATCAGTAATTAAAGTAAATAAACACGCACATCAATGCTTAATAACCTTTAATGTGACATGTGACCCTGGACATTCAGAAGAATGGGATGGCAGGCCATGGCAGATCAGTCACACGCACACACACACATACACGCACACAGACACATTCACGCACATTCACCGATAGCGACTCGGGAAGTGAGATCTCGCAGTCAGGCTCCATCTACTCGGGACATAGAGTGGATATTGTTTGATGAATTATAGAGCCGTGGTGCATGCATGACACGTACAAACGGGCATCAGGAGGAGGCCCCAGCTGCCCTCTGCACCCTCATTAAACTCTCTGAGGAATGTGCGCGATCATTTAACCTGGAGACGTACTGAGCCGCAAGGTCACCTTATGACATCGCGCCAGGCCAGCCCTCCTTCTGCCCGCTGCCCAATCATACACCTTCCCGTGTAGAAGCTTCCCCCAACGCCATAGCAACTTGCCGAAATCCTTGAGTCGTTATCAAAACCATCAGTATCGATAATTATTGTTGTTGGCCATAGGAGCTGTGATTGGCTGACCTCCCAAGCCTTGTTTGGCCGTGATTGGGTGGAATGAGGCTTAGATAGTGATTGGGGTATCTGGCTGGCTTCTTGCCGCTCTCTTATTGCCCATAGCATTTTTTGAGGCATAATGGGCAGACTGGACTGTAGATATGGATTTACTGGGCTTTCAGCAGGCACTTCACATGCTAATCTCCAGGGATCGTTAATCAGCCGGGACTGGACAACAGCCAGCACCCATATGTTCATGCTATCTTCCTACTGATGCAGCAGACAAAATGCTTGTCAAGGTATATGTGGGTTATTATCATGCCGGTTACGCCCTGGAATGCCCTCAGACATGTCTGTAGCTCAGCGGATTAGAGTCTGTGTCTAGATGGTTGTGGGTTCAAATCTCGTCAGAAGCAGAGTAGTCATATTATCATTGGGCCCTTGAATAAAGTCCTTGACCCCAATTGCTTATTAGGAGCAATTTGTGTGACAGGACTTTGGGCTAGTGAATAGAAGGTTGTGGGTTCAGATTCCTTGGACAGTACTGTAATTTCAATGTTGGGCCCCTGTACCCTTAATCCCTAATTGTTCTATGGACTCTCAGGCTGTGGTTTCTGAATTATACGTTTTGAGCTTTGGAGGTCGCTAAATAAATGTTATGATGTATCACATGGGGATCTCTCCATAAACATGTGTAATGTGCCACACGGGTGTCTCTCCATGAACACACAACCTCTCACATGGGACTCTCCATAAACACACATGATGTCCAACATGGGGGTCTCTCTGTGAAGACACATGATGCCTCACATAGGGGTCTCTCCATAAACACTCGTGACATCCCACATGGGGGGTCTCTCCATAAACACTCGTGACGTACCACATGAGGGGTCTCTCCATTAACACTTGTGATGTCCCACATGAGGGGTCTCTCCATAAAAACACGTGTGACATCCCAAATCGGGGTTTCTCTGTCAACATGCCAGATGGCACATAGGGGTCTTTCAATAAACATGTGTGATAGCTTAAATGGGGATTTCTCAGTAAACACATGTGGCGTCTCACATGGGGTTTCTCCATAAACACACATGACGTTCCACATGGGGGTCTCTCCCTAAACATGTGTGATTGCTGTGACAGCTTACATGGGCACAAGGGACAAACTACCCTAAATTCAACTTACTTACAAGTTTATCTCAAAGACATTGGCTGACGATATAAATAACGTGTGTATGTTTGAATAAGCTGGACCTTAAAAATAGTCAGCTAGCAGCAGTTACACTATTTACCAAAGCTGCTTAAAAGGCTGTTCAGTATTTAGAAGATGAGACTGATTAAATAAAATATGTCAAGATGGTGTGGAAACAGCAAGCGACGTTCCCCCGCTCCAAGGGGGAAAGTGATTAACGGGCCAAGAACCGACTGGGTTGACCCACACTCGCTGGGGTCATTACAATCGCTTTGTTATTCAGAGTTATGATTTTTACTGTAGTAAATTACAGCATACATGCAGCATATTTTTGTCACTGCCTAAGTGCTATAAAAGCTGTATAATAGTAATTTTGAATAATTGTAATTTTCCCTACAATAGCAGAATTGATTATTCAATTGATGCTCTGTGCAGTTTTATGTGAGAGAGGCTATTCTGCGGGGCCTGTTTAGTTTATGACTTTTTTTCCAATGATGACCCATTTAGAATCAAATTTATCTCTCTCCTCTCTCACGGAGAGTTGCTACAAATTGATTTGCCTCAAACTATTGCAAATAAGACCCACTGTTGTTTCCTTTTCTGTTTTTGTTTTGTTGGCCTGCAGACATAATAAATTATGGATAAGAATTCTTGCATTCTACTCTTACATCAGTTGCTAAGAACAGCCCTTATTTCAAAATGCCAATATATTTAACCTAAATCAAAGAGGAAATGTGTAACAGGAATCAAGCTGTACCCGGTGCGGCACTGACGCCCGTCTGTCTGTACCCGGCGCGGCACTGATGCCCGTCTGTCTGTACCCGGCGCGGCACTGTCGCCCGTCTGTCTGTACCCGGCGCGGCACTGTCGCCCGTCTGTCTGTACCCGGCGCGGCACTGTCGCCCGTCTGTCTGTACCCGGCGCGGCACTGTCGCCCGTCTGTCTGTACCCGGCGCGGCACTGTCGCCCGTCTGTCTGTACCCGGCGCGGCACTGTCGCCCGTCTGTCTGTACCCGGCGCGGCACTGTCGCCCGTCTGTCTGTACCCGGCGCGGCACTGTCGCCCGTCTGTCTGTACCCGGCGCGGCACTGACGCCCGTCTGTCTGTACCCGGCGCGGCACTGACGCCCGTCTGTCTGTACCCGGCGCGGCACTGTCGCCCGTCTGTCTGCATCCAGTGCAGCACAGCCCTTCGGCAGGTGGGCTCTCCATCCAGACACTACAGTGACACTGAGAGGCCAGTGGAGAAAGAGTGTGGGGCGGGGGGTTTATCTCAATGGGCTCTCTTATGTGCCTACTGGGCGGACATGAGAGTTTTATGAGAAGAAATTGCTTTGGTGTGTCCATAGTATTTAGCATGTGTTGGAGGCTGTGTCTAAAGCCTCCCAGTTTGTGGGGTTGGAGCTGGTTTATGCATAAGAAACCACTCATTGACAATACATGTAATAGTTTAATGTGAAATGCATCTGCGCACCACAATCCATTGTTATAATAGGGTTTTATATGGGAACATCCACTGCACTCTCACAGCCCCCTTCAATCCTTTACATCATTCTTTTTCAAAGTCATTCTTTTTCAGAAGGTCACGCAGAAGCGGGATAGTGACTGTGTGTCCGTGACTGACCCTGGCCCCCATGTGATGGCTGGATCTCCTCTCTGCTCGCTCTCTCAGGATTAAAGACCTGATCCTGTTCTTCAAGAGACAGCTAGCCGGCCTAAGAAGCTGGCTGGTCCCTCACGTCGCATTGTGATGATGTCATTCCCTTGGCATGCTGGGCTCTGGCTTAACAGAGTCATATTTTAAAGTGCTGTCCCTGCTAATTATATGCGGGCACTGATGCTGTCTCTTGTTCCTTAATGCTCTTACAGTAACATGAATGCAAATTTACGAAATACCCTTAGATACAAAAGGGTGGCTTCAGTTAGTTTCATTTTTAGAATAGTGTGCTGTGAGATGTTATCATCTAGGAACATGAAGACAGCGTGGAGATATGGACATAATGCAGCGGAGAGATTTGGGAGCCGAAGTCTGAAGAGAAAATAACCGCAGTTCAAACTCAGAGCGTAAACAGACAATTTTAGCCTTTTACAGGAGAGACTGTGCTGTAAGGAAAGATCAATCTGGAGTCCATGGCAAGATGGTGATCTTCGTGGTGCTGCTCGTTCTCAGATAAGCGGAGGAAATAACTTGCTCCGTCACGCTCCCTCTGTCCAGAGTTATGGGGGCGATCTTTGCATCACCCCCCCCCCCCGCCCCTCCCGACACAGTTAATTGAGTAATTATTGGCCAGAGAGTGCCTTAATGGACAGGCTGATTGGGGACAGGCTGCACCCAGGAGCCAACAGTGTAAAAGAAGGGGCGAGGGAGGGGGCAAAAGAATGGTGGAGGAAAAGGGGGAGGGGGCAGCGAAACAGCGGCAGAAGGGGTGAGGGAGGGGGCAGGAGATTGGGGGGAAGGGGTGAGGGAGCTGGAGACTGGCAGATGAAGGGTGAGGAGGGCAGGAGAATTATGGAGAAAGGGGTGAGAGAGGAGGCTGGAGTAGGATGTAGGTGGATGTGTGGGAGGGGGCGGAGTTTAAAGATACACTGAGTCACGTCGCTATTCAGATATAGGTGAATATTATAGCAAAAACGCAGAATGAGTGACATTTTTATTATTGTTATTTGCATGAAATGATTAATAATCTCATCTAATCGCCAGGAACATTCGACTGTTATATTCCTCTGTTTGCGTTGTCAGATGTAGATGGATCTCTGTCCAATTTTAATTTCTATAAGAAGGGAGTCTCTACACCATAGAGGAAAGACTCTTTGCTGTGACTCTTAAAAATCTAGTGGCTCGATCTAATGAAGAGAGCCTTTGGTGAAGCCTCATGTTTGCGCAAACCCAATTCCACGGGGGGCAGCTTGAAACGAGATTTATGGAGAATCCCAGCCACTGCTACCCTGATCACCACTGATATCTCATATATCTCCACTTCACTTATGAGTTTATGGGCTTTTTTTTCCCTCATGTGACTCACTCCTGCCTCATTTTAGATTATCCCTTTTATGCGGTTATTGTCAAAGAATGATTTCTAGGGAAATAATTCACACAAATATAATTTTCCAAGCAAAAGAAAAAAAAATGTGAAATTGATTTAGCAATGAAATATTCATAACCAGCTTCCATTTATTTATTAATTTCGCCATTGCAGGTCGAATGAACGTTTACATGGGGGATTGAGGTCCATTGAAGCCCTTTTGTTGTTCTTCTGATTAAAAAGATACTGAATCATTACTATAGAATGTTAATTACTTAATATTAATTACTGCAATAGTCTTCAGTGTGCCTCTTGTGTTTCACTATTGACTTGTGCTGTTACTCTGCATGTTGTTATTGCTTCATATTCTCTGTAGACTTGAACAACTCAGTCAGAGTCGAGTCAGCAATGACACACCTAGATCACCAAGAGCCAGAGATGCTGAAAACGTCCCTGTCTGGTCTATGTCAGCCTGTCCTAGATATTATTCTGGGGGGGGTGTGGTACGCATTAATTGTTCCAGGAATGACAAACCCCACCTTCTGTGGCTCAGTTGGGAGTTTCTTGGGTTGCTCCAATAAAAATCCCCTACCCGCCCTCCTCCAAGCCCCCACCCCATGGCAGAGCTGGTTCCCCCCCAGTCAGACCTGCTCAGGCCCATCTTTGCCAGGACCCTCCCCTGGCCGTGACGCTGCTATCCAGAGGACGTGCCCGTCGACCTGTAGCCCCTGCTAACCCTAACACTACGCCATGTGACTCAGACGGCTGGCGTGATACACAGCATTGATACACAGTCTTTGTTTGGTGGTTTGTGTCCTGGTCGCTGTATAAAAAGTATTTTCCACTAATTATTACCAGGTTTAGTGAAGGACTCATCATCCAGCACAATAAAGAGAGACTGTGCTGTTTTGTTCCACTGTCCCAGGAACAGGAACAAAACAGGAACAGACTGCAGGGCTGTTTGGTGATGACTTCGGTTGACGCTGAACCAGCAGTGTTCAGAAAGTGCACCGGCTGTGAATGGGCATGGCTAAATCAATTACTGGTACTGCAGTACAGAACCGGGTCAGGGTCTGGCCATACAACAACCCGGAAATACAAGACAGTAAAGCGATAAGCTGAGGTGGCTCCGAGCAGGAAGACAGGAATGTCTCATTTCAGCCATTTCAGTTTACTTTTTCTGACAGGAATATCTGACAGGAATGGGCTCCCCCTCCCAGACAATGCAAATGCCCTTAATTTTACACCCCTGTGTTCAACCTGGGTGGCTCATTTTAGGCATCGCTAGCTAATCCTTGGATGGACAGACTCCCTTCTCTGGAGGAGTGAATCTCAGTCAGATCACTTTCATTAACTCCCTTATTATTTTTATTTTTATTGTTGTTATTATTATCAAAGCCTTACACTCTCCATAATTTTAAGAATGAGCCCTTAATAAGGTGCCTTTTGCTAAGAAAATCTCCCATTCCCTCCACCATCTTTCACTGGGAGCTGACCTAGTGGTGGGGGGAGGGGGGGGTTGCTGAGTCAGAAGCCCTCTCCAGTTTGCCCCTGTTACCCCTAGTTGGCACCCACATACTGAAAATTCCCTCTCAAATTTTATTTATTAATTCAATGTAGTGAAATTGATTTAGCAATGAAATATTCATAGACTATGATCCATTGTACGTTCTTGTTTGGTTTTCGTGGTTTGGCTGAAGATTCTTGCAGAGAACTGAAGACCCTTTGGTGTGATATACATGGTCTACCTTAATTAAAAAGATACTGAAGCTATTTGCGCATCAATAAAACATTAATTGCTATAATGTTTTTGAAATTCTTGCTGTACGTAGCTGCTGAGTTTAACACACGATATTCTTGGCAGGTTGAAACGGCACAGTTGTGTTCCTTATTATATTTTAAACATCTTCATGTGTTAAGACTCAGAGAGAAGGCTTTAAGGCTGGGAAAAAAGCGAATGCGCGTCTTTCATCTCGCAGCTGAGGGACTGTAAACGTGTCACGGGGCTGCTTGTTTATACGTCAAGCATCCATATTTTTCGGAAAGAGAGCCGGGAGACGAAGGTGGAAACAAAGAAGGAGGGATTCTGAGTGATGTGAGAGTTACCGTGTTCGAGATGTCGCTCTTATAGTCCGCGAAAGATGTCTTTTGCTTTAGATATGTCAGAGGAGGTATGTGCAAAATTGTGCATGTAGAACTGTGTGGTGGATTCAGGAGGAGGGAGAACAGAATGATCAAGAGAAAAAGAGTGAGATAGAGGAACATCAGGGGAAAGAGATTCCGTTTGTGCGATCTCTATGGTCACTGGGATACCCCAGTCTGTCCAGTCGGAGTCCCACTCATGGGTCACGAGAGGGCTTCCCCAGCCCCAGAGGCGGGGTCTTTCCCAGGCTCCACGCCACTGTCTGAGGAAGACCACCGTCAGCATCCTCACTGTCCTTTGGGGGGGATCGCTCGGAGGCGGCTCCCTCATCCACGCCGTGTTCAACCGGCTGACCGATTCGCTCCGGCAGCTTGAGTCATGCGACTCCATCTCGTCAGAAGACAAAGAAGACGTGCCCCCCCCCCCCCCCCCCCCCATGCGCCTGCGTCCTGTGCCAGACGGAGCTGAAATATGAACGTATGAAGCAGCTCTGAAGGACGAGGGAGAGCAGGGAGCCTGCAGAGGAGGAGCGTTATCCGCATTTCGGAATTGCCTCCTCCTCCACTTCATTTTTCGGCACCTCTGTCGCCGGTAGACGCGTCTGGCTCCGGCTGGGAAAAATACACCGAAAATGACACGGATCCACTTCCAGATCCAGAAGGGCTCAGCTCTGCCCTGCAAATCCCAGGCTGTCGCTCTCACTCGCCTCCTCCGCATGATGGAAGAGCGGGGTGGTGGGGGAAGCGTGGAAGGCAGGATAGGTTTGCACAGACCGAGGATGGCTTGCTTTCCGTAGAGGGGCCGTTTCTACTGAAAATGGCGAGCTTTTCGTGCTGGTCACTGATTGATATTCCCGTTCCGATTAGATTGTTATCATTTCCCAGCTCTGTTGCACTGGATTTACTGCATTTCGCCGGAGGCAGATAAAAAGCAGACCTTTGAGATACATTATCCTCGTCAGACTCAAAAATTGGAATATAAAATCCTCCGCTGGCTTGCTGCCTTTCCAATTGCTCTGTTCCCAACACCCCGCTCGGTATGCAGCATAACAACTGCTTGGAGGACCCACCATATCTGCAGCCCAACCGGGGAAGGAGAAGTGTTCTGTCTGCATGTTAAGCTAACGTGCTAATGGGCTTATTTACATGAAGCTAATGGGCTAACATGCTAATGGGCATCTGTAAGGAAGCAAATATGCTAACGTGCTAATGGGCATCTGTGCAGGAAGCAAATATCTAACGTGCTATTGGGCATCTGTACTTGAAGCTAACCGTGCTAACGGGGACCTTTACTTATGGAAAGTGAATGGGCAGGCAGCTAGCGGGCTGTTTCCCACCTGCCTTAAGAGAAATGAAGGCCATAAGACGACACAAGTAAGGTTGCTTGTTCATTTGCTGTGCTTTTAAAAATTAAACCTTTGTTCTTATGTTGAACATATATGAGATAAACTGCGTCTTTTTTTCATGATAATGCATCTCTGTTTCTCAGAAAAGAAATGCATGGGAGTGTTTTTGATGCCGGTTCTTTGTGACACATGGCAGTTATACAGGCCAAAGCAGTGTGTTTCTTGTGACTGTTGTTTGGTAACAATGTCTGAGCTTTTTTACTTATATAACTACAAACGTTGCTGTAAGTCCTGATAAATAGCCAATTTGGGATGAAATTTATATTACAAAAATGGTTTGACCTAAAATCAAATGAAAACCTCCTGGTAGGGAAGGAAGGGGTTTGACATGTGGTAACGACATCAAGCCATCAGCTGGAAAGCGGAGCACAGCTCTCGGGGATGAGTGGAAACCGAATGACAGCTGATCCCAGATCAGCGGTTGGGGTTCGAGGGCCTTCACAATCGTCCGCACATCAGCTCAAAGAATGCAGAAGCATTGGACCGACCATGTTTATCGAACCGGAGTGTCATACTTTCCCAACGAAAACTCAACCTGAGTGTACGGTGACAGACACATCTGAAGGTGACCTTCAACGACGGCGACGTCCATCCATCCAAGATGGACTGTTTAGTAATGGGGATTCCCACCGGCGCTTTGATGCACCAGACAGCAGTCAGGCAAGGCTTTCTTCAGGCCTCAGGCACAGTCAGTGTCAGTCAAGCCAATAGGTGACATAGGCAGCTGCCTAGGGCGCCATCTTCTGGGCGGAGCATTGACTTAGCATACCGCTGGGGGGGGGGGGGGGGGGGGCACAGTAGTGAGGCTTGCCTAGGGTGCCACATGAGCTTCTACCAGCATTGGGCACGGTGGGGGTTGATTTCTGTGCCCTTCTATAGATGGTGACCTTCTCAAGAGATACGGTGCAGTACTGCAATAAGCCTGTTTACATGGCGGAGTAATGGTTCCCTAAACCAGGAACTAATCATTATGTTAAGCCAAAAAACAGATTAACAAAAGCGATGTTTCCTTTCTCCTTCTCTGACACAATGTTCATGAACAGAACAGGAAAGCAGGGTCATTAAATAGGGCATCTATTACCGACTGGCAGAAAAACCCGAAACCTAAACATTCAAACATGGTAAACGTCTTCCTTCCTTGGATTTGCCAAAGAATGATTCAGACGTGTCTCTGATAAGCTACAGTCTATTCCTTTTACACAAACTGTGTTTCCCATCATGCTCAGCCTGCGATTGTGACGCTCTTACAGCTTAAGACTCCTTTGAGATCGGATTAAAATGGCGATCATTAGTGACTCGGAGATGACAGCGATAATCAAGCACTGCACTTTCTAGCAGACCTTTGGTAAAACCGTATGAAGCCAATAAAAGTGAAAAACCAAACCTCAATAGTGGTGCACTAGCAGGCGCTAGCAAAATGTCTCGGACATGATAGATTATAGCTGACCCTGTCCAGGTTGCATGCAGATGTTCCCCGCCTTCTTGATAACACACTCGCTCACCAGATGCAGCAATTTAAATAAATACAAACGTTAGCACACCTGAAGATGCCTCATTGGTAGGCGTTCACTTATTTACACGGCAGCAATTCAGTTTCCTGTAGCATGGGAGAGCGAATGATTTTATTTACATTATGGAAGGCCGCACACTTTTTAACGTGCACATTGCAAAACATATGTATCTGGGTTGCCTCAGGCATCACGGTATATAAATTGCCCCTCAGCAATTTAGCTGAGCAAACAGACTGCGTAGAATAAATATGTTTTATGTTATCTGGAGCATACAGACCAGTTAATGTGATGGACAGCAGAATTGCCTCACATTATTAAAGTGATGAGGAATGCGAAAAAAAAATGCATTTCTGCATAGACACATATAGACAGAGCATGCGGAGCCAGTGGTGTGGCAGAGCTAGGGGAGGGTTAACCACAAAGATCCTAAAGTATCAGCAAGGTTTCTGGTGAGGTGGAGCAAGTGTGTTCAGAAAGAAGAAAACTCCATCATGTTTATCTGTTAAGAACGTAAGAAATTTACAAACGAGAGGAGGCCATTTGGCCCACATCAAGCCCATTATGTTTGTTAATTTATATGTTTGTGTATTACATTTTTTTAAATATAGATGTCCTGTGGACCCTCACAAGACACAAACATGACACAGGCGCTTATCATAAGTATAATATGATGAACATATAGTTACAGGAAATAGACACAGCTCTGTGTATGTAATGGCGGCTTAAAGAAAGTGTAGATGTACCCAATTGGAGGGTGTGACCAGCCAATCAGGGTGAGTTCTGCAGACAACACCATGCCCCTGAAGGTGTGTCCCATATACCAGTGCAATGCAATGCATATACCAAGGAAACCCAGTGTACTGGGCATACTTGACCATTCTCATGTACCCATTTTACATCATCTTCCATTGCCAAAGACCAGTCCCATTACTCAAGAACAGAAGTATGAAGGACGGTAAAAACCCCCAGGTGTCTCTCTTTCCTAGCCCCGAATATCAAGGATGCATCTGTTGCATCCTTGCCAACTAGAACAATCCCATGATTCATTGCATCCCAAGTTCGTTCCTGGGAGGCAAGTTAGCTGAAATGATCTTGCCAATAACACAAGTATGATCTTAGCATTCCTGGTATTGATAAACACCCCCATACTGAGGAGAGCTAAACACGGTGCATCGTCTTTGAGGTTTGCATTTTCAATAGATTGTCTTTGACTCTGAGTAGATAAGGGGTGAAAACATTGATTTTACCTGTGTGCAGAAATGTCACCTTCATGGGTAATGGGGGCACCAAAGCCTGCGTGACCCCCAGGCCCCTGTGCAGAATTAACAGCCTGCTTGAAGGGGGAATGAGCTCGGTGCAGACAGCCGTCTCTGATATGCCATTGGAATTAGTCTTCAAGGAGATTCCAGAAAATTCCAGCCAGCCCTAAGATGATCCGACAGCCAGAATCCAATTTAAAAATGTTTAGACAGCTGAGTGGTGTCCATTTTCTAATCATATGAGGGTTTCAAAGGCGGGACACTGAGATACTGTACATCGATACCATTAAATTAAAATATAAATGGAATGGGGTGTGTGCTTCTCTGAGGTTGTCGGGCTGTCCCTGGTTGTGTACTCCTGCTCTGCCGCGCATTTCAGGATCAAGAAAGAATTCTGCTGACATTATCATACCCACTGAGGTGAAGATTTAATTAACTCTTTATGATTCATTACAAATGAAGTCTTCGTATAACTAATGACTATTTAAGGAATCTTTCTTTTGGACTAATAATTAATGCATTTGTATTGTTCATCATCTTTAGGGCACAGCAGGATTAATGATAAATAGTTGGTTGTTGTTGGTTAATTAGGTTTAATTATGGTTAACGGTCTGTGTTGAGCCTTTGTCGTATTTTAAGTTGACTGTGTCCAAAGGTTTGGGTTGGTAACGACGCTTTTGCCGGCCATGCTGGTTCAGTAAGGTTAATTTGCTCATCCTGTACTGTGGGGTATAATTGTTTGGTTTGCATTCCATAGCAGGGATTCTGGGTTTGTTTGAATCGTTTATAATATTTGGCACGAGCTGTATTGGATCAGTGTTTGTGTTCATGCACAGATTACTGAAGTGTGGGAAGTTCCACGTCTTTCTCAGTATGGAGGAGGAGCGAGGTCGTTGTCCAGAAGCGAGTGTGATCTGCCGGTTTTCTACAACCTGCAGCGCAGTGGCTCCCTGAACCACATGTGTACCTGCAGCTTTCATCGGGACCTTCTCAGTGTTTTTCTAACCTCCCCTCCCCTGGCCCCCCCCCACCACAGCATGCCAGGATAGACGGCGGGGTCTCTGGCTGCTGTCCTGCAGCTCATCAAAAGGACACTGTGAGGTGCCTTGTGGTTTCCGGCACGTTCCGGCAGGGGCAGGGTATCATTACGGAAATGATTAGGGGATAGGGTTCTGAGCGGGGGGACTATCACGTTGATGGGACAGGGGCCGGACAAGGCCAGAATTCTGCGGGGGGGGACATGGTGTGAGCGGCTCTCCATCCGCTGATAATAAAACTCCTAAAGGCTCCCCTTCGTGTTCGTGGAAGTTTCCGGAACACCTCACTGGTGTGTCGACACGGACAGCTTCCTCACCATCTCTCTCAGAGGGGGCACCGGAGTTGTGCTTTTGTACTTTCCCTCTTCTTAGGCTTTTCATCCTGTTAAACTGTCCTCTGGGGACACGCAGGGACATGATGTCTGAGGGGGGTTGGGGTGGGGGGGGGTGTCTGGCTGCAGTGGAGAAGGGATTTTCCCACCAGTGCTGATTTGCACATGTTGAGTTTACATATTTCACGATGATCATACAATTGCAGAGCTAACAGCTCCAATGCTATGGGCTGCAGAGAGTCACCTACACACCATGTGGCACGTCTGCTTTGAGAAGAGACTGATGTCACTTCCTGTTCCTGGATGAAACCTCAGTAAGATCTCAGTAGGCCTAGAAAACTGTTTTCTTAACTTCACTTTGCTATGAATGACCTATTTTTTTTTTCATTTATTTGTGATTTTCTTCAAATTATCTATTGAAATATTAATTCACAGGAAACTTATAGTCAGTAAATGTACCAAAGAAGCAGTGTGACATTTTACTGATGCATGACTATATGTAATTATTATGTGTCCTTGTTCAACTGCCCTGTGTGCCTTAATTGCCCCTCAGGGACAAATAAAGTTTTTGAATTTGAATTTGAATTTGAATTATAAGCCTGCAGGTTATTCTGGAGCAGTAGCTAGTATTGTGATTAAAGACATTCATACTCATAGCTCAGAGACTGCTAGTTTAAATCCCAAGCAGGCCCTTCTGTTGTACCCTTGAGCAGTGTATTTACCCTGAAGTGTTCCGGTAATATCTCCAGCTGTGTACATGGGTAATGCTTGTTATCTGCTTTGGATAAGAGAGTCAGCTAAGCAGCTTAAATGTATGACTGGCAGAAAGAGGATCAGTGATTACGCAGGCAGTTTCCATTGATCTCAAAGAACGACGTGGTGGTTGAAATCTTAAACAGCAGCTTCTCCAGATGTGTTTCACATCTGGGGCTTCTGATATTAACCAATCCAGAAACGGTACGTGCTCCTGAGGTTTTGTTAACAGCCTTTTTTTTCGGGAGAATATTTTGGATATGCAGTGTCTGCTTGCTGATAGCACTGAACACACGCGAGGTGTTCGATGGTAAGGACTGTGCTGGACTCACACAGGTATGTTACCCCCCAGAGGTGCCACACTGCGGTTAGATAAAATGGAGGGTTTTGTCTAGAATGCTCTCTGCAGACATCCATCCCAGGAAAAATAATGGGAATTTAACACTAAGGACGTGTGTCTTTAACTCTGAGTTTGTGTGTTCAGTCATAGCATGTACACTGCCGACCAGTGCATCCTCCATCGAAGTCTGTTTGGCTTAAATTGAGCACAATGAACAGTAACAGTAACACTCACATTTAAAACTATACGACGCACCGAACGCCTGTGCGCCCTAATTAAAAGCCCGCAGAAACTCTCCATCCTCACTCTGAAGTAAACACACACAATTACCTTTTTTTTGTTATGTAAATATTCCCTCTCTTCTGTGTGTGAATGCGAAACGTGCAGTGAGCATTTTGGAACGGTTACATTTGAAAAACCTGCCCTTTAGTGTTAGTTTATGAAAATAAATGCCACTCGTCAAAAAAATAAAAAAAATCTTTCAAAGTATGCTGGGAATGCGGCGATCACGTCAGTTTCGCTGCCGCTTTCGGCTTCGCTAAATAATTAACATTTTGTATTTACATAATGGAATGTAAAAGCGGGACATTAAATGTGCTCTTAATGCAGCGCCGGTGCAGACGCGCACTCTGGGCCCAGATGGCGCCGTTTTCTACCTCTCCTGCATGCTGATGGCCTGATGTTTCAAATGCTGGAATTGTGGAGGCCGGCGACTGCTGAACACGTTCATGACGCACCCGGGCACTGGCCGCAGGATTTATTTGTTTTTAAAAAATGAGCCAGATTCCTGCATTTATCTGAAAAACATGCACACACACTCATACACACGCACGTTTGCATTCATAACTTTTTGGGTTATTCATATTCATTATATTATATGGGCATAATCCCACCAATGACAACTTTAACCCCTAACCAGCCGTAACCTTAACCATAACTAACCAAAACTAAAATATAAGACTTGTAGCATTTTTAGTATTTTGATTGCAGTCACAGATTTTTATAAAACTGAAATAAATGATTCCCACAGCATCAAAATAACACATCATTATCATTTGCTGTCTGTAAAGGATTAATGGGCTGCATTTTAACAAAGGTGTTTGGATGGGGAGGGGCGGCTGCTCAGAACGTGCATTCGCATGACAACGGGCCGCAGTTTCTCCCAACAGGGGGTTGCAGCCCAAGTTCACTTCTGCTGCTTTGAAAACGGTGTTTCATGACCGCAAGTCAACCAACAATGCTTGTCTTTCTTAATTGGGGAGGGAAAAGGGTCCCCACTCTAGGAGTTTGTATAGACAGTAGCCTCTGCAGGTGAGGCTTGGACTATGCACTGGGCTAACATGCCCCCACTAAGAAGCGAGAGTGGCCACGGACAGCGCCCTCTGCAGGTGAGGCTCGGGAATTTCTGTAACGTGACCATATGTTAGTAAGGGCCTTAATATGCTGAAGTGAGATTCCAGTGTAGAAACATTAGTTGGCCTGGGTCAATTTTCTGTCTCATGTCCCCACTGTGATATGAAACTTAGAGGGGTCATTACAGCTGTCGGCCTCCAGGGAGCAGTAAGGGTCTCCCCGCAGTGATGCTTTCACAGTAACTGACAGGCCGTCTCATTCTATTAGCCGTCGTTCTGCTGTGACGGTGATAAGAATGAGAGACAGAGCAATGGGCCAGCGGATGCTAGCGGAGCAGAATCGCAGAGAGATTTACTGACCGTGTTAGCACACGTGATGATGGATGCACTGCTAGGCCGCGGGGGATGAGGGTGGAACGAAAACGAGATTAATGCAAACATCAAGGTACATTTAATAAGGTGTGAAAGAAAATGTTTTCAAAAGCGTAACGGCAACAATGATGGTCTTCAAAACCGCAGTGAGAATGTAAACGGCACCGGTTTGAGGTGAAGGCTGATATGTGTAAAATGTCAGGTTGGTCCTTTGTGTGTGTTGAAGTGACATTTGCGTCCCCAAATTCAGGAATTAGGCGCTGTTTCATTTTTACAATAATGGCCGAAAATTCCAGTGACCAGCTATATCTTAATAGTACGGCTCCTCTATTTATCTCTTCATATGAGAGAAAAAAACGAAGGGTTAATGGCATTGCTAAGCAACGCAGACAGACAGATGGACTCCTAGACAAAGGACCTTCATGGCAGCCAGGCTTGGTCAGATTGAGTGCGTATGATTCCCTGGGATACAGCTTTCACTCAGTGTGGGAGGGCATGTAGGGGGGGCGGGGGTGACCGGCACGCGACCCCTTGCATGACAAATGACTCGCAGATTGAAATTAGGACTGCAGTTTCACGCTAAGGAATTAGCGCCGTTGACATTGCAGGGATGTTTGTCTGGCTACGCTGTTTGGCCGGCCTTTGCACACACTGACCACGTGAACCCTCCCCGATGGTATCAGGGGCTTTCATGGTGACCTCACCACGGCGCCGCCCTGCAGGTTGCTGACGTCGGAATAGCATTTCCCAGCCAATCCCGTGAAGTTAAACCTGCACCTTTTCCCCTCTCCTTCCTTTTTATCCCACGTCTGACTGGTAGGTGTCAGTCCTCTGCATCTCACCCCAGGACTCATCGCATCCTCCCCCGGACGCTACACCCAGCGCCACTCGGACCAGAACCAAGCTTCAGCCAACCCTCGCACTCATCATATGGTCCAGGGCAAAAGAGAACCCAGCAGGCTGGTTTCTGACACTGCAGGCTTGGAACCACACCTGTTTGTTCACATGCTCTAACATTTCGGGCAGGCAGCTGATCAAAAGCTCGTAAGGAATTTTCCTAAATCTACATCAGATGCCCCCCCCAACATCAATTAAATAATGAAACGACTCTGAAACATTCCTACTTCAAAGAACAAAGACTCGGGGAAAAAAAAAGATATAAGGGTGGTCTGTTTGAAAGTTTCTAACCTAATAAGGAGACTGTAGTCCTGTGGAGTTTTGGTATCGCTGTAAGCATCTTATAAGCCTTGACCCATGATACTCAATTGATTTTCATCTAAAGTGGAAATAACGTCAAATGAGGGTAGACGTCCGTCTCTCCGTGCCTCCAGTTCTGAAACAGCTCTGTTCTGTGATATTTCCATGCCTGCACATGACTTTCAGGCTGCTCTATATCTGTGTGGGTCTCGCCTCATTTCACCTCAGATATTCAAGAAGTCTGCAGCTGCTTTAACTGCGTTGGTCATGTGGCTGAGCCAATCAGAGTGCCAGGACCTCATAACAAACATAGCCGTTGGTCATGTGGCTGAGCCAATCAGAGTGCCAGGACCTCATAACAAACATAGCCGTTGGTCAGTTAATTTTACTAGCTAATAGAGGCATGTAATAAGCTCGGCACGTATCACTGTTTATGACACATCAAGCTGTGAGTTTTAAGTTTCATCAGCAAAGCAATCAGGAAGAGAGTGTAGGAATCGGCTTTCAGATCAGCTGGCACAGATGCGGCTCCGCGACGCCGCTCAAAGGGAAGCCCCGCCCACCTCTGCCACCCGCCCACCTCCGCCCACCTCCGCCACCCGCCCGCCACCGCCATCCGCCCAGCTGGCATGCAAAATGACCACGACGCTCAAACACGAGAGACGTTTATTGGGGTTTCTGTATCCCACCCTGCCACACCGGAGGCAGGAATGCTTTCATCTCTGTGTTTACTAAAATGGGAAGAAAGGGATGGCGGGGGAGGGGGGGGCTGATGCATGGGGGGGCTGTTCTACATGAATCACCATGGAAAACTTCAGCTGGTAGCGGCATGCAGGTCTGCCACCGCAGAATGAACCCCTCTGACCTGGAATGGGCTCACGTTGACTCAGATCCTTCACGCGAAGACTCCTCACTCATGCAGGTACACAGGAATTCTTCTGTATTTATGACCCGCCTCCATGAGAGACACAGTGGGACGGTCAGGTAATGTAAAGGTGACTGAGTGAATAAGGCCGGTGTGAGTGTGGTTACCGCATTCGTCGCACTGCTGCGGATCTCAACCTGCCGACTGGGTAACAGCTCATCGGAGGCAGAATGAGGTCATAGTCAAATGATGCAATGAAAATATAAAAACCAGCAAAAAGCTTGATGACACTTTACCTGAAGCTGCCATCTATAATGCACTATAGATGCATTCATAATGCATTATAATAGTCAATATAAGAATTAATAAAGCATTACAGCATCTTCTATTGACAGTCATAGGGCAATATAATGTTAATTACAATACTTCATAAACAACAATGAAATTGTCATCTATAATGCACTATAGATACTCTCATAATGCATAATAATGGTCTGAATAAGCATTAAGGATGCTTTGTACTGCATTATGAAGGTATCTATAGAGCATTCATAATGCATAACAAAAATAGCTATAATGTGTTATGTCTTTCTATAAATATTTATAGCCATATTTATAATGAATTATGAAAGCTTCACTTGTGATTGAAACTGTTTTGATTTGGCTCCTTAACAGCTGTTACTGCATGTCACTTTGGACAAATTAAAGGTATTATAAATGTAAAGCTAAAAACTAAAAGCTCATGTTTACAATGTAAAGCTCATGATTCGTTTATGTTGGTTTTAAAAAACAAAGGAAATTGAGGAGTTAGATTAAGATAGTTTCTTATTGTGTGCTTTCTGTTGTAAGACATTAAATTGTGAGACTAAGTGACAGCAGGAAAACTGAAATGTGGCTCTGCCTCTACCCAACCCGCTGAAAGTGAGGCTCTGCCTCTACCCAACCCGCTGAAAGCGAGGCTCCGCCTCTACCCAAGCCGCTGAAAGCGAGGCTCCGCCTCTACCCAAGCCGCTGAAAGCGAGGCTCCGCCCCTACCCAACCCGCTGAAAGCGAGGCTCCGCCTCTACCCAACCCGCTGAAAGCGAGGCTCCGCCTCTACCCAACCCGCTGAAAGCGAGGCTCCGCCTCTACCCAACCCGCTGAAAGTGAGGCTCCGCCTCTACCCAACCTGTGGAAAGCGAGGCTCCTCCCGCTATGTATGGTCTAGAAGAAAGCCCCTCCTTTGGCATTTCAGTGAGAAGCTATTCTTCAGTGGTCCCTGTAGAACCACAAACATGGCCCTTACGGGCTTCTCTACTGCAAGATCAAATACTGAGTTTCTCTGATGTTTAATTTCCAAACAGTGGACCACTGGCCCTGAAAGGTACCTCTACTCACATACCTTCAAATGATCTGCAGTCACTGCAGTGGTTTCTAACTGCGGAGCATGCCCACCCCCTGCCCCCCCCCCCCACACACACACATTACACATGGAAAATGAGCACCAGGACAGCCATAAATGTAGACTTCCATAGGTCCCTATAGGGGATCTGTGTCCAACGGCTCATAAAACACCCACGGAGCATTTGGCTTTACCTGAAGGTCCTGTGTAGAGCTCTGCTGGTCAATACAGACTGAGTAACAGTCTGAGGTGTTTTTATTACTCAGGATTAACCCCTGGAGAAGCGCTGCCTCATTGTTAAGACCACAGTAACCAGGCATTACTGACAACAATTTATATTACAGCAGCAGACAAACATCTATCAATCTATCTTCCAATCGCATATGCCGGTCATGTGGGGTCCAGGAGCCTATCCCAGACAGCATAGAGACATCTCCAATTCACAACAATCGACTGCAGCATCTATGTGGGGTATCTGGATGGGAAATGTTCAGCGTGAAACCTACCTGGCAATTATTGATCAATGCGATGACCCGAAAGCCAGGATTCAGCACAAATGGATTCTGCCAAGTTCAACAAACGCGCATCAGATTGCATAGTGGAACTGGAAGCAAATGTGGGGCGAGTCATCAGCCTGCAAAGCCTTAAGGGAAGTCAGGAGAGTTGTAGTTAATACCCTATCAATCCGTCTGCTTGAAGCAGTTGGCTGTCAAGCCTTGGTTTTAATCCGCTTTTCATACTCGAGTGTCTGCGAGCATAAATACGTTAAAGTAAATGTTCTTCAGGGTTTCCTACTCAGTTTTAAAACCACATTTTCAAGCTGATCTTCTGGCATAACCCGAGCTGTGTTTTTCAGGTGTTTTTATTGCCATAATAGCAGAGGGGAGGACTCGAGTCACTGACTCCTGAATGAACTCTGACATAAGTCACAAATTTGATGACTTGTGAATCCACTTGGTAAAACGGATGGAAAGACCTGGATTCGACATGGATGGCCTTGAGGGCAAATACTTGAAACCTGGACGATTTGGACCCTGTGACAAGAGAAGACTTAAGATTATAATCCCCCTCTGGATACCATAATGTTAATGTTATAATTTCAGTGTATATTAATTCTCTTCTATCTGTATTTTCAATTAGCTGAATGCAAGGACTCCTGAGATAGTTTTATGGAGTGGGACTGTGATTGAGACACTCTCTCTGCCTGTAAAGAACATATCCTATGACATACTCTGCCTGGTTTTTTGCTGCAGTAAGTTTTAATCACTAAATACATAGGTAGGGACTCAAGTTATATAACTCTCAACATGACTTCGATAAAACTCACAAATTTGATGACTTTTGACTTAACAGCAAAAATGATGGAAAGACTTAGACTTGACTTGGACTTGAGGAGAAATGACTCGAGACTTGACTTGGACGGCAATGTTTTGACACGAGACTTGACTTGAACTCGCCAAGGAATGACTTGTTCCATCCATCCTTCCATTTTCTGAAACCAGTTATCCTATTCAGGGCTGTGGGGGTCCAGAGCCTATCCCAGGCACCTATCCCTGCATAATAGTGCATAATAGTTGCTTAAAATAAATGTTCGTTAAAAACAAAAAATCTATCTACACTATGCTTAGTTGAATTTAATTGAGTCATAAGGTCTCCACAACAGAGGCTGTGGTTTGGGGGGGGGGGGGGGTGGGGGAGATGATTGCCCCTTTCTTTGCTAGTGATAAGTTTTCGAAAACCTTTCACCAAGGGAAACACTGTAAAACCAAAGGAGGATAGGGGATACAGCCCCTTTAATATGCTGCAGATATAATTTCATCATTTAAATTGCACTGAGTTCTCTTTTGTCTAATGTGTGTTATTAACTCCCTTTATGTAGCAATGCTATATTAAGTCACTTTAATATACTGCTGATGAATGAATATTAGTATCATTGTTGTTGATATTAAGAGAAAATTCCAGGGTGGGCAATGATTCAGTAATTCGCTCAGGATGTCATTATATGACCGGAAGATTCTTTTCTCAGCCAATTAAAACTCTGCCTGGCCATCTCTGTGGACACCAGCAATACAGACCAGGATTAATGCATCAGGCATGTTGTAGTGAGCTTATGGACCCTAATGTTCTTCAAAGCCATGATGCTGTTCTTGGACAGGATGTTCAGGGACAGGATGAGGTTCTAGTCACAGAGGATGTCCTGCAGCAGGAATGCTCAATCCATCACCGGCAACCACGCTACTGCTTTAATGGCCGTCGAATGTGGCAATTGTACTTTTCCTTAGAGTTCCTCACCTTTATTGATGGATTGTTGATGTAAGCCAAAGAAGTGGCTGGTATGGTCCTTTACCATCATAATGATGGTGATTTGTCTCCTAGGAGGTCCCTAATTATGGAAGCGGTCACCAGGAAGGCCTTCCGTGTTCCGGCCCACTGATTTAGAATTCCCTTCCCTGATTACATCTCAGTTTGAAACACATGACTGCAATTTCACCTCCCGCTGTGAGGAACAGACCAGGTAAAGCCTTCGTTTTTTTTTTTTTTTTAACATCGCATCCGCCGCACTTCCGCGTCGAGTTAACAGGAGCATGTCATCAGTAATCAGCCGTCGTCTGGGATGCTTCTCAGAGTAGAGAAGACGCGCCTTAACGGTTTCTTTTTTTTTTTTTGGTTCCAGTGTTCGTTTCATGTTTGGACGACATTTCTGGAGTGAGAGGTTGTCCTGGTGCAAATCTGATGAAGGCTGGCGGAGTAGCAGAGCACTAACAGAAAACACAATGCAGAATGCATGCGCACGGCCTTGGGATAACAAGCCAAGGAAATCAATAGTATTTACAGAAGGGTCCCCCATCTCACGCGTCTACATACAGCGAAAAGTATTTAATGATGACACATGAAGCACAAATGGGCCCCAAAGGAAGTCGATATATTTTGCAGCCATTTTCTCAGTGTTTTGTTCAGAAACGGGATGCATGCCACAAATATCTCGTGAAAGACGGTGTCTTCAAATCTGCTCGAGCTCGACGGAGCCGGAGGGATGACAAGCTATGATTTCACCACCATTTTTTTTTCCAAGGAAACGTCTGCCCTTGTGGCCCCAAAATACGTGTGAACAGCATTTATGAGGTAATAGTACAATCTTATGTCGTTACTTACTTATCACTTGCTGCTCATACTTGAGAAGGATAAAGCGTTTATTCATTTTTTTTTTATTAAAGTGACATACTTCATTTATAATAATGTTTCACTGAAAATGTTCAGGGTAGGAGTTAGCTTCAAAGGTACAACAGCGAAATCCGTTCTGGATCTTGCAATTTTACGGTTAGATATCTCCTACCATGATGCACATACTCACTGAATCATTCCATCTGAGCGTAAAGCACAATGTATTCCTAGACTTTATGATCTTGACAGATGCTGAAAACACCATTGTTTTGGAACCTACATCAAATCCTGCTCATAGTTTCCAGGTTCACACAGTTCTTACAGCCCGTGGTGGAATCTTGTACAATTCTCTCTACATTTTAGTTGTGCTATGCTATTGTGGGGGGGGGGGGGGGGGGGGGAGTATTCTGTAATATAATGATAACAATATAAAAATGATTCTTCAGAGTGTTAAACACGGCAGTTAACAGAAGGGAGAATCAGGAAAGCATGCAGCAGATGTTGACATCAAGATGAGGACACCAGGAGTAATGATTAGCTCTGCTCTCCGCGGATTTCCCGTATGCAGAACTGTGTCACTGTAAGCAAGCGAGCGTCCCTCTATGTCAAAAGCTGTTTCTCTATTCGATGGCCACGTCATGTGATTTCCTTTGGATACGTACCGAATCGTCTAACTTTCAATTTTCAAACGAAATTTGTCCTTAATGTACTACTATAATTAGGTTTATTATAATTTCACACATTTTAAATTACATATGCCAGTATTAAATTTCTTTTCTCTTTAATTAATTTCTAATTTGGTACTAGTGTTTAACATTTAAAAAAAAGAGGATTATGTAGCGCAGTATCTAGTATTTTTGCGAGCATCTAAGCCGAAGATAGGGCAAGGAGGTAGTTCTCCTCATGACAGAACAGAAGCATAGTGACCCCTAGAGGTCAATATGAAAATAACAAGATGCCGACAATGTTGGTTGAGGAGATGAAGTCATAGCTCCGTTTTCAGCCCCTGTCCTTTGACGTGGCCAGCTGGTGCTAATTCTTGTACACAGTTTCCAAACCATCTCACCCAAATGTACGCTGAAATCACAGTTTCACAAGCACTCAGTTTCCTGTTAATTATTCTGGATGGGATTCAATGAAAACGACAGACTGTTTTTGATTTGCGGTTTCAGTGTATAAAAAATCAGGGGGAAATTATTTTGCAGAGAGTGTTGGAAAAACAAGCATAAAAGTACAGCAGATTCAATGTGTGGGCGGTTCGGGAAGTGTGACTGTTTGATATAACCATAAATATGTATTTGCTTTTTATTGTAGACTAAAGACCGACATCAATCTAAAACCAATGTTAATCTGTTTGGAGGATACGTGCAATATGACGCAGATGTGAAATGTGCGCTTATGCTGTAGCGTAGTAATGTGACAGATTGATATGTATCTTGACTGGCAGGCGGGACATTTCAGGAGGACGGTGAAGTGTGGTAACTTCATTAGCTTCTGCATAGGGGAGCCGAAAACGCGGTATTAAGGCTGTCGTGTTTCGCTGATTTTACTGAGGCAAGATAGCTGTTCATCACCAACAATCTTACGACTCGTTAGAAAAATGCTGCACACCCCATTCGCATGGTGATAGCTGTGCTCAGAAAACTAGCTCATGACTCATTAGTGGTACATAGCTCAGTTAAACGTTAGTGGCTGTTTACTGGATCGACTCACCGGCACAGGCGTACCTGTGTTGCCGAGCCTGAGGTCTCTGATGATGTCGGGGCACGGAGGTAAAGCTGTGAAACCCGCGCGAGATGCATTTCTCCTATGATCGGGCCAGATATCTGAGCAGTGCAGCCCAGGTAGCCTCAGGGCACTGATGTTCTTTAAGAAATTTAATGGAGAAAAGTCTTATCTGAGACTGCGCCCCCAGAGGCATCCAGCGCACACGAGATCTAGACCCAGATCAATCCCCAGACCTCCACCGAAACTCAGAGCACTCCAAATATTCTACAATATCAACTGCAGGAACCTTGCACAGACTTAGGCGTGAACCAATTACAAGTAGTCATTGGATATCTCACAATAATAACTTAAATCAGAATATGATCGTTTCCAAATAATGTGGCCTGTTCTGAGTGCACAAGTAGCCGTGAATAAGGGTATGAAACATTACTGATGATTGGATGGTGTCAAAGAGGGTGGCAATGCTGAAATACAAAAGGGAAACCCCCAGATGGATGGGCTAGAGACCCTCAGGTACTGAGACTCAGTCCCGGGTCTCTCCGTGACAGAAGGGTCCGTACTCGACACCCATCTATCTGCCATTAGAGATTCGGAATGAATGTCATTATCCGCCGTTTACTGACCGACTTATGAGTCCTCGCATAGATGACAAGATGCTTGTTTAATATGAATAAAGCAGACGACTGAGTAAAACCAGCATGTCGTTACGGTGATTTATAGGGTGGCGACTGCATAAGGACCTTGCAGGACCTCTCGTGCTGCCATGTCTACTGCTGGGCCGGGGGCGGGGAGGGACTCGGCTTTCCAGTCATCACCTGCAGCCTGCCAATTAATGACGGCCTGGGGGGGGGGTTGTGGTTTGTAGAGCAGCGGGGGGCAGGAGCCAGAGGGGTGAGATAAAAAGTATTCATAAGCGTTTACTTGTTCTCCCACAATTGGTCTTGGCGTTGCTGTAATCTCAGGGCTGGGTACCCTCCATAATGGGACCATTAATAATTTTTGATTTATTAATAATGTACCATTTTTGTTTTACGTCCACAAGCGTGGTGTGGGACCCCACGGTTTTTAATGAGCATTTTTTACACTCGCAAGGGGTGCGAGTGCCCGAGGTCTAGGGGAAAACTCAGTCGCTGCAGTCCGCTTGGGAAAAGCTAGCAGAAACAACCCGACTGGTGTCACCCCCAGCAGTGCGTACCCACCCTAACCCCCACCCCACTCAAACACAGCTGAGCACTTCCCAATAGCAGTTCTGTTTCAGTTATTTATAGAAAACAAAGCGAACAAGAAGGCTTATAAACAGCACCCTGCGCTGGAGCTGATGTTAATAGCATTTAGCGAAACAGTCACATGCAGGATTCTGGTGACCCCTGGGCTGGGAGGCATACGGCCATGATGGTCTGGATTGGGGTCCTTAATGCAGCGATGAAAGGGCCAGTTGTTGGCTGGATTACTTGTATACGTCCAGAACACAGCTCTCTTTTGTCCCTCTTGTAAATTTTGTTCTTTCGAGGGTACAGGAAAGCCTGTGTTTTGGGAAAGAGAATAACGGAGGGAGCAGGGAAATGAGCGGCTCGTCTGCCTGCTTCTGTGACCCCTCCGCGCAGAGGCCGCGCTGATCTGGCAACTCCGGGCCACTACCCACAATGCACTGCAACAATACAACCTCAGTTCCAGGCCCACGATACCAGCTCCAATCTGACGGTAATTGACACGTTATTTTCACTTTTGTACGTCATTTAACATTTTTCTTTGAGGAAGCTGCGTAATTTGTATCAGCTTGGAAGGTTTAGCTTGTTTCACGACCTCAAATTGATTTTTTAAACTGTTTTCATTTACAATTAACCCTTTTTTCCATCAGAAATCATTCATTAGGATTGATTTTGTTTTTAACAAATTCAGAAGCTGTGTGACTTATTTTAAAAACAAAAAATAATCAAGCAGCTCGGTTGACTAGTCGGCCTAGTCGAGCTGATAATGATATGAAGGTGATGTTTCTCATTCATTTGTCTTATCCAAAGCTTCTAACACAAAGTTTTGTTCCAGAGTTAGACCCTAACTAAACCCCACTCAGGAGTCCAGCACCAGGCAATGAACTTGCTAATTGTTGCCTTCTGCCATTGGCTACCACTTACTGCTGAGTCATGGAGTTAAACAGAGTTAAATTATATGTCAGGGGAGCAGCTTTGCTGGGGGCAGCCGGAGCTGTTTCTCAGGTCCGGGTCTCCCACACCGCAGGCAGCAACCCTCCCGGCACCGGCAAACCATAATCACGGGCTTTTCTTTCATAATATAGGGATTTAGGACACTGACTTGTGCCCGAAATGTTGCTGGTTCTAGTCCCAGAAAATCAATTTTGAACAATTTTGAATCTGGTAAAATGTCATGCTGTAAGAACTGCTTAAAAATGTCAAGCAGCTAAACGCATTAAATAATCCACTAAAAACAATGTAACAATGTATGCTAATATAAGCATGGATTTAATTGTAAAAGCTGCCGTTATAGTTGGGGGGGGAAGTGAACTCACTGACCCTAATTCCCCAATCTCTATCCATAAATGCAAGGGTAGCTTGCAGTTATAATTTTAATTTCTTAATTAGCCCAAAGCCGGGTCCAATCCTGACTACTAAGGCACGTCACCCTCCAGTGTGGGCTTGTTTTGGTGGCGTGACCCTGACAACTCATTGATAATTCACATCTTCTGCCCGCGGACCTGCTGGCTTAGAGGGATGGAAGATACAAAACTAGCGCCTCAGATATTTACAAAACAGCGCAGATCCGTCTGGCACAGAGGGGACACTCACTCTGTTTCCACCCTCATTTGGAGGAGTTTGAAGTCTAGTTGCTCCGGATCTCTCCTGGGCTGGAATTAAGGCTAGGAACAGGATGAATATGGATCTTCTCAGATACATGCTTCACTTTGAAATGCTGTTTTTATGAAAACGCTCAGGGGGACACGTGGTCTCGGCTCCGTTTGATTATTTTCTTTCTTCGAGATAAATATGGAGTCTGCGTTTCTCCCTCCAACATGAATGACCTTGCCAGGAGGCACTAAAGTTTGTGATTCTTTGAATCAGTTTTTTATTTTTTTTTTTGCCTTCCATGCCCCAAGCCAGCACTAGACTGTGGGGTCTCTAGACAGACATTAGCTGGAATATGGTTTAGGGCAGAAGGGAGAAAAAAAAATCTCACAAGGAACAGAACAGGTCAAGAAAAGAATCTTGAACCGCAAGTACTTCAGTTTGACCGACTGGTTCAGCTGCCAGGAAACCTCACCAAACTTCAAATTCAGTTCTTTTCGCGTTTGTATAAAAATAATTGCTATTTCATTTCAATCAAATGAAGTGAGAATGATCCATATTTTGCTGGCATATTAACAATACTAGCATGGCCATATGATTTTTCGATGGATAATAACTGACAGTAATTAAATCTTTACCCAAACCCTCAAAAAGAGCCCATATGTTGCGCCATCTGTGAGCCCCTTAAATGCATAAAGTGCCTCCTTAAAGAAAATGGCGAATCGCATTTGTCCAGTTTGTCAGGTGACTGCATGGGAACCAATCAAAAAATTTCAACTGCTGTTGGTTTGGTTAATCTAAGCTGACTGGTTTCCAGTACGTACTTGTTGTTTGCATTGCAAGCAGACTGTCATAATTTAGCACAATCATATGACTCACGTTTACAAAATAATATCTCGGCATTCAAAAAAAAAAATTAAAAAAATATTTAAAATAGTGGGGTGGCATGGTGGTGCAGTGGTTAGCACTGTTGCCTCACACCTCTGGGACCCGGGTTCGAGTCTCCGCCTGGGTCACATGTGTGCGGAGTTTGCATGTTCTCCCCGTGTCGTCGTGGGGTTTCCTCCGGGTACTCCGGTTTCCCCCCACAGTCCAAAAACATGCTGAGGCTAATTGGAGTTGCTGGATTGCCCATAGGTGTGCATGTGTGAGTGAATGGTGTGTGAGTGTGCCCTGCGATGGGCTGGCCCCCCATCCTGGGTTGTTCCCTGCCTCGTGCCCATTGATTCCGGGATAGGCTCCGGACCCCCCGCAACCCAATAGGATAAGCGGTTTGGAAAATGGATGGATGGATATTTAAAATAGTAGAGATTGTCAGAGGCTCCACTGAATTGCAGTACAACACTGATCATGAACCAGCTTCAAAATAAACCTTTTCTCCAGTATGACTCAATTATCATACTACCGTTAAGACTTTTTAAAACAGCATAATGTTTTTAATAAAATTAAAATTTCCAAGTTCAGTTGAATCCACTTTTACTACAGTTTTGCAGGGTCATGCATAGAAGGGGGCTGGCCCCCCCATCCTGGGTTGTTCCCTGCCTCGTGCCCATAGGCTCCAGACCCCCCGCCATCCAGTAGTATAAGCGGGCTGGAAAATGGATGGATGGATGGAGGCATAGACGGGCATTTTTTGTCGCTGGACTATTGAAGGAATTGCATTAACTTGAATTGCCAAATAGTAAAATGTTTAAGTTATATTAAAAAAAAAATAAAACCTCTAAGGTGCTTTGGATTGCTTGGTCAGCCGCTAAAACATTTTCCACAGGAACTTGCTCCTAACTTAACGCAGTACAGGTTTCAATATCCCTCTTCCAGAATGGCTTGTCCGGTTACGATGGGCCTGGAGTCTGTCCAGAGCACAAGGCAAGGGACACACAGAGTAATTCATGGACACCAATCCAACCAACTGCAGGTTTTTGACCTAGAAGAGGAAACCCACGAATTTCACATGCAGAGAGCCAGAGGCAGAAACCAAACCCTCAGATCTTGGAGGTGTGAGATCACAGTGCTGGGGTGCCGTGAATGGGGTAAAAGTCAAAACGACTTCAAGGGGCCCCTAAGTGACAGGGAGCCTAAAAATTTTGAAACATGATTAGATTGGTCTAGATCTCTCAGTGTATGAAAAGCTGAATGGAAACATCCTGCCTCCCTATTCACCAGGTCCTTGCTGGATTGGCAAGGAGATATGAAAGATGCTAGAGGAGAATGCAGCAGTAAGCTGACACATAGAGGACAGCATTCCGAAAACCATACAAATCAACCACTCGCAGCCTTCCTCCCTGCCCAATCCCACAATGCACCTGGCCACCCCTATAAATTCCCTAATAAAGTCCAAAGAACAATTGGGACACCATTAACTCAATCACCTGTAGGTCCATGGTAGCTGATCGATTGCCATGGTAACAAACGATCCCATAAACCCAGGCCTTCACACCACTCCTCTCTAATGCTTAATTTGTAAACTCTGAGGCGTCAGAGCTAATAAAGACCATACTGACATCATTCACACAAATTGGCCTTTAACAACGATAATACACTATTAATTATTTAAACACGTAACAATGCAGTATTTCCTAGCGACACCTGTTCGTTACAGCAAACTTTCCACCCGCGCCGCACTTTTCCTGCTCATTTCTGCTCATTTCTCATTCATAATTAGCATTAGCATCCACTAACGCTGCTCCGTTTGTTCTTCCAGCAGGTTTTCCGCTTCATTTCTGCTCTGCTTGGGTTCCGATGCCTTTGTTGTTTTGCCAAAAACGTTCAAAATATTGCTCTGTCAATTCTACGTTTTAATTACTTTTGCTCTGACAACCCGGTGTGTAACCTCATCTATTTTAGCGACTTTCCCTTTGAAATCAAAACTCGTATAATCTACTAATTTAGGCTGTTGTACGTAAAACAAAACATATAAAACAATTTTATTAATATACATTTCTTTAGTTCAATTTGCATTGATTCCAAAGTTTAACTCAAATTAAGCACAATCCCTTTCCAGTTCAATGCCGGCATTATTCCATTGGGAGAAGTTATGCTTTGTCACGCCAGTGGGGGCAAGGTCTCCTCAATTGACAGGTAGATCAATTTTACCCAGCAACCAATCGCCTTCTGATTGGAGTGATCTCGTTCTCATTAAATCCATTTGTTCAGTTCCGAATCCAATATTTGACCTGTGAGTAATAATGAAATTCCAGGTTTTAGGTGAGCAGGAAAATTGCTGTGGGCTCACATATTAGGGGCAGGAGGATGTGGGGGGGGGGGGGTCTGTTAGCTCAGCTCACCTTCACACTGGTGTTACTCTACTGTCCCTCATCTCTCATCTTCTGCTCCTGTGAGGAGAGGCTATCGAGCCTGATGTAGCGGAGTTAATGCTACACATATCACGTAACATCCATACCATGTAACATACTTATCCTGTAACATGTGTCATGTAACATCCATATCATGTAACATCCGCGTCACGTAACATACATATCATGTAACATCCATATCACATGACAGATGTATCATGTAACATATGTACCAAATAACATACTGTATGTATTGTAACTTGACATATGCATAATATAAGTGCCTCAAAAACTGCCTATTATTGCATGTTTTTGTCATTTTAGATTGTCCGGCTAAACCATAAATTTAGACAAAGGGAACCTGAATAAACATTTAACACAATTTTGAATTATTGTTTTATTTGTGCACTTTTATCCAAATTGATGAACAACTGAAAGCAGGGTCTGGGGATCCGTGGAGCAGTTGGGGGTTAGGGGTCATGCTCAGGGCCCTGAGGGAGACATAGCTCTGCCGACAGCGTCCTGATCATGGGCACAGCGTCCTAAACTGCCGAGGCACACAAACCGCCCATATCACCCTTGTGGAAAAGGTTTAAAAGAGAAAAACATCACTTGCTCAATTTCATCATGGATTCCTTAAGATTTCCGGGAATTTCAATCAATTGAATTCAATGTAAATTCTCACAAAATACATAAAAATGTGAACGAATGACAAAAATATTTCATTTACTTTTTTACAAATGAAGGATAGAGGAGAACATGGTGGGGGGGGGTGAGGAGTGAGGGTTTCTTTGGCCCCCCCATCAGCTTGATCTGCACACTCCACCTCCACTATTTCTCACAGCATGCCATAAAAAATATTCATATTTCCCCCCCAAATGGTGCTCCCGTGCTGAAATCCATAAATGCATGAGAATGAAAAACAGCAGAGCATGCTGGGAATTAAATGGAGGGAGTATATGAATAAAGAGGGCCCCAGGTGAGGAAGGAGTGAGGAAGAGGCGAGCCTCCAGCCACCCTGCTCACGCGACGTCCGGAAATATGCAACGCTTCTGTCGGAGTGCCCACCTCAGGAGCACAGATCAAACACCCGCTGCCCCCTAGAGGATCCGCACTGTATCACAAATTCACAGTCCGGCCCCCTGAAATGTACCTGTGGCTTTGAACATGGATGGCGTTTCCTGACAGCCTTCTGCCTCTAGGGGTCTCCACTGTTGTATCTGGACCGGACCGCCCCCCTCCCGCTGGGATCCTGAAGCCAAGCCAGCAGGCATTTCCATCTTGACACCTCCCTGAGGAGGACCCGGCATGTCCCGGGATCAGGTTGGACAGGTCACACCCATCACCCATGCAGGCCTCCTCCCCCCTAGGAGGTGCCCCTGGCGCTGGACCAAAGCCAGCCACCAGCCTCTCGTTCTGCTCCGTCACCCAGATTCTCAGGACGATCTCCAGGCCGGGACCCGGACGTCCTGCTCAGAGGCGCCGGCAGCTCTGTTACACTGGTGACCGGGGGCTCATCCTGTCAGCCCCCTGGGTAATGCTAGTCACCACAGCCTGCCCCCCCATTTTCGGTGTCCCCTCCATCTCTCAGAAACATTAGCATAATAGTGAAGTTTGAAATCCAGGGGGATAATCAGCCTCTGTCATACAGGAAGGTGATTATAAAAATACCCCCCGGTCCTGGTTGATCGATACCTGAGGGGCAGTGAAAAGCTGCCCCATATACAGCTAATAGTTTTAATTCTGCGGGATGTAGGGGCTCCTCTCTCTCCGTCATTGGCCAGCACCTCCTCTGATTAGATGCAAGGTGATGTGAGGTGAGGCGTGGGATGTGGCCTGAAGTGAGGCCTACAATGAGACCTGAGGTGAAGCCTGATGTGTAGCCTGAAGCGAGGCCTGAGCTGAGGCCTGATATGTAGCCTGAAGCGAGGCCTGAGCTGAGGCCTGATATGTGGCCTGAAGCGAGGCCTGAGCTGAGGCCTGATATGTGGCCTGAAGCGAGGCCTGAGCTGAGGCCTGAGCTGAGGCCTGATATGTAGCCTGAAGTGAGGCCTGAAATGTGGCGTGAGATGTGGCCTGAAGCGAGGCCTGATATGTGGCCTGAAGTGAGGCCTGAAATGAGGCCTGATATGTGGCCTGAAATGAGTCCTAAGATCTAGCCTGAGGTGCGGCCTGAAGTGAGGCCTGAAATGAGGCCTGAGATCTAGCCTGAGATGTGGCCTGAAGTGAGGCCTGAAATGAGGCCTAAAATCTAGCCTGAGATGCGGCCTGAAGTGAGACCTGAAATGAGGCCTGAGATCTAGCCTGAGATGTGGCCTGAAGTGAGGCCTGAAATGAGGCCTAAAATCTAGCCTGAGATGCGGCCTGAAGTGAGGCCTGAAATGAGGCCTGAGATCTAACCTGAGATGTGGCCTGAAGTGAGGCCTGAAATGAGGCCTAAGATCTAGCCTGAGATGTGGTCTGAAGTGAGGCCTGCCCTCTCCACAGGACCATCCATGTACCATGTATAATAACAATAGATTAAATACACAGACGGGTTACATTTCGTACTGGGTTTGACACAGGAAGAAGGAAGTAAGAATGGATTAAAGGGGTATTGGATGGACCATTCCATAGAATGCATCTGCAGGACTTAACAACACGCAAAGTGAAAAGAAGTCATCCGTCAGCTGTGCCATTTTAAGCTTAAAATACAGATTACAAATGCAAAATTAGGAATTGAATCTCGTGTCTATCACATTTTCTGCAGGCCGCATGCATGCATGCTGCCGAAATAGCGATTACCTTCAAGGCACTGCTGTTTCACAGGGACCAGAAGCGCATGGTGGGACATGGACCGGGGGTCACAAAGACCCCTTTGTGAGTGTGGCCGCCGGTCGAGCTGCTTCACACTGAAAGGGGTCAGTCAGCGCCACACTATCCCACTGTACTGTGCTATTTTACAGCTTTTACAGAAGGTTGGAAGGCTCTCAGACGTCAGTTAGACATCTAGACGTCCTAACTGTCGAGCGGCGCTGGTTATCTTGCGTGCTTAACATCCACGTCGCCTCCGCCATCATTCCAAAGATCCTGCATCCCCGGCAAACCTCTCGGACAAATGGCGGAATTGAGAAGCAGCTCTGAATGCCTCTCTGTTCGGGCCTCCCCCCTGTGGTTGTCATAGCAACTTAAAGTGCAATAAAAATTACCCGAGAAGAATTATGGGATATGTTTCCCAGGTGCCGTGTTCATGTAGGAAATAATTCTCTATGAGAACAGGGCCTGCTTATCAGAAGCTGTGTTGTTCAAGTCTCTTAATCTTTAGCCAGAGCTTTCTGGGTCCATTACTGATAATATTTACACACACACCAGAAAATTAATAATGCCATTAAGCATAGCTGTACATTTATCACTGAGACTATTACGTTAAGGCCATTAATAATAGTGAATATATATTGCTTCATATACATTTCCATATTCCTATGGCTAAAATGCTGTCACACACGTAGACTCTGCTACTCAGTGGTGTTTACTGCCATAACTTTATGTGAGAATATTCTGATTGACATCATCATAGCTGGGCCTGGTTATAAATCCAGCAGATGATTAATTCTCATCTGAAGAGGTGATTAATTCTCATCTGAAGAGGGAATACACCCCAGAGGCACTGACTCACTCAGATCCAACCTACTCCCGGTGCCCAAACTTTGCAGACTTCCTGCACTGTCGTTCGGGGTCACCTACATCCCTCACTGCGCCTCCTCTTCCTCACCATCAGCGATAAATCATAGGTCTGACCAAGGTCTACCTCATCTGCACTCATCACAGAGAAGGCCACCGCCCCCAAGTCAGGAGAGCCCAGCAGAGAAACCCTGACGGAAGACACCTGGTGGCATACGCGCAGCTCTGCACTGCGCTCACTGAACGGGGGATAAAGGTTACCGCATGACACGGGGAAAGGGCCCGGTGTCGGCCGACGGCCCAGCATAATCACACGCCCGCACCCCCCCGCCCTCAGACAGTTATTTACCATGGAAAAGGGCAATTGCTGGGAATTCATTAAACCTCGTGCCCTGTGTCACCTTGCATTCTGAACAGAGATCACATGTAAATCCGGGCCGGTTGCATCAGCTTGTTGCATTCTTGTCCAGACCTTCCTCAGCAGACTTGGAGGGGGGGGGACAGAAAAGGCGACAGTAGCTCATGTCTTCCTGTGAATGGGGGGGGGGGGGGTTCAATGCTGTGTTCTCCTGATGAGATTTGGGGGAGCGCTTTAGTTGTCAGCCCTGCAGTGAGGGAGGCCAAGGGGATTATATAAAAACATGAGAGCTATTGGTTTTGGAGAAAGGGCACATGGGCAGAGGCTAATGTCACACTGTTTTTAGCATTACTCTACGCAGAGAAGCTGATCCAGTGCACTGCAGTCATACAAAGCGAAGCCAATTCAGGGCATTGTCGGTATACAAATCCAGTGTACTGCAGTTTCACAAGCCAAAGTCATTCCAGTGCACTGTAGTTATACAAAGACAAGGCAATACAGCACTGTAGTTCAGTACAATCCAGTACAATGCACTTACACAAAAAGAAGCTGATCCAGTGCACTGCAGTCATACAAAGCGAAGCCAATTCAGGGAACTGTAGGTATACAAATCCAGTGCACTGCAGTTTCACAAGCCAAAGTCATTCCAGTGCACTGTAGTTATACAAAGACAAGGCAATACAGCACTGTAGTTCAGTACAATCCAGTACAATGCACTTACACAAAGAGAAGTCACTCATCATGACTCAAAGTGTGCACTCATCATGGCGTCCCTGTTAATCATCTTATTATGGGCTGTTGGGAATGTTTGCATTAGCTGCTCCCTTCCAGCAATTTGGGGGGGGCTTGGGGGGGTGGGGGAACAACATGACACCTGGATATATACATACAAGATCTTTCTTTGGGCTCTGCATACAGCTGCCTCAGGGCCCCTTATCTGTGTCCCTTTAGGGTGGAATAAAACATTAGAAAAGCACATTAGACAAATATAATACAGCAATGGTGTGTGTGTGTGTGTGTGTGTGTGTGTATGTATACATATATATATATATATATATATATATATATATATATAAAGGAAGCCTGCCTCACATTCTTTACCGTTCTTACTTCTCATTTTGTTCAACTTGTTCTGAAGGTGGGTTAACTACGATAACTAACTGCAGACATTTTAAAACTGACCGAGTCTGTTTTGAAGTGGGCAGAGCTGTTGCCGAGCAACATTGAGTCCTCTCCTTTCATCCAGCAGCAGAGCAGCTGAGGTTGGGCCCCGACAACATCCGATTGGTTATTTCCTCTCGCAGCCAGCCCTGCTGATACTCTGCTGCCAATCACAGACTCGAGGGTGGGTGCAGGACTCCGGCGGCGTCTTGGGGGTTTTACTTGTTGGTTTGGAAACAAAGACGATCCACTGACAGGCAGGCTGCTGTCGGGAGGGAGACGGGCTGAGGTCGGTCCTCCTGTGTAAAGCCAAGCATCACATGACACACCCATCAGCCAATGATGGGCAATTTTTAAATCAGATATATTTAGGTAATAAATATATCCGGGGTAAATAAATCATGTACTTAATTGTTCTTCACCTGAAATAGATTTGCTATAGTCTAATGTTTAAGAATGCTTTTATCAATAGCCATCTGACCTACTTGATTTGCTTGTTGAGAATACGTTAGAAGAGGGTTATAGGAACAGTGTCAAATTGACCTGTACAGGTACAATAAAACCAGGGCACTGTGGGTGGGGGTCCGGTAGACATAAAAATGCTCCGCCTTTATTTCGTCCTGTACGGAGGCCTATAACATGGCTGGTGCCCCCTTTTGGATGGAGCTCTCTTTGCAGTCGCCGTGGCGCAAAGCCCCACCCGCTCCTCCCGTAAGGTCATCTTCTCCAAGGCCGGCAATCTGCGCGGGTGAGAGGCACGGAGACGGCAGCTGGCTGAGTGTGCAGGGGAATCAGCGTGAGCGATTGACCCGGTGCCAGGAAGCCCGTCTCCTGACCTTCTGCCTTTCATCTCCCCAGCACTGGCGGTACCGAGATTAAATTTACCAGCAAAAAGGCTCATAAATCAACACCCCCCCCACCCACACACCCCCAGCCTGCTGTATTCTTTACAAAAAATAAAGATAGCGAAAGGCGTTCGGTTTGATGTAAGGGTACAGCAGGGAGAAGGGCTTCAGAATCGGCCCGGGTGCCGTGAAGAGGCCACTCTGGATTGTGGTCCATCATGGCGGCCCCTGCTTTTAGTACCGCCACTGTTTGCTCTCCACAGCTGTACAAGCTGTCAAGCTGCCTTGTTATACAAATTACAGCCCCCCCCCCCCACTCCCCAGAAAATGGGAGTCATTCTGAAAATCAGGTGTGCACCTATTTACCTAGAAAAGGCGAGAGCTTTATCCTGCCCCATAATCAGAGAGATGGGGCACTTTGTGCAAACCGCACGTGTATTTATCTTTTGTGCTTTGCATGTTAAACGCGTCCCCGGAATTTGTGATTGAGGCTTCCGGTCCACTTCTGCTCACCTGTGGCTGTCTGATGCATGTGAACAGGAGCAGTCAGGCTGCGACTCGCATGTAGCCTCTCGCATCATTCCCTGCCACGTTCACACTTCCTGATCGGACAAATGCTGCCCCTCGTCTACAGATTGTGAAGGCTTGGCTTTTGCTTTTATACGTGATCCTTCCCTTGTAGTTTGCCTTGCAGTCAGCAGCTCCTTATCCAAAATAACTTTGTGGGGGGTGGGTGACCTAAACAGACAGAAAGCCAGTTGTTGCTACATCGTCTATTTAACGAATCACTTGTGCCCATTCCTGCAGGTATTTCTTAAGGCTCCTGACGAGCATTCCAGGTAGCACCGCTGCTGAATGTAAACATTTATTTATTGTTTTGTAACCGGAGACACTGCCCCCCCCCTCCCCACCACCATGCACTCCTTTACTCCATGACAGCCGGCAAAAGGCACTGCCACGGATGAGACGGGGTGAAAGTAATCACGGCGACTCGGTGTGGGCACCAGCCGCAGTGGATGGCAAAATAGGAATCAATCAGCCCAGCAGGACAAATAAATAGATGCAGAGAGTGAATTTGCAGGGAAATGGAGGCTCAGCTGAAGACACAATTGAAGATAAATAAGGCGGGGGGCCGTGACTTTAAAATAGTATATTAAATGAACACCCCGGGGGGAATGGAGTCACCGCCTATGAACCCAATCCGAACGTCAAATTATAAGGGGTAGCTATGATTTCACGGTTCGGCGGGCTGCTTTCCCTGCAGCCGTTTTCGCTGCCTCTCGGGGGGGCGGCGCCGTCCTGCGTCGAGGCACCCTCCGTTCGACTCGCCCTCTGAAACGCGCCCCCGTGGACCGCACATTCGCCGGCTCCTGTGGGAATTCGAAAACAATAATCCCCCGGTAATCGGCTGGAATAACCTGCCATTATTCGTCAGAGAGACACGCGGGCGTAGAGATTACGCCACACTGGAGACACGCAATCAAAGTCCAATCTCACCCTGCGTCAATGAAGAACAGGGGCTGGAAGGGCTAAAAAAAAGGACAGCACTGGCAGAGAGATTTGCTCTGCGGTCATCGGCACATTACACTTAGGTTGACACCGGGATATAAAATGACGGGCGACATTTCGGATGGGAATGTTAATGGTGCGTCTCTGCATTGCCTGAACTCCTCTGGGATTCCTGACAGTGAACTAAGAGATATGCTGGGAAAGGCGCTATATAGGAATGAGTTGAATTGAGTCCCACATCTTTAGGGTCCACGTCCTCATCTGCGTCTCTTTGGGTGTCCACTGCATTCAGAGATGTTTGAAAGTAACTGGGTTCGATATGGACAATGTAGTACAACTGACCCCTGAGGGGAGGGGGGGTATTATCTGTATGCTGTGGGTTCGGAGGGACAGCGTCGCTTGTGAATGTTGCCCCGCGGACTTTAAGCTGCCCCAGGGCCGGAGTGCCAGCCCCCCCCCCCCTCCGCATTTCCATTTATATTGCCTGTCTCTGTCAGCTGTCCTCATGACGTCTTGTTTGCCCCTAGAGGTGAACATGGAGCTGCTACCGTTGCTTCATACATCCTCGATAAACCTGTTATATAAGTAACGGTGCTGATTTATTCACCTGTAACACAGTTTTTGTCAGAAGTCTTTTTTTTTTTACATTAAGGTGATGTTTGCTTTATCACTGTTTATCACTGTTACAATCTGGATAATAAATTAGCATATTTCACAAAAGTATGAAAAATGATATTGAACGTCTGACCCACATTACCCTACTCTACCTTCGTCACTCCTGGCGGGATGACTCTCGTCATCCAAGCGAAAGGCAAAACGATCTTTTCCATATTTCATGAGCAGATTTAGATGGTCGAACCCAAACTACGAGGGGGCGAAATCCGCACGAAACCTTTCAGGTTCGACGGTGTGCGAAAATCCCAGGGCAGTAAGAGCGGGATAATTAAAGTGTCACGGCTACAGATGGGGGTCAGCCCACAGAGTTTTATTTTTGGCCAAACTGATTTATGACTTATTACCCCTGGCGAATAAACTGTACTGTGTTTTGCCAGCCCAACCGGGAGTGGAAAGTAGCCTGGTGTAAGAATGATAAGGATGTAAGCATGCAGTGTTAATAGACTCATAATCCCGCCTCCCTGAACCGGCTCCCCGATGATCAGAATCGGCAGTTTCTTTCTAATCTCAAGACTGCCCCCTGCCAGGCGGGTACCTAAAATCTCATGTTTACTTAATACCATTGCAATTTATCTCTGTGAAGGTTTCCTATCGTCGTTCCGCTCGTAACAATCTTGATTGATGTACAGAATGGCTCCCTTCGTTTTAAACTGATTTTATATAGGAGCAATAGCTAGTTCCCCGCTATGGTCTTCCCCCCATATTGTGTGGCTTCAGCATAAAGGAGAGACACAGCACTTTTGTCTGCCCTCGCATTTTAGCGGCATGCAGACACGCCCACAGCGGCGGGCGTCTGGCTAAGGATGGCGGGCACCGCGTCTAACTCGGGGGGTCCTCAAAGACCCCCCAAACCAACACGCGTGTGAATCCTGCTCCTCATCACCAGCATCTGTCGCCTGCCTTTAATTAGTCAAATCTCCAATTAAAACTGTCCCTTTGGGTAACTAATGATATGTGCAGTAATTAGCACCACAGCACAATCTATTTATCATATACTTGCTTTTATAAAATCATTTTAAATATCACAGAATGCTCTCTATCATTCTTATTGAGGGATTATTGGTCCTTAGGGAGCATCTATATATTTATTCCTTAGAGTCCCATTCTGACAGGCTTGTTCCATTTAATGGTGACAGGTTAATATAAAATACCCTTATATATAAAAAATATAGCTGTGAATAAACAACACAAATCCCCCTAAGGTATATCACCTGGTCTTTACCCTGGTCCGTAAAGATGAATCTGGGTCAGGCTTATCATCATTGGTTGGAAAGGCAGATGACTGACAACCGTTTAGGTCCAACAATCTTCTGTCTTCGCAGCCTGAAAGGATTCCGCTGCAGACACCATACGAACACTCGGGCGTAAAAAGATCCGCACCGATGAAAGGCGTCTCCTGTCTAATTAATTATTTAAAACAACATGGAAACTAAAAGAAATTAAAGCAGCACTGACAACAGAACAATATCCACCCTGTAACTGTGAGAATTAATTACTGTTCACCCGGTAATTCAGCTACAGTAACAACCAGTCAACAATGGGCAAACCACGGCAGTACAGTGACGAGAAGTCGCCTTATTCTAAGGATGACAATCCCAAGTGAAAGGGAAGCTGGACTCCTGTCTAACTGTCATCGCGGGTCATTATTCTGGAATCATTTGCTTTTGTTTACAGTCTTTAACGAACATGAATGTAATTGGAAGGCTTCATGCTTACTGCGAGTCCATCGTTTTTGGTTTTTTATTTACACTTCACATCTACTTCTCTGCAAGGCACCCCATCAGACATCAGAACAACGCCCGTGATTGTCAGTAATGTGAGTAATTTTGCAGTAAATGCAGGTGCGTGTGAAGAGTTGGTGGACGGCAGGGCCCGTGTCGGGGACCAGGCAAAGGGGCGAATAACGAAAGGCTCTGCCTCGCTCTGTTAGTTTGAACGAATGTGTAACGCTGTCATGTCGATTTCCAACCACATACCACTGTGCCGATGTTTAAAAAGGTAATTAAAATGTGAAATGGCTTGTGTTTATCTTCCCTTCGAATAGCTTGCGTGTGTGGCTCGCTCCCTTGAGCGCTCGTCATCGCCCCGTCTCCTGTGTGCAATAAAGTTAATGCCAGTTTCCGTGAAAAGGACACGTGGCGCTCCTGTGAATTAACCGAACGAACATGTGTGCAGGGAAGGCTGTGAAATTCCAGGACCGACCCACGAGCCAAAGGTACTTTTCTGACCTCTGAACAACTTCACACGTCCACTCCCCCCCTCGGGTGAGGAGATACAAACGGAATTCTTACATTTGAAGTTCATTGTTCCTGAATCTTTCATTCTTGGAGACCATGAAATATAGAACTATAGAATCATATAGACCGGCATTTGCTGTGTGATTGACGGGTTACATGGGGAGCGAGATACCTGGAAAAACAAAATGTAAGCACTACCCTGCATCACCGGGGACTTCATTAATGCCGGAAGTCCTGGGTTCGACATATAGTGTGCTGAGTGCTATGGACTCAGCCCTGTGATTCCCGCAAGGCCTCTCTCAGGTTAGGGTTTGTACGTTTGTTTGGTTTTGTCTCCTAGTGCAGTGTCCTGATTTTCTCCAGCACACTTCATTCCGGAATCTTCCATCCAGTCAGGTGCCCCAGGTCCCAGGCAGTTAAATGTTTCTTGCAGTGTCCTGTCAGTTAGGCTCAGGTGCCATGGGGCCTTATGTGTGGGACAGTCCCATTCCGCATACTCTGAGTCTGAGTTCTATTTGATCTCACGATAAAACCATTTTTGTGAGTCTGTGTTGTGTCAGTGGACATCAGATATAACGGAGATTCATACATTATTATTCCAAAATAACAAAGCAGAGCTAATTTCTGTCGATTTCCATTTTAACATTCAAACCGAATGGATTTAAAAGGCGATGATGGCATCGGCGCCATGGCAACACGCTCCAGAGTGGAACTTATCAGCTAATTAGCACGCAGAAACAGGAGCATGGCATCACCTTCACGTGCCTCAGACTGGCTAAATGTTCGGAAGCCTGGCAGATGCCAGACTTCACACAGAGAGAGGTGAGAGGGAGCAGGTCTCCCACTGCGTGCAAATGGCATTTTTTTAAAAACACACAGCGTTAATTCCACGCAGAACCCGAGTGACGCTTCTGCTAACTGAAAGATGAGCAGATCTGGAAATATTGGACATATTTATTGGCACCGTTGACAATGTTCACAATCTCATTATTGTGCGTCATTTTGTTAACAACCAGAAGTTTTTTGCTAAAGCTTACATGGGATGGTTTCCATTAATTCCCTCTGTATTTCCCCTGCAGGATTATAAAAGAATATCGCACCTTACAATACATTATGTATGTCTTGACGCACTGTAAGGGGCTACATGCGTGTGCGTTGACACCTGTTGCAGTGTGCATAATCCGTTTAAAAACTGTATGCCTTCCACTCAAATTCAGCCAGTGACCTTATCCAGTACTAGGTTACTGTGACCCAGGGGTCAATCCTAGGCAGTACAGGGCAGGGGACGCCCTGGACAGGATGCCAGTCCATTTTTGAACACACACATAGTCACACTCTATGGGCAATTAAAAGATGCTAATTCAGCACATCTGCTTCCCAACAGAATGTGATCAACCCCGCACGGTCAAAGCTATTGAGAACTATTATCAGAACGAGAATCATCTTCTAACTTCGAACCCTTGCCAGGGTCATGGGGAAAACATGCATTTTGTGAGCAAACTGATATTGAACTGCAATGATATCAAAATGTGTTGCATTTTAGATGCTGTTTGCAAGATTACATTTTAACCCGTCAATAGTCGAAACTGACACTTTCGTCATAAGCGGCTAGTTGCAGTTAAACCCCAACTAAAGTAACAAGCAGGGAGTTGCATAAACCTCTGACTGTACTGACTGCTTGCTATAATATATTACAAAAATGGCCGGGGATAATGCCATGAGTAGTCATTCAAAGTGAAGCTGAAAACTTCTGGAACATCTACATGAGCTTATGAATGACAAACATGGGGACTGCTGTCCATAGCATGCTGATTTACTTTTGCATGTCACAGCAATGTAATAAGGAGAGACGCCCACCCACCACACCATGACTGGAACTGCGCTCCCCCATGTCTCTCCTCACTGCACTCTCCACATCCTCAACACTCGAACGTGTCTGTGTTCGTGTCCCTCTCAGACGAGGGCCAAGCAAACCAGAGGACCACTGCACTCCCCCGCCTCCCAATAAAGGCTGTTCCCCTGAGATAGTGACGTTCCACTCTTCTCTGAAATGCATGTCACTCTTCGACTGAAATCTTAACACATGAAAATGGCTTCGGGGCTGGAAAGGAAGGATAATTGCTGCAATTTGATTTGAACCAGGCTCAGCTCTGTTTGCAGTCAGAGGGTATTTACAAGCTATTTAAAAAAAGGCTTAAAAACATTTCATTGTACATGACTACAAAACCAAATGGACTGAGGACAACTTAAATTTTAACTTGATATTTGAAAAAAAAAAATGTCACTGCAATATCATTTAAAATAAAATACATTTACTCAATTACTTAAATGAAATACAATTAAATACATGAATGTTTATTGCTGTTCTTCGTTTTAAGCATACTGTGAAGCTTGTCCTGCAAACTTAATACGATCACACAATGTAAATGTATTTGAAGACAACATCTCAGTCCAAGACCAAATACTGTAGCTTATTTGGCAGGAATACAAAATACGCCCCTGAACTTTGACCATGCGGGGTTGGTCACATCCTGTTGGGAAGCAGATGTGTTGAATGAACCAGGAAAGGAGCTGTAGAAATTCCCCACCATCTCACTCCAGCCCCACATCTCCAACCCAGGTCCATCCCCACGCTGCCCCCTGCTGGCCCATCATATCAGCCCATGCCAGCACTCCTGCTCCTCCGGCAGCTTCATTAGCTCCGACCGCTACACCTGTTTCCTGATCTATCCACCTGCCTGATCTTCTGACCCCTTTCATCTGCCTGGTGCCCCGGCCAGTGGGGAGGCAGCCACCTGCCCCGTCTACAGTGGCCGGGCCCACATGCTTGGCACGTATTACAACCTGCCAGTTTGCATCATTAGAGACTCATTTAAAGTCTTAAAGTCATTTTATTTCGTGGTTTTGCGTGTGTGTAAGTTGCTAACCTTGTTAGTCCCATGCTTTTGGGAAATGCACCCAAGATCGGATAGCCAGGCCATTCATTCATCTGAAACAGGATCTGCTTCTTCCCTCAGCCCACACCACCCAACCCGACACTCGACCTCACCCAGTGGCAGGCCACTCGGTGTCCCCACGCTGGTAGAATTGGCAGGGAAGATCAGTTGCTCATTCTTTGAAAGGTTGAGCTGGAGGTGGCGATCTGTCATCCTGGCTGTGATGTCAGCGAGGCATACAGAAATCTGAGCCAAGACTATGATGTCTTCCGAAAGAAAAGTCTCAGGTACAGCTTGATGTCTTACATTTTACATATTTAGCAGAAGCTTTTATGCAAAGCACTGTACCACAGAGAAAGCGGAGTCTGTCAGTCCCTGGAGCAACTAGGAATTAAGAGTCTACTGAGGCAAACATCACCCTCAATACCCTCTGCATGTAGTGGTAGGAGTAGCCATGCAACTGGATTACTGGCTTTAGAGAGGTGGTGTATGATGAGAAAAGGATGAGGCCAACAACTGAGCCCTGAGGCACACCAGTTATTACCTGATGTGAGTTTCTTGTTGTAAACAATACTTTCAGCTCGGTATTCCAGCTTCCTCTCTCTGTGAACTTAACATTTCCGTTGATCTTCTTATGTTGGATTAAGAGCCTTCACCTCCTATTGTTAAAAACAATCCTGGTGTTAGCATGGTACTTCTCCTAGACGGTCTGCCATGTACACGTAGCTGCGCCACCTTCTGTTCGTGCGTTCGTTTTGTTTTTAAGGTGCTGTATTTCCAGGCTAGATTCGGTAGCTGGGGCCGACATAAAACACCAGTACAAAGACATTTCTCAAATAGATACATCATTATTATGTGAACTCAACACATTTCAGCGTTCAGTTCCGGCCCAAGTTGGGATTTATGTTTCAAAATCAGTCTCCTTCCCAGTTGGGGTAATGAATATAAATTAAAGATCATCCACGGGTGAAATGTTGCAGCAAATCGCCCCAAAGAGATCCATTTAATCCCTCAGCACCCCCATCTGAGTAATCAGATAACCGCTCCATGCAGTCAGAGTCCATGGCTTGCAGATAGGTATCCGCTCCAATTCTCTCCATGCTTGATGGATACTGGTGAAATATTCTGTCTCAGAGTCAGATATGAGAGGCAATTCCAGCCAGCTGATTGCTGAATGTAAAAATACAACCCCCCCCCCCCCCCCACTCCCGTACACACTCTCCAAACATCACCCCGGAGCGTGTGGCCATGAGCAGACCTCTGCTGGCGAAATCCACCCCCTCACCTTTCATTTCCACTGGGAAATTAGCACACCGTGTGTTATTGGAAGGGGGGTGGGTTTGACTGAGAGCACTACCTTATGGGGCCCGAAGAGGAACCATGGTGCCGTAGCAGAACCCGCAGACACAGATCTGGTCCTCATGTTTGGTGGAATGGGATTCCATCCAAGCAGTGTTAGCTGGTTCGTTCTCGCATAACTTCCCCACTCAGGCTCGAACACCCTGAGGGAAAACTACCAAAATAGGACTCAAGCATCAGAACCTACATATGGTTCTGGAAACCGGTCCCTGCTGAAGGCAGCGCTGAAGAGTAAAGCTGTGGAAAACAGATGATCCGTGACCTGTGACCACGTAGCTTGAAGCTGAGGTCTAAAGTGATCCAGTGTCCGAAGGGAAGTAACAGGTCTTTGACTGCACACCATTATAACAATAAATGCATGTTAGAAGCAAGATGGCAGTTTGCAGTAACCAGAACGGAGAACATAACTGACTGGTTCAGCAGAGGATGGAGCAAGAATCCATGGCATTTGTGAGCTCTTTGGTTTTAAGTGGATGTTAAATGAATCTGATGAGCGCAATTTAAAATATCAGCGTGAAAATGTCACAGGTATGTATGTAACTGATAGCACAGATATGCTCTATTTTTAACATCCTGTCAACCATAATTCATGACTGTTTGCCTGAAGACTGAAATCCAAGTTCACCGGGAAAATCACAAACCAAGGCAACATCAATGTGGCAACAGCGCCCCCTATTAACCGACTGCAGCATTCTCCTAGTTAGCCTGACAGGAGAGGCGAGTGACAGTCCTGGCTCCAGCTGCCCCAGGGCCTCCACCTGCAGTATGGCTGCCGTGACCTTTGCCCTCACTGACCCGGGCTGTCAGCATGAGCATCATTCACACATGCTGCTTCCTGAATTAGCAGCAGCAGCTGCCCGCGTCTGCCTGCGCAGACACATCCCCTTGCTCTGCGGTCACCGCGTAAAAAACTGTTTACGCTACCATGTCTGCTACTAATCTAGAATCATCTAAGGTCACTTCTCCAAGAGGAATTATATATTCTAGTTTCCTGTGCAGAACAAGGCGTGCAACCCTCAATAAACAGTACCAACAGGGTAGAAACTGAAAGCACACTAAAGGATTTTTTATAAATGTTTTTTTTGTAACAATTTTCCCAAGAAGTGAATATCTCTAGATATTATCGGTTTTATTATGAACACATATTAATATGCATTCTGCATTCTGCGTGCAGTCTGGCGGACCTAAGGCCACAGGCGTGCAGTCTGCCGGATCTAAGGCTACACACGTGTGCAGTCTGCCGGACCTAAGGCTACACACGCGTGCAGTCTGCTGGACCTAAGGCTACACACGTGTGCAGTCTGCCGGACCTAACGTCACACGTGTGCAGTCTGGCGGACCTAACGTCACACGTGTGCAGTCTCGCGGACCTAAGGCTACACGTGTGCAGTCTGCCAGACCTAAGGCTACACACGCGTGCAGTCTGCCGGACCTAAGGCTACACACGCGTGCAGTCTGCCGGACCTAAGGCTACACACGTGTGCAGTCTGCCGGACCTAACATCACACGCGTGCAGTCTGCCGGACCTAAGGCCACAGGCGTGTAGTCTGCTGGACCTAAGGCTACACGCGTGCAGTCTGCCGGACCTAAGGCTACACACGTGTACAGTCTGGCGGACCTAACGTCACACGTGTGCAGTCTCGCGGACCTAAGGCCACACGCGTGCAGTCTGCCGGACCTAAGGCCACACGCGTGCAGTCTGGCAGACCTAAGGCCACATGCCTGCAGTCTGCCGGACCTAAGGCCACACGCCTGCAGTTTGCCGGACCTAAGGCCGCACACGTGCAGTCTGATGGACCTAAGGCCACACGCGTGCAGTCTGCTGGACCTAAGGCCACACGCGTGCAGTCTGACGGACCTAACGCCACACGCGTGCAGTCTGACGGACCTAAGGCCACACGCGTGCAGTCTGACGGACCTAAGGCCACACGCGTGCAGTCTGCCGGACCTAAGGCTACACGCGTGCAGTCTGCCGGACCTAAGGTCGCATGTATGCAATCTGCTAGACTTCAGGCCACCAATGTGCTTCTTTAAATTCCCCCTCAGTCTCAGCTGTTGCCTGAAGACGAGGAGAGTAATTAGCGTGTAGTACACACTACCCCGGCACTGAGCCCTGCGTTATCCTCTCACCCCACCAACCCCGTCCCTCAGTGCACCACTGTTTTCAGACCTATCTCTGGGCAAAGCAAAATATAGTTAAAAATTAAAAATTTAAAAAATAAACGTGCGGTGCAGTAGGCCTCACTGGGAGCTAGGGAGCGGAGGCTGCAAAGCCCAGTAGTGAGCATCCTAGCTCAGGCACAGTAATAATTTAGCCCCAGGTTTGGATCGGAGAAGCTCATCTCTCACCTGCAGCTCCTTCTTACAGGCTTAGCGTGGAGCTGAAAGTGAAATCCCTGCCTCCTGATTGAGACAGACTTAGATAAATCTGTTGAATAATGTAATTCGTTTTCGGGTTAAGGATGAGAACAGGAAACCTATTTACTTAAGGAACTTGAGGGAGTTTATCCTGCAGTGTCATTCCTATAAACTCTAATGGACATTAAGTCCTGGTGTTTGGCACGTCTGCATGTATTTACCAGTATATGTGCCAGTCAGTGCCAGGGTACTTATACTCTGTTCATACATACCAGCTGACACACATTCTGCCATTCACATGTCAATTGATAGCTTATACCCACCCCATTGATTTAACAGCGCATTCAGCTCTGTTTAGCTAGCGCGGTTCAGTGGAGGACTCGTAATTCAGGCAGCCAATAAGCACCTCAAACAAAGGTCCGTTTTATAACTTATACGATGCCACGGTGAATGTCTGCATTCCTACTCGGGCTTGTAACTTACCTCTGATATATATTCAGAGTCGAGAGTTACGGGCTCGGGCTGACTGACCATTTCCCCCTTCTATTACAGCTGCCATTTTCTTTTTTTTACAAGGGCTGCTGTTTTTATAGCTTGTTTTGTCTTGAGCAGCATTTAGCATTTAGTGTAATGGTGCCACATTTAATTTGGCTTTCATTGGAAAAATAAACAGATCCTTACGATAAAGCTTATGGTAATATGGCCGAGAAGCTACACAGCTGCAGTTAGCTAATAGCCTCTCGCATACAGTCATCCATACTCTGTATTACGCTTCGAGCCCCATCAGCTGGCTCCTCAGAAATCACTAGTACTGTTCAGAGGCCTTTTCCTTACCCCTGTTTTCTGTCAGGACCCATTGCTCAAAGAGTGTGTGTCCCTAGAGAGCATTTCCGGGGTTCATACCCATTAGAAGGCACTAGCCATGGTCACAGGCTGGAACTTGGGGCTCCAAAAGTCGCAACTTAACACGTAGAGCCGTCTGCTAATTAAAAACTGCCTCATGCTAATCGATGGGAAAATCGTCACGCTTTACCTCTCTTTGGTCCTCACAGCTCTGGCCTCTCAAACAGCCTCCCCCAGCTCCACCCTTCACCCCTTGAAACATACATTGCTGACGGCTCATGTTCCTTTCCTGAATGCCCCTGGCTCTCAGCTTGTTGATCTTGAGTGAGGTAGCAAAGCTGGACTTTGGCCTGTGTCAGCAAGGCGAAGGGCCCAGGGGAGTCTCTGAGCCATTTGGAAGTCTTTACCAGCAGAGACGGCTGATTGGTGCTATAGAGGCAGCTGCTGAGCCAATGGGGTATGAGCAGGCCTGCCGCCATCAACCTGAACCCCTTCGGGATTCAGATGCAGGACTCCCTCATGCTGGATGTCAACGTTTCCCCAGCCGGTTCCATCCGTGAGCCGGGGAAGTGTACGTCTGCTCGCGCTTCAGCCGGCTGCCTCAGCGGCGAAGGAGGATCCCGATCTGTAAACATTTTCACCGTGACCTTCGATCTCTGTAAATTGCATTTGCAGATGGTTTATAGCTCAGAGACAGAGTTTGACTTTGAATATTCATTAGGGTGTGTTCCTCGCCCCCCACAACCTCGCACACGCACGCACACACAAACGCACACGCAGACTCACACCATTTCCCCCTCGGTTTTAATCCCATGGAATAATTTATCCTAAAATTCAAAGTCAGTTGCTGCATTAGAACTAGTCACACAACAGGATGAGCAACCTCCCTTTGTAGAGGGGTCATGGTGTCTGTCAGCGTTGTGGTCAACTTTTGGACATCGGCATAGAAACGGTTCTATATTCTAGGCCTGGTTGTTGAGAATCCCTATGATAACAGCAAAAATGACATTGAAATGAAACCACACACACACAGCTGCATCATGGTTCATTTACAATCACAGTATAACAGGTGTGTAGCAAATATACAAAGAGTGGGAATCCGGGAAATAAGAACAGCAATTGCATGCTAATAAAATATAGCCAGAGCTACTAAATGTTACAATTGTGACTGATCCATTCTGGAACCACATTAAAATTCCGGAATGGATCGACACAATCATAGTCATCAAGGATCGTTTGAGCTTCTCATGGAAGCAGCCAGAGTGGAGGAGGCACCGCCGCTCATCGTTGACATAAATCGTTTGGCGCCAATCCGATGAAAAGGTGATTGACGGCTTTTTCCTGCTAAACACAGAGCTGTCCGTCACAGAGCTCTTAGAGCAGTCATCTTCCGAAATGGTAGCAGTGCCTGTATGATTCTCCATTTTTATGATTATTTTTTATTATTTCAGTGAAACTCATTTGCTTGGTGTGAATTAAATATTCACACCTCATCCTGTCTTCACTAGACTCCTTATTTTCATTAACACTCAAACTAATGAAATTTTCCTCACTCCTGGACCTGCTGTTGGAGGTCAGTTTGAACCATGCGATATTACTGCAAACTATATAACTCTACAAGTACACCGTGTTTTATATTTAGATCCAGACAGAACTACATTAAATCCATGACCCAAGTACAACTTTTTAAACAAGGGCCTTCATTTTTAATACATAAACATTTTCAAACGACATAAGACATATGGCAAATAAAACTGATTTAAAATGATACATGTGACTAGTCATGTTTCACGATCTGTTTCATCTTCATGTTTAATTTTGCTTGCTTTCTTCCACAGTCCACTGTGAATCAGCATCCCACATGTACAGAGCCACTGGCGCCCTCCGCAGGCAGCCCAGGTTTCTCCCCCTTCTCCCCTGCCCCCCATTAGTGGGTCACTGAGTGTCCTGACAGATGCTTCCTCTGTGGAAGATCTTTGCACTTGAAGAACTCATGTCAAGTCAAGTCAAGTCAAGTCAATCTTTTTATTGTCATTTCACACATGTGAAATGAAACTGCATTTCTACGGAGCAGTACACAGCCAGAACAAGGCAGAGTTGAGCGTTTATTCCTGTCGGGTCCATGTGCTTGGAATCTCACCTATACACTGTCTGGAGGTTTCTCTGTGTGCATCAGATTCCCCATCTAGCTGCTCGCTGGATGCTACCAAGAAATGGAGGAAGACTCTCTGGGAAAAATCAACGGCACTGTACCAAAGGATTTCACGATTATTTTCCCCCCGGTAGCCAAATTCTATCGACAACACAAAGCCAGCAGACTTGGCCCTGCAGGCTGCCTGTAGAGGGACTCTCCTGTGGGGTAAATCTCCTCACTAACGAGATATGATTTATTATTTGTAAAAAGTCTGAAACAGAATGTGTGCCCATAATCAGCATGACTCTGTTGGTAAACGGTAAAGTGTGGCGTAAGGAATGAATATGATAAAGCAGTACAACATAATACTAAAGTCCGTATGTTCCAGGAGCTGGGGGCCGGGAGAATTTTATCTTAATAATGCCCCTCTTCTCCCCCATCTGGAATGTTATGAAAGAATAAAACCTTATTAATATTCAACACTCTGAACACATGACCCCCGTAGTGTGCTGTTGACGAAGACTCTGTGTGTGTTCAGGCATGCAGAGTCACGTGACTGTCATTACGTCTTCTCCCTTGGGGGCTGAAGAGTGATTTCTCCTGGGCTATCAGACTACCATGCAATGATGACTATGATATTGCCCCCACCCTCCCCCTCGCACAAACAAGATATGAAAGCATTTGTTCATGTTGTCCATCCATCCATCTTCCAACCACATGCCATCGGCGGGCTGGGCTGGGGGTGGGGGCTGCCTGAAACCTACCCCAGGCAGGATAAAGTGAACACCAATTCAGAAATCTACGGTACATGGGTGAAATTTCGGTCCATAAGTCCTTAGATTCTTATTGGGCGACACGTGGATAACTGACAACATGCGTGACCAATGAAAGGTAGGAGGTGATTACAAAGGCACTAATAATTCCTGCCTGGACCTATCCAGATTAAGGACACGTCGATACAGTGTGCCCTGTCTACTTGGTTCAAACCAGCAACCTTTCAGTTGCAGATTGACATCCTTATCCACCGTGCTATACGTCCTATCTGTTCATCCGTCCATCCGTTTCTCCATCCGCCCATCTCCTGACACCTTATCCTAGTCAGGATCCTGGGAGACCCTCCATATTCGCATATTAAATTTCCCATCCCAATGTGAGCACACTGAAGGGTGTTCATGTGTTTTTGCAGAGTTCCTGGAAAGCACTTTTCCCCACCCTTCCAATTACCACCAGAACGATTTATGGAGTAAATGGAAATTCACGGAAGGATTATCTCCCCAATCATGTCGCACGCAGTGTTTCCGTACGAAACCCAGTAACGAACCTACACTGAGAGGTGAAGCCGCCGTTTAAGATGCTCGAGGCTCTCTCTACACCCACAGGACAGCCTGTCTCTTGGATTGGGCAGTGTGACATTTGGGGTCACCAGAGGGACTATAAAAATGCATAGACCTGTCACCCTGCGACCACAGAGTGTCTCCGCGACGATTCCAAGGCTCTGTCACGGTTCCAAAGAGACGTTCGCAGTGTAAAGGAAATAGACCCTCGAAAGAAGAACAGCTAGACAGCGAGAAACTAAGAACTGTGTCATATTAGAATGTTAACAGGTGAAAATATGAAGCAATAAATGTAGAGCCTGTGAAGAGTCTGGGCACCTTCAGTATCCAGACTTTGAACACCCACATGCTCTGATTTAACCACACCTGACATGCCTATGCGCCCCTTCGCTAATGCACCATGCTCTCACTAAAGGCTAATCGCCCCCTCGAGGGTATCACTGAACAGGCCCCCGGGGATCCTGTTTGTTTAGGATTCCCCGAAAGCTTAGCGTACCGCGGTAAGCCGGGCCCATTACTTCAGCGATAGCAAAGTAAGAAGCTGGGCAGCTTTAACCGCGTGATGGTAAAACCAGCCCTATTAGACCGACAAGGTAGAGGACGCTCCTAATGGTCCATAAATCAGGGAAGAGTCGGCTTGTTAAATGGCCTACCTCATCTTTTATAAGCGTGTGATGGAAACGCTATTTAAATAAGCCCAAACCCTATTAGACTCGAACCAGGAAGCTGAGCCGTCTTAAGGCAACAGGACCCACAGTGACCACATCTGGTCCGTGCCATTTCACATCTGACAACATTAAATATTAAGAGCTGAATCCTATAATTAATCAGAATGATTTCTCTGGCCTACCAATGAAGTGCAGGAACCCAGGAAAACTGGATCCATCAGGCCAAGAACGAACCTTTTAAAATCATTTCATGTCACAGTTCTAAAGACCAGAAAACAAACATGAATGCAGGGACTAAATGTATTGTTTTAAAATATAAAGGGGTCCATCTAACGCGAATTAAACACCAAGAAAATCCTGATTTCATGCACCAAGTTCTCCTGTGAAATGACAAAAATCAAATTAGTTTTACCCATATTTTAATTTCTCCTGTGTAAAAGATGCCATAATGCAGCTCGATTTCCTTGTAATTATACGTTTTTAATCAGTGCCTCAACAAGACAAGTAAAGTTTTAGGCGCGCAAGGGGAAAATATATGTAAATATATATACTATTAATTAGGAAGGAGAATTATCAATTTTGTATTTGTATATCATGCAGTTTTTCTAAGAAATGAAGAGTAATCACACTTACAGAATAAAGATTTTTTTAAACCACTCTGCTGGGTGAATTCCTTAATTAATCTCAGATCTAAAAATGAAACACCCATATTATAAAAACAAACAATTCTTGTTATACTGTTTCAGGAATATTCAAATCCTTATTAGTTCAGGTGGCTGATTGTATATTAAATATAAACTGGACTAAACTATTTGGTTTTGCCTTTAGAATGAGATAAAAAATACATGTTTGGAAAAATGGATAAATAATTAAGTACACTTCTATTAATCACTGAGCTGCAGATGCCAAGTTATAAAAAGAACCAACTCTGTGAGTTGTAATAAGAGCCGGCATTGTGCATCATTAGTAACGTCTCGATTTTAAGGACGACTTCAGTTGTAGAAAAACATGCCTAATAACGGAAAAGTCCGCATGCTTCCAGTATAGAAGTCACGCAGGCAGAATGCAGACGGCCATGGGGTCCTCGTACAAAGATGCACTGTTAGAATGGGAGGTGATAAGCGAGGACCCTGAATGGGTCACTGTGTGGCAGCTGGGGGTCTTGCAGTCCCGTCATGGAGAAAATGCCGTTTCCTGACGATCGTCACTCATGTGGACCCTGGGTTCCTGCTCCTCTATGGGTTAACAGGGCTTAAGTTTATCACAAAGGCTAAAAATGGCACCACATTCATGTTCACTGTAAATAAAAGTTTAGTAAATTCACGCAAACGGGCTCTCTGAAGGCAGATAAGTAGAAACACCTATTTCAGTCACACACAGAAAAGGCACTCAGTACTATTAATCGCTTAATTGTATTGTAGTTCTGGTCACTAATTAATGCACTTGAGACATTTAGCATGTCAGGGTTTAGGCAGAGTTTTGGGGTCAACAGGAATAGGGATTCCATCCCTGGCCACATAAAATCTGACACACTGAAGTGTACTGATAAATTAATGCAGTAAATCAGTAAACCAGTAATTTGAATTAAAGCATATTATTCCAGTAAAGACTGTGAGAAATGTGGCCCCATCAAACGATAGGTCAGACTCTTGCTTAATATAACTTCGCAATAAAAAAAACGGAACAATGCAAAAATACAGAGACCTGGTAGAAAATTGTATTTTATTAAAAGTAAGTAAGCTAATCCTAACTGCATTATTTAATTGAAAGCAATATGTTTCCAGTTCAATTAGACAATTTTCTTGAATAATTACAGCAGCTTATTTTAATGTCAGAGCCGTTGTGAGGGAGGAAATTGAAATAATCAAGTAATTATATGCAGATATCAGTTGACACGCCGTGATTAATTAAACTGTGCGAATCTTCCAGAGCTTTCTTTCCCTGTGATAGGCGATTAATGGTGTACTGGAGTCCCACACCTGTAACTGAGCTGGAAAGTGGTTAAGGGTGATGAGCAGGGTTGAGGTTTTGAATTAGTGCCATTACTTATCCCCTGAATTAATCTCTACTGTACTAGTTTCATTGCATTTAACTAAAAACATCCCATTGGTATTTCATGTGTTTGGTATTCATGTGTAATCTGTGTTCAGAGTTTGGGTGTGATATTTGGTCTTTGAGTGTAATATGTGTATTCCGGTGTGACGTGTTTTCAGCATTTGGATGTCACTTGTGTTTGGTACTCTGGTGTGATCTGTGTTCTCTGCGTGCAATGTGGTCCAAACTGAGTGCTGCTTCAGGTTAGGCTCTGTGCTGTAACACATGCATGAATGTTCATATATGTTCTGCAGGGACACCTTCACCTTTTATACATCCTCACATCCTTTCATCATGAAATTTAAATGCAACCTGTTCAGTTCCAGTATGAAGTTCACCTGCACCCCAAGCTGAATGTAATGTGCTCCTCTGTGATCCTCTCTTCACAGCACTGCACCACATATACACCAGAGTCTTTTACATTTTAGGTTCTTTTCCAACGTTACATACTTCTTTTCCTGCCAGTGGTTAAACATGCACTTCATTTGAAGGTTTAATCACTTCAGTTGCTGCCAGCAGGTGGAACCATGGTTAAGGTACCAGTCGGGTTGTCAGAATGAGCCCCTGGACCCCTGGGGCTGAGAGCCTTCTAGTCCAGCTGACACATATCCTGCTGTTTGAAGATGTAAAACATTCTCACAAACACAAAGCATTTTTTTTTTCCAAAGGCACATGAATAATCTGACAGGTTGCTGTTTGGGGAAGGTCTCCTCCACACAGACCTGGGATCAGTGAACTTTTTAACATCAGCGGGGTGGTGACCTGCTTCTGCGGGGGGGGGGGGGGGGGGGGGGCAATAACTGACACCCCCAGCTTTAACTTTGGGAGAAAGGCGCAGTCGGATCCACTGTGGTCTCAAAGTGAATGAGTAACAGTCGCAGGCTGCAGCGAGGGCACAGAGCCCCCGGTGATGAAATATTCATCCCTGTGAGAGACCACTCCGTCAGCTAAGTGCGTCCAATTAGCCGTTGCGAGCTGTCAGAGGCATGCGGGGGCGCGGTGAGCGTTTCGTTACTCCCCAAACATGGCATTAGCGATACCTGACCATTGGTTCATGGTCTGTGGGTTCTCTCGCCGCCGAGCGACTGGACATGCTCCCGTCCCTCTACATCTTTAACTGGTCGCGTTATTTTCATGCTCCTCTCCAATTTTCTGAATGAGAAAAAAATAAACGATGGCGGCCATCGTTTTCCTTTCGCATCTTCCTGGAAATCAATACCGCACACGTCCACCTTGTGGGTTGCAGCGCCCCCTGGGGGGCTCCCCAAGCTCTCACAGAGACCGTTTCTTTTTTCCCCGCCTTTCTAAACGTTGCACTTAATTGGAAACCTCAAACGAGGCAGGAATTCCAGGATCACAGCGCTTCCAGGAGTCCCGTTGGAGGGAGCTCGCCCTCAGAGACACCTACAGCTCCATGTATTATTGATCTGCTGAGGAGATCAAATGCAGAAACCTTTGGTCTGATGGACTCCAGTGTCCCTCAAAACAAAAAAGCACCCTTTGCTTAAATTCTGTGATTTTTTTCCGCGTTCTTCCATTGTCAGTAGCTTTAAAAACAAAAAAGTACTTTATAAATCGCTGTCAGTGTGATGTGGTGGTTTACGAAGCTTCCTCTTTGGTTACGAGACATCGCCGGATACGATGTGCCCGTCGTTTCAGTGATGTCTGCATGATTTCAGCATAACAGAAAGTTTTACACCAGTAAAAGACCTGCTAACCAGCAAATTTAAAAGCAATTAAAGAGATTAAAAACAGCCTCCCAGACATCTGTATATCTGGCTGCTGAGGAAGCAGTGGAAGGCCACGTTAGCACCATGTTGCTGCTCTATGCTGTGTGAATAGCGTGTGGGGGGGGTTTTATAGTGTGGGGAGAACAGGGAGCACCAGGGAATGGTCTTGGAACACAGGAGAAACCCAGGAAAAAGGGCAGTGTTATTAATTATTATTATTAATATTATTATTGTTATTTGTGGTTCTGGATGAACAGAACACACCATGGTCTTCTCACAGGTCTGAACCACATTTAAAAAAGAAGAAACGTCGGAATTGATTTCTACTCCTAGTTTGTGTGGCGAACACAGACACCTTACCCATTACTACACAACTACAATTTGATTAGCTCACTTTACAAGGTCTTAGTGTTATCTTTGAGTTTCTTGGCGGCAGCGAGGCCTGTTGTCCCGTCACACGGCGCGGGCTCAGAGAAGCCTCCCCTGTTTTCTGGAGTTTTCCGTTTCACGTTTCAGTAATTCCGCTAATTCATGTTTGACTTGCGCGCATGAGTGGTCGCACGTAATTAAAATGTATCTTCAGTCGAAAGACTGATGCGGACGTCGCCTCCAGGGCGATTTAGTCAGCAGGTCCTCTACTTTGGCTTCAAGAAGAATTTCATTTGACAGCCCAACACGTGAGGGTGGGAGAGCCACTGGAGTCGCAGCAGTTCTGTGAAAGGAGCTGTAGATCCAGCTGAGGCACATACCTGTCACGCCACATTCCGGCGAGGCACCGTCATACCACGCCACATATGTGCCCCGCGTCTTAGTCACCTCTGAGACACCAGCAGCTCACTGCCGCGCTTCAGGGAGGAAGTCAACAGCACGAGGAATTTTATACCTTTAAAATTGTATATTTACTGCAGCGTTTGTTCTTTTATTGGCGCCTTTTAATCAAAAGGTTAGTGCATTCGAGCTAATTGAGGTAGCAATGTGGAATTAGGCTTTTTTTAGTGATTACAGCAGAGGTGGATAGTTCACGTCCACAAAGTACAAATTCCGACCGAGATTTTGTTTCAACCAAATAGTTAAGTGCTCTTTGACTGTGACTCCTTAAACTCAACTGCTTGGTTGAAACAAAATCATGGTCTTGATTTTTACTATCTGAACCTGAACTATGTATCTTTGGATTAAGGTGAGGGTGAAGGTGGATGAATGCGTAGCCAGGACAGGCAAATGTGAAGAGTGTCCTTGGCTTCCTTCCGCTCTAGCATGGGGAAGGACTCAGAAGCAAGATTGAGTTGCAGGGCGTATCGATCGAGCGGTGACTCTCCTTTGTCCACAAAGCCAGGGTCCAGTCCCTTTGTGACAAAAGAAGTGTGTCCTAGCAACAGACAGCTCCCTGCAGGCTGTGTAATTACAGTTAGCTCAAAACTGCCCCCACACACACACAGTGGTACAGTAATCCATTAGCATTCTGCATCACCTCATTGGGATAATTTCATTACAATGGCTGACAGTCATTCCTTGTAATAAATTGGCATTTCTTGCTGATTTTCCCTCCTAGTGAGGTCAACCAGAACTTTCCTCTGCTTCTGGGTATTTGCACTTATAGGTAGTCAAAGGGTTAGCATCTTGAGTATGAAGCCCCCATGCTTAGTGTCATCTAAAGAGCGTTAAAACCTGAATAAGGATTTAGGTTCTATGAATTATTTGCCAATGTCACATTTCCCATTTTCTGAATTAGTTTCTTGGCCATTTCTGTCCATTTTAATGCATGAATGCAAAGGATATAACCTTGTAGTCCAGAGAGGTACTGAAGAAATATCTGGCAAACGGTTTGTCCTGCCCTGTTGTGTGGATGGTCTTCTTCAAGCCTGAGGCTACGGACCAAGGAGGGATAGGAAGGAAGAGCCTTACAAATGAGTCTTGTGTCATGGAGTTAACCCTGGCACTCCCTGATCGATCGCGCGGCATCGGCGTCAGGGTAATTGGGAGAAGCTCTCGTTGGCTGGTGCTGCTACGGGATGGCAGGCCAAGTTTAGCCGGCCTGGTCCAGGTCAGCCGGCTCCTTTTGGGTTTCCGGCAGCGCAATTTCCTAAAACATTTACCCCTTCGCTTCATTTTGCATCCATGCGTCTTATCTTGCATGTATCATCGATGTCTTGTCACAAGAAGCACATGAAGCAGGCCTCTGAGCTCGTTTTACCCGGACTGGAGATTCATATAAAAGCATCTGAGAAATCAGAGGCAGCTTTCTAGACTGGTACGGTTTTCTTGACTGTTGTTTTCTGGATTTCCTTATTTAATTTCTTTCCTTCCTTTTCCTGTTCTCTATCTCTCACTAATGATGTTTTATGTATCACAGCACATCCATGTAAAGCGTTCTGGGACAATTGTGTTGCGAAAGGCGCTATATAAAAATAAATTGAATTGAAAATGAACCCAGGTCCGTCGGTGTGCTTCCGCCCGAAGAGGCTTTATTAGCCCGTGGTCTAGTTGCTGCCGCTCCTGTTTCCATCTCTCCTTGGACCATCGCCTCGCTGTCTCAGGTGGTGTCACAGTGGGACCGGAGTGGCAGCGAGCATGAATTGCACAAGTCAACTGTCGCCTGCTTCCTGGCAGGCCGCTGCTGCGGACGTCAAGTCAAGAATTTCTACAAGAATAAATAAATAAGTAAGGAGGAGGCTGGATTGGGGGATCGTGCGGAGGAAGGTGCGGCTCTCGTGTGAGCGCCAAATGGCGCACGGCACGGCGCTGGGAGGCATAAGAGCGTCTGTCCCCTCGTTACGGGGATGATTTATGTACGGGTGTCTACAGGACACGCTCACGCCTCCTATCAAAGAAGCAGCACAAAACAAATCGCTCAGCTACCGGCAGCTCGGGGTAATGAATTCTGCAATCTCACATTCCATTGATCATTATGTTTTCTCTCCCGATCCCTCAGTGCCGGAATATTGATCAATGGCCGTGGTTAGTCGACCGTGGAGATCTCCCGAGGTCCATTCCATAATGCGGTCTGGATCTCTCCGGGAGAGCGCATTAAGGTATTCATTAAAGGAAACCTCTCCGGCCAGGCTGCTGCAGATTGCTTTCCATGCCTGAAGGTACCGTCGTGGATGCTCGCATCGATCCAGGTCTGAGTCCAGCTGCTGGCCTTAAGTTTAAACTTGGGCTTCAGACGATCAAAGTAACAGCCCATGTTGTCACCGTTTCCACACTGACACTAAATCTTTTTAAATTGACTATGCGATTCAGCACTGAGCACGAACGAAAACCCCAACTGATCAATGCACATCACTGTATGGGTTTTTTATTTTATAATAAATAAAGAAATAAAAACCTTCAGCACAAAGCAAACGCATTAAAGGAACTCAATAGGTTGACTTTTGCAATAAGAAGTTGCAGTTGATGACTACAGATGAACGCTAGCGGATGCTGCTTTTTCGCCACAAAACAATTCTTCATTCGTGTTTCCATGCTTGTTTTGCTGTTGCATTTGTTTCTAAAGGTTTTTGCTGTTAAATCCATCTTAAACCAAGACAAATAGGCCAACAAAAAGGTTTCATTTTCGCTTTAAAGATGCACGATAATTACGAGTGACGTTTCCCTTTGAGGGATTTGATACATTTGCTTTCTAATTTATTTCTTGAACAAAGAGTTTCTGGACGCCTTGATCGAATGTGTGCGTGTGCTCTGCAATTCATCACACCTCTGAAGAACCATTTTAAAGGAACCTTAAACACAATCGCAAAATTAATTCTTTTGTATTCTGAAGGTCAGTAAGATGTTTGGAAATAACCGCGGTATTTTTCCTGACTGAACACGTTCGACACATACACACAGTGTTAGCCATCATTAAATCAAGTACCATTAGAGCAGTTCAGAAGTATCCTGACTGCAGGCCTTGAAAAATGATGTTAAACTTGAAGCTCGCTGTTCATTTCCGTGTCAGATCATCTCCAGTCCTCAAAACATGAAAGAGGCTGGTTTCTCAGCAACAGTAGATTCTGGTTTGGATGCACCTGACCGGCATCATCTCTGAGAAACATTAAGTGTATAAGGAGCTGGGCTGTGCTGGTATTTAGTCTGCTAACCATCTTGACCGTAGAGCGCATTGTATTCATGATGACCGATACATGACGTCATTCCTTAATTAGCAGCACCATTGTTTTTAGTTTTGCTTTCTTTCGTAATTACGTCTGCTGCTAAATAATGCAATTTTTTAATTAAGTTGCTTCGGTCCTTCGGAAAGGAGACGTACTGATTGGACTTCCTGCCGGGAGGAGACGGATTTGGGAAACCACAGACTGATGTAATCATTTCATCATCAGCCACGCCCATTCCTATGTTCATGGTTGTAGCTGTTAACACAGAGGATTGTGGGGGATCAAACATATTGATGATAGGCTAGAGAAACCAAGAGAACTCGATTTGTTTGTCACATGGAGCCTTTTCTGATACAGATCTTACGAGGACCATACAGCTAACCACAGGTCTGAGCTAATCTCTCCCCCCCGCCACAGAAACACTTGCGATGCAAACTGCAACCCACAGAAGCTGCCATCCAACCATCTGTCTTCATACTGTGTGACCCAGTCAGGGTTATGTGGGGCCCGGAGCTTTTTCCAGTAACACAGGGCATACGGCTGGAGTGCACCCTGCACTGGATGCCGGTGACTGCCAATTAAATTGCGCATTTAATTTTGACAGTGAATAAGAAAACTCTCAAAAACTAAACTTCATTCATGCAGAACGTTAGGTTTCATGTTTGCAATGATAGTTGGAGATATTTACCCAAAGCCTGATACAAGAGGGGGTAACATTTCGGTCATAAATCCACGTCTATCACATCGCCCGGTCTCCCCGGATGCGTGCCTCAGACCGACAGTGTCCAAGCTGAAAATGCGAGTGTGGATTACAGAGCATCTCTGATGTCGCTGCTCGTGTCTGGTGCAGCCTGCGCTGAGCACAGAGCAGCAGAAGCATGCCCGGACTTGCCCTGTGCCGGCTCTGTTTCCCCAGCGCGTTGGTCCGGCGGTGTTAAGCTGACCATCCACACGCAGGGGTCGTCACAGCAGGCCTCCGGCTGACGGCCACAGCTACACCAGCCGCAGACAAGCCTGCCCTTTATAAACAAAACCGTCACGTTTTTCTCCAGAAAGCAGCTGGTGGGGCAGACGTCGCTGGTATTGGAAGGGGAGGGGGGGGGGGGGGGGGCTGATGGTACTGGGCTGTCTGGGCCTCTACTGCCATCTAGTGGTCCACGGGAGCATTGGCGGCACCTGGCGTAGAAACAGTGAATGAATACCGAAAAGGGGAAGGACATCAATAGCAGAGACAGGTCGCACCACAGGTCCCGCCAGCTTGCCAGCATTCACAGTCACGGCTTTGGCAAATGTTATGGGTCACGGATGCAAGATACTATAGTGTTAGTTTGTCTATATATATCTGCAAACTGGATCAGCCTCCCAGCCCTAATGACACAAGGCTCGGCTCGGGCGTGTAATGAAGGTGAGAATCAGAGCAAAGCCTGATGGTTCCGGTGGAAACGAGGTGGCTGAGGGGTATGAGTCCCCGCTATCCCACAGCAACACAGCCGGCCTGCTGGGAGCCTGCTGGATGCTGGCACAGCGCAGAGTCGGGTACCAGCCACCCACCGGCCGGATTGCTGACCCCACCTCCCCAGTTTTTAACGCCGTTGAGCCTTCAAAGTCGTGGTCTTGCTCTAATAATTGAAGGAGGTGGGGAATGGGGTTTGGAGGGGGCTGGGGGCAGATAGGGGGTGGCTAATTAGCAATTCTAGCACACTGCTACTTTATGGAGGTAGCACGGTCTATCTCAGTGTCTGAGGTTAGGGTGGATCTCCCACTCTGAACATATCAGCCAGTCAAAACTATGCAGAGCATAGTTAACGAGGCCTAAATGCATTCATATCATTTTACTATCAGTTTAACAAGTAAACAGAAAAAAAAACATCTGAGATTTGGCAAGAATGTTTATCTTTTTGTCATATATTCATTTTCAAAATGTGTTCTGAAGCTCGCTTAATTTGCACCCAACAATTATCTTACAAAATTTTAGATCATGCTTTAAACAATTGCACAGACCATAAACTAATGCAAAAAAGCAAAAATCAAAAAACGAAACGATTTCCGTTACTTCTGACCACAAATAAATACGTGAAATGAGCCGCTGAGTGATCTGTAAGGTCCACGGAACGTGGACCTTCGAAACTGATTACAGACCAGGTGTCGCCATTATCCGGCACAATCAGGATGCTCCGTAATCACACAGAAGTGCTCATTCCGGCTACATTTAAAATCTGAGCTTTGTTGACTTCTGAATCCCAACCTTCCTCCCCACGCACCGAATCGCAGGAGCACAGATTGCGTTAATGCAGTAAACAGCAGAGCCTGAGCACAGAAAGCATTAGCATTTACCATTAATCTAATCGCTGCTCGTGAATCAAAACCTGTGAGATTTGTTTGCGAAAATAACACTGGGGGGAGAAAGCAGAGTCGTCCGAGGAATATTAATCCCGCTGATTCGCTTGAAATTTTGCCCTCAGAGGGCAGCTGACCTTGTACCCCATCGATGAGTGAAAACACGAACGCCCCCAGCTCACGGATCGGCGAGTGCCAGTTAGATATTTCGGCGATCGTTAGTCCCCGCCCCGAGCTACACGGTGTACGAGCGGAGCGGGTCATTTTCACACACACGCCTGCTTTTCTGGTCTTTTGAATCCAACATCCTGATGGGTAGAACGACGCATCCGAATGGTTTATTGGTCCCGGAACATCCGCGGTCCGAGGGCACAGCTGCCGACCGTAATGAGAACTGTCCTGTCATGTCCCAGGGAGTCTTGTAGACTCGTGTTTATATCACCGGTATGACTGATCAACATTAGAGATTCGTACGCAAGGCTGGTCCCTGTCATTGTGGCCACAATCTCCAAGGCATTAAATTTAACCCAGTTTTTATTTGGTTTATTATATTTTCACAAGTAAGTTTTCAAAGCACATTTTCCAGATGGAATTAGAGACCCAAATTGCCTGCGTGGAGAAAAGTAAATAACAAGCATTTCCGGAACCCTCCAGGTGGAATAAAATGAATTATTATGCAGTTACCTAGTAATATCTGGAAGGCTTCTTATTAAAATTAATTCAGAAATGTTATGTATTTATAATATTTTCGTATGGTGGAGAGTCAAAAATGGGATAATGATCAGATCCATCCACCTTGCATACAATATTTCCAGTGCAGGGTTACAGTTAATAATAGCAATGATGATGATGATGAACAGTGAGGCTGGCAGTTTGTACCTGACTGGCTAAACTGCAATATGCTGCTGTTGGTATGAATCTGCTCCTAACTGCTGTGTCTGAGTTCGATTACTAACACCAAAATAAGTCATGAAGGCATCGTGTTTGTCTGATGAACATCCCAAACACCTCACCGCAAGCCAGCTCCGTCCACCCCGCCTCAGCCCCTCGCCCCCACCCTCTGCCCTTGCAGACAGTGATGCTTAATATCCCAGTACTGCCAGCCCACTGATATTAGAAGTGGTTCTTAAATCACCCAGTAAATGGCTGTCCGCTCTGTGTCTTAGAGGAAACAGATTGAGTCTGACCACGGACTCTAAGCTGCCCCGGAGTCACACTGAGGTACCAGAGGCAGCAAGACTTTATCAGGCCTGGTTAGGCAGCAAAAACCTATACGTCTGCCATGGATCAAGGCCTCGGCACTGGCTGCCGAGCAGGTCATAGGTGACAGGATATCGTGGCAGCAAATGGGTGCTCGGTGACTTCTGTCATCTCCAGGGCGGGATTGGCCATCTGGCGTGACGGTCATCTTCCCAGCAGCCTGATAAGCATGTGGACCTGTGACATTTATCATGGGCAAAACCCAAAGTCTAGGACCAGTGCAGGCCAGATCGTCGCACATGTTTCCTGTGATTTGAAGAAGAAATCACATGGACATACTTAGACTTGGCTCATGATAGTTTCACACTTAAAACCGTGCATCACCCCTGTGTAGTAAATGGCAAGATGGCAAATGCAGCCAACTCTGCAGACTGTCCTCCTAAAGAATCAAGAGATGCTAATTTAATGACTTCCAAAAACATGTTTATTTGACCTCTTCCAGTCATATATGAAATATGTAGTGTTTACTTTCCCCTGCTGCTGAGTCATTAAGTGTTTTTGCTGTACTAATATAGTATTATAGATGTTTATATATCTATAAGCTTCATGAAAATAATCATTAATATGAATGTTGTACTATTCTTACACGCTTCTCTAGCTATACTATTATTCTGACAATGATACTAACATGTTTGCTTTATTTTTATCATTATATTAAATAAAGTTAAATGTTGTTTTAGGAACATACACTATATGGACAAAAGTACAGGGACACCTGGCCATTATACCCACAGGAATTTTCATGACATCCCATTCTAAATCCATAGGCATCAGTATGGAGTTGGTCTCCCATTTGCAGCTATAACAGCTGCCAGTCTTCTGGGAAGGATTTCCACAAGATTTTGGAATGTGTCTGTGGGAATTTTTTGGCAAAAGAGCATGTGGGTGTAATGGTTAGGTGTCCCAATACTTTAGTCCTGACAGCATAGGATGGGAGGGGGCACAGTGGGTAGCGCAGTTGCCTCACACCTCTGGGACGAGCATCCACAATGACTCCATGTGTGTGGAGTTTGCCTGTTCCCCCTGTGTCGTTATGGAGTTTCATGTAGGTGCTCAGCCTGAACACATGCTGGAGTTACCAAATTGCCTATAGAGATCAGACAAGTGTTCATAGAAAGATGGACAGGGGGATGGGTAACAAACACATTTAAACCAGTCAGGCTTAAAATCAGGAGAAATTTGTGAAATGATTTCTGCAATGAGATGATTGTGTCTGTTGCCTCTGAAACATGGTCACAATAGAGTTTCCGGAGGCATCCATGCAAAAAAAATAATAAAAGCACTTTGTGATTCTGGAACCTTCTCTACAGGGCACTACAGACTCTTGCCTATCACTCTCCAGCGACACACCGCCATTGCACATTTCGCACACCCCAACCCAAACACCTAAACAGAACTCCGACCATAACCGGAGATGAATTAGTCCTCTATTCCAGGAAAGTCCTGTTTGTAAGAATGCAGAACTGGGAGCCCCTTTTGTGCCATCCAAACAGATTCACATCTCATTCTATTCCGTGCACCACCCTAGGTAATCCCAGCCAGCTAATCCCATCGTAATAAGTTCCCCTGCTGACTCGAGACGGGTGGACCCACTCGCTGCAGACGTACCAGGTGATGGAGCAGACCCTGGCCGTGAAATGCACCGTATATCAAATGATGCGTCACTAGAACTGAACGACTCCTCCAGGGATTTAAAACAACATCTTCCCCTTCTTCTAATTTCAGTTTCCAGACCACTTTCCACGTGTGTCTGCCTAGGAAACGAAGGATGACAGTTTGATGATCATACGTCAGAAATGCTTTCCTCAAACTGACCCTGGCTTATTACTCTATGAACCCGGGGTCTGTTTGCCGGTTTAGTGAGCGTACGTGTCCTGCTGCAGCCTGACTTTTGAGCGAATCAGATTATGCAAACATCAGGATTCCTATTTTTCTTAATGCTATTTTATTTAATACCTCTGAGGGAAAAAAATGAAACCAGCCAGGCTTAAAATCAGGACTATATTTTGCATGCATAATATATCAGACATACAGCGTGGCCTATTTTTGGTATACTGCCCTCATGTTTAATGTATGAAATCGATCATTTAAAACCACATCAAATAAATTGTTGTCGCTCCATCCAGATTAATGGTTTCTAACCAACATGGAAATGATCTGTGAGATTTGCAGCATGACAAATGTTCTTTAATGTTCTCCTGTACCTACTAAAAAAACAATCAGCCCTCTGTAAACATCGGCATATTTCAGTTAAATCTTGTGGCCTAATAGAAAATCCTGTGATATAGCTTACAGCCTACCTGGGTGCTGACTGATCACATTAAAATGTTCGTCTAAATGCTGGAGCCTACCCGATTGCATAGAATCTGCTTGTCTAAATCCTGTGACCTTCCTCATGGTATTGGAGGGACACGGATACCATGGCAGATTCGGGGGGGCAGCACTTTACAGGGGCCCTTGAATAAGGAAAATGGTAATGTATATGCTGGATAAACATTATACAGCCACTAGGTAAATTGTAACCTTGGTGGACCCGCCCTGCTCAGCAATTTATACAGTGGCCTTATGTGGCCTATCTCCCTGTACCATGTTATGGGCAGCGGCCTGCCTCTATGTGCCTCAGTATGGATGTGGCCTATCTTCCTGTACCTTGGTTTGGGCAACGGCCTGCCTCCATGAGCCTCTGTATGGATGTGGCCTATTTCCCTGTACCTTGTTATGGGCAGCGGCCTGCTTCCATGAGCCTCAGTACGGATGTGACCTGCCTCCATGAGCCTCAGTATGGATGTGGCTTATCTCCCTGTACCATGTTATGGGCAGCGGCCTGCCTCTATGTGCCTCAGTATGGATGTGGCCTATCTTCCTGTACCTTGTTATGGGCAGCGGCCTGCCTCTATGTGCCTCAGTATGGATGTGGCCTATCTTCCTGTACCTTGTTATGGGCAGCGGCCTGCTTCCATGAGCCTCAGTACGGATGTGACCTGCCTCCATGAGCCTCAGTATGGATGTGGCTTATCTCCCTGTACCATGTTATGGGCAGCGGCCTGCCTCTATGTGCCTCAGTATGGATGTGGCCTATCTTCCTGTACCTTGTTATGGGCAGCGGACTGTCTCCATGTGCCTCAGTATGGGTTGGAGCAATCTCCATGCCCCATGTTATGGGCATGGCCAGTCTCCATGTGCCACCTTGCTGTTGACAGGCAAGAGCCATCCATTATACTGAAGGGTGAATGCCATCACCTGTCAAGTGGCCAGCACAGCACCCCATGAGGCCTCCAAAGACTCGACAGAGACAATGGAGAATACATCTGCACTGAACAAGGAAAGCCAGTCCAGATTCTATCTTCTGTGGAGACACCAGAGACCTTCTAGCAGCATGATCTTCTACGCTGAGGAATGCTGCTAAACTGAATTTATAAAATCACTGACTGACTGATCATTTGTGCTGGCATTTAGATTATACCCATGAACATTTACATATACCACCTATACCAACATTCTCCATTCTAAACATAGAATAATTCAATGCCTTTTAACATCCACTAGGTGGCACCATTTGAAGACTAAAGCTTTTACCTTCCATCAGCTGTCCAGGAACAGCAAGGTAAACAGTCGCAGGACCACAGATTTTCTCATTATTTCAATATAATAAATACTGGTACCAGTGGTTTGTTTCAGAATTTTTCTCAGTCTCATTGTCTTGTAACTGATTGTGCCACACTGAGTTAATGGGTCTTTTGCTGTGGGCTTATAATTCACACAGAGACTGTCACAATACGCCCCCCCCCAAGACCACACAGCTCCATACTCAGGGTGGCCTGGGAGCGCCCGGATTCCTCACATGTTCCCACTCTTAGATCTCGAAACCTTCCCCGATGTAGGCTGTTATGTCGGCGAGACCCGCTCCGGCTGTCTTGGTCCAAAGACCAAGAAAACTCAGAAATAAAGATGGAATTTGTTGCCTTGATAATATGAAGATGGCTTGTTCCTCCCAGTTATTCCAAGCATAATCCATTTATGGGCAAAGCCCAGGACCACACCCATGAACAGACCGTAACGAATGGCTCCAGTCAGTGTGCTTCATTAAAATGAATCGTCATGGCGAGGAAGACACAGCGCAGCCTACATCGTATCTCCCTTCACCGGAAGCTTCATTACTTTCCTATCACTGGCACACAGGCACTTCCTAAAGGTGACCTTTTGCTTCCGGTAACCATGGAAATCTTTCCTCCCTCGGTGAGGCGAAGCTCGGGGATTAAGGTTTCTGTGTGGAGAGGTGAGGGGCAACACACGTGGAACAGAGAGACGTCAGTGACTGTACAGCAACAGCACAGGGTATCAAAAACTGTATATGAATTTTATGGTGATGGTGAACCAAAAACACCAGCTAATCGTAGATGAAAAGCGAAACACGTTCCGTTCCTGACCAGAAATAGCTTCAGCATCACGCAGACAGTTACGATTATTACACTAATACATAAAACAGCGACATTTATTTTAACATTACTCGCCTGGTCAGGAAATGAAAAACTGATGCATCTTTTCAGAACTAAGCCAATAAGAGTCGTTCGTTCCAGCTGAAATGCAGTGGACGCATCACGTGTCATGAAACACAGTGTTCCCGTGCACAAGCAGGTAATGACACGCTTTTCCCTCGTTACAGCTCACTGCGTGCCACTGCCGGAGATAAGCATTAGCCGTGGCACACGCACTATCCCGAAAGAGGCCAATTACAGCACTCGGAAGCCTGTCTCACATCATAACGAGGCAAGAAGCGCCAGAATGAGGCCGACCGCCAAGAGACCTACTGTTGCCTCTGAGTTCATCTGCCGGGATGGCTTGTGCTGTCTCCATGGCAACCGTTGTATAATATGATAATTATCTCTCCTTAATTGTATAAGGGGATGCATTGAGGGCACCGCACCCCTAGCTGGGAAAGGCTTCCCTGTGCAGCGGGTGGCGGCTGACGAGCCAAACAGCTAACAGAAACAGAGACAGAGGTGGGTACAGCGTGGAACATTCTGGAAATTGAACGTCCCTTTAGCGGCAGCTCTATGAGAACCGGCCGCAACGTAATATAGCAACAGTAGCCACAACCAGAGGCACCACTACAGATTTTGGCCCCCGACCCAGAACTATCCAGTTATGTTCCAATTTTTTTTATGACCTCTGTTACTGAAAGGCAGTTGGAATCATCCTAACCCACCACCCCCCCATGGCGTCTGTGGCTACGACAAATAGTAATAATTCAGTGGGCCATTGGATCTGGTAAACGAGCCCCGATCACGTCAACAGAAAGTCTGTCACTTCTCACTACGTTTAAGAACATGAAACTACCGGCTCCAGGGCCCTGGTCCCCCTCAAAAAAAATGCATCAGGTGATGTTAAGCTAGGGGCCCCGGATAACCTATCCCACCCCTGCCATTTGCCTAAACGACCATAACCATCATCCTTAATATCAACCTCCTAAAGCTTTCAGCCCAAAATATCTGCTACACACATCTCCTCATTCTACTCTGTGACAGAGATAAGAGACATAAGCACGACATACGCTATTCGGCATGGACCTGCCTGTTTAACCTGTGAGTAATATCAATCATTATAAATCTTCCAGCTTCCCAGATCCAGCAACAGCTCAGCGCCGTGCCTTTAAATATCCATTAGAACATATTTTACCCTGTTTCACCTCCACTCTCATGACAGACATGTTGATGTCTGATCTGTAATCACCTTCCAGACTTAAGCATTACGCCCCCTCTGTGTCACAAGTTTTAAGCATTAAAGAACCATGAAATTCATAATTGACATTAACCTACTGACTTACCCCAAAGCAACGCGCAACAGTCTGTGATAAATGTCTATGATTAAAAAACTGAAATTTCATAGTTTGATACTACTTGGAATTGGCCCTCATTTTAGGAAAGCATTGGCTAGCTCGAAAAGGCAATAACTAAAACCAATTAAAGCCCCCTCTCTCCATTAATCATTTAAGTTTATTACCCCATAATACCATATTATTTTATAGTCAGATAGCTTATTGGTCATGCTAACAGAAGTCATTTGTCCTTGTCCAATGGGAGGCTTCAGGCTTTGCCTACGATTGACAGCCAATCAGTGCCTGCAGCCAGGGTTTAGATACAGGACTGGACTGGGATTAACCTAAGACCTTGACTGGGGGTTGGAATGGGCACATTTTGCCGACAAGGTAGGAGGGCCCACATAGTCACAGAGATACCTGAGCATGTCTTCACTACAAACAGCTGAGGAAAATCGTATTCCATTCTCATCTTGGGAGGAAGAAGGAAGACATCTTTAATCCCACATGTGGAGCTGTGTGTTATGAATGGGAAGTGCTATGTAAATAAGGATTATTATTATTATGGAGAGACCGACTATTTTCTTTCACCTGCACAAGTTAAAATACATATAACCACGTGAAAGCTGAGATGAATCCATTTGGGTTGTAAGATGTTCCATGTTTATCATAAGAGAAAAAAACACTCCTTTGTGAATTCCAGATGTGTGGCCATAGAAGTGGATGGTGTCCCTGTCTGCTTTTCACTGCTAGTAATAAAACCGACAACAATGACAATAATAACACCATCGGGAATCTGCCTTGGGAATTCGGTCATTTTGATCAAACACAATGGGGGGATTGGATGAGTCTCTCAATGATGTCAGCGGGTTCTGCTGACGGCTGAGGACTATAACCAAGGTGCAGACAGTGGTTACACTGGATCTGACTGATGCCGGCAGAAGGTGATCATGTGACTCCATTCAGTGACCTTAGACCTGTAACTATCCAGAATGCAAATTATACGTTTATGGTTGTCTACACATTAAGGGTTTATTATTATTATTATTATTACTACTACTACTACTTAAGGGTTACCCTGAATCGCTCATTACTCAGTCGTTTCGTTTGATTTCAGCACGTGGCATCAGGGAGCCATATCAGTCCCCTTGAAACTGCGTCACACACAAGCCATACAGGATACAGGGGCCCACAGATGGCGTGTCTAAAAATAGCACACGCTCTGGAATGCGGTTGGGAATCTGGGGGGACCCTTTGCGGGGGTGTCTTCTCCTGTAGCGTCTGTTCTTTTATTTACCTGATATTACTGGGAAATGGGAAACAGATGTGTCCACTATACTGGAGTGAATTTATTTTGAATGTTAAAGATAAGCAGCATTTCAGCCTATATGCCAATACACATAGATATATGATTTTAGGAGATGACATGACTAAATTAATTCATTAAAAATGTATGTTTTTTGCTATCAGCTTTCTGAGTCTGACATTTGGCATACAGAACGTCAGCCAGGTACAGTTGGAATTTTAGTGCTGGAATTTCTGTTGTGGTTCATTTTCAGCATCTTAGGCTGACATAATGTTGAGAAATGCAGCAGTATTTTAATCCATGACTGAGGACAAATTCCCGCCAAAATGTATAACATTTAGGATACATAATTCCCAATGGTTTAAATTCCAAGAGTCCAAGAGATTAAAACAGAGAGTGTTAAAATGTTTGTGCCTCTATCAAAGAAACAACATTCACCGTTTATTACAGGCAATTGAACATGTAGAATATGGCAAAATTGAAATAATGTTATATTTGGTTGGTTCTAAGTAGTTTCCATGGTAATTTTCATTTTAGAGGATTAAAAATAACACTCAGTCATGAGTTATTTTCAGATTGTTCTGAATAATTTCCGCCGACATTCAAGTCTTTTTTAGAATCGGGATAAAATGTTGTTATTGAAAGAGACGACGGCCTTTCATTGTGTACATTTACCGTCGGTGGACCGTCATTATTACGCCCGTTCATTCACCGAGCCGGTGGCGCGCATGCGCACCGGGGCTCTGGAACCGGCGAGCGCTGGTCGGAGGACCGCCGGAGGAGGATCGTGCAGAGGGATGGGAATCGAGTGAAGGAGACGGAGGAGGAGGAGCGGGTGCTCAGTCTCAGGCCTGGGTATGATAGGTATTTTTCTGTGATGTTCTGTTAATTCGCTCGTTTTGCAGACGCCGTGACTGAAAAGACTTGAGATCTATGGAATATGCGTGATTGCCGTTTTATGTCGCCGCATTTGTAGTAGGATTATCGATTTGTACATTATGTTCTGAGAGGTGGCGTTTTATTATTATGAATATTGCATACCTGGTACGATTTAGTGTGAATATTCGTGGCTTGTTCAGATAAAGAATATTATAAGTAATTGTTTGCACTGCCGAGTAGCAGAGTCATTATGCCACGTTTCATTAAAAGCTGCGTAGTTTGCACCTTGTAGTTTGTCTGGCCGCATTTCCGTGCGTCCTGTTGCAGGGGACGCGTGTTGGGTGCGCGAATCGCGGCTTTTGACGGACGTGCGGCGTCCTGTCGCCCAGCAAAGGGCATCAGGAGGGCCAGGAGCGCCGCTGCCGGACGCCGTTTGCCGGCAGCAGTCTGTGTAAACGCCGAGCAGCTGTGCGTAAAAACATAACAAAATTACCGCTAGATGCCGGCGATCGGCCGTTTCGGAGGTGATGGATCCGCTCTTTCCACCCCTCACTCTTTTGCTCTTGTCGTATGTGGGTCAACGCTGCTCTGACTGATGCCCTGATCTCATTACGCCATGCTTCTTGGACCAATATAATTATATAACGCAGACAAGGAGGGACTCATCATTTATTACGGAGAGATTTTCAGCATTCAGGAAATCACATAGCGCAAACAGCAAAGGAAGTCTGTGCCCCATTTCTCGTCCATAATTCTGCATTATTATTTAATTTTATGGGTAAGGTTAGGGCTGGGTAGGGGTTAAGGTTGTCGTAGCTGGGATTAGGGCTATGCCCATAGAAATGAATGGAGCGTACTCAAAAAGACACAAATATGTTGACTGTGAGTTTCCGTGTGTGTGTCCATGAGAATCCGGCCACATGTCCTGCATTGTGTATCTGTGTGCATGTCTTTCCCTTCACGAATGACCCTCCATGCCCGTAGGCATGACCGATGGCTTCCTGCTCGGAGATCTGTGGGTCGGGCCATGCTGAGCAGAGCCAGGGTGTCGTCCGCTGCGGACACCCACAGTACGGCGTGCGCTCATACCTGCACCAGTTCTACGAGGAATGCACTGCCTCCATCTGGGAGCGCGATGAGGATTTTCAGATAACGAGATCGCCAAGCCGGTGGAGCTCTGTCTTCTGGAAGGTAAGTGTATCCTCAAGTTCTACAGCGAGCTCCAGAAGATTCCACCTGTGATAGCCTGCTCCTTCTTCATCTTGGAAACCAGAGAGTTATTTTTTTTTACAAGGTAGTCATCCTGTCATCGTCAGCCATTGAACATGGCAAAAAGGCAACAGCCAATGGTCTGTGACTAAGATCATGTGACTAAATCATGTGACCTTGACTAAACATCGGTTAAGCCATTTTAAAGACTCTGAGCTGGCTGTTTTGACCTTGACGTACTCATGTACCTTCTAAGGGGGTTAGCATTATAATAACTGTAATTAGTGTAAGTGAACATAGTCACTATGCTGTGATGAATTTTCAAAGAACTGTTTGTGCTTCTGAGAACACTGGGCCTTGGATATGTAAGGATACTTCAAAGGTCGTATTGAGGTCGTATTGAGGTCACAGGGAGCTCATAAAACCCACTGAAATACAGCTGTGAAATTTTGCTTTCAAGCCATGCATGAAATGAGCTTTTGCTCTAAATTTCAGTGTGAAGGAAATAGAAGCGATTCTGAATTAGCGGTTATGTGGGACGGGTGGGTAGGAGGGTGGAGGGATTAAGTGAAATGTGTAAAAATAACAAGTTTGTAGTTTAACGGCTAAGAAGAATTGCGTATAATTACTCGCCAAAACAAACAATGTTTGTATATGTGCAGTGCTGTGCAGAAGTCTTAGGAAGTCAAAGAGAATGATGTTTAAATAATCGTCATGTTGTTATAAAACTATATTATGTCTGTCAACGTGTCAGAAGCCCCCCTAACGTCACCCCAACATCTGCAGCAAACATGCAACACTCGCACATCTTATATGACAAATTAATAAACGAATTAAATTAACAAATTAAATGAGCTGGTGGTAAATTTGACAAACACATGGAACGGCTGTGGAGGCCCTGAGGAGAGGTTTGGGAACCAAAGGGCTGTTCATCTAGCCATTTAACAAGATATCAGCTCAAGAAATTCTTGTTAGCTTTTATTGTGTTAATTATTGTGTTAATTAATTTGCATATGTTTTAATGTTGAATTGTGTATTTCTTTTGACCAAATACACACTTAGTACACTTAAATATTTTTTAAACAATTCCTTTGCCTGCCTAAGACTTAGACAGTACAGACGCTCCTCTACTTATGAATTTTCAGTCCAGATTGTGTTCACTGGGCTCCCGTTTCCTGTCCGCAACATCAGTTCCGCCTAGTATGACTTCTGGCCGCTGCTCCCACTGTGCGAACTCCCAGCATCCTAGTTCTTTGTACTCACGTTTCCCCTTAAAATGATACAGAATAACGACTTACGAGCATTTCAAGTTACGAACGGCCTTTCAGAACGTATCTCATTCGTAAGCAGAGGAGTGTCTGTACTACATGCAACAGAAAATAATCAGATAATGATTTGATCCACATGAATGGGAAAGTCCATCTTCAGCATGTCAAACCCCCCACCCCCTCCGCCTGCCCTGGTCCAGGTCTCTCTAGCATTCGGGACCCTGATTCTGACTACGGGCCTCATCCTCCTGACTGCCGGCTACACCATCCCCTCCAAGATGGAGGCCTTTGGCGACGGTGAGCTGTTCTTCGTGGACAGCAGCGCAGCACGCTTCAACCACGGCCTGCGGGTCAGCCAGCTGGCGGGGGTAGCACTGTTCTGCGCTGGGGGGGCGCTGCTGTCAGGGGGCCTCGTCCTGTTCACCTTCACCAGGAGCTACTCCCAGGAGGAGAAGTATCTGCAGAGCAAGTTCAAGATGAGGATCGCAGAGACGCAGCCTACTGCACAGCCGATCACGAGAGCGCCCCCTCCTGGAGAGGGCAGAATTCCAGTTACGCTGTCCAAGGTGCAAAACGTTCAGCCGCCGTCTTGAGCAGCCCGCATAGGTGTCATCCGTCCTCTTCAAGGTCAGCATACATGGTTAAATTCGGGAAAAACATACAGAATCTATATAACCCCCCTTTAAGACAGATGGACCCTCAGTAACCTAAAGCCAGTAATCAAGCTTCTTCCATTTACAGCAGAAACCCTGAAAAGTCCCACAGCTGCCTGACCACACACTACATCAACGGCACTCACATTGGCCATAAAATGTTTTTTCAGCAACACATCATCTCATATTACATAGGCACACATATCATCATACAGGAAAGACCTTCTACAAGAAGGAAACACTGTCAGGTTTAGCGTTGATTAACCTGGGGAATGCAGATGGACAAAATGCACTGATTTGTACCAGACGTAGCCTAAAAGCGCTGAAGATCTAGTACGGTGTGTAGAGTGAAACTAACCTCTGTTCCAAGCTACTTCCTGTCAGGCGGCAGAGATCCTATGACTTCCTGCCGTTCCTAAAGGAAGCACCAGACATTCTGAAATAGCAGCAGACCCAAGCCGAGTCACACAGTGACAAATCCCCACTAGTACACTGATGCTTATTAATTAGCCATGGAAGCCTGATTAAGCCGGACATGCAGAATTGTCCATATTATCTGGGACCACATGACAAACATAAACACCCTGGTTTTCAACTATACATAAAACATCTTTTCCTAAAGTTTTTTTCTCATTTACCAGTAAACAGCGGCTTCGTTAACTTGCAGACAATACTTGGCTCGTTTAACTGCAATGCAACCATGTATAGCTGACTTGTTGGTGGTTCTCATATATTTTTGTAGTTATCTATAGGCTGTGCTGGTACTAGAATTGACAACGTTGATTTTCCATGCCAAGTGTCAGTTTACAGAATATTTATTAATGGATATACAGGAAAATCCCCAGGTATAATGTTTATTTAAAAACAGAACATATTTAGATATATTTTATTCATTTAATTACATTGTTTACTAATGGTGAATAGCCTACCTTTTTTTTTGGGTGCAAGATGTTTTAAAATAAAATAAAATACTGTGTCACTGTGCAAATGAAGATATGTGTGGTGTTAATAGTAAAAAGTATCAGTTTAGTTGATTTCTCATTTCCTGGAGAACGTTTTGATGTGCTGGACGGGGTGTGTGGTGTAGAGAGGTCATGGGATCTCGAGGATGTCTGCCGCATTTCTTGGTGGATGCTCAGAATTCAAGACTCATGGACAAAAATTATTTTTCGAAGTTAGTCAACAATATGAAAACCGTTGTCTGTAAACTGTAACCAAAGTGTCTATATTAAAAGCAAATGAACTGAAAGTAATACTGTTTGTGTGAAACGTCTATGCAGAATGTTGATCCGCTGGCCATGCTCTGATTTAGTCACCTTGAACTTTACTGGAACATCTCGTCTTCCTGTGACCGAACCATGTCCACATTTTTGCTCCCTCTCAGTTCGCAGCGCTGTGTGTACCAGGTTTTCAGTGTTTTTGATTATGTGCTAAGAGTCAGGAGGGAGCGAAAATGTGGATTGTCTGGGGACCGTTTAAACTGGGGTACCTTAAATCCAATTACAACACTCCAATTACAGCACTTCACTTACAGCACTCTGATGAATCAGTTCAATTTGTGCTGACGTTGTGATTGAGGGGTTGTGATGTAACACCCCCTTGTGGAGGGTAGGAATCCCAGATACTGAAATCCAGAAATACATTCCCCTAAAGTATATTTGTTAACAATGCACAACAACTTACACAGTTGGAAACATGCAGCTGAATGAGTCCCACTCTGTCAGCGGGTAACGGGTACTTTTGGGGAACATAGCCGTGACGGGCTAGACATCGGAGCTGTGATCTCCAGGCCTGGAGGGGTGGAGCCATCGACCAGCCCTGTGGGTGGGGGTGTATGAAGTAGGAAGACGTATGCCCCCAAATATTTAATTTTAATTCATTCATCCCCCAAATAAATAAACCATTGTATTTAAACTGTGCCCCCCCCTCCCCTGTACCAAACTCTTCTGCTATGCTTTTGCCCATGGGTTACATGAGCCTTCATACAAACACAGTCTGTGAAATGTCCATGACCTGAAACGGTGGGCGGGATTTAACCAGGCCCTTATTCCACCAGCTCATATAGACGTACAGCACAGCTACAGAGAACATGCTGCAAAAACGCCTTTATAGTAACACATTAACACCTCTATCCAAGTCATACCCCCTTCTATAGTGTCCACTGATAACCAGACTGACAACTGTGCTCTACCACAATTACTACAGCTGTACAAATGGATGGAACCTTTAAATTGTTTTGAATGAAGTCGTCTGCAAAACACTTGATATAAATCAAATAGAGCCGTTTCTTGGACTATTTTTAAACACTTTTAAAACATCCATCTTCTAACTTGTATCCTTTTTTGACATTCTGCAGTAATATGTGATCAACTTCACTTGTAGTGTATTCAGTGTTTAAGTGGTAATGATTCCAGACAGTGCAATAAAATGTGGATTAAAAGCAGGATGAGATGCATTTAAGTTCATAGTTTGTCATCTACTGACAAAAAGTAGGCTGAGGTATAAATATGCATGACTGTTTTTTTTTGTTATTTTGTATACATTAAATGGAGTGTATCTATTCTATAGTTAGTTCCAAAGATTTAGTGTATATACATTAAATAAAACTAAAGTATGACGGTCGGTAAGTGTCAAGGCACTCCAGATTTAGAAAACACAAATTTATTTTGTCACATGCATAGTTATACAGTTACAGTTACTTTTTCTGAAGGTGATCAGGGGTTAATTTAGATTAATTGTCCAATATGATGCCTGCTGGCCTGAGGATAGACGCTTCATGAGTCTCTGTCTTGGCCTTCAGGCTGTGGAAGCGTCTGGCTGATTTCAGCAGGCTGCTGGGGTATGTGGAGTCGCTGATGATCCTGGCTGGCCTGGTCCTGCAGTGTGTGATGCAGGTGTCCTGCAGGGAAGAGAAAGCCGAACGGGATCAGCGCTCAGCAAAGCGGACCACTTTCTGTGGTGCTTTGCAGTCCAGTGCAGTGCGGTATCTGTACCAGGATGAGGTGTTTCATGAAATTACACCTTCTGTAGCACCTGTATAGAGAATCTCGAGGATCACTGTGGAGACCTTGAATTTCCTCAGCTGCCGCAGGTGGCAGAGTGTCTGTCTTGCCTTGGAGACCTGACCGTGGATGTGCTGTGACCATGTCAGGTCCTCGGAGAGATGGACTCCAAAGCATTTTCAGTTCTTCGGCATCTCCACTGGTGCCCCATTGAGGAAATGAGGGGTGTAGCTCCTCTGCTTTGTCCTTCTGAAGTCAGCGGTCAACTCTTTAGTCTCCTCAACATTGATCGAGAGGTTTTTATGCTCCCACCAGAATGCCAGGTGGCCGCTCTTGCTGAGGCAGTCGAGTTGGAGATGAGGCTCAGCAGCACCCTGTCATCTGCAAACCTGACAGTGGAGTTGGACTTATGGTGACCTACTCTCACCACTTAGGGTCTGCTGAGAGAAAGTCCAGAACCGAGGAGGGCGTTCAGTCCATGGTCCCTCAGTTTGGAGGCCAGGCTGTGGGTGACTATTGTGTTGAAAGCTGAGCTGTAATCAATGACTAGCATTCTTACATAGTTCCCTTTGTAGCTGTCAAGATGGGTGAGGGATTTACAGTGTTTTTTTTTTGTTTGTTTCGCATGTGTTTTCAAAATTTGTGTTCTCTGAATTTGCAGTGCATTGACACTTATCAGCCACCGTACTAAAGAAACATAGAAATGCATCAAAAACATTATATTAGGCACCAATATGCTGCCCCTTCAGCCAGTGGTTGGGTTCTACAAATATTTCAAGAGGGATGGTGGTCTGTATAGTATATTTTCAAAGGGGTGTATTTTGTCATTTTTTTTCCAAAAGGGAGATAGCATCTGCGTGCACCCTATGACACACCCTGGCTTTAACATTTGAGCAGTTAACTTGACATTTTTGGTGTGTCGGTGTGTTGAGCGATTTTCCGTTTTAGAATTTTTTTATAAAAACAATTCAGGTGACGTAATGCGTTTTATTTTTCCACAGATGATGCTGCCCCCTGGTGGCAGTATGAAAATACATTATATAACGTCCCAAGCATGACATCACTTATACTTGAAACGAACACACCTAAACAGAACAAATGCTAGAGGCTGGATGGAAAAAGCATTAGAAATCTCGTCATCTTCAAGTTCAGGTGTTACTGCTATTGTTGCTGAAGTACGTGGTAGATTGTTTTCTTTGCTAGGCAAAATTGTTTATTCAATCCTGTTAATGTACAATTTCAAACGTAAGCTACATGCTGTACAGCTCAGCAAGCCTTAGAGGGTTGGATGTTGTGGATAGTGAACATCACGCTTGCTCCAATACTGTGCTTATAAAACAGCCCCCAAATGTTGCGAACAATATCAACGGGTGAAGAGGAAAACCTATTTAAAAGTCCAAAGGCTACCTGGTGAATAAATAAATAAGAAAACAAGAAAAAAATGGACGACTAAATGAATAAAAGTAAGTTAATAAATAAATGGAATTATATGATCTTTTAGCTAATGACCAGATTAACAGATTAGATGGCCTCCTTACTGTCAATGTGCTTTGCATGCATTCCTAGCGCTAAAATGTAAAAATAATGATGTATGTCTCCCCCCAGTGGTGTAATGCACAGACTACAGGTGAAAACACCCGGGAATCGCGACTCAAATACGTTACCCTTATCAGCCGGTGAAGTCGCCATTTTTTAATACAGCTTGGTTAATTAATATAGATGGATATTCTAAAAATAAAATGTCAATTAAAAGCTAATTAATATCACTAAAAATATTTTTCCACAATCTAGGACCAAGGTGTGGTGAAGGACCAGTACAGTACTGCTAAAGGTGTGTCCTTACTATTAAACTTTAAATGATGTACTGTTATTTCATGAATGTTAAACTGACGTTTAATTTATGTATCAATTAATGCCAAATATTTACACTGTGTAAGTAGTTATTTCAGGGGCCACAAGGCGGCTCCCTTTGTCCGATGGTGAAATGCAGGCGAGCTTGAACCCGGTGCTTTATTCATGAAAAATGGGGATTGCTTAAAAACAGAGGAGGACTGACTTCTCTGGGGGCCCTAGGCAGCATGGGTAGGGGGGCCTAAGTGGGCCATTTGAGGTATTTTTGGAGCCAAAAGAGAAAAAAGACGGAATTGAAAACGGTGAAGCATTAATAACACACAAACCACCGCCAGCGGTAAAGCTTACCTATCAGGGAGGTAAAATTCGGCAATCAGGATGAGGGGGGGTACCATAACGGCAAATTGATTGGCCCCTTTTAAGACATAGTACGTATTAGATTATTATAAATCACAATATTTTAACCAGGGGACAGCATGGTGGTGTAGTGATTAGCACTGTTGCCTCACACCTCTGGGATTAGGCTTCAAATCTCCTGCCAGGGTCTCATGCGTGTGTGTGCATGTTCTCCCCGTGTCGTAGTGGGGTTTCCGCTGGGTACTCTAGTTTCCCTCCACAATCCGAAAACATTTTGAGGCTGATTGGAGCTTCCAGATTGCCCTTAGGTGTGAATGGTGTGTGTGTGTGTGTGTGTGTGTGTGTGTGTGTGTGTGTGTGTGTGTGTTTTGTTACTAAAAACAAAAAAAGTAACCCCCCCCCCCCCAAAACAAAACAAAAACAAATCCGCCACCACTTGGAAAGAGTGTAATCACCAGATTATTCTTGCCTATAATTTGGTGAAGTGGTAAATGCATTTGGGCTCAAATAACTTTCTTTTTTTTACCTCAATTATTGGACTGCAGAAAATACTTTGTTTTGTCTGAATCATTTCTGTCGACACAATTCAAAACAAAGTACGAGCTGAAAAACAGTAAAACTTGGTAGATTGTCGAAGCTGCTCCTGACAGACGATCCAGGTACAGGCAGGTAGCTGTGTAAGAAGCGGAAAACATATATTTTTAATGGTTTGGAAATGGATTATAACAGTCGCTGTTAATGAAAGAGAGCCCCTTATGCTACAAGGACACAGAAATGCATTTGTGACATGACTAGATGGATCAATGTTAGGCCTCATAACGTAACATACAAATATGAGTGAAAGCTGATCCGTACCTTGGTTAAAATGCTTTTTTTGTTGACCTGTATATGAACTGGATGTGAGGATGTGAGATACACCAAACCGGCGTGTACCTTCTACAGGTGTGTGGTACAGAGCATCCTCACATCCTGCACCTCTGTGTAGAGCAGGCCACAGCTGCTCTGCTACAGACAGACAGCAACATCGGTAAGGAGTAAATACCGTGCAAAGGATCATGGGTAGCAGTCTGTCTACCGTCGGGGACGTCTACACCAGCAGGTGCAGGAAAACAGCCTCCTGTATCATGAGGGCCCTCACTCCCCTGTCCACGCTCTGTGTGGCCCCTTGCCATCAGGCAGGGGGGGTTAGGGTTAGGCCTCCTGCATCATGAGGGCCCCCACTCCGCTGTACACCCTCTGTGTGGCCCCTTGCTATCAGGCAGGGGGGGTTAGGGTTAGGCCTCCTGCATCATGAGGGCCCCCACTCCGCTGTACACGCTCTGTGTGGCCCCTTGCTATCAGGCAGGGGGGGTTAGGGTTAGGCCTCCTGCATCATGAGGGCCCCCACTCCGCTGTACACGCTCTGTGTGGCCCCTTGCTATCAGGCAGGGGGGGGTTAGGGTTAGGCCTCCTGCATCATGAGGGCCCCCACTCCGCTGTACACGCTCTGTGTGGCCCCTTGCTATCAGGCAGGGGGGGTTAGGGTTAGGCCTCCTGCATCATGAGGGCCCCCACTCCGCTGTACACCCTCTGTGTGGCCCCTTGCTATCAGGCAGGGGGGGTTAGGGTTAGGCCTCCTGCATCATGAGGGCCCCCACTCCGCTGTACACGCTCTGTGTGGCCCCTTGCTATCAGGCAGGGGGGGTTAGGGTTAGGCCTCCTGCATCATGAGGGCCCCCACTCCGCTGTACACCCTCTGTGTGGCCCCTTGCTATCAGGCAGGGGGGGTTAGGGTTAGGCCTCCTGCATCATGAGGACCCCCACTCCGCTGTACACCCTCTGTGTGGCCCCTTGCTATCAGGCAGGGGGAATTCAGGTTATGCAATAGGAACATGGTGCACAAATAAACTTTACCGTCACTCTCACACAGCATACCTACTGTGCCCGATGTACTTAATTATCTGGCACATCACTGCACTCCAACACTGCACTGTCACTTTACAGCCACCTAATTTTTATGGTTTTGTTTTTCTATTTTTTAATCGTTTTTATTGTATTTACAACTTCTTTGTTGTATCCCTCTGTTTTCTTTCATACTGTGCATTGGGACCCAGAGAAACACATTTCATTCCTTCATGCTGTGCAGTGTTTTGATGCATAGGAATGACAGTAAAGACCTTCGAATCTCGGATCTTCAGTCTATCTCGGATCTTCAGGTAATTGTCACGTGGCACTTAGAGCATCAAATTCTAGATATTAAAGGGTGACTTGGTTCTGAATTCACATGAAGGCTCTTCTGCTGGGTTACCCTAGGGTTTTAGGCTGGGCTACAGCATCCCTGGACGGGCACGTACAAGAACGCACCATGCGGATTATGGTCAAACTATGTCAAGAACCGAGTCTGCGTCTTTGTTGCCATCTAGTGGTCATGAAAAAAAGTTACACTCCGATGAAACAAAACGCTATGATTTGGACTGACGGTGTTTGACTTCTTATTTATTTATTTATTAATTATGAAATTTCATTTTCTCACTAAACATTTGTCATTTGTTAGAATTATATTTCATTGTGACCCTGGATTGGATACACACTGATGGATGGATGGATGGGTATTGTGTTATATATTACATAGACAGCGTTGCATGGGAGGAAAATGCATCATGCAGTATGAACAGTAATCATCAGTACCAGCCGTGCAGTCTGATAATGTCTCCCCCAGAAAAACGCAGACCTGTAACTGAATGCAGCCTTTCGCAGAGTGTCTTACTGTCAGTGTTAAATTACAGTAATAATTTCAGCTCAAAGCTTTGTCTTGCAGCCGCGAAGAGCAGAAGCCCTATTCTGAGTGTAATTTTCACTGTGGCCAGGCTCCATTAGGACTTGACATTTGAAATTCGTTGAAACCAAAGAAAAATGTTTCTCCCTCTTATACCTTCAGCGGACTCAGTACTGAAAGTGAAAATAATGCAGTTTGAGTCCTGAAGAAAACAGTCCCTGAGCACTTGTTCCCAGTTTCAGCACAATTTCAAAATTCGTGTCCAATTTCATGATCGCTCCAGGGCAGACGGAAGAAATGTCCCTCTTCTGGCACTGATTATAACTACAACCGCGGCCTTACGTAAACCCGGGACGTGAACTTAAGAACACGCCTGGGATTTTAAATGCCTGTAGGCAACAACTGAAATACAGAACAGCTTCTCGGACAAAGACTGTATGTTCATGAGGGAAATGATAGTAAGTTTGAGAAACAGTGTAGGAAAGGAGAGATGGTCTCATTTAACTGTTTGTCCCTCAGGGCCACCATACTCCCTTCGTTCTGTGTAGTAAATCCATTGACGTTACAACCGCTTATTGTGGGATACAGGGGACCTGGAACCGGAGGTGGGAAATACAGGTTCAGAAAGTACAAATCCAGACCAAGATTGTTTCAATCAACCAGTGGAGTACTCTGTCAATGTGACTCTTTATACTTAACTGGTTGGCTGAAATGAAATCTTGGTCTGGATTTATACTTTCTGAATCCGAACTTCCCACCTCCGCCTGGAACCTATAGCAGTCAGCAGAGGGCGAGGGTATGAAAGTACCAAGCCAGAGGTCATGAAGAAAGAGGTGCCAGGATCGGATCCACATGGCTCTTTATAGATTGAGTCCCAATCATATGCACTGAACTATTCCAAATAAATCACAGCCCACAACAGTATATCAATACCACAGTGAGGAGAGAGCAGATATCCGGGTGGCCGCAGTACCCATGTTACAGAAATGAGGGGTTGCTTCGTTATATTGTAGAGAAATCGTAATAATCAAACACGGCCTTTGTGCAATACTAAACATTTCACATTTGGTGGTACATTTGTGTCATTGCCAAGCAATATACAGCTATAAAGTTATAAGGTTTTACACATGAAGTCCTAATGAGCTTTGTGTTGGTGCAGCTCTCAATGCTCCCAATCTCACGTAAAAAGGTTTCAGCAGTTGTAGTTAAAGACATTAGCTAAGTATGTCTGTGAAATGCCCAAGATATATGACTGTGACAGCATGTGTGCTGTCTGGGTGAATCAGACCAATTCTGAGCACCATATTATACGATCGTCTAAGTCCAGAATTACACACATTGTAGAAGCACAGCAAAAAAATAAACAAACAAACAAACAAACAAATAAATAAATAAATAAAATCAGCTCAGATGTTAATTCCTTTATTTTTAATAGCTCATGCATTGTGATAAGAAATCAGCCTCTGTAAATGGGCCCATCTTAGATGATGGCGGCGGACAAACAGGGCCCCACTGAGAATGTCACACTTCTTCCAGCAGCACTTAGTCAACCTTCCCAGTTAATCATCTGATATGAAAGGAGTCAGGCTGACGCTTTTACCTCAAAGATAATCTAGGGGGCGCAAGGGAGCTACCTGAGAGTTTCAGATGTAATTCCACACAAAAACAGAAAGCAGACTAGGAGAAATGGACGGTCATACAGCAGGTGGGTTTTACGGAGGCGGCCGTCTCTGCCATCGCCTAGCAGCAGTCTGTCAGGGTCCCCCCCCCTCAGATCACCCCTGCCGCTGTTTGTGCCTCGGGTTGGTCTTGCAGAACACAAACAGACGGCCCCTCCGTCGGACGAAGAAGCAGTCCTTACAGCGTCTTTTCAGGGCTGTCCTGGTCTTCATCCCAGCCACCTGCTGCCAACAGGGTCCGAGCCAGCGGGGAGGGGTCGACACCAGCGCTGTAGACACTCCCATTCTGGAGATGGAGGACAGACACCTGTGCAGTGCCGTCTGCGGCAAGGAGCCACTGACCCTGTACCTGGGCAGATTATACCAAATCTGCCTGGTGAGCGAACTGAATACACGTATGAGTGACATTGTCCCAACACCTGTAAAACAAACGACACAGACATCTTATACAACAGCCATATCATACTAAACAGTTTAAAGTTATTATCAATGTATGAATCCTGATATCCTAGTGTACTGACCTGAGTGAAACACCTCCCTCAGGGGAATAACAACAAAATCCCGTCGAGCGAACTGCCAGTTGTCTTCGTCTGTAACCACTGCACCCCCTCTCACCCACAGTGTGTATCTGTGAGGAAAAACGCCTTCCAAAATCAGTCATTTTTAAGAGGTGTCATGTTTAATTCTATATTGCAAGTACTACACGGTGCCGACTCAACATTCAGATCTACACGTACGTTGTATATTGTATATGCGTTTGACTTGATCTATGCTTTAAGTGGTTAAACAGCTTACATTTCCCGTTAACCAGCCCTCGCTTCCAGTACGCAGTAATAAAAACGAGGTTCTTTGTGTGCTTTTAATAGCTGTGGAGTTATACAGGTTTGCCGTTGGTCGTTTACGGGCGTTGAGACTCGCACGCAGAGCATCACGCTCCCCCAGGCCGAGGCTCCCCGACCCTTCCCCACTAAACGCAAAATGTACCGGCACCAGCGACGATACAGGAAAACGCGCGATATCAGACTCGGAGAGGCCAGTGCTCACCTTCATACAGCAGCTATAAGGACGATACCGTGCCGGTGATGAGACTCAGGACGCCGCCATGCTGCCTCCGCGGTGACCGACTGGCAGCGCTGCGCCGGACCCGCTGGGTCCCTGAACCCGCCGGTTACTCTTGTGTCACAGAGCCGCAGTTCCGGACACATTATACCTTTATTTCTACACAGATCGTCATGCCATTCAAATTACTGTATTTAAACAGATACATGATTTTTGCGCTATTTTATATTTTCCCCCAGTTTTATATCTCGGTGTTTATAGTTTCTCTTTAGGACCCAGAGGCACCGCCGAGCTGCTTCCACGGTCCTCCGACTGCGGTGCTTTATGGGTAAAAAACACACAAGCAAGCGTCTCGGGAAAGATGGCGGCTGCCAGGGCCGGTTTATTGCCCTTCACCGGCGGGGTCCGGGTGCTGCTGGCGTCGATCAGGGGGCGAGTGGCCCCCGTGTGCTGGTACAGCGCGCAAGTGGCCGATACCGGAGAGAAGGTGACCCACACAGGGCAGGTAGGACCGCGGTTCCGTGTAAAATATCGAGTGCTGGGGCCTCTTCTGTTAACCTCGAAATGAACTGAGTGGACCATGGTTAATAATCAGCGACTAGATAAAATAGGTTCATCTAACACTATCTGTCAGCTTTCAGGCGCTCATCTCTGTTTACGGCGGTGTAATCCTGGAATTGCAGTAGGCTTTCTCATACGTTGAATGTGCGTCCTTATACATACATACATACATACAAATAATGTAACTTAGGGTTTTGGTATAGGAGCATTTGTACGGAAGCGTCGCCAAGAATTAAATCAAATTACCGGTAGTTAGCATTAATGATTTTTGGCTGATGTGCGCTCTGTTGCAGGTGTATGACGATAATGACGTCAGGAGGGCCCGGTTTATCGGCAGACAGAAGGAGGTACGGTTGTTCTCTCTTCTACACCACTGGTATAATGATCTACGTCGTGAAGGATACTGAACGCCGCAGTGTCGGGGCTTTCCCGACAATATTCAATAACCGGGTTTAAAATGGAAATAAATAGTAACTAATCGCACACTATTACTATTATAATTACCTTTTTTGGGGGGGGGGGGGGGGGGGTGACTGACTAGGGTTCCCATGAGGTTTGATCTTGTGTAGGCCAGTATTGATGAGATGGGTGTCCTGATTGCAGGTGAACAAGAACTTTGCCATTCAGCTAGTAGCAGAGGAGCCCGTGTCCTACGTGCAGACTAACGTGGTGTCCTGTGATGGGGGAGGCGGTGCCCTGGGTCACCCCAAAGTCTACATCAACCTGGTACCTAGCAGCCGCTTGCAGTGGTCGTGTCTGAGAATGAGGGGATTTTAAATCTCCTGTAACTTGCCTAAATTTTGACTCTTCTGTTGCAAAGGCAGATCATTGGTGTAACTGTAGCCTCTGTGGTCTTGGTTTGTCAGTGACAAGTAGCACTAGGGTACGGTCTACCTGCTTCAGTGACTGTTTCCTCAATCTTCCATAGGACAAGGAAACAAAGGTGGGAACGTGTGGATACTGTGGACTGCAGTTTCAGCACAAGCATCATCACTGAGGACCTGAAGCTCTGCTCCAGTCCTTTGTGTCTCTAGTGCTTTTTCCTGCTTATTATTTTCTTTTCTTTGTTTATGTGCACATTTTGTCTCGAGATGCTTTAAAAACTCTCCATTAAAACTCTGCTACACTTGGTGTTACATTCCTTTGCTGTTTGGAAAGACACTTTTCGTTTGTATTTTGTCTGGGTGTCCATCATTGTTATATGTTTTATTAATTACAAGAAATTAGTAAATATATTTAAAAATCTATTTTAAAAAATCTATGGAATATAAGCTTATTGTATAGAATATATGTCCAGGATCACATTGAATGATTTAGACAGGGAGGGTTATTCCATATTAACCCTATCGTTGTTGTTGCTTTATTCCCAATATATAAATGCTACTCTGGAAAGTATTAAAATTTGCACCAAAACGAAAATCGCTGGAAACGACCACGTGTAAATGATCAGTGGGCATTTAAATTACCCATCCATCTTCCGGAACTTATTCACGTGCCTATAGCCTATCCCACAAGCCTTGGTCTCCCCGTGTAGGATTCTGGTCTAACACGGGAAAATCGCAAACTGACTCGCACAGCAACTTATAGACACCAAGTTACCCAAACCGAGAGTAACCGGAGCACACGGAGAAAAGAAGCAAACCTCCGTACAAGCAAAGGTGGCGCGAGGCCAGTTCGCTAACTCAAGGCTAGATTTTTTTTTATTTTGCGACTGTTTTTTTTTTTCATTCCAGTCGACTGTCTCGCTATCCAAGAAAAAAATAAAACTAAAAGGGAAAGAAAAGTGGCTGCCTTTCCTGCTACATTATCGCGTGATTGGAGCGTGGATAGATCCAGAGCAGTGTTGATAGATTGGGCCGTTTTGGGTTGCATTTGAATTGCACGTGAATCGTGTTTAGTGACCCTGCTGTGGTTAGTAGGATTTGTAAAACCGTTTCATTACAAACTCTTAGATGTATCAGGCGGTATGTCGCAGAGAGTATGGAGCCCCGAATGGAGCATGGAGTGGAAAAAGTCGAAAAGTGGGATGGACCTTAGCGAGATCCCGTAATACTTATCCATTGCCATTAATTACTGCACTGTGTGCGTTTGAAGTACAAAATAATTTACTTATGGACTAATAACTATAAACCCAAACGATACAGACGTGTCCTGTAAAGTGTGATTTAAGCACTAAACTTTGGGGGACACTGCACACCATGTAAATTAAATATTATGTGTTTTTATTTGTATTTATTAATAATTGCAGTGTCCATTCACCGCCAGTGACTTTAAGCAAGACGGCTGGACTATTGAACGTGAAGTGCACAGATAAACATTGAGAAACATTACAAACATTGAAAGATATCACAGCGCGGAAAATTGTATATCTAAAGCGTATCTTTACTGCGGTGTTGGTGTTAAGGTTTAAACTCGAACCCGCTTTCTGGAATATTTCAGTATAGATTCGTATATCCGCACATGCATTTTCGAGCGAGAATACCAGGGAGGTATACCCGAAAATGGGTTTGGGTTTTAACCTTAACTAGTATGCACGGTAAAGTTAGCTTTATATTCAGTTTTCCATTTGTAATATCTTTCAATGAAAGCAATCTTAACCCCTTGGTTTTCCTGATTTCTTTACGAGTGAATTTTAATTAACATTTCAATGGTTGTACGTGCACTTTACGTTCAATAGTCCAACGATCTTACTTGAATATTGCACATTCTGTGTCATTTATCATTATGTAGTTATGCACTCGTATAATAATGCAGAAGTCAATAGTAGGCAGATCAGATACCTCAGATCAATGGCCAATGGCTCCAATTATACGAGTTTAGGAGCCAATGGCTCCTAAAGTTTTTTTTTTTGTCTGAAGCCCTGTAACGTGAGTTGTTTTTAAATAATTACAAAAAATGAACAAAACATTCAGTTACTGCTTTCGCAGTCTGTTGAAGTATATGCTCACTTGAGTAGAGGTTTAACGTGAAAATGTGTTTAAGTCATATATGAGGGCGTAGCGGGAAAGCGCTTTGATGAAGCTGTTTTAGGGGTGTCGCCTTTAATACTGTACGCGGTGCCGCACAAATTGAAAGAGTCTGACCTCTATCGAGACGCGGGCTGACATTGCGGGGAGGGCACGGGGCCGCCTGTTTGCAGGATGCCTCCCACACCCTTGAATAATGAGAAATGCCTTACTCTCTGAGCTCGACTTTACAAAGGACACCAGGAATCTGCACCTGTACCATCCCTTTCATATTAAGGGAGGAGATTATGGATGTGCTTTACTGAACACCGCCCAGTAAACGAACCCAGGCTGTCTAACTAACGGGACAGAAAACTCTCCTGACAAGTTAAAACATATTTAATAGCTTTATTTTATTTATTTATAATGTCAATATAGAATAATCGTATATATTTATATATAGTACTGAATGTAATTACAATATAATAAAATAAACGATATTTTCTCTGTGTACTCTTAAAAAACTGCAGTCACAAACTATGTTATTTTAAATAAATTCACCTTTAGAAATCTATAGCTGATATATTGCCGTTAGTGTGCTTGTTGGGTGAAATTATGGAAAGCTTCGCGAACATAATTCCGTTTCAGCATTTCAAGAAGATGAAATGATTATGTTGAGCTCTGACAGCAGTGGACGCCGTGCGCCGAGATAGAGGGAAATGCAGCTCGTTGTTAAAATACTTGGAAATAAAAACATATGTGAACCTTGAAATAGATAAGCTGTTGGAAAATTGAATTAGTTGAATTAAATGGGCCTGTAGATGTTTAACATTTCGTATAAGGTTTAAGCTGAAATATGATCAGTCGCTTCTTCCGTATTGCTTAACCAGTGATGAGTTGCTGTGCGATTTAATATTTTTAAACATGTCTCCTCTTTTACGTGTTTACTAAAATAAATAAGCCTACAGAGTTAGTAGTTTAATTTTAGTAGAAGGTCCTAAAATTCAATTGTATAGTCTTACCACATATCATAATTCCTCTTCCATTTATTTTTTACTTCGATTACGATAGTCCTGCTGCTTTGATAAATCAGTCTATATCCAAGTCATCGAAAGTTAATGAGTTACTGCCCATTATTATACTTAAAATCATTTAACACGATCTGTCATTTCCAGTTAAATAAACGAGAATCGTTATTTAATCAATAGCCAAAGCTACTTTCATGTGCTCATGGCATGAAACCATCGTGGTCTTTTGCCAAATATTCACTTCGGTTAGCTTCCTATTTTCATTTATAGTACAATCAACGTACTTCTAGCAGAATATCTTAAGTAGGAAATAACTCTGCCAACGTTTGGTCTTAAGGTTCTATTGGACGCTTATTTCTCGACGCATGAATAATAATAATCTCACGTGAAATATGTGGGTCTTATATGTGTTTCTGGTTTATTTCACCGATGTACATTAATAGGCCTACATAACGGCGGTGGCTAACTTGGTACCTTCGACTGAACAATTAAATCGTGTGATTTATTATTTGTCTCTTCTTTACTTAGGCGTTGTGACAAAACCTATTACCGCTCCCGACGTCCCAAGTGGGTATATTTAAAGACAGTCTATCTAGATATTATCGACCGGAATTGTAAATATTTTATGGGTCCCGTCGTTTGAGGTCAGGAGATTCTCTTACTGGCGGCTAGAGATGAATTTTCGTTCTTTGTTCTTCTCTCGTCGTCGCTCTCAAACTTCCTCAATGAAAAATAACGGCTCACTGATTGTATACTTTAAGTTTGAGCCCATGACAAAAGTAGACTGTTAATTAATTTTACTATGCTTCACCCCTAACGAATGGAACGGACCGTATCAAATGTAAAGGTAAATTGAGCATCTATTAATGGCTTCAAAAGTTCAATTTTAACTGCATGGTTGCGGGACATTTTCATGAAAATGTGGAATTTCTTGCACATATCGTACAATATTAAGGACTTATTTCCATATATAAAATCGCTTTCTCAAAATATATGCCTAATGATATGAATTCTAATATAAAGGAAACATTATAGTGGGTTTACTTAAGTTACACAGCCTACATTAACGGTTGTGAGTCGCTTTTTTTTGTGTCGTGCCTCTGTGTTTCAAGACTTCACTGGGGAAATCTATCTCGATTGGCTCTCCTGATGACATTCTTACCCAAAGCGTCGATCCCTCGCAGAAACGCGGGTCCCGGGAGACAAGACTCTCACGCCTTATTGCCGGGAACCACTTTTACTTTTCATCGCATAAACCGAAAGTCGGTGTCAAATTACAGTTTCGAGTCCAAGTATCTTTTCCTCCACTCACGATATAAAATGCATGATATGAGGTCTGCACCAGCACAGCCGGTTTCTAACGTCTGAACATAAAAACATATAAGGTAGCCTAGTAAGATCAATACAAATATGCATTCCATTAAACAAAGATCAATTCAAGTTTATTTCTCTCATGTCTATTGGAAATTACTATTAACGATGTACAATACAATTACCATGTCACGATCGTGATGTTGCTGGTTTCAAAACAATGAACATATATATAAGGGTTAAGATAAAAATTGTACTATAATATTTACAATATATTGCTTAACTTTAGAAGTCTTTTACATTATATTACAAGGTACCTGCTATTTTGGATTTCTTTAAAAAATGCACGAATACGACAGATAATTTTCGCTTCACCCGTCACGGACACTGTTAAACTCATTTCAGCACCAAGGACAGCAGATCCCCCCCCATAGGGGAAAAAAAGTATTTTTCAACGAGAAAACGTGTAATTCCTGTTTAGGGAAATGTGTGTGGTTCTGTGCAATTTTGCAGTGGTTAACGAAAGTCACGAGACAGACAGACCTATAACGAAAATGTCCCTCTTTGGACGCTTCATGTGCGATTTTACTGCCATTATTTATTTCCACTTATAGTATTTCCCAGAGTTTTGACAAGACTGTCAAGCTAGATTGTTTTTTTTTTTTAATAAGAGAAAAACAGTTTGCTTCCTGGTTTCGGAAAATCCGACAAGTATTTATTTGGCTGTTGATGCTTTATTGACGCTACTTGCTCCTTCATCACGCCGAAAGATGAGTCGCAGATTGCAGACGCCTCCACTACAGCGCATTTTGTCGAGGCTCCAGATACCGTGGTATTAACCAGCACCTGGTTTACAGATCTGTGCCGAAATAACGGGTCATGGAAGACCCCGTCAACCCAGCTCCTCAAAGTGGCTACTGGGGAATCCTGTTGCCTGTCCGTGCTTTTCACAGAGTTGGACACTGGCGACGCACATTTATGCATGCAGGATGGATATTCGGCTGGGTTCAAAGAAATGGCCGTATGTGCCAGAGACCATATTTTCGGCTTGTTGGTTTGTGATTCCTCCCTATAAACTATTTCTGTCAGCCCTCTGCCGTTAATATTTCCTTCGCAGCTGTCTGGAAATCTTCGCAAGCAGCTTTTGGTCAGATCCCCGTCCTCGGTACAGGCTGGTCCCGGGGATACTTTGGGGCGACCATGCGGGTAATCTGTCCTTGGATACGGGTGCTTTAGCTCGCTGTTAGGGCTTCCTGAAGCGATCGAATGGAAATCCTCCATATCACTTAGTCGGAAATCTTTTTCTCCCAGTGCTTGATGCTCTGAAACATATACATCGATTTAACATATTAACAAAACACGCAGCTTAAATGCAGATCAACCCCAGAATACACTTGGAATTCTTATGTAAAATTACTCTCAGGATAAAATAGGCCAATAGAACGAATAGACGTGCCTTTGATATATATTCAGAGAAAGAAATTTAAGAAGAAAATGATCTGCGGCGAAAAAATTTATCTTGTGTTACTATGCGTACTAACCATGGTCTCTGTTTTCGCCTTTGATTAGTTCACCATCTTCTTCATCGTCATCATAGCTCTTGTCGTCGGAGCTTTTGGTCCGTGGGGGCCATGTCATTTGATTCTCCTTCTTCAGTCTCCTGCGGGCGTTGGCGAACCAGGTGGACACCTGGGTGAGGGTCATCTTGGTGATGATTGCCAGCATGATCTTTTCCCCCTTGGTGGGGTACGGGTTTTTGCGGTGATCGTTGAGCCAGGCTTTCAGCGTACTCGTTGTTTCGCGGCTGGCGTTTTTCCTCCGCGCCCCGGCATCCATCGATCCGTATCTAGCGGTACAGACAGGAAGACTCAGAGTCTTACCTTAATAAATAATTTACACAAGAGCTCAGGTGGGCTGGGTACTTGTACAAACAGTGCTGTCAGTAATAAAAAGTAACTCTTGTAATTATATAGCTATTCCGCTGTGGAAGTTAGTTCAACACTACATAACGACGAAGGATAAGACAGGGTGCTTCAATATTGCAACAGCAGTTTCCCCATTAGTTAAATCGCATCATATTTGTTGTACACATATTAAACGTTATTGTTGAGAATTGCTGTATTAAATTTAAATGTATTGGGAAAAGTACATAACTGTTGGTGCTGAATGCAGTTTGAGATTGAGATTCAATTTCCTTCTAAATAATGAACTTTACAGGTTGCCTCTCTTGGACCTCGTGCAGTCTACTTTATGTCGTTCATACCTGTCGTATGAGTATTGTCCCAAAGCGGAGTCACAGGGGTAACAGGCGGCAGCGGGGGGGATGCCGGCAGGCGCGGAGACGCCCCCGTCTTTGGCTTCAAATGCGCTCTGCAAACGCACACGATACACTGCAGACCAGGCCACAGAGGCTGATACTCATGCACCCAGGCATGCTAACCTTTACAGCGATGCTCATCGTTCATATTTGCGAGGTGTGAGAGATTTCATCGAAGGGGTGAAATCAAAATTCATCCTTTAATTAGTCATCAATTACACATCTATTTCTGTACTCCACTGTGCGTTTCAAGACGGCATTTTACATACTTTATAAAAACTAGAACGATGGTTTTAAATAGCAAAACCTTATTACTCGATTTCTATTCACTGAATACTGCAATAACTGAAAATTAAGTATCGATTAAATTACGGGCCGCCCGTAAATCAGTTAAGACATATCACGCCATTTAATCATTCGAACTTATAGTTAATGGATCAAAATAATATGCCGTACACGTTAAAAAAATAAATAAACGTGCTTATAAATCCGAATAAGCCCAGAGTCATGTCTATGTTTTGCAAAACGTCCCATTAAATAGCCTAATGTCCAGTTACATGCGTCAAACATCTATAGCTTCTCTCAAGCCCAAAAGATGAATGTCAGTCATTAACGAGTACTTCGTTCCGGTGGGATATAACCACATACAGACTGAAGGGAAGATCCAGGACCGCTTACCAGGGGGTAGAAGGCTGAAGCGTCTGTCCCGTAGGTAACGTAATTCCCGTAGCCTTGGCTTCTGGGGTAGGGATTCCCGTATAGAGAACCGGCGGGGCTGAGATCATGCCTGGCCAGAAGCCGGCTCTCATAAACCGGGCAATACACCGGCGTCTGTGGGGAAGCTGCCATCACTCCTCCTCCAACAGCAGCTCTGCCGCTGGACTCGCAGCAAGCCGTCAAAGAATTGGTTGCCATCAGGAACTGAGCGGAATAGGAAAACAAATTTTACTCGGTTATTTTCGGACTGGATCGTTTAAAGTCTGTTACTGGTATGTAATTCTGACACTGAATAGACATATGACCACCGTGTGCACTAAAGAGTTCTAATTACGATTATAAACTCGAGTCAAAAAGCAACCTATACATCATTGATATTGTTTTGGCATGCAGTCCTGTAAAACGACACGTTTATATGTGTTCTACATAAGGTGAAAAGATCCGCAAAATCGACATGACAGTGGATCTCAGAGTGTAGATATCAGATTTAACTCAATCCCGCATTTATTCTGGCTGTTTATTGTTTAATGGCTAATCAATAACGCTGAGACACAATTCATAACATTAACGATATCCAGTGGCGCTATTCTTACCTGCGGTGTCGAGGAGCAGTGGTATCCCAACTGCGGGTAAGACATGGCAAAGAAATCCAGGTGTGCGAGGGTCTCCGCTTCTGGATGACGGACTGACCGAAAGTCAGACTCACAAGAAGGACCACACACTCATATATCATTTCATAAATCGCTCATTAATTTTCAGAAAATATATTATTATCGTGTTTCTTTGGTATATGCCCTTAAATATCGAATAAAACATAAAAGAGAATAACAAATCACCGCAGTAAAGTCCGATGTCAGAAGTATGTTACTTTACAAAAAAAAGTACCATCAACACAGGAGCGAGGAGTCACGCTGTTTTTAAACACCGGCCACTATGACGTCAGAGCAAAACGACAGAAATGTAACTTACACGCACGTTCGCCGGGATTGAAAAGTTTCCGGACAGGGATGACATTCAGCGATTAAACTAAACTAACACAGTTTTTAAACGGAAACATTCATTCTTTCGTTTTTATTTCGAGCTACTGTCTTGCCAGGAGTATTACATTGAAAAAGGCAAACTGCTTCTTGCGGAAATTCTTAACAGTCATAGACTAAAGGCACGAAAGATAGTTTGATATCGTTACAGATGAAATTATTGGTGGTGTATCCCATATTTTTTTCTCTCTTTTTTGGCCCAGCTGGAAGGCCGCCCACACTGACAGATAGATTGAGGGTGATTGATGACCCAGTCCTTATATAGAGAACAGCCTAACATAATACTGTCGGCATAATTACTTTAATTTACAGACGAAAGGCCTTCAAATTAAATTAGAAAAGAGATAGATAGATAGATAGATAGATAGATAGATAGATAGATAGATAGATAGATAGATAGATAGATAGATAGATAGATAGATAGACTGGAGTTATTTATTCAAACGCTTATACTTAAATTAAGTAATAAGACACGCTATAAAACTAGGACATCTTACATAGTTTGATATGTAATTTACGTTATATGGAAACGTATGGTGTGCACGGTGTGATGAACATCGGCGTGCACCGTACCACCGAGTATTGATTTGTTTAAACATTTCTCTTAACGTTATTTTTTTACGAAAATGTTTTAAGAAAGGCAAGAACAGCAATTAAGCAAAACTCCGAGTAAGGACACAAAAGTCTGGTCATTTTACAAAGATAAGCTTTGTGAGTTAAAACACATTTCCTAATATCAAACTGCCACTGGCTGAAACATGACCGTTGTTTGGATATAAGGAAGGCAGCTCCCGAGGCACGCTGAGTATAGCTGCTTTTAAATAAACAGGTACAAGTAGAGATCAAAACAGAAGACAGGAATAACTTTACTTAGTTCCAAAATGAGTGATTTAACAAATATAGCAAAATGAGTTTCATATCATCAATATTCCTAATGGCCATTCACATGGGCATGCGTGAGAAGGGGTTTGCTTTGTTGATATTTATAACCACACCCATTTATTTTTATAATGACGATTGGCTTATGTTTAGTGCTTGAGGGCCCCTACCACTGTTCCTATAGTGATATTAGGTGCTGGTTTAGCCAGTCAGTTGGAGGTTAAGGACCTTAATCACAGGCCAAACAGACAGATCACTCTGCCAGGCTGGGATTTGAACAGCCAATCTTCTGATCACAAGCACTGCATCCTAACCTCTTGGCCCACAAACTGTCTCCATTTGATTGCATGCAGAACTGATTCCTCACCCCGACCATCATCCACGGTTTTGTTTTAATTTTGTTTTACCAAATGCACGCATTTATCTCCCCCTGGTGGACATTAATTTCCCTGAAAATGTAAAATAACACCTCTCGTTAACTTTAGCTCAATGAAAGTTCCACATGCTCGGCTGCTTGAGTAAAAAATGAGCGAGGCACCTCGTTGCACATTGATGAGGCAACATTGATGCCACTGTGATGTCATAGTGCTGCAATGACCAAATCATTATTAGTAGCAGTAACTCACCAAACAATTGGACAGTAAAAGACCAAGGTGACCCAGGGACAGAAAACATGGCGGATGGATACAGGACAAGGAAGGAAGGAGCTCTGCAGCACAGAACTGTGAGTATCAGGGAATCCTAAATACGGCTTGTTAGGTTCTGCAGTCCTTCTCCATATTCAGCAAAAGATGCGTGGTGAAGTATAATCCCACCACATCTATCCATCATCCTCAGTGGGACGCCTTACAAAACAGCACAAAGTTAGGTATCATGGAGCCAGGGCACCAGCTGGGTGCAGGATTGATCCCCTAACAGCCCGGAGACGGCATGCTGGCAGACCCTCACTTTGGAGGTGAACAGGCCTGACTTTATAACACTGACACGAAAAATGAGAAAACAGTGGTGATTTATCACAGATGGGCTGCGAGTTAAAAACAGAAAATCCCACATGAAGGACATGTATGAGTTACAGAAACAGGATGTAAGTAACTCCTTTATAAGGAATTGCTTTTGACCTCCATTTTAAAATCGGCCATTTGCACCCCTTCTGTAGGATCATATGACTCCACCCTTCTGGGTCGGTTCCTACGTGTCTGTGTGTGAACAGACGTGATTGACCACATGCAGGCAGGTTAATGGAAGCTCACTTCTCCTGGGGGGGGGGACTGATTTGGCATGACAGGAAGGGCAGGCAGCCACACCCCACTGACGACTGACATGAGGAAGACTGAGCTTTGGGCCCCCCAGGCAGCCTGGATGACTGACAAGGCAATGAGGTTCCAGTCGTACGTGGCCAGTGGTCCCTCAAAGCTGAATAGTCACCATTTATGCTTGATGAGGACGTGGAACTTTTCACTATGCTGCTCTGTATGTATCGGAAGGTTTTAAACATTTACAGAATTACTCCTGAGAATGTTTATTTGCCATACAGATTAAATTGTTTCACTGTAGAAATTATTCTGTATTCATAATCCTTTGGTCACGTTTTATCTAAATGGTAGGTCTGTGTCTTTGGACTCTAAAGGAAAACTGGAGAATCTGGAAAATCTTGCAACTCACATAAGACAGGGAGAAGATCCCTAACCGCTACGCAGGGTGGTGCAAGGGTGCAGTGCAGCCCACAGCGCCAGTCTCACTTCAGACTGTGAACTTTCAGACTTTGAAAGTTATATTGGAAGGTAGAGTTTGTGGACCAGTAGGAGGCGCCTTACTGGCCGATGTGCCTTCAATGCCTTCAAGAGGAGGAGAGAACATTGGATCTAGCCACCGACTCCCTGTAGTCAATAAAGATCATTAAGGATGCCACTTTCCGTAATGAGTGATGGTCTTGACTCCACTGTCCAGGCTAAACTCCAAGTGTCTCTCCTAATTGCTCTCAGTATAATTAATAGTTTTTTTTTTAAAGGAAAAACAGCTAATTAAACCATGTGCCAAGTTTTCTAGGTAGATATTAGAGCCAAGAATCCTGGAGATGAGTGATTTATGATCAAGGGTGCTTGTGTAGTGGTTTTCATTTTCTAAAAAACAGACTGAAGTGTAAAGATTATTAATGCATTTTATTCATTAATTACTTAATATCTCTTAGGGGATTCATTAAGCATCTATCACCACAACCATCATCATCATCAACATAATCAAATAACCATCTACCGATATGATCTCCTATCCTGAATAATCAACAGGAAGCTATTTATTTGAGTATCATATGGAAAATTACAATTAAAAGAAACTCTAGTTACCTATCATCGATGTTCCATAAATCATGTGTTTTCCTATTTGCTTACCTGGCCAATTACACACTAATTCTCTGTGGCTTTCTGGGAAATGTAGGACTGAGAGGGCAGTTGTCCTTGGGACACTTGCAGAAAGATCAGATGCACCAACCTGGAGCTTGTAAAATTCAACATTCACAAATATAAGATATTATTTCATATCATTTAAAAAGCACCATACATGTTACTGACAGCTAGCACTTTGATAATGTCATGTGATACAATCGCTGTGGTCATGGTGACTCAGACTGAATGAAAGAATGTTCACTGAAAATACCGACCCACGCAGGTGCTGTGAGGCACGAGGATGAAGAGGTAAGCGATGAAGACTCCTAAGGGCCTTTGCGTGGGCACGCCGACTGGATGGACCTGCGTAGCTCTGCTTCCAAGGGGCTCCCACTGTCACTGTTGCCGTGATAAGAGGCTTCGCATTTAACGGCTCGGTGGCCGCATCCTCCGCCAGAAAGCCAGCCCAATTCCCCACGGCTGTGAGCGTCGCGGCCCGGAGCACTGGAGATGGGGACGGGAGGCCGGCCTAATTGAATCGGAGGCCTTCGGAGACGTCCCCAACCACTCTTTGCAAAAAGGAGCCGGCTCCCAGGGTACAGGAGGCCACCGCTCCAGACTGGCCTCAGAGAAGCATTCAATTTATCACATGGAAGCCCATCTATTGAGCGCTACACCTGTGGCAGCGCTCCTCCATCTGCTCCCAACTACAAGGCCGGAATAAATATTTGATTCTGTTGCTTCTGAGGGTCTGCAGGCAGGCTAACATGCCCCCTATCCTTACAGCCCCTAACCCCCCACACAAATCTGCATAGAAACTCAAATAATCATGGCTGATGGCGTATGACGATCTGGTCTTTTTCAGACTGCGAAGTGAAGAGAAATCACTGCATCACGAGTTTCATTCCCGGTGTTGAACTTTGACACCGGCACGGGTCTCAAAACAAATGTGCTGAATGTTTAATATCACGCGAGGCCAGTATCACAGTGTTCCCACGAACCTACACTCTAATAGAATGATCTTCCGGGTTCCAGTGTTTCTGCTGTAAGCTAGATAGATATCTCATTGTTTGTATAAAAAGCATTAACATGGGGAGGGGGAGGGGTAAGGCAGGAGTGAACATTCCTCTTAAGCCTGGATGGTGACTAGAACAGTGGGTTAGAAATCTGTATGTGGAAGGTTGTGGGTTTGAGTTCCAAGGCCGGCAAAGTACTTATACAGCCACTGAGCTCTTGAGCAAGGTAATTAACCTACGCTGTAAGCAGGGGTGGCGTTCTGGATTCTGCTCTCTGACCCCAAGCTTTCTCCACTTCAGACAAAAGTGTCTGCTAAATAAATAAATGTAAATTGACTCCCAAACCACGGGTCACTCCTCCCAGGCTTGCTGGAGGTCATCCTTGCCGGCCTGATCCCCAGGGGTCAGTTCCTGGTCCATTTCCGTTTTCATTTTCACACCAAGGACGCCCAGCATCTAAAGCACCTTCGACACCAGCATCTGCATTCTCTGTCCCCTCCACATTCCAGGCGAGGCACGAGTGTGACTCACACAAAGCAGAAACACACAAAGTGTCATGAGAAGTTCACCAGCCACTTAAAAAGGAAATTGGCCAAAGTGTTTTTAAGCTCGCAAGTGTCCCTCTGGGCCCAGGCTGAATGAGGCAGGAAAATGCATAGAGCGTAGCAGTGCGGTGAGCTGAAAATGCCGTTTACTCCTGAAGCTTGAAACGCGTATGGGGGGGGGGGGGGGGTGACTGGAAAGTCCTCTCCAGCGTGTCCTAGAAAATAGCCCTAGCACATGTTGACTGTTTCCTGTGTCTTTGTGTGGTTCGGGAGTGTGACTCCGACTGTTGAGGTGAGGCTGGGTGCTGCATCGCCAATCCAATTCCCGCCAAGCAGCACAAAGTTACAGAAGTAAGAGACTCGATTACACAAAGACATAGTCGCTCACTCTTCCCACGACGCAGACGAATAACCATGTGTCCATTAAAATGATTCGTTTTCCTGAAAGGTTACTCTGGCAGTGCCAGCATGAACACGGACAGCCTGAGCCAGCTGGCTCTGTAGCTGTGACCTTTGACCTTTCTGTCCATTACTGCCCAAAACGCTTCACTGCGGTAAGGTGTCTCTACAGGCCGGATCACCGCTTTCAATCTTCCCTTATTTTCTTTCCTTTTCAGATAGTCCTTACTGGGGATTTACATCGAGTGGATCGTACCCAAAAATGCTAAGATATGCGGTGTTAAAAACCCTTTACCTGGCCATGAATTCAGTACGTATTTCACGTGAGCATGTATGTGCCTGAACTGGAATTTTAATTGAACAGTAATTGAGATCAATTTGTTTGGTAGACAGAATTTCAAAATGCAAAAAAGAGAGAAAAGTTATACCCTTAAGCAGGGATCACCGCTTTCAATCTTCCCTTATTTTCTTTCCTTTTCAGATAGTCCTTACTGGGGATTTACATCGAGTGGATCGTACCCAAAAATGCTAAGATATGCGGTGTTAAAAACCCTTTACCTGGCCATGAATTCAGTACGTATTTCACGTGAGCATGTATGTGCCTGAACTGGAATTTTAATTGAACAGTAATTGAGATCAATTTGTTTGGTAGACAGAATTTCAAAATGCAAAAAAGAGAGAAAAGTTATACCCTTAAGCAGGGACAGAGCACAGATGTAACAATTAAGCAGATTATGCAAAATTACACACAATTATAATAACAAATGCAGAAGAAGAAATTTAACTGCATATCATGTGTTTTTTTTATTCAGCAAATACCAAAAGGGCACTAAAAACAGATTTATCTGAGATTGTACTGTGTATTACATCAGATGTAAAATGCAAGATAAATTCATTTGGGGAACTTGTTGCCTGCTTGTTTAATAATGTGTGCGGCTGCTGCCCACAATTAGTGACTACACCCGGTTTTAATTAATTTCCTGTTAAATAAGGTATCCAGTATTCGGGAAGGATTTTAGATGGTGACTTGGCTCTTTATTTCGTGGAGAAGTTTTAGTTAGAAAAAAAACATTATTTGGTACATTATTTAACAACATTTCCATTACTTAAAATGTTTCAATAGCCGCTTTATAAAAATATTTGCTGACGTACTTCGCTGTGAAGGAAGATAACGTCGTAAACGTTGAGTTAAGGACGTGATTTCTCTATTTCAGAGCGATTGAAGTTTAAGGGATTCACAGGCGCCCTCAACTGGTTATTCTGGGTATCGTTTTAATGTATCAACGATAAAGCAACCAGAATTATTCCAGGAAAAAAATCCACGCTGAACCAATGTATCTCCTTTCAAAATTAACTTTCAGATCCTAGACATTAGCCCAAAAGGCTATTAAAATGACCCAACATATTTTCAATGATTTATTCGGTATAGGATGGAGAGAGAGGTCTCTAGCAGGTGTGGACTGGCCAATGGGCAGTTGGGGAATTTTCCCGGTGGGCCAGTCTGGTGAGAATCGGTCCTTCTTCCCCAACACTGGCATTGTATGGCATATCTGACCATTATCAGTATAACATACCAAGGAGACCCCCCTGCCTCCCTCCCACAGACAGTGACAAATGATCAAATTAGGGTAGTCAAATTCCGGGGTTGCTTTTTGTGGCCAGTCTGCTCCTGGTTTCCAGTTTACCGGTGGTGGTGTTGGGTGAAAAACAAAAGATGGAACATTGTGGGAAACTGAGAGAAGTCTATTCGCCAAGCAGAATGATGTCTGACTTGGGGGGGGACACATTAATGCAGTGTGGACATGCACACCCCCAGCCACAGAGCTGGGGCAGGATTGAAACCCAACACGTAAAATAGTAATCTCATCATAATTTAGCATTTGTTTAAACATGGTGTTCAGATCATTTTAAAATTAGTTTAAAATTACATTATTGCACACAGCAGTCTTTGCGAGAACCCCTTGGGTACAGCCAGTGATCAAACCAGGACCATTTAGGCTTTGTGACCAAATATGTTCCCCAGTGTCCCCATAAACCGCTGAGGAAATGAGGGAGATGGCAGCCATTGTCTCTAAAATAAAAGAAACGTGCCTTTCAATAGTAAGCATGTCTGTAGCGTCAGTGAAAGATGCAGCTGTGGACAGATGACTGATGGTCACGTCAATCACGCAGTGTGTGGGAGGAGCTTGGCATATTGCAGCTGGTGATTGGCTCAGGATGTGTCTAATTAGCATAATGCTGTTTCAAGCAACAGTCTGTCCTGCTCCCTATGACTTTCACCCTCCAGCCCCTCCTCGGCACCTGTGCCAGGCGTAGGGTAATTTTTTGTGGCACTGACGGCCGCCTGGGGTGCCGTCCTCCGCTGGGGCCTCCTCCATAGAACTCTGACCATCTGACAGGCCCCGCCCCCTTGCCCAGATTGCAGCCCATTCAAGAATGATGCTCCCCTAGGATATCCCCTTCTCCCCACACATTTGCTATCAGCAGACCACCATTCCTTGTCATCTAACCACGGCAACAGATTGTCTGTCCCGCCCCTGCCTCATGCCCCTTCCCCCAACCCAGTTGGTCTTCATGCCCCAAACTCCCGCAGCTGTAACTGAACAGCTACAGAGGGCGCTGTTCCCTTTCAGGATGCTGTCATGTGACCGGTGCTGACCCCCTCTTCCTAATCTGGCAGGTTGGTTGCCTGATGGGAGCCTGCCCCCCCCCCCTCCCCACCCCAGCCCCCAAGCCTTGCCTCGCGTGTCAGACTCCATTTCATCCCTCATCAATACCCATAACACTGATGACTTTCAACCCGTCGCGACAACTGGAGGCTCACGGGGACGCCGGTCCACTCATCTGGCGATTGATTAACGGGAAACGCAAGTAGCTCTGAAGTGTCTCTGGGGACATACAGGGAACGGGGCTTAGCTCAATCAGAGCCCGATTTCCGACTTACCAGGGACGCAAATAACGTTACCAACATTAACCAGCATTATATAAATGACTTTGCCACTAATTGCTTATATTCATAATCAGGTCCCAGCAGCTCACAATGCTGTAATTGGAAAGGCATTGTTCCCATTCAAAAGTGCTAACAGCTTTGATGAGTACCCACTAATAAACGTAAATGCCATTATCCAGGAGGCCGAGCGCTCCATCAGGCCTCCATAAGCAAAAGTTAGATCCTGGGAGGTAGTCACCCAATGAATGATCTGCTGATGTTGCATGCCCAAACTAATATTTCAGTTTTTATTATTTTTCCTGCTTTATTAGATGGTCTTCTTGACTTGACTTGATAGAAACATTGACTTGTTAAATAACAAACCCCTAATCTTTTCTCTCACCACTTCTCTAGTCAGTAGAAAACTGCCCCGCATTCTAAGTCGAAAGACCCGTTTTATTATTCAAGAGCTTCAGTTTCATCTGTCGCATTTATGTTTGAAATAAAAAGTGTAACATAAATCAATGGAAATTCTTGAAGCGCCGACTGTTCGTGTTTTAGACGAGACACCTGGGCTGTAAGTGGTGGCTTTTCGTCAGGTCTTACTGCAGGACGTCACGATCTCTTGACAGCCTTCCTTCCTGCCCACACTCAGGCGGGTCCTCTGGGATCACGATTCCTTCTGTTGCTTGTCCACTCGAATCCTGTCATGATCAGAAGGTAACAAAATATATCCCGACTATTTATCAGGTCGATGGGGATGTCGCACGTCATCAAGGGTCACTCTAATCATGGATTATTGACTGTCAGAGATGAGTACTTTAGCAGGTGGGATCCAAGGAGATGGATCTTCTAAATCTCCATGAAAAAAAAACAGAACAAACTTATAACAGCTGTGTTACACCTGCTTTATGAGGTCCTGAGTTTGATAAAAATGATCAGTGAGCTTTGCACAGGGTTCAGTTTTGCTGTTCCCTGAGCATTAGACTTTGTACTTTTATTTTTATTTTTTATCGAGTCTCTTGCATCTCTACATTTGCAGTTGTGTTTGTGTTCATAGTCTCTGCTTTGGGATGTTTGGTGACCAATAGCCAGCTTGTCGATGTTTTCACTTGCCAGGAAACATTACAGGGAGATCCTCTACTTCCTTTCTCAGTTTGGGTCACCAAATCATTACTTACAGGGTTAAGAACATTAGATCTGGAAACATGCATCTACTCACATACAGATGCTAGCATAAGAAGGTAAACCAACCATTAAAAATATAACGGAATTGGTCTTTTTATTCCAGCAGACAGCTGCTGTTCGATTATTTCCATAAATCAAGTAGCTCTTGTCCCTACACAGAATCAGGCTGCAGATGTTAAATAAGCAATGATCCATCTGTCACCTGGAAGAACACAACCCTGACTCACAGCCACCCACCCCCCACCCACAGGATCACCCACAAAAGCCTATTAAACGGAGGGTCTGTCCCTTTCCTGTTTTATTGACTAGGATACAGCTTCCTCAAGCAGTCATCCATTAACTTGCTTATTTTCACATCCCCCTGAACATGGTGATGTGTAGCAAATCACTGAACCTTGTAATTACATCATTATGCAGAGCCCGCATCATCTGCATGTAAACCTCACTATGTCATTATGGGATGTAGTGATTTTTAGGCCACCAGGTAAAGAGCTCGGCAGCAACCCTGAAACCATAACCATAACCTCAACCCTAACCACTAATCCTAATCCTAACCCTAAACCTAACCCTAACCCTAACTGTCCATTCTCGTGCTTTAGGAATGCTGACGCTGTTAGACATTTCATAAGCCCTAGATTTACATAATTTTTTTAATTGCTGTGTGAAAATCGGAACACATCCCGAGCAGATGAGTGCCCGTGAGAATCACTGATCACCCTTGGTAATATCTCCTCCAGGCTCTTCTTATTAGACCTAACTTACTACCCTTTGAAGGTATTAACTTTCAGCTTCCTGTCTTCACCTCCATCCTAAACCCCAAGGTAGCTGCACTCATGCCACATGCTGTATACCTTCCAGATTCTTCCGGAACAATTTAGCGAAGCACAGTACCAGGGGGGACGGCCAGGTGGCAGGATAAATGGGTTGGGATCCATGTTGGAGGCGGCCAGGGAGCAGAGAGGCGACCCCCGGACCCCATCCTACCTTCCTTCGGTGCACTTTCACCACCCTCTTCTCTCGCTTCTCTGAATGCTGATGATCGATCACCCAGCCAGAGGAAGGCATGTATACATCAGAGGAGGGTCTGGGGACTGCTTAAGTGTTTCTGGTGAGTTCTAAGCTGGAGTTACTTCCATGTCTGTTAATGCTTTGAGCCTCATGCTGGTGGGGTGAGGGGGGAGGGGATGATTAATGCTCTTTTAAGTGGACGGGGTGGGCCGAGGACATGGCTGAGACAGCTGAAACACAATCACCATCGATGTGGGTGAAGGAGAAACCAGCTTCGCCCCGAGTCAACTCCACAAGCTATAAATCACGGGATATCCCCAATAATTTGACACTTTGTTCCATGTGAGGACTGCTGCCATACTTGAGCATTTCTGGATGACTCTCCTGTCCATCTTTGCACCTGCTGTTTGCGAACCTCCTATAGACTGTAAACAACTCTGGTAGTTTCTAGTTGGCATGTTAACCTGGACAGGATGTCAGTGCACTACAGGGTGTGCAGTCTTACACCCTTATAGTCATTTTAAGTAGTAATTTTTTTTACAATCTGATTTTCAGTTTCATTCCGGAATGCCAACAATATGCTTTCATTAGTCACTTTTTCCATGGGGTGGGGTTACCCCATAATATGTAGGAAATTTCATCATTGTTGCATTTACTGGTCAGGCGTCTTTCAGCATGATCTAGCCTGTGCTATATGTCAAACATGGGGGGGATTTCGAGAAGAGGAAGATCAAGCTACTTGACTGGCAAATCTCTGGATTTAAACCCTAATTTGCACGAGGGTGAACATGATGCCACACCCAAGGCATCTAAGAGGCAGAATTCCACTAAAGCCTTGTGGAAGTCCACATGGTCGCAAGGAGGACAACTGCACACGTGCAGAGCCAGCATGGAGAGCATCCCAGTAAAATTAATGTACAATTGCCATCCAAATTAAAGGGCCAGTATCAAAGTAATTTTGCTCAAAATCTCACCATGCTGCATCAATATCAAAGTCGGAGGTTTATGCTTCCAAAACCTTCTAAACATCCAGAATCATGGATGGAGTGTTTTCTCCCAAAAGCCCATAGAAACATCAGAAGAAACATCAGATCTGTGTCCTTCATGACAGTCCTGAGGAGGCACCTCAGCCCCTTCCCCTTGTGACACTATTCTAGAAATATGCCTAAAATTCCATCCACTTACCCGGAACCTTCTGATGCTACACTGATCTTACCCAATCTTGCTTATCAGTGTGCTGACTCCCTCCTTTTTCTGACCTCTTTTAAACCAAAGCACTTCCATCCAGTGCTACTGTAATGAGAAGTGTGATTGGATGAGGAACAGGCCAAGGCGGGGCAGGAGTCACGCAGCTCGCGATCAATCTGAGCGGGAGCGAAGGAGGCGGCGGGCGTCCGCGTGCGACAGGGAGCGCACCTGTCATCAATCTCCTCTGTCACCTCCTTTGCATAAACAAAATGCAGGGACCACCTTACAAATTAGAAGTGATCATCCAGCCTCCCTTGATGCTGAATGATGCTTTTAGTTAAAATCGAAACTTGGAATTGAAAGATTAATGGACCCCCTCCCACTTCACTGCCCTCCCCTCCCCCTAACTCCATGGAGCCGATATGATGGCTGGGGTTTGACATTCTCTTTTGGTTGTGCTAATGTCTTCCATCTCTCCAGCATCCCCAAACCAGATCTATCTCTGCATGAACCCCCACCACCCGCCCTCTCTCCACCCCACCCCAACTGCCAGTCAAAAGCCGAACCAGGAATCTATACTCTTTTAAGAAATGATTTGCATGATAAATAATAGATCGGTCTATCTAGTCTTTCAGACAAAAACCAATTCTTACGAGCAAGAAGGAAGATCTTACTTCACATCTGGTCATCAAGACAAGATAAAATTATTTAATGGCGGATTCTCCTAAATTAACGTTGCCCACTGCCAGTTATGTAACGACAGCACACATGCATTCAAAAACGCATAATTGCACATCTTCCTCTTTTGTGGGAAGTCAATGCAAATGCACATGTTTACCGCTGAACCGAATCCAACTGAATGTGGACAGAGGAACGTTCCAGAATAACCATGGCTGTTGAGTTTTAACTGGAATATACATCTTGTTATTCTCAGAGGTGGACATTTCAGATCCAGAATGTGAAAAATCCACACCAAGATCTTCTTTTAGCTACCCGGCCGAGTCCTCTGTGACTGTAACACTTTGTACTCAACTGGTTGGTTGAAACATAATCTTGCTCTGGAATTTCACTTTCTGGACCTGAAATGTCCACCTCTGGTTAATTTGGATCATTCATATGCATGAAATTACTCAGGAATCTGTTCGGTTTATAGGGCTCGATCAGGTATAAGTCATGACTTTGAGGTGCAAATAATCCCTCCATCCATCCATCTTCCAGCTGCTTAGCCATTCTAGGGTCATAAGAGGTTTAATTCATGACATCGTGATTTAAACGCCTCGAGGGAAAGGAGAGGCGGTGCTTTTAATAGGGCCGACAAACTGACAAATCCTTTTCTCTGCAGCATAATAGAGCTGTCTTTCTATAAAAGGGAACAAGAATAAGAACATTAAGCCGAAGGAGAGCAGTCTGTCAGCACCGCAGTGACAGGCTGCCGTAGGATGATATGGGCTTCGGGATATTATAGCAAACAAAGGCTGCATCAGCAAGACTGTCAGTCACAGATCTGAGCGACAGCTATGAATTCAAAGCTCTCTCAGGGGTTAATAACCTATTAGGTGACTGATCTTTGCAGATGCTGTTATGCTAAGCGCCTTAAAATAACTTTATATGTGGTGGGGTGGGCAGGGTGGGGGTGGGTGGGGGGTTTCAAAATGTGTTACCTGGTCATTGTTCTCTTCTGGGATCTTTTTAACTGAATAATCCGTGTCATTTCTGAGTAGATTAAATGATGGGAACCCCGGTTAAGAAGAGAAATATAGGGACCCCAGCTGGCCCAGATTAGGACTAATTCTGTATTGTTGCGAAATCTGTAAAATGCAGCTTGACTGACAATACATGGCAACTCCGGCAGGACACTAAAAACTCAGAAAAGAGACACAGGACTAAATAGGTCTGTGCTTAGTGCAGTTTATCAGGCATACAGTTCGGACCCATTAAATGGTGAAATCAAATTGTTTTCCTTCAAGTTTGCACATCGATTTGGAAACAAACAAGTTTGATTCCGACATTCCTTATTTCTGTTATACACCGGAAAGAGCCTTGAAGCTACATTTGTCCATCTTCCATCATCATGACAAGGGTGGCTTGTTTGAGTGAAGACACCTGCAGACGGTAAGAGGTGTGCTTTACCATAAAATAAATAAATAAATCTCTTGTCAGGTATCTCTAAGTTTCCTTGTTACGTAAGTTTGTGTTCCTGGGAGCAGCATTCATTGTCAGTGCTGAATGATTCGCACCATGATTTTCACCACTCATTTCACCTCAGTCTGAAAATCAATGAGCTCAGACAGATCGGTCTCGATTCCAAAATCCTCAACGATGGAGGGGATTCAGCTGCACCAAAGAATAACTGCCCAGCAGCTGGTTCACAGCATTATTTACAAACGAAATGAGTTCCTCAATACTGAGTAAAAGGCAGGGTCTGTTCACAGAAGAACAATAACTACTAAAATTATTCAGGGTGCTGAGAAGTAGCTAAAATCAAGGTTATCCAGGGTGTGACCTCGCCTTAGTTTGCCAGTTAATCTGTCACTCTGAGAATCTGTTTGATCGTACTTATAATAACCTGGGACGTCATTTCTGTGCTGGCCAGCTCATTCCATTAACAAAGCACTGCCCTACATTTCAGGTTTAATGACACTCAGGACAACATAGCATTGTTTTGTCCAGGGTAAAGGAGTCCAATTCAATCTGAAGTCATTTTCATTGTTTGCTTTTAATGTTGCAGTATCCATTTCCCAAACAGGTGATTGGCTGAAATGATCCATAACCAAATTAGCACCTGTTACTCCAGAATGTCAATTAAAAACTTTGAAAATTAAATTTCCCAAAGACAATGAAATTGTTTGCTGAAATATCACTATTGAAGTCTCCTCGTCACTCCATATCAAACGTTTTTAGCTGGGTTTAAACTAACCTTTATATTTTATACACATAAAAATCCATGGCACATCGGCACTTTGTAATTATGAATATTTGATTTTAAAGCCCTCTGTCGTTTTTATTACGGAGGATGAGTGCAGGAATAGTCTTGCAATGAAATTTTAGGGATGTGAGAATATGAAGAAGTAAAGACCAGCAGAGCAGGACCTCGAACACCTGCCGTCCACATGGTCCCAAGCCAGCAGTGAAACGGACCGTGGGCCTGGGAGAGAGGCATTCTGGGTAGAAAGAGAGGATACAATAATGGTAATATAATTGCAGTGCTGACTGCTCCTGGCCTATTAGGAATAGCAAATAATAAGACTAGTTAAAATAAAACGGGCGATGCCAGTATATGGGTTACAACATGTATCATAGCTAAAGAATTCATCTTTATTGTGGATGTATTATTGAAGATTTCTATGACCTGACACAGAATGGATTCACACTCAATTTCTCAGCAATGCGGCGAGTAACACAAAAAAAGTGTGGTTCACTAGTAGGAGGAACGTCTGTGCTCTGTATCGTGTACCTGTTCACCTCTAAGCCGCTGTTTCTAAAGCATGAACTCGGGTTTTTATTAAGTATTGACCGTTCGCGGTCAATCGACGGTACTTACAAGCCGGTTCTCGTGGCCGCTGGACCGTCACCTACCAGCTGGGCATTAATCTTTCACCCGCCCCTTGTCAATTATTCAGGAAGACGAGCAGCACTTATTTTATGTATCGTTTAATTGCTCAGCTGATATTTTAATGCAAAGAGACTTTAACCACCGATACTGATGAGCTTCCTGCAACCTATCAGTGCAGGGCCCTTCCTAGGACTTGAACCAATAGCCTTCAGGTGACACAACTAAATATTTCTTTAGTTTTCATAGCAGTTCGTCCTCAGGGGACAATACAGCTCCGTTGCCAGATACTGAAATGCATGTCAGTCCTATCCACTTGCTTCTAATTTACTTTTCTTGCACCAGCACAATTTTATTAAAATCTAATAAACCATCACAACACACGAAAGGTCATCAAGATTGCTCAGTCATATATGGCTGGTAAGCGGACTCTCAGTTATTATTATACCATCTCAGCTGAAATGTTGTGAGATCTCGTCACGTCACATCACGTCACATCACATCACGTCATGTCACGTCACATCACGTCACATCACATCACGTCACGTCACGTCACATCACGTCACGTCACATCACGTCACGTCACATCACGTCACGTCACATCACGTCACATCACGTCATATCACGTCACGTCACATCAGTATTTCAACTGTGTATTTAAATTCCCATCACAATCTAATAACAAATACCAGTGTCTCTATTAATGCACACTGTAGATACACACTGTATTTGTAGATAACAATATGTTACAGATGACTGCATCCCGGCCTGAACTGGCATTAAACTGGCCCTGGACTTTCGCCCATGCAGGCCATTAACATAACAGTATAAAGACCAGACTGTTTAAAATGAGTAAAAATCACAATTTCAAAACGTGTCGAATCTCTCTAAACCAAATGAGTGTTTTTGCTTCTTTCATTAATTTATTTATCTAGACTAATTAGACTCATTTTGTATTAGCAGGATGCTGCCTTTGTTCCCCTCAAATGGCTCCGCTTTTCATACAAAGAGCAAATGGCACAACAGTTGAAGTGGCAGGTCAGGCACAGAGACATTTATACATACCGTAATAGTAAAAAAATAAACACATCTCTTCAGTTAGAGATGCGCAAGTTTTCCAGGGCATGTAAATAAACAGCTGAGTCATCTCACGTTTAATTAGGATTTAATTTGGATTTTGAAGGTTGTCAGATTCCATTTGCCTGGAACTTACTGCCACAGTGGATACGGCTGCACTTTAGTTAAATTAATTTTACATGTCATATTCAACTGTTCCAGTCTATGCTTGGGCTGAACGGGATGGGTAAAATGGACGAGGACAGGGACTCGGACAACAACAAAGATTACAACACAGGTTATGACAACCAACATTTTTTTTTTTACCAAATTCAATGTTAACATACATCCATCCATCCATTTTCCAAACCTCTTATCCTACTGGGTTGCAGGGGGTCCGAGCCTAACCCGGAAGGAATGGGCACGAGGCAGGGAACAACCCAGGATGGGGGGCCAGCCCATCTCAATGTTAACAAATAATATTATATACGGTACTTCATGTGAAAGTCCATCCATCTTCCAGCCACTTATCCTTGACGGCGGCACAGGGTGTAGTGCCGAGGTACACTCTGGAGCAGATGATATATGTAGAAAAATTAAATACGGTTTTATTAGAAAAAATGTATATATACAATAAAACATTTGGTCACACTGTGCATAAACACTACTCTTTTTAAAACAACAAAATCAATGTTTTATCTTTTAAAAAAACTGTGTAAGATCATATCCTTTATCCATGTCTAAGGGCGTTTTTCTGAAGCGTTCGGAGCGATGCCTTCTTTAGACGGGATTATTACGTCGCACGGGGTACCTCAGAGAAGCGGGCACTCGCAGTATATAGTCGGCGTTGTGATTGGCCCTGAAGCACCCACGCGGCGCACCTGATTGGATCATTTGGGAAACGCAGTTTTTGTTTTTTTTTTTTAGTTCGCACCCCCGGGGAATTATTGGCTCCACCTCCAGACGTTTATTACGCATATAAGCGGGCTGGTCCCTTCTGCGCAGCCAAAGGGTCCTAAGATTTGGAGTAACAGGGTTTGAGTGTTAAACTAAGGAGAGCTGGGAGAGTCCTGGAAAACTAAATAGCTATAACAGCCTGTGAAATGTTCGTTGGTGATCAGTTATTTAAGTAATTAGATGTTTGTTTTGTAATTAATCGTGTGTATTATAAATTACCGCTGATTAAAATGTGATTACATTGCAGCCTATAACTGCCTTTTCCCTGCGCTCACCGCGTCTGTGTCTTGGAAAAGAGGATGCGGAGCATGGATGGATGGTTAAGTTAATTTAACAGTAAATAAATAAGCATAAATTATGCTATCAATATTGATACTAATTGTTAGGATCTCCCAAGCTGATCATCTGCGGCTCATTGAAGGCAGGGGTGACTGCAGGATATCCGGGCCGGCAGAAGGGGAGGGACACCTCGCCGCGAGCTTCATAAGCCACTCAGCCAGGGAGTAAATAAATTCATCATTTTCTGGCTCATAAGGCACCATAATTAAGCAATGGAAAACCGCCAGGTTTGGGGTTCTTCCTAGACGGGAGCAGGGAGCTCAATGGAGGCTGTGACGGACTAATGAATATATTATCATTGGCGGTTTTAGAGAGGACTAAGGTGATTTGCGGTTCATTTTATATGTAAAAGCTCTTCTTAGATTGATTGATAGATACATAGATATTGTTCTTGTTGTTATAGCTAAAAACAGACATTCGTTGTGGTTATATACACATTCTTTGTGTACCCGCTGTACAAGACGTTTTACCTTCAAATGAAACCACTATAGACAGATCATTGCTTCGTATTGCCATATGTTCTTTGACACCATAATAAAATATAACTGCCAGATGGGTCGCGTCCTCCCCAGTAGTATGACGTTTTCATTTGGCAGCTCAGTTTTATCATTTATCATTAATTATTATTAATTACCCTTTGTATCGATTACTCTCATAGTATGCGAAAGCTAGTACACTGCAGGCAAGGAACGTTCTATGTGGCAAATAATCGTAGCGGCATTTACATGCATTTATTTTAAAAATAGATAAATACATTGAAATATTATAGAACGAAATGGATAATCGATGCATAGATACACTTTATTTTACAAGCGCTACCTTTTTCGCGAAAGCAACTGTGACACCTGTCTGTAGACCGTGGGAACAATCCTTAGGCCGAGGAACCGGTATTTATCCGGAGCTTTGGAGTAACTGCATGAACGCAGCTTTTCCCCAAGGTCAGCAATCAAATAAAGGCTGCAAGCAGTACGCAAAACATTCATAAAAGATATCTTACCAACGGCAAAATGAAGATTGCCGGCCTATCAGTCAACTAAACCGACTCAATTTAATGCGCTTAATAGAGATTACCATTAAAAACTATTTGCTGATGTATTATTAATATTACGCCTCGCGTTTTTGTGATCTTTCCTTAGTCCACAGAATATAAGTTTCCTGATTTAATTACAGGCTTACGCCGGAGGAAACGTAAACATAATTATAAACATAATTCAATTACTAAATTACATAATACCACTGCAAACATTTTTATATGTATTTAAGATGTAAGTAAAAGGGTATACGTCGTTGGTTGTTGCGGTATAATTTGGTATATTTCGGCGGTATGTAAACAATTAATTGCATACGATTTCCTAATAAAAATCACGAAGGCAGTGCCTTCATACTTGTATATTCAACTTGCCTTTCATAATGTAATATTTTTACTAAAATGTCACGCGTGCTTACACCAAGACGCCCCTTGGTAGTAAGCACAGGTTCTGCACAGTACAGACAGGGTCCCAATGCAGAGGAGGCGGAAAAGACGAGGCTCCATGTCAGCGTCCCTGTGCAGCTCATCATTCTGGCCCCAAGTGACCATTTCAGCTATTGACCACTTTAATGGTGTGACTGGGGAGACCGGGGCTCACTGGGTTATTCTTCTGGTTTCCAGCCCTGCATGATGCCATGGATATGCATGCTTTGCGAGGAAGGAAAAGCGCCTGTTTTTCGCGTGTTCGTCTAGGTACCCTGGGTAGGCTCAGCAAGCCAACTGATAGGTACCAGAATGGAAATAAAAACATCTCAGGAAACTTATAGGTTACTCTGGCGTTAAATGGATGGTTGGAACATTGACGAGTTAATATATAACAACAACAAATTACCAATCCCGAAGGGGGTTATTTTGCTGCATTTAATGCGCTGGAATCCTTGCTCTCCTTCCCCGGTCTCCTTCATGGACGCCTATTAGGTTTTCCTTCATCAGCAGGACCTTTTCCAAGTCGGTTTTCGTGTAGAGGCGGGTGGGGTGGCCGCCATCAGTGTCCTGTTATCATGCATACGGACGACGTGTTGTAAAGGTGCGTGTAACAGCTGGCCCCTTGACAAAAGCCCTATGTAAATATTACGCCATCCTATTAGCATTTTAATTAGAATTGTAGCAATTAAACTATCGCCAAATTACCAGTTAAAACTCCTTATAATCAAACAATTAAAAGGGAATGAACCAAACAATAAACGCATGACTATTGCCTATAGTCTATATATGTAGCTTACTACTCTTATTACATTTAACGTAAGAGATTGGCCTACTTTATAACAATTTTAAACGTTTTCTTAAAAGCATTGCTTAAATTGTATATGTAATAATTAAAATGCATTGCCATTTCATTAATTGAAAATATGCAAAGATAATATCCAGTTAAGTTGCTGTGACATGAATAAATGATTAGCATCCTGTAAAAAGCAACCATAGGTCTGTATTCCATTATATTCGCTTGTTGTTAGTCCGGAAATATTCACTGTACTTGATTCAGTTAGGCTGTATTATTTGCTTTATAACAGTTTGGCTGCTTCTCCAAACCACAGGCCCATGTATTCTGTGCAGTCCTAACCCTAACCGACTAACCATAAGGCCGTGCACAGGACCACCGGGAAATGCCGGAAACCCAGGGAAATCGCCTTACCGCCCCCCTCTGCTTCTCAGCGTCTGGTCCGGATAGCTGTGAGGATGAGCCGAGCCACCGCATGGTAAACATTTGATACCGCAGGCTCCCGCTAAATTCAGAAGCGCGACGTATCGGATGGACTTCTGATGGTACTGGGGAAATCGGAACCACTTGTCAGCGTTTACCCTCCTCCCATCGAATCCAGAGAGGGAGAACCAGAAGCCAGCATCGCACGGCTAACGGTCCGCATCTTGTGCCCCTTCATGCCCCATTGCGCCCCTTCACGGCTGTTTCTGTTCATTTATTACACTGACTACGCCACCGACTTTAAAACGATTGCCAGTTTTATCCATAGAATGCTGCATTTTCGTAATTGTTTTACATGTAATTTGCCTTCTTGAATAATTGAATTATCGGGTGACTGCCATCCTTGAAAATATTTTATGAGACCATTTACCGTGGTCAGGGTCCCCGGGGCTTGTAGTTTTTTTTCCCAGGGACAACAACAACAAATAATAATCGTCCGAATACTAATCATCACAATCAATGTCATAATTATTATTCATATTGTTTATTGAGAATCCTGCCATTTTACCATAGGACTATTTAATTTAGAATGAAATGCAAAAGGGTACAACGGTCCTACTTTTGCTTTAACGTTTATTCCAATTAATGCCGATAATGACGATGATGAAGACCAGGCTTTCCACATTTACAGAACAGCGGCGATGCTCCTTGCTACCTGGATTAATACAGCGGCAGGGGGCAGTCTCTGCTCTCGGCACACACATGCCGCAGGTCCTCGGGTTGCTGATTTACGCCGGGACGTTTCTCATTTGTGTCAAGTTTATGGTAATTATTTCAGTCAGACCAAAAGAGCGTAGAGAGCCGGTAATGAGCCTGAACTCCCTTAATGAGTACCGTTTACCTTAAAGGGGTGCATGGAGCAGGGTGACAGGCACGTGACTGCTTACGTCGCAACCGCATCTCCGAAGTACGGCAATTACGATCCCCAACTCTTAAATAATGATACCGGTAACAGCAAGGGTATCAACACCAGCCAAAAGGCGGCTGAAATAATGAAGACGCTTGCAGAAGCCAGGTTTTCTGTTTGCTGACCAAGGAAAATTCAAAAATTTGCTACAACCTAATTATGGAGGAATACACATTGCTGTTTTATTATTATTAAAATATTATAAATTATTTTCTGCTTGGCATGTTTAGAACCGCTTTTTTCACGTGAAAACAATGTTTATGACGTAAACCGCAATGATATATATACAGAGTATTATTTTATATTTAACATAGGGCCTATAATTCGATAATTATATTACCTCCTGTTTTGTCTGCACTGCAGTAGTTATGAATTTGACTTTCTGAGCGAGGGACCTCGCAGGCGCACGTCATTTGTTCCAGGAACCAGCAGGGGGTGCCTTACGCAAGCATGTCTGCGTGAAATCTGACAGCGCAGGCGCCGATGAATCGCCACGCTTTTCACATCCTTCACACTTTTCCCACATACCTTATGAAAAAGCGGAGGTGTTCCAGTTCTCCTCCCCAACTCACTTTCGTTCAGTCCCTCACTCTGGGACTCAAGGTCACGTCGGGTGGAAAAAGCACCGCTAGCGTGAATTACTCATACCCATCGCTAATGTGCCATCGTGAGCGACAGACACGGTATTCTCCAAAGGCAGGCCGAGTGTGGATGGGCCCTGGGAGCTGCATTGCTGTGGGGGCTTCCACCTCCCAGAATGCCGTGGGGCAGCACATGAGCGTAAATTTACTCCTCGAAAGCTTCCACTCTTACTCTGTATCTACTCTCTGTCCTACACTTGTGCTTTCAGGGCATTAGTTAGTTGTTGTTGACTCTCTGCCTTTCTTTATTTTAATGATTTATTGGATATTGTGGGATTTGTACTGAAGGGCTTTTGGATAAAACTGCGGAATGATAAACAACCCAAACAATCAAAGCACTGGGCTCAAAAAAGATACCAAACTGGGCTTTGCTAATGATCCTTGAAAGTGCGTCTGGACTGTTTTTGATTTAACTTCAATCAGAACCAGCCCCATTAGTGATTTTTTTAAAATGGCTTGTTTGCTAGGTTTACTGTGTTGGATTAAGTTGCTTGTCTGCTATATTTACTCATGCCAGTATTATGAGGTCGGCACCCAGTCCAGCATTGATAGTTAAAGGGCAAATCTACCAAAATTCAATTAATTAGTTCTTTGCTTTTGAAGAAGTTGACAGCAAATTGTGCTTATTTAAAATTTTAAAAAGGTAATCCTTAATTTTAACATCAATATCATCAGCCGTTACCACAGAAATGCCACATATTCAGTAATTTTAAGTAATTTAATTAATTGTCAGATATTTGGGCTTTTCGTGATTGTTTTGTCATACTAAATTTTTACATACATACATTTTTTCATATACCATTATATATAAATAACTTCTCAAGAAATACCATTGAGACTGTTTCACTTAATATAATATAATATAATTTGTAATATCTTGCAATTGTAAATGTCAGCCTTAAACTGGGTATTGTTTCTTTTTTGTTACTTGGGGGGGGGGGGTGTGTACTTAGTGGCTCCGTCTTTGGTCCCTTTCATTGTTTAGATAATCAGCTTTATGGAACATATTTTATATGACCACGAACAGATCGCCTGCTCTGACAGAATCCGCCTGTGTCTGTTGGACGCTAACCCGTCTGTTCCCGGGATTCTTCCCTGCGTCCGTCGCCAGGCCGCGCCGATAAGCCGAGCACGCCTCTGAAGTGCGGAGGCGCTCCAGTACTCGGGAGGTGGATAAGCTGCGACGTACAGCTGCACGCTGCATTTGCATGCAAAACTGGGAAGGGTGGGGGGGGGACTTATGCAAAGCCCACAGTTACAGGTCCCGTCGTGAAAGGATCTCCGTCGCCATCTCAATACGGCCCAGCGCATGCAGAGAAAGCGCATTAAGCAGCTCGCTCTCCCTTCCAAAGGAGCTGGAAATATCGTCGCAGAAAGTGTAGAAAATAGGATTAGAGTGAATACTGTAGAGGAGACTTAATCATATCGGAACGCACTGGGTCCCACAGACATCCTGAAACTTTAAAATCCTTCAGCCAATGTGCGCTTAATTAAAAAACTTAACTAAACTGTTATTCTATATATATAAACAATTACCATGTACCTCTGAACTGCCCTCAGACTCTTTGTGCCACATACAATTATTTTACATATGAATACAGGGCAAGGCTGTTTATATAAGTTTATATAAACAGAGCAGGTTTTACTTTGCAATATCATGTCTATAAAATAAAAGTTATATATAAATTGCTACATTTATAGAATTCCTTTGCACAAAATGAAACATTTTTAAAAAATTAGCTTTACCAAAGCCTCACATTTGGTTCTGGGCAATTTGTAACATGACAACAACCCAGTTACACCTAATCAATAAAAGGACCTCAATGGGTTAAGATCGCTGCAGCGGGTCACAGAGATGGACGGGACTCATTACCGTCACCTCGCTGCTTCAGCGCGGTAAGAGATGCCGATCTTCGGAGGGTTCCCTGACATTTACTGGGAAGGTGTGTGTTCATTGACACTGCACATCAAATGCACATCGGATCATGCGGGTATTGTGTGCTGCCCACCATTTGCCAAGGGTCAAATAAGGGACTCAAAACCACATGACTAATTTGACTCTTTTGTCATGCAGAAGAAATATATCACATGTCAAAGACATTAAAATATAGCTGTGGTATCTAATTCTAAAGACAGGGGGGCCTCGGTTTGACTTACTGTCCCTTTCCTGTGTCAGTGCGCTTTGCACATTCTCCCTGCCTTTGTGAGACTTTGTGAGAGTTTCCTCCTGGAACTCTGTGTGCTTTAAGCATATTTTGGTGCATGTGTGTGTGTGTGGATTATGTTTATATTACATTGTAGGGACCAGATGTAAAAAACAAACGTGTTATTTTGACGTTGTGGGGACCAATTTTCAGGTCCCCCCAAAGATCTGTGAATGCAATCAAAAAAGTAAAAATGCCAGAAGTTATATATATTGTTTGGTTACTTTTGGTTAAGATTAGGGCTGGATAGGGGTTTAGGTTGTCATTGCTGGAATTAGGGATTTGTTCATTGAAATGAATTGACTGTCCCCGCAAAGACATGAATACAAACGTCTGTCTGTCGGTCGGTCGTAGACTGGCATTTAGTCCAGGATGTTCCCTGATTCAGGCTGAATGGTTGTTGGATCAGTCAGTACTGCAGTAAAACAATCACAGGACAACAAAACCAGTGAACAGAAATTAAATTATCGTCATGAACTTGGGGGTTTAAACGTTATTGCTGGTCTTCACCACACCTTAATACTTTGGATTCAGGAAATCTCGGAGTCCGTCCTTCACAAACACACGAAAATGATTATGCACTCAGCTTTCATGTCCCCCATATTCCCCATTCTGACTGATCCTGTGGTGAGCTGGTGAATTTCACCCAGAGTTATTCTTCACCTCCCTGAGTTTCCCCTGTCATTATTTAATGTTCATCCAATGTTTATTCAGCACGTTGTTTACTCTGTTTTGAAGGGTTTCGCCAAGGTGAGATTTCAAACGACAGCCGTACTCCCGACCCGGATCGTGAGTGGACCCGAAGCCGCCAGTAGCGACTGCAAACAACATGAAAGTTGGGCGGCTGTTTGAGATCACAGACGCCACATCTCCGTGTCACTGCCGAGTGTGACTCTTTTCACTTCAAAAAAACGCCGTTTACCTCACTGCATTTCCATTCTCGCTTTTGTCCTGCTTTTGAAGTCGACTGTACAGGGTGAGATCAGGTGAACTGGAAAACATGAACACGGCTTCGGCATCGGCGTCCAGCTTCTCACGAGACATTGCTTCCATAATTACATGTAGCCAAATCCATTAAATACAAGACTGACCCATGACACCCATAAATGGGGTCATACAGTGTTGTGAATATAAGGCGACCAACGTATTTTGCGATAACGATGTTTGGTAGGTGGAAATTTGGGCTGTTTGGACGCAGATGGGTGTGTCTCATCATCTATTGTGCATCTGCTTCACTAAAAACCTCACAAAAAAAATGAATAAGATTTAAAGAGCAGTCACACGTTTTTGACATTAGTCTGGCTAACTGAATATGAGCATGAATGATGTCAGGATTAGCGCTGATGTATCGGTTCGGTACCAATGTGCCAGCATGTCACAGGGCTCAGTATCTGATCCGGCGCCTCGATCTTAGAGATATGAACGACTCTGGACGTTCAGATGCGTGTAATTACTGCGGGCTGCTCATGTTTCAGCGGATTTGAAAGGATAGAACCAGCTCACGGCTGGAAGAGAGCAGAACCGGCCACAATTTTCATTACCAGAGACTAAGCTTTTAATAGACAACTCTAATAGGTCCCTGAAGGAAACGGTTATGAAATTCATGAATAGAGTAAACCAGGGGGGTGGGAGGGGGTTAACTCAGTTTGCTTCAGGTGAGCTTAATTATTCTACTCAGCCACTCCACTGCATGGCTCTTAATGACTATTAACAGGCTTAAAACGCTCCCGGACCCTCGGGGAGCTGCAGGCTCACAGCAGAGCGCAGGGCAAGTGGGAATCATTATGTTAATGAGGCTACCGCGACGCTCGCTAATCGCTAAGCCCCAGCGAAAGCCCCCCGGGACTGGTGCAGGTCGCCGGGTCCCCCCCGCCTCATAAATATCTCTCTTCTTCCACTGCCTTTCAGCACAGGACCAAAGCGCGTCCCCGGCTTAAAGATCACCCAGCCCCTGCAGCCCTCCCGTTTATGCTAAAATATCAGAATGGCTCTGTTTGCAGAGGACTGATCCCGTCCTAATCTCTCCCGGTCCGGCCCTGCGGAGGGACGGCGCTCCGGAACGGTTCCCGAGATCCCGGCGCTGTTTCGCCAAAACCAGATTCCTATAGGGAGTCCGACTTCAGTCCGCTAATGTCATACGAAACATCAGCTCCGTTTAACAATAGTCAGTAGTAATGATTTGTAAAGTGCACCTGCATAAAACTAGATCTTTTTATCGCCTAAATTTCGGTCATCTTAGGTCTGTACGCCGACATCTTTACCTTATTTAAATACACAACCATAAAGAAGAAATGTGCAATCATTATAAAAACTATAAATGGCGGCATTTTGTGTTGGTGTGTTATAGAGATTCCTACCGAGCTTTGAAAACGGCATCAGAAGCTCAGCACCGCAGTGATTAATTAGCGCCGCGCTTCACTTGGGTTCTAATTTCCTCTGACTTCTAGCTGACGGATTAAAGGCGCCCGGCGGGTCTCCTTTCGCGTAACATCTCTATCGGCCCTGCCGGCCCCCGTTTCAGGCCGACAGCGGTGGACTCCCTCTCCTTATGCAGCCCGTAGAAAAATATGCAACCGAATACAGAAATTACATCGTGGGCGATATTTATTTCTGTTAATTTTGCCATTTTGTAATAAGAACCTATTTGTCCTTCACTGGTGTGGTGTCACCGGTCTTACAGCTCTGTTTTGACAAGGGTTTGAATCTTTTTTTGATTAAATATTGTAACATCTTGTGGAATAATCAGTTTTATCATGTTGTTTACATGGTTTGTGTGATATGAAGATGCCTTTAAAATGTGTAACAGTCCACAGTATTTTTTGTATTTTTTGCAGTATGTGTATATAAAATATCACTGGTAATGCGATTAGTTAAAAAGAAATAGAAATTTCATTAAATACAGACATATTGAAATATGAATTCAAAATAAATCTATGACAAAATTAATGCCTGGTGATGTGATAACATTAGTGACAAACTGACAAGTCTTTTCGTTTATAATAAAATATTTGGAATTAAGCTATTAACGAGGGGTATATGATTGTAGTACATGTTAACATCCATATTTAAAAAGTTAGCAACCTTAATTCTCACTCCAAACAGAGAATGACCCATAAATACATATATACTCTGTATATATACCCTTATTATTTTTTCCAATTATATACACTTGTAATCAGGGTATTTCCAAAATACATTTTGTCCTGATTTATTTATACAGTTTCCCCACCTAAATTCAATCACAAACATACACACACACACACAGTCCATGCATTTATATCTATGGGCATAATATTAATCCCAACATGACACCCCTAACCCTACCCAGCCCTAACCCAACAATGTACAAGAATGTAGTTTTTTGATTGCAGTCAGATTAATATAATATTGAGATTATCCTTGTGTGGACCCAAAAAAAAGTTCCCGGAAGGTAAGAAGTTACAGGTTTTTATCACACTGAGAGGTTGAGAAATCTGGTCGCAACAATGTAATAGCGAAATGAATGAGGTTTCCATAATTCACATACAGAATTGCCTATTGAGGGATTTCCTGCTCCAGTACCCCCACAGTGAAGCTCCCACTGGTCCACTTAGAAGGAGGAGGGATTAAATCGGGGGGGGGGGGGGGGGGGGGGGGAACGAGCACCGTAAAAAGGACGTAAAGAGAAATGACAGAGTGTGGGGTGATTTCGAGGGGCGGGGAGCTGGGTGTCCATGATATGGCATCTGAAGAATGGGGGGGGGGGGGGGGGGGGAGGAGGTACAGCAGGCTCTCGGTGAAGCAGGTGTAAATATCAGGGTGGGCTAGCCTGGGGTGGGGGTGGGGGAGTGAGAGCGAGAGGGGAGTCAAAAGCAGAACCTGCAGGTCATGGAGTCAATGGCTGATTTACACGTCACACACCCTCACCCTGGAAGAAAAGCCCCCATGAGACTGGCGGGGGGAGGCGGGGGGGGGGGGCAGGTAAATATACTTACACACATTTACATTCATCATGAGGCAGAGTGACATGAAACCTAAGACTAAAACTAATGACAAAGGAATTTCAGATCAATATTAGCAGAAAATCCCTTCGATTAATATGAATACTCACTGTTTAAAATAAAGACCCAGAATAGTCACTGTACATAAGGTGTGTGACTCTGCGACCCCTTAAAGACGCTTAAGGAGAGTTGACACAGGAGTCGGTATCAAATTGAGGGAGTCACATGTAATTAGACCAGATCCAGTGTGTCAATGATACCACGAGAGGCTGGAAGCTACAGCCACTTAAAAGTATTAAGATTCATTTCCTGCCCCATGCTACCCCTACAGCAGCGCTGAAAGCGAACACCTTATTCGCCGGTCCCCTTCCTGGCGGTAAGGGGATCTCTGACCCCTTCGATCTTTTGTGGCAACCCTCAGTTATCGAGTCGGCCTAAGTGCTCTGTGGGGACGTCCACAGCAGCTGCCCTGTAACGCGAAGCCGCTCGCTCCTCCACATCCAGGCTGGGGGGAAACAGGAGATCACCGTGGTTTCGAGCAAGCCCCTGCAGCGCCTGTCGCTCACAGCCGGGACCCCCCCCGCCAGAGATCTACCTATCGGCAGTACGACGCGCGCCCGCCTTCCGAAGCCCTATCCTTAAATCCAAGGAAATCTGAAAGATGAAATCCGTACTTCTGCATAATTGCATGGGGAAATAAGAGTCAACATTTGCCTGCTGTCAGGATTTCTTAGAAATGAAATTAATTTAATTCAAATTAAATTAAAAAGGAGAAGCATAATAGGGTTGTATTTTGAAGTAAGGGAGAGTATTTAATAAAGCATACTTCTGTGGTGGCTTTTAAACGCAAGCATTCAAGGCCTTTTTCCATTAAAGGCGGCTTTAGTCGAAAGTCAACTTAAGAACAATTTCAAGGAAATTTTCTTAACTAATCAAACCAGACCAAGGATTGCAAGGCTACCAGATGCAGGGCTGATAAACTATTGTTCTTCTGCTGCAATGTAAGATCTACTGGAAGACAGGATGGTTTTATGAAACGTGTTCATCTGATGGATCTAACTGGATGTAGTTTGTGACACTGGCATTCGAAGATGAGATAAAAGAGCACTGGAAAAGGTCTGTACAGTGACGCAGAGCTCCATCCCAGCGGGATTAATGAGGAAAGCCTCTTCAATTCCAGTCATGAGGGACATAGTCTGACAGGTTTTCCAGCTCTCGTTACACAGACCCCTGGCCCACTAGCATCAGGCTAAAGCGGGCTGTTTGGATAATGACACGATTCTGTCCGCTCCATACGCAGGCTGAACATATAGCGCACAGGGACACTTCCTGGCAGCCTTTCGCTATTTTGTTGTACCCCTCCCAATCCTGCCCCATCGGGCCCACAAACACTCCAGCACGGCGATTAGTCCAATCGGAGCCAGCGAGATTTAATTAACACTCAACTCTGGGCAGGGGGCTGGGTGAGAAGTTAGGTTTAAATCAGTCACGTGAAGTATTGAGATTTCAGTAACACTAAACTGAGTTTCTAAGCACTACAGAGACCGGAATGCATGGCTTCAGCTTGACATACATGAAGACAACACGGTCTGATATAGCCAGTGCGGCTTGGAGCGGAACCAGCATGTCACGACCCGCAGGACAGCCAGCCGGGAGGATTAGTCTGACCTGCCAATAACGCGATTCCCAGTCGACGATTGTGTCCTCCCAGGAGGTGCCGCTTCTAGCTGAACAGGCACGGACATGCTACATCGGCAAAGCCACACCTTCTTATGGGTGCATGATGAACATCGCTCACTGTGTAATGTTTATTTAGCCGCTAATAGCTCATTAATTTCACAGTCCGTAAATGTGAGGCAATAGAAAATCCCTCCGGGGGGGTTAGCTGGCCACCAGTCATCAGCTGAACATTCCTCTCTGCTGAAGTTAGACACGGTAAGCGCATTTTCCACAGTGAAACATTTTTCATTTATGCAAACAGATGTTTTGCAGGAGGCTGTGAAGTGAGTGTGAGCATTTCATCGTATCTTCTTCACCATAATAAATATGCCCCCCCCTCCTCTCCACCCAAAACATCTCTAGAGACACCAGAGGCCCACGCTCTCGGCAAACTTTGTGTGGTTTCCAAATTGATGCTAATTTAAGTGTTTTTTTCAGGAAGACATTGAAAATAATTGTTACACAGAGGATGCATGATTGCTAGGATGACTGAATACGAGTGGAAGTGCATGTGGTTTTATGCTGCTATGGTGTCCTGGCTTTCAGGATGATCAAGGGTTAAAAAAAAAAATACACCTTTCACCTGCTCCTATAACACCAGGGAACAGAAGATGAGTCCCACCATTAAATCTGCCCCCCATTAAAACTGCATTTTGAAGTCACTCGTACTAAGAGCACAAACCTCTTTACTTAGCCAGTAAATATTACAAGGTCAGCAAAAAGCATGTAGTGAAAAGCTGAAGGGCATTTGGACAACAGAGACACATTTTCAGTTTGTATTCGATGCTGTTTATTATAAATTTTGACAGCAACTCATCATTTTCCAAACTGACTTTAAGCCTAAAGATCTGGGATACAGCAGATATCTATCCAGCAATAGACTGCCTTAAATGTTTATGTCATTCACATAAAATCTAGCATCTGTATCAACTAAATGGTCTCAGGTCATGCCTCACTAATGAAGTACAGGAAGTATTTACATTAGCTCTGCATCCAAGGTGACCTAAAACAGGGCACTCTAGGTCTTTACATAGTTGGGTATTAATAGGACAAGCACTCAAATGTCAACACAGAGTATCTTCTTTGTGTGGTGTCTTAACCGCCCTGCCACCTGCTGACGTTTTTCCATCAGCGCTGCTGTTATTGGAAGCTGTCCCCTGCCCATCCTGGGTTAAAACACGCCTTTCGCTTCCAGGGTTTCACCCCAGCACTGTCACCCCCTTACACTTCACCCCTCTACTGCTTTACTTGCTCTCCACCTCTCTGGGGTCTTGTGATTCTCTTATGATCTCATGCCAACTTCCCCATACACAGCATCAACAGGATCTGTTTCCTGCTTCCCGTTGTCTCCTGCCTCCAGGCATCTGATAAATCCTTCTTCCTTATGACATTCTTATACATTATTAATATATATTTATATCGACATATAGCCGTCATTTTCTAGACAATCCTAGGGATCAGAAAATAATTCTCACATTTGCACATCTGAATCGCTGGGAGAGTCATTTGTAGAGCCCCCAGTACCAGCAGATACCCAAAAGCCCTGCTTACAATGTGATTCTGAGATCAAGTGACTTCAAAGGGTTAAAGGTCACCGGGTGTGACCTCAGGAAGGTCTCCACGGCTGGTGTGTACTGTCCAACGCCACTCACCTGGACACAACCGGCCGGATGCGGGAGAACGGCGATGAAAAGGCTTGCGGAAATATTTCCAGGACGTTCCCAGTCTGTGAAGAGCAGGCAGCTGTGTAATACCAGCCCGTCGAGCCTGGATGGTATGGAAAAGTGCAGAGCAGGGGTTGTTTTCTTACGGGTTCCGCATGCGGGACAGTCTGTGTTTGTGCTGTGCATGTCCGTGACCCTCCGCAGGCTCAGCCTGCCTGATGAGAAACCCACTCACCCTTTCTTTCTCAGAACGTTTCCCCTCCGCACTCGTTCAACAAAGGATCACGTTCATCATTTACCACTTTTACATAGAAAAACCGAACAAGAGAAAGAGTGTGGTGGTGGTTGTACTCATCATCCTGCATCGTTAGTCTGCGTCTCAGATCACCGATTGTACTTAGCCGAGATTAATACACAGGGCGGATGGCATGTGAGGTCGGGTTTGCATGATGCTTCATGAATCCCTTTCCTGACCGCCACCCTGGTTACTGAAATCCCCGAAATGAGTGTCAGTGCACCTATTGCCCCTGAAGTAAAGGTGCGTTTCAGCACGTCGCCGTCCCGTTATGCGGGGCGCAGAGCGGCAGGCTGGGGCTCCGCCCGGCTTCCTGTGCCGCCCTACGCCAGGTTGCCCTCCTTCCCTGCACCCGTCTGTTCTCTAGCAACCTGAGGAGGAACCTTCAATTCCTTGAAGCGCTCTGCGGCCCGGCCCCTGGGGTGGGGGGGGATTAATGACGTGTTACCAGGGGCTGCATTTACCACACTTCAAACCACGCGTTTGCGTGGGCCTTCCGAGGGCGACCCTCACCCTCCGTGTGCAACAAGCAAATCCTAATCACCGCATCTGTAATGTTCTATATCTTGACTCAATACCACAGCGGGACATTTTCCAGAAAATTAGCCTTTGCTTAAGCAATAAGAGAGAAATGCTTTAATCTTCAAAGGGTCTTCACACTCATTAATCAAATAATAAAAAATCAGATTATGAACAATATTACAATCAATAATATGAAAGAGTTTTATTTATTTAATCCAAGTCTTTAGCAGGAATGACACTGCCAGAGAATAGCATATCTGCAAGACATAAAACCTTTATATACAGTAATATCTTGTTGCTATTGTACAGAAACATTATTCATATCTAGCTCATGCTAGCTAATGTTACGAGTGCTTAATTTTTATCTACATTTCCATTAGAGGCAAATCCCCTGCTGAAAAGTTCGTCCACTCAATGCTTTTTTAAAAAATCCATTTAAAATTTAAAATGCAGTGTTGTCACCATCTTTGCTCTTCACCGCAACGAGAATGTGACTGCAGTGTCACGACGCTAACAATCAGCCAGATTAGACACGTGTTTAACGTGAGCACGGATTCCTGACACGGCTCGCATGTACCCAGGTACCTCCAGCTGTGACAGGTGACTGTATCGGGGAGAAAAATCTCAGCTTCGCGTGTATTTTCGCGCACAGATACCTCTATTACTCTAAGGAAATATGGAGACTATATCTATTTATTTAGCTTGCCTCTGGTTTTACTTCTCACCTCGGAAATCTCTGTGACATAATGAGCGTACCGCGGATAAAACGTACTGTAAAATATAACCGCAGGGGGGCTTTTTTTATTCAGATACAGGTGGGAACTCGGTCGATAGGTGTAGGCGTCCCTGGGACCTGACAGTCCTCGGCATGCAGCCTTCGCTGTGTCTCACCCTGGGGTTTGACAGCCCCGCCTGTGTTCATTATTAGTGACAGTCGTTCTCTGTGACCGTTTGACTTCCTTTGCGACAACAACGCAGTCACCTCACCTGTTGGGTAATTAGGATTGCCACTCTCCCCCCGCTCTGATGTACCCTTAAACCCCACCCACCGATCCCAATTTACCTCCACCACCTCCATCATCATCTGCACCACACGACTTGCTCTGCTCTCCAAGCGCACATGGCCCAGAAGGCGGGCAGCCATGATGGTGAGGTCTGTTATTGTCCAATCAGGGGACAGGGGCAAAGACACCAAATAGCAAACCTTGTTAGCAGTCAAACCCAAGCAAAACAATCAGTCAGGAATGGTCAGCAAGGTTAACCAAAGACTACGGTCGATTAGTCGCCTAGCTCTGCCACAAATTATGTTACCATGAAGACGGTTTCAAAAAACACAATCCATGCATTTTCCATAGATACTTACCTGTGCAGTGTAAAATTCAGTATACGGGAGCGTGCATATGTATGGAACATGCAGGCAGTATAAAGCAAGCAGTTATCTTTAATTATTAATATTGACTCATATCATTCACCAAAAAACCCACATTTTTTGTTGAATGTGTTTTTCAATTTCCCTCTCGTGAAACATGTACTTACTCTGTTGCAGTTCTTATCGTTTCTTCCTCTACTACACGGAGACTTTTTTTTAAATCAGATTCTGATAAAAATAATTATGCAAGTTTACATACTCGATCTCTATATAGCAATAATCAGCTTGAATGTACGTATCTCTGCACATTACCAAACTTCATTCTTCACATTCCTTTACTTATATTGTTCTCGTTCTGATTAATTTGTTGTTAGTTATGTGCAGAGAATGTTATGGTGGTGAAACCGAAATACAGGTATTTGAGGCTCAGAGAGGTTGCTGTTCATCAACAACAATAAAATAATAATAATATAAAAAAAAATATGCAATAACACCTAATAATAATACCGTTTATGAAGACTGTAGCAATGTAATATTAAAATAAATACATCAATGGTAGTTATTATATTATTGGCTACTACAGACAACAATGCCTGCTATTTTAAAGCTTTTCATTGGCTGAGGCAGTGCTGACCGGATACCTCGCGATGGCAGTTATCAGCGCGTACAGTGTGCAGTTAATCTAATTAGCATCTATTTTTTGAAAAAAGAAATTACAGAGAGGGATTTGTTATAAAGACAGGGACGCATTCCGTTATGCATCCCCTAATTATCGGCATAAGCACGCGGCTCAGGTCGTCCCCAGCCTTTGCTCCCTAATATGATAGTCAGGGCTGTTTCAAAGCGGGATTACGCAAACACAGGCGCACTCCGTAATTAGCCCTGGGGGCCATAACTGGATTTATTCCGCTGCTTGCACACAAAAGGCAGCCGTGTAATTTGATTAGCGGGAGCGCGCACCGTGCGCGCCGCCAGAGGAGACGTCTTCATTGCCGGCGCGTTAATCTCGTCCCGCACATGGACGTGCTGGGCTCAGATAACCCACGGGCAGCTTCCTGATCGCTTCATTATACCCTCGCCGCTGCTCGTTAGTGGGTTTCCATGCGAGGAAATCCACAGGCAGCCCAGGCTCAGTTTCAGTTTAATTCCCACCAAATAAACTCGATTCTGGACATGAGCAGGTTGTGAGACCCCGAAACCCATCCGTAACCCTAACCCGTGATGGGACGTAATGTCACCAACTGCGGTTTGATTTTAATTACACTCTGAAAGCATTGCTACGATAATAACAACAACAACAATAATAATAATAATAATGATGACGTTCAATTTGTAATTTCATTTCTTTTTACTTTCATTTCTTTTCACACATTCATCTTCTTCAGCTAATTGCTGAAATCGAAGAGGCGTGTTTGATTGTGAATTTGATTTGTCATGATAACCAAACGAGGGATTCATCGTAGTTCAGCTGAAGCCTGGAATAGCCGTTATCTTTCCCACTGAGCTCTGATCCAGCCAAAGCCCCCCCTTCTCGGCCGCTTCACCCCCGTACACATGCCTCCAGCACGCCTCGGTTGGGATGAGCAGTTTGCTGACAGTTCATTTAAAGAGCCCTCCCCCCACACCCCATACACACACACACACACCTGACGCCTCGTTCAAAGGGCCCCGCCCCGCTTCAGAGCTCGGGTAATTAGCCTGCTCAGGCACTCAGGCAGCCGCTCGCATCCTCCTGCCCTGAGTCGGAGGGATTCTTGAAAAGATCATCCTGACATCCAAAAAGCACTTAATTAACCAGCGAATGCCCCCCCCCCATCTCTCCCTGCTCATAGATCCCCAAATGTGGCTTGTGGGGGGGATGGAGGAGTGTCCCTGGGTGGTTTTGCAGATAAGAGCTTGTGACAATTATTTTAAAGATGCCCCCCTTCCCAGAATCCTATTCATGCTTTTATTAGCATACAGAAACCATGCATTGGATTATCATTCTTCCTGGAAGGTCACTTACGCCTATATATCTGTCCTACCAAACATGACGGAAGCTAAAGGAAAATATAAAAGTAGCCTAAATAAGGTTAAGACAGTTTACTATAAGCACCACACAGACACGATCCACTAGTGACGCTTTCATCCATTGCTTTCATTATATTCTCCATATCTAACTTTGCATGCTATTCGTGAATCATGCGTAATGTGAAGTGTTTGAAATTACAAAAGAGTATTTAACTTATGAAAGCCCCCCCCCTCCACCATTCATAAAAAATCGTGAATGCAACTGACATCTGCTAATTTCCATGTGGTCAAACCGCACAGTCCAAATATTTTGTTTGTATGGCTAAACTGCCATCCTCGCTACATCTGTTATGCTCCTGCTAAAGCCGCATGCACCACCCGTGCATTTCCTGCGGTCCAAGTCAAGCCTGTTGCACGAGTCTGTGTTTAAGTTGTCCAGCAGCTGCTCACGTGCCCGGAGAGACCTTTGTGGGAATATTGTCTCTTCTCTTCCCACTCCAACTCAGTCCAGTCCAAAGACAACAACCCCCCTCCCCCTTTCCAAGTTACCAAGCAGCACGGAACCAAAAGGAACGGAAAGATTAAATGGTACAGTCAGCTTCCTTTGACGCCAGTTATAGTTAAGCCAGGGCGCAGAGTTCAGCTCAGCTGAGGTTTACAGTGCCAAGTGTTTTTTGACAGACGGATTATGAAGCTTGTCACGGACTCTGTTGGCGATCGACTCTGAGAGGAGATGTCACCATTGCAGAGTGGTCAATGACCTTCAAAACGCCTCAGAGGTCACATGACTCACCAGGACGGCTGGATTTTAAAACGAAGCATTAGTTTGACAGCTCTGCGCGTGTAAACGTGCACCATAAATTAAACTCAAACACACAGTGTAACCGTTATGAAAAAATAAAAAAAAAACACCCAATATTTTGTACTGACATCGCAGTGTGCTTTTGTGTCCTATAAAACTATTTCATCTGACATGGATTCTCTTACTGGTTTTACTGGTCTGAAGACTGGGGAATTTGCACAGGCAATTTTTTAACATAGAAGCTAGAGGCCACCGGAGTCTGGCCACAATCAAACAGACACAAAGCAAGTGATGATTTTATTTCCAAGATGGAAGGTTCAGAAACCACCTCTCTGTCTTGTGTGATATTTTAATTTAATGAGTATTTTCAGTTAAGAAGCTTTTAGGTTATGCAGGTTGAAGAAAACGTTTGGTGCTACGCACACACTTTTTCCAGATAGCAACCATGTACGAGTGTGTAATAGCACTGATTTACAGTAGAGCATGATATTTTGGTGCAATTTTGACACAGCCTAAAATTATAATTATTATACTTGTTGTGGTCTTCTGTCTGCACTCTGTCTTTATTCTGGCCCATATAATTCTTATAGGATAAGACTAGGAATTGTGCAGTTTTATGTGAGACTTTTTTGCGATTAAGTGGGATTTGAAGCCTGGCTTTAACGACTGACACGTCTGCGCTGCAATGACGGCTTTGTGTGACGAGTCCTGAACTTAAAAGCGGTTTCGGATCTCTGTGAAACTGCTCGGTGTTTAGCTGAGACTCTATTTGCACAGATCGGTTAGAGACTGAGAAAGTTGCATTTGATTTTATCTGTTGCTGGAAACCATGGTCCCTTACGTCACGGCTTTTAAACACCCCTTCGATGCATTAAATGCTAATGCTACACAAATGATAAGAGCTAAAGAGGCGAATTTCGATCTTTGCAATACAAGTCAAACCCTTTTCAGCTTTTTCCGATTAGATGTCACCGGTACGACACCAGATAAATGTAGGATGTTGAGCTAACGCTTGGAAGCGAACTATTGCAATGCAAAGTGTATCATTAGCTGCTAAAAACACAGCTGTTAAGCACAAACTGAGGAGGAGCATGGAGGAAGCATCACCCAGTCGTGACAAGCCGTGTTTACCTGAAGGATAGAGCCTCTAGGCTCGCCAGCTGGTGACCCAAGGAGGTCTGCAGGTCACATCATGAACTCAGCGCGCCACGGACAAGCGACACGTAAACGCGACAGGAGCTAACATCACAACGTTTCCGTAGCCGTCGCACGCAAGCACGCCTGATTCCTTTGACTGTAGCTAAAAGTTTCCCTACGACTTACTTTCTGTGAGTGTTACTTACTCTTAGTTATTATAGCTCCATTCTCTGTTCAGGCGCCTTAAATCAAACGACGGGAAGTTGCAGGAAAGTTCTCAACAAACGCAGACATGCAGATCGTTGGAGTCGTCTCCGAGGTAGCCGTGCCCCGAACAGCTGGTAACCTCTTGACACGTTTCGCTGCACCGGCAAGCCTTTTGATGGGGCTTCCGAATGTGCCCCGGGCCGCCCTCACGCACAGTGGAGCCTGCGACGGACGCCAGCATTAATGCGACGCGCACTACTGCTATGCTAATAAGCAGCAGGACTGCAGACCCTCATTAACATTATTTGCCTGTTAATCTGCATCTATTTAATTAGTGATATTATTTATGCACATAATTTCCACCCACTGATGGCAGTTAGTGAATCTGTTGGGGCAGGAAGTGAGTATTCCTCTCCGGATTTGTGTTGTTCAGGAATTTGGCGTTGGCTTGGAAAAATTGGCCTTTGGTGAACTGTGGAAAACCGTACACTTATAGGGTCACATCCCCAAACGGCAGAAGTGCAGCTTGGCGGCTGCACTGCTTTTATGGTGGAATCCAAAACGCTGGGTGGGGGGGTGTAGCTGAAACACTGAGCTCTCGTGCCCCGGGATTATCCTCATCTTACATCATCATTTTTTAAGCTTTATGTCAACAGTGATGTTTAACTCCCCGTTTTAACACCACTACTCTGTGATGGAATCGCAAGGTGACCAGGCAGAGTTGAGGCCTTTAATGTTTCTCCGCCGCCGCTTTAAGACGTTTTAATTACCTAGCTGGTTAACATATTTAGATTTCATTTATAGTCAGCAACAGGTAAACAAAATGCTTCAAAAACGTGTCGTAGATCTGAAAAATGTTTTATTCAGAGTGGGGATTGTTCTAACCATTTTGATTCTGTGTTTTTTTGTTTTTGTCTAGCGTGTCGTCGTAAAGATAAGAGACTGTCTGGAGCTCTGCGTGTTTCCTGTTAGGTAGCAGTCCGCCGGCGTTAAGATGGAGCCAGCCCGATTAGCCGGCTCTACCGGCTTCAGGCGGCAAAGGGCTTGAGTTGAGTGTTCATCTGAAGACCGTACCTTCTCCTTCAGGATAGTCATTTTCAAAACTCTTCAGAAAGAGCGCAGGCACGGCGCGTCGATTTGAAAACAGCAATTAAACTGCACCCCAGCCCAGCTTATCTTCCCGGTGGTCTAATTACATTCCTGTGGGATGTATGCAAATCTCTCTGCTACGCTGCTGACTCTGTGGAGACCAGCTATAAAAAAAAGGCCTGTTTGTGATCACTTTGGACAAAAGCGTCTTTACTGCTAAGTAAAGAAATTCAATAAATGTAAAGCTCAGGAAAAACACAATGTTCCCCAGCCTTGTGTCTTGTCCTACCTGGAATAGGCTCCAGGCCCCTCGTGACCCCGACCAATACAAGCTTTTGGGAGATGGATTAATGGATGGATAAATATATGGATGAAAAAACTGAAATTTCATATAACTTTGTGTTATTTCATATGCATTACATGATTACATACATTAAACTGTTACCTTGTCGTCCTATTGCTGCTCTCTTGACCTGTGACCTGTGCTGTGAAGAAAGCGAATGGGATGAGCATCGACACACATGTGGTGTTTGTTTAAGGGTTACAGTTGGGTGTTTGCTTGGTCAGGCAGGGACGCTCGTTTCCCGTGGACCGTCCGTGGACACAGTTCGATGGCAAATGGAACGCTGCGGTCACAGGGCTGATGAAGACATTCTTACAAACTTCAATAAGTCACAAAACCCGCTACAAAGGAAATGAACCGGCTTTCATCTTACTGGCAGATTCGCCCCTGTGAAGCAGTAATGAGCTTTAGATTTAGAAATGATATGGTTGTTCAGGGAATGCGACATGTCTTAGTGGTGGGATGTTTGTTCTTGTTAAACAATCGTTATCTAATAATGGCCCTCTTTGGTAATATACTCTGCCTCTGCGCCCAGCTGCTGTGGGGGTGTCCCACTCATTCTTCAACCCATTTTCAAGAATCAGTCAGCGCTCCAAGCCGGTCCAGTGTCCGCTCCACCTGCAGCGATCCCATCCCAGCTTTGACGCGTCTGCGAGCGCTCGCTGTCGCCCGTAATTACGAGGCCGCCCTGCCTGAAGGACAGGTCTCCGTTAATAAACTTCCCTTCATTGATGTGTGAACATTTGAACCTCCTGAATTTGAGCATGTTTCTCTTGGTGCAGGAGACCGGGAAGAGACGAATTCAGGGGTAGCTGGTGGTCTGGCTCACTAGGGGAGACGCCCCTCCTGTTTGGGATATCATGCCTGTCTGGGTTGGCAGCCTGTGGAGCCAGAAAAGGAAGAGGGGGTGGATGTGGGGGAGGGGGGGGGGAGCAAGCACATTGTTTCGTCCATCCTGCCGTCTGCATCCATAAGGCCCAAAAGTATCATTACAGTGTTTACGTTCCAGCATCACATCTTAATAAATGTTTATGTGCAGATCCCCCCCGGCCCCCCAGCACCACAATTAACTCTGTTTTTTTGTATCCGCTCTCTTTTCATGGCTGTCACACCTTTCCGGAATATTTTCCCCCTACATTAATAAGCCATGAATTATTTACGTGGTCCAATCGCCGCGTGTCGTTTATGCAAAAGGCTTCACGCCACGGCGCATGTGATGCGTGAGATGCAGCCGACCCCTGGAGCAGAAGCGCAGAAGATCACATCTTCTATTCAGGACTCTCTTGCCTCGTTTCCCCAGGAGTGGCCTCCCTTTGGCTGCATTTGTTTACTGTCTATTTTTTTACTGACGCTGCCCCCATCTCCCCGGAGGACTTCACTGCCGCTTCCTACTGCTAACCGAAATGCTTACTATTTTTTAAAATTATTATTATGGTGTATACAAACATATTAATCAAATGGTGATGAGCAAAATGACCATGGGTCAGGTGCTCAGCTGTCGTTACCGTGGATATACAGCCCTCATCACACTTGGCATCTTTGCATTTTAACAAATAGTGTGGACATTAGCCATCAAACGGTCATAAGAATCAGACAGCTGAAGAGGATTTAAAGCTCTTTGGTCCCCGTAGATGTGAAAGCGATTTATGGAGTGCAGTTGTTACACCGAGGAGCCTGTTTTTGGCCCTGAAAGGCTGAGGGATGGACGTCTACAGAGATCCCTGATTAATGTCACCTACACAAAGGCTGCCGGTGACCTGCGGGCTCCTAACGGGAGTCTTAATGAGCCTTCTCCCGTTAACTGTGGCATCTCCTGCACTCCTTGTAGTTACCCCATCTGCGTCTTTGACCGAGGACCAGCTGAAGCTTTGTATAGTCAGCCTGCAACATGCCCGTGTTCACCCACGGCAGGCAGGGTCCAACTCGACGGGATCCGACAGGCTAAAGCAAGCTCTGCACTGGATGTACCAGTCAGCTACTGAGTGCGAAATCATTTTATAAATCTTTCCTGAACACATCACTTCCATTAATTAAAGGCTGGACTTGTGACCAGAAGGTGTCTGGGTCCATTCTCAAGAGAGTTCCAGCTGGAATACACTTCTGCAAGATGTTTAACCTCAAACACAACAGTACACTTTAGAGCTGGACTCTTCAAATCTGGGCCTCGTTTCCAAATCCAAGCCGTGTTTTCAGTTCTCCCGTGTCATTGGTTTAATAAATACTGATTCTGATTGGCCAGAGGTTTCACACGTGACTCACAGGTAAAGGAAGGCTGGAAAATCAACAGGGCTAAGACATTGGGGACTGTGATTTGAATAGAGATTGTAAAAATTGTATGCTTATTGAAATAAAACCATGCTTGAAGCACTAAATAAAAAGTGGATATGCAACAAATCTTGGAGGGCATGGAAACTTTATTTTCATTTTAACTGCTATTCCTGTCTGACTTAAAGTGATACTCATTTGTAGGCACAATTGATATTTTCCGATTTTCTTAGTACAGGATCAACGTGCAAAAAGTTTCCATCAGTACATGTGTGAGAAAACATATAGCGACTGCAGGAATTACATTGCACTCGGTCTGCATGCACGAGTTATTGTCTGTAAATGAAGACTTTATCGCTTCCCTGTCAGGCTGAACACATTAATGTCACATTTCCCCTGAAAAACTGTTGCTGTCTGCCCAACGTAAGAAGCCAGCTTCCCAGTACGCATCAGTGCCGATACTGTGCTGTAGTCAAACCTGTCCCCTTTGTTCCCTGGCCAGTCAAGACATTTTCAGAGCCCAGATATAAAACTCTGACCTCTGTATGCCACTGGGGGCTATTCTGAAAGCACCACCCCCCCTGTAATAAAGTGGTACCTTTTGTCCTTCTAATTACTGTCTTTAATTGCCATGTAATGAAGTTAATGTTTAGTAGAACTTACAATCCAGTAATAAGAGTCACCACTTTTGCCTTCCCACATTATTTCAGGCGAATTCTTTTTATCTCGGCACAACAATGGATCCCAGGACAATATACCCGTGTGTTGGTCATTAACGCCCTTTCAGCGCCGCTCCACTTTCCCCACACATTTCCTTTAGCTTCTCTTCTACTGCAGGGTGGGCGGGGGAAACAGTAATCACTCTGCTGTTTTTATTGGGCGCTTTTCCGAAAAGCCCGGGGGTCATCAGAGGGTTTATTCATGCCGCGACCAAATAAATCACCCGCGTTCTTTCACCGCCCTACACCCTCCTACACCTTAACACCCCCCCCACTGGCGACATCAGCTACACACCGCTGGACAATGGCGGACGAGGTCTGCGTAACGCTGGGCCTGGAGCGCGTTACATAGCAACACGCTGAAAGGGCTGGATCTAAAGAGCCGGGGTAAAGTTTAATCACGTGCCGGTCAGATGGGAGAATCCCAGGAAGTGGGAGAGCATTGTTCCGACCCTGGGGGGACAGCACCACCCATCCCTCATGCTGGCAGGGAATGACTTTTGGTCTTCCCCTTACAAACCTCATAGCTGAGTACATCAGGCACAAAACCGAAGGTGTAGATGAATCCTAAGAGGCTTTATGATCACAGATAATGATCACTCTATCCGATATTCTTCTCGATTTATCCATTCCGCAGACGGCCTTCAAACACCAAGGCTCCTGTTTACATAAAGCTGTAAACCTTCTGTTCTCTATTTAATCCATTATTTTTACTGTGCGCAACATCAGCCTAGGCTATGATGCATGGTGGGGGGGGGGGGGGGGGGGCGTTGGGCTGCCCAAAGACACATCACGGCGAGTCGTACCCCATGGCCTGTAGGCCACTGCCCGTCACAAGGGGACTCGTTTGTCCGTAATCACTTCCTTTCCTGAGAGGAAGGCTTGACATTCTCAGAATTCTATTTAATAAAGTGAAGCCCAGTGACCGTTAACCCTAATTAACACCAATATCTCCTGCCGCCTTTATAAATAATGAGTGCAGGACCTGAATGAGGGAAGCATGATAGCATGAGTTCTGTTGGGATCGTGATTGGGGCGAGCACCATTCACCTGTTTCGGGCTGAACCACCTGGAGGGTGATACTGGGAGTACTGGGCATCCCAACACCTAATCAGTATCCCAAGTCATGCTCTGAATCCCTTAGTTCGGCTACTTAGCAAGTCTCTTGTCTGCGTTTCTCTCTCGATCCCTGATTCAGTTGCAAAACCATTTAAGATGTGAACAATCTCCACTTTCGACCTCCCTTGACCTGGTGTGAGGCCCCTCGTCAGATGAGTCGGCCATCTTGAGACCCTCAGTCATGTGTCTATCCGGGGCGGTCATGTGACCAAAACTGTGCGGCTCCACACGTGCCAGTTCATCAATTGTCATTGACCAGATTTTCCTTGGATTTTAGGCATTTAAAGAGATTTATATGGGCTCATGGATGGGCCCATAATCATGCATCTGTACATGAGGGAGTATCTTTTTTTCTTTATCAGATCCCACCCCACCCCCCCCCCCCCCCCCCACTACCCAATGCTCGAAAAAATAAGCAGCTAGCTAGCCAGTATAGTCAAAAGATCGTTGCTAGCTAGCTGGTTAGCAGAACATACTGCTTCGGCATCTCCTAAATAAGGAATGCTTTTATTCAATATTCTTGTGATCGTTTTGACCCAACAGGGGGCCAAAACATCGGGGGCCAAGATACATGTGCAGTATGAGTGTAGTAAAAAACCTCTGCTAGCTACCATTAACCTAACTAATATTCTGTCTGCCTCCCTTTATTTACCAGCACTAACCAGCCTCAGTAACCCGTAATCTTCCTTTTCAGACTCATCTCCTCATCAGGTCTCCATCTTCTCTTCTGCTGCCACTGGAGCCTCGCGCATATCCTGAACTTTAAGCAGGAGTGCCCTTGAGTACAGCTCACACATTGGCTCTGGTGTCTCTGATTAAATCATGCCTTGAATCCCTGTAGCCTCCTAAATGCGCAGCCATTGGGGGCCAGTGGTGATGTGCAAACAGAGAGACGAGCGCTGAGGAGCGTCGCTTAGACTCAGATACTGGAAGTAACACACCTGTTTGCCCCCCCATGACCAATCATCTAACCACTAATGTAGCACATGATCATAATGATAATAATAATTATTATTGTTGTTGTTGTTTTAATGGAGCTTCAGCTATGGAATTATCCAGTGTCCGGTAAGGTATCTGATAAGATTTTACCCCTTACTGATTAGGTCAATATTTTACATAAGGAATATGGTAGCAAGGTGCTTATGCATCCCTAAGTTTCGATCACTGAATCAGCAGATAGTTGATATGCAAATTGGTTATTCTGGTTACCGGTTATTTAGGCTAATGGTTCCCTTTCTCCGTTAAAACCCACCTACAGCTGTGTTAAAACCGAAATGCTGTGACACAGTGCTGAGAGTACAGCCATAAAAAGCCGTCTTGTGACATGCGAACACAGACAGGCCGGGGAAGAGGCAGGCAGTGCCGAGTGTGAGATGAAACCGAGCCATCAAACGGCTTAACCTGCGGCGGAAAGAGTGACACGTCACTGATCCGTTTTTGGCTAATTATTACCAGGCTGTGAATTTTTTCAGCCCACAAAAAACAATTTCCAGAGGCTCAGGCCTGTAACCCCCCCAAAAAAAAAAAAAAGAAAAAAAAATAGTAGAAGAGAAATGTAGAAAGGTTTCCTTAACAGCTTAGCAGCCAGTCTTAGGAGGTAATTTTTTTATTTTAAAACCATCTTGAGCACAGCTGTTAGAAGAAACAAAGGTAGATAATTGGACACTCAGACGAGCTCAGAGAACAGCTGGTCGCCATCCACCCTGTGGACCTTCTGAAGAGAAGCCCCCTGCCCCCCCCCCCCCCCCCCCCCCCCCCCAAACCCCATTTTCTCTAAACACAGGCTCGGGGGAGTGCAGCGGTGTGCACTTTGATTAAGATGGGATTTGGTCTGTGCCCGGCGACAACAAGCAAAGTGGACACTTTTGGATCAGAACTAAAAAAGATTTAAAAATCAAGCCAAGTAGCTGAATAAGTGTCCCGGGCTGTTAATGAAGTGGTCAGTAATAATAATACTAAAAAAGGGCAGCTTTTTATGTCAAATGCAATATTAACACGCAGGCGGGTTTGAATAATTCATCTGAGGTCACCCTCTGGTCCGCCTCCCCCCTACGAAAGCACCTCGGGGACAGAAAGTTCATGGCCTTGATCGGCAGTCTGCAAGTCTTCAAGATGAAGCCGTGCGGGAGCAAAGCCCCCAAGAGATGGGGGGGCTTCAATGCCTGTCCCCGAAGGGTGGGATCCATGACCACCCCCAGCTCCCCCAATCCCTCACCTTTTATCATTCTTACAATTAATTCCCACTAATGAGGTAGCTCCCACCTCCACAGAGCAGTTTTTAAAGGTCCCCGCGGACGGACGTCCGTGTGCCGACTTTCTGATGAAGTCCAGAGCATATGGTTTGTCTGCACTCCTCAGGTTCTTGCCTCCAGATGAACGTTTGTGCTGGTCTGTTCACCGCATCATGTGACTCTCTCAGCATCCTGTGACTTTTGGACACAAGCGTCTGGGTCTGGGGGTGAGTATGTGATCCTGTGTTATGGGGTATTATGCCTAAAAAAAGAAAAATATGCACATCTCTATTTAAAGGCACCTGCTGGCATTACAATACCGGCTTTCTGGAAATTTCCACAAAAACCTAGACATGCACAGCTTTGGTGTCAATCTCCGTAAATACTAAATTAAAAAAAAAAAATCTCCCTCTCTCGTCGTATCCAGTTGCATTAATTGCCAGCTGTACCTACATGCGACAGCCGCTGGATTTGCCAAAGCCTCACGCCAGAATATTTCATGATGGGCCACGTCTCATAAAAAATGCATTCCCTTTCTGTTCCCAGCTGGAGCTGCCGATGGAAGGACGCGCGTGTTAAACGTCTGAAGCTCTGTGCCCCTCGTGAATAAAACGGGACCTTGCCCACCATTCCTCCCACGGTTCGGGCTCCTGTTAACATCTTAAACTCGATCAGCTTCCATCTGAACTCCATTATCTGTTTTTTTTTTTTTTTTAACAGAGTATCTTTGATGTCGCGGAGATAAGCCAGGCTTGTATGTGAGTGCAGATGGAGTAAATATTGAGATTATCTGGTCGCGCGCCCCCCCCCTCTCGGCTTTTCTGGCTAATGCCTGATTAAGGCCGGAATCAGTGGTGTCGCTGCCGCCGATCTGTGACGCTGCGGCTCAGACAGGGAGGGGATGAGAGCAGCACCAACTTCATCTCCATCCACTGAGTAGGTCGGACCTCCTGGCCACACGTTAGCTGTGATCTTCATCTCTCCTGCAGCCCTCTGCAGCTCTTCTGGAGATCTGACAGCTTTGAGTTATATCAGGATCACAGAGATCGGTGTGAATTATCTCTTTTTAAGCGAATGGGATTTATCTACCACAATATGACATAAATCCCACGGTTCTATAAAGCAGGTTTTCACAGAAATCCGAACTGTTACTTCCTAGATGTTTTGGGAATCAGAAATCGATAATCTTCACTTCCTCGTTAATGAATCACTATCCATCCATCCATCCACCCATCCATTTTCCATACCTGCTTGTCCTATATAGGATCATGGTAGCTATATATCAGGGAACATCCTAGGATGGGGGTGCCAAACCATTACGGTCCAATTTAAATTTCTCTAATGTAAAGTTCATTAATGACTGCAAAGGTTTCGTTAAATCGTAGGTCCAAAGTCAGTGATGATGGCCATAATCAGATTAGATTTTTTTTTTGTGGAATTTTTGCCAACTTGTGGATCAATCTGTATCTACTAAAGTTTGTCAGATCTGATGTCTATATGAATATGATTTGCTTGCATTTTAAAGTTGTCACGGAACAATAACATATATTTTTTTTTCCCCACTACATGCCTGTTATATACCAGCCCACAATAATCAAGGCTTGACATTTTGGTACAACATGAAGAGTAACGCGCTGGCGATGGCCAGGGTTGGGTTCAGAGTGGGAGAAACACGAAATCCCACAGGATCGGAATGATCTTCACCACCCTCATTTGAATGTCGATCGGTATTATGTCATTATGTATTCATTTATTTTAGCATTGACTCTTCTGTTACTCAAACACGCCGCTCTCTGTTGTCAGCTTACACTTGCTTAGCAGAGCGGCGAGAACCCCAATAGAAACGCCGTCTGACAGCAAACGTCGCCTTTCAGCTGTCGGCCGGGTGACAGGATGTTGGCGAGTTTCACAGGGCTCTCCGTGCCCAGCAGCTCCGCAAAACACTGGATTGTTTAACATACGTGTCATATGTTAAACAACCTCTTCAACTCTCCCCCAATACCCATCCTCTGCCCTACCTCGCCTGGAGATTTTTCGTTCCCCACAATATTCTCTCTCATTTCACCGTCCGACTCAGAACAAACAGACTAAGGATGAACTTGAAGTTTCTAATTGCGTTCGGGAACTTCGACACGCATCTCGTCCGTAAACTATCATTAATTGCTTTGTTATTACACAACTGAGTTAGAGGTCCAATTACTACAGGATTTTATTTAAGGTAAAAAGCGATTCAACGTAAATACCACCATAGGACCCTTCCAAAAATGAGTTCCAACTGTGTATTTTTATTTAAAAAAATATACATTTTTTTTCTATTAGATATTATCATCTGGTATTTAAAATTTCTGCTTTTTCAACGTACCAGGAGCACTTTTCAAAACACTTATCATGAGTGGGATCATGGGGGGGTGGCTATCCCAGGTACTCTCTGGGGGTGGGGGGGGGTCTTTATATGGCCCATATAAAGAGGATGACGAGGCAATCGAGCGGACGAGCTTGAAAGGAAGCGGCGGCGGAGAACGTGTCTCTCAGGTTTCTGCGGAGATTTCAGGTTCATTTTAACCCAAGTTTGTCCTGTGTAAGTCACACCGAACACGCCGTGCTATTTAACTCCCATGCTCTGAAGGTGGAGAAGATTTTCTTATCGCAGTAACAGCCGATCCATTTTTTCTGAAGCTACGAAAACGATGGACAGGTTAAGGCAGGATCGCAGATTCTGGGATGGCAAAATTGTCTTTAGGGTTTAAGTTGTTCTTTTTTATTTTTGCTTCTAAACAGATCTAATGTTCTGTCTCAGCTTCATTCAATGTTTTCCTCAAATCTATCCAAAGAATTATGAAAACAGGAAACGTGCCGTTATGCCTGGTAACTGGAAGCGGTGTAGATGTAACTTCCTTAGTCCGTATCCAAAATAAAACAGACCCTGACAGCTGACGGAGCTCATGAAGACAGAAGATGACTTTTAGATAAAGACGCCAGATAGGATGGGGAGAGTGGCTGGGGTCTTGTGATCTGAATTACTGTATTAGAAAAGCGGAGCAGGCTGGCAGTGAGCAGGTGGGGGGGGGGGAGGGGTGGTAACGTCTGTGCCCTCTGCTAATCGACTGCAAAATTAGCCCCAGTTCCTCAGTGGAAGAACACCGGGCCGTGCCAGATGGAGGCGTGGTGGACACACTGGCGAAAAGGCCCCCACGACCAGCCCAGGAATGTGGCCATGATTATGGGGCACACCGCGTCGGATATACCCAGCAGTCCATCCAATGCCTCAAGGCAATGCGGGTTTGGTCCGTTCAGTGTCAGGACTCCTGATACTCAAGATAACTATCAGACAAAAGCTGACTTGATTCGTTCCCAGCAGCAGATGCCCATATAATGTCAATTTAAGGCTAAACTATTAGTGGAATGTAACTTAAGCTAGCTGAATTTCCATTCTTAAACATATTTTAATTCCTCAGGGAAATCTAACTCCTTATTAATGTAATCTTTGGCAAACATCTTGCCTGGCTTGGTTTTAAATTAAAATCGTGAACTCCACCGCTACCAAGCATACACGAGAACACTGAACAAATCGTAATACAGTGGTTTTTGGCATCAGCTTCACTCGCAGCTAAATAAAACTGCAAAAAAAAAGGGGAAAAAATCCACTGTTTGACAAACAATTCCTGCGCCGTCTGCTGAAAACGTGGGGCGAATATAACTCACAAGCGGCCAAACTTGCCCAGATGTGGAGTCACGAGTCCAAAGAGTTTCAGAAGAGACTGCATATTTGGTAGCCTGACCAGACACACATTTTAAAGGCTGTAGCTTCTGTCAGCCCGACAGCCTCTGAATAAATGAATAGATTCAATAGCTGCGGAGCAAAGGTAAATAGCTCAAAGCAGTCGTTACCCACTGGGAAGCTGCCGGCCCTGACTGGGGACAGCGCAGTGGGACACATCAAAACGGCTAGAGCCACAGCGCCTTTGCTGTAAAAGAGACCACAGAAATTTTAATATTTTACGTTAAAAATAATACAACCGGGAAACAGATTGGTCTCTTCAGGATTGTGAAATGCATCAATATACTAGGTGAATATATTTAGGTCAAAACTTCGATAAAATCGATAATCATATAATTGTTACAGTAACAACAGTATAATATAATAACAGCGTCACACAAATATTTATAGTATGATAATTTCATACGGAAAGACACTTACGACACTGGCTTTCCGGGGGAAAACAGAAACTCCAGCTTCTCCTGCTTTCAAGTCGCAGCGTTTTTGTTTTGTTTTTTTTTTTGATGGCCTTTTTACTTTATTTTGTTTTAGCGATCTCTAATTACTCAAAAATGCAGAGTCTACAAAAAATATGTGCCTGCACCTCGCATTTGGACCGATGTGTGTACTGTATCCCACATTCCGATCATATTTATAAAAGCGCCACTACAGACTGAAGCTGGTCACCGTTATTATGCGCTTTGCGCATTAAAAGCAAAATTTCTTGGAAAAGTTGAAAGAAGCGAAAACCTTTGCCAGAAATGTAACACCAAGGACTGGATCAAAATAAATTTAAATTCCAACCAATGCCTAATCCTGCTACTTCGGCCTTACATTTTTATAGCTGTGGGAGGTAACTTCCATGTGATGTACCGTAGTTTCATACTTTTTTTAATTTCAAGCAGTGTAGTAGGTATACCTGTAAGGGACATCCACCGTATGTAAATCCTGGCTCTGTCCATCCTATGATAACGACTTGTGGCTTCGGGAGCTGCTGTTTGACGTGTTTGCGGTGGGGGGGGGGGGGGGTCAATTATCACATCCCGGAGTTCAACGGGGTGTTTCACCGGCTGACTTAATAACTGTCTTGGAGAGCGATATACATGCAGATAAGCGGCGTGACAGACTGGGCGACAGCAAAATCACACAGGTCACGTGAGAGATAGACTTCGGCCACTTGCTTGACTGACCCAAACCACAAAGATGACAACAACACCGCACAGAACTTTTGGAACTTTGCAAAAAGTGTGCATGTCCAAAAAGATCTGATATTGGGCTTTCGGCAAATTAGCACCATAATATCCGCAAAACCCGTCCCGATTCTTACACACATTCACACGAACAATAAAGGTAATAGGAATAGCAAAATATCTGTTATTTTATTTTTAGAATTTCAAGACACTAAAGCCAGAAGCGCGGCCGGGCCGGGGCTGGGGCGGTGGGACCAGCCGCCGCCCCCGCGTGGTGCCAGGCGCGCCCCCGAGCTCCGCGTGCCGTCCGCACCTTGTCACAGCCGTCCTTCCCATTTCAGTCTAATGTGTTCGGTTGATTATCATCTGTCCCCTCAGATCCTGGCATCAGTTCTTAACCATCTGGTGCAGATCAAAATCATTGACTTCATTTAACACATGAGGATTAATTCAGTTGATTAATTCTCTTGACAGCCACCACATATAATGAGCCGATTTAAAATCAGTAGGAATCTCTGTGCTTCCAGTATGGTCTTTGTACGGCGCTTCCTGGCGAGTTCTATCTTTTCAGTTTTATTTGCAATCAGTCGGAATGAAGAGTATTTAACCTGTTTCAGTGTTTGCCGCATTTTTTCCCCTGCCTATTAAATGAATTCTGCGTCTACCCTATGGCCAAACGTGTGTCGCACACAGACAGTGACCGTTATTTCTAAAGTTAGTTTCGCAGGGCTACAATATGCCTTCGTATCAGTCTCTGTTTTCTCTTTTTCTGTACATGTTCATCTCAAAACCGTCACCATTAATAAAAAAGGACCCATTTATTTCCCGAGCTTATAATGGGCTGTCTTATAAAAGCGCAGCGCTGCTGCCGAGGTTATTGTCCCAGCGCGAGTCCCACAGGCTGTTTGTCACAACAGTGGAAGCTTCAGAGGCCGGATGAACAGGCAGCACCAAACGGGGCCTGAGCCAATGCGCAAACCGGCAAGCTCGATAAGGAGGGGCCTCCACGCCGAGCTTCGTGCCAATCAAGCCGTCAACTTCAAATTGTATGTGAGATATGAAGCGCAGGGCCCATGGGCAGGGACATCAGTCGAGGCTGAGCTAGTGAGCCTATCGCATCCGGAGGACCCTGAGAAGAGGCTGTGATTTCAGATCATCTTCCCGTGCCTTTCCGCGCTGGCATTTCCAGCTCTGCCTTCGTGTTCTCCTTGGATTGCCCCCGCTGTGGCTCCGTGTTAGTTTTCATATCAGCCATGTCATTCTCCAGCTGGGTTACCCCCAGTATTTAAGCGCCACCCAAGCGGCGTACGGAGGCGATCGGACTGGGGTGCTTTCCGCGTCTTTCCGGGGCAGCCCCTCGGAAATCGGTGCGGGTCAGTCTGCCACAGCGGCGGTCACGTCGGTGCTGGGCATGTATGCAAACCCGTACGCGGCTCCCGGCTATAGCGCCTTTCTGCCGTACAGCAGCGCGGACCTTGCTCTCTTCTCGCAGCTGGTAAGAGCTTTTCGTTACGCTTCAGTTGCTGATGAACTGTTGTGTTTGCAGCTGTCCGGGGAAGGAATGAGGGCGCACATAAAAATGAAAGAGTGCATGATTCAGTTATGCGCAAATTCGCTGTAACTTAAGGCCACTTCCGATCCATCGCTGCCTTATGCAAACAGTGAATTGTGTTTTATTGTTCAACTCGGCTCTAAAAACTTTAAGGAATATAACGCAACCGTGCAAGTAATATAAACTAATATATATGCAGCTTATAATAAAAATTATTCTGCATATGTAAGTTTCGCCTACATGCCTGCCAGGGTGAAAATGGTGATCAAATGTTTACATGTTTTATAAATTTGTGTCACGTTCAATTATTAATTTAGAAATTAATTAGAAAAGGCCCAGATGTCAAAGGTATAAAATTACATTAGAGATTTTCTTCAGCTAAATAATATTTGTTTTTATTTCTTATCGTTAACAATTTTGCACGAGTTTGGGGACACCTGCTTTTTTTAAAATATAAATTTGGAAATTTAGTTTGGATCCTCAGCCGCATAAATGCATCTTCAGATAAATCCGTGAAGTTATAACAATTTTAACAAACGCGGAACAAACTGTTCTTAATTTTTTTTTCGTTGCTAAATTTACTGTCTATAATATGTACTGTCTATTAAAATAATCTAACTTGAGCGTGCTTGTCAATATATCTATGTCTTACATCCCAAAACATGTTCTATACTGTATGCTTAAAATATACGTAGATTAAAACGGACACTGGATTATGGAAATACCTGTTTTCCTCGCTGATTTCCTTCTGATTCACATGACATCTGTAGCGATCCTGCAGGTATTTATTATGACATCTCGCCGTGTCTAACGCTCTCAGGCGCTTTAAAGAAAACCAATAATGACAAAGTCAATGACGGCTGTCCACGGCTTAATTTGGTCAGGGCGCTTTAGTTGACGCACTCATTTAGCAAGTTATGCTTTGTCGGTCAGCCATTAGACACGCTTCCCAAATGATATATTCCCTGTGTCCCAGATGTAGAGTTTAAATGCTTAAATAGATGTTATTGAAATCGGGGCCTTGGATTCAATAAAGGAAATGTATTGCTGTTCTAAAATCGTGGTTAAAAATCGTGGTTAAAATAATAAATCGCGCATTTCTATTAAATATTCAAGTTAAGATTAATAGATTTTAAGATATCTAACAGCTGATGTAATTAGGCCTGTGTAATCCTGCGGGTTTTAATACTGAATGGGGGAGTCTGCCGTTACTGACAGAAATACGAGCCGTTACAAATCGGCTGTTAATGAAATGATGTCTTATTTCCATAGGGTGCGCAGTATGAGCTGAAAGACAGCCCCGGTGCTCTTCCGTCCAGCTTCGCGGCCCACGCCGCGGCCGCCTTCTACCCGTACGGCCAGTGCCAGTATGGGGGACGCCGCTAGAGTCAAGAGTGCCACTCGGGGAAACGACGACCACGCTGAAAGCCTGGCTTCCAGGAGCATAAGAAAAACCCGTACCCCACCAAGGGGGAAAAAGATCATGCTGGCCATCATCACCAAGATGACCCTCACCCAGGTGTCCACCTGGTTCGCTAACCGCCCGCAGGAGACTCAAGAAGGAGAACAAGGTGACATGGGGACGCAGTGCTGAGGACCGGGATGGCAAAATATTTGACAGCGATAACGAAGGGACCACTGTAAAAAACGAAGATGAGGAGATTGACCTGGAAAGCGTAGATATAGACAAGATTGACGAGAACAATGCGGACCAAAGTAACGAAGAGGATGATGGGGATGAAGATGAGGATGATAACTTCGATGAAAGGGAGGGGCCTGAAAGTACGCATAAAAGACCAACGCAAAAATGTACGGAGAACCCGAATTATACCTCTGCCGACAAGGAGCAATCAATTGACAAAAAACAGAGGTATCATTTCTTCCGACGAGCAAAGCCGTTCCCAAATTCCCCCGTGCCATAAACCCAAAATATGGTCGTTAGCCGAAACGGCTACGTGTCCCGACAGCTCTCAGAAATCCGCGATGCCCCCTGGAGCAGCCAGCCTGACCTCGATACCCATCCAGCACCCGGCTTTCCTGCCGAGCCATGGAGTATACACGTGTCAGATCGGAAAATTACAAAAACTGGACGAATGGCGCTTTCCTGGGCCAAAATGGCCTGCCTAACGTGAAGTCGGTTCTGGGCCTGGATCATGGTCACCAGACGTATAGTATGAAGGCCCACGCAGGACAGAAGGCGCCCCCCAAATCTGCGCCGTGCCTCCTCTGCGTCTGACAGCGAGAGTTCCGCGGAGGGCATCAGCCCGAAGCACCCAGGTAGGCTCATAACAGCATTAGCGTCTCAGTGCATACTACTCTATGGCTGTGCTTTCTCGCATCTGGTGCAAATATAATCCTGAAATTAACTGCGACACGCAATGTGTTAATTGATGATTTGTCGTTGTACTCATTGCGTTGTAGATCAGGGAAATGTTCAAAGGACAGTGTCTCCAATGCCGGCAATAAACCATCACTTCAGCACGTGCGTGACAGGTAAACAGATTTTGCCGTTATTTTAAGACATTTTGTGCGAAAGGCTAAGCTGGCGTGTCAAATGTAAAGCGCCACTTTAGGTAATAGAGGGCCCTCCGTTTATTTATTTTCTCCCGAATGGAAGTCCTCATTTCAGAGTAAGCTCATGAAACCCGACGGCCTAGTGTACTATTCGGAAAGCCCCCCCAGACTGTCAAATACAAGTTACTTTTTTCCTAAATATACAATTACTTTGTGTGTTTAACTTAGTATTACCACGCAACATAGTACTTTAAGGAAGGGGCATATAATTAGCCCACGTTAATATATAGACGTTTCATAATGACGAATAATCCGTAATGCCGAAATGCACGCGCACATACTGACTGTCCTTCTCTGTCTTTTCCAGTTCCAGGGTCCAGTATGAAAAAACAGAGGCTTTTACGTCCCCCCGTTCTATCTGCTCTCACCTCCACCTGATGAAGACATTATTATTATTATTATTATTATTATTATTATTATTATTATTATTAATTATTAATTATTATTATTATTATTATTATGACGAATTTCAGGCAAAAATAAGCTGACGGCAAATGGCCCTATCTCCAACAAGTTCCCCGTTTCCCTGCAGCGTTCTGTCGATATTTACCCTCCGTACTGAGTAATTGCCTTCCTTCTTCCTCTAATGCCACTTACGTTTTTTCCCTCCTTTATACGCGTTTCTGAGTTGTGTTTTTGTTTCTGTGAATAAGATTGTGTATATGCACAGAATTTGTCCAAAATACAGCCTATATTTTTGTCTAATAAATTGAATGGAAAAAATAGGCATTAAAGTTTTTTTTTCATATGTGAACATGAAGTATTTTAAATTACATTAATTGCATCGAAATAATCGTTTTGTCCTTTTGATCAAGCAGTACTTTAAATTGTGAATTACATGTTTATTTGTAGAATGATTTAAAATTATACATGCAGTTTCACGGTTTCTATGACAAAAATAAACGGCCACTTTAATATTGCTTGTCCTTCAAAACTGGATTAATTTGATTAATACTGCATTAGCAGGGTCCGTATCGTTATTACTGTCCGTGTTCTGCATTTCTCGTCCAAATGCTAGTTTCTAAACATTTATCTCACAATGACATTTCAGGCCAACTATATATATTGGAATCCGAATTGCATTGTTATATACTGGTCGTACTTATTGACTGATTTTGAATTAATTGCTTGTTTTCGATCCTGTTTGTTTATTCCTGTTTATTCTGATGCAACAAGGTGACAAAACTGTTAAGTAAGAAAGCAAGAAATCGAAGCCAATTATACCGATTCTTTCTGGATTTAATTGTATTCAGCTGACGGTGTACGGAGGCCCGGGGGTGGCGACGCTTGGACAGATGCATTGAGGTGCTAATAAGCCACCAGATGGTTATTGGTGACGGCAAAACAGGCAGCAGCGTGGCCCGCCATTAAGTAATAACGTGGGAATAAATTCACCGAACAATATCGCCGAAGCCATAAAACTGTCACCCTTTAAAATCTGGACTTAGAAAAAATGAGCTGTAATTCATAATACAGGAAGTCTGAAAAGCTACATTAACAGTCTGCTCTAGGCAATCACCACAAATTATTATTATTATTATTATTATTATTATTATTGATTAGTGGAAAGGACAAATCACCATTACATATCATACTGTAAAGCTATAGAAAAAGAACTAAACTCATACCCTTATTTGAAGCAGAGTCTGTTCTTTGTGACGAAATTTAGTTAAAGTCGTAAATCAGGTGACGCTGATATCTTGAGTGCCACAAATTGTATCCCACCAATTACGTGGTAATAATTTTCATATCTGTGCCGTAGTAAAAAGGCGCGAAATGTTTTATTCCGCACATCCAAAGTTCACCAGGCCGTAACAATGTGAAACAATTTGACCATATAAAGCGATTTAGCAAAGTGTAATTTTTTGGGGTTCGACTAGAACATTTTATTATTTTTTTTAATGAAGCAAATGTTGAATATGTCTGTAATTCAACGGAGGGCGAAACGCCCGCAGCTGTTAAATTCCATCATAATGGGACTGTTTGGGTTTGCAGAGCGATATGTACTGGCAGCTACCCAAGTCACTCATTCCGTTTCTAAGGGAACTGATCAAGGATACAATTGACTATTCTGGCATGGGCTGGTTAAGCCACCCGCCTAAATATTTATGATGGGGGGTTGTGGGCTTAAGTCTAAAAATGCATCCCAAGGAAGCGTTGCATTTTTATTACCTTCACCTAATAAAAAATAAACTCATGACAAAGTTTAAATGCAGTGCACTGTAACATCACGTGGTTAAAAAGTTTCCTTTTTGTCGTTACTCAAATTGATTTCAGTTATTACATTACTGTGGATACAGACCGATTTATCATATATATATATATATATATATATATATATATATATATATATATATATATATATATATATATATTTGTCTGATTTCGTCACAAAGAACTTAGACTCTGCTTCAAATGAGGGCATGAGTTTAGTTCTTTTTCTATAGCTTGACAGTACAAAATACCGAATGATATGTAATTGACGACTTGAGCGATATTAATTTATATTTAATTTCAATATGACCAGAAATGTCTGATCTTTGTTAAACGTTCACGGTCTATATAGGCCTACCAAAGTTTATATAACTTGTGTTCATGTAGTAGTTAAATCGTAGTTTTACTAAATAATCTACGGTGATAGTGTATATATGGATATATGGACCATATTATCCCATTTTCGATTATTTAATCGCAGGTGATTAAGTAGCCGCGCACACTGCTTGAGAAAGCTGATGTTAAAAATAATTTTTAAGAGGAGACCCCAAGATGAAGACCGAGTATCAGATTCTGATAAAATGCTTTTATATTTTTTCTTTAATAATATATAATACTCAATCCGGCTGATCTGCCATGCGTGCCACGATATAAGAGATTCAAGATCGTAGAAAACGCTTTCATGTTAAATACCATTTAGTGCCTTTACTGACTTGACGCACATTACGGGAAAATGCTGGTACACGTTCCAGTCTTGGATAAATTTAATAAAAACAACATGCATTCATTAAATTCCCTTCAACATATCTCGTGCAGACAGAAAGGTTATTTGTCAGTTAAAGTAACTCAAGCGGCCCAGTCAGACACTGGTGCCCGGCAATACAGCTGGAGGCTGAATGCGTTTCATCTGTCCCTAAGCATATCAGGATAATACGTCTGGTCTCGGTTCGACATTTACGCCGCAGCTCCGCCGCTTACCCACTGGGCAGTTCAGTGGGAGGCCGTCGCGTTGAACCCGCTGCGGAGCGTTTCCGTGCCCTCACTTAAGCACATGGGAGCGGCGGGACTCTTTTAAACCACCGTGATCCTAACCTCCCAGCTCATTACTATAAACATCTCTAGGTTTCCAACAAGTGGGCTCTTAAGGGCATCTTCAAGCATGCAGGGCTATCGCTTTTAAGTGGCGACCGCTGCCATATTCGCTATATATATATATATATATATATATATATATATATATATATATATATATATATATATATATATATATATATATATAATAGAGAGAGAGAGAGAGAGAGAGAGAGAGATTAAAATACATGTTGTGCGGCTGAAGTCACATATAATCTCATCTTCGTTATAACTGCCCTATTTCCGCCATCGGGAAATGCAACGGTTGCAAACTGACGTTTTCATTAGCAAAGAGGTTTCCTAGAAAATGTAGGGTGGAGGCGGAGTGTAAAACAGTGCAATAGCTGTCTGAAGGTATTAATAGGCCCAGTCATTAAGCGGACTTCGCCAAGCAGATGTGGCACATCAGTGCTGGTGAATTTCAATACAAATCGCTATAGGAAGATATCGTCGAACGTTCCTCAGATTATGGACTAATGTTGTCTGAGGACATCAAAAAATAACCAAATGTAACCCAAAATAAATAATGTCATAAATACAGTCATATCACCAGTCCATCCAGCAGAGATCTCAGTGGCCATGAGGCGGGGGGGGGGGGGGGGTGCCACAGGGACCTGTAGGAATACCCTAAATCAGGGCGCCCCCCCCCCAACTCCACCTGGTGCAAACAAATTGTAAATAATCTCCAGTCATTTTTTCAGGGTATAAGACCCTTTGTGAGCTGAGCACCAGATTGTGAGCTGCATATTCACTGTAATAAATCTGCTATTAACAGCCTTGGGCTGTGATTACACTCGCTGTGTTTACTGTACGCTTTCGGGGGGAGGGGGGGGGGGGTCTCTGGAGGATGTGCTCAGTCCTTTTCCACAGGCCTTTTTCACTGTGCCTACGAACGTCAGTGGCATGAGACAGCAGTCATGCAACCCTGCGAATGCTTGTCAGAAGGTACGGTGTGGCGCAAAATGACTGTTTTATTATCAGTGTGTGAGAATGTATGAAGCGCTTCTAGCAAATCGCCTTCAGTACTTTAAATAATTTCTGAGCATCTTCTGATGCGGTTAATAAGCTCTGGCACTGTTCTGCTGGTTCACATCCACAAGGCGTCCCCAATCCCAGTAGTGGACCTGGGTTCAGTGTCCAGCCTTTCATCCCAGATCAGTCCAGTTCTAATGCATCGCAGCCTCTCAAATATTAATCAAAGCCACTAAAAGGCCAGCAGTTGGCGGGGGGGCACCAAGACACCTCAATCCCTACCAGCACCGGGGATGAGGGGGGGGGGGGGGGTCACATGACACACTATACACCTCAGTGGGCACCGCAGGGGAGGTTTCAGAGTCCAACATCAGGATTTGAGTTGGCATTGAGGTCCTTAGAAGCTCCGCCCAGAGGTGGGGCCCAAGGTCTCGAGAAGCTCCGCCCAGAGGTGGGGCCCAAGGTCTCGAGAAGCTCCGCCCAGAGGCGGGACATGAGGCCCATTTCAAACAGCTACAGCATGGTGTAAACCAAACTATTACACATCTATTAAGCCCCACTTTTGTTTATCCACTAAATGTTCACTGTCTGGAGCAAGTTGTCATCTATCTAAAAAAAACTCACATAGTAAAGTCGCAGTTTTAACTTCAATAAATAAATGGTGTGCAGAAAACACACCCACTGCACACCCACTGACCCGTTCTGTGCTACTCAGCACATCAAGATAAAGTCTTAGGGGAAGAAAAAATAAAATCTACTTGACGGTCCCCATCTGTCACAGGAGAGTCTTCGTAAGTCAAACATTCTGGGCACGTTGAGTGCATTGCCGTTTATTTTACGATTAGAGAAAATAAACCACTAACCTGACAAATAACTGAAGGGATGTTTTAGAATCGCCGCTCAGTGAGTCGTTTCCTGGTTTAATGGACGCTAGACGCATGGGTGACACCAAGCCCCGCACGCATAATTCCCTCTCTGGGTTCGGGACAAAATTATTTCAACCAACACCCTATGACATGCAGCCCATTGCACCTGGACCCTCTCCTATGCCCTCCCTCTAAATTGCACCCCCCCTAAGACAGCATGCCTGGGTGCAACATAAATTGCTATTGCTAACCAGGAGTGGGTCTACCTTTTCAGCGGCTCTAGGTAGGACCACAGCCCATCAAAGAGACATATCCCTATCAATAGATTTCATTGACTGGGGACTTTGTCTGTGCCCCCTTGTGCTGATGGAGCCCTAGACGGCTGCCTAGTCTGCTTACGCCTAGATCCGGTCCTGCTGCTCAGAGGGACTGGAAAGCCCCAGAACGTCGTGTGTGATCTGAACGTTTACTGCGAGTAGAGGACGTGGCTGTTTGCAAACTGCTTTCAAAAGTGTGGATGAAACAGTGGATATTTCAGCAAGAGAGCCAATTCTTTCATATTCCTGCGACCCTCCTCTCAGGAAGCACTGAGCATGTGCGTCTCATCATTTTCTACGGCACTGAATAAAAAATAAAGAAAATTTCCCAGCCGCCGGGTTAAAGATACTGTACCGGCACCTAACTCAGTATTTTGCGATGCTATAACATGAACGTTTATTTTATGCTATTTATGTGTGAATGTACAGACACATTTGGATAGCGGGGCTGCTCGCCTTCCTTTTTTACTCTAAAGTGATCTTGACGTATTTCCCACAACGCAGTATCGAGGACGTGAGTCAGTGATCTGGCCTCTGTGTCAGTGTTACTGTCTCCTGCTAAGATGACAAATGCAGGTATTGAGGTATTTTAATAAAGTGATTTGATGAACATGAGAAATTAGCGCATGCCGTCGCCATCTAGAAAACATCGTAAACTATAGGACGGCAGAGAATTACTCCAGCTGTCAAACAATGAAAATACGGGATGGAGAAATATTTACCAATTACCGACCGATATGGACCCTTTCCTCCGTTTTAGCTGTTAGCCCAGCTGTCAACAGCTGAATATTATTCTCTCTGCTGAACAACAAAATTCAGTTCCCCACCTCCGATTTTGGCGCTGCAAAGTAATGAACGGCTTGACAGGTGGCGTGAACCTTTCTCAGGAAATTTCATAAAAGTATTGCCTTCAAAAAAATGTGTACCGTAAATTCATTATTATTCATTTACTGTCATGTGTGTCTGCTTGGCCATGTGCTTTGAATCTACATTACAAATAAGAAAACTTGTTTGTTTGCTCTCACGTGGGCCCTGGAGACACGGGATGGATACGAGAATCTATATCAGCAGCTGAATAAACGAGGATGTTAATTCTGATTTGTTTGCGCACTTCATGAAGTGAACACCGTCCTGTAAATGTAAATGAGCGATTGAAATTGGCAGATTAAGTGTATATATATTCATCCATTTTCATTCCTGTTTATTAGCTTTTGGGGTGCTGAGGAGGACAGATATCGGCATCTTAATCACCAGATGACAAAAGTCGTTTTAAAAAAATAATCCACGCTGATAATTATTGCAATATCTCGCTATTGCAATTTCTCTCTTTTTGATCAGAAAACCAGTCACAAAGAAGCAGAATCAATATAATCAAATCAATCCTCAAACGAATCTAACGACAGAGACACTTCGGAAACCGTCGTTCTGCTTGCGATGCAGGTCATTGATATAAACATGCCCAATGAAAAGCCTGAAGGAGGCGGGACCGTGTGTGTGTGTGTGTGTGTGTGTGTGTGTGTGTGTGTGTGTGTGTGTGTGTGTGTGTGTGTGTGTGTGTGTGTGTGTTTGTTTTGGGGGGGGGGGGTCAGGGAAAAGGTGACTGTGCTGAGAGATGACACACATTTTAGGCTTATGAAGGAGGAGACAGGAGGAGGCTGGAGGCCATAGTAACCAGAGGCACAGGGTTTTCTCTTCCTGGTTCCCACGTGGAGCTGTGTGTTGGGGGGGGGGGGGGGATCACTAAGGTAGTGTGGGAGGAGTCTGATGATTTAAATTACCAAGATGAACCTATCAGTAGATGATCCTATCAGACTGGGAGGCTTGTGTCAGGGGCTAACAGTTCTCCTTCCTTAGTTCTTCCTTAGGTGAAGGATTTACAGTTTGCATGAAGTACCAGCAGGGGGCAGCACTTACCGGACAGGCCATTTACCCCCCCCTTAATCCTCCCCCCCGCCCCGGCACTGTGGGGTGACGGGCACCCCTGCTCAGCCGAGGAAACAGCTTGTAGGAGACAGAAGGGGGCAGGAGGCCCCACACCAGATGCCCCTACAGTCAGGCGACGGGGTTGAACTGCAGGTGGGGGGGCCACAATGGCTTTAAAACCCACCCCATCCCCCCAAAAAGGTGTTTAGCTTCCTCTTTTTATTTGTTGAACAGAGGTTATGTGTCCTTAGAGCCTTTTTGTGCAATGAGATGTATGTGTGGCAATTGTTTGCTAAAGCTGATGTATTTGAATGCAGTGTCGTTCTTTGAAAGACTCGCACACGCAAATACAAATGTAGCAAGGGCTTTTATTGGGTTAATCGCTGTAATACGACTAAACGAGACACTTTGCGCTCCAACTACATCAATGCGGCCAGAGTGCTTTCATCAGAAACCAGAATAAGCGTGATCAGTTTTGGTTCTTCGGATGGTCTTTGAAGACAAAGAGAATGGGAGGCAGGAAAATACTGAGGGGAAGAAGTGGTCCATCTGAGCAGCTTACAGTCGGAAGAGGACCCCAGGGACGTGGCAAAATGGCGCAGTGAAGGAGATCAGGCAAGGAGCAGGCCGGCTTTCCGAAGAGTGCTCTGTGCCAGCATGCAAATTTTATTGTGCTTGGTGACAAGACAAATGTGTATAACTTTTAATTATCCTGGAGAGTCATGTGGGCGCTCACCATGTCGGCAGAAATATGTCAGGTCCCACTTCACCCTGTGCTAAGTCCATTTTTCTTGCGTGAGCCTCTAGGGGACGCTGGGGTAAACAAACATTATTTCCCCCGATGCAAGGAGGTGCTATATCATCCTGGTGACTCTGCTGGGGTTACCGAGACACTGTTGCCGCAGCGATCTCCTCAGCCAATAGGCTGTCAACCGGCCATAACCCAAGGCCCGCCCCTCTTCACCCCGGGGACTAGCAGGCCACAGCGATGGTCTCAGATGTAATAACAGGCCTTTTCACTTTTACCGCCCATTCATCAGCGGGGTGGAAATTGAATACATCAGGAACAGAGCCCAGTGGGGGGGGGGGGGGTGGTGAGGGGCTGCGTGAGATGCCCATTAACTTGCCCGAGTCGTTTCTGACTTTAAATGTGAATGTGCGTAACTTTAGGGCATTTTAGTCTGACGTTCAGGCTTTCCAGAATATTCACTGAAAGCTTCTAGACAGTAAAGGAGTCAGCTGCCAGAGGGTTGGACAGGGAAGCTATCACTCGTTAGCTGACTGAACGCTAATCACTGATATACAAGGCATGCAGGCATGTGACTTTGAGCCAATCACAGCCAGGCACAGAAGCTGACACTGTACGTGTCCTCCCAATTGCAGGATCCAGTTTAATGTGTAATAAAGTACAGGACAACTCAGTTCTCATGCCCTATAAATATCCCGTTTGGAGGGCCTGATTTGTTTCTTAAAGAGACAGCATGCCGGCATGTGACTGGGGTAACTTCAAACAGGGGCATTTCAGTGGGAGTTAACAGCGGCTGAGAACCCTAATATAGTTTGGGGCGTTTTCAACAAAACTGATTCTGAAAAATGATTCTGCGGGGCTTTTTTGTCTTTGTGGACGGGCGGCAGACAATAGCGGCCCATTCCACAGGGCCGGCCAAAGCCCACAGATGCTCGCCAGACAAATAAAAAAGCCATTTTTTAAGCCCGTGGCTTGGCTTGATGCATGGCAGGCAGAGCGGACACTTACAGGTCCCGCCGATCGCGCCATTCGTCTTCCCTCCCGCTATTCCGTCGTCGACGGCGTCGTTCCTACATTAGCAGGATCCGCTTCCCAAACAATGCGGCCGGGGATAATGGGCCCCGACAGCGAGGGGAAGCACAGAGGAAAAAATTAATGGCAGCCGGGTCAGGGGTCTCCTCTGTGATCTCATTGTTGGCACTCTGACCCGTTAACAGTGGATTCTCCGTTTCATTACTTTCAGTTAGACATTTACCAATTAGGACTGAAAGACATTCTCTGGTAGGGCTCTGTGAAAGTGGACGATACGACAAAAAACCAAATGACAAAGCCCACCACGCCTCCTGGGTCTCGGTTCACATCGACAAAAGAGTTACATTTTTTGTTTATTTGCAAACTTCGGCAATGCCACTTGTGGACCAGATGGTCTTGGTCACAATCGGTCACTTTAATAAAACAGAGTTAGAGCCCAGTCGTTTACCACTGGATCAGGGATATTTGGAGTTACCCATTGGGCTGTGTTCAGGCACTTCACCAATCCAATGGAACTCAAACACCTGGCTTCGCGGCTGTTTTTCTCACTCTGTGACTCAAATCCCGCCCTAGTCCATGTGTGATAAAAGCCTCCCCATGTTTTGAACACGGGATTTACCGTAAACAGTGGCACAGAGCTATACTTATCAAGGTCAGTCACCAGCAGGGGGCCCTATCACCCACATTTAGTGCGAATCACGTGCCGTTCGCTCTTCCCTAAGAGTGCAAAATGGTGCCTGTTTGATCGACACATCCAGGGTTTGTCAAACACACACCTTGTACATTAGAAGTGCTCACTGTTCACGAGTTTAGAGCCAGTGATGTGGGCTGACTGTGAGCTGAGCTGCCTCGACTTTCATCATATTGCTGTCCCTCTTGCGGTCTCCTCCATCTGCATTTTAGCATTTCCCCTGGTAGCTTCTCTGCCTCTCTGTAGTCAGCATGAATATCTTCATCTCCTCATCTTCATTTTACTGTAAGAAGTCACTTTGACCTGCAGCCTACAAACACAGATATACAGGGATACCCAACCTCGGGGAGCGTCTGACACTCTCCCTGCAAGGCCGGACGTCCCATGCATGAATTTGAGGAAGACTTAACGTGTTCTTCGTCCCAGGGACACCTGCTTTTCCCCACTTGGGGCATGGGTCAGTCAGGTGACTCAGAAACTCTAAGAAACTGATCGTAAGAATGAAGGCAGTTCAAAGCAACACAGGAAATCTTTGGCACCTAACGAAGCAACTTCCTGTTACCCAGAAGCCCTGAGGTGTGACACGGCAGAAACTGGATTGGTGGGTCATGAAATTGAGCCAATCTGAAGCCTGTGGGACACTGGGTGGCTTTTAGTTATTTAGCTGTAGGGCTGATGTGGGTTGGGGAAATGGAGTGGGGAGGGGGTTCTGCTTGGAGGAGTTTGTTCAACGCTGTTAAAATTATACCTCAGCCCCCCCGTACTCCCACGGTGACCCGAAACAAACTGATGTCACACCGCTATTGTCTTCGTGCGTCTAAATCAGCAGTCGATGGCCAGGGAGAATGGACTGTTAATGTCTTTAAAGATCCATCCAGAAGGACGTCCCTCCACGCCCCACCGCACACCACACACCCATCCCACCCACCCACCTCACTGGAGCCCCCCCGTGGAGATCCCTGGTTTTCGCTTCACTCCACGATTCATTTGTGACTCATGATCGTAAATCCCGCCCCATGTGGCGATGCAGGCGACCCATGGATGAAGCTCGCCAGCTGGATGCTTTCACTGCTTAAACATGCACTTTTATTCTCCAGGACGTGCTGGACATATCAATTTTCTCCAGTTCTCATCTTAATTGCCTGTAAAAAAAAACTAAAACCTGAATAATTAGGAATCTAGAGTGACCAGTTTCTGTGGAGTCAGGACGAGAAGCAGCTGGGATTTTATCGTGAGTTATTCAGAGATACCTTTGAGCTGTGTAACACGTAACACATCATCTGCTGGTGTTTATCAATATTGCTGCATAGACGGTCGGTCTGGAACTTTGTTTGCAGTGACATGATAATAGGGTCCAGTGAGCCAGTGAGGGCACGTATCCTTGGTCAGCTCCCATAACGGCATAGAAGCCTCATCTGCCAGTGAATTCCACTGGATGAGAGCTTTCTTCCTCATTCTGCACTAGGTTCTTCTTGACCTTATCAATAGCCATTGACCAGGCCGTTAGATCTTTTCGCAGGCAGCACCATCACCGCCCCGACTTACCTTCCAAACATTTCTGCCAAGTCGTCCAGTCAGGTTTGGTCTTGCTGTTCTCCTTATGTCCTCAGTTGTCCACAACCCCTAGAGTAGACGTCCATAACATACCAAAAGTGGCCATTCCCACATTCCTCTCCATCCATGCCCTAAAACGGCAGCCTCAGCCTTAATATGCCTGGCATCTCCTCAGGTTTGGACCATCCCAGTCAGACCGGTCTTCCCACCACATAAAAATACTAACCAGGATATATGCAGACCTAGCAGACAGCAAAGCCAGTGCATCCAGTTGTTCCGAACCTCCCATCTCCTTATGGATGGTTCCTGGTCATCTTACACCTTCCCCTCTACACCTCTTTTCTCTTTAACTTCCCTTCCCTACCATCCTCCCAAAATAACAACCAGGAGCAAAGTTAGAAATGATTGGATAGGAGAGCTGGGTCTTTACTAAGGGGAATGATGGCAAACTATTCATGACTTAAGCTAATGAATAAACATTTATAAGACTTTCCATAAAGGGCTACAGGGTGTGAGAATCACACATGCTTGGATGTTCGGATTTCCATGCTCAAGTAGGAGACGAGGTTTTTGCTTGATGGAACTGAGACGATTTTACAGGAAAGGGCCGTCATCCTTCATTGGATTTCTGATGGGGGGGGTGCATGGCTTCCCTCCATGCCACGCTCTGAGCAGAGGTACAGCAGCTCGCTAGGATGCTCTGCATTAACGCAGTAAATTGGTGATAATTAGAATCGCTCTAAAGCAGTTTCCCCCCGGGGTGACATTCTGAATGCTTTACGATGTCAAGCCCCCTCCACCCCCCGGCCCCCACACCCTCCTGTGCCCCAACCCGCCATTCATAAACACTCCAACCACCTCCTCACACTCACCCCCCCCCCCCCCCTTCAGACACCCTTAACAACCTCAACCACAGCACACACCCCCTAGTCCCAGGCAGCAGTAAAACTGGTTTGTTTAAATGGGGAAACAAGGTTCTGGCCATTAATCTAATGCTGTTTAAAGTCTCAATAGACTCCGAAAAGGCACCGGCAACCCAATTACAGGATAACCCGCCACAGAATGGCAGGGAGCACAACAACTGGAATGCTTTGTGCTGGGTTTAAAGTTTAAAGGTCACCTTCATTGTGAGACTGAGGTCGGTTAGTGTGCACCCAGTTTGTAGCATATAATATTGTGGTTGGGGGGAGGAAGGGGGGCAGCGGTCTTAATGGGCCGTTTGGGGGAAGGTTAAAACTGTATAATGCACTTCCATGGAGAGAGAGTGTTTTTACTGAGATTTAGCAAAGAGTACATTTGAGAAGACGCTGTTAGTTCATAGTCTGTGTGCAACACAAAGGCCTTACGTGAAGACGGAGGCAAGACACATGTTATGCCATGTTTAAGTCAACAGCTTCACAGCTCACAAAGGTGGGAGGTACCCTGACGAGCTGATCGATGTATTATTTTAACTGCAATGTAAGAGAAGCATGACTCCAGTTAGGGTATAGGATCGTTTCTAAGCTGGTCTTTTATGCGCAAAATCTAAAATTGTGGAATGGCTGCTCCCCCTGAAGGTCATCAGTGGAACTGCATCATACATTGCTTTGACTTACTGGAGGGGATGCATGGATGTCGGAGGTGTGGAGGCCCTGTGCTGTAAGCGTAGGCACAGCTGTTGCTCATTTGTTGTGAGCTTTTAGAGTTTAGGCTCAAAGGAAAGGAGTAATGGCTGCAAAAGTGTGAAGGTGAGCTCCTCCTCTAGCTCCTCCTCCAGCTCCTCCTCCAGCTCCTCCGCCTTTCACCCAGGACGTCCCGGTGTCTGATCAGCTTCCAGCCGCCTCAGTTCCTGTAGGCCTGACGGGGGGCTTTCCGTCAGCCTACGTGTAAACACAGCGGATCGCCGCGCCTCGCGTTTTGTACACATTATTTTTCTTGTCGCGCATAATAGTGATCGAGAAAATGACAGGGCTGTGAGGCAGCTCCGTGGGTGGCCTGACCAGGAGGAGGCGCTGCCTTTCAGGAAGCGGCACCAGCGGCAACGGTGAGCATCCGCCTCAAAGCTATCCGTAAATAAGCAGGTCGTACCGCTTGCATGCTTGCGGCAGAAACGCGGCTTGATGTGGGCCTGTGATTTAATAACAACACGGTGCTGTCTCTCCGGATAACGAGCCGGGAGGGTGCCCATCTGACAGAACGGGGCTGTAGAACCAGCATATTGGAATCCTGCAGAGCTTTCTGGAATCTTCATTACTGTGGTGTCTCACCCACAACGCCAAATAAACACAAATACTCCCATTCTGACCACAATCACACTAATTAGTTCGCAAGTGATTCATTTTTTTTTAGCCTGGATCAGATCTCAGGTATTCAGAGGGCCTGGTGAGTTCATTCACTGTCTATATTAAATACATAAAATACATACACACATCAGTTCAATTCAGATAACTCAAGCATATTCATTGCTATTAATATTAATCAACTAAAAAGTCAGACTGAATGTGTAATGCTTGTCATACAGACTGTCATCTGTAGGGAAATGTGTCAGTTATTACTGTCATTCATGAAGAGCAAAGGTGGACAGTTTGGTTCCAAAAAGTAAAAATCCAGACCAGGGTTTTGTTTCAACCAGCCAGCTGAGTTAATCTGTGACTCTGACTCTTTATGCTCAACTGGTTGGTTGAAACAAAACCCTGGTCTGGATTTTTAACTTTCTGGACCTGAACCATCCACCACTGATGTAGAGTATAGTGAAGCATGCTCTTATACACAAGCCACCAGACCTCATCTCCCGAGACACCTGTGCCTCTTGGTGCCCCAGTCAGCACATGAGGGGCTGGACAGACTGGGAAAGGGGGAGGGTCACCAGGTAACTGTGACACCCTATAGATGGAGATGGGGAACTTTAAATGTGCATCTGACAGAAATTCACACGTACTGTAATGAACACCAGCCCTCAAAACCACAAGACAAATGCATTTCCCGAGAGAATCTCTCACAGAAATGTGTATCTTCACCGGAAGCATAACTTCACAGCACTTGGGTCTGACTTTCACAGGACTGGAGGTGAAATTCAATGTCGGGTTGTTTTGTTTGCACATTTGCAGTCTGGAACGGTGTCCCCCAGAACACCAAACGAACACCCCCCCCCCCCCCTCAGTGCGCCTTGAACCCCTCCAGCACATTCCCACACACCAAGGCGAGTGGCTAAAATCACGCTCTCCACTTTCAGACGGGCTGGGGGATCTTTTGGAGACCCCCACTCTGTAAAAATCCTGAATTTTACATTAGCACCGTACAGGAGAGATCAGGCCCCCCCCCCCCCCCCCCCACACAACCCCCCCCCCCCAGCCTTTCAAAAGGTGCGAAGCAGAAATCGATGGAGATGACCCTGGATGCTTTAAAGATTTCTGACTTCAAACAAACCCGCCATGGAAGCGCACCCTCCTCTATGGGTCTGGACGAGAGCAGAATATTTCCTTCACAGAGCTCCTGTCGGGCCGATTACAGATGGGGAGACCCCTACCCAGACATATTTTTATCCCCACAATTGTTTTCAACACCTTGAGGGATAAAAAAATGTTTTTTTCTTTCTTGACAGCTTTTGAGGCCATTCTGCTCGGTTTCTCGCCCCTTGAGATCCGGAAAGCGTTGGGCTTTGATGTCTCACCATACCACAGCAACACACTCCTTCTGGAGGAGAATGATTAAAATAATCATTTCAAATGTCAAGCTATGTGTTTTGTTCCCACAAAGGACACAGGAAGGCACTGTCTTCCCCATTAATGTGCAGCTGCTGCAGAATTTAAGGGCGCGTCAGCTGATCATTTAAAGAAAAAGTGCCCATATTTCTTCATTTATCGATAATTAAAAATATATATATAAACAACGTTGAAGGGCTTTAGGGCTTTCGGAAATGACATCCCATCCCACGTAAACTGAATGTTTCCAGAACCCTAATGAATTCTTTAATAAATGTGTAATGGACTGTAATATCTACTAATGATCTCTTTCATGAGACGAAGGCTATAAGTCAACTGTTGAGACACACGCAAAAACACATTAAACACATTTGTTTAATGATTGCAAGCTAAATCGCCCTTCTTTCTGGCTAACGACCTCACGGGTTCTGCTCAGTTATAACAAGAGCAATGGAGTAATTTCACACCGTCGAGCACGTTTGCTCTCCGTCACGGTCCAGCTGGCAAACTGCTACCGCCAGACCTCATAACGATGCTCCGTCTCTAAACTCGTTATTAGTATAAATTTACACACCTAAGAAGTGTGCTCACATTACAGGTTAATAACTTTAATGGACTGCTCTTACCGGTTCTCAAATGAGCTCAGTTTCTCATATTATTTGTTGTGGAATTACAATTAAACCAAGCTGACATTTGGAGGAACAATCCTCGTCTGTCAGTCACAATTATACCTGCTGCAAAGAGGTAAATAATCAGACCAGTGAACTTTATGTCGCTGGTCTACGAGATCTCTGTCCTTAATTAAATGATAGACATGATGAAATGGATAGATTAAAACTCCCAGTGAGCACGCCGATGTTGTGTTTTTATAACATCCCAGATTTAGAAACAGTAAGCTTTCGGTAATTATGCACTTTTGATACTAACGGGTTTTAATATTTCAAATTGAGCCGACTGTTAGAGGCAAGTCATCAAGAAATCATTCAGATCACTAATAACAAAGTCCAACAGAACTGAGAAATAGGCAGAAATTAAATCCGCTGCCTCTATTCTGTCCATCTCAAGAGCACCAAACGCAGAATGAATGAGCTACAGTAAAGCTTCTCTCCGAAGGACTTCAGCTGGAGCAAATGTAATTTAACTATATTTTAATGTGGACCTGACAAGCTGTATACATGTGACACGTCAGATTTCAAACTGGGACTCTTGGCAGCTTATTAAAATAATTGCTTTAGACTGCCGTCATGTTTTCCACTAACAGGAGGAGGGTAGGTAGCTGTACATGCACTGGGTGTGCAAGCTGCACAATTAGGACACCTATTTCTGTTCATCTATGCGGTGGCAGCCGTTAATTAAGGGAAATCTGTATTTCTGCTTGTTCACTGCACTTTTTACCTCAGTCAGAAGGAAAATACTTCTTGACATGCTTGGGTTTAGTTTTTATTTGCCTTTCCTAGCTTGTTTTGCGCATGCGGTAAGTATTGGAGGCAATGAGACATTTGTGTATGACAGATTGATTTTGATAAATGTGACAGGCTTTATAAATGAAAATAAATAAGGAAAAGAGGAGCAGAGGTCTACATGGGTTTAGACGAGGTCCTGGAAGTTTCTACGCTTTTAGTACTTTTCCGTATCATGGAATCTTTTATTTTCAGTGATGTGCACAGACTTTTCTAGGGACAGGTGCTTGACTTGGGGGAGGGGGGGGGGTGCTTGTGGGGGTCCCCAAGGGCATAGGTTTGGTTTCAACATTGGTCAGGACCCAGTGAGCACCACCTCCCCCACCCTCACCGCCCAGAGCAGCAGAACACAAATTCTGTCCATTTATTTATAGGATAACAAACATTGAGGATGGGCTTCTGTATTGGTCTGTGTGGATCCCAGTGCCCCAGTGCAGTGATGCAGTAACACTGCAGTAAAAATGGTGCCGTCCTTCAGATGAAGTGTAAAAACTGAGGTCCTGACTCTCTGAGGTCATAAAAGACCCCTGGGCACCTTTTGAAAGAGTAGGGGTGGTTCCCCGATGGCCTGGCTAAAGCTGCCCACTGTGGCCCTTTCAGATCTGGCCTCCCTGTCATCCCCTATATCTGACTGGTGAATCCTCTCCTGCCCCTTCCCCACCTTTGGTACTGTGTGGTGAGCGTACTGGCACAGAATGGCTGCCTTCACATCATCCAGGTGGGTGAAGTGGCTCCTCATTGCTTCTATAGAGCCCTCTAGGCGTCTGGAAAAGTGCTATATACACGTAAAACTCATTCAGTCTTTTCCGTAGCTCAGGGTATCTAGCTGCTAACTAGCTCGTGTCTGTTTCACAAAAAAGGTACCGAAATAGTAGGACTCGCGTGAATAGCTGCAATGTAACATAACGCAACCAGACGTATTTCTTACGATTTTTTTTCATTCGCTCTTTAGGTGTTTTAGGTGACGTTCATTAGCCCTCAACGGTGTTGGAATCATGGGACCAAATAAGCCCTGACCCCCCCCCACGCCCCCTAGACCCGCACAGTACTCCCACAATATTCCATACCTAAATTTCCCAGAGACACGGAGACGCGCACACGGTAATGATATACAATCGCTCACTGGATACCGGTTATTTGTGCGGTGTGCGTTTGGGGCAGCATGTTTGATGATAAAAATCTCTACATTTTTTCTACTCCCTCTCCTTGTATCAGCAACAGCATATTAAATTGTTTTGAACTGACATTACAAATATTAGTCTTAGGTTTTCCCATGAATTAAACATGGTACTTCAGCAGCGTGGCTTTCTGTCTGGTGCAATAGTTGGGGTTGGCCTGACCTCCAGTGGTAGCGAAGAGGTATGACAAGCTCCGCCTAGAAGGCTAGTTATTACTGGGTATCTGTTCCTGCAGATGTCAAGAAAAATCATGCTTGTTTTTAGATTAAGAACAGCGGAAGCGGGAAATTTGGGGGCCACTGCCTCCAATAATTCTGACATAACTGATGGAATTCCTGAAGCTTAATTTTCATGCCCTGTAATGCAAAGTACATTCCACTGAGAAATCAGGTTATAAACAGCACGTTATTAGAAAAAAGACAAGAAAAGGCTAAAATTACAGTCTGAAGTGAATGGAAACATACTGACAGTTTCCTGATGGATGCTGCCTAGCAATTCCTGTGTCAATCGGAACAGGCTTCCTACAAAGAGCTGACTACTGAAGAGAGAGAGGGAGTGTAATGGGCTTGTGATAGGGGGGCAGAGCAGGCCGACACAGATGGGCAGGATGTGCGTGGAATGGCTCCATGACATGAACAGGTGACCTCAAAGCAACCTTCCTCTTCTGTGGGGGGGGGAGGGTTGAGAAAGCTTTTGAAATTAGCATGGCACTCCTGCATGAATATTTTAACATGGGAACACAGAATGCAAATACGATGAATTGACAGGGGTGGCAGAGTGGTTAGCACTCTCACGTCACACCTCCGGGACCAGGGTTTGAATTTCCGCTGTGACTCCATGTGTGTGGAGTTTGCATGTTCGCCCCGGGGGGGTTTCCTCTGGGTGATCTGTTTCCCTCCACAGTCAAAAAAACATGCTGAGGTTAATTGGAGTTGCCAAATTGCTCCTAGGTGTGTATGTTTGTGTGCCCCGCGGTGGGTCAGCGGCCCGTCCTGGGTTTGTGTGCCCCGCGGTGGGTCAGCGGCCCGTCCTGGGTTTGTGTGCCCCGCGGTGGGTCAGCGGCCCGTCCTGGGTTTGTGTGCCCCGCGGTGGGTCAGCGGCCCGTCCTGGGTTTGTGTGCCCCGCGGTGGGTCAGCGGCCCGACCTGGGTTTGTGTGCCCCGCGGTGGGTCAGAGGCCCGTCCTGGGTTTGTGTGCCCCGCGGTGGGTCAGCGGCCCGTCCTGGGTTTGTGTGCCCCGCGATGGGTCAGCGGCCCGACCTGGGTTTGTGTGCCCTGCGGTGGGTCAGCGGCCCATCCTGGGTTGTTCCCCAACTTAGGCTCAGAACCCCCTGCTTCAGAAAATGGATGGATGAATTTATCAATGTGCCAGATTCACTGAAAAAGACAGAAAAACCAAGACTTCAAAATGTTACACGCTGCTAAAAAGACACCCACTGTCCAACTAGGGCAGTCTACTCATCTTCATATGGCAGCATTACGAAGATCAATGTCACAGAATGTCTTACAAATATAAGCATGCAAAGGCTCCCGCAAACTGAAAAGGAACGTTGACAGTCACACATGTATTCAGTCCTTACCTGTCATTACATCACAGCCCCTAGCAGCTTTTCCAGGAAGAGAAACCTCACCCAGGTGAGTCATTGGCTAGTGCTGTATCTTCACATCTCCATGTAGGGGGTCTAAGTTCAGCCTCTGCTTTATATGCTCTCCCTGAGTTGCGTGGGTTTCCGAAGACATGCAGATAGGATAATTGGTGTTGCTAAAGCGCGGACAGTGTATGCTTGCGTCTGTGCGTATGCGACCTGCAATGGTATGGTGTCCTAATGCGACCACTCTTTGCCGATGATATTCACACATCCAAGCACCTCCTGCGACAGAAATCAAGGGATCCAAATGTAATCTTCCAGCCTGCAGGTGGCCGTTATAAAACGGTAAGGCGAATCAGATGGATAGGGAGTGGAGAATACTGGTGGAGATGCAACCTCTGGTGACCAGCTGACCTTGAGAGGGCGTGACCGCTGGCACAGCCGGAGTTCCCAATGCCACCGGGGCACCGTGCTGGGCAGGCGGAAGGCAGGAGCAGGTGGAGCCGCTCCAGGGTTGGCGATGTTCCAGGGGTTTGGGATGTGTGCAGATGAATGGCCTTTTGGTGGCTAGGAGATGTGAACAGAATGGTGGAGGATAAAAGGTACAGAAGGTCTAGTGGGTTAGTGGATGTGCAGTAGGATGGATTAATGTGGGACAGAGGTTTATACATATGAACATAACATCGTGCAGCAAGGTTTATTTAAACGACACAGGATGAAGGTGAATGCATTTCCTTGACAGTGATGTGTTCAAACGCTTCTGTCAGTGAGTGAATGTTGCTCATGCCCTGCTGGGCAGACAAAAGGAATGAAGCCCTTTTGTCCAGCACCAAGAGGGCACACTTGGTACCCTCTAGCCGCAAGCAGGATAAATAAAGAGAACATGGAAGGCAGCAAAGATGGCAACGCGTTTTTTTCTCCGACTTTTTTGCATCCTATCTGGACATCAGGTTTATGACTGGTTGCCAGGCAACGCTAAAAGTGTGCCCTGGAGACCGAGGACCGCCCCCACCGGGTCAGGCCACGCCCCTCCAGCTGTGCCGCACAGATTGGCTTTGTTTTTGGACGCACGGAAGTCATAGGACAGGAGCGCCTCGCCAAGCACATGGTACCACTGACCCGAAACAAACCCAGCTCATCCTTAATGAGACGCCCCAGCTGTTAGACAGGAGCAGGGAGACGTCCCAGAGCACCATCGAGTCCGCAATATGCTTCATGTTTTTTTAAATATGACACCATTATCTCTTGAAACTATTATTTTTCTGTGGCAGAATAATGAGGTTAGGCTCACCAGCCTTTGCTGTATTTTTTTGTATTTGAATTTTTAGCATTACGCATATTTAATTATATTAAGCAGCTAAATATACTAATCGTCTTTTATTTTAAAATGTCATGGCTGATTTAGCTGATTTATCTTATTTTGCTCCCAGTGGTGATGAACACATATACACTTTAATAATCATCCGTTAAGGGTAAGAGATCCATGTATAAGATTATCTCAAGCTCATTTTGCAGTGGTCTAAAGCGTATAAAACACATTAAAACAAATTGTTTACATGAGAAATGGTTTTAACCATTTTGACCAGCAGAGGGAGACAAAGTAAAGACTATTCATCGATTTCATAAATGACACTGACCGCAAATACACATTTGCTGCTTCTCATCCTATGAAAACAAATCGTTTCCCATACTATTTCATTATTCATTAATGAATATTTAGTAAAAAATAAAATAAAATAAAATAAAATAAAATAAAAATCAGCACGATGATTTTCTGCCGGTACCGCGAGAAAATATAAGCTGGCGAGCAAATGAAAAGACGAGCTTGTATAAAACACAAGGATTCCTACAATAAACCATTAGGACTTGACGCACATGACTGGGAAGAGTGACATTGCGGTTCATGACTCACCACACTTAAATCTCGTACGGGTGGGTGAAGCAATTATTGTAATTTTTTACAGTGTTCCAGCGCTGGTTCCGTGTCACTATTTGGAGGAAAACTACAGCACGTGTACATTAAGCAAAGAGCTTCAAACTGCGAATCTTAGACCTCGAGGGTCTATAGCCCACTTCGGTTTTATGATGCTGTCATTTTAAGACACGAATGTGCACATATAAGCATTTAACGTATTCGAAAACCCCTTACAAATCGCGTCAGTAATAAGGCTGCGCAAACACGGGATTCCTGCAGGGCTCAGACCAGCCTACAGAATTTCAATGAGGACACGGCGGCTCTTCTCGTTTTTCCCTTCTTTGGTCTGTATAGCTAAGGACATGGCCACACTTTGTGCCAGAACGACGCCCCTGCTTTGGAAAACGGCAAGAGATCAGCCTCCCCGGATGAGAGAAGAGAGAAATGAGGGCGCGACAAAACAGGGTGACTTTCAGGAGGGGGATTCGGGAGGATGCCGAGGACGAGGAAAGCCTGATGCTTTTTTAGGATAATGCAATGGGGGGAGGGGGTGTCATTGAGGGGACGGACAGGCGGTGCATGTCTGGCCATAGAGGACACATATGTACCCCAAGGGCAAAACGATGTAACTGGAACATTTGGTATGTGGGAGTAACTTTGCGAATGCATTATTAAATATGGGCTCTCTTAAGCCCGCTCATTCCCCCAATAACGTACATTTTAAAGTGCACTCCACGGTTCTATGAATTATTACTTAGCACTGTGCATAAGGAATCAGTGCATGTCACGAGTACATGACGCTCATTTTATTTTAGTGAGTTAGTTTGTCACAGTTATATACTTTTTAAGGGCATGTTGTAGATCGAAGTTTTGGAAAAAAAGAAAAAAATAAGCACAGTGATAAAAGTTCAGGAGGCATTGGTACAGTGACACCTTTGTGCTCTAGAAATGCAGTGATAAGTTACGATAAACTGTATTTTATAAGTCAGTGAGCGGACAGTGTTGCCTTCTTAGCCAGCTGCCTGCAGCGTTATTGTTTAATGCTTTGGTTAGAGATGCAGTTACAGCACTACGGACGTAACTGACAATGAGAGCGAGGCAGTTACACCCCAGTCGGTCTGAGAACAGGAGCCGTAAGGGCTCTGGACTCCCCCAGGGGCTGTGACTCCCCAGGCTTGGAAAACGGAACTTTTATCCAAAGATTCTGCAAGTTGGGCAGGGGCAAGGATGGACCGGTGGGCAGGAACGGCAGATATCTATTATTCAGTGGGATGGTGTCATTTGTCTGTCCTTCTACAGAATAGCCTGGAGGACAGTGGATGATGAATGGAACATCTTCTGTGTCCATGTGACGGGACCAATAAGAACATAGGCGCTCAGAGCTGGTGACAGACCCCGATCTCTCATTGATGGGAATGCAGCACACGATGGTTGCATTAAACAAAACAAGCCTTCTGGGTGACTCTCACTGAGATGTCGTTCATTGACTCTGACGACCCTGAACCAGACTTTGCTGTGATCCTGTTACACATCCAGCCAATGGAAAAGGGAAAAGGCGTCCATCTGCTTTTCTGAATCTAGCCGCAGCCTTACATGCGCGCGTGATGTTTGGACTGGACGTCCACCAGCCAATCAACACCGCTTGACTCAGAGCCTGTTCCTCAGCAGGCTGGTTGCAACCTGTTTCGAGAGCTGGTGAAGATTAGGGGCACTCCTGCAATATGGTGCCTTCGGCTCCGACTGGGGATGCGCGGCTCCAGGCTTCACGGCCCCGTTCCAGGGAGAACCTAGGATGGGCGCATGGAAATTAAACAGCTGCCGGTCGCCACGTGGAAAAAAAAAAAAAGGAAATTAATGGATTGTTGACTCAAATGGTCCTGATGGTTGCCTTGGAAACACCAGCCAAGCTGTCTCCTGAATGCAGCATCTTCCAGACGGGCCACCCACTCTCTTATCGGCAGAAATTTGACGTTGGAGGTTTTGCCTGCACAAAGAATGCGTTGTAGAGGAAAATACCGAAGAATATGATTCAGGCTAACAGGTGGGAATGTAGGCAGCCCCTGAAAGCTAACAATCATGGAACATTTTAACAAGTGGTCAAGGATAAATGTGTGATAACAGTCAGTGAGAAATGGGCTGAATCAGTCATTTTCAAGACTGTAACAGAGTGTATGTTTATTTCACAATCGTATTATCTTCCTGGAAATACACCGATCTCTATACTCAGAGAGTTTTGAATCTTTTAGGGTTTGCATCTAATGCAGTAGCTGAACTGCAAATATAGCCTCTATTTGCACTGAAAAATCGATTATGTTCGCAGTATCATCTGATATCCTTCATATTTTCTTTCTATGAAACAAAAGTCACAAATGTAATAAACACGCCCACACAGCTCTCCCGTGTCGCTTGCACCCTCTATTACTGCCATATGAGTGGGGAGGACAGGTTAGTGCTTGTGAACCAGTTTTGCTCCTTTATTGCGAGACAGGAGTTAAGATAAAACACTCTTAATATCTTCTCCTGTGCTGTTGCTGGAACTTCTCTACTATTATTATAAAATAAGCCAAACTGCCCTGAGTGGGGACAGTGTAAGGGTACCCTGGCAGATTCGGCAGGCCATTGTATGTGCATAGCGGCTAACTTTGGCTGATATATTTATGCATTTATTACCACTAAGCAATAATTAGCATAATTAGTTTTTACAGCCGGGCGGCATGGTGGTGCAGTGGTTAGCGCTGTTACCTCACACCTCTGGGACCCGGGTTCGAGTCTCCGCCTGGGTCCCATGTGTGGAGTTTGCATGTTCTCCCCATGTCGTCGTGGGGTTTCCTCCGGGTACTCCGGTTTCCCCCCACAGTCCAAAAACATGCTGAGGCTAATTGCAGTTGCTAAATTGCCCTTAAGTGTGAATGGTGTGTGAGTGTGCCCTGCGATGGGCTGGCCCCCCATCCTGAGTTGTTCCCTGCCTCGTGCCCATTGCTTCCGGGATAGGCTCCGGACCCCCTGCGACCCAGTAGGATAAGCGGATTGGAAAATGGATGGATGGATGGATGGATAGTTTTTACAGATGTATTTGGTTTCTGCTTTATAATGTTAATTGTAATAGTAAGTAGAAAAAAGCAGAATAAAAAAATATATTTAGCAGTGAAAAGTTTTGTGGCCTAACTTTTGGTATTATTTCGATCCTGTGATCCCTTTGCATATACCAATCTCTTTGTTTCACATAACATGGTGTCTTCTGGAGGCGCGGAAGCTTCCCGAAGTGCTTATCAACTGAGGGAGGCTTTGGTGTTAGTGAATATGAGCCTTGGATAGTGTGTCCCGCCCTGGTCTTCCAGGGTTACGCATTGTGCTGTTTTTCGTCCAATCTTTCCATTTGTTTGCTTTATTGAGACGATACTGCATATTGACTTACCTGAGTTTCTGGTGCCAGTTAAGCCTTAATTAAGACGCGTTCTGTAACATCTGGAGGGGTCCATCCCCCGAGGACCAGGGAGGAGATGGGGCTCATATTAGAACTCCAGACTGGTGTTAAAACACTGCAATGTCAGTGCGATGCAGTGTGGAATAAAACTCCGCTGCGCTGGACAGGAGGCCTAGAGACAGAAAGCGAATTGCTGCTGATGCTTTATTTTTTGTTATTTTTTTTTTGCCAAAACGTCAGCAATTTACAGGAATGCAGGCCTCCGGAGCAGCCCAGCCTGAATGATGATCAGGGGACCTTTGGAGACACAGATGCCGGAGGTCTGAGGGGGGCTGGGAAGGTCAGAATCTCTGCGATCCATCATCCGGCCTCTGACACTGGATCTACGAACAGCCGGCCCTTTGCAGACAGCACGACAGCTCCTGTTCTCCATTGTTGCCGGGATACAGGGATGGTCGCCTCTGCATGGCAGACATACCCTGCGGGCACATACCTCTCCGATGTGTGCTGATATTGTCGAGAAGGATGCTGTAAACCCCAGGGAATGTGAATCAGGAGACAGGGACCGCAAGGAGGAGCGGAGTCCAGGCGACTCTCCGCAGTCCCTAACACTGTGTGGTTTTCCCCACGCCGACATCCACACTCCCTGGGTCATTTTTCTTGACGTTGTTAATTACTGTCACGCTGTGGCCCCAAGGCTTATGGGTAAGAATCCTGCAGCGGCGTGGGGCGACGCGGGCTGATGCGGCGTGACGTTTGATTAAAACAAATCAAGCTGAGATGATATCCATCTGCCCCACCTGATGAGGTAGGTGTGGGCATCCTGGGTAAAGTGACTCAGGAAGTGGGTCCTGCAGGGCCACGGTGGGGGGGTGGAGGTGACACGCGATGGCGATAATGAGAGAAGACGCCAGAGCCCGGCTCTTCCCCCCCATAGTAGAGTTTCCGTTTACGTTAGGTAGCCGGTTGGCGTTATGGTAGCCTTATGCATGGTTATCCACACAACAGATTACCCAGAGCAACTTAATCAAAATTTGACCTATTTCCAGAGCCTGGATATTTACGGACGGTGTCCTGGTTAAATGCTCTGCTCTCACTAGAAATCCTGGAGCCCTTTGACAAAAGCTCACTTTGGACGACTATGGGATGCCCCCCATTTGTTATTGGCTCTGGGAGATGTCCGTCATAGAATGCAGGAATGCAGTTTTCCCAAATGCATAAGCGACATCATCATTTCCATAATCATTGTGCAATTTAAGATATTTCATTTTGTGCCGCCTTCAGTTTTCTTGTTTGGATGCACTCCACCCCTCCATTTCACCCAAACTGAAAATAATCAGAGCCGTAAATCCGGCTCCATTGAGTGATTTGCGCTGCCGCATTTTCACCACAACCGACTGAGAGACGGATTAGAGCGCCCCACTGGGGTACACGCTCACGTTTCACGTGCACCTCGGCTCAGTTTTGTAGGAGTCTAAAGGAGTAGGACCTGTGGTGAGAAGAGCTGGACTGAGTCACAAAGGTCTCAGGCACGGCTGAACAATGGCGGGCGGGGGCCAGGCCTGGAGGGTGGGGGGGCCAGGTAATCCCAGGCGTGTGACTGCAGTCTGCAGGCACGGGGATCCGCTGTATGTACCTACGCAAGCGTGACACAGGGAAGCAGGTGGCTCAGGATGAAACACGCCAGGGGGTGGGAGTGCAAGGGGGGGGGGGGGGGTTTGAGCGTGTTCAGGCCGAGATGAATGCTGATTCGCTCAGCCGACGCCTCCGTCCTTTCTGATTGGGTCAGAGGTCACAGGTGTTCAGCTTTGAAGGTACAATATGCGTGCGGGGGGGCATGACAACGTGACATCTGTGTGTGCGTATGTGTGTGTCTGTGGGGGGGGGGGGGGGGGGTGGGCTGCCTGCATTTAGCAGCAGCCTGAGCAGCAGAAATCATATTCGCTAAGCTCTTTCTGCGCTACTTTCAACACATGTAATGAACATACACATATGAAGATTGATTTCTCATTATGATTCCACATAAAAGGGAAATGTAATAATGCAGAGGTGGGTGAATAAATGAATAAGGGTGTCGGTTTCCCCAGAGGACAGGGGGGGGAGTAGGGAGCTCATTAGGAACAAAAGTGATCGAAAAGGGGACGTGGCCCCTTTAAGAGAGCTGGACTGAAAAGGTGGAAAAAAACACACTGGAGGAACCATAAAACAAAGAAAAGTGAGCAGAGTGAAACCCTCCAGGGGGCAGACAGTGCGCTTTAGCGACAGAGAGACCCTTCGCGGAAACGCCTAAAGGCTTAGTGTGCTGAACAGGCAGCAACTGAAAGGTACATTGCGGTCCGGCTTTCATCGTCTGGGGGTCAGGAAGTGTCTGTGTGCTGCTGCCCGCCGTAATCCCCAAATAAATGCCACCGAAATACACAGGGGGCTCTTTAATAATTGAGTACAGACTCTAGCCGTATGACAGACAGTCCCACTGGGGCGATGTCGCCGCTGAATTGCGTCTGGATTGGTGTGTACCCTAAACCTAACCCTAACCCTAAACCTAAACCTAACCCTAACCCTAAACCTAACCCTAACCCTAACCCTAAACCTAACCCCCCTCCTGAGAAAAGATCCACACAGCACCTTCATATCACACACCGTCAGTGAAGCCTTGCTCACCAGTTCCGTCTGCATTATTACGCACCTGTGCGTGTAACTTTACACATTGGTACCGTGCTTCTATCTGTTAAAGCAGTGTTTCTCAGCCTGGTCCTCGAGGACCCCCAGACAGTCGACGTTTTAGCTCAAAATGTGGACTGTCTGGCAGGGAGGTGGGAGTGAGCAAAAATGTGGACTGTCTGATAGGGTGGTGGGAGGGAGCAAAAGTGTGGACTGTCTGATAGGGTGGTGGGAGGGAGCAAAAATGTGGACTGTCTGGCAGGGAGGTGGGAGGGAGCAAAAATGTGGACTGTCTGATAGGGTGGTGAGAGGGAGCAAAAATGTGGACTGTCTGATAGGGTGGTGGGAGGGAGCAAAAATGTGGACTGTCTGATAGGGTGGTGGGAGGGAGCAAAAATGTGGACTGTCTGATAGGGTGGTGGGAGGGAGCAAAAATGTGGACTGTCTGATAGGGTGGTGGGAGGGAGCAAAAATGTGGACTGTCTGATAGGGTGGTGGGAGGGAGCAAAAATGTGGACTGTCTGATAGGGTGGTGGGAGGGAGCAAAAATGTGGACTGTCTGATAGGGTGGTGGGAGGGAGCAAAAATGTGGACTGTCTGATAGGGTGGTGGGAGGGAGCAAAAATGTGGACTGTCTGATAGGGTGGTGGGAGGGAGCAAAAATGTTGACTGTCTGATAGGGTGGTGGGAGGGAGCAAAAGTGTGGACTGTCTGATAGGGTGGTGGGAGGGAGCAAAAATGTTGACTGTCTGGCAGGGAGGTGGGAGGGAGCAAAAATGTGGACTGTCTGGGGGTCCCCGAGGACGTTTGATTAAAACTGTGACACACTGGCATGTAGTCATTGCAGGCGCTTACTGCAGACTGCAGTGTAGACAGATCTGTGACTGACAAATCCAGCCAGCATTTCAAAGTATTTGTACTCGGAGTGTCCCTGCTTCCAGTAATAACGATGTCATCAATGAGACAGTGTAGGATTGGTAAATATTTATCATGTGGTTATGGGTACCTGCTACCTAGTGGTCTGACTGTACAGTAAATTGACCATCTATTAACCATTTAACCTGATTTGGTATGGGTGTGTTGGGGGGTGGGGGGGGGAGCCTATATCAGGCAGGAAGGGGCACAAGGCTCAGGATATACAGGACCATCACAAGGCACACACACACACACACACACACACACACACACACACACACACACACAGGTGTGTAATTATATCTGTGGGGACTCTCCCTTCATTTCTAAGGGGAAAACTCTAATCCCAGCATGACACCCTTAACCCCCACCCAGCCCGAACCTTAACCACAAGTAGCGAAAGAAAAGACTTGGCAATTTTGATTGAATTCACAGATCTTTGTGGGGACCTGAAAAATGCTTCCCACTGTGTCAAAAAAACAGCTTTTTATTACATTGTGGGGACATGTAATATAAACATAATCCACACACACACACACACTGTTCCTTCCTGTGAACTGTGTTCACTGACTTCCTCCAAACACTCATGGCAATAAGCAAGAACGTCAAACGTCTGCCTTCACCTTTCAGGGAAAGTGCTTCACTCTCAGCGATGGCTGCTTTCCCCATCCATCCGCGGGCTAATGACCCATCCAGCGGTGATTGTCCCTCAGCTGTGTAGGTTTCGGGTCAGATACCCCTAGGGACAGGTGGCAGCCAGGGGGCATTCCCACAGAATCCCTGCCAAAATGAACATCCGAGGTCAGAGTCCTGCCTGCCTCAGGGGGGCGCCCTTAATGAGATCGGAAGACTCATTCTCAAAGGGACAGGTACAGGTCTCTAAATCCCTACCCGATAATTATCTCACTCTCAATCCCCCCCCCCACCCCCCACCCCTGGGACCAAATAAATGAGAGTACAGCGAAAGTGAAACCCGACCCGCCTTCGGAATTGCTGAAATATCCCGACAGACGCCATCCCTTTGCCAAGAGGGGAAATCCATGGACGTAGTGTGATTTAGATCGTGCTGTGAGGTGAAAAGGCTGAATGATGCAGGCGAATCGGGACAGACGTCCATCTGGTAGCCAGGAATTAGACTCACGTTAACCCTCACCGTCCCCCTAAGGTGGGTAAAGGCCATGATAAAGCTAACCCTATGCCTAACCCTAACCCTAACCCTAACCCTATGCCTAACCCTAACCCTAATCCTAACCCTAACCCTGACACGGGTTAGGTATCTGGCAGCATTCCTGAGCACCAAAATCCCAAACAAAAACCGCATGGAGGCCGTTTACTAGGCAATAATTTGATGTGTCTGAAAGTAACCAGATTCCCAGGATTTGTCGACCCTTAAAGTATGTAATGAGGCCCCCCTGAGGAGAGTAAGGCAGGCTTGCTGCGCACAACCCCCCACCCCCCACCCACCTCCCGTTGTGCCGTGACCTTTGAGGGCGGTCCTTATAAATGACTGGGAATCTCGGAATAACAAGACTTCCTGTCCGGCGTCATTCTGCGGCGATGAGCTTATTACATTCAGGAGTGACTGTTTCAATATGTGCGCGGAGATTAAAACGTGTAGAAGAAAACAAGCCTTGAGATCTGAAAAGGCTAGATAGCGGATAAGGAGACAGTGGCTCCGCGTATCAAAAGGCCGGTTTCATCCTGGCGTTTTATGTGAGAACAAAGCCAGACCCTGTGCTTCCGAGCCCCCGCCTGGCGCCCACGCGCCACCCCCTCCTGCCCACCCAGATGGAGCAAAGCCACACAGCAGATCTAGAGAAGGACGGATGGTGCAGAGTCCGGGACTGAGTGGAGAAAGGAGAGCTTCTGCCTGCTCTCGATTCTATATGCCTGCTCAGGTGTAAATACGGGAACAGAGGCCGTGTCGCCCCCTAATGTCTGAACCCCGTTTCCCATGTATGATGGAAGAACCCTCAATGCCGGCATAAGCACCTGCAAGATGCTCATGGGTTTGATCAGCCAACAAACGGTGATGTTCAATGCGTGACAGGAGAGGCCTTAAATGAATCATGCGGGTGCTGCCTTCTCATTGGTCAGCCTGTGTTTTATCGCTACTGCTCTTCGCATTTGCATAGCTTTATGCTTCGCTCATGATGCGGCTGATGCTCCTCCACGATGGAACCAGATCTCTGGCGGCTGATCTGCTCTCCTCTGCACCGAGGCGCATGGCTCACATAAATCACCGGCCCCCATCCTTGTGGCAGCCCCGCCTCCGCCCCGCCCCCAACCCCCAAGGCCTCAGTTTCTGCTGTGTGTAATTTGCCCATGCCAATCGTGCCATCTGAGCGTCATGGCACAGGATTGTGGCCAGTCGTCCGGGGCGTGGACGGCAGAGGTCCGGGCCAAACGGAGATCGGGGTTTGCCCCCCGGCCGAGCGCACCGACTCCCTCACACGCGGCAGCTGCCGTCGCAGACACCGGCGTGTAAACATTGCATGACCCCAGGGGGCACCAGCTCGCCTGAGTTAAAATGGATAGTAGCGAGAGATTAACCCCGAAGATGAGGTCAACATTGAACTCCACAGGCAGTCACTGATCGACAGTGTGAAAATGGGCTTAAGCAGGGGCTCATGGGAGTTTTACTTACGCAAGAATTTTCAGAGGGCAGAGGGAAAAATGCTTGGTTCAGAGAGATTACCAATCAGATTGTAAAGGAGGTGAATCCAAGCAACTAGAGGAGGTGGGTCCAAGACATCTTATTGGTTGGTCCCACCTCCTCTAGTTGCTTGGACCCGCCTCCATTATAATCTGATTGGTTATCGCTCTGGACCAATCATATTTTCTTCAGAACATTTTTGTGTAGCTATAAGCAGACTAAGCAGCTACCATACCCTCCCCCCCTAATTACCTGCATTGTGGATGAAGTGAAATGATCATTATTTTTCTTAGGAAGGGGGCCTCCCCAGTAAAGCTCTACCTCTGAAAAGGTATTGAACACAAGGACACAAGGATTGAATCACTTAAGGCGACAGTATAATATTACATCAAAAGAACAATGTCTGTGATGGGCTGGCACCCCATCCTGGATTGTTCCCTGTCCTGTGTCCATAGGCTCCAGACCCCCCATGCCCCCCATGAATAGGACAAGCGGTTACAGAAAATGGATGGATGGATGGATGGAAGAACTATATGTCTTGAGAACTTTTTATTTATTCTTCTGAAAGCTGTGACTTGCCGTAATCCTGGGAGAGTGGGTCACCTTACAGTCGCTCGGTGGCAGTGTGACGTCACAGGTTAAGAGCTCTGTACGGCGCATGGGGAATTATTCAAAGACACGAGTCCCCTTTGAAGGAACCCTGAAGGATCTCGTCAGCCTGCGGCTCACAGATCTGGAGCTTCACTGTTCAAAAACATTATAAACATCTCAGCATCTGTTTTCCTTCCGTCTCTCTATTTTTCCTCTGTGACCCTCTATATAAAATTCCCTTATGATGACAATAAAGGACGGTCTTATGTTATCTGTCTTATAAACACTTATCTATTCTGTTTGTTCTCAACAAATTATATCAGTTGTAACCAGCATTTCATAGCCCCCTATTAAGAGTAAAACAGTGATATAACCACACATTTTACAGATTTCTTCTGAATTCACTTGCATGTCGTGGCCAAATACTTTGGTCGTGTGTTCTGTGGAAATTGCTCTGGTTGGTCAAACAGAACCACATGACAGAGGAAAGGGGCATGGAGCCCTGAGTTTATGAGGGACCTGGTATCACAGCCGTAAGGGAGAGACGGGATTCACCGGGACCTTGGAGAAAAGGTATTTCAGCAAGAGAGTTTGAGTTAAATGTGGATGTGGGTCAGTGGGGTCTGGCTGGGCACCGGGGGTCAAAAGAGAGTTAGAGAAAGAACACGACACATCCCTGCCAGACATCAGTCAGGGAGGGGGGGATGGGCAGAGCCAATCAACAGCAAGATCTCCACTCACCTCAGCCGCCGCCCCCTCTCTCAGCGTCCCTATCATATTTAATTACATATAAAATCAGTTTCATTTCCATGGCACGGTTACATCTCCTGATACACACCATCACAAGCTATTAACCAGGTGACATATTATTCCTACAAAGATCCCGTCTGCTGTGAACGCAGCGTGTGGAGTTCATGGTGCGCGGAGCTTCACCATCCGCAGCTTCATCAGACTCGCTGGTGTCCCCATCGAATTTCCCCACGCGTGTTTTTCAGTCAGTAATGCGCCTCACCACTCGCTCTGGCGTCTCTGTCTTCAGCCTGGGTGCGATGATGTGGCCCCCGTGCGTGTGTGTGTGCGTGTGAGCGCGCATGGCCTTCTGCTTCCAGGTGACCCAGAGCTAGTGATTAATTCCGGACACGCCGGGGTAACATTAAGCCATTTCTGTGATGTCCAAATGGGCGCAGAGCTGTAGTTTTTGGGAGCGCAGGGGGGGCCATTAAAAGCCGAGGCCACTGCAGCGGTCCTACTGTATTTTAACACAGGATACCGTCGGAATTAACAAGTGCGGGTGTGCATGTGCGGTGGGCTCCTCTCCGCCACAGTCACAGCACCGAGGACACACTCGGAATTTGCATAACAAATGATGCAATCCTGTGCAACAGCCAACCACTCGAGTGGAAAGTGTAGGAGGGAGGGGAGAACCTTGGATGAACTCCCCCCCCCAACCCACCCCACCCTCCCTCAGCTAAGCACCTGAGATCGATGTGGATTGCTCTGCGGGGGAGGGGGCACACATTGATCTGTTCCTCCCCCTCATGGGGGACACTGAGGTATGATACACGGGGTGATTGAGAGGTTGACTGGTGGCGTTCAGAAGAAGACCCCCATTCATTCATTGGACCCCCAGTTTGAGGAAGGTGAGCTAGGGGACAGAAGCCCCAAGGAATGATGGGTGAGGATGACGGCATCGGATTCCTGAAAGTCCACGTGCAGCTTGCCGAGCATGACGGTCCAGGGATGCGCTGGCCCCACTCAGGCTAATCGAAGCTGAAGGCAGGGTAATTATATGGCTTACAGGGGGATGCATTAGATTAATTTCGCAGGTCGCCTTTGAAAAGCAACGTGGCCCCTTTCGCTCATAATTAACCAGCAGTAAGAAAGCCATCATGCGGAAAAAGCACAGCGTCCGGTGCCTCGTCGTTTATAATGGAGGCTCTTCTCTGCTCAGAGGTCAAGATCAAATGTTCTCGTTAAGAGCTGGTTACTCCGCCCACGATTCTAGGAACGACAAGAGTACATGAAAACAACAACAGTAGCAAGGGGTAGTTTGTAAACAAGAAAGGGACTTAAAGAAATATATATATATATATATATATATATATATATATATATATATATATATATATATATATATATACACACACATATATATATACACACATATATATATACACATACATACACATATATATATATATATATATATATATATATATATTTTTTTTTTTTTTACAGTAACAGAAACAAAGGTGACAAAATGTGAATGAGGATCAAATTAAAATCACTTGATTATTTTCAACCCTGATTTCATTTTCATCCCAGATTACTTCAGACGACGCTGCCCTCAGGAATTTGTTTTTCAATACAATTAGTCACCTGAGGCATTGGCTTATGTGTGTAACCAAAAATAGCTTCATTGCGTCTAGAATCTGTAACAGATGCAACCAACCACTCCCCCTCCTCCCCCCCCCCCCCCCCCCGCCCCATAATACCTCATTTCCTGAGAATAAAGGGCATTTTCTCAGGAGACTTTCTCTCGTTAATCAGCCATATTAAGGTTCCCAGGTGAAGCCGGTTTTGTCTGTAATGAGGGCCTGTGATTGGCAGGAAGAGAACAGGGGGGTCGGCTGCCATTCGTGATCTGCCTCTCCAGCTTGATCCAAGGATCCCACCCCCCATTAACGGACGCAAGCCCCCCCCCATGAACGTTTTACCGGCAGTTTGCTTTATGAACCTTCGTTCTCTAGATCTGGGTTGGGCGCCTTTTGGTCATGGAGAAATGTGTAGCAAAGATGGCGTCTTCTCAAGAAAATCCGCATCAAAGCATTTCCTCATCGTCTCTATGGAAACAGAAAACTGCGTGCAAACATGTTTCTTCACAAACAGACTCATTTGAGTAAATACCTCCCCACTACAGGGCAGAATAATTATGAAGAGGTCTAAAAATTCTGTTAATTGTCCTATTTTTGAACGCGAGGCACTTACGCTGATGATGAATGGCATCTTCGGTACAGCGGCTTCCCAGAATCCCTGGCAGGAGGTCTTGGGCTGCTGGGATGCTGTTTCCATAGCGAACTTCCCTGTCAGCCGTGGTTCTGCCGGATTCACCAGCCTGCCAGATGAGAGGTGAGATTCTGCTGATTTTGCTGCATGTGTCCTCTTCTGCCGCTACTCATTTAGCATTTAATGTGGGATGACATGGAAAGTGAGATGACTCGGCACAGTAGGGGGCGCCATAGAGGCAGAAGCATATCGGAGATGTTGCTGCGTCTGCTGCTTTCGTTGTGGGATTTCCTCGCAGGCTACAGTAGCCCATGATCGCTGCTCACGCGGTTCAGTAGCAGTCTGGGATTAAGGACTAACATTACAGGGAAACATTGTGGGTTTTATGGCTAATTCAGCCGAGAGCCATTATTCAGATAAAGCATTTGGTCCGTGTAAATTCAGGACGTGTGGCATTATTGGACATGTAAGCTGCCTTCAATAAAAACCGTCTGCATAGTAAGCAGAGAGAGAATTTATTGCCCTTATGTTTGCAGTATAAAACAAGTCACATCTGGGATGCGTAGGACAGAAACCGGCCGGGAAGGTCGCCCACCCTAACCCTAACCCCTCCGGAAATTAGCATGACGCTGGGGCGTGACATCACAGGTCCGTGGCATCTGCATACGGGGGTAGCGGCCTTTTCAGAGTCGAGCCAAACACAAGTGACGGTGGGTGCAATGCCCCCCCCCCCACTCCATGCCTTTGTACTGGCGAAAAGGGAACTGAGCACAAAAGCAAGCCCCCCACCCTGCGAGGAACCTCTGCCCTTTAACAGACAAAATGGTAGGGTTTGCAAGCTGCCACCCCTTTGAGTCTGCAGCCTATTGATGCAGTTTCCATCAAAGACCCCCCGCCAACAGAGGGTCCCGGGAGCGATGGTACAGGGGGCCCAACCTCACAGGCGTCGTTTTGAGTCAAGGGACCTGTTCTGAGTTTAGTTTGTTCATCCTCAGCCGTGGGCCCACAGTGCACAGCTCTGCGATGATATTAAACATGAAGACCTGCAGAATCTCTACTGGAATTTCAGCTAAAATAATACTAATAATAATAGGTTTAAATGTACACTATGATTGAGTGACGTCATTCAGATGAAATGCAGCTTTGTTCACGAGTTTTAGTTAAGTAACATACATGCAGGAATACATACATGCACATGCATACGTACATGTTTTGAGTGACAGATTCATACAATCTCTGGGTCATGTTTATCTGCTCCAAAGGTCCCTGTCGAATGGATCATCCTGCTGGTTGACGTCTCGCATTCACCGGACGAAAGCTGTACTTCTATCAGCAAACAGAGATTCCCTGTAAAAAGCAGCGAATGCATGTTAATGTTGTCTCACACCTTTCAGGGGAATCCACAGTGTTTCTGTAGCCAGAATGAAGCAAGGTCCTCCTCCAGATGATCCATAGCTTCAGGTGGACCACTTGAGAAGTAACCCCTTGTGATCGGCTTAAGGTTTTGTGAACCAGTCCCGCTACAGGACAGGTCAATGGTCAGGGTACCGAGTTAGTCGAAGCTTCAATCAAATACTAATGCGTGGTTTTTGAATAAATAAAAATGAATAATTGTTCAGCTGACCCACCTCTGTGGTGTGATTATACCAGGACAGGTTTTCTCTGCCAGACTGGATCTCGTATTGGCCGATTTCAAAGGAGATTCGATTATGGCAAATTGAAATGCATCCTTTGCTAGTTTATCCTCAAGGTAAAGTGTCTGAGATCCATGGTAACCTTCGCCGCTTCGGCTCATAACTGATACCTTATTATTATTGAATAACGTTACATGGTTTGCCTCTGCTGGACATGTTGGAGCTGCAATATTAAATTACATGTATGCAAATAGAATTTCTCGCATCATCCAAAGGTCAGTTTATGTTCTTAAGTGGACGTCCATCTACGTCCTCGGCCTTGTTGTTCGGTCGTCCTGCAGCAAAACTATAATGTGATTTGCCGAGTTCACCGATCGGTCAGAGGGATTAATTTATGTACCAGATACTCTCGCTGGCTGGACTGTAATAGCTGTGGGAAGGAATGTCCTACTGCAGTGTTTCACTGTGTGATCTTATCAAACAGGCCAAACTCGTCTGGAATTTTCTTTTTGTATTTGTAATATTTTGAAAAAAAAAACTGGAAGGTTACTGAAGTTTCTGTACAGAGCAATGAAGTCAGGCATCTGCCACAGGCTCAAATGTGGCCACTCAACCCCCCCCCCCCCCACCCCCCCAGCACCTTGCTCATGTCAGAAGGGGAGGGCTTCCAGAGATGACATCACCCGACAGCAGACGGGCAGGCGGAGTGCGCCCCAACCCTCTGGCTCCCAGCAACGGTCACGGGCGCGGCAGTGCCCCCCCCACATTTACCGTGGCTAAGCTGCAATATCAAATCAATACTCCCATCAATACCCCCATCAGAAAGTGGCAAGTTACCCTGAATAAGATCATAATAACACTGATAGAGTGAGGATTGCCATGCCCATGGTCGACTATAATTTTGATATCTTACCCAGCTGGTGTGTCGGAAATGGAAGATGCTGTATGTGGGAGGATAATGTTGTCAGGGCAGTGAATCTGTGACTCTGGCACGGGGTTAGAATGACCCCTCTTTGTGTGCCGAACGTAAACATGACAGCGGGGACGAGGTGGGACAGCCCATCTCGCTGCCAGGAGGGAGCACGTCTCCGACAGGATAAAAGAGATTGAAAAAATGAGATGATCCGTCGCTCCCGCGTTGTGGGTTTGTCGGATAAATAGCCCTGGGGCACTCATTACTCACATGCAGGACACGTGCATTTCCTGCAAACCAAACAACATGGCAGCCGTCGCCCCCCCCTCCCCCCCACTGCCAGCATGGTGCCGTGTGGAACGTAACATATGGCAATCGCCTGGGAGATGATGGGTCGTACCATTCTCCACCCATGAGGAGGGGTGTCGGCTGTCGGTGGATCACACCATCCCACATCCCCCTGTGGGATTTTCTATATTGTAAACAATGCTGTGGGGGCGTGGGGATCACCAATCACTGTATCTGCTGCATCCCCTGCTGTTGAGATGCCCAGCCCTCCTGCAGCAATTTTTTTTTGGGGAGGCAATAATAATAATTAAGGGGTAGGAACCGGATATTGCTACCGGGGTCTGATGGCACTGTGACAAATTGGTAATGACCACAAACCTTTCGCTGACAGCAGATCAAGGATAAGGGGCAGAATTTAATCAGAGGCTGGCCGCTTGGTTTCCGTCCTCCTTACGATGGATATCAGCTCGCTGTGAAAACAAGCGTTTATTAATGGCACCGCCGGCGACCTGCAGCCAACGCGTCGTCACAGCATTGCACAGAAATCGTCTTTATTCATTTTGTATTTGCTTCTGATATCATATTATTCCATTTATCAGTCTAAATCCCATTTTTCGATCCCCAAATAAGTTAACACGTAGGAATCCTGCTGTCAGGAGAGAGAGAGAGCACCTCCTTCCCAGGACTTAATGAAACCCCAGGGAATGGGGGAGCCAAAATTGGGGGCCCTTGAGTCCAATCACCCCATCATTCAACCATGCTGCCATGGCAACAGAGCGGCCCAAAAAGGCGCCAGACAGGAACCCCGGGACCCTCCGGCTGCACCTGCGACCACCAGAAGCCTAGGGAACCATGTCCATTCTGCAGCCCCCCCACCCCCCAAACGCCCCACCTTTTGGGGGTCCCAGGAGGTGCTGCCAGGTACAGAGCACTGAAGCATGGCAGGACGCCATGTGGCAGCAGAACAAGTGGCACTAACCTGCGCTAGCCAGTGTGAACTTGTGCTAGCCAGTGTGAACTTGTGCTAGCCAGTGTGAACTTGTGCTAGCCAGTGCAAGAGAGTGTTATCCAGTGCTATCCTGTGCTAGCTAGTGCTGATTTGTGCTAGCCAGTCCTAGTCAGTACTAACCAGCGCAAGCCACTGCTAGCCAGTGCTAACCATCAGGCAACAGGCCCTTTCACTGCACATCACCACTGAGCTAATTTTAACAGACTTCTTGCACTGGCTGGTATGTAATATGCATAAATAAATAACACCAATATCCTAAAATAGCAGGAAAAACATGCTATTCCCACAGAACATGGCAGCTCATGACCATAAGTCACTCTCCTGCCCTGCGCTAGCTAAGTAGCTCTCCCCGGCTCCCACAAACAGATACTGAACGTAACGTAACACGAAATCCCATCCCTGGCCAGAAAACAGATCACTCCCCTCTCCATCCGCAAAAGCAGCAGCACTAAAGGCCCTCATTCATGCACTGTTCGCATTACAGGATGTGTAGGGTTAGGCCTCATGCATCCTTTTACATTTCAGTCGCTCAGCTTGCGTCTTCCCTTGGTGCCGTCGTCCTCCTCAGAGATGAGGCAGTGTTGTATCTGGGTTGAGTACCCTCACCCCCCTTATATCAACCTTACATTCTGGCCTATCAATGCAGAATCCAATGACTTAAAGCCCCCCCCCCCCCACCATGCCCTTATGATGGCAACAGTCATTGCTGAGCTCCAACAGAATGAAATGGTCACACTATCAGGAAATGGAAGGTTGCCGGGATCTACAGACAGGGAACAGAGGTAAGAAGGTAGCAGCTGGGGTTTGACGGCGAATAATCAGACAGCACCGTGTGACCGAGGCCCCCAGTGGCCCCCAGTGGCCCCCAGTGGCCGGATGGCGATTTCACGGTTCAGGAAGAGAGAAACCCCCCCGCGACGAAGGAAAGCCTCGGATTCGAGGGCAAATCAGGTATCCTGTGGGTAGCTGAGGGATGGAGTGGGGGGGGGGGGGACTCAGCGCGTCCTACATCCCGTGTGGCCCCCGAGGAATCGCCCCCGCATACAGCACCGCGGCAGGGAAAGTCAGAGGGACACGGTGGGATGCCGAGGACACGGTGCCAGAAATACGGATCTTAAAATTAGCCTGGAAGAGTGGGCGGGGTGGGGGGGGGGGGCGCTCTCCACTGGAGAAACAAAAGAACTGTGCAGGAGAAAGGTGCATTTTTATCACAGGGAAAGGGGGGGCCGCAGGATGGCAGGAGAGGAGAGGGTGGCAGAAGCTGGGCTTTCAAGTTTACACACAAATGCGACGCTCCATGCTGCTCCGAGTCGCGCCGAGCCGAGCTGCACCGAGCCAAGCTGAGCCGAGCCGAGCTAAACTGAGCTGAGCCAAGCTGAGCCGAGCCGAGCTAAACTGAGCTGAGCCAAGCTGAGCCGAGCCGAGCTGCACCGAGCCAAACTGAGCCGAGCCGAGCTAAACTGAGCTGAGCCAAGCTGAGCCGAGCCAAACTGAGCCGAGCCAAGCCACACTGAGCCGAGCCAAGCCGCATCGAGACCAGGCCAGCCCTTCCCTCAGGCCAATCTCTGATATTGGGAAGCACCGGTGGACGTAGACTGTGACTTTAAAATGGATAGTTTGGCTTGAGGGAATCGATTATGCAGAGACACAGGAACCAGGCAGGACAGAGGGGATGTTTACCCCCCCCCTCCCCGCCCAATATTTAACTTTGGCTTTATTCATACATAGTCCTTTGCTTTTATATGGCTATACGTATGCTGAAAACACAAAACGAAGAGAATGAGCACATACAGATCAGATCACCATCTTTTTTACGTTTAAAAGGACCACAGAATTTGATTCTCATCCCCTTTTCCAGGCCAAGGCCAACAATTAAGATTTCCACTAAGCCAGTGGTGCTGACTCCATCGACCTCCGACGGCATTAAACATACCGGCAGCGGGACGAATATGATTACGTCCCGAACGCGGCACATAATCATGCAGCTGCGATTTGAAGGTCAGGGAATGATCGAGCGTGTCGGCAGGCTCCAGCAGCGTCTGACGCGGACGTGAACAGCGGCCTCCAGCTCCAGATGAGTGAGAAAGACGGGGGAAGACGAGGCGATCTCCCGGCACAGCGTGTAACCAAACACCTGAGCATCGACGACAAGCCGATCCCCTGTAATAAATACCCCAGACTCGCAGTCCTGACCCACTTACAGGTTACTGTGAAACAGAGGTCATGAATCACACAGACGATGAGCTTCCCTTCCGGCTCAGGCGCAGAGGACGTCCTGTTGCTATAGACCACGTCGGCGTGGGGGATGGGGGGGTAGAGTATTCAATAAGCCAAGAAAGACAGGCAGGTGATGAATCAGGCTCGCTGAAGCTGAATTAAATACTTCCATCTTGATTATTATCGTCAGGAATCTGGCCAAGGTGCATCGGTCTGCAGGGAGAAGGGGCCGGAACTGCAGTGGCCACAACAGCACCGATTCCAACGAACCTGCCGCTGTTCTTTTGATATTTCCTGTTTTTACGAGCGACTCTTCTCTTTTATTCCAACATCCGGCCTATGAAAGACACTACCATCCTTAATTAATTATCCGACATGCTCAATGTTATCGAATACCTTTATTAACAGACGCCACGTGTCGATTTCATTTCCCTTTTGTTGTTCAGCCAGCATCCTGGAAACGCTATTAATATTCACCATTCCTGAGTCTCTGCTCCCCACAGCCCATACGACAGGGCACGGGAAAAGTACAGGATCCTTCATTGAACACTGACTACAGAAAAACTGGGGTATACAGTATGTTGAGTGAAAAAGTTGGAAGTCAGAAGTATTACCTTTTTGATAGTATAAAATTGTGTATTAAAAAAATTATGCCAGAATGTTTATGTTATTTCTTATAATCCTAACAAAAAAAAGTTTATGCTCTTGGAATTCAGGTATAATACTTTTTGATTACAAGTAAACAGTGTACATAAAAATCACCCAATCATATGCTTTCCAGAAAACACACAGCATCAAACTCAAAATGTCAGGCCCACAAATTATGTGACCCGGAACTTTTTTGTAGGATAAAACATTGGAGTCTAGGTGCTGTTAGATCAGCAGTCAGAAAGTCAACACAGGCAATATTAATAATGAATATCTTTTTTTAATCACCACGGGGAATATGTGATGCTTCCGTGAGGTTGGGGTGGGATGCGCTCTGGGTTCAGGTGAAAGCAGCGAGACGTTCCATCCCACTGTCCCAGCTTGACGAGGACCCCCCCCCCCCCCCCCATCCCCCACCTGCGCCCCCTTTCGCTGTAAAATTTGTACAGTGGTGCATTGTTTTAGCCCTGGCCAGAACACCTCATTGATTTGCTCCTGAACGCATAAAGATCTGAGGATGTGAGCGATAACTCGGATGCTGCCGGTATCATTCAGACCTCCACGGTGCTGACCCGACCCGATAGAAAAACTTTCGCAGAAGAATCACCTAAGGAGTTTGTCGACTGTCATTTTTTTTTAACAAAATGAAGATTTCTTCATCCTGTTTAAGCAAAAGAGACAGATGGTTCTCCCCTCCATCTCTCCCCCTCTCTCCCGCCATCTCGGATGGAATTATTCTAAAATGACATTATCTAAAATGTGTGAGATTATATCCTGGATCGCTGCTCAGACTGTATGTATTACATGGAGTACTTTTCTCTCCAGGGAGGGTTTTTAGAGTCACGTCTGTTTGTATAGATGTGCTTAAAATGAAAGGGTTTGCTTTTGTATGCCTCTGTATTTAAACAGGAAAGACTCGCCTGACCGGTCAGGTCATCTGCGGTAGCCACACAGGGTGAGACTGACCATTAGGATGCACTATGTTTGCTTTGGGACAGGTACAGGGTGTGGGCCGGCTTTTAGACCTTCACACCTATGCCCCTGGAGCTCAGGACACCCTTCTTAAAAGCTCCGGCTAACTGCATAATCTGCAGCTAACAGCGTTCGCTAACTTCCTCGTTAGCCAGCGATAGATAGGTACAGTTTCATCGAACTAAATCTTATCCAGGATACAATTAGCGTGGCGTAGGACCGGGCTGATTGACGGACACGTCATCACCACAGAGGAGCTGTTCTAGCCAGGAATCCCCAGCTGGTGCTTCCGAACTCATATCACTTCCACAAGCCGCTATCTTTCCGTTACCATCTTTCTCGTGTCTGTTGGGAGCACCTATTCTGCCATATCCAATCGGAGCTTCCCATAAGCAGACGGACAGGGGTCCATCCCTGAGGTCTGGCTACTCATCGGGGAATCGGGCAATCTAATTTTATCTCGCTTTACAGTATCAGTGATGATCCAGTTTTCCCGCACGGTCTGGAGAGTGGGCGGGAGTTAGGTTGGTGATGTCATCACTCTCCCATCCCAGCCCGCTGGCAGAGAATTAAACTGTAAGCTGCCCTGCTTTATGGAAAGCAGCCTGCAGCTTACCTGGCTCAGCCTCAGAACACGATTTGCCCTTTGCACCCCCCCCCCCCCCAGATTCAAAAACAAAATAAATAACTAGCAAGTAGAATCGAATTTATTTATAAAGCACTTTTTAAAGAACAGAAATTGATCCCAAAGTGCTGAACGAAAAGCAAATAATCAACATAAAATCGAAAGGAAATAAAACAAACCAATAGAAACATTCATTAAACAATGACACTATAAGAGAAAGTAAGACCTGGAGTGATCACTGAACTAAAAGCCAGTGAATAAAAATGCATTTTAAGACGGGATTTGAAAACAGACAGTGAAGGCGTGACATTCTGACAGCTAGAGGTAAGGCACTGCACAGTTTAGGATGGGACAGAGAGGCACGATCACCTCTCTGCTTCAGCCTAGACTTCCGGACACTCAGTACAGACAGATCAGCTGACCTAAGTGACCCCAGTGGCGTGTAAGGAGTTATGAGTTCGGTGATGTATGAAGGGGCCAGTCTGTTTAAGGTTTTGAAAGTGAGCAGGAGAAACTTGAAGTTAATTCTGAACTGTACAGGGAGCCAGTGGAGAGAGGTAAGTATGGGAGTAATGCTGTGTGCTTTTTAGCTCCTGTAGAGTCAGAAGATCGTGGGCTGGGATTCATAAGGTTGCTGGTTCCTATCCCGTAGTGAGCAGAGTGATTCCACCATTGGGCCCCTGAGCAAGGCCCTTACCCCAATTGCTCCAGGAACTGGCTCACCCTACTGTCTCCTTTATGGCAGATTCATGAGGTGACCTCATGACGCTTTTCCACCTGTCCTGAAGAAGGTCCCACATACTGTACTGTATATGCTGAGCTCTCATTGGCTGCTTTTCCTTTATCCTCCAGTCAAACTCCTCCAAAACCCTCTCCACTGCGTTTAGGTCAGGTGGCCAGGTCAGGCGATGCGACTCTTCTTTGTAGGCGCACTGGTGTGTCCAAGCTTTTGTACCTGGTTTGAGTGGAGGTAAACACCACTGCCAATGGCATTGTCTCAAGCCCTGTTAATAAGCGAAGAGGTTTGGGGGGCGACAGGCCTTGGGACAAGTGGGTGGGAGGAGCTGCCAGGTGGCGGGACATCGGTAACTCGTGACGGGGGCATCTTGCTGCTGATAGATTTCCTCAGTGAAACCTCAGGTTCTTTCAGAGTCGAGTGATGAGGCAGGTTCCTTAAGATTAAGCAGTTTATTGAGGTGAAGATGCAGAATGACGTTCACATGCGGCTGGTTCAGTGTCTCCCCCCCCCCCCCCCCCCCCCCCCTGCATGAGATACGGACATAGAACATGATGCGAGAAACAAAAAGGTGATGGAAGAAAGTAGCGAGGAAAGAACAAAGAGATATAAAAATGAAGAAACACAAAAGCTGTAAATGAGTGAACTAAGTGAAAGTAACTTAAATAACTGCAAATGAACCAGGAAAATCCCTCACCGCCATCGCTACTCCCGCAGAACCATGTCTGCCGGAACGTGGAGAAAGGGAATCAAAATGTCGGAAATCGTGTTTGTATCGTCATATCAACAATAATCATCACGTTAATCCAATAAGCCTCAACGGCAGCATAATCATTCATACAGGTAAATAACATGGTGGTTTGCATTTCTTTGCTTTGTATATAACAGGGTAATTAACCTTTTCATTTTATGGTAATGAATCCTTCTTCCAGGACTGCCTGATTGCTGCCCTTAAGCCTGGATTTGATTTGCTCTGAGAGCTGCCTTGTCGGTGTTGACATTTCAAAGCTGAACAGGAAAAGACACCCCCCCCCCGCCAGTGGCTGTTTCATTTCTGGCACTCCGAAAGGCTCTGGACCGTTCCACGTGCATCGTGGCTTGCGGCTGTCGGCCGAGCCGGCTGGCAGAGCTGCCATGAATATCGCCACATGACCCCCTATGACATATACAGGCCAGGGAGGTCTTTGTGCTGGTTGTTGAGGGTGTGGCGTTTTCTTATTTTATAAGCAGGATATTTGCGGCAAGCATACTTTGATTAGTTTGATTAGTTTGGGGTGTTCATGTTTGAAAGCTGCCATATTTTCCATGTCTGAGTGTCTCTGACTCTCTGATTGTCTCTGACAGTCTGTGTGTCTCTGACTGTCTGATTGTCTCTGACAGTCTGTGTGTCTCTGACTGTCTGAACATCGTCAGAGAGAGTAATACTGTCAGTGTCTCTGGTGGGGACCTGAAAAACGGTCCCCACAACGTCAAAATAACAGGTTTTTATCACATAGAAACATAATCCACACGCGCACACACACACACACACACACACACACAAGCACATCCTATGAACAATATATAGTATCCAGTACATAGAGCTACATGTTCCTGGATGGCAATGGGAAACAATAAAACGGCTGATCAATCAGATTATGTTATGCAACAGCTAAAAAGTCATGCTTAGGTTTCAGGAAATGCTGGAAACATCTAGAGCCATGGCGAGGCAGTAATGGCAGAGAGGGGGTGTTGGTTTAGCACGCTTTGGATTGCCTATCTTCGCTTTATTCACATTAATGGGGCTACAAAACCATTCAAAGGTGACGAATGCTGTTCAGTGTGTTAAAACGTTTTCAATTCAGCCTTAGCGTGTGAAATGTGACAATACAAGGGTTTCATGTAGTTGACGTAAACATTTACATGCTCGAACTGCAGGAGAAAAAGTTTTAATTAGTACATTTCTCAGACCACATCAAATGTACCACAAGCTATATTTTACCATCTTGACATTTTTAAAATGGACATCTATTTCGTATTAATTAAGAATAATTAGTTATAGCGTTACAATGTTTCTAACCACTATTACAGTACCATATTTCTGCTATAAAGAAAAGGAGCAAGAAGAGTATTATTTATAACCATAATGCTAATTAATTTACAAAACATCACTTTTAAAAATGTTTGTAATAGATTTTTTTTTCATTGTTTATTTGCCATTGGAAGGCATCTAAATTACAGGAAAGGAAGCAAAAAAAGATCATACTAAATCATGACTTTATCTTTATTTGTGGCAATTATATTCACTTTACGTTTCTCCATGTAAATGGGCGTAATCATCAGGGAATATTTTCCAGTGCTTCCCTTCTCTGCACCGATGACAGCAGAGATGCAAAATGATCATATTCCTGCGAAGCAACGCTTCCTAAATGCGACCATATATGCCTTTAAAGGAGCCCCCCGCCAATTCATTTGTATGCGATTTGCATAAATTATTCAGGTGAGGTACAGGCGGGGAGTAAATTGGGAGGCGTCCTTGACAAGGGTCATTTGAGGGTCTGGGCATTTTGTGATCCTGTGGGTTACCCCCACTGGCAACAGGCTGGACTGAGATAATCCTAGAATGGTTTGTATACCCTTTGCATACCCCCCCCCCCAAAAAAAAATAAAAGTTGTTCAATAACTCCAGGCCAAGTGTTCAGTCAAAGGTTCAGACCCTCCCACTAATCAGTAATCCCAAACCCAGATCACCTCCCTGTTTCCTGCAGCGCTAAAATGCAAACACATAGCATGTCTTTACATACGTTTGTGCAATGACTGATGGGTAACCTATTTTCACCCAATCAGAGGGAAGGCCAAAGTCACCAATCACGCAAAAGGGAAGCTGTGGTAAAGTGAGTCCCCTGTGCAGTTACAGAAATAGCAGGAAGAGGATATGAAGTAAGACATGAAATCAAAGGTGCTGGTGATGTCATTCTTTAAGAGGACATTTACCCGGCACATGCAGGAATCCTTCTGCCTCACTGCTGTTATTTTGTACATCCCTGAGTCTCTCCTCTGCAGCAAGACCTTTCCCGAGACTGCCAGACTCGGGAAAATCAGGAAAAACAATCGCAAGTAGGATTCAAGTTAATAACAGATTTCTAAGAAACATTTTGTACTTAATATGGAAGAAGGAGGTCAACAAGCAGATCTCCCATTATTCAGCAAATGCTCACATACCCAAAAATGCCAGGGATGCCTCACATAAAGTGTATGTTATATGACAGGATATGTATAGACTACAGAGAACCACACAGACAACATAAAGCCCTGACTCTACAGGAACATAGAGCCATCTTTGACTCTACAGTAACATGGAGCCATCTCTGACTCTACAGGAACATGGAGCCCTCGCTGACTCGACAGGAACATGGAGCCATATCTGACTCTACAGGAACATGGAGCCCTCTCTCACTATACAGGAACATGGAGCCCTCGCTGACTCTACAGGAACATGGAGCCATATCTGACTCTACAGGAACATGGAGCCCTCTCTCACTATACAGGAACATGGAGCCCTCGCTGACTCTACAGGAACATGGAGCCCTCTCTCACTATACAGGAACATGGAGCCCTCGCTGACTCGACAGGAACATGGAGCCCTCGCTGACTCTATAGGGACACAGAGATCTTTCTCTCTCTACAGGACACTAACATGATGTCACCCCGAGTTGCAGTGCTGCTGCATAACAAAGGAACACCACAGACTATTTTAACATTCCAGCTGCAGCTTTGCAAATTGGCTCCTGAAAATGCTACCTAATGTCTCACCTCTTTCCCACCCGGGGAACTGCACACGGTCAGCTGGATTCTTTGGAAGGTCATTCACAGACCCTAACTCCAAATTTCCCAAATTTCTGTCCTCACACCTTCAAAATCCCTGCTGGCAAACGTAGGCTGCACACTGATTTTCACCACCAGGTAATTTAAATGAAATACGTAGACAGTTCTCATCCAAAAAAAAGAGAGGATGAAGCTCACAGGAACTCACAATTTCACCATACATACATCCTCACAAATAAAAGAAACCTTATTATTGTCTGTCATGACTTCTACCAGTTATAAGAAAAACAGTAAAGAATCCGTTTTAAACTACACAACATATCTAGTGTAGTAATGAGTAACAGTTTACTTAATGGGGCACAAATAATGTAGTAATACACACTTACTTAATGCATTAATTGCATTAAGAAAGCAGAAACTAAGTGTTACCTACTTATCCCATGTTCGTTCATCATTAATTAATCATATCGCTTCATGCATGTCGTGCAGTTACTATATTTGTTCATGATTTGTACTTCAGTACTAACTGAATTACTACGATACTTGTGCCCCTTGCAAGTAAAATGTTACCCAATATTTATTTATTAAAATGTTAAATACAATAGAGGAAGGGCTTCATCCTTTGCCTTAATGAAGGCTGCTCGGTAATTAGTCTCTAAAATGATTGAAATGACCCAACATTCAAAAAACCAACGGCATCAAACAGCAGATATTTCCACAGTCTATCATTCAGCTGTTGTCCTGCCCCCAGTCATCAGGTTATGGGAGACTGTAAACTACTAAAATATGAGGTTGTCAGGTTGTTCACCTAGAGTCCACAGATACATATCATAAATCATGTGTGGGAGCCCCCCCCCCTCAGTGAAAAATAAACTTCCCGGGAAATCCCCAGGAATAACTGATTTAAAAGCCCACCTCTCTCATTAGTGGGGTAGGGTATTGGTTTCCATTTGGGGGTCCCTGGCTTAAGAAGGTCTGAAAACACCTGCTTGTAAACAAATCCCAAAGGTTACTCAGGGCGAGACCAGAAACAGACCCCATCATCTGTAAAGGTCAGAACCATCTTACACAGCAGAACATCATACATGTGTATTCCGCTCAGAGGTCAAGTCTGTCACTAAATTTAATCACATCTCTCTCCTCTCTGGTTAGCTACTGGAGAGGTGTAACACTCCAAGCATCCTGAAGGGCTTGCATGTACCTGCGAAACTAGCAGGAACCAGCTAGAAGCAAACCTTAACGACACTTTTCCTGTCAATGATTGACTCTGAGGCGCTCCATGCATCCTGAATTCCTCTGGGCGGGGAGCTGATGGGCACAGAAGATTCTAGCAGCTCTGCAACCAACCACATTTAACACACTTTCCACGTCTGCGCCAAGACGGGGAAAAGTTACCAAATCCTTTTTCATCAACCGGTAGCTACAGTACAGGGAAAAGACCAGACGTCTGTAAACTATCAAACACCATGCAACTATGAAAGTAAAGAGGAAGATGTTTGTAGCAGTCAATCTGGCGATATCATAGACCTGCTGGCAATCGGTACTCGTTAATTCCTAATTAAAAGTTCTTGGTGGGATATCAGGTTCTGCTGCCCACATTGCAATGTACCCCTGCCGATCCAACACCTTTCTTCACACACTACAGGTCACATGGCGTGATGCGGAGGAGCCAGGAACCGCATCTCAATGTGGGTCACGTATCTCAGGCTTCGATTACAGACTACCTGACTGAACCGCAATTAGAGCGTCAATCTGGAGGTTGAACAGAGGCTGTGTGAGCTTATCAGTGAATAGTGACACATTAGCACGGTGTCAGGGAGGGCCGAGGCCATCATCCGGTGTAACAAATAAAGACAGCCAAGCTTGAACGTATTTGTAAGTGTCTATCCATGGAAGAAATGATCAGCAGGCAAGTGAGCACAAAATCATTCACGCAATCAGCCTCATTTCCGATTTACGCTATTCTCGCCTCCTTACTCTTTTGTCTATAGTGAAAGTTGGAGCTGTTTTCGGGGGCTTGGCTGATTCCAGCTGCATTTGGGGCTGAGGTCATTTGTCTGGCTGCTCCTTCCACTGGCAGCTTGAAGGGAGACTCATCAATCACAGGCCAGCGCGCATCAGCTAGCCGCTATCGTTAGCGGCTAGAATTCAGGAGGAATTGCTGTTCTCGTGAATTCAGGGAATTTGACTGTAACATGAGCCGCACGTCTGTATTCCTCCATTTATGCTTTTGTCTAACTTTGTCGACTTCCTAGCAAGAGGAAACAAAAGGAAACTATTTATGCATGGCAGTGACAGGGTTAGCTTAAGTGGCTATCAGCGGATCGAATAGACCAAGGTGGCTTTGATGATGGTGACGAGAATCTAACCTGGTGCTTAATGGTTGCCTAGCAACATTGCTGAGGACGTATTAATAAGGTCGTTGTTCTAGGGAGGTGTGTCAATCAGCCATTCGCAGAAAACTGGAAATGCAGCCAAATGGATTACAACCCAATGGGCATCTGAACCAATCAGCCGAGAGGCCAGGGGTTTTAAGGCGGGACCATGGCTCTGTAACCCAGCTCTCCTTCATGCTGTCGCCTCGGCATGACACGGCTTTTCCACACGTCTCCGTTCAGCAGAAAGCCTGTAGCCATTTAAATCCAATTACCTGTGGTGACCGCAGACTGGATGTCCTCAAGAGGGATGTTCTTTCATTCAAAAGAAGCTCATAAGCAGCGAGCTGCTATTACTGGCACTCAGGAATCTGAGAATTAGCGTAGCCATATGCTAAGGGCTCACAAGGAGGATGCGAGGCTGCAGTGGGGGTTTCATACCTGCCACACAGCTGCCTTGGAGCCCCCCAGGGGATTTATTAAGTGCCGCTCTTATTTTCGACAGTAATTTCGCTTTCTTCATCCGAGGCACCTCCTGATGGTTGCCTGCGCGCGCATCACCCTCATTTACACGACATGTGGACCATGAATCGTTCACAAAAGGGGCCATCGGTGTCACATGACCAGATGCTGAACTGCTTGTCTTGTTAACAGGTGCACAGCATGTTTAACCTGCCCCCCCGATCTGGAATGTTCTGTCCTCCACTGACATCTGAGAAATGGGAAAAGGGCCGCAAATGTCACCCAAGAGCTTGTAGTCTAACAGCCATGAAGCAGGTTCCCCCCGTGTTCCTGTCAGAGGCAGGATCTAATGGTATGACTCTTCTTCTAAGTCAGCTATGCTGGGAAGGGGATGTGTCCATTGTACACTGCACATCCAGAATCAGTTTAGCTATTAAAACAATCGATTCAGACTAATAGGCTGCTAACGGTTACACAGGAGCTCATACTTATGTTTCCCTGCCTATATCAATTTTTCAGCAAGTAGCTTCCTGTCAGTGGGAGAACACCTTGATTTTGCAGGACAATACTAGCGAGTGAGTTTTATATTCGCTCAACACCGGCCAACACCTGCCAGAGGTGGATAGTTCATGGTCCAGAAAGTAAAGATCCAGGCCAAGATTTCGTTTCAACCAACAAGCTGAGTTACTCTGTGACCGTGACTCTTTATACTCTACTGGTTGGTTTCTGGACATGAACTATCCACCTCTGCCAGTTGTTTGTTTCTTTTTGGTGAGTTTCAGGGTAACGCAAACTGTTCTGTTTTACTACGGTGTTAACTTTGCTTTCATGGTTTCCATGACACCTTCCACTTCCTAAGGGAGTTCCTGTTTCAGCTGATTTATGGATGTAGCAAATCATTCATCATTTACTCCAGTTTTTCCACTTTAATAGGTTGAACCGACCCCCCGACTGCATTTTCCCACACCAAAGCAAAATCTGGGAGCAGAGTGACAGACAGCCTCAGTAACTCGTTCACTGGCAAATCAGCCTCTTGACAGGATGTAACCGAGTTTCTAGCCTGCTTCCCCAAGGGATGCTCCATCTTCAAAGAGACTGGTAATTCAATCTCTCTGCTGCTTGGTGCCGACCGCCCGCCCCCCACGCCCTCCAGAGGTGTTGTTATGCATGATTGTGTTAGATGGAGAGCGAGAAGGCGAGATCTCCCATGTCGTGGTGTGACCAGTCACTGGGGCCGCCTCGCACCTGCCAGCATCGGCGTTCTGGAAATCCTCAGGGAAGATGTTGCATTTACATCCTGATAAAGAGACAGATACACAGGACAGCATCATAAAGGTTTACTCAAGATAGTAGCACATAGGAGTAGCCAGTATCCATCCATTTTCCAAACAGCTTATCCTACTGGGTCCTGGGGGATCCGGAGCCTATCCCGGAAGCAATGGGCATGAGGCAGGGAACAACCCAGGATGGGGGGCCAGCCCATCGCAGGCCACAGTCACACACCATTCACTCATGCATGCACTCCTATGGGCAATTTAGCAACTCCAATTAGCCTCAGCATGTTTTTGGACTGTGGGGGGAAACCGGAGTACCCGGAGGAAACCCCACGACGACATGGGGAGAAACTCCACACACATGTAACCCAGGCGGAGACTCGAACCCGTGTCCCAGAGGTGTGAGGCAACAGTGCCAACCACTGCACCACCATGCCGCCCCCCAGTAGCCAGTATGAATAGTAAAATATCTCGTTATGTTATACGTTCATTGTCATGGCAGAAGCAGCAGACCCATGGAACACCTTTATGTTGATCCTCCAGGAACCCCCGCCCCCCCCCCCCCCCGCAGCTAAGCTAAGCTAAGCCTATACTCTCCCCTCAGCAGGTACTGGAGCTAGACACACATGGAGATTTAGCTCAGAGAAACCACTATGTCCACATTGGCCACGAGGTGTCCATAAGGAAGGCCTCCAAGGGGAGAGGAGTGGAGATCTGCTCAGGTAGGAGAGCCTGTCCTGAGATGTTGCGGCGAGGGGGGGCCGGCCTGAATCCAGCCGAAAGCTGGGCACCTTCGCCTCGGCCTGCAAAGCCAGTACCAGAACCGCCCCGTCAGCGGATTAAGAAAAAAAAAAAAACAAGCCTGACTCAGCATGGAGAATGGGGGGGGGGGGCGTCCCTGCAGATGGGTAATCCGCTGACTTGGTAGGAAATTAAACACTTTAAACTTAAGGGTGGCTTTTAGAAATATACATGAGAGATCATTTCAAGAGGTTGAATCTCTCAAACAAAAGTGTGGCCAGGGGCTTAGGGAATTTTCAGTGAAATTCACCCCCTGCCCCCCCCAAAAAAAAAAAAATTAAAATAGACCTTTGCATTTAAATAATACATTATGTTCCTTCCAGTATCAATCTGTCTGCTATGGAATGAAGTTTGACTATCATGGCTGTTTGTGGTAGCGTGACTGCAGCTGTCTGTACGTCTGGGGGGTGTTATGGAGAATGTATTTGTGTGTGTCCTTCCCCAGGTATTCCCCCTCTACCCGGTCAGCACACTTGACTGCAGTGATGAATTATCCCTACAGCAGGATTAAAAGGAGTCTGCTCACCCAGTTGCTCACCCAGTTCAGCATCTAAATCCATGCAGCCGCTGACTGGTGACGGAGATGCAGCTCTCGGCTTTTATTCCCAATTTTCCTTCTGTCCTTCAAATCCCCGTTAAACTTCCACGCCGTGAATCTTATATAACCTTAATAGCTTTACTGCTGAAAAAATGTTACCTGTCGCTGTATGATGTATGATAATTCAATTATGTTTACTAATTACTAATACTAATTTCCCAGGAAATGCACATAAATTGTAAGCATTCCCTCTACTATAAGGTGCTCTGTGTACGTTTTATGTTTATGTAGGATAAGGGAACAAGCTCTGGAAAAGAATATGAAAGCAAAGGAGGTTTCCTGTGTCAGGCCCACTGGCGGGGGATGGGGAATGTGAGGTTTAAGTAAACAGGACAGAGGAATGAAAACGGTAAATAATACAGGAATGGAGCCTTAGAAGGGGAGACCTTGGAAGGGGAGACCATGTGTCCTGATGTGAAACAGAACTCTTACGGGACTGGTGATAAGCAGCGGGTGTAGTCAGTGGAAGGTCTCAGAGTGACGCACGTGTGTGTTTTTTTAGGTGACCTGTTTCAGTCTGAGGTGCGGCGGTCACATGACCAGACCGGCACGGGATCACAAGGTTCCACTAGGTGTGTTACTCTGTTCAGCTCTGTTTGCTTCTGATGAACCAGCGGATCTGCTGGTGACGGATTTGACGGTGAAATGTGCAGGCCGGCCCTGCCCCTCCCCCCCCCCCCTCTCTCTTTCTCTCACCCTCCTCCTTTCTGCTTCTTTTGTCTGTAGACTCCCAAATTCACCCCTGTCCTCTGCCCCGCCGTGTAGGAGGAAGGGTGCAAGCCCCGCCCCTGTATCCTCCCTCTCGCCCTCCCCCAGGGATATGTGCGGGGTGCATACAGAACACAGAGTGACCTTGAATCTCATCCCTGGCAGGGGAGGTGACTGGGGAGGTGACGGGGGAGGTGATGAGGGAGGTGATGGGGGAGGTGTGTTGGCACTAGCTGGGAGCAAGTGGAACGGGAGGTGGGTAACCCGGCCTGTTCCCGCCACCCCCCTCCCACAACACTCATCAGCAGTGTCACTTCTCACAGATATGCTGGATGCGAGGGAGGGAATTCGTCAGTGCTGCTGATCATCCGCAACTCAACCCACTGCGTAATCCGATCTGAGTAACGCTCTCCAGATTGCGTCAGTCCCGCTTTTCATCGATAGCAGTGGGAGGTCATGTGACTGTCTCTCACTGCCCCCCCCCCCCCCATGCCTGGGAGCTCTGAAAACGCCAGAGGCTGCCTGCAGAGACGTCCTTCTGGGGCCCTAAGGCCCACATACGGGCACCGACAGATGCCATGAATAAATCTCGCCACGGAAGCTAAATCGATACTCCGCGAGAGGTGGGTTAGCGTTAGCATCCAGGCAGAGAAGTCCTTCAGATTAATATGGGGACATATAGAAATGGCGGCCGTAAAACCTCACGGAGCTCTGTGCTTCACAGGAGCGGCCCCCATAAAACGGCACACGCATGAAGCAGAGCAGTAATGTTTAACGGCGTGGAGCTAGCGGTCCGCAAGGCTAATGACAAAAGCTAAAACAGCGGCGACTGGAAGCCTGGAGGCACAGCAGTGAGTCTGGAGATTTAAATGCGCCGCAAATGCTGAGCCGCCGGTCTGACGCTGCGCACGCTCTTTATTTTTTTTCTAGAATCTTCGAACGTAGCCCTTTGGGACAGGAGCAGCCGCGCAGGCCGCCGTTATTATTATTCTCGGAGCGGTGAGCCGACAGTGATTAATGTCCCCAAGTCGCTCCTCTACATCTGCTGGCGAGCGCCCAGCACGAGGCCGGAACAATGCGACCCGTTTTTGGACCATTGATCTGCGGGGGCCAGCAGTGCCCCCCGCCCCCTCATGGCCACACCCCCACTCCAACACAGACCTGGCCCCTGACCGACTCCCTCGGGATGGAGGTAAGGGCGTGATGTGGCCACAGAATGACACTAAAACGGTCATTTGGGGGGGGGGGGGGGGACCAAATGGCAGCACAAAGCCAGGGGAAAGATCAAGAATTTTATTGAGGGGGGGGTATTTTTCGCCAGCAGAGCAGACACTTAAGAGACAAAGGAAGCCCTCCTGCCCTGCTGAATATATGGGGGCCGTTCACGAGGCAAATTTACATTTTATCCGTCCATTTATGGAGACTAATTAACTCTTATGTCCGAGTGCATTTGCAGAGTGATGCAGTCAGCCGTTCTTACGATCTAGCCAGTGCAAAACCATCTCGAGTAATGAGATGTAATCCGTTTGAGGGCTAACACTGATTGAGATGCCTCAAAACATAAAACCCAGTCAAGAATATCAGATTTGTCTGGGTTTATGTGGGGGTTCCAGCGTGTAAAAAGGGTTTGTTTGAAATGTGAGTCAGTCCCGTAACTTAATACACTTCATGTCACGTTAACCTTATATAAGATTTGATATGGCTTGTGTGTGGAATATCGAATGTTCATTGTCTCTGATCCTAACAATGTGCCGCTTCAGTGTGCAGCTTTCAGTGAAACAACACTCAGTGAAAGCGGATGGTAACGATCGATGCACTGAATCAAAGCTGTACGATCAGTCAGACTTAAATGAAATGATTCGACTTGTCACTGCGAAATGTCAAAAGAAGAATGAGCATCCATGGTCCTGAGCCTGCAGGAAAAACACATGTAAAATGCGCATTTTATCAACAAAGGGACATTAAAACCCATTGGAGACAAAGGAACTCGCTCTGCGTTTTCGCTATGGCCCTGTCACCATAAAGCTGGTGCAGTGAATCTGTTTATGATCCCTGACACACGTGACAACACCCCCCCACCCACGACACCCCAGCAAAGCTAAGGGGGACCAGACAATGGGCAAAAAAATTAGTACTGCATGCTGCCAATGGTGATAAACAGAATAATGTACTGATTTCCCGCATGATAGTCACATGACCGTCCCCAGCGAATGCGCGGCCGGCACGAAGGTGGCCGCTCTCGAGACTTTTACAAGGTGATGCATCATTTCGAATTAGCATGCGCTAACACCCAGCAGATGTGGCTCCGCTTATGGGATGGCAGAACCTCAGTTACCGGGGGGATGATTATTAAAAGCTCTCTGGCGAAATCCTTGGCCCGAATTCCTGCGTTAAGCCTCTATTCCAACAAGAAAAGAGAACAAGAGATTCCCGTCTATCTCCATGGAAACTGAACCAGCATCCTTCACAGCGATCGGTCATAAGTTGACTTGCACCTCCGTAAACATCAAAAGGAAGGGGTTTTCAAATATCTGCACGTACATTTATAAATCTGGTGGGAGTTTTAAAAAGCATTAATTACAGGAGCAATACTGAAAATGACAGGAGAATCATATGGATTGCTCGATAAAGATACTGAAAGAATGTGGTTCTGGTCTTGAAGGATTTGGCAGGGATGTGGGTCCAACTCCCTGCATCACGCTCTCATATTGCCGACTACACTGTATGGCGCCTTACAGAAACGCTTCAAGGTTGATTATTGGGTCAGAAAGTGACTGACTGGAGCAGCCGCCCGCCCGCCCATCCAGCATTTCCTCAGAACCTTCCCCAGTATCATAGATGGCAGTCAGCCTTGCTCTCACCGTCCAGACCCTCATGAGAGCCTTGTCAGGACTTCCTCTGATTGCCCGCACTCTTCCTTCTCTTGAGGGAGGGGGGTAACCATGGTAACCACGATGACAGAGCACCAAGGGGTCAAGCTCTGAATCCACCCCCACCCCCCCAAGCCATAAAAGCACCCAGGAACTGGATCTTATATCTGTGCTCAGAATTAGCATTACAAAGATGTTGTAAAAATATTGTGCCTGTACATATAAGAGCAATGGTGGCCTCAGATGTACAATCAAAGGCACGCTGGAACCCTGAGGGCTAAGTAGCTGCTTTCCTGAAAAGCAGAAAATCAAATTAATACACAGATTAGTTTTCCGGTTGGAAGTCTAGATGGCATGTGGCTCATTCCGATGCTGCTAGAGTACAGACGGGCAGCTCTCCCAAAAAAATAATAAAAGGAAAGGAGAGGCAGCTAGTAAACGAAGGCTTCGAGCAGAACACCAGCGTTGACTGGGGCTTTGTTGTAAAGCTCACGTCATTCAACCTCTCCATGCAGCGATCAGAAGGTGGGAAACCAGGATGGAGTACAGGCTGAACGATAAGGGCAGACGGGCCGCATTTAATCTCAGAGAAGCTCCAAGCTTGTCAGATATTACTCATCTTGACGGGAGCTACAGACAGGAGGACGTGTCACAATGGAAGGAGCAGGTAACCAAGGTAACGGTTAGGAAGGTCTGCGTTGGGGGAGATCTTCATGACAGCACACGGAGGAGGGAGAACTTCACACGCAGCTCACAGTGCTACAGTGGCCACCTGATTCACACGAGGAATCACCTATCTAACATGTGCACTTAGATCATGCCAGATGGGTGCCTTTTTCATAATGTTAAGATTGGGACACTAGGAAGGAGACCCTGAGAGCAAACCAAAGCTGAGTGGGGGAGGGGGGGCAGCAAACACGCACTGCACCCGTGATGACATGAGGGAGCCACCTACACGAACGCCAAAGCCGGAACATGATGCTTCGTCAACCAGTTCTGACATGACTTTCTGTGGAATTTCAGAAAACGCCCTCATTACAAACGGCTCTCCTCTCATCCTTGGAAATTCACCTTCAGAAACTTTTCTCCGTATTACTAACGGCTTGCAAATGTTCAGCGTGTCTAGAATTCCTCTGGTCATCAGAACGAAACCTTGATCATGTGATGAGACAGATCACTGAAAATAAAATTAAATCACGAAATATATACTGAACAAGGCTTACATTGAGGTAGTTTCCAGTTGCTGTGATGTGATATATTATCCATTCATCCAACCATTTCCTGTAACTGCTTGTCCCACTCAGGGTTGAAGGGGTCCAGAGCCTATCGCCACAAGGCTAGGAATAACCCTGGATGGTGCTTCAACCCACTGCAGGACACACTCACACACCATTCACACCTACAGGCAATTTGTTTACTCTAAGTAACCCCAGCATGGTTTTGGACAGTATGGAGAAACTGGAGCACCCTGAGGAAACCCCATGACAACACAGCGAGAACGTACAAATTCTACACAAATGGAACCATGATGGAGACTCGAACCCGGGTGTCAGGAGGGCGAGGCAACAGTGCTAAGCACTAAGCTGCCTCATGAGGCATATAACCCTAAAGTAATTTAAGGTAAGTACTAAGAGTCAGTCACCTGGTCATGGTTCATTGAGATCTGATCGTTGGAGACCAACATGCAATTTTGGTATCGTCTGCTAATCAGCTTTAAGAATTCTTTGTGGCTTCTTGCTGACCCTGCGCCTTGGTGGGAATCCTCTCTGATATACACTAGAAGTCTGAAATGTCGGGCTTGACCCAGCAGCAGCACCAAGACTTCACCGTATCCCAACACCATGATGCTCTTCCTCATACAGCTCAGCACACACCAGGGAATCAGCAGCAACTGCATGCCTTGGGTACCGTACTCACCGGACCTGGATCCTGTTGGACACATATGGGACGTTCTAGGCCGACACATGGCCTGCAGGGTGCCGCGTCCTACTGAAGGACAAGTGTTGGTACAGGCACTACAGGAAGAGTGGGCCAGGACACCCCTGGCTGTAAAATGGTAACCTTATTCAAGGTGTAAGATCAAGATGTACTTCTTACATAGCTGTGCATAAAGGTCATATCAGATACCGAGTACAGTAGTGACACCTTTATTGCCACTTGTTGTCTTGGTTGTCAAATAAATAACCTGTTACAAATATTTTCTCTATCATTTTTAGTTTGATAATGCTGTGCAGAAGGTTTGACAGGATTCTTCTGATGCTCAGTCTATTATAAAGGTGCCACAGAAACCTTTCTGAATTAATTCACATCGTACTTATATTTTGCATTATTGTCTTCTGATTTTAAGAATTAATATCTAAGCTGCATAATTTTGCTGAATACTCACTGCAGCCAGACAGACAAGATGGACGTGTCTATTACTTGTTCCTTTGTGTGTCATTATTCAAATGCTTTAAAAAGAAAATGGCTTTAAAATGGCAAAAAAAAAAAAAAGTTCAAAACGCTCCACATTTATTTATCTTTAAAATAAAATGGTGTCCATGCTGAGATGATGGATGTCATCTTTCAGTCTAAAATTCTCCTTAAATCTTTATTCCGCACCAGCATGCTGGCAAAAGCTGTGTTCAGAGGCCTCCCCATGTCCCCCAACAGCCGTCTGCAAACACAAAAGTAATTCTGCTGTTTCTCTGCTGACTTGTTTTTTTTTTAAATAATTAGCGGAATAATTGTCTTGAAAAATCTTCAGACAGAAAAAATATGTGTATGCAAGACTCGGCTGTCTTGGATGAAATTAATTGGATGAAATGTTTTAATACATTAAATAATGGATGTATGAACCCAGTATACTCATTCTGCCATATGAAGATCACAGAGAGCGTTTCTCTACCATGTTACTGGTGTTCAGAAAAGGACCTAGATGTGAAGGCCACAAAACATGCAACTGGAGAATCCATTCATCAAACCCAACACACACAAGCAACAGGTCTAGCAAACAATACATACCTGAATAATGCACGGCCCTTGACTCAATAGGGCCCTGGTTTTCATTCTAAAAAGACTCAATTATGCAGTGTACTTGATTGTCAACCAGACAGTACCTTCAGCACCTCGACTTCATGAATAAAACATCGTGTCGAATCCAGTGTCAGTGGATTCATGAACTTTATAATGAACCTTCCCGCAAACCCTGCAATGCAGGTCTACACGAAATATCAGACGCGTCAAGTCGACATTCAAACCTCCGGGAAAAAGCACAACATAACCTTTCATAGGTCCTTCAGAAACCTGCTCATCTCTATCAGCATGTAGCACAGCACTGAGGAAAGGCGGTGAAGCTGTTTGAGGTTGGGACTGATGTTCTCCTAGTGTAAATCAGTCATTATAAGAAAGCTGTCCTGAAGATATGTAAACAAACTGCCCAGAATACGACCCTCCCCACCCAGATGTAACAGTTGCCAAACCTACAGGAGGACATGAAGACCACTTGTGTTAATGCGAAGCCCTCAAATAGTAAACAAAATATCAAAGTCTCCTCTACAGAAAATCTGCACTTATATTCAGAACTTCACCACAACATCACAACACCCTGTTGAATAAATGTGCAAAATTAGGTCACTTTCGATGAATGTGTTGGCAGAAAGGGGAGAAACAGCAGTGTGGAGGCTCTAACTTTAACTAAAAATAACCTTTATTTTCCTTTGCATATTCAAAAATGTACCAGTGCAGAGTTCCAGATCTAACATACCTAAATTTGGGTACAGAAGCATCGTCAAATCTGATGCGGATTTCTTTTAGGTTTATGCAGCAAGTTCTGTATGTGTGTATATGTGTTGTTTGGGTATATATGGTATAAGCAATAGTATATTCTGGCACATTAACGACTTTTACTGCGCCATGCATATACCAGTCAGTGCAATTAGAGTCATTTAAGCGGCAGGTGGTGTTGTGGTTAAGAACCTCGTGACGTTTATCAATGCTACGCATGCAAAGTCAGACAGTTTTATCAAAGTGAGACAAAGAAAAGTTTAAACAATGATATGAAACCCAATGTCATTTCTCTCTATAAAAAAGACTGGCTTTACTCACACACCATGACTATAGTTCAGTGTATTTATTATGAATATTTTAGGACATTTAAAAAAAAGTGTAATTATTAAAAAAAACATAGCCATGGCATTCTGGATTTATAAAAAAAAAAAAAACAATAAAGTACATTCACAGCTGTACACTGGAGGTTTGGGGCTGTTTTGGCCACTACGTGGGAGGATCATCCCCGTGAATCGCTTTGTACTTCGCCATTTCCTCTGGGAAAACCTTTGCCAGCTCAGAAATCAGAAGACTTTTAAATTTCTGCAAGAAAACGCGAGAGAATCATTTTCAATTTCAGTTCGTCTTACACAGCACCCTTTCTGCTACGGCTACTCCAGCCACGGATACACACGTAAACTCACACAGGACACTGTGCAGGCAGAATAAGTGAGAGAACAGGAGAGGAACACACTGGGTGGGGGCAGGGAGGAGTCTGGCCATGTAACACTACTAAAGCAAATGTGTGCTGACAAAATAAACATTACTGAATAAGAAGCATTTTCCACTCTCCTTTCATTTTTCCCTCTCAGAAATTTTAAGCCACTAACACCCACATCCCTTTGGGTGACATTTTATTATAATTACAAACTTCCTTGAATTGCATAACACGGCATTTACACAAAACGGAAACGAATAAGAATCACCGATTGCTGAGCAATCACCTGATCTTTCCTGCTGGAAAGCTTTGTCCGACTTACCGTCATGGTGTCAATTTTGCCTTTCACTTGCTCGTTTTTCGCCAGGGCTCTTTCCAAACACTCCTTGGTGTACAGCTGAGGATTTCGACCTTGATCGATGTATCTGTGAGCCAAAAATCACGATATGTACGTCAAAGATTATCATCGTTAAGTTCTGCATGTTTGGTAACATGGAATTCAAATGACATCAGGCGGAATGCTGTTGATATTCAGAATCTCCCGGCTGTATGATTGCTTCCATGAAATTTTCTGGAAACTCACTCGAAGGCTTCCAGTGGCACGTTGATATCATGCAGCTGCTGGCGACATTTGTCAATATCCTGCAATCCGGTTATCATGAAATTCCTGAAAAACAACACGCCGTTCCGGTTATTCAATTCCTCAGCGCGCAGACGATACTAATCCCATTACAACAAGCGTACGGACGCATAGCAGTCATGGTGGTTTAGATAAAGAAGTACAATGGCACTGTCCCCAACTTAGGTCAGCTGGCTAGTGTGAGATTTTCAATTCGAGACAAGTCTGCACACGCATTTACGTAAATGCAACAGTTTTATTACCTATTCAATAGTCTAAGGCCTGCGAACTACCCCAAAGCTGAATTTGCAACTAAATGAAGCTTGATAATGTAATAATACAAAATTTGCCGATTCGTGAGAGTTGGCAAACCTGCAATCCTAATAAAACCAAGCGAACATTCGCATAACCACCATGGTTGGTAGATTAAAGAAAGCGTTAACAGCAATTGCTATAGCTCTTTGTTGTAAATGCAATCCATGAACTGACAACTAGGAAGGATTTAATGAAAAGGGTTAACTCTGTCTGGTAATTGCATACAGAAATCCAGTCAACCTGTTTAATTTTCAATAAACGTACAATTTCTGGTTGAGTCCCGTCTGGCTGCTTGGCTGAAAGTCGCTAACGATGATTCCCAGCTGCCGGATATTTTCCACAAATTTCTCCAGATGCTCCTCGAGGTTATCAAATTTTTCGGCCATGCTATCATTAATCAAAACCACTCACAAAAAAACTAATACCGACAAAAATAAAACATACAACCCAAAACAAAAAGACTGTCAACCCAACATAACTACCTTTGCGAGCTACCATACTCGGAAACTGGTTTCCGGCATAAAACTAACCAATCATAGACACTGATACTAGATTACCCTAGCAACGAAACAATTACATAGCAACAGGATGCCGTAAATCGGTGTTCTTGCTGAAATTTTTCATACATATATTTTACAGCACTTGTGGGTTTTTTTTGTTTGTTGCCTCACGTTACGTAGCTCTTCGAAGAAGCGTCACTTTTCGCTTTTACATTACTATGTAGCTACAAATAGCTCTCCTGTTAATTTTTGTATAGGGCTCAACACAATGTGTACGTTTACATATTAATTGCCTTTAAATCATTAATTGTTCAAATTTCCTCGGCGAGACAGTGACATTTGTTACACTTATTCCCAGTGCTGAGTACTCATGTAGAATATGCTTGTCATATACTTCCATTATGACATGTATGATCGGCTTAACGTGAACTGCCCAAAAATGTAAGAAAAAAGTTAATCTAACTAAGCTTTCTAACTAATTTACCTTAAAAATTATCATTCACGGCAGTGTAGTAGGATGTTGAAGAATGATTGCATTAGGTTTATTACAGCTTAACATCTAGATTTTGCTGTATTGTTTCCATATTTTTACAGGGTTATTAATGTAGCCCTACAGTTCACCACCCTTATGGCATAGAACTAAGCTAACAGGTAAATTACACTGCCTAAGGGCGTCAGCTGTCCCCTGTCAAACATTTCAACGTTTTCAATACATTTTGGTCATTGTCGTTCACTACGTGGCGATGACCGTTTAACGCCCAAATGTTCCCATTACGACTTTTATATGTCATTGCTGGTATTTGTCATCACAGCGTCACAACACTAGTCACCAGAATCCAAATTTCCAAAAGCAGTATCTTGATGCGAAACCATGTGATTCATATACAACGCAGTTTACATGTAGGTCTATTTTAAATTAATGTAGTTTTACTCTCAAATCTGGGGAAAGTAACCAATTATCTAGGGTTTATGGCATTACAGGTACCTGGAAGGCAAATAAAAATAAAGAATTGGAGGATTTAGTGTACAGGAGGTAGGATTAACCCCGGAGACCATGCATGCAGTCAGCAAACTGCACCGTCTAACTTTGATCTAACTCCATTGCCGTATCGCAGTAATGATACGTATTTTCATATTATGAATTAAAAGGGTAGCCAGTTTATTCAGCTGGAGTGTTTACTTTCTCAAAGTTATTATTCGTAAGAAAAAAAATTGTAGTAAGCAGGATGCTAGAGAACTAGTGCTATCTAAAATTAGAGCTATATGCTGTCGATATGCAGTTCATTATTAAGCTTTTCAAACGTGTAATAATTTAACTAAAGAATGTAGCCTCTTAGAGGATTGTTTACTGAATTTAAAATACAGAATATACATAGATCTGTACGTATTTTATCATTTTATTGGCTGAAACGTATCATAGGATTTAAACATTTCCATGTATTTTATACTCTTTTTCCATTTCTTGAATGTTACTATTTCTTGAATACCACCGTAGCCTATATAAGTTTGTTAGTTGTGCACATTTTATTGTAACAGTTCATCTCGCAGATGACGTAATTGAGCATCTGCACAAAGATGCAGATTACATCAAATATTACATCATTTTAATAATACGGACGTGGCAGAGTTATTGTCATATTCATTTAGTCTTAAGTGTAGATTTTACGTATCGATGCCGTTAATTGGACGTTTTTTTTAAAAAAAAAAAAAAAACGACTGAAACCGTTAAGCTGAGCTTCTAGTCCAGTATGCACACATACTCTAATACCTCGAATTTTTAATTAGATTCTTATCATTTATAGCGCATATTAGATGTGCAACACGAGTTTAAATGAATTCGCCAAAAAGAATAAAAAGATAAATATATATTGCTGGTAGCTCCTAGGAATTGGGCGACTGATCCGTAGAGAGCCAGCCCACGTTTTGCCTAGATTATTCCTTGTGTGTGTGTGTGTGTGTGTGCGCGTGTGTGTGTGTGTGTGTGTGTGCGCGCGCGCGTGTGTGTGTGTGTCTGTGCGCATGTGTGTCTGTGTGTGTGTTTATTCATTCTGGCCAGGTACCGGCGTCTCTCCTCGCTAAGGATTATCAGTCCGGCGCATTGCGAGCGGCTGCCAGTGTCGGAGCCCCGGCAGTCTTCTCATATCAAACGGCTCTTCGCGAAGCCCGATCGCCGACTCTTCGGATTAAGCGCCCAGTCGCTGGCGGCAGCCCTCGGAGCCGCTTTCTTACATTTTTAATTTCTTTTTTTTCTTTTCTTCTTTTTGTTGCATGTGTGGATACATGGTAACCGACTGCGGGATAAAATACAAGGGGCAGGATCAAGCGGGCTATAGTTGATCTAAAAACGCACGATCACGGTGGACTAAGGTGTGATTTACCAAGGGAAAGGGTATAAATATCTGGAACTACTGCAACCTGTTTCGATTTTAAGGTTTAAATCTACAAGCTGTGTGGAGGAAAAAAAAATAAGTAAGTGGATCGGAGTCGGCAGATAAAGCGTGTCTGCAGTACAGAGCTGAGCTGTCAAAGCTGCAGCGACGCAGGACGGAGAATTACGGCTCCCCGGCAGGAGAACCGTACGCATCTGCTAGGTTTAACGCATTTAGTCTGCGGGAGATCTGTGTATGAAGAGCCCCGGTCATCGTGCCTATTTCCCCCTAAGTCTAATGGCTTTTGTGTTTTTATCTTGACGTCCTAGACGCCATGCACTGAATTCATGCGATTTCAAATCGCCATTCTTGTGGGGCTGCAGTAGGTGGAGAGTATCCGCTTTCCCCTCTTCATTTATAAGACCAGCCTTATTTTTTATTATTATTTTTTTCTGTCTGCATACCGATTGGAATAATAATGGCCACGCTACTCCGCAAAATCGGTCTCATCCGCCTGCACGACCGAGACACGGAGGACCCGAAGCACCACCACCAGGGCTCCTTCAAGGGCACCAAGGGGAACCAGAAGAACAACATGAAGCACTGCAACACGAGCAGCGAAAGCAACATCCTCAACACGCCCGAAATAAAGGCAAAGCGATCGGAGCAGCCGAGCAAGGACACGTCGGGGAAGCAAGGCAAGGACGTGAAGGAGAAACAAGCGGGGGGCGGTAAGAGCTCCGGCGGCTCGCTGCCACCGCTGGCGCCGCACCGGCAGCACTGCACCCAGGTCCGGACCAGGAGGCTGATGAAGGAACTGCAGGAGATCAAGCGGTTGGGGGACAACTTCATCACGGTGGAGCTGGCCGATGACAACCTATTTGACTGGAATGTGAAGCTGCACCAGGTGGACAAGGATTCTGCCCTGTGGCAGGACATGAAGGAGACCAACACCGAGTTCATCCTGCTCAACGTATCTTTCCCCGACAATTTCCCTTTCTCGCCGCCCTTCATGCGGGTGCTCACACCTAGGCTGGAGAACGGCTACGTCCTGGATGGAGGAGCCATCTGCATGGAACTGTTAACACCCCGCGGCTGGTCCAGCGCCTACACGGTAGAGGCGGTAATGAGGCAGTTCGCGGCGAGCCTGGTTAAGGGACAGGTGAGCTTCTTTCCTTGGAGATGTACCGGGGGGGGAGGGGGACGATGTGCGGCTCAGCAAACATCTGGCGTTTTGCGGATCGGCCCACGTTGCACTCGCTATACGATTATGTAATTCGGCAGAAAAATAATGCAGCTTTCATTTAGCCGTCTGTGTGATAATCCGTACTCTTGTCTTGCCGTTGAATGGTATAGAACTGCAATTAAGGTATAATTTAGAAACGACTTAAATCAGTACGCCAGATATAAGACGCTAAAACCCCACTTATTTAATTATTTAAAACCAAACGAACCATAAACAGTATGTATGAACGATACTCATAAATTCGACATTTTATTGTAGCTATCTTGCATTTTAAGCGAAGTCACACTTTTATAATATATATTGTTTCATGTTTGATTCATTCATAATGTTCCTTTTTACATTTTACATAGACGTTTCTCCTGCGTTTCCTTCGACCTGCCGTGAGTCTCTGCAGTGCTATAGTTGCAGTCCTGCAGGTCATCATTCACAAAACAACAAGCCGCAGCCTCAGTTTCACCAACCAGGCATTTTAATAATTTATTTCCAAAATAAAGCGTCCAGCCGTTTGAATATACCATTCTGGCCTGCTGATTTATACATGTGATGCTGCTCCTCTATGAAGGCCCTGCAGCTTATCTGGATTGCTGCATTGCATCTTTCTCCGTGGGCTTTGGAATCCTTGATCAAGTGGCCTTACCCTCTGACACAGAGGTCATCTCTTCTGCTTGCTGGCCCTCTGGGGACTCGGTGTCCACTGGGCACATATGTCATACCTTCTCCAGATCCCTGTCTCCATAACAACCCACTATAATGTGTTGTTTCATTGCTTAGATCATTTCATGCGGTCCAGGGCATAACCTCGTAAGAACAAACAAAAGTCCTCACAGAGTCCACACATCTGTTACTGTACAGTTGCATGGATGTAAGCCACACTGAGATTAAAGCACTGATTTCTGAGAATCTGTTAGGCTCTCCCTGTTAGCATCAAGGGCACCTACAGAATGAACTGTGCAGCTTTCCGTCGACACTTTCTAACCCTTGAGAACAAAGACTATAGTAGAAAACAAACCCTCCAGTTCAGAGGGTTGCCCGATGCAGTGAAATACCTGCAAACACCCAAATTTCTCTGAAAATTACTAACAGGCCTGCTGACAAGTGGTGTGCAGTGATTTATGAATCCTTGGAGCAGTTCTCACTGGGCCGTTTGCTTGGAATGAAACTGCAGTGCTGGCTTTGTAACCTTGAATCCAAACAGAAGAGCGGAAATGAATATATTTTTAATCACAGTACTCTGTATTATTAAAACAGACTTGTTTTGTAGGTCTGCATTAGGGGAGGTTTCATGTTTGTTAACCTACTGGATGATGCTAAGACATCATGATTTCAAACTTGGCATCTAGGAAATTATATTAACATATCAAACCAGGGTGACTCTATGATTATTTGTATGCAAAAATGTCTGACGTCATCTGGCTAGCTGTTGTGGAGTTTCTTTCAAAGGCTCTTGTGAAGGTATGAACTAAATCTACCTGAATTAGACTCAGCATCCTGTTTGAAGGCACAGGTAGCTCTGACATAGATGGTGAGATTGTTGGCATTTTCTGCGGACAAGGAGGAATTGAGTGTGCAGCTCAGCGCTCTTATCAAGGTCACCTGTAATGACCAAAGATGTACAATTTCCAGCATGTGTTTTTACATGAGTTATTACAAAATCATGACGTATGTCAACTGATGCATTCGTCTTGCTATGCATCGGAGCGTTTTTGAAACGTCCATTCATTTTCTCTTTCAGTTCAGGACCATGGCCATTCGCACAGCGTTAGACATCAAATGTTTGTCCACGATGCTTCACATAAGTAGGACAGTTAGAGGCCTGGCAGCTGGGAGTTCAGGCCCCAGTAGAGCCACTGGAGAAAGACTGGAGAATGAAATTACTCCAGTAGTATCCAGCTATTTAAAAGGGTAATGCTCGGTAGTAGTACCAGCTAAGCCAGTGAAATGTAATAAAGAAAATGGAAAAATTGTGTATACAATATTTATCCCTGGTCAGACCTGTCTGGTTCCAAATCTATTAGCTGTAGCCAGAATTCACGGCTCTTTCCTCTTTTCCTCTGGAAAGGGTAACAATCTGTAGAAGGTTAGCAGAAGTACGGAAAGCGGCGACTGGTCAGAGTAGGTGTGTGAAATCCCTCATGCCTGACCATAGATGAGCACTGCTGATGGCCAGTGTTGCCGGGAGACAGTGGCCACCAAATCATGGGTTTCTTCTCGGCCGACGAGTCACTGGCCTTGAAACGGTAGCTGGAGCTGCTTCTCCAGCGAGCGGAGAGCTCCGTGCTTTTTCTGGCCCATTAAACTGCTGCCTGCCTTGACTTGACCTGCGGCGACTGCGGACTATTTTCGTCTCTCTAGTTGCATTAACGCTGGAACAACCCAAGTTCTTTGCCATTCATACCCACCAGTGGAGCGAAGAAATGTTTCCATCATAGTTTGAGGGAAAGTGTAGAAGTTACATAAGGCATGAAAATTGTTGATAAGATGGCATTAAATGCCACAGAAAAGCTCCACGGTATTTTGTATTCTGTAATGTTCACTTGAGACAAACTGTCAAAATATCTGCAGGGACAAAAAGAGACTAATTTTGGTTTGGCCCATGCCAGCCAGGTTGATATTCCACGAAACAGGCAGACAGGCAGGCAGAAAGACAGACAGACAGACAGGGAGTCAGATAGACAGGCAGACAGACAGACAGGAAGACAGACAGGCAGACAGACAGGGAGGCAGACAGACAGGCAGACAGATATACACAGAAGGTTAATGGGGAATGATGTCTAATGCTGGCACTTGATTGGATCTCGTAACAGACCTGATAAATTCAAGAAGAAATTTGCCATCACCTGCTCCTTGACCTTATACTGGCTACCCAACATTGCAACGTTATTTTTTTTGACCATAGCGGGACGGTGACAAACCATTTTTGTCCACAAAACCGAGGCTTCCCCAAGTGTAGAGCTCCTGCAGAGCATGGTCAGGTGGGGGGGGGGGGGGGGGGGGGGGGAGGCAGATTGAATGACAGAATTGCGTAAGAGGCTCCCTCTCTTAGGTGGAAGTGACATTAATAGGAAAGTATTATTAATGACCACAAGTAGAATTATTGAATTTCCACAGCATGTTTGATCCGAAGCTGATGCGTCGCTGGGGGAAACCACAGCTGTTCTGCCTGATAAGATAAAGAGGCAGCTGTCAGTGTGGGGCTGGGATCTGGACCTTCTTACAGCATGAGTTTACGCCACATTCTGACAGGCAGTTACCTTTAACTAATTACCTCGGCTGGTTACTTGAAAGCCAATTATCCGTTGGGCCTGTTACCCTTTAACTCTGATTGAGGTGACCACTGGCATCTGCGTGCATCTGCGAAGGTCAGCCCGTTCCCACGGAAACCCCTCCCCAACCACCCGCCGCACCGCCCGTCTGTGACAGAAAACGTGTTGTTTCAGCATCACCTGGGGTCGGTGAATATGGGGAGGTTTTTGGGAGATGCCAGCGTTCATTTTTCTGTTCTTTCATGTAGGGCACTTCATGGACATAAAGCGGGATAAGATCATTTTAAACAACTGGAGGAGTAGGGTGGACAGCCCTTTATGTCCGTGTCAGATTAAATTTTCCATGCCTGTCGGTTTCTTGTCACATTAAAGTACATAAAAGTATAATAAAACCCATTTCAAACCCAGAAGGCACCACCTTCTTCCACGGCCATGTCTCTCCAGGCTGTCAGATTAATAGTATTTGTTTAAAAGGAGCCAGGCTTGTCTAAGTGGAGCATTACAAAGAGATTAGCATATTTCCTTGGCAGTGGTCCTCCATCTTTCCCTTTGTGTGAACTTCACCACATCGTCACGCTCACGTCTCTTCAAAGACCCAAGAATTCATTCCCGTCATTTTCTCGGCCAGGATGTAGACAGCCATCCCGGGTTAACCGTCTTAAATAGGCGCCCTCTGGTTCTTCGTATGGCCAAACCATCTAATTTTGTCGAACGTTAGCCTTCCTGATTGGGTAGCTGCCAAATTTGTCTGTCCTTGGCAGATGCCCCCTTGAGGTCGTTAAGAATTAGGCAGCTTGGGGCAGTCAGTGGCTTCTGACTGTTTCCAAATCCGGTCCTCGGGGACCCACAGTTGGAGAGTCGGTTCATGTTTTTGCTCCCTCTAAGCTCCCTGCCAGACAGTCCATATTTTGAGCTGGGAGGGAGCAAAAACATGGACTGAATGTGAGTCCTCGAGCTTGGTGGTGGAAAATAACCTGCAGTGGACAGTCAGGGTGCCGAGGAGTCAGACGGAGAACCTCATGATTTCACCCCTTTCTTCTCACACCCAGGGCCGGATCTGCAGGAAAGCGGGGAAGTGCAAGAAAGCCTTCAGTCGCAAGGAAGCTGAGGCCACCTTCAAGAGCCTGGTGAAGACCCACGAGAAGTACGGCTGGGTGTCGCCACCGGTGTCCGACGGTTGAGGGCGCCGCCCACCCTCCCTGCCAAACTTTTTGTTCAAAAAAACAACGAAAAAAAAAAACCAACAGCTAGCATCCCGCCGTCGAAGCCCTTCACCCCCCATCCTGTTCCTCTGCGTATCTTCATCGCGATGTCATGAAGAATGTGGTTGACATTTATCTTATTCATGATCGGGTGTGTTTACAGCTAAATGTCGCCTTTCGTGGATTGTTTTAAAACTGGATCTGACCCCCCCTCTCCCGCCACACCCCCCACCGCGCCTCGGAAAGCTGTGCCGATGTCGAGATGGCCCCCACCTCCCAGTTTTTGCCTCCCACCATAGCCACTTTGTTACTGCGTGTGACTGCGATCCCATGTGCGTGACTGCAAGCGTGTGCATGTGTGAGTGTGCGTGTGTGTGCGCGCGTGCCCCCCCCCCACAGACACCTCGCCACACTGAATTGCATCACACTTTCCATCCCCCGCTGCCCCTCTCATTTACATGCAAATGAACCCGTTAATATTTAATAGATGGGCAGTACATTTGAGGTTCTCCTTTGCTGTGCTGTTTTTCACAGTTCAATGCAACTTGAAGATTGTAATTTATGTGGAGCTGCGCTCTCTCGTTCGTTCTCTCTATCTCTCCTTTCTCTCTCTCTCGCTCTCCTCAACCTCTCTCACTTTCGGCTAAATTTAGACATCACTGTGCTGTGTAGATGGTCATTGATTTCCAATGGGAAAAGGTTGCTTATGCTAAGGTCCTGTAGCGATTAAAAAAAACACAAAAAACCCACAAGAAAAGCAGCTAAGAGACGATCACAACGACCCTGAAGTCCTTGTCTATGTTATCAATGTTTTTGGAGAGGAAGAAGCCTGAATTGTGCTTATTTAGATACCAGATGGTAATGGAAGCTTTTGGACGGGGTCCGGGTTGGCAGGCCGGATGGATGTATTCGATGCATCCCTCACCTGCGAGGTTGCCCCCGTAAGACATATCAGAAGCTCTCATTGTCCCGTAAGACCAGTAGGTCAGGTGTCTCGACGATCCGTCTGTTATTATGCGATTTAAGAGCAGCTCTCTGATAACTGGGCTTAATTAAGATCTCGACGCGCACGCTGTGTGTGCCCTGCAGATGGCGCAGTGATGCCAGACACCATGTGACATTTCCAGAGAAGCGGACTCTGCCTGTCTGTCTGCGTCTCTGCCTGTCTGTCTGCCTGCCTGTCTGTCCATCTGTCTGCCTGTGCGTCTGTGTCATACCACGGTGTTTTTTGCTGGAAGGACTCGTCAATTCCCCTGTTGTCTTACTGATTTGCGGCTATAACCTGGGGGGGTCATTGGCAGTTACGGGTGCAGACCAAGACGTCCATCTTTCCTCATTGTGAATGAGATCTTTCTCTCGTCCTTCCTCGTCCTTCCGGGCATGCCCAGTCTGCCCTTCTCCCTTCTCCCATGTCTATGTCCCCCAGTTCTTCTTAGCATGACAACTAAGTCGACCAGCACCCCCCCCCCCCCAATCTTTTATTATGATTGACCGGATCACCGTCAAACTGGACCCCTCTCCCCTATCCCAGGCTCCTTAATGCATCTGGATTGCATTACAAGATGACTTCAGCAAGATTTATGTACACATTGTGTGACGAAGAGCCAGGTTTGCTTTTCTGAAGGGGGGGGGGAACTGAAATCCACTAAAGGAGCCCTGAACACGACCAGGCAGCCTCACATTTGTGCAAAAGACACAGTTTTTAACCATCAGCAGCAATATAAGTCATGAGGAAAAAACGTTAATCTGTAGTTTGTAGTAGCCTTTGCATGGACACATTTGTATAATGGCAATCATTGTATTGTAACATTCATGCCAAATATGGTAGGAGTTACGGGATCAGACAGTCAGGCATCTCACAGCATCTGGTATCTAAACACGGGCCAAGACCTTCTGCAAGCCCAGGTCAAGAAGATGGTGTTGTTGTTTTTTTACAAGGACCTTAGCTTTGACATGAAGAATTACAGTGAATACGTATATAAGATAACTGGGTGTTTTCTGGTTTAGGGACATAATTTCGTGATAGACTTTAGAGTGATAGTTCGCCGAAAAAAAAAAAAATAATAACACTAACTAACTGTCCAGAACATGTGTAATGATTCCGCTACGTTATAGCTGCATGTGATCGTGATCGTTAGCTAGTTAGCTCTCATTTTTCAAAAAAAAAGGAACAAAAAAAGAAAAAAACTGAACCCGCTTCTTCTGTTGCTCTTCCTTCTTCGTCCTCGTTTTATTTAACGTCTTCGAATGTCACGTTGTGTTATAAATGAATGTGTTTTAATTTATTTGTAGTTTGCAAATTTGAAGCTGAGCTGAAGCATGTTTGAGGTTTTGCCACATAAAACAGTAAAGGACACGTACCCGAATCCAGCCAGGCGGGGGCCTCGCTGAGCAACGGGCCACGGGACCGAGCAAAAACCAAACAGGAGTGTGCAATAAAGACCTGAATGTTTCAAACCCTGTACAAGATCCTCACTCTGGCTGCTTCTTTCCTCATTGGGAATTTTGTGTGAGACTGTTTTATTTATCACCTTCTGACATACAGACACTGAACAATGCCCCACTGTTTAACTTCCGTTATTATAGTCTGATATATTTCTGCCTCATAGTATATAATATGTTCGTAGGAGTAACCAGGGGTGAATTAATTAAAGCAACTTTCCACCCATGCCAGTCCATCACAAGGCAGGGGACACCCTGGGTGTAATGTCAGTCCATCGCAGGGCACAAGGCAGGGGACACCCTGAACAGGATGTCAGTCCATTGCAGGACACAAGGCAGGGGACACCCTGAACAGGATGTCAGACCATCACAGGACACAAGACTGGGGAGACCCTAGACATGATGTCAGTCCATTGCAGGGCACAAGGCAGGGGACACCCTAGATGTGATGTCAGTCCATCGCAAGGCACAAGGCAGGGGACACCCTGGACGTAATGTCAGTCCATCGCAAGACACAAGGCAGGGGACACCCTAGACGTGATGTCAGTCCATCGCAAGGCACAAGACTGGGGAGACCCTGGACGGGATGTCAGTCCATCGCAGGGCACACTCTATCACACATAATATATGGTCAATTAAGAGAGGTCACTTCACCTAACCACATCTTCTTTGACCAAGAGGGGAAACTGGAGCACCCAGTGGAGAACACGCAAACAGCAGGGGGCAGGATTTCAACCCCAGCCTGGCAGGGGTGAGGAGACATTGTTCCCTGTAAAGTGCAGCCAGGACAAATGAATGTTATCATCCAGTGGTATGCTTCCCCAAGGCATAGTTGCTATCTTAGCAACATACGTAGTTGGAACCATGCAGCTGAATGTGTCTAAATATGTAAATCGCTAATAGGAGATTTTGGGAGACGTAGCCCAGGATGTAGGCTTCTGAGGGTGGAGCAGAGGTCACACTGATGAGACAGGAACATGATTAATCGCTAAATGATACAAACAAGACACTGCTAAGCCCATCGTCACTGCAGCAACAGGAGCCAGGGAGGATCATCACTGAGATCTGATTGGTTGAAATACAATACACTTTAAAATACATCACTCAATGGTATTAATGCTGTGCCCGTGGGGGAGGGGTGCTCTTAATGCCCTATTTATGTGTGAAGCGATCTCCTTCCTCCAAAACTGTCCGATCTATCAGCACCGGTCCACGGATCTCAGTGGATCAGTACCAGCTGCCAGCCCTAACAGCAAACAAACGATCTGCCCAGGGAAACGACAGTGAGGGCGGCCCGGATTAGAGATGGCACGTACATCTCTCCTTTCTGTGAGGGATCATGGCGTCTCGGTGCCGGGCTGTCATCGAGGTGGCCGGTCCACGTCACCGGTGATGCAGGACCTTGGGTGTCACATGGGGGAGGAGGCGAGGGAGCTGTCGGCTGAGTGATCTAAGAGGATTAGGGGGCGGTGACTGAGAGCTGTCCCTGAGATGAACCGCCTCACGCGAGCCTGCCCACACTCACACAGAGATACACACACAGACGGCCGCCTCCGAACGGCATCTTCACGGCGACTCGGCATAAAGGGTCGTGTTAAAGCAGCCCCCCAACCACTATCAACCCAGCAGAGCTTTGTTACTCGTGTAGCAGAAGTGACCCTTTAAAGGAAGCGAACCTACCCAGTGGGATAGAGGACAGAGTGACCATTGTGTGCCTCTAATACTATTTTATGTGAGTCACAGTAGTCGGCGTTTAAGAGGAATACGCTTCCCTTGCGAGACGCAACATGAAAGGGGTAAAGCGTTTAAGCGAGCAGAGGTGAGGCACTGCACGACCGCTACAGCCCAGCCAGGGGACATTTAGGAAGAAGATGCAGTTCAACAGCGGAGGGACAAGAAAGACAAAAACGCTGAAGGAACAGGATGCAGGGTGGACGGGCCGCACTGGGATTCCAGTCTCGATGGTGTGACTCTCCTGTCAGAGTTTCCCTCCCTGAAAGCGGACGCAGCGCCCAGCCCCCTCATCCCCCCCAATGTGTGAACAGAACTTCAAGGCTGGCGAAGCTGAAGACAAAAGCGGGCCTGTATGGAGGAATCAGGCAGAAGTCGATAACGCCAGACAAAAAAAAAAAAAAAGTAAAATAAAGAAACAGCTCCCTGGTTTTCACTCTCAAGCAAATACATGTGTTCGCTGTATAAACACAGACACTTAATCATAAATGGACACTGCTCTCGACCCAGAGGCAGCTGTGTTCAGCGATATTAACCGGTACGGTCCTATACGGCTGCGTTTTTTAATGTCCGGCGGACGTGAATTATACATCAGTTAAAGGCTGTTGGATCTGCAGCCTCATAAGTAGGAGAAGCGCAGTGAAGCTCAGTACTGTACCTCTCCCAACACAGCCGGGAGGATGTGATGCGTGAAGGCAGCCGGGGGGGGGGGGGGGGGGGTCTACAGGTTATGTAACACCCCCGCATGGCCCCGGGGGGGGTGACGGTCTGGGGCGGCCCGGTCGATGCTCGTTGATATGCGAGGAGCAGTAGCAGTCAAAGCTGGCTCTGCAGAATGCAGACGTCTATAAATACTTTATAGCACAGCGCTTGTGGGAAACGTATTTTTAGACGGTTTGGAGAATTTCGAAAAAGGCGGGCAAAGCTTCCGCAGGCAGAGTCAGGGGTGCCTGTAAGGGTGGGGGGGCGCAGTCGAATAAGGGGGGGGGGGTTGGGGGTTAACAGTGTCTCACTTGACCCAGCAGATGGCGTGCTGGTGAAAGGTTTCAGATCTGAGACCCGAGGAATAAAGCCTTTCCCCAAAAGCTGTCAGCATTTAGCTCTGCCAAACCAAACTGGACAAGGAGGATCGAGACCAAAGGGCCGGGACCATGTGGAGCCCCCTGTCTGTGTTATGGAGTAGCGCAGGGTAAACCGGGCTTATATCACAGACAGGTCCAACACACTCATAAGCAGAAACTACTGGGTTAACCTTGGCAGAAAGCAGCAGGGACTGTGGGTGCCCCCCCCCCCCCCCCCCCGACAGACGCCAAACAGAGCTGAGGCCCAATTCCCAGGCTACCAAGCAACACCCAGCACGGAAACCTCACGTGTGCGGATCTGGTTACGGTAACCGGATCACTGTTTATGTAACATGTTGCGTTTATGTGGGCGTGACGCTCCGTAACGCAGAGCCGAGGGAGGATGATTCAGGGCCCGGTGTTTTTAAAGTATTGCAGCCCTCATCAGATGCCTGTTAAAAGCTGCTACACAACACGCCCCACACCAATGACACCCGATAATCACAGCTAACAGCGCAAGGCACTACATCATAGGAGACACAGGAGGTAAACGACTAAAGTGGGGGAGCTAAATGACTATAATGTGATAAATTTGTGTGACTGTCATCCAGCTGTTCTTCTAGTACAGAAGTATCTCTCAATCCGTTCCTTGGGGACTCCAGGACGGTCCATGTTTTTGCTCCCTCCCAGCTCCTGGTAGAAAAGATGTGGACTGTCTGACAGGGAGCTGGGAGGGAGCAAAAACATGGACCGTCCTGGGGCTCCCTAGGACCGGATTGGGAAACACTGGTAGAGGATGACGGCGGGGGTGGGAATTTCCAATCAGGGGTCATGGGGCAGCATATGATCGTCCTACTCCTATTTTCAGTATAATTACACAATTATAAACGAGGATTAAACCAATCATAAGCGGTGATGTGAAGGGGGCGCTAAGGCAGGAGTGGGGCCTGGCCTGCTGGAGAACATGCTCCTTCCCCTGTTACTAGGCAACACCTGCAGGAATGTGCCGGAGGCGGGCGGGGCCTTGGCCACGAACACGGCGGCATTTTTCCCCAGAGTGCTCAGCGCCTAGGGCACAGGGATGGCGAGATGGGGGGGGGGGGGGGGGGGGACGAGGAGCGGTATGAAGGCCATCGGGACGCGAACCCTTGCCATACAAATCACCAGCAGACAGCCAGATCCACTGAGTAAATGTACGCGTTATACACTCTCTAGCTGGTCGCGTATGTTGTTGCATATCTGTGAAGTCCCCCCCCCCATTTCATACAGCAACACATTGTATTTGGGGGGGGGGGGGTATAGATTGAGACCTATAGGGGAAAGGTAGGTAATAATAGCGGGAGGATTGTCGAAGGTATCGTGCCGATCGTCAGGCAAGACCCAAAGACATCAGGAACTGGCATTTTCCCACTGAAATGGAAGCTGATCCCTCTGCCAGCCAGAAACACCCCCCCCCCCTAAAAAAATTAAATAAATAAAATGACAATTGGAGACAGAACTCTGCCATTACCCTCCCACGCTTTGCTGGGTGCACCTTCAGCCCAGGAAAACCCCAGTGGAAACTCACATATTCAAAAAGAGAGTTCTCCCGAGGTTGGGGGTGGGTGCGCTCCTTGTGTATTTGTGAAATAAAAGCCAGCTTAAACAAATGGCTCACGGAGGGACATTTGGTTAGAGAGGGCAGCCGATACAGTCAAAGCTCACACCGGTTGTATTACAAATCAGCGTGTCTGTCAGCACTGCACTTGGGGTTTGCCTACAGGGATTAAAGACAGGAAAACAGGGGGAAGAAGTCAAATCATTAACACTTTCATTGCTCCTACTGGCTACACCTGTCTAGTACCGAGTAGGACCCATTACTGCCTACACAATCTTAGAGGCATGAATTCAATAAGGTGCTACAATGTTCCTTATGGCATTTGGACCATGATATTTTTCTAATTCCTGTTGGTTTAACGAGTCTGGCCATTCCTTGCTGACAGCTCTCATCCATAAGGTGTTTTGCCCTCAGAAATGCCACACACCGGATGGTTGTTTGTTCATCGGGGCCGTTCTCCATGAGCTCCATGGGAGGGAGGCCGTATCAAAGGTCCAGGCCCAGCGAGCTTAACATGCTGAGCATGAGGTTTCTCTGGAACCGCTGCTCTAACAACGAAACTCTCATCACAGATAAATCAGGTATCAACCAGGCACTAATTGAAACACTCTCACAGCTGCAGACTCGCTTCTGAGACTCACGCGGACCCCTCCATTTACCCGCCTGACCGGCTTAAACACAGAGCCTCTCTCTGAGACCATGCACTCATCAAAATCGCACATAAGCTTTAATGTTTTTAATAAGTCAAGTCTTCCAAAGCAAAAATGTGATAAGCAAACAATGCATTCAAAACAGCACTATGGGAAATTAAATGTAATATTTATTGGCAATGTTTTTAACTAGAACTATTTGTACACAGCTCAGTAAAATAAATTGCCATTAAAAAAAGGTCTGAATTACAAATACTGCAAAGAAATGACAAAAAATAAAAAACGTTTAAAGGGGGCCTCCCTAAAGCCTGAGGGAGAGCAAATGGGGGCCGGTTGAGATGCCCTCCCTCCAGGGGGGGGCTGCCCCGTTAAGTCTCACATAACAAAGCAGAGAAGGCCACTAACAAGCAGAGTGTTTAGAAAGTAAAAAGGGGACTGGCAGCTTAACTGAAATTAAAACACATTTCTGTAAGGAGCTGGTCCTGTCTGTTGGACCTTGTGACAGCATGTACCAGCTCACCTGATAAAAAAAAGGCTAACTTCCCTATAAGTTTCTGATTGGCTGCTTATCGCACAGGCCACGCCCCCTCTGAAGCCCCACCCCTTTCAGGATTGCATGGCTGCCTCCGTGACTCCGGATTCCCCGTCATCATGGGGGTCGTCATTCTCCCCATCCGAGACTTCGTCCGCCTTGGCCTCGCCCTCCTCTTCCACCTTCCTCGCCTCCTCTGCAGGAGGGGTGGGGCTCTCCCCTGCCTCGGCCTTGCTCCTGGCCCCCTTGCCCTGCTTGCCCAGGAACACCTCCACCCCCACCATGCGCAGATAGTGAAACCGCTCATTTTTGGGCACAAAGGCGCGGATGGAGGCTTTCCCCCTCCAGCCGCACAGCTCGATGGGACACTGAGGGACCCCTGGATTTCTGTGGGGGGAGGCACACGTTAGCTTAGGACATGTGCTAAAGCAATAACACAATCACCCTCTAAATGTTTAGTGAAATGGTACGGGTGCCGCCTCCCACCTGACCAGTGTAAACCGGAGTCACAACACTCACTGTGCATCAGGCTGGTACCTCAGGACGATGCTGCCCATGGCTATGGAGGAGAAACAGCCACAAAGGTTTTCAAATACATGTTATAAATATAACACATTAAAAACTTTTCCAACAGTACAGCACTGACTGAGCTTCTTGGCCTCAGCTTGTGCCTCGCTCTCCAGCTTGCTCAAGAAGGGGTTCTCCTGGGTCAGCAGGACCTTGATGTCCTCCACACTGATGTCCACCACCCTCGCGCCGATGTACGGGAACAGTGTGTAGATGCCCTGAGAGTAACCAGACAGGCACCTCAGCATGAAACATCGCCTGCATTGAGTCCTGCATTGTTAAACAGGAAGTCTGACACTCAAAACAGGAAACTGGATTGGTATTCCGTACCTCCTGGGCCAGCCGGAAGGCACAGCCGAACTCCTCGCCGTCGTTATTCCGGGACCACACCTTCACCCCCGTGTTAATCACCTGGGGAGGGCAGAAGAAAAACCCTGAGACTTATGTGACAGAACCAGTCCGACCGCCCCTGCACTGAGCAAGATCTCATGCCTCCCCCACCAACGGTAAAGATTTCAGGCCATCTCACCTTCATCTTTTCACTGTTATTGAGCAGAACATTTCGCAGCTCTTTGGAAACCATGTACAGGTTCCTCTTCTTGCCCTCATGGGTCCTGGTGAGCACGTTGAGCTTCGGGAACGTGGGGGACAGGTTGTAGAAGGCCCTGAATCGGTGAGCGTACGTAGGTGTCAAAGAGACCCCTTCGGGAGACGTGTGGGGGAATTCACCCACCGTGACGGTGACAGAATGCAGGCAAGGCTAACCGGAAGCATCAGAACTAAATCAAGGGCAGCAACAGAGCCAGCCTGTCAACCAGACCCCCACACTGACTACCCATAATGCACTGTGGCAACTCACTGGATGGGAGCAAACACTGGGTCGTCCTCAGACAGGAACACGAACGGGTCTTCTTTAAAGCCAAACAGCTTCATCTTCTTCGACGGTGGGGGGCTGGAAATGGCAAGAATTTTGTGTCAGTTGGCTCATGGCCAAAGCAATGTGGCTTATATAAAAAAAAAAATTATGAAAATCGTATAAAAATGAGCCACAGTGTCCTTCCCCTGCTGCTCTGCCACAAGAACGCAAGAAAGCTCCACCAACCCACACACTCCGTCCTTCTTGACCATGACCTCCAGGGGGCGCCCTTCAGGCTCCGGGTTTGTGGGTTGGCTCTCTGGGGCCAGTTCCTCAGCCGGGGGTGTGTTGGCAGAGGGAGCCACGTCTGCCTCTTTGTGGCGGATCTGAGGGTCACAGGGGGAGGGGGGACAGTGAGTTACGAGGTGGGCCTTACAATTCTATCAATGAGAAGGAGCCAAAATCGCATTGGGTAATGAGACCATGTACTGGACCTCAGAGAGGGAGGGGGGGGGGGCTTGGGTACCTTGGGGTACTGGCGGTTCCATGGCATCGGAGCCTTCTTCACCAGAACTGCCACAAAGAAGCCACCCGTGTCCTGATGGTGTGGCAGGATCCTCATACTGGAAACCAGAACAAATCTCAACTCTGACATTCCTGAGCTATGGGACTGTGGACGAACTGAAGGTGGGGGCTCAGGTATAAATGTACAATAGGGACGGGGTGGCAGGCCGATCACATTCAATACGCCTTGCCAGACGGTGTAAATACACAACGCAATAAAACACTGACATTAAAAGCAGGGGGAGGCCCAGCACCGGCTCAATCAGCGCACCAAACATGTACTGCAGCCCCGCGGCCCTGATTGGCCAGAGAAAGACGCACTGCGTTCTTAGAGAGACGAGCAGTCTCTCTCCCTGTTGTAAGACATCAATTTCCCATATTAAGGCATTAATTTAGCAGGGCTGGGACAGGGGCCTGAATGCACACATCTACACACGTCCACCCCGCCTTAAGCTGCCAGGCCGTGATGAATCCGCGTCGCTCCGTACAGTCACACGTCGCCGTGACAACGGACCCCGCACACTTTGCATAACTGTATTACACATAGTGACACCATCACCACGTGTAACAGTCCCTGCATGGTATGGAAATATGCTGTGATGTCACATTCCGAGGGGAACGACTGACCAACAGCGCCCTCTGGTGCTCAGCTTCAGCAAAACACTTCACCCGCTTATGGTAACGATTCAGCCTTTTCAAAGAAATCTGACATTAAAGAGTGCCAAAATCGTAATGAAGCGCTAACAGAATCGGGTAAATGAGCTACGGCTCCAAGCGCATCATGGTGAAGGGAATACCATCTCTCAAGTTTCATCTCCTTGAGCTTCTCCGGGTCTGTGGGCGGGAACATCGTGGGCCGGATCTGCGTGTGTCGGCTGGACGGCACCTCAGACCAGCTGGTGTACCACTCCCCGGTCTTAGTCATCAGCTGCAGAGAGAGAGAGAGAGGGAGAGAGAGAGGGTCACAGCAACCATGACGGCCTCCCACCAGCCACGCAGGGTTACGTAATTGTTTGTTATGGTGACGCTCGGCTCGGGGAGGGGGGGGGGGGGGGGGGGGGGGCAAGCTTGGGAGATACATGGTGGGGGTGGAAGAGGTAGGGAGGGAGAGAGAGAGAGAAAGAGAGAGAGCACACAGGAGATGGAGGAGTGCACCCACACACAGACACACGTGGTAAGGGAACAAAGAGGACCACCTTCCATGATGTCATTCCAGGCATCCACTTCAAGCCCAGAAGGTCGGCAGAAGCGTCAGCAAGCTCTAAGGCTCCTGAAAGGGGTAGCAAGAGTAGGAGCTCAGAGTCTGGTTGCCGGGAGCATCTCCAGCGCCCTGCCAACTCCGCCCTGAGCCGGCACGGCCCCACACAGCCCAGATACACCCCCAGCAAAACGAAAACCGCAGCAGTCAGACCAAAGAGGGCCAGACATGTGGGATTCCCCATTTCTGTAGCTGCACTGCAGATGTGGCCTTGTCTGAGCCACACTAAAATCAGACAGTTATCATCCCACTTCCAGAATGTTCTGCCAGCTTCCAGGAGGCTTTGCGTCAGTGTGAATGGGACATGGTCCAAGACTGAACCCTAAATCTCCTGATGATCAGACAGACGTTCACAACTGGAAATGTACTTTAACCTGACCGGGGGGTGGAGGACATCTATTTAGATGGTTAGGTTACTGGAAGGAATTGTGTGCGAATCAACCAGAAATTAACCTGACAGCAGGAACAGATTCACACATTTTCACCGGAAGTCGTCTAAGCAGATATGACTATGTACTCCAGGTGAGAGCCGCACCTTCGCTCTTCTCCAGCAGGGCGGCGATGACAGCCTCATCCTCGACTGGGTTGAGGGAGCAGGTGGAGTACACCATTCTGCCCCCGACGGCCAGCTGTTCCACGCCACGGACCGCTATCCTGAGCTGCAGGCTGCCCAGGACACAAACATGGTCAAAAATCTCTGTTAAATCCAAACGGCCGGCAGGCCCAGCTTCCATCTGAAGTACTCCCAGTGTGAAAACTACACACCTGTGCGTGTGGGGGAATCATAAAATATTACATCATAACCAGGGATGCACACAACTGGTATGCACTCAAAAAGCAATATATACGACAATCGATTGGTGCAATATGTGAGTGAATGGTGTGTGAGTGTGCCCTGCGATGGGCTGGCCCCCCATCCTGGGTTGTTCCCTGCCTCGTGCCCATTGCTTCCGGGATAGGCTCCGGACCCCCCGCGACCCAGTAGGATAAGCGGTTTGGAAAATAGATGGATGGATTGTTGCAATAATACAAATGCCAGAGATTTTCACGAGTCACAAGATTAGGATCCGAGTTAATTCACAAGTCTTCATTATAGTTCCAGTTTGACATTACCATTTATCAAAAATGTATTAATAAACAACAGCCTGTTTGTTTTTCTTCTTAGTAACTGGGAATCACCACAGGAAACGACTCAAAAACTGCGTCTCATGGTTCCTTAGGCTTATATGCATTTTCAAAATAATTATTTTAAATGCCTTTGAAGCAGTAACATTTTTGTAAGAACCTAAGCACATCTTTTATTTAGATTTCAAAACTGATGCTTTCTCAAAAAGAAGATTACGGTGAAGACACACTGAGCACTGAACAGGTAAACTTTAATTGGTATGAACGGTTAAACGTATGCCAGAGGGTCCAAACTTGGCACCAACAATCAACTATATAGAAGCCAGCCTACATGTATAGGACATAAATGTATATATGTATGTGCATATAACCAAGATCCCTTTTTGTCTCACTCTTAAAGTAAATTGTATTCATTTTTACACATCGTTAATTAATGGATAAAAACCATTTGTCTCTCAGCTCGTGTGTGTGCATTTAAATAAACGATTACGGACGTGACACCGTGAAATCCATGTTAAAAAGGTAAATTAATGTGTGCAGTCATGCTGCTCTTTTAGTTACGGGAGAGCAGTCAGTGATATTACTGTTCAGTGGAATTATTTGCTGGCGTTATGTTTTTACTGCAACCCAACGGTCTGGATAATGTCGGCCCAGCATTAATGCAACACAAAACAAAATTCAAGATCCCAGACCGCAGAGAGCATGTGACACAACCCCTCAGCCCTGATTGGCCAGGGAAAGATGCCCCACCCTCCCTGGGCGTGGCTCACCCATGCAGCTGCAGACTGTTGCTCGTCGTCCACTTCTTCCACACGTCAATATTCTTCCTCATCGTTCCATCACCACTGCAAACATGTCATATTCACAAAAACAACACGGAATAAGCATGGCCAAGGCCGTGGGGCAGTCAGTCGTAAAGAGGAGAGCGTCCACCATTTACAGGCTCAAGCCTCAGAGCTGATGCCCAGCAAAAGCCTGCATGTTCCCAGGACAATCGGGTCGGCCGCTCACCTGCACGGGACGTCGCAGAGGATCCGATCGTAGAACAAGACGTCCTTCCTGCCGCCGCTGTCCACCTGGAACCGGGGGATGCTGGAGGCGTCGTGGTTTATCACCATGACACAGGGACTGTTCAGCCTCTTGGCCTGGTGCACCAGCAGGTAACAGCGTTTGTTGTCCACGTCGTTGGCAATGACAAATCCCTCTGCGGGGCCAGGAGACACGGTGATGACCGGGTGCAGACGCAAAACGCAGAAACCCTCTACACAGAGGTGGGTAGTTCAGATCCAGAAAGTGAAAATCCAGTCCGGGATTTCGTTTCAACCAACCAGTTGAGTATTCTCTGACTGTGATCGTTTATACTCAATTGGTTGGTTGAAACAAAACCCTGGTCTGGATTTTTATTTTCTGGACATGAACTATCCCCCTTCTACTTCCACAGAGAGGCACCTTTCTGTGCCCCGAACTCAGGCAGCATTACCGGGAAACGGGACGTTCATGTCGGAATGCAGCATCTCGATGAGCTGAGCGGTCTTGGAGCCGGGGGCGGCGCACATGTCCAGGATCTGTGCGACATCACATGGTATCATGTTAGCCTGTCCGCCCTCCGCCCTGCATCGTCCCAGGGCCTCAACGAGCGGACAGGACCCCAGAATTAACCAATTTTCACAGTCGTTACCCACATGGTGAGCATTTCAGCTAGTGTGGCACTAATTACCAAGCATCCTAAAATCTGAAAAATTTTCTAATTTTGGTCACAGCAAAGAAAGAGCAACCAGGGGCCTGAATGCAACCTGCAGTGGAGTACCTTATGATGGGGCTCGATTTTCAGGAGCAGGGGGGGGATCATGCTGACAGCTTCCTGCCGGCTGATATTTCCCTGGAGAAGGACATTAAATATCACTCATCACCATGCACAGGTGTGTATTCAGCTCATTGACATGCGAATTCTGAAGACTCCCTATTCCAGAGATTTGCCACAGCATCTATAAACTGATCAGACCAGTAAATGGCTTAATGTTAATGTGAATACAATTACAGCGCAAGGATGTTTTTTAAATGCTGCAGCATAATGCATATTTATTTCGTTGTGCTTTGTACTTTTTTGAGAAAATGTTTGTGTTGCGCAGTTCTAAGCGTTAATCTGCTAATGTGAACACAGCACAGATCAGATCAGATGCAGATCATTTTCTAAATGTGCATCTTCATGGATATTTATTTTCCTTAACTTCTGAGAATATTAATTTTGATTTACTTACTTACAAGTAAATTTTAGTTTTTTTTAATAAAGAAAAAAAGAAGCGATTTATGTTTTGTTCCTTTCACCCCCAACTGTACCAAAAACGTACATGGCCATGACTTCTGTTTACTAATACACCCCTATTACATACTTACTGATTCCGTTTCGCTAACCAGGAACTGGTGGAATTTTTCCAGAAGGGGTGACTTGCGGATGATCTTCCTGCTCATGTTGGTGTGCCATGCCAGCTCATCCGGGTACCTGGATGAGAAAATGAGGTCACATCTCTGCCACCGTCTCCAAACGTCTGCACTGCTAAGGTGGCTTGCCACCAGCTCACCAACTTAGAGGCTGAGGGGCTTCGATCCTCTGCCCATCGATTTCGAGGTCCTGGATCTCTTTGAAGTACTTCTCCTTTAAGCAATGGAGGATTTCCTTAGCATGGCTTAGAAAGAAAAAGAGACAATGGATTTGAAAGCTCACCGTAAATCATCTGCTCCAGTATCCACACAAAAAGCATCGCCGACATCTATCAGGCACGCCTATCTAAGGGATAATCGCTGCAGGTTTCGCACAAGCTGGAGTGTCCAAATCAATGAGCATCAATGTTTGGCTGGAGTGTTGTCAGTTTACTTTTGTAAAACACGCAGACCACAACACAATAAGCCAACTGCTCCAGGGTGTTAATAATCAAGCAATGTCCACAAAAAAAAAAAATAAATCCTACAATATTTGGTTAATATCCTGTCACCAACATAAAGGCAGAAAACATACCATAATATAACTTAACGCAAACGATTTACCTTTTATAACCTGTTATTCTAATAGTCGCTGGAAGGGGCTCCCGCATCGTGTCCATGAACTGCTGAAACTCTCCCTCGGGGACGATCTTCTGCTCTTGGTAGTAGTGCTCAAAAAGTTTGTTCTCCTTGATGATCTCCGAGTAGCCGGCACCCCAAGCCTAAGCACAGGCAACACGAACTTTTCTCAGGACACTATGTATAGGAGCACTTCCACGTTCAGTTAAACGCGGCTACCAGATGAGCAAACTGCAAAGCTATGAAGCCATTCTGAGGCTGTACTTTAAAACACGGCTCGACTTCACTGTTGAATGACAGATGAATGTCCATTAAGTAATCATCAGATGGATTATGATAGCAACAGAACTAGTATAACTTTAATTCGCTGGTCGGACTGGCAGCTGCTTAATCAGAAAAGATAGCGGGGCATGTCAACTACATTAATTAGCTATCAATTTCATTATTTTACTAACCGAAAATATACCAGGCTTAATCATACAAATGTTGAATATGTCTTTATTTAATAAACGTACTTATAATGAACCCTCTACAGAAATTAAATACACTGATCGGATGGCCAGGCTGATGTTTGTGGATTTAAAACATCACGTTGCAAACTCACCGCACTGTCTCTGTCTTTTCCACCACTTTTCCCGTCTCTGTCCTGTTGATTTTTCTGTCGGTTTCTATTTCTTCTCCCCATCTCTACCGCCGAGAGCTCTGTCTGGCCAAAAAGCCTGCGTCGATGTATGTTCAGTGCTCTAGCTAAGGATATTACTTTCCCTACCAGTTTCATACACCGTTACCACGACAAGCCAGAGGTGCCACAACTCATGTGCAGAACACTCACACCATTGGGTCCTTCGCTCAAAGCCCTCGGTGTTACTATCGTGCTGCCTGAATCAAATTCTTATCCAGAGGTCCACACGACGATTGCATTGTTAAAAGTTAAACATTTTAATGGCTTTTAAAACGTGTAAAGCTTCTCACCAGAACAATGACGTATTTAATTTTGTCCAATCAGGCATTTGTGTAGACATCTAAAACGCAGCTATAATTTGTTTTATACGAACGTAAATTGACGTTGTTTTGATGTAATGTGTGTTGCACGTCAGTGTTTTAAAATATTGGTTGCATAGATACTTGCCACGCCTAATCCTGAATAAATGACAAACCAACAAATTTCGATTGGCTAACGGGGGATCTTGAATGGATCTATTGGCTGTTTCGTTCCTTCTGCGAGAGTTGGAAGTGAATATTTGTCGGAATTTATTTACTGATCCTTCTTGAATGAAGACTGCAGCAGTTTTGGGTTTTTATTGCGGCGCTCCGCCTCCTTTACATCTTCATAAAATCTGATCACTGACATGCACCGTGCGTTGTGTCCATAGCTGAACTTGCATTTGCTGTACTTCACTAGTCAGCCTTCGAGTGACATGATGAACCTGCTGCACGGTCTGCTCGTCTCCGAAGCCGAGGAGATGCGCCTCCTCGACCTGATGTCCTACGTGATGCTCCTCATGGCGGCAGTAACTTTTTTCACTCTGCTTGTCGAGGACTTGCCCTACGGCAGGTACGCCAGCAGAAAGTACGGCTTTCCCGTGGGCGCAAAGTTGGCGTGGTTTGTTCAGGAGATGCCTGCGCTCCTGATCCCTCTCTGCTTGTTGCTCGGCACGTCCGGTTCCAAGCTGGGCCATCTACCCAACCGTTTGCTACTTGTCATGTACTTCTGCCACTACATACAAAGGTGAGAATAAACATAAAACTTAATTAAGCTGATGGTTTTTCATCAAGTATTCAGAGAGGCGGACATTTCAGATAAAGAAATGTAAAATCCAGACCAGGATTTTGTTTCAACTAACCAGTTGAGCATAAAGAGTCACAGTCATATAGTACTCAAGTAGTTGGTGGAAACAAAATCCTGGTCTGGATTTTTACTTTCTGGCTCTGAAATTTCCACTTCTGAGTATTCAGGTTGAAGTACCAATAAAAACAAGGAGTCATATAGTTGCAGGTAACTTAATTACTGCTCACAATTCTCTTTTAAAATTGGATGCTCAGGAATGATGTGCAGGGTAACGCTGTCTTGACTCTGCAGGTGTCTCATTTACCCGTTTTTAATCCGAGGGGGGAAAGGGACCCCCTTCGTATCCTTCCTACTCGCCTTTGTTTTCTGCATGTACAACGGGTATCTCCAAGTTAGATACCTGAGCCACTATGCAGATTACCCAGCAGGCTGGGTTACACATCCCGCCTTTGTCTCAGGTACGTAGGTGTGTGCAGGTTACTGAGCTTCACAAAATCCTGGTCTGGATTTATACTCTCTAGACCTGAAACCTCCACCTCTGCTTTTTCTTAAGAACTCCATCTGTTTTCAGGATCCATACTGTGGCTGGTGGGATTTCTGATAAACCTACATTCGGATCACATCCTCAGGAATCTCCGGAAACCCGGGGAGACGGGCTACAAGATCCCAACCGGTAACATCTGAAAACTCACACCCAGACGCGAGCTGATGCTGTTTAAATCTTTTCTTTTTTTTAGAATCGTTGATATCCACTGTCTCCTTCACCGTCCCCTTACAAAAATCTGATGTGCTAATGAGGTTGGGGTCCGAAGGAACTTTAAACAGCATTTTAATTACCATCCAAACATTGACATTGCAAGTCAAGTCTAGTTAAGAATCTTTATTGTCATAGCATAGATCAATGAAACAGGGCAGCTATAATTATGCGTGATCTCATCGCCAGCCTGTATGTAGGAGCCCCACGGACGCCTTTACGGGGGGGGTGACTGAGATTCGTCTGTCCTGCAGGAGGCCTCTTTGAGTATGTGTCGGGGGCCAACTTCCTGGGTGAGATTGTGGAGTGGGCGGGGTTTGCCTGCGCTGGCTGCTCCATTCACAGCGCGTCGTTTGCCGTCTTCACCCTTGTGGTGCTGTCCAGCCGGGCCACGGCCCATCACAGGTAAGACTCTCCCGGCAGCGTGGCTCACCTGGCAGGAACTACAAGGGGTGTCTGTGTGCAGTCTGCTCCAGCCTCATTTGCTGATTCTGCGTTATACTGTATGCATTTGAATTACTTAATAATAATCATCAGGTCACACAGGTGACACGGTTTCTAGAATAGGTTCCGCACCTCCTTTGACTCTGAGCAGGACAAAGCAATATAGCAAATGAATAAATGAATGAAAAATAATCATTATTACCACTTACACAAATCTGTAAATATGCACTTCCGGAAGTTAGCATGAGCAATGCATTTGATTTCTGAAAACATTGTTAAAACATAAATATTTGATGATGTTTATCTAAACTGTATACGAGTGTGTGGACCCTGTGAGGGTTAATGGACTGTTTCCTTTTCTTTCCAGATGGTACTTGGAAAAATTTGAAGATTACCCGAAAGGCAGAAAAGCTTTGGTGCCTTTCCTGTACTGATGTATCAAGTAAGATATGGGTGAATAAATGTGATTATAATGTTAGCAATATTTAAAATACAGTAGAAACCGCTTTTATGGATCAAAAACCTTGGGTCAGAATCCTTCTTGTGCAAGTACTGTTCAATCACCTATAATAATCAAGTAGTCCGCTTACAGTGTTCATTCTGGGTATTTTTATACATATGGAAAAAAAAAAATTACGGTAATTCTTTACTTGCCTACTTTGCCTTGTAACCCTCCTGCTTCTGACTACAGCTACCTGAGGCTAATGATTCATGTGCAGAAAACATGACAGGAAAAAAAAAGTAATTTTGTCTAAATTATGAATATCTATTCACCAAAGTTTATCATAAACTGTCAAAGACGAGGCAAAGAGATGCACTAGTGAAGCTACAATAAGCTGTATTTTATGCAGGCCTACAGAACTGTACTGTACTATAGCGCAGCAATTCTCAAACAGGGTCGCTGCAAGTTCAGAAATTGTTCATTGATCGTAATTCAGGTAAAATGTTCAATTAAACATGATATTGTTTTGAGTATCGCCTGACTCCTGTGAGTTCCTACTTTATTTCCTTTATCATGGATAAGTTACAAACCTGTAATGTTTACCAACTTTGATAATTCATAATCTGTTTTTGGTCAGTTCATATAACTTGGTTGCTTAACTAAATTACATGCCCTCTAAGAACTGGATTGTATATACCCTTTCGTACATCTTAATACCTTTACTGAAACGATGCAGATTACGTGTATGATTTGAGTTTGTGTATCACATGCTGTTGGCATTAATTTTTAAAATACAAGAAATAAAGGTTTCTCTGGGAATTTTGTAAAACGTCTTTATAAAATGTTTTAAAAAATCCTTCACCTTAAAAACGAAATTAAAAATTTCTGACAGAGCGGTTATGGCATCAGCAATTCTTAAATGTATTTTTATAGGTTATAAATCTTAGATGAAAGGGGGGAATCGGGCTTGGATTTTTATATTATCGGGATCTCCTGAGAAATGCGAAACTCTTGGTGCAGAGGAGAGTCTCCCCTGTTGTGGAGGAGGGGGGCACAGGAGTGTACCGGGTGTGCGATGCTTCATGGTGACAGGCCAGCACCTCACTAATCCCCCCCAGCCTGCGAAAGCCAATAAACCCAGTCTGCCCTCACACTCAAGGACACGGGTGCGTATTAATGGCATTAAATCACGTAGGGGGGGGGGGGGGGGGGGGGCAGTGGGGGGATGTGAGGCTCCAGTAAGCTCCTCATTCGCAGTATTTCTCCGGGCGGCTCCCCTTCGATCCGCTCCGGTTGGCATCGCGACATCATCTCATTCATCAGTGCTGTGAGTTCAGTGCAAAACATGGGATTCGTTTGCATTCGATCGTCACAATGCGTGTTTGTCTTGCTGGCAAAATATCAATAATACAATATCCACTGATTTCGTATGGTTTATGAACGGTATGTAAGCAGAAAAATACATATGTGTTTAATAACCTTACCGAAAAGCGTAATTTTACCTGTCATTTATTAAAGGGGAGTTTGAAGTCTGTGTCTGTGACCACAGAATAGGCTCCTTATAGAAAATTGGAAAAGTGAATATTGGATTATCATCATGTGACGTGGTGCATACTTACGTGTGCAATAAAACTATTACCAGATTCTACAAAATTCAGGAAATAATCTATCGCTGAACACCCTGTCCTGAACAGGCAGCTGGAAGGCATGTGGGTGGATTTATGATGAGTTATTTGGAAGGGCGGGAAAATTGATTTTGGATCTTAAATCTAGCTGTTTTGATTACAATTTAATCAGCACTTGTTCCCAGGTCTTCCGCTTGTGATTCCTAGCCCATATAGTTCTATACAATTCCCAGCATGCATTTCAAAGACTAGATTGCTATCTTAACACCCCTATATAGATTTTTTTTTAGTTGACTATATATAAGATTTGTCACAAACAGAGCATAACCAGGAAAAAGGCAGTGATCGTAAACGTACAGACATCCTCTAGGGACATGCAGCTTACAGAAGATGGAAATTACATTTCCACATGCTGGTTTTAACTGGTACAAAGTTTTACCGGATACCAAACGTTTATCTAGAACAAATACTGATTTAAAACTAAACTGGAATCTGTATTTATGAAAAAAAAATCATGTGCCCAATTTTAAACGGACGGAATGTTCAAGCAATAAAAAGCAGTTTCGTATACAGTGCAACCCTGCATACCTCAGCCAAAATGAATCACATTGTAAGGGAGTAAAGGGGTGGTAAACAGTCCATGTTCTTAGGTTAACCAACGTCTCTAAATAGTTCAGTGTATATTTCTGGTAGATGGTTGTTTGTGTGGGAAAACAATCATTTACATATTTCACGTCCAAATGCTCCAGAAATGACATTACGACCTTCAAAGACAAACAGAACAAGTAAATTACTTCGCAGTGTCTGCTCTTTAATTCAGGTCAGAGCTCTTTATCAAAACATGAACGCGTATTGCCTGCCCAGTTTGAGCTCACACGACAAACAATCTGTCAGGCATTTGAGCAAGCGATTGCATTTCACACCGCCCTCCCAGTCTTTTCCTGGGATATTCAAAATTCAAGCTGTGCATATTATTCATACTTACAGGTTCAGAATTTATCAATATCAAACCTTTGCCAAATCTTAAAGTTAAAATTTACCAAAAGCCTTTGGGAGGCGCTAGTGTCTCTTAAAAAACACCTCCCTTGCATGAATGCTTAAAGGTTAAGATCACTCTTAGCACATTCGCGCATGGTTTGACACAGATTCCTGCCGTTTATTAATACGGACACGCTTCAGTTGCATTAACCAGAGAGGTACCGCACCGTCTTCTGCATTTAAATAGAGAGGGGCGTGTCTAGACTGTGGTTTAAAATATGACGCCTATGCGCGCTGGGTTCGAGCGCTTACGCCATATTGATTCTAGAGACGTCTAGAGACTCCAGTTCCGCCGGCCATCCCACGCCGCCAAGGCGTATTCCAGGCCGGGCAGAAGGCTGCCCAAGGCTGGTTCCGTGTCGTCCTCGGTGGAATCCGGCGCGGAGAGTCCGTCTTCCGAGCGTAGTGGATTTAAAACATCACGTCGCAAACTCACAGCACTGTCTCTGTCTTTTCCCGTCTCTGTCCTGTTGCTATTTCTGTCTGTTTCTATTTCTTCTCCCCATCTCTGCCGCAGAGAGCTCTCCCTCGACAAAATGCTTGCGTCGTTTTATGTTCAGTGCTCTAGCTAAGGATATTACTTTCCCTACCACTTTCATACATCGTTACCACGACAAGCCAGAGGTGCCACAAATCACATGCTGAACACTCACACCACTGGGTCCTTCGCTCAAAGCCCTCGGTGTTACTATTGTGTTGCCTGAATCAAATTCTTATCCAGAGGTCCACACGACGATTGCACTGTTTACAGTTAAACATTTTAATGGCTTTTAAAACGTGTAAAGCTTCTCACCAGTTCAATTACGTTATTGTTCTTTTTTTGTCCAATCAGGCATTTGTGTAGACATCTAAAATGCAGTAACAATTTGTTTTATACGAATGTAAATTAAAGTTGTTTTGATGTAATGTGTGTTGCATGTCAGTGTTTTAAAATCTTGGTTGCATAGATATTTTAAACACTTCTGCTTATTATCAAACTTGCCACGCCTAATCATGAATAAATGACAAACCAACAAATTTCGATTGGCTAACGCGGGCATATTGCGGGGATCTATTGGCCGTTTCGTTGCCTCTGTGAGAGTCGGAAGTCCATATTTGTCGGAATTTATTTACTGATGCTTGTTCAATAAAGACTGCAGCAGTTTTGGGTTATTATTCCATCGCTCCGCCTCCTTTACATCTTCATAAAATCTGATCACTGACATGCACCGTGCGTTTTGTCCATAGCTGAACTTGCATTTGCTGTACTTCACTAGTCAGCCTTCGAGTGACATGATGAACCTGCTGCAAGGTCTGCTCGTCTCCGAAGCCGAGGAGATGCGCCTCCTCGACCTGATGTCCTACGTGATGCTCCTCATGGCGGCAGTAACTTTTTTCACTCTGCTTGTCGAGGACTTGCCCTACGGCAGGTACGCCAGCAGAAAGTACGGCTTTCCCGTGGGCGCAAAGTTGGCGTGGTTTGTTCAGGAGATGCCTGCGCTCCTGATCCCTCTCTGCCTGTTGCTCGGCACGTCCGGCTCCAAGCTGGGCCATCTACCCAACCGTTTGCTGATTATCATGTTCGTCTGCCACTATACACAAAGGTGAGAATAAACATAAAAGTTAAGATGATGCTTTTCATCAAGTATTAAAGTACCAATAAAATAAGGTGTTTATTAGTTGTGACAAATCTCTTTTAAAATAGGTTCCTTCAGGAAAGATGTACAGGATAACACTGTCTTGACTCTGCAGGTGTCTCATTTTCCCGTTTTTAATCCGAGGGGGGAAAGGGACCCCCTTCATAACATTCCTACTCGCCTTTGTTTTCTGCATGTACAACGGGTATCTCCAAGTTAGATACCTGAGCCACTATGCAGATTACCCAGCAGGCTGGGTTACACATCCCGCCTTTGTCTCAGGTACGTAGGTATGTGCAGGTTACTGAGCTTAATATTAAAACTACTGATTAGCACCTGAATGTGGTTCGCTGTGTTCAGTCATACAAGACCATGTAATAGCAGAATGGGTTACAGCATCATTTGTTTGGACCATTTAATATGTCCATACTTTTTTTTCCTGTGACTCTTTATACTCAACTGGTTGGTTGAAACAAAATCCTGGTCTGGATTTATACTCTCTAGACCTGAAACCACCACCTCTGCTTTTTCTTAAGAACTCCATCTATTTTCAGGATCCATACTGTGGCTGGTGGGGTTTCTGATAAACCTACATTCGGATCACATCCTCAGGAATCTCCGGAAACCCAGGGAGACGGGCTACAAGATCCCAACCGGTAACATCTGAAAACTCACTCCCTGACGCGAGCTGATGCTGTTTAAATCTTTTTTTTTTTTTTTTAGAATCGTTGATATCCACTGTCTCCTTCAACGTCCCCTTACAAAAATCTGATGTGCTAATGAGGTTGGGGTCCGAAGGAACTTTAAACAGCATTGTAATTACCATCCAAAGCCTATCTTAATTATTCTCAAGACCTGCAGCACATTGCAAGTCAAGTCTAGTTAAGAATCTTTATTGTCATAGCATAGATCAATGAAACAGGGCAGCTTTTCCCAAACAATGTAGGACAATACCAATGTAAAATTTGAAATAAAATCATAAAATGACAGGCAGCTATAATTATGCGTGATCTCTTCGCTAGCCTGTATGTAGGAGCCACACGGACGCCTTTACGGGGGGGTGACTGAGGTTCGTCTGTCCTGCAGGAGGCCTCTTTGAGTATGTGTCGGGGGCCAACTTCCTGGGCGAGATTGTGGAGTGGGCGGGGTTTGCCTGCGCTGGCTGCTCCGTTCACAGCGCGTCGTTTGCCGTCTTCACCCTTGTGGTGCTGTCCAGCCGGGCCACGGCCCATCACAGGTAAGACTCTCCCGGCAGCGAGGATCACCTGGCAGGAACTACAAGGGGTGTCTGTGTGCAGTCTGCTCCACCCTCATTTGCTGATTCTGCATTATACTGTATGCATTTGAATTACTTAATAATAATAATCAGGTCACATCGGGGGCCACGGTTTCTAGAATAGGTTCCGCACCTCCTTTGACTCTGAGCAGGACAAAGCAATATAGCAAATGAATAAATGAATGAAAAATAATCATCATTATTACCACTTACACAAATCTGTAAATATGCACTTCCAGAAGTTAGCATGAGCAATGCATTTGATTTCTGAAAACATTGTTAAAACATAAATATTTGATGTTTATCTAAACTGTATACGAGTGTGTGGACCCTGTGAGGGTTAATGGACTGTTTCCTCTTCTTTCCAGATGGTACTTAGAAAAATTTGAAGATTACCCGAAAGGCAGAAAAGCTTTGGTGCCTTTCCTGTACTGATGTATCAAGTAAGATATGGGTGTATAAATGTGATTATAATGTTAGCAATATTTAAAATACAGTAGAAACCGCTTTTATGGATCAAAAACCTTGGGTCAGAATCCTTCCTGTGCAAGTACTGTTTAATTCGCCTATAATAATCAAGTAGTCTGCTTATAGTGTTCATTTTGGGTATTTTTATACGACATATGGAAAAAAATTAAAATTACGGTAATTCTTTACTTGCCTACTTTGCCTTGTAACCCTTCTGCTTCTGACTACAGCTACCTGAGGCTAATGCTTCATGTGCAGAAAACATGACAGGAAAAAAAAGTTATTTTGTCTAAATTATGAATATCTATTCACCAAAGTTTATCATAAACTGTCAAAGACTAGGCAAAGAGATGCACTAGTGAAGCTACAATAAGCTGTATTTTATGCAGGCCTACAGAACTGTACTGTACTATAGCGCAGCAATTCTCAAACAGGGTCGCTGCAAGTTCAGAAATTGTTCATTGATCGTACTTCAGGTAAAATGTTCAATTAAACATGATATTGTTTTGAGTGTCGCCTCACTCCTGTGAGTTCCTACTTTATTTCCTTTATCATGGATAAGTTACAAACCTGTAATGTTTACCAACTTTGATAATTCATAATCTGTTTTTGGTCAGTTCATATAATTTGGTTGCTTAACTAAATTACATGCCCTCTAAGCACTGGATTGTATATACCCTTTTGTACATCTGAATACCTTTACTTAAACGATGCAGATTACGTGTATGATTTCAGTTTGTGTATCACATGCTGGTGGCATTAATTTTCAAAATACAAGAAATAAAGGTTTCTCTGGGAATTTCGTAAAACGTCTTTTTAAAATGTTTAAAAACCCTGCATACCTTAGCCAAAATGAATCGCATTGTAAGGGAGTAACGGGGTGGTTCAGATGACAGGCCATGTTCTTAGGTTAACCAACGTCTCTAAATAGTTCAGTGTATATTTCTGGTAGATGGTTGTTTGTGTGGGAAAACAATCATTTACATATTTCACGTCCAAATGCTCCAGAAATGACATTACGACCTTCAAAGACAAACAAGACAAGTGAATTAGTTCGCAGTGTCGGTGCTCTTTAATTCAGGTCAGAGCGCTTTATCAAAACATGAACGCGTATTGCCTGCCCAGTTTGAGCTCACACGACAAACTTAATATGTCAGGCATTTGAGCAAGCGATTGCATTTCACACCGCCCTCTCAGTCTTTTCCTGGGATATTCAAAATTCAAGCTGTGCATGTTATTCATACATACAGGTTCAGAATTAATCAATGTCAAACCTTTGCCAGATCTTAAAGTTAAAATTTACCAAAAGCCTTCGGGAGGCGCTAGTGTCTCTTAAACAACACCTCCTTGCATGGATGCTTAAAGGTTAAGATCACTCTTAGCACATTCGCGCATGGTTTGACACAAATTCCTGCCGTTTATTAATACATACACGCTTCAGTTGCATTAACCAATGAAGTGCCGCACCGTCTTCTGCATTTAAATAGAGAGGGGCGTGTCTTGACTGTGGTTTAAAATATGGTGCGCATGCGCGTTGCTCTCTGGGCACGAGCCCTTCCGCCATATTGAATCTCGAGCCGTTGATCAGTTTTAGCTAGCTAGCTAGCGAGATGCTAGCTCTTATGAGGAGTGAGTAACCAGTCGTGTCCCCCGCCCCCTTTCCGGACTACGCTGCGGGTTTTTAAGCACTTAACTTTATTTATTAAATCCTAATATATATATTTTAATCCGGGACAGACGCACGCTTTTTAAACAAAAAACAAGCAGACTGCAGACCAGCTGAATGGATCCGAGGGTCGCCTGGATTCAGCCCGAACAGAAGGGACCCGCGACCGCCTTGTGGATGCAAGCATGGGAGAATTCCTCCCAGGACGCCCGGGTGCTCTCCAGCCGCCACCTCCCGCAGCACCACCACCACCACCTGCACCATCATTACCATAACTATCACCACCAACGCCTGTGCGTCAACTCTCCTGCGCTGGACTCCGGTTCCGCCGGCCATCCCACGGCCGCCTCGCCCCACGCCGCCAAGGCGTGTTCCGGGTCGGGCAGAAGGCTGCCCAAGGCTGGTTCCGTGTCGTCCTCGTCCTCGGCGGAGTCAGGCGCGGAGAGTCCGTCTTCGGAGCGTAGCGGCAGCGGCACCCTGGGCGACCCGTTCGCCGGGGACTCGTGCACTCACCGCCGCCCACACCCGGCCGCCAACGTGAATCATCGCCGATACCAGCACCATCCGGGCCGGAGGAAAAGCGACAACCGAGCCAGCACCTACGGCATCAACTACCTGCTGTCCGCCTGGAGCGACGGCGGCGGTGTGGGCTCCGGTACCCCCTGGAAGAGGAGGAGATACAGCCCTGGGGTCAACGGGTGAGCGGGCTCTGGGGCGACCGGGGCTGGACCCTCAGGGCTGCCTTGTTATGCATTTATACCGTCCTTTAATTCTCGATGTGCGCCTGGATTGTACTCCTGGGGGCAGCAGCTCACTGTATTACGATGAATGCACATTACTGTTCCCCAGCCGGGCATTATTTTTTTAACTTGACGGGATTAGGTGGCATCATTCCTGACATCATTGTTACTATTGCAAAGAGCAGAAGAATGTGTGTCGGGGTTGTGGGGTGGGTCAGCCGTTCTGCATAATGTTATGTTTGTTTTATGGGATTATTTTATTGACTCCAGGTGGTGAATCTGTGATCTCTTTGTTTGCTTAGCCACATGGCTGTTCGGTTATTTCTGATGGCACTGTTCTTAAAATGTGCGCATAAGAAGTAAAAGAGAGAGAGAGAGAGAATCAGGAAAAATGCATAGAATGGTGGGTGCGTATGTTCAGCAGTGACCCGACTGACATGCCACTGTGTGGCCTAGCATCTGCCTTTCCCCCGAGGCCTAGAGGGGCAGGTGGTAAGGTTTTGACTCTGAAGACTAATTGCCATCATGGCAGCGTCCTGTAGCCCAAATTGTACCCCCACCAGTTTCTGGTAATTCTTATTTTCCCCCTCAGCTCCCTGCATGACTTGCTTGAGCTGGTGATGACCTCCAAAAATGGTCAGATTTTAATCTACGTATGTATTATTCTATCTTATTGGTGCCACTTCCAGCCTACTTGAGCAGTGTGGCAGTGACTTACCTGAAAAACCAAGGAACGGGCATCAGGTGATCGACCTGAGTAGTGTTTATTTTCCATTATGTGAATGCCGTGTGGTCTCATACAGATCTCCACAGCACATTCAAACTGCGTTTGAATAGGAATTGATAAATACGTGACTATGTCATGCCATCCACGTTGCGGGAATGCAGGCCCCTTGTGAATACTGCATGATTGCATTACACATGAGACATTATGTTAATGTTTTGGCTTGCAGTCTGGATTCTCTCTCAGGCTGTGTGCTTGTACTGGATTTGGTGATTTCAGCTGCTAGCCTTTTCTTCATGTAGATATTGCTGCTTTTTGTGTGCTTTTTGGTAATTAAGGTTGTCGATATTGTAGAAGTCACCGAGAGCCATGTACCAGTCGGATAATGGATGCATTATAATGGTGGAGTTGCAGTTGGATCCTCCAGAATTGTGGCATGATTGTGTAGTATTTCTGAAGGTTTGTTGTATCTGCCCAGGAAGCATCTCTGCAGGAATTTCCTCCAGCTTCAGGAATGCATCGGTCTTTCAGAATGTTTGAACGTTAAATTTATTACAGGGTAAACCTTTTTGTGTATTCTCAAAGTTCACCGGTCATCCCCTGCACGCGGGAAGTCAGCTAACCCTTCTTAATATGAACATCAAGGACACTGGAATGTATACGTTATAATTCTGAAGAGATTCAGACTGGGAAATGGCTAAGATGGTACGTTTTCGCAAAATCTGCCCCGGAGAAGCTCTTTCATGTAGGGCTGCCACTAATGACAATTTTTCTATGAATTAATCGACTGTTTCACCGATTGGTCAATTGATCTAAACAATTAATTTTCCTCCAGAAAATCCAGACCTTATTTTCACCCACAATTCTACAAGTAGATTTGTTGTATGCCTAAAATATTAATGAGATGCAGATTGCGATGCTCGAAAGATAGTAATATGTGTAAATTCGGCGTATCCTTATGTTTTTATTTAATTCAGTTAGTGCAACATGCCACATGCTACTGTTTTAGTAAATCACGGAAGCAATAAGTATTGAAGTCACTCATTAGTCACAACATCTTTTAATACTAGTGTCGATGTGGTATGCCATCGAGCTTTTCACAGTGTACAAACCATCTTTTTTTTAATGTGAACTATTCCCATAATTATGCAGTGATATACAGTATTTTAAGAAAAAACATTTGTTATAATGAACTGAAGCACTTAAGAAATCAAAAAGATAATTTCATAAAAAAAAAATTTTAAAGCGATGTGTTGATTTTAAAACTCCAATGTCGACATCATCGACTGTCAGCTAATCGAGGCAGCCCTACTTTCATGTTACATTAAAGGATCAGACCCAGACCTGTATTAAGTTCTACGCTATATCTCAGAAGCTAAACTCGGGGTGTCTTAATCTTTTAAGTTTTGGTTGTTATGAGAATAAGATGTGCAGAAATCATCACTCAATTTCACTTTGCCAATCCCAGTACTCTCTCCTTGTAGGGATACTATAATGAAACTTGGGGGGGAAAAATTAAGATGGCCTCTTAAATTTTGATTTGTTGTTGTCAACTGTTACAGCATCAAATCACACCAACAGTAAATTATGTAGGGTGGTAGTTTCAGTGAATAAATGTTTACTTAAGACAGTGGTGTGACCGCCCACCCGTTCTGCTCCATCCAGACTTCATGAGGAGATTGTGGACTTCTACCACTTCATGTCCCCACGCCGAGAAGAGGCAGCCATGCGCAAAGAGGTGGTCAGCAGGATCGAGGCGGTCATTAAGGAGCTGTGGCCCACTGCAGATGTAAGCCCCCCTTTGCGCTTAGCCTTTTACTTGCTACCTTCTTCACCGTCAGGCCACTGGCTGCCGTGACTAGTCTTACATTTAGTTCATGGAAAGGCACCCAAACCTTTTCACAGTAGTTTTGTCAAGACCGCACCGGTATGCTAATGGTCTGAAAATATCAGATAAAACAAATGGTCGTCTTTGATTGTATGGAAGGAAGCAGAGTGAACGTGGTGTATAAACGTCGACGTGGACAAAAGTGACCCAGCGCAAGAATATAAGAATGTGTGATGTGTATTTTGGCCTACCACTGCGAGGGCAGGCAGTCTGTCGGCTTGTTGTGTTTTTGACAGGGCACGTATTAACAGTGTGTGCTGAGCAGAGGTGGATAGTTCGGGTCAAGAAAGTAAAAATCCAGAGCAAGTTTTTAGCCAACCAGTTGAGTACTTTGTAACTGACACTCTATACTTAACTGGTTGGTTATATCAATGTCTTGGTCTGAATTGTCATTTCTGGACCTGGCCTATCCACCTCTGGTGCTGAGGTAACCATATGCCTTTTTCAGGTCCAGATATTTGGGAGCTTCAGTACGGGTCTTTATCTTCCGACAAGGTAATTAAGAGCTGGGCTGTTTACGGAGGGTGGGGGGCAAACCTTGTAATGCTTACTGTGCGTGACATGCCTTCTCCCCTCATCATCATAGTGACATCGACCTGGTGGTCTTTGGGACCTGGGAGCGTCCCCCTTTGCAACAGCTGGAGCAGGCCCTGAGGCGGAGGAATGTAGCCGTGCCCTATTCCATTAAAGTGCTCGACAAAGCAACGGTGAGCTCCACATCCAGGGTAGACCTCCCGCATGAATTCCTGGTATTTATTTACTGGATGACCTTCACAAGGAGGTTGCACAGTGGTTAAAGGCTGAGAACTGCAATCAGAGGGTTACTGGTTCAGATCACCAAAGTGGTGCTGTATCCTTTATTGGAGGATGGCGTGTGGCTCTGAGTTAGGGCTCTCTGGCTGGAGATCAGAAGGTTTCTGGTTTAAATCCCAGAGTTGAGAGTGATGTCACCATTGGGCCCCTGAGCTAGCCCCTCAACCTCCATTTGCTCCATGGACTAGATCCTACTTTCTCAATTGCACGTCGCTTTGGATGAAAGCATCTGTTCAATAAATTAAATGTAAATGTACTGTGGCTAAATTAGCATTAATTAAATGGAAGGGTTGCCCCCCCCCCACCTTGGGTGCTCAATCACACATTAGGTTTAGGAATTGAAATCTTGGTCCAATCTAATCGCATCTCCCCATTTTAGGTGCCAATAATTAAACTGACGGATCAAGAGACCGAGGTGAAGGTGGACATCAGCTTTAACGTGGAGACAGGTGTCAAAGCCGCCTGGTTTATTAAGGACTATGTGAAGGTGAGAGCCTCGCTAGAACAGTGTTATAAACCCAGTCCCTCATTTCTTCGGAAGTGGCTAGAAGCAAATGTAGCGTTTTAATGAAAAACGATGACTGCTGGTCCTTCTTATTGGCGTGTGGAGCTGTTTCCCTGCTCCGGACCTGAGGAGGCACCGTGCTGCACCTTCTGTGCAGCTGAGCTCCTCCTTTATTTAGCTATTGATTGAATAAGTCGCTTGGCTTGCATCTCATCCAAGTAAACATTACCTGTACCCCTCCCCTCCCCCCAAGATATTGGGCTATGTTTGCTTTGGCCTGTGTGTTGTCAGTAGGGCGCACGAGATACACAAACCTGGCATTCGTTTTTAAGAAGATCCTCTGAAACGTGAATATTTAGCCAGATAAGCTGTCGCGATTAATTGCAATCCTGATGGGCCGCCTTTCTGGCTTTTTGCACTTAGCACACTTAATGTTGCAGGACGTCAAACATTCTGTTGAGTGTAAGATGAATGATTTAGAGCATGCGGAGAAGGAGAATTATCCCGCGTTCGATTATCTCTCTCGATTTATCACGAAAAACGTCGTGTGAGGCTGAGCTTGGGGACTCTTTGGGCAGTGAGACAGCACGCCCTTGCTGTGTTTAGCTCAGGTGTGAGCTTCTAGATTGGATGCCCATCATTGGTTTCCTCAAGCAAGAGTTGGAATACTTCATTGATTTTAGGAAAGCTCACACTAAACTGCACATGCACTTTGCTCTTTGTCGCCCCCCAGAGGTACACAGTGCTGCCTTACTTGATATTCGTGCTGAAGCAGTTTCTTCTCCAGCGGGACCTCAATGAGGTTTTCACAGGTGGCATCAGTTCCTACAGCCTCATTCTAATGGTCATCAGCTTTCTGCAGGTCAGGCCCAGTCACGTTAGTATTTTACTAGGATCCCATTTGCAGTCTGAGTGCAGCTCACATGCTGGATCTGTGCCCCCCACCAGCTACACCCACGGATTGATGCCCGGAACCCTAATGTGAACCTGGGCATCCTCCTCATCGAGTTCTTCGAACTCTACGGGAGGCACTTCAACTACTTGCGGACGGGTATCCGCATCCGCAACGGCGGGGCGTACGTCGCCAAGGAGGAGATCATGAGGTCCATGATTGGTGGCTACAGGCCGTCCATGCTGTGCATCGAGGATCCTCTCCTACCAGGTATGCCCCGGACCCGGACCCAGGATGGGCTCTCCAGCCACTTTCCCATAATCGCCGGCAAAGATCTACCTGAATGAAAGCCAAGCCTGGCTCACCCTGCTGCTGTTTGGGAGTGCTTCCCATTTCTGTCCTCGTTTTGGGGAGCCGCCATATGCCTGTTTGTGACGGACAGGCTTCCACTTAATTCCAGTAAAGTCGTACCGAGCCTAAGAGCCAAGCCGTCCGGGGCAGGTGGTTCCTGTTAAATGACGCGCAGCGCTGTGAGTTCTCTTTGACGAAGGGCTTCCACTGCCTGTTCCCAGTGTCTTCATTGTATTGCTCCCCCCCCCCCCCCCCCCCCCCAAAGGAAATGACGTAGGCAGGAGCTCGTATGGCGCCATGCAGGTGAAGCAGGTCTTTGACTACGCCTACATTGTGCTGGGCCATGCTGTCTCGCCCCTCGCCCGCTCGTATCCCAACAGGGACAGCGACAGGTAGGTCACGTGGCAGTAGGGGCCCCTGTGTGGTCTCGTCGTCTCACGGGCAGGCGTGACTCTCCCCTGTGCCTCCCTTTCCCCAGCACTTTGGGTCGCATCATCAAGGTGACCCAGGAGGTGATGGACTACAGAGACTGGATCTCCATGAAGTGGGGCAGTGAGCGCTCAGCCAGGGTAGATGGCACTGGTGAGTGGTTCAGGGCGAGCCCGGCATGGGAGAAACCTGCTGATATCACGCCTCGGCTCATTTAACATTGTTTGATTCATGGCTTAATCTTAACAAACCACATCAGAATGGATGCCAGCTAATTATACTTGATGAAATGACCCCCCTCCCTTAGTTCCTGAGTTTACTGCTGTACTTAGTGTCAGGACATTATTATTTGTTGTGTCATTGATCATCAGATAAGTCTGATATTCTAATTCCAGATGGGTCATGCAGTTTTGCATCTAGGGTGTCTGTTACTCTGGGATTCCGGTCCAAAGCTGATTGGTGCATTTGTATCCCAGCTGGCCCTGCCCTGAAGGACCCCTGTGATCAGGCAGGCATCTCCGCGGACGAACCTCAGCGGGACTCCGCCTCCCCACAGAGCGCCGACTCCCCCATGTCACTGTCCAGCCCCCAGCAGCACTCCTCCGCCTCTTCGGTCTCCTCCCTCTCAGGAAGTGACATCGTAAGGATCGCCCCTCATGCACTGTCTGCAGCTCGCGTGTGCTTTCCGCCATGCAGGTGGCTGTAGCCTTTCCTTGTCTCCATGATAGGACTCGGACTCCACCCCCAGCACAGGCCCCGCCCTCCCTGCCTCCTGTTTCCAAGCTCTGACATTGGCCTCCATGCCCCCAACACTACACATGCCCAATGGGAAGGGCAATTTTAATAAGGCATCCATGATGCCCCCAGGCTCTCAGGTAAACAAAACCGGTGTCTGAGTGTCATCTGTGGATGTTTGGCAGCAAGCAGCTTTTGTTATTCATTTAGTGTGTTTGTGTATGTGTGACGTCTGTCTGACCAGCCAGTCATGGCTTCTAACGCTCTGCCCTCTCTGTCCGCCTTCCACAGGCCAGGGGGAATTTGCCCCAGACCCTTGCCACGCATTCTCTCCCTACCAGAGCAGTCTGTATAGATGGGGTGCCATCTTTCTTACAGATGCCCCCCCCCAGAGCGCCCCCTGGTTCCGGATCTCTTCCAAACTGCCATCTGAACCACAAGGTCTGTACCGGACTCTCAGGGAGACCCTGAACATCTCGTTGGGTCCTCTCTCGGCTGGTGCTGATTCTCTGCAGTGTCCCGGTACATTTTCCTAAAGCTGTTGTATATTCGATGTTTGGAAAAGCTGATCGTTGACGTTTGCTCCTTTCCCCAGGTCTCCAACGGACTGAGGTACCCCCAGAAGGCGCTGGACAGCCCCCCGGTGGTGCACAGCCCCCTGCTGGCCAATCGAGGGAACCTGCAATTTCCTCGTAACATGTGGCGCCGGAGGAAGGTGACACGGGACAGCCTGAGCAGATAGGGAATCCCCCAGTGCCCCGAAACTGCGGCTCAACCTTTGCATGCTCCCCTGGCTGGTGGGTGGAAGGTGCCCTCTGACAACCCGTTTGGATGTGCTGCAGTTTTTGGGTTTAGACCTTTTTGGTCTGTTTCAGTCCAGCCAGGGGAGGGGAGGGGGGGGGGGGGGGAAGAGAGTAAGGGGTTTGGTGAGTGAGCCACCCTGTCCTTTCAGCAGACTGGCGTCAGGTGGTACCAGCCCCCGTTTTGTATTGTATGGAAGAAACTTATCATAGAAACTTATATGTGCAATATCACCCCCAACAAATATTTAATTTTAATTGTTGTGGGTTTAAGTTGTATATTTTTTTTCCTGTTGTCTTTCCATTGAAAGTTTACAGGTCCTTGTGTTCTTTGTAAGTCTGTTTTAAAACAATCTATATTACTGGGGGTCGAGTCTGTGGACTAGTGTAGGGCCTCTACGTCTGCGATCCATGGCACTGTATCCTGCCCCCTGCTGGGTGAGTGCGAAACTGCTCCAAGTGCAACTTAGGCTTGACTGAGGCAGACCAGTGGGTTGGTAATGGTTCCTGTGCTCGATGTCTCGCTTGAGCCAGTGATGGATTTCTGTGTTCAGAAGACAGCTGGGTGCGGCGTGTCGGCCTCGTTTCCTGGGTGGACTTGTGCTAAGCCACTTCAGTCTGTGTGATTCCAGTCAGTGGTCCTCGAAAGAGAGGCCATCAGCCACCCAGTTTCAAACAGACTTTCATGAAGAGGCATTATTTTGATTCCGTTCAGGAATCTACGTATCTGTATGCATTCGTTCTGTTAAGAGCAACACATTTAAATCACGAACTTCGATTATATGTTAATGTCCCGATTGCAGTATTATGTTATTATGGAAACAGACCTGTATTCATGTTAGTTAGAGCTTTTCAGGTACATACAGGTGTTACTATGCAAGTGTGTGGGTTTGGGGGGGGGGGTGGTGTGTTCGTCCCCCACCCCAAATCTTCTCCTGTGGCACCATGTCGTCGACAGCGTCCCCAAGCCTGTGCCATCCTGCGAAATGTCCTGCTAGGTGACGCCGAAGCTCAGAGGTTCTCCTTTGAACGTTCTTGGTGACCTCCTAAGCCACCGCTGTGTTCTGTATGCTCTGACTTATGGTGTTGGTCAACCGGTGGTGGGTTAAGAGAGCCGCATCAGGTAATCGGACAGTAACCTGATTATGGGAGTTTGTCTTAGAAACCAGCAACCTTTATAGAAGGTTTTTTAAAACTGTCTGTTCATCTTGTGTTACGAGTTCATAACGTTATCCTGACCAGATTGGGAGAGCACAGATCGGGCGTTCTGGACACGTCCAGCTCAGGATGAGTTGGGCGGACTGGCTCAGTTTGACCCCCCTCCCCCCGTTGTTGTCCAGCTAGCCTTTCAGAAACATAGCAAGCCAGAAGCACACTGGAGGGGTCAGAAAGGGTGGGTCTGCAGACTGAAATCTAGCTGCCACAGGGCTTGTCAGTGGCTAACGTGCGAAGAAAGTACTGTATGTTTTCCTTAATTTGATCAATATTTTTTATGTAAAGTTTTTTGTATTTTTATTTTTTAATAAACATCTTTAAAAATCACTACATTTTCCCGGTGTCTGGCTGATGTGATCACTGAATCGCTGTTCACAGTGTGTGCACAGCACTGAATGTCCTTTGGTTGTGGATTTACAGAGACTGACATTCCCAGCCTTTAGGAATGCTCAATCCTGCCATTTGCCCCAAAATTATCCTGGGTTGACTAGTATGCCTGGAAGATCACAAATGATCAACTGACTGTCTAAGTTCATCTATGTCCTGAGCAGTCACGAACATCTAGTGGGTCATCTCATTTATTCTTTTTACTGGTGTTTTTGTTTTATTTTTTTGGCTTTGCAGTATTTAGAAGACATCTTCAAGTTCCAGGCTTTTAAGATGCCAACGTCTGTGAATGTAATATTCCTGTGTGCCCTGAGTTAATTCCACGCCATCATTATAATCCAATTCCTCTGGCAGCAGTATCACCAACAGAAATTAAATCTTTTATTCAATTTCAAAAGGAAATTCTGTAGAAGTTAACAGCAGACCCGTACCCCTCTGACAGCCAGTGTTCTGTGCAGACATCTGATCCGGTTCTGTTCAGACTAAACTGTGAGCATCCAGGGCTGGTTCTGGTGCCCTGTTCTTCCATCAGGCTCTTTCCCAGGAACGTGTCAGGCTGCCTTCTGAGTTTCCTGTGTCAGCATTAACGGAGAAGTGCATCATGGGAGCAGTGCATCCCGCAGGGGGGGGACCGGTGTTGAATTAAAAAGCCCCCCATCCTGCAGATTGAAATTACATCAGCCTCCTCCCTGTCTGCCTTTGTTTTCCATCAACCATAAATCAAGATGTGCAATGTACTTAATTTAGGCTCTGTTGGAAACGCAACGGATAAATAATACTCGTATAAACTAAATTACAGCTGTAGAGTCGCTTATCTTTTTGCAAGCAAACCCTTTCTCCTACTAGGGGGTGGGTGTCTAGCTCTGATCCCTCAGCTCTTTCTGAGGCCTTGGAATCTAGGCAGTCTAGGCGTACCCTAGGTGCTGTCAAGCCAGCTACGTGGTGTAGGCACCCCTTCAGCGTGTCCAGGGTCTGCCCCTAGGGCCTCCATCCAAAGGAACGTGCCCTGGGGGAGCCCTCTTTAGAGCCGGATGGGGAGACCCTAAAACCATCTCAGAGGATTGCTAGATCTGAAGTGGTAGTGGTTCTACTTTGAGGTCTCAAACGTTCATTTCCAGGTGTCGTCAGACTGGTTTTAGCTGCTTCTCCATGTGACTTTGATTCCCTGCCGCTCTAACGTGATTGACAGTGGGAGATAATCCTTCCCGCGGTGTGTTCTGAAGCTGTATTTTATTTTAGTACGAATAGGATGAATCTATGGCTTCTTCTGGAGGAAAAACCCCATGATACCCCAGCAGGTGGCGCTCTTGACTCTCAGATCCAGAGAGTCGCTCACTCAAACTCAGGCCCGACTTTGTCTATAGAGACCAAGAAAGGTGAAGATGAAACTGGTTAAAGCCAGCTCAGCTTCTGATTAAGAAATGATGCTAAATTTACCAAATCTGCCATCAACAACAGTTCAACATTATTAATGCTGTGGGAAAAAGCCTCTAACAATGTGTACACAATTGGGGGTGTGGCATAAATTACGCACATGATATCTGTATAATGCAATTATTTATTACTTGACTAGTAAAGATTTCTTGGCTTATACAGCTCAAGACTTCAGTCTGATTATTAAGCTGAAGCATGTTGTGTCATTTTAGAAAATATACTCTTTCTCCTTCCATATAATTGTCAGTAACTGTTCTCTTCCCCACTGTTTATGGCTTCAATAAATCATCTAAACTAACCCCCACTGGAAAAGTACTGATGGAGTCAGCCAATGGGTGTTGAATATCAGTCACAATTCTCTACCTTTCCAAATGTGAAAAAGTGGTCACTAAAACAATCATCTTATTTATTCGCAAAAACTGTTGGTTAATAAGTGTTCTGTGTGTCCCTCTACCGCCCCCCCCCCCATGCATTAGCCTCAACACAGATTCAGAAACTAAATATGAGCTCCCATCCACTCCCCCTGCAGCAGCGACCTTCACAGCCCCAAGACACGGATGAAATCACAACACCCAGTTTCCAATCACTGCCGTCTGTCAGAAACAGCCACAGATTTTCAGCTGTCTGCCCTCCACTTCAGTTAGTCAAATTCTGTTTAAATCATTACATTTTCACAAGTAATAAGTGTTCTAATTAGTATTTAGGGAGAAAAGATAGCCTAAAAAAAACTGACTGAAACAGGCCAATTCGGTAGCAATCGCCAGAACCAAAATACCTAGAAATGCTTACATTTGCAGCCACAATTGTGACAAAATTTTATAGGTTAATGACATTTTTTGGACTGACTGTCCAAGGTCAGGTGACCCATCCTCTAGATGAGGAACCTCAGCAATGGGCTGGAGGCAGCAGCCTGGATCTTCAGAAGCTCTCCCTGAAGCCTTCAGAAGCCTCCCCACAGCTTATGTTCCGCATCCTGTGATCAGGCATGGACTTACCACAAGGCAAGAGTAGGCAGCTGCCAAGGACCCCGTGAAGACAGAATTTCCAGAATTTATATTTAAGGATGTAGCATATTAAGAGCATTTAAATTATAGCAACATGTCTGTTATTTGCATTTCGAGGAGCAGTTTTCAGGATAGACCAAGTTGTACCCCATCCCAGCTGCCGCTACATTGAGATTTCACGCTCCAGAGCTTTTTCACCTAGGAGTTTAGTAGTAAACTACAAGTTATTTTACTGCCAAGTGAACCAAGAAAACATGATTCACCCCCCCCTCCCCATCAGTGTATTTTATGAGCAGCACTCCTACCCCCACCCTGATTAGTAAGTGTTACTGCTGCCACCCTTTGATTAGCATATTATTGATGTTCCATCGTCTTTAATTCCCTCTTGTTTTTCTTTTGGCTCAAAAAAAAAAAATAGCTCAAATTGTCGCCTTAGGGTGACTCCTACCCATTTCAGCCTAGGGCCCCCAGAGAAGTTAGTCTCTCCCTGTCTGTGCATCCACATATGACAATGAACTAAAGCTGTTTGTGTTTATAAATCACTTGCTTGCTATTGGAGTAGAAAGAGCTGAGAATGACCCTGAGCATAGCAAGTAAATGGCTGCAATCTCTATGACGCTGAACTTACAATGAACCAAGCGGTGTCATTTCATGCATTGGGTCTGAATGCATGGACCTCTAAGTCCTGTATCAACTAAGAGAAGTGCGATATACCGTCGGCCTAACAATGGTTAGCTAATGTTCCCAAGGGCCCAAAAATAAATGGATTCAGGGCAGAGCCTCATGCCTGACCGCCAAGATTTTGAAAGGCTTGTTTTTTTCCTTAAACAAACACCTTCTCTGCTGTGGTTCTGTGACAGAAAATACCTAAATCTGGCCAGCATTATTCCATTGAGAGCAGTGAAATTCTCTGATATTAGAGAACATGGTGCTCCACAGCGTGTCCCCAGCGAGTTCCACCTCTTGTCTGATGTCTCCTGGCTCTGACGTTTCTACTCTTCTCTTGCTGTCCTGTCAAATTCTGTCCACAAGCAAGGAGGACAACTTTCCTCTCATTCCCTGTTTTTTTTCTATGAACCCTTTGAGGTACGTGCAACCATTCGAAGATACAAATAGCATATGAAGTTCCTACACATGGTGGTTTGTGCTTGAAACTTTCTGAAATGCCCACAGCAAAAAAAAGAGAAAAAAATGTTATATATAATTTGGTGGATATGCAAATGAATCACTACATGTACTCTGACTAATGATTCAATCTTCCATGTCTCCTGAGTTACCTACTGGCATGTTGTGTGGCTCAGTTGGTTTGGGAACCGTGTGCAAAAGGTCACAAGTGTAAATCCCTTGATCTCCAGTACTCAGATCAGCATAGTCCTGGTTAGTTGACATTTTTACCTCAGGTGATTGTACTCAGGTCCGGTTCTTTCTCTCCTCTTGACATTACCATAGTCTGCCAAGGTTTGGGGTCTCCAAAGGTCATGCAGACTTTCTTCCAGGAAGAAAGTCTGGAAGGCAATAAGACTGCTTCTCTATCTACTTACGTTTATAGTGAACGCTACTTACCCCACTTCCTGTTAGTCTTGCCCATTTCACCATGGCAACCAGAGATTTGCCCACTCTTGATGTGCGGATGCCCAGCCACAGGCTTTTATCGCCTTACAGGCTGTGTGCTCCATCGAGGGATACAACACGCTTGGAGAGGGTCCTGTTTGCAGAGCACCCTGGCCGTCTGACCTGCCAAACAGTGGGCGGACCAGTCAGCGTCCGCCAACCCTCCGCACCACCGATGGCTAAGATGCCGTAGCAGAGATGAAACCCGGATCTGCACCTGGATCTGACTGATGCCCCGCTGGAGGAGCCTTAACAACGTCACCCTTCAGTCCTGTTCGGTGACCTTTTGCCAGAAGGTGCTGTTTAATTTAATACCATCGGCCCCAGGCCAGTCCTACCGCTTGTTTATGCAACACACCCCCGCGACAGAGGGACTGCTGGAATGACTATCGCTCTATCCATCCCATCCTCCCACACACAGGGCAGCATGATCCTCGGCTGATCGTGCCTCTCTGACTTCACCACCGTTCGGGAAAATGCAAATCCACATCTTCTACCACGTCCGCAACCTGCGCTTTCAAAAAAAATAAATAAATAAATAAAAAGCGTATTTGTGTGCTGGAGTGTTTTTCGCTTTAGAGTTAATGGTGCTGTAGGTGTCAAAGTCAAACTCCAAAGTGATTTTGGAAAAGTGCACTTTTTCATTATTTGAAAAGCAGCAGAAGGGTTTATTTTTGTGGAAAAAACTGGCACGGCGGTGAGGTAACGAATCCTCCCGGGTGGAATATATTATTTCGGAAAACAGAACGAAACATGAGGAAATTAAGTTGTCAGTTTGAAAAAGCAGAGAGGTTCAATGATCAGTAAATGACAGTGTTAATCATATATTAGCTTGGTTAAACACTTTTAATTAGAAGGGGGCTTTGTGTATAAATAATTAAAAGCAGCATTTGGTAAATCAGCTGTAACCCAGAGTACTGAGATATTCACGTATTTTCAGTTAATCAGTTAATTAACTGCACATAGCGAGTCTGTCAGTTCATTATATGGTGATACTAAAATATAATGAACTTCATTCTGGGGCAGCACTGAGAATTTTAACTGCAGGAGTGTTTGATAATTAAAATAGTTGCTGAAACTATGTAGTGTCTGAATGTGGTCATGAAAGCAGACAAATCCAGTGAAGCCACATGAAAAGTATTTAATGGTCTGGAAAGGCTTTGATTATCATACAGTTAACTGACACAATGAGAGCCCTGTAAGTCATTGACTAATTGTATTATCGCCACCTCTAATGACCTCAATGCCATTAACTGGCCGGGTTTCTTCTCTGTGATGTTTAAAGCTCATCGCTTGTCTTTTTTAATGTGCTCCATCACCAGCAGTGCTGAAGAAGGCCATCAGCCAGAGGCTTGGCATCTTCCTGAATGTTGGATGATGATGTCGCCAAGCAGTTGAGGCTTTATGATCAGATGGTTCTGCGTTCCTTATTGAATCCAAGTTGCACAATTTTATATCCCGTCACAGCGTTCACTAAGGCAGGGGTGTCAAACTCCAGTCCTGGGGGGCCGGAGCCCTGCACATTTTTGGGTTTCCCCTCATTTAACACACCTGATTCAACTCCTTGTGCTAATTACCACACAGATGACTCATTTGTGGTGAAGCAGGGAAAGAACTAAGCTACACAGGGCTCTGGCCCCCCAGGACTGGAGTTTGATACCCCTGCACTAAGGGACTACTCACTGTAGTAACAACAGGAGGTTATTTATTCCAGTTGATATAAAGACATTCTCTGGGATAGCTATCATATCAAGACCACAGTAAATTAAACTCAAGCCTGTTTATACGCTTGGCTGTGACTAAGCCATCGACCCCACAGTTCATGGTGCGTGGGCCGAGGGAATGCTTGCAGTGTGTAATTTCACTTCTAACTCCCGGTTTTTTCGGCTCAATTCTGGTTCATCTCCCTAAACCTACCAGGTACTTGGCATCTACGCAGTGTCTCTTGTCTCACAGAGAAGCAGCTCTTTCAGATCGAGCGAATCGTCAGCCTCTAAGACCCTCAAAGGCACAATCACTTGCGTTTAATTTCATTCCACCAAAAAAAATTATTCTGGCCATAAAATTGTGGTGTGGATTCGCCGCTACAGCCCTTATCCCTGTCCTGAATGTTAACAGCTATAAGCATACATATGCCAGTGTAATACTTTTAAAACGTAAAAATATTAGTGTCAGGTAAATTGCTAGATCTTGCTCACAAGCCCTGACAACCCCGAAGGACAATTTGACTTTATTTCGTTTGTGCCCATAAAACACAGTGCTGTCACGAATCCCATACTTGACATTTCATAATTTTTTAACAGACTCCTCTATCTATCTAGAACCTTAATCCACTAACTTTCATGGCTGCGAATCTTTGTGACTAACATAGGTTTAAAGTTTTAAAAATGGGGAATGGGATTTGTTCCTCGCTGCAAAAGGATTCATATTTCTATACCCCAATATACTTAAGAAGTGATGCATTTGCATCAGAGACCTCACTCTTGTTTAACGCAGCTGCTACAATGCTCATGTATAACACACAAATGGATGAACTGATAGGATTATCATCTAAATGAATGAGTAAATCGATAAATGAATTGAGGTATCTTGATTTTTTGACAGCGTGTTCTCATCTTTGGACCTAATCTTAGGTCTCCACGCTTTAGGTTATAATGCCTGGTTATGGTTGGTCAGGTACCATTAAGGCCTCCTAACCCTAATGGCCTTTTCCCACTGCCACCATAACCGAGCTGTACTGCGAAGAGAGGAGTTTTTCCATTGTGCATCACGTGAACCGTATCTGACCTGTACCCATGCTGGTTGCATCAGCAACATTTGATTGATCAAAATGCACGAAGATAACGCTGTTCTGCGTCGATATGCATGTATTGTCTGAAGGAAATAGGCCATATTCTGTATATTATTCTTTATTAGTAGTATTGCACATTGTGATGTATCGATGCGTTCTTAGTACATTGCAATTTGAAAATTTACGGTGACTGAAATTTCTAACTCCTACTTTAAAAAGTACTATGGAACAGTTAAGGGAATGTATTTGTAGTGCAAATTTACTCAAGCGAATGCTAATTGTGCTAGCATTTGATGCTAACACAAGGCGCCAATTCTCACAGATGTGCTAGCGGAAATTAGCACGCGGTAAATGGTGATGTGCACCGTGTGTTTGAACAGTAAACTAGCATCTCTTCGGTTTTACGTCACTGTCGCTCTCCAAACCTGGCAGTGTCTTCACCGAGGCCGACCCTTCTGCAGTGGAAAACCGACGCAAGCTGGAATCGCACTGCATCTAGCGTTTCCTCTCAGTAGAACTTGGCTACGGCCTGGTTCCTGTATGCAGTGGAAAAACATGAAACGTAATAAGATTAGATAAAGCCCCTGAACAGGCTTCCCCCTCTGAGAACCTTACAGATATGTTTTCCTAGATCTGTTGCTGTTGAGAATAACCCCCCACCCACCTAGGCTGATGACGCCCTTCAATGACATCACAAATGGACTTCAAGCAGCATTGGTAGACCAAAGGTTTCCGGAAGGACCCATTGACAAAGGTTTTCAGGGGTCATATTGTATCTCGCCGCCCCTCACCAATTTTGGGCTCTCATCATCCACCTGTGTGTTCAAGTCTGGCACTGAATCCCAGGGGCGGGGGGGCAAACACATGGTCGTTTTTGTGGCTTTTTAAAACTCTCTTTAAGACTTGCCGATAGAGCGGTATTGACAGGCTCCTGGCTGGTTGCCATGGAGCTATTGAAGCCCATTTCAAAGGGAACATTAAATGATGTTGTGCAAATCCATTTCTGTTATGAGGGCCGGAGAGCATTGACGGTAAAAAAGATCGAACTTAGCGGGATTACTCACTCCATGCAGACGCAAATCTACCAGCAGAGCCTCATGCTATCTCTATTCCTCTGGTGTGTTTTTTTTTTGAGTCTCCGAAACTCATTAATGTAGCGTGATGTTTTCCTCTATTAACTTTCGAGAAACGCATCTAATACGAGGAGTTCAGGTTCACTGTTCGTTCTATGAGGGCATTCCCTTCCCAGGTTGCCTCTTTTCGAAGACGGTACAAAGAAACGGCATTTGGGGAAATCAGCTGCATGGATTAGCAGATCAGACCCATTTCTCGGTGGTGATCTATCGCTGCCTTTCATCTGTTTTTTTCCCATTGCTTTTATGCAGAATGAATGTTGGACACTGAGCAAAGGCAGCGACTTCCCTCTTTCTGTCTGTCAGAGGCCTTAATCTAAGGCTGCTTCTTCATCCTTATGGGGACCTGCTCTGCTTGGCCTCGTCAAACTCTTGGACGGACCGTCACTCAGTGCTCCCACTTTCGAACCCAGTGCCAGGCACTTTGAAGCACACCACCGGGTCGAGCTCCCGGAGCCACTGGCGGCGCCCCCTCCCTCCCCCAACCCCTCCAGGTTTGACAACTCCTCAATTAAAGTCAGATTAAGGGATCAGAGCTTCTCTCTCATCTGAATTCCGCCAGCACAGCGATACAGTGGCTTTTGGAGCAAAGTAATTGATTTCAGAGATGCCCGCCCACCCCCCCATTACCCACAAGCAGCAAATTAATATCAGATGGTGTCACTCTGAGAGCCTGAATGACTGACGTCGCTGATGGGACAGGAAGTACAGATCCGGCGCCAAATGCAGCAGCTTCCTGGATGGAGGCCATCTTTGCCAGGCAGCCCTGGGGTAGCGATGTGACAGTCAGACAGAAAGGCCTCTATTAAACAAAAGTTGATGGAAAATTGGCACCAGGCTCCCTTAAGGGGGCAGTTTTAAAAAAGACCCACTTGCTGAATGCACAAGGCCCCCAATTCTGCCCCCCCCACAATCCACCAGCTGGACCCCTGTAAGGTGGTAATATGTTACGTATCCCAATCAAGGTCGGCGGGACCCTCATTAACAGGCCTCCGTGGGTGCTGGGCCAGTGATCAGTTACCACGGGAAGAACAGCATGCGTCCAGATCCAAGCCTCAAGCCGTCGCTCTGCCTTCCATAGGCTGTCAGTAGTGAGGTCGTTAAGGGGCTCGTTAAGGCTTTTTGTTCAGCACAAGGAGCATGAAAAGCACAATAAGGACTTATGAGGTGACGCTGGAATCCTGATCGGCCGTGGACTTTCAAGTGGATCATTGCCGAGCATGCAGGCACTCTTCAGCGCGTCCTGCACGCGAGTGTTAATATCTCTAAACTCCCTTCTGGTGACTTGCTAGTCAGCAGCCGACTGAATAAATCTAATCTGCCTTGTTTACCAGGGAGAGGAGAGTACCAACCAAAGGCCAGCAGGGGGGGTAGTGGTTAAGAACACGTCTATGTGCCATTTAGATTCATTACAGCTGAAGAATGAAGGATCTGGCTGAAGGCACAAGGAGCCTTGAAGAACATCTCCGCGCTGTCCAACTGGCCAGGACTATCTGCGTTACGACACGTCTGGTCACATGGCTGGGAAATGGAGATTCACTTGTGGTCGGCGTGCCAGCGTCGGCGATTAGCTGGTCGCGTTATTAAAACTATAGATAATTATGTAAGTAAAATATAGCAGCATAATTACCCTTAATTTCCCAATGCGCTCCTGGCACATCTGTCTGTGGTAACGTAGTGTTTATTTTTAACACCGGATGGTGTTCACGTGCCTGACCCAAGTGCTCCAGGTCTCCATGGCAACGTTCCAGACAATCTCTACGCTGGTGCACGGGAAAGGCGGTCCGCGTTAATATACTGGCATGACATGACCCCGCCCTCCCCGGCTGCGAGTGACTGATCACACCGCTCACTGCTGTCTCTGTTTGGCTTCCGTGTTAAGCAGTCAGAGAGATATTAAATACGCCCCTTTCATCTTGCGGGCTCGCACTGTTTACATATAACTCTGATGCTAATGTTCACTTAATGCTGTCTGGGTTATTAATAGATCCTTACCTTCATAAATGATTCTGTAATTCCTCTTTATAACTTTATCAGCCTGTCAGATTATTACCATGTGCTAAATGAATCAGCTCTGGGAATATTCTGGGACATTTTTAAGGGAACCAGAGGGATGAGTCAATAACCGGAGCCAGTTTTAATGTTTTACTGTCCTTCTGGGTCGGCGGGGAAGAGCTTGTTAAATCTTAACTAAAGCTGCCCCATGACATGGCAGAGGAGATACTCAGCGCTTTTTAAAAGATGTGCTAGTCGCACCTCTCAGTAGCGCCTCACATTGACCAGAAAGACAAACTGAAGCAGCCTGTAAATAATTAATTTTGCATGGCTCCTGGGGGACTTTTATATGATCTCTATCTTAATTAAAATTACCTCCACAGATTATCAGTATCCCTCAGTACCAGAAAGGTCCTATTTGAACAAGGCCCTACTGCAGAAATATGGGCCATATTGCCTGTTTGGGGCAGTAACCCTGCTCAGGTCTCAGCTTTGAACATGTGACCATCTACATGACACCATCGATGTCTGCCAACTTACACAGGGGGTGGGGCTGGAGTGTGGATGAAGCTGCTGAGAGAAATGTGGGGAATATGGGACAGCGAGAGACAGGGGGTGGGGGGGTCAGAGGGAGAGACCAGAGGAAATCAATGAGCCTGAGAGGCTCCTCTGGGGGGGGGTGTAGGGTACAGGACAGCCTGGGGGGGGGGAGAGGAGGGTAGAAAAGAGAGAAGAGAAGGGGAACGGTAGAGGGGAGGAGAAAGGAAAGGAACAGAGAGGAGGGGAGAGAAAAGGAACGGAGCAGAGGGGAGGAGAGGGGAAAGACTGGAGCAGAGGGGAAGGGAGTGGAAAGGAGAGGAGGGAAGTGGAGTAGAGAGGAACAGAGAGGAAGTAAGAGGAGGAGAAGGGAACAGAGAGCTGGGAAAAGGAAAAGAGAGGAGCAGAGGGGACAGGAATGAGGAGGAGCAGAGGGGAGGGGAAAGGAAGGAAGCAGAGAGGAGGTGAATAGATAGGAGGAGAGTGGAGAGGAGCAGAGGGGAGGGGAAAGTAGAAGAAAGGAGAAAGGAGGGGAGTGAAGAGGAGCAGGGATGAGAGGGGGAGAGGAGAGCAGTGGGGTGGGGAGGGAAAGGGGCAGAGAGGAGGAGAGTGGAGAGCAGGGGATGGGAAAGGACAAGAGAAAAGAGGAGGATAGTGGAGAGGAACAGAGGGAAAGGGAAGGGGGAGAGCAGAGGGGAGAGAAAAGGAGAGAAACAGAGCAGGAGTGGAAAGGAGTGGGGATGAGAGAAGAGGGGATCAGAAAGGAGAAGAGTACAGAGGAAGGGATAGGGAAGGAACAGAAGAAAGGAGAGGAGAGGAATGGAGAGTGGTTAAGGAGAAGAGAAAGTAGAGGAGTGGACAAGAGAGGAGGGAACCGGAGAAGAGCAGAGAGGAGGGGAGTGGAGAGAAGAGGAGAGGAGCACAGTACACTGGGCTCAAGTCCCCTCTTCATGTTCACCAGGCACCACTGCTGCAGCAACATGACGGTCAGACGGTGAACAGCATTTATTATCATGACTGTAGTAAGTAGTCCATGCCCCCTCCCCAAGTCTCGTTACTCTCGCTTTCTCGCTTACTCTCTGCCTGTTTCCCCAGTTTTTTTACTTTCTCTCACTTGCTCACTCACACCCTTTCTCTCTCTCTCTGCCTGCCGCCCCCCGGTCTCGTTTCTCTCCCTCCCTCTCTCCCTCCCTCTCTCTCGCTCCGCCTGCCCACCAGTCTTGTTATTCTCACTCTCTTCCTCTGTCTGTCTTCTCCAGTCTCTCACTCCCTGCCTGCATCCCAGATACTTTCTCTCTCTCTCTCTGTCTCCGTCAGCACTCAGTTGTTCCCCCCCACGACAATCCCTCAGCACTCTCTCTCTCTCTCTCTTTCTCACTGACTCCTTCACTCCATCCCCAGTCCAACATGTTGCCTGGACAATGCCACAGTTGCCAGCGCGAGTCGTCCCGCCTGCCGCCTGTGCCACACCTGGTGGCTCTGTGCGCCTGACGGAGGAGAGGGCGGGCCGCGGCTCGGGCCGCACGTGGCGGGAGACCATGTGGCGACGGCGCTCCCTGCTGGAGGGCGCGGAAGGCAGCGCCGGGGGACAGAAGCCCGCCGACTGGCTGTATGAGTCCTACTACTGCCTGAGCCAGCAGCACCCGCTGATCGTGTTCCTGCTGCTCATCGTCATGGCAGCATGCCTGGCGCTGATCGCCGTCTTCTTCGCCTCGGGGCTGGTGAGCTGCCGTGGGGGTCGGGGGCTGGGGGGGGGGTCCGTACCGCGTGCCGCGTCTGTGGAAACTCGGGAGCACCCCAAAGTTGAGGGTAACTAAGGCTCGGTTATTCATTAAAACCCGACGGGCCGTTTCCAGCCCCAGCCAACCGACATCATCACTTAATGTGTAACTCATAACTAAGGGACGATTCGGGAAACATGCCAGGGGGGCAGGCGAGGGGGGGGGCTGCTTCAGCTCTGTGACTTTAATCCCTGCATGTATGAATGGATGCATTAAGGATTTGTGGCACTGAGATGATATTAAACAGTCTAGACTTTTCATTCGTGTCAACTTGCAGTTTTTTTCAGGGTCCTGCTACATAATGTAAAATAACAATAATTATTCTTACTGTATGCAATCATACACATTGAAAGAATCTGTGTGCCATTAGCGCATAATTAGAAATGTGAATTGTAATCATATAATACTATACGCAGAATTAACTGAATAGAATAATTATGTTTATGACACAATCACAACAAGAATAATTGTGTTTATGACATATTAATCAGTATTACTTCTTATATAACATGTATTTCTCTTTCCTCTTTGAACATTACTTTTCCTCTGCATAATGTTTACACTTCTCTTTATTATGCTTCTCCTGATGTGACGCAGTGACACAGCACCTCGATTAATGATTTTTACGTGGCTTGTTATCGTCCTGTGGACAGAAACAGGCTGTCAACAGTCACGGCACCAGAGCAGTGGAGTGAAAAGTCTCTGAGATTAACTCAGGGGTCAGTAGCAGCCCTTAAAACTTTACCCCTGCATGCTGCTGGATTTCCAGTCATCACCTTTGATCCTGAACATTACTAAGAAAAACAAACGTATCACGTTGTTGGGTTCAGAGATGGGCACCTCCTGACTGTACGTGAGAACTGTCAGTGGGCTCTACTCAGCTTCAGCATCTCTGGGTTCAAAGAGTGACATGATTCACAAAACAGTATTTTTTTCCCTCTGATGCTGGGTTTTTACCCCCGGGAACACAAACCAGTCAGTAAATCTGAAAGGGGAACTTTATTGTACAGTGGTGTGTTACAGGAGTACTGTACAGGAATATTGTACAGGAGATATATGGCTGTTTTGAGTGTTTAAAAAGAGGCCAGAATTACTTAGGAGTAACTTTCCAGCATCCCAAACCCTTGACAGAGCTCTAGACTGCTGTGTTATGTCAGAACACAGCCAATCCCGAAAGCTCTATGCCTAAGGGCAGAGCCTTCGCGGTGCATTGAATTCATATGCCAAGATACACAGTCAATCAGAGGCCCCCGTTTCCCCAGTCAATACTGAGTGTGGGGATCTAGTCCATGCAACTTGGTCTGTGAACGTCCTCGGTTGGAGTGACATCCTGTGTGTTTTTCACCGCCCCCTGCTCCTCCCCTCGGCACTTGGCTGCTCCTCTCAGAACCTGGGTCCGCCTCTTGGCACCTGGCCCCGCCTCTCAGCCCCTGGCTCCGCCTCTCACCACCCAGCTCCGCTTCTTGGCACCTGGCTCCTCCTCTCGGCACCTGGGCCTCGTTCTTGGCCTCCGGCTCTGCCTCTCGGCCCCCGGCTCTGCCTCATTGTCGCCTTTGGCTTACTCACTGGGGGCTTTGGGTCAGGATGCTGTAAAGCGCTTTGAGACGATGTAATGTCGTGAAACTGCGCTATACAAAAATAAATTTGTTTGTTTGTTTCTTCCGCTTCTCGGTGCCCATGCAGCAGTCTGCATGACCCCATCATAACTCCCTCTGGGGCTTCACTCATGCCTCTACCTTCTAAAGGTTCACACATACCTTTAAATGTGCATTAAAAGCACGTGTGTCAGTGCAAAACAAAGATAAAAACACAGGAAGCAGATAATTGATACCTGTTATGACAAGTTAGCTACCGAAAACTGCTATGACGGTGGTCTGTTGGAGAAGTTTTCTGAATGAACGTAAACGCACGTATGTAACATGTATAAATGTAACTTCTGGTGCAGTTTGACTGAGGTGGGCATGTCCTGGTGGAGGGTAAACCAGAATGTGACACAATTTAAAAGCTATTAAATCATAAGGACGGGCTTAAACCAAACTAATCCCTTAGTTAATTAATATTCAGAAATGATTGCCCACTTGGAGGTGGGGGATGGGCGTTCTTACTTTCTTCTCCATAATATGAAAAATGTGTGGATTTAAGAGGCTGCTGTTTGCTGCAGGTTTGGAAAATGAACTTCAGCAAAGCAGCAGGGTCATATGTGAGGCAAAATAACGAAAGAGGCGGTAACCCCCCCCCCCCCCCCCCCCCGAATCCTGGGTAAACAGTCTGCTTTTAAAGGGATACCGTCCCCCTGCCAGGTACACACACTAAACTACTTTATGGCCATTTAGCTAGGAAGACTGGAGTCTCTCCCCTGGCCAAACACACAAAACTGTAGATGCTGAGCCGGTGGACGGGAAGAAACGTGGCGGGAGAATGTGCAGCACCTGGAACATGTGAACAGAGGCGTCCGTGGCCTTTGAAATTACTTTTAGTGCTTATTTCCAGCAGCTTAAGCCAGAGAAGCGGAGAGGCTGTTCAATGGTGGTTTCGCTTTTATAAATGAGCCTCTTCCTAGCCGTGTGCATCCCGGCAGCCTCGCACTGAGATTTCGGGAACAGGCCGAAAGTATCTGAAGGCCACATCTGTCGAGGGACGAACCTGCGGCCGGAGCGGCTCGGTGAGCAGGAATGTCATTGTGAGCAAATGGCTCCTCCCGACGCCTCCTGGAAGCGCGGAGATGCCGACAGTATTCGGCCCCCGATTCCCGTGCCGCTGCATGCCGCCATGCATTATTCACGAAGGCGTATTTACCCGCCGCCATCGCTGAGGTGCCACCTGCCAATTTGAATGAAATTCGGTGCCGTTCCCACAGGAGCTCATTTCCCGGAGATTGTTGGTTAAACTATCTGCTATCCGTATTTGACGTTTTTTCTGACTTACATAACGGCTCGGCCAGGGACCTCAGAAGCCCATTTAATGTTCTGCTTCACGCCGAGGGAAACCATCCCTGGTCCAATAGGCATGGGGACCCTGCAGGTTTTAGACTGCTGTTTAATTAATGCCTGGGGGTGGGGTTGGGGGGGGAGGGGGGAGGCGTGACGTATCGCCTGCCCCCATCATTCAGTGACATGCTCCGTTAAATCTGACGAGGGGAGGGACCAGCTGAATAAGCCAACCTGCCTCACTCTCCGGGGGGGGCAGGCCATCCTTGGAAAGGCCATAGCTTCTTACACACCCAAGTTGACGGTCTAGGTGTCGGAAACGTCATTTCAATTAGAGGGAAGCAAGACAGGCGGGAGGGATCAGTGGCCTGTTCCTCGACGTTAATGGGCGCTGTTACTCAGGATGTAAAAGGCAGATTTTCGTTAAACATCGAATTCTCCCCGATATTCGTCATCCTTTCCGAGATGTCCCGTGGTTTCATCAATCTGAAGCACACAGAGTACGATCTTCCCGAACTGAGCCCCGTGTAAAAGCTAAATGTAGGGACACCCGAAAGGGCACATGCTGTGCTGCCTGGAAACGCTCAGGAAACACAGACGTGGCTGTTAACCTGGTACCAGTGGATCTGTTAATGTGGCGGGTTTTCAGCTTCTGTACCTCTTTGAAAATTAAAACACTGCGAGAAGGTATCTAGGTCTATCCTCAAAAGGTTATTTTAAATTCAGGACCTGGGCTACATTTGAGCCCCATTTTAATAACCAGGTTCAGCTTGTCTCCTTTGATTTCTCAGAAGGGGCGGGAGAGGGTCTTATCAGTGTTTATTTGCTTTTTTAAATTTTCTTGGCATCATCATACTGGACGCGTTCAGCCTCATGATGCGTCTGCGTGTTGTGGAGTCAGTCAGACTCCAGAGAAGATTCTGGAAACGGGACAGCTGGCTTTAGACGGCGGACCTTCACACCTTCAGACAGCTTGTTCACAAGCAGTCAGTCTCTCATGTGCTGGGTATATTTCGGGGGGCGTGAAGAGCATCCGCACGTTTCCCTGACATGCCGTGCGTGAGACCCTCACGTCCACTTAAAATTAGACGAGACAAACCCAGTTGGCGGTTTTGACAATCCACCGGCACGCGTAAAGCCCTCCCTCCCATGTCCCCACAGGACATCAAGGACCACGTGGCGTTCCTCATCACCGTTCCCACCGCCCTGGCCATCTTCCTGACGATTTTCGTCTTGGTCTGCATCGAGTCAGTCTTCAAGAAGCTCCTGCGTGTTTTCTCCTTAGTTATCTGGGCCTGCCTGGTGGCTATGGGCTACCTCTTCATGTTCTTCGGAGGGATCATCTGTCCCTGGGACCAGGTACGTCGGCATTGTAACTAATCTAGGGTCCCTCGGTCCTCCTTTGGATCCATCTTATATTCATGACCTTATCCACAATAAAAGAGATCATTCCATGATCTTTTTAATCACAAAAAGTCAAATGGTGCATGAGGATCGAGAATAATCTCAGTTGGGTCTTCAGAAGGAGATTACTTGAGGTGTCTGTTTGCATTTGAGTGAAACCTGGTGTCCAGCTTCCTCATTAGACAAAAAGAATCGAAACCCGACCTTCGGGCAGGATGCAGGAGTGGCATCATTTCCAGAAACACATCAGTTATTAATCATATGAGTGAGACATGCTGTTATTTTTAGCCATTTCAGCCTGCGTGTTGGAGGGGCCTCATCCTGTACGAGGCTGCCTTCTCCGCAGCTTCTGCCTGCCGCTGTCCCGCTCTCATCTATTATTCAGCAAGCCACATGCTCGTTCCCCCCCCCCCCCGTGCCCGCAGTTGGGGTCCGCTTGTGTGCGAACGCCTTTCCATTTGCTCGTCCCGCTGTGACGTTTACCCATCGCTCCACACGAGAGGCTGTCGACTCATTTCGGCACAAGACCCCGGACAGATGCGAAACCCGACCTGCAAAACCACAAAGAAATGCCAGTGGAAGGTGTTAAATTTCACAATCACAAGCGTGCGTTGTTTTTGATGGCACAATGAGGTTATAATATTCTCCATACTGTGGGTGAACATCTTTGCTTATGAAATAGCTTTTAAATTGACATGTTTTAAAGATCTCCCTCTGCAATCTCTTATTTGCTTTCTGGTGCAAATGGGGATCTTTGATATCAGCTGTGTATTTTCCAGCAGGGATCCTCAAGGACAATACGTATTGTCCTATTAGACTATTTTTTTTTTTTTTACAAACAAACAAATCCATCCATTATTTGAAACCACTTCATCCCAACTGGGGTCACCGGAACCTATCCTGGGAACAATGGGTGCAGGCAGGAACCAAGACTGTGGGAGGAAACCGGAGCCCCCCGGTGAAAACCCATGTGAACAGCATGCGAACCGCACATAGAAAAGGCCTGGGACCGAATCGAGGGCAGCGCTAACCACTGCACCACCCCGCTGCCCCAAACAAATCTGAACAGTTAGCTATACTCTATTGCTTAGAAAAAAATCACAGAAATGGACTGTGGCCTCAAATGGGTGGATGGGAGGGGCGGGGGGGGGGGGGGTGTAGTAGCTGGTGTCATCCTGTGACTCATCAGACCGGCGGCGTGCTCAGAGTCAGCGGTCAGAGGCCAGAAACCTGCATGACGCATTTCTTCGTATCGGACATCTCTGAGGTCACATGGGAGTCAGAAGCCAATTTCAGCAGGACAAGCGTGCGGCCGGTCGCGTCCAATCCTGACTGGCGGGGGGGGGGGGGGGGGGGGGTAAGAGGTCCTTATCACCTATTACTGTTGACTACCGCTATCCCATGAGGAAGAAATCATATTTCCTGCATTTAGCTGAAGGGCATGCGTGATTGCTCCATGCAGAGAGAATGAACTCAGGGAAAGTGCTTGGTGGGACCTCGCCTGGAGCGGAAATAGGCGAGACATTAAACAGGCATCAATTTCAGCGCTTTTGCAGAGGTTGTGTGCCTGCGTTTATTTAGCAGGGGGAGACTAATAATGTCCGATAATCACACATGAAATGTGCGGTCTTGCTCTGGAATTCATTCCCGGCATTCCGAAGAGGAAAACGAAAAGGGTGCCGACCCACTTAATGCACTGAGCCCGTGCTGATGGCCCTCACCTGTACAGTGCCCTCGCATTCCAAGTTCGCATCGTAGGTAATCCGGACCGGCCAGAACACAGACCAAGTTCGTAGCAAGACGAGATCCGTCAATGCTCTGACCATTATTCCGGCTTTTCCCAGGTTCTCCTGCTGAAGTGTAATTCACTTACCGGGGAAGTTCACAGAAGCCGGACTAACCGAATCATTCTTACGTGTAATCGTAGCCCTTAACCCAGCTTAAACAAAGTTTATAATTAAGAGTAGGCGGATGAAATGTTTCAGAATATGACACAGCTACGGCCCCCAAACCCTGCCCCTCTGATACATTTTTTGCACCTGCCAGTCACCATGGGCAGCTCACCATCAGGCAGAAACACAGGCAGCCCAGGCATTGCTTAGGTCAGCTAATGCTTTGCATTCCCTCGCTAACGATACAAACGCAATTATGTCCATCGCCATGAAACCGCACTCACTCCTCTATATAGTGACACTGCCGTCTTATATTATTCCCGAATGTGGGAGGTCGCAATTAATTCCTGAAAGAAAGTAAGTAGGTAGGGTTCAGGGCAAAGAGGTGTCAGACCCTGGGTGTGTTTTATATAGGTGTTAGCTTGGTGGGCTTGGACTACAAGAGTCATGGTTTGTTTTGTCAATCCAACGCTAAAAAATATTGAAAGGCAAAGAGCTGAATCCTGTTTCCCATCACTTCGTAGTGAAACACCCGTTCAGGTCCTATGACAGGTTCTCCTGTAGACATTCTGCTTTAATCCCTCACTTTGGATCCGGAGTTTTAATTTGGAATGGGGAAATGTTTGCGTCCCATCACAGAAGTGGACCCTCTGAGCTCTCAGTCAAATCCTTTGAAACCTTTGTTGGTGCATCTTGCGATAAATTGTTCAGAAAACTAGCCTCTTAATTAAGTCAACTAATAGCTTCTTTTTAAGTCCTTCCAGAAGATTCTTCTTTCTAGCACTATACATGTGTGAGCATTCTCTTCTTCAGTCAATACATAACAGTATTTTTTTCATATTAATGTTTAGTTCCTGTATCTCCTCAGCTAGCGGAGAACCACTAGAGGTTTCTTAAAGTACTCTTCTTGCCCGAGGAGCTTCACTTTCAACAAGCGTTTCTCTGTTTCTCTGTCTCCATCCCCCAACCCCTAACCCCACCTTCTCAAAATAACCTGCAGGAGTGTAATTTGCACCTTCCAATAGATCTAGACACGAACACTGGGCCCCTTTCAGAGTGGCTGGGAATAAGCAGAGCGGTACCACTGGAGGCAGAGCAGGGATCAGGGCTGTTTACGTGTCCAAACGCTCCCAGCCAAGGACGCAGATCATACACCGAGCACACCCAGATTGCCCAGCGGGGGGGAGAGAGGCAGGTAGAGAGGAGAATTATGGGTAAAAAGGGCATCTTTTAAACCCATGTGTAGATTAGCCCGGGGATTTGATCAGAGTGCTACGGTGCACCCAGTCCCCACTTTAACGTCTGAGATCCCTGACCATGTCTGAATTGCCCCCCCCCCCCAGGTCTCCTTCTTCCTCTTCATCATCTTCGTCGTGTACACCATGCTGCCGTTCTCCATGAGGGATGCGGTCATCGCCAGTGCCGTCACCGCCGCCTCTCACACCGTAGTGGTCGCTGCGTACTTGGCCAGCGCCACCAACAGAATGGAGCCTCTGCTGTGGCAGGTCAGTGACCCCCCCCCCCCCGGCGCATGCATGTCGTCAGTGCATATCTGCGCCGCTGCGTGTGGAAGGTCAGAAGCGGGAGCTGCGCAGGTCGCCGCATGACAGCAACTGCTAATAAACAAACAATGTACGACAGCCATTCCTGAAGCGACTCCTCACGAATATTCATGAGCCCGTGCTGGATTTGCATGGTCATTTGCATATCTGTTTGCATTCATATGAACATCCACGGTTGCCCCATTATGGGGGTGATAGGGTCACGGTCTGGCACCCCCCCACACCCCTCCCCAGTCGTGACACATATAAATGTCCCTTTGGTACAAGGTGGGCCTCATTATGCGCCTTCCTCCGATTATCGAAGTTGAAAACGACTATGGAGATGAGGCTCTGTCTGTATAAAGTGGGGGCTGGGGGGTCAGGGCTGGGGGAGGACAAACCAGGTCGTGCTTCACCTGAGACGCCCCCCCCAATTGATCAAGGTGGTCTTCTGGCTGCCGGATATGCCAGCAACAGCTCATGATCGCCACGGGTAAATCCCATGTTAAATCCCTGTGTGTGTGGGGGGTGCATCTTCGATTCCTCTTTTCAGCTGCTGTGGGGCGGAAGGGGCTTTAAAACCCCACTTGCTATGTTGTACATCCAGCCAGTTAGCGACTCTTACCAGTCTCTGCCCAATCACTGCTCTGGCATATTTACGGCTGCTTTGACAGACTGACTTCACCGTATAATGTGAAGGATAAATAAAGTACAGTGCTAGTGCATTCTGGGATTTTTGCTACATAGGACCGTTCAGAGTTTCTGGGGAGCTGTATGATGCATGACAGACCTCCCGTCTTGGCCGCCGGGGGGGCTGCCTGTGCCAGTGGCTCAGTGCCGGGGTGGGAGGGGGGAACTGACTCTTTGGATCCTCTGAGTGTGAGTGGTTTTATTTTCACCCACCATAAACTACCCCTGGGAGCCATATTGCTGGTCCCTGCAGTGCCAGCGCTGCAGTGAGGAGTGTGTCACCTCTAACAGCACATTTACCCATACAAACTGCGGGTGGGGCTCACTGGAGCTCACTGGAGCCCCAGCTGTTACATTAGATCACACCCTGAAGGGTGCAGATCCAGTTCAATCCCATCCTTCTTCACGTAGGGGTGCCCGATCAAACATATATGCTCCAATATGCTTAATAAAAATCTGGCAAAATAATTACTTTTATTTACATTTTCCTGAAGCCAAAAACGACATGCCCGCAATGACAGTGTATGTTTAATATTTACAAATATGATCTTATTTAACTCGTCTCTGAGCATGGGTTTGCAGAAGCGGTTATTTATTAAGCGAAACGTTTGGACAGACACCAAGAGGGCTGAATCTATCCGATCTGCCACTGAGAGCAGCTATGCGAGACATATATATATATATCCCTCATTTAAAATTCCTCCGTCTCCCATGCACACATAGGCACATGATCTGTCACCGCACAGGGGGGAGGGAATCTGATGTGCAGCAAAGATACGTTTATTTACTCGGGTGGTAGGAACAGGAATTGCTCGCATGTCTGCGATGTTAATGGGAAGGAGGAACATTTCTCCCAGGGCAGATTAGATTTGCTTCTGGCCTGGATCTCGCCATGGATGAATGCCCCACCCCCCCCCCTCCCCCCCACCAGAGCCTTACCCCTTCGTGGCCAGGGGCCGGCTGATAGCGGGCGGCGAGGGGCACAGATCGCACCGGCGGGACCTGGGTGATTGATGGAGATGCTAATCTGAGCTGGCATCTTCCTGCTACACAAAAGGCACCGTCACTGCCTGTGAAACACGGTAAAATGTGCACAGGCATTCAGGGGGGGCCGTCACACACACACACAGACATACAGAGACACGCACAGCCAGAGCAGATGCCCAGTGTGCAGGCAGACGCCCCGCAAAGGCCACTCTGCGTCCCCCAGTGGATTAAAGGAGTTTTTTCGGACTGTGCACGTCACTCTGATGTTTTTATTAAATATGAAGCTATTGTCTTAACAGGTTATTAAAAGGGTAGCATGGTGGCTCAGTAGGTGGCGCTGTAGAGTCACACCTGCAGGGTTGGGGGTTTGAATCCTGTCTTTGCTCTCTGTGTGGAGCTTCTATCCTCTCCCCATGCTCTGCAGGGTTCCTCCAGACTTTCTGGTGTAATTAGGCAAGTCGGCATCTGAATTTCCCATAGAGTGTGTGTGTGTGTGTGTGTGTCTTGTGATGAACTGGCACTCCGTCCATGGTGAATGTCATACTTGTGCCTATCACTGCCTGTGATAGGTTCTACCCCCCGCCCCACCCCCCAGTAAACGTTTAAATGATTTCTATGTGATTCTTTTATGCAGTAACTCTTTCAAACACCATGCCACTCCAGAGTTTTTTTTGTCCTGGTTCGATTAACAGCAGCAGTGTGGTGTTTCTGCTCTGGAGGCATATGGTGAAATACCGGGCAACCTACCGGCTCTCCGCTGCTGTGAGTAAACACAGCTGAGGTAACGAGCTAACAAGGTGTTACCAGGGCAACCATCTGCCTATCTTTCATTCATTAATTGATGGTACATTTGTGTGTTTTTATGGTAAACAATGATGCCTCACTTCCCATGTGACTCTATCACCTGCCATCATGTGATTCCCCTGGCGTCATGTGACGCCGGGACTCTGCACTTCCTGATGGCGTGCAAGCTGTTGATCCTGTATCATCACGGTGATTTAATTACTGCCTCGTTCTGGTGATGGACCTTGGTTTCTCAGAACTCAGAACACATCATCGGCTACAGTACAGGAATGATTTCTGGTTTTGGGTGGGACGAGAGCTTCGGATGAGATTTGAGTAAATAGCACCTAAATGATGATTCCCTTGCATAGCCCATTATGGTGTTGCCCTGCTGGTTAGGGCTCTCTGCCTGCGACTGGAAGGTCATGGGTTCGCATCCTGTGGCTGGTAGAGTGATGACATCACTGGCCCTTTTAGGCCTTGACCCCGTCTACCCAAGTCTAGTAGGGGAGTCAAATGGGATCCGTGAAAGCTAAAGAATTCTGATATGTTTTTACAAATGGAATACAGGCAGAGTATTATTACATCTGCAGTTAAAGCCCGGTGTTTGTTCCATTAGAGTTGAAAGAGCACAAAATACTTCATTCTCTTGCCAGAGATGAATCTACTTACAGCCAGACACAATTCTGCCCAGTTTGTAGTTCACACACATTGTTTGAATTCATTTTCATATACTTGAATTTCCCCCCTTAGCATCTTAAATGCCTTCATTGCGTGATTCTGCCCCGGGGTGGGAGGGGTGTAACGCAGTTCTCTTCATGAACATGCTTTCTAATTGGCTTCTGAGGCTTTTCACTGAAGGCCATATTTCTCACATTACTGGGTACTCCTGCTGTCTGTTCCAGTGCTCCATCCCGGCACCTGCTCCGAGTACGTCAATCCCCCCCCCCCCCCCCCACACCCCACTGCACAAGAGCTGAAATCTCCTTGGAAACTCCAAGGAGATTAGTACACTATCCCTAGAGGCAACTGGTAACTTTCACCGGCTGACAGTCCAGACAGAAATGCTCCATGTTCTCTTAATTTCGCCTTGAGACCCCCCCAGCCCATGTTCTCTCACTGAGACACTCCCCAGAGTTTCCTCAACAGCCGTTGGATCAGTGGGGGTCTAACAAGCAGGAAAGTAAACAGGCTGCCTCCTCCAGCACCTGGCACAATCAGCTCATGGTTATTGCATTTTTCTGCAAGGCCCTGAAATGAAATCACTAAGACTCTCACAGCTAGAATGCCAACCTGCTAGGCTAATGAAATGAGCGCTTAAAGGGCCAGGTGACCAGGTCCCGACCTCTGCTATGCTAACTTCTTGTGGGAGTGATCATAAACCACAAAAAGCAAGTACAGAAATGCGAATGTGGGCCCCTCAGTCATCAGCAGGCCCCATAGTCATCACCAGGCCCCATAATTATCAGCGGGCCCCACAGTTATCAGAGGGCCCCACAGTCATCAGTGGTTACCATAGTCCTCAGAGGGCCCCATAGTTATCTGAGAGCCCCACAGTCATCAGTGGGTACCATAGTCATCAGTGGGCCCCATAGTCATCAATGGACCCCACAATCATCAGTGGGTACCATAGTCATCAGAGGGCCCCATAGTTATCAGTGGGCCCCACAGTCATCAATAGACCCTACAGTCATCAGTGGGCCCCACAGTCATCGATGGACCCCACAGTCGTCAGTGGGTCCCACGGTCATAGTCATGAAACACACTTATTCTTCTTGTGATGCTTTTTTTTTTAAACTGCAACAAAGTCACAATGTGGTGAAGGTTACAGAATATTTGCTCTTCAATAGCTAAACAATCCTTTTGTTAAGTCATGCCGTTTGACTCTCATGACAGTACTGTTTCGAGGGCCAACTCAGCCACAAGCCAGTATGCTGCAGTGATGGGTGCCTCAGCATGTTAATCAATCGCAAACAAAAAGCTAAACACATATCCTTCTACAGCTTTCCATGTGGCAAGAAAGAGAGATGGCAAAGTGGCTGTGGAAATTAAGCGGAGATTATTCACAGCCGCTTCGTTTTCACGTTGATTTCATGACATTTGCGGTTAGGTACAAGCCCGGGTTTTGGCTTCATGGTTCTGCACAATTTCAGTACAGCGGGGGAAACAGAATCTGTTCTGAAATTAATTGGTATTATAACCACAAACGCAATTAGAAAAAGTTGAGAATCGAAAGCAATGCATCGATACATCTGAATAACAAGACAAGCTGATTTGCACATCGTACAAAAAAACCATACACACATTCAGATGATGTTGTCTAAAATGACTGCACTGGATGTGCTTCCAGCAATCTGTCCGAATTCGGTATAACAGACGACAGGCTTTATCAGCTACTTTCTCCCCAATTTATTGGGAAACTGAAATGTTTCCCACCTGCTGATTATGACTGAGTATAGCCAGGATTAGCTATAACAATCTCAGAACCACAATTAGCATAATGTTTTAATAATCGAACAACTACATCTCAATTTAAGTTCCACCTGCGTCAACAAATGTGTTCATTCGTTCCATTGTGTGCACCGAACTGAAAATGATGTACCAAATGTGTACCGATAATTCCTCCCGGAAAAACAGCTACACTCAGTTTAACCCCTTTTCGCCCTTAACAATTCCTTACTGAATAACAGAATTATAATGAATAATGTTTCCGGTTCCAGCATTTTGGTGTGTTTGGATTGTCAGGCCCCAGAAACATCATGTGTTGAGTCAGACATAATTAGGGGAAATTCCAGCCAATCCTGCTGCGATCCATATTAAACACTGAATTCCTTATATTCAGGGAATTCAGGGATCTATAGGAGATGCACTGTCTTTATGGCACCATATGTCTCTATGGTGACTTCACTGAGTGCTGAGACTGAGGTCCTCGGGTTCACCTAGAAGATGTTCAGTGATCTGCTGCCCCTGCAGATTTTGGCCAACATCACCATTTTCATCTGTGGCGGCATGACTGGAGCCTATCACAAGCATCTGATGGAGCTGGCCCTCAAGCAGACGTACCAGGACACCTGCAACTGCATCAAATCCCCTATGAAGCTGGAGTTCGAGAAACACCAACAGGTCTCCATTTTGTTCTGCTTTTGTGTGTGTGTGTGTGTGTGTGTGTGTGTGTGTGTGTGTGTGTGTGTGTGTGTGTGTGAGCGGGTATACCTATCCTTATCCCCATAACATAATAAATATCCGTTTTTTTTCCCTTATGGGGACCGGTTTTCTATTTTATAAAAATCAGTGACTGCTATGAAAAAACTAAAAATGCAAGAACTCTTGTATTTTGCTTGGTTACTTATGGTTATGGTTAGGGCAGGTTGGGGGTTAAGGTTGTTATAGTTAGCGTCAGCATTTTTCCCATAGAAGTGAATGAACGGGCCCCACATGTGTGTGTGTGTGTGTGTGTGTGTGTGTGTGTGTGTGTGTGTGTGAATAAACTGACAAGACGTCTGTTCCACTGGACAGGTCACATACTTGCCTGCATACACTGAGGTGACCAGCTGTCTTTCAACCTTTTCATAATTCTTTTGATCAATGGTGAAATGTGACAAAATTGTCCAATTAAATATGAAACCTCCTATCGCTCCCCAGAGTTTAATTTTCATCACAACATCACTCTAAATCATTCTGGATATTATGTGACTCCGGCAATTATCATTAGCAGTAGCGGTTGTTGTCAGACACTCATATCTGTAGCCACATTAGTTAGCAGTGTGATTAACTAATCACAGGTTACCGATAATTATAATCAAAATGCTTCATGTAGTGAATACACCACAAAGCGCTGCATCTGCCACACAGACCACAGCGAACGATGATCAATACTGATATTTTAAATTATAATCCACCAAGCATGATGAGCTAAAGTAAATTAGCAGAGGGCTACTGGAGCATCCACATGAACGATGAGAATCAACGGAAGCAAATTGCTTTTACTCACTACGTAGCACCTGTCATATTGATAGTAGGTTTATTGCCAGAGCTAGTTACACACTTACTAGCTCTGGTGACAGTGGTATTATATTGTATTGTATTATCCAGGTGATACACCCAGACTTCAGCGCTAACCAGAGGATATTCAGCTGAGGTGACGATTATGGGCAACGTTTAACGTGTGCAGATAGGAACCATATCGTCAGTCTTGTTTGGCCAAGTTAGCCGAGTGCTATTTCGTAAGATCGCATGTCTTTGTTTTTAAATGACGCACGTGTGTCACGGCCGGGGGTCCCTCCCCCCCTGCTTTCTCCTTCACGCCGCGCCCCCTGCCTTTCAGGACCGCCTGCTCCTCTCTCTGCTCCCGGCCCACATCGCGCGAGTCATGAAGGCTGAGATCATCCACCGGCTGCAAGGGCCCAACTTCGGACAGACCGAAAACACCAACAACTTCCACAACCTCTACGTGCAGCGTCACACCAACGTCAGGTAGCCTGCTTGGGGCAAAATTTGAGGATCCGCCGATATAAAAATAGGATGGATGAATCTGTGGCGTCACTGTCTTTCCTGATATTCAGGCTTTAAAGCTTTTTTATTTTAATTACATTCCTCTTAATAAACATTCTGGATATGGGAGCAGGTCTTTCCCTGACGGTCCATCATCTTTATGATGTACTTTAACTCAAGGGTTGTGGTCCTTGGTGATTTATGAGCTGGAGTACTTAAAGTGCCCCAGAAACTACTTAATTTACTTAAAGAAAATACAAATCCAGTTTGAAGCAAGAGGGTGTTTTAATGCAGGTGGACCGTGCAGCACAGGTCACTGCTCTCGGGTAGACAGGCAGGAGGGGCCAGCCTGGGGGTGGGACGTGGCCCGGATCTAGGAAGCTGATTCGCTCGCTGCCGCGGTTCACTGTGACCAATCAGGGTCCGGGTGGTTCTTTTTTAAGACAGTAACTCAGTTTTCGTTATGACACCTGGGAGCAGTGTTTACCTGCCCGCACTGTGTCACTGCGTCACTGTCACCTCGGTGTGTGGCACTGGAGCAGATGAGTTCCGTTCGGTTTGTATATAGCGGCCTTGCCAACGAATAGTTTAAGGAGAACAACGACGATTAAACGAAGAATAGCAAATTTGTATCGCTAAACATCCACAGAGAGCGAGAGAAACAGAGAGACAGAAAGAAAGGGGGAAGAAGGGATGCAGTGAGACTGAGGGAGGGGTGATTTTTGGTATCATTTCACATTCGTCCTTCAAGCAGCTGCCATTTTATCATACAGTAGGAGGTGGGAAAACAACCTATATTATTATTGTCCAAAAAACCACTTAGATCTATATTATTATTGTCCAAAATGACACAGGAAGTTACTTAAAGCATCGGTGAGTTGAACCCAGGAACGGTGATTTCAACAGAAATCGATAAACAAAATGTTTGCACTTTATAGTGCCCTACAGCCACAGGCTAAGAGTAGCTGTTAATGCTTCAGCTGTAAATAAAATCCTGTAAGAATTCAATTCGTGAACCCGGGAGTCATGTCAAGGTTTGCGATGGTACTCAGAAGAGGCTAGAGGTGGGTTTTGAAGTGGTGGACCACCTGCCGTCCTGACAGTAGAACGATCATTTGCACCACTGGAGTGTAGTCATATAAAATGTTTTAAGCATCTGTGCATGATTACCGTCCGAAGGGGTTTGCATGGGTTAATAATGACAAAAGGTGGAGGTTCTGGTGCAACGATGAAGCATCTCAGCTTTATAAACAAATGGCAAAAAGCTACACAGTTAATTCTGTATCGGTTCCCTGAGTTTTTATAAACTGTAGATTAAAATACTGTCTGTTGGTGCGTGTGCGGGCATGTGTGTGCGTGTGTGTGTGTCCTGCCTCTCCCAGCATCCTGTACGCCGACATTGTTGGCTTCACGCGTCTGGCCAGCGACTGCTCCCCCGGAGAGCTGGTGCACATGCTCAACGAGCTTTTCGGCAAATTCGACCAGATCGCAAAGGTACTGGCTTCCTCGCATCGCCACCGGGCTCTGGGTCATGTGACAGGGGAACACGGGCGGCTGGTCACCCACTGGGTGGGAAGGCGGGAATAGGGCTAAGCCGCACAGCCCAACACAAACCTGAAGGTGGCGCCGCTCTTAAAGGGAAGCTGACTCCTTTTAGGGCGCCTGTGCTGTGGTGAGGGGAACTGTTAGCTTACACTTAGACAGCCTTTGTGTTGGCAGGTCAAACTTTCCTGCCTGCGTAGCATAATGCCTACAGCTGCTGACTCATCACCTGCGGTTAGCTGGTTAGTGTTAGCGACCTTGCTATAGTTTCTGTCTTCATGTTTTTCTCCCCCCCCCCCCCCCCCCCCATCTCTCACACCTCTTTCCAGGAGAATGACTGCATGAGGATTAAAATCCTCGGTGACTGCTACTACTGTGTTTCCGGCCTCCCAGAGTACCTGCCCAATCATGCCAAAAACTGTGTGAAAATGGGCTTGGACATGTGTGAGGCCATAACGTGAGTATCCACTTACACTAGTGTGGCCAGAAAATCAACGCTGGGGAGACACTTGGGTAGGATTTCAGAGGACCTGGATTTCACTGTAGCACTGAGTTCTTGCTGTGTGCTGATTGGCCAGTCTCCTGTAATCGTGCACGTGTCACTAATGTTAATGTGAAACAGACTTTCAATCAAGGCAACAAACCAGTCAGAGCACAAGAAGACGTGAACTATTTAGCTTTCGGTTTTATAATAGTTTGTGCAACTCGAATTGACCCAAAGTTTCCTCCCTGACATGGATTATCTGGTCAATCTAACAAATATCCTTGGTTACCTTGCAAAGTTATGGGAATAGATGTGAAATCACTAATCCACAATAACCAAGTGACACGAACACTTCAAGATTCGAGATTCTTTATTCGTCACATACATAGTAATAACAAGTACAACATGTAGTGAAATGAACCCTGACCGATCCAAGGACTGTGCAAGCAAAAGTAAACTAAGAATTTAAAGTTACAATTCACAATAGTTAAGAATATAAAAAGTGCAGACAATATATAAGAATGAATTTAAACAATATATATATATATATATAGAATAGAATAAAATAGAGAATGGAAGAAAGAGAGGAATCTCAGATTGCACTATGAACAACTGACTGTACACTGACTGTAAATGTGCGTTTCACGGTTGACAGCCGGAGACAGCAGCACATCTGGGGTGCAGTGTGCATGGGTTGCATTTAAAAAGGGCATCTTCAGCACACGCAGGTAAAGTGACACGTTTGACAGGTGAAATATTGAAAATATTTAACCTACAATTATAAATTGAAAGACCCACTACAGTTAAGCAGGGAGCTTGTTCAGAACCTCACCAAGGTCCTCGCCCATGCGGCCCGTTAAACCTCCCTTACATTAATTAACAGAGAAGCTGCAGGTGTCATCTTTCGTTCTTATGTATTCCAAAGGGTTTAACTACTTTTACATTCTCAGTTTTGCTTACTGTTTTTCCAGTAATATATATTTGCCATTCTCCTCAGTGTCACATTTAATTGTTTTCTGCTGTTTGTGTTTACTCAGTTGACAGTAAAATATGCATGTATGAAGAATAGACCTCCACTTCTGTGGATACGTTGGAGGTGCCTATACATACCATTGAGTTTTCTGTTAGCGGAGTGGTGTTTAATCAATCAGTCAGCTGCTGGGGGTACTGGAGACAGGCAAATGAAGATCATGGGTGGTAACAGCTAATGGAGGGATCATATGCAAGAGTGTGACTGTTTGGCTCGGTATCCGTGCTCTGGTCAGCACTTTTAGACTTTGAGATCAGGCGAGTTCTCCCCAGATGAAGACACATTAAAGGATCGTCTTCGCGGTGGGATTTCAGAATGTCATAATAACGTAGCCATGGAAACAGAGATTCTTATACCGTGCCTCAATTCCATAGATAAAGAAAATTGTGAAAAATTGTTAACGCTTCAACAGTAACAGCGAGGGTCGTTTATGTAGATATTTTTACAGAAGCGTGACATGCAGTTGTGAAAGCAGAGTTAAACTTGGAGCTTTGGAGCCACTGAGTTTAAGGTCTCAACCTTCTGTTATTAGATTTGAACCAGCAACCTTCCAATCACAGGCACCTGCAAGGTCGCACACCAATTTCTGCATTGACCCACTTAGAAGCAACTAAAATAATATATTTCGGATGGCCAATCATATCACCCATAGCCTAGGCTCTGAAAACACCAGGTCACCAAGACCGACACTATGCCTTTCGGAGAGCAAGATCAAAAGTGACACTTTTGTTCTCTGTAGAGGACATTATGTTTTTGTTAATCTCTCTCATGCTGTACATTCCACCTTATTGAGTCCTGTTGTTCCTTAATTAAATAGGACAGATAGGACTTTATGATGACATCATTTGTGTGACATGATGACATCATTCATGTGACCTTGCCAACTTCCTCTTCTTGTCAAATTAAAGTTTTAATCAATAATAATAATATTAATAATAATAATAATAATAATCCATCCATCCATTTTCCAAACCGTTTATCCTACTGGGTCGCGGGGTAATAATAATAATAATAATAATAATAATAATAATAATAATAATAATAATATATACTTTATCAACCCCCTTAGGGAAATTGTCTTTAAATCTCCCTCAGCTTGTTCTTTTTCGTAGAGTAAGTTGGCCACAAAGGGCTGCCACCCGTAGCGGCGCCCAGGGAGCTGGGGGTTAAGGGTCTTGCTCACACGCTGCCCAAAATCCCGGTCTGGACGTTTACTCTCTAGACCTGAATTACCCAACTCTGTTAAATACACAGGATTGGATTGAAACAGGCATTGATAGATGAGAAGAGTTATGATTGCTGGTGTTTTGAGCATCTTGGGAGCTTGCCCACTATACCCAGAAGATAATCTTGTTTTAGGATTCCTTACAAATATGGCCAGTTCCCTTGGGATGGTGCAGGCCAGTCACTAGAAATGCTGAGTTTAAGTGGAACCTGAATTAGCAGGACATGCATCACAGAGCTGTAAGCCACTAACAATCTGAACTATAGAGTTTAAGCTTCGCATGTCCTCAGAGGACAGAATATGGTCGAACTCTGCACCGAAAAGCAGAAATTGCACTAGCATGTATTAGCTTAAATGCCCCGTTGTGTATCTTGAGACTCCAAATGCCGGCTAATATGTGAAGAAATTCAAAACTTTGAAAATCTGCATTGAAATCGTTCCGTCCCGTTGCCCATTTTCTAACAGCTGAGGAATAGGTCCTGGAAATGAAGTCCTCGTCATCTTCATCCTAAAAGCTGCCACTGAAATATTCAACAGGGCGACAATAAAGTAACCTCCATTATAGGGACAGGATAATGAGGCAGAATCGCTGAAGGATCCTCTGGGCTTAAACATGGATGGTGCCAGATATGTGTCAGAAACATGCTGTGAATGGGATACGGAATACAAACACGCTGGGGGGGGGCAGGGGGGGGGGGGGCGGGTACGATGTCTTTATTGCCCTCATCTCCATCTGCTGTGTAAATACAAAGGGAAATGGAAATGATAAGATTATTGGTCCCGAGTTCGCAATGTACGTAAACAGTGATATGGATGCAGATACATGTCCCGGAGATTTACGCAAATATCCCACGACTTTTTTACATACAGTTTCCTCATTTTCCTCATACAGTTTCCTCCTATTTTCTTAGTTTGACAAAATATACTGGTGTGGCAAGCTACACAAAGTTGTGCTTAATTTTGTAATATGCAATAACATATCTCAGTCGAAGGTAGTGAATTTAAATAAATTTGCAGAGACTTTCTGCAGCTACATGGGGCGATTGGTATTGCGGACGCTGTGAAAATGTCCTCATTAAAGAGGCATTTTTTGTGAGATTTCTCATGGGTGTTTTACTGAATTCTCTCTGTGTCGGCCTGTCTTTCAAGTCAATTCAGTTCAATTCAAAGCTTTATTGTCATGTGTCCCTTGCACTCTGTGCTTGTCCAAATTCATTCTTGCATACCCTCCCAGCAGACTAGAGAATGACAAGATCGTCTCAGAGCAGTATAGTTCAATAACAACAATTATGTAAAACACAGTCATTAAATGCAATAAATATAGGATGAACAAGAAGCTATATGTTGAAACTAAACAGCAACATAAAGTGTCATAGTGGCTCTTTGAAGTGCAATTGAAGTGAGGTAGTGCGATTGAAGAGACTAGTGCTTGTGATTCAGAACAGTAAAGTGAGTGTAAAAGTAACAATTTCCAGTGAGCTCCAGGGAGAAAATAAAATCAGCAAACAATATACATTCCCCAGTACCGCCATGGCGATCGATGCCCAGCTTCACAAAACTGTGGATCTAAATTGCAGAAAATAAAATAATAATCAAATTAATGATTGCAACTTCTCAATGCTCCTGCAGCTAAATTGAATCGGAAGCCGTTAGTGTGATGTAGGGCGAACTTAACCACCGGTCTACGTAAAGCATGACTTTAATTATGGCTCCGTGATTAAGAGCCGCTGATCACAAATTTAACGAGTCTGCTTCCCCATATTGACATGCAGCCGAAGGATCTGCAGATAAACGGATTTTAGCTGCTATCTGAGAGACCTTAGGTGAAACTGCGGCATACTTTGCATAGAAATTACACTAAATTCCGCGTTTTCGCATATATATGCCACGTGGATCTCTGTTCCCGTAATGATGCTACTTTGTTCGCTTTACAGACAGACCTATGCTTTGACATTTCGGAATGTGGTTTTTATTGAAAAACGCAATACATATTGTACATGTAATTTATTTTCCTAACCCCCTCAAAGACAGTGCGTCTCATTTTTTCTCGCATATAGTTTAAAATAAAATGGAGAAAAAACGCGGTATGAACTCATCTGGATTTGCATATTAGTGCTGTACTAACCTTGGGGCTGCAAATTCCAGCAACGCCATGAATAAATTAGGCTACATTCAGATACTTAAAGCTGTGTATGAATCAGAAAAGCTTGCGCCGGTAAACATTTAAATGTTTCGTTCAACGTTGCTGCAAGCAAGTAAATCAAGGAATATTGATTGTCTGCAAGGTGTTGATTAGGCTAATTAGGCCAAACCATAACACAATTCTTAGAAAACATTCGTTTAAAGACATTTCAAATACCAGAACGATTATTCGTGCTTTAAAATGTATGGGATTCAACAAACAGACAAGTGGCCAGGCACTCTTAACAAATATATATGATCGTACATTGTATAAGCTTGTATTTTTCTGCCCTTAAAGAGGAAAATGTATGTATATATTTTTTTTGGTTGTTGTGTTTGTTATTAAAGCTTCCTAAAATTGTTAGAACATGTTTCTCCGTCTTTACAGGAAGGTCCGGGTTGCCACCGGAGCCGATATTAACATGAGGGTGGGAGTGCATTCCGGAAACGTCCTGTGTGGTGTCATTGGACTTCAGAAGTGGCAGTATGATGTCTGGTCACATGATGTCACATTAGCCAATCACATGGAGGCAGGTGGTGTACCTGGGTGAGCAGAACTATTTCATGTATGGTTTGTTTATTTCTGTAGGTTGAGTACTTGAGTTTCTGACTGCCAAATACTCCCGTAATAATGCTACAGTTTCACATATTTTTACATGTTTTGATTGTGGCGTATGTATGAGTATCTTCAGGATAAGAAGTGAGATATGAAATGCCATCCATCCATCCATTCATCCATCCTTTTTCTATATCCACTTGTTCTATGCAGGGTGAAATAAGAAATATATATTTGATAATTATTATGCTAATCTTACAATATAAGCATGTTCATGTGGTACTGTGGTAAATCTTTTGGGCATCGCTCGAATTACACTCTTCCAGAAATCAGCGTAGTTTGAGTGATCTTCTGGTAGTGTTAAGGTGGGTCACTCAGACCATGTTGCCCGGACTCTCTGGCTCCCCCCTCAGGCGGGTCCACATCTCCTCTGTCACTCTTGAGCACCTGAATGGGGCATACAAGGTGGAGGAAGGGGATGGACAGGACCGAGATGCCTACCTGAAGGAGCACGGCATCACTACCTACCTGGTCATCAACCCTAAGGCGAGACACCTGCCATGTTCATGAGCCGTCCTGAATTGTCCATCTGAATTGTTCAAGATTCAGTGGAACATTTTCAGTTTCTCCATATCGATAAACACCAAATGCTTTGTCACTGCTTGATTTTAAAAGTGTGCTTTAATTAAAAGTACTTTAAGTAAATTGGTGACATTGTTAATTTAATAAACAAAAATCGAACACTTTGTGCTGGCTGGTGTAGACCGAGCAGCAGGGTAGCCTGGAGCCGCGTTCTGTCGCCCCCTGCAGGCAGAGAGGCACAGCCCGCAGCTTCACTGCCGGCTCCGACCCACGGCGGACGGCGCCAAGATGAGGGCGTCGGTGCGGATGACCCGCTACCTGGAGTCGTGGGGGGCGGCCAAGCCATTCGCCCACCTGCAGCACCGTGACAGCATGACGACTGAGAATGGGAAGATCAACACCACTGTCAGTGCCCCCCTCCCCCAAACTGTGTGTGCTGGGACTGTGTGTATGTCAGGAGGAAAGTGGTGAGAGAGCGCGTTACAGATGGATCTAGATTATTTTACTTATATGCAGTAGGCGATATGCCAGTGGATGGGGGGGGGGGTGTGTGTGTGGGGGTGTCCCAATGTTAGCAAAATTAAAAAAATGCATTTCCCGTGTTAACCTGCACCCCCACCCCCCAGTGGAGAGAGTGCTGTATGTCCTGTCAACATCCTTGTGGTTAGTGCTAGATAAAATTATTTTCTGCCCGTGATCCCCCACCTGCAGCGGTTTAAAAAATATGAGAGGCACCCGAATACTGATCACAGGGACAGAGGCTTAGCCCACTGAGTCACACCCTGCCCCCCACTTACTAAACACAAGAACTGAATCTGTGTGAATATTCACCCAAGTGGGGTTTTATACGGTGAACATTTAGTAATGATGTGTGCAGGGTGGGGGTGGGATGAGTGCTTGAGTTCTGAGTTTCTGTGAAGTCCCAGTATTTGTGCGAAGTCCCTGTATTTCTGTGAATTCATTGTATTTCTGTGAAGTCACTGTATGTCTGTGAAGTCACTGTATTTCTGTGAAGTCCCAGTATTTGTGCGAAGTCCCTGTATTTCTGTGAAGTCCCTGTATTTTTGTCCAGCACAATTGTGTCGAGTGAAATGCAGACCATGCACTAAAATGCATTGTTTTTTCTGTCTGTAAGGATGTGCCGATGGGCCAGTATAATTTTCAGAGGCGCTCAGAGAGGTGGGTAACAGGGCTCTCCAAACATCTGCATGCATTCATGATGCTTCTTTAGTATGAACACCAGAATTACCAACAGTTACGTCATCATTCACTAAATAAAGAGCAGCTTTACAGTAAACACCTTATTTTCCTAATTTAGACAGAGGAACTACACAGTTTTCGCTTGGTAAGGCTCCTATAAATTATTCATAAGTAAATACATCTTTATAAACATTACTTATAAATCATGACCAATAAGAAAGCAGGCTCTAAAAGTAGATGATTTGCATCAGTGGCAACTGTGTTTGCATCTTCTATGTCCTTTGTTGGGCAGCAACGTTCTGGGTGCCCTTTGGCTCTAGACGGGAGAGGATCTGGCCCAAGGAAAGTTTGCTGTTTGGAGTAGGTAGACATTCGGGTCCCAGCTTCTCTCATTCTGTTTGTGTTGTCAAGGGGCCATGAAGGCCTTGCGGTACATTAGTGCCTGTGTATTCAAATAAAAACCTCACCTAGAGTCTTCAGGGTCAACCAGAGGAACTCGGGGAAGTAGTGAGTGAATAAGGTTTCGTTTGTTAATTCCCAGCGGGTCCTCAAGGGCCTCTCCGCGTCACACTCACCTCGCTCATCAACCTTGCATCTCCATGCTGTCACGCTTCCCTGGGCTTAAATCTCAATTCTCGTTATTTGCCACAGGACAAAATCACAGAAAAAGAGATTTGAAGAGGAGCTGAATGAGAGGATGATCAGGGCCATCGACGGCATCAACTCTCAGAAGTATGTGACTCCCCCCCCCCCCCCCCCCCCCCTCCCTGCTGACCGTTAGAGTGTGTGCTGTCATCTCACCTTAAACCCCGTTTGAGCTTCTATGGCCGTCAGCTGTATGGACCACGATGGTGCATCAGTTATGGCGGAAGCCCCCAACAAACACTGAGGTTTTGCCATTTCAGGCAGTGGCTGAAATCTGAGGACATCCAACGCATCTCCCTGTTCTTTCATAACAAGACTCTGGAAAAAGAGGTAGGAAGAAACCTGTATTTTAGCAAAATAAATGTTTCGCTAAGGGGTTCAAAAGCCCCGCGGAGCACAAACTCAAATGTCGTGCTCCTCAAAAGCTCCATTTGTTAAAATGCCACGTCCGAAGTGTCTGTGATGGAAATGCACTTGTTTTCCCCCCACAGTACAGGGCGATGACCTTGCCAGCCTTCAAGTATTACGTCACGTGTGCGTACGTTATCTTCTTCTGCGTCTTCATCGTCCAGGTCCTGGTTCTGCCAAAGTAAGTCAGCTGCATTAGGCCCTATGGAAGTGTGTCTCTGGAGCTGTGATGTATTGAGTAGGGTGTAGGGGGCAGGTGAATGGTGTAGGGGCAGGGTGAGTGGTGTAGGGAGCAGGTTAATGGTGTAGGGGCAGGGTGATTGGATTAGGGAGCAGGTGAATGGTGTAGGGGGCAGGTGAATCGTGAAGGGAGCAGGGTGATTGGTGTAGGGGGCAGGTGAATGGTGTAGGGAGCAGGTGAATGGTGTAGGGAGCAGGTGAATGGTGTAGGGAGCAGGGTGATTGGTGAAGGGAGCAGGGTGATTGGTGTAGGGGGCAGGTGAATGGTGTAGGGAGCAGGGTGATTGGTGTAGGGGGCAGGTGAATGGTGAAGGGAGCAGGGTGATTGGTGTAGGGGGCAGGTGAATGGTTAAGGGAGCAGGGTGATTGGTGTAGGGGGCAGGTGAATGGTGTAGGGAGCAGGGTGATTGCTGTAAGGGGTAGGGTTTGGGGCTCTGGACCCAGGATATTTTAAACCTTTAAACCTCCTACTTTGAAATCACAAGTCATATCTGTTCACAATCTCCCTGCTACTCCATATCCCAAAATGAAGAAAGCCTTGTTCACCCTATCTCCATTATCCCTATAATTAGCTGATAATGATGAATGTAATGCAGGTTATCTCAGATTTCATTCTGCCTGCCCGGTGAGGCTCACAGTGATCCGGCTCAAGGCAGTCAGACTCGCGGTGGTCAGGATTTGTGGCTCGAAGACTGATACCCTGTGCTTGAATTTGCTGCAGGACGACGATCCTGGGTGTGTCATTTGGGTTGGCCTTCATCCTGCTCTCCCTCATCCTGCTCATCTGCTTCGCGGGGCACCTCATGGTGAGATCCGTCCATCAATCCACCCGCCATCCAGGCACCATCAGCGGTCTATCCAGCTGGGATCACAAAAACCTGGATCCTATCCTAGATGTGACACCCTGGATGTCCGTCATAGCATTTGTTTTTTAAGTCGTATCTCAGCACAGGCAGGCAGGATAATCCTTCTCGGGGCACAGTCAGTGGGCAGCTGTGCTCATGACCCTAACTAATGGCTACTCCCCCAGGCAGAGCAATGACAGAGCCAGCAGGCTCGCCCATAGTAACAGTGGTGGCATCGTAACCACAACTGCCTGACAGCCTGTGCACCATGAAGCTGACTGGCAGTAACACTCAGCCGACTGGTGTTTACCAGTGGAGATGTCCACCAGCCATAGGGGAAGGGATGGACTTCAACACCCCCAAGTTCCCCCGGAGACTCTCTAATATGCCCCCCCCCCCCCAGCCAGACTTGTCCGTAGGGTTTCAGAACCACCGACTGAGCTCCTCCATGACAGAAGGACCTGGCCTTCCTCCTGCCGACACCCTCGGCTCCCAGGCCGAGTCCCTCAGGGTGTCCCTTCCTGGGTCGTTGCCCCCCCCCCCCCCCCCCCCGAGTGCTGGCTCTCACCTGCTGTTCACCTCCAAAAAAGGAGACTAAAGACTTGTTCATACTTTTCCACACAGGCCCAACATTCGCGTATCCACGCTGCGGACGTGGAAACATTCGTAGTTCTCCGGTCAAGCCGCGTCCTTTTCACTTGCGCACGACGTGCTGTATTTATATTCTTATTAATAATAAAAATTATAATAATAAAAATTAGTATTCTGCTATTCCCTGCACACAACCACAGCAATGAGGTTTTTGTCTATTTCTCTATGCTTTACATATGCGTGAGATTTCCAATTCGAGACGAGTCTGCACACGCATGCACACGCATGTACATGTATGTAACAGTTTTCTTATTCTGTAAATAGTGTGCAGGGTTTGCAAAGTACCCCAGTGCTCGTCGAAAGTACCCGTGTATTTAAAGTGGACGTTAGCGAATCGATCACGCGTGTGCCCAGAGCTGCACGGACACAAATTTGGAGCACAACAGGCGTTCGTACGCGAACTGACATGTCATAAACATCCGAGCGGACGCATCCGCTCGCATGCGTGTGGAGAAGTATGGACCAGCCTTAAGCTTGATCGGCGTGCAAATGGAACACACACATAACAGGGTCCGATTCCCCTCATCTAACAAAGAACACTGAAAGAGGGGAATCATAGAAACATGGATAATAGAGGAGTAGCCACTTTTATGAGTACTCTGTGGTGCTCTGCTCACCGGCGGAGTCGGGGGGGATCCTGGCTACGGTGCGTCGATAGGCCGCTGGAATCGTGCCGCCGTTTTGCCTGCTAAAACAAACACGGCCCGACAGTCATCTGATTACTGTGAAGATGGGGCTTCTTCAAAGCCGAATGGATATCAAAGCCAGCCCTAATATTTCTAGCATTAGACTGATTGCTTTTGATCTGCAGATTAGAAAGGCTGCGTGTCGTCTAATTGGATGGTAACGGGCTGATCTCACCCTGGAGGGCGTGGCGCTTTTAAAGAGGGGTTTCTCGCTGGCTGAGCTCCGCCCCCTCTCTCCTCCTCAGGAATGCACCAAGGGCACATCTAACCCATTGGTGTGGATTCTGAGCTCCTCCAGAATCATCGCCAACCGGCCCTGGCCGCGGCTGGCCGTCACCGTGGCAACCACCGCGCTCATACTAATAATGGCCGTGTTCAACATGGTAAGTGCCCAGCCGGTGGCCTCTTGTCTTCTCGGCTCTCTGCCTTATGAATGTTCCACCAGCAAAGCTCTCCGACAAATTACAAGCATAATTTGATTTGTTTTCTTAATTAGCCAACCCAGTTGCATTTTTATATGAACTGTAGCAGTTAAACCTGCACTGCTCCACTTCAGTTTGGATTTACTGGAACTGGAGTGAATTCCAGCTGAAACCACTGCGTTTTAATAACTGGTCCCACTCAACATTTAACAATACATCAGTGTTACCAGTACATCTAGAGGGAGGCCATTTATTGGAAAGAATGGAATGCCTGAACCAGCCAATGAGCTTCGCAAAAAACACACCAGAAACCAAATGTGAAATACTTACTGCGATTTCCATTGGAGGATTTAAGAAATGTCGATGTAAGAGATTAATGTGGAGTGCCAGGGGTTATGAGCTTTTCATCCATCTGACTTGTTTCCAAATTAAACCTTCCTGGAGTCGCTCATTAGAATGGTTTTTAAAAATAGGATTGGGAGGAGAGTGTCAAAATAACAGGCAGCTTCCCTCCCCTGGCTCGGAGCTCAGCCATCTGGCACCCAAGATAACATTTGTGTGTCAGAAAGTTTGAGGCTTCAGCAGAAATTGACCTGAAAGATTGAAATCTTCCTTTTTCTTCGAACCGACTGAATGGGAATAGCATGTGGGATTATCTGTGAAATGCTCTTCCTGTCATATTGACGGTTTCTGTGAGCTGGTCATTTCTGGGCCTACCCAGAATTCACGGTGAAAAGTGTCCGGATAAGCAGCATACTTACTCCACGCTTAATACTCTGCCTGAATGCTCTAAGTACCCGTCCAGGAATCTTGGTTCATTTGTTTAGCCGCATTTTTAATTACGTGTATGTTTGACTGAAGAGTGACTAGTGATTTCTGCTCTTTCCTTGGTCTCCAGTTTTTCCTGGAGAACAAGAAATCACCCGTGGCCTCGGTCTCTAACACATCCAACGAAACTGCTTATAGCTCCCAGGTGAAACTGATGATGGAGTCCAATAAGTTCTACTTACCGGTAAGTAAAATGCCGGACTGGAGACGTGCCCAGTCAGCTGGTTCGCCATGTTTGCTCATGTTCCTGCGAGAAATATCAGATCAAAACCATATTCCTGCAATGTTAACGTTGGTCTGACCCCTACACTTTCCTTATTTTGTCTGTACAGTGAATATTAGCCAAAAATAGCAGCAATATTAATGATTACTGAATAAATAACACAGCGATTACAATGGCGCATGTTATATGTATAATTGCAGCCCGTTATTGCAGACATTTCAGTCGCAATGTATTGCTAAGAAAATAATATTTACAGTGTTTTTTTTGGCTTTTACTTGCCAGCACCTGTGAATGTTTAGTTTTTTTTTTCTGGTCACATTTTTGACCGCGGCGCTAGAAAAAAATTAATCCCAAAAAAGACATGAAGAGATGGTGACAAAACGAGGGCCCTGGTGGGGGCTCAGCTGTAGGGAGCGAGTGTGACATAAAGTGACACGTCGCCATTGCGCCCTGAAGGAACGGCGGTGAACGTGTCTCTCGGGCGACTTTCGCCGCACTGTCTCGCCAGCACAAATCAGGTGGCGTGTTTCACAGGGAGCCAGACCTGAATTATTGTCTAAACAGCCCCTTCAGTACTTAACTTCATGATTAATTGTTCCACATGATTACAGAAGAGATCGTCCCGCTGAGTTCAGAGAACGAGGGTAGAACTTTCTAGATTGTCGGTGTGACTGTAGAGTGTTTGTTTATGGAATTCATCAGATAAATCAGAGCATGCTTGTGGCCCGGTTTGAGTGTCTGAAGACGTGCCCTGTGGCTCCTCCCAGTTCCCATTAATGCCTGCGTTCTCTCCTTCAGTACTTTGTGTACAGCTGTGTTCTGGGCCTAGTGTCCTGCTCCGTGTTCCTGAGGGTCAACTATGAGCAGAAGATGGTGATCATGCTCTCTGCTGTGGTAGCCTACAACATCATCATCCTCGAGACGCACGCCTCTGTGCTGGATGACTATAGCACCTTCCTCTACCAGGACCAGGTTCTGGATAGGTGAGTGGGCTTGCTCTCAGAATGGCTCCTGCTTCTCTTACTCTGACAGAAATGTCCTATCCCCTGGCATCCTCTGTGCTATGCTGCATATCAGCTGCAGCTCAGATTACAGGGATGGATGTGTTATGTTGTTATGAGCCCATTGTGATCTTAGGTGGTTCCTGATGCTGACATGCTGATATCCTCCGGAGTGGTGCGGTTTGATGCTTGCAGGGCACATCATGCTAGCTGCAGGGCGCATTCTTATGGCTGCAGGGCACAATCTGCAAAGCACAACATACTAACTGCAGGGTGCATTTTTATGGCTGCAGGGCACAATCTGCAAGGCACGTAATGCTGGCTGTGAGGTGCATTCTTAAGGCTGCAGGGCATAATCTGCAAGGCACAACATGTTAGCTGCAGGCTGCATTCTTATGGCTGCAGGGCACAATCTGCAGGGCACATCATGCCAGCTGCAGGGTGCATTCTGATGGCTGCAGAACCTTTTTTCAGCTGATGGTGGAGCCACAGACGGCTGACTGCATCTCAGTTCCCTTTCATTGCCTCAGGCCCTCAGTATTGTTTGTTGTCTGTTATTTAAAGCTTTTGTTTGATCGGAATGATCTGCATGTTGGGAAATTTTTCGAGCAGAAATGTAGCCCAGACATGGGTATGTGACATGCCTCTGTGGGAATGTACGCAGTGCTGCCTGCAGTGCTGCGTCAGGAGCTTGATGCTTTATTGGAGCTCGTTAACCTGTCTGCATTCTACCTGGTGCACTGCTTCAGAGACATAAGGTTCCTGATGGCCAACCAGTAGCTCAAAATAGCACGTTTCCTGTCGTCTGTGTTCAGCTATGCGGGGCGGCATTTTGGAACACGTAGACCACGCCAACAACAGGAGTTATTATATTCAGCTATTGTATTCCGTGAATCTGATTCGATTGCTTCCTCCACGTACCAAACAATGAGCATCAGCAGCTCCTGCACTGGAGTTTCTCACAGCGGTGCGAAGGCTGGGAACCAAGTCAGACAAGTGCGCTCTGTCGCCTTCCATAAAAAACCCTGTGATCTCACTCACCAGGAGTCTTCTGCACTGCGGTCCGTGATGGAAAACACAGGAGAGCAGAACATATGAGCCGTGAAGATGTTTTACGTGTTTCTGACATCAGGATGAACACACGTGACATCTATGACTCTGAGTGACAACATTCCTATGTTAGAACATTTACTCGGAGAGAGACTCCCCCCACCCCCCCCCCCCCACAGCCTTTACCTGTTTCCAAGCTTTTGTTTCCCACAAAATCCTGGTACTGGATTCCGTTGCAGTTTTATGAAAATCCAAGCTGGGTGGCCTAATCCTCATGGCAGGAAGCCACAAGTTTTATAACATGAGGTCGTGGGGAAACGGCACGTTAATGTATTTGATTTCTCCGGCATTCCCCTAAATGTCATCCAGGCTGAGCATTCTGTATAAACACAGAGCGAGGGCCTCCATCTCCATATCCCCTCAACAAGGAGCCATTTGGTGTCAAGTCTCCATCCTTCAGCATGATCCTAGAAGCTCCCCGACCTCCAGGCGAGAGAGGAAACACTAGAATGTCGTATCAGTTTCTGTCATATTCATTTCACTCCATCACTTTCTCTCCTCCAGGCCCGGAGTTCTGAAGGACTTGAAGACGATGGGATCCGTGTGGCTCTTCATATTTTTTATTACCCTGCTTGTGTTGGCCAGACAGGTGAGCTGTTCCTCTGCTAAACATTGCATCAAATCCTTGCATTTGAGACCAAAGCTCCACCACCTCATTAACTAAATAAATTTTTTGGGATATCCTTAATGAGGGTCCAGTCTCTCAGTCCCAGGAATATCACCAGTCCCTGGATGAAACCTTCCTATCCTTAGAAAGATTTGAAATAAGTATTATTAAGACTAATGGGATGTTAATACCAACTTATCTAGGCTAAGCAGCTTTGGGGGTGTAACTCTTACTTCTGGCAACAGGTCTGATATGTTTCAACACTGATTCCAGAACTTGAGAGCAGTGTGACTGCTTCAACGCTTCCCTCTAAAATGGCTGCCTTTCGAGGTGCAATCATGTGCCTGAACAGGACTGTTACCTCCTTAGAGCTAGTCTGAAACCTAATATGTGCTCCCCCCAGCCCCCCATGGTGGATTTGTCTGCAAGTGACAGTAATGCCTTGCCAAGGCCTGATCTGTACATTTAGATTATTTTCTCCTGTTTGTTGCGCAAGCCGTTGTCGGCGCCAGGACATGACCCGGCCCAGTGGCCCGTACGCCTCACGGCCGCCTTCTGCAGCGGGACGTCACTGTTGTTTGTGTCTTGTCATCGCACAGAGCGAGGTGATCAGATGTCTGTTATTTTTCTTTACCTCTGTGTCTCCTTGTAACAGAATGAATATTACTGTAGGTTAGACTTCCTGTGGAAGAACAAGTTCAAGAAGGAGTGTGAGGAGATCGAGACCATGGAGAACCTGAACCGTGTGCTGCTGGAGAACGTCCTGCCGGCCCACGTGGCAGAACACTTCCTGGCCCGGAACTGGAAGAATGAGGTGAGGGGCGGCTTGGGGTGGATTCCTTTAGCTCAATGCAAATGCACCAGCAACAGGATCATAAGGCTCACAGCTGAATTATGAGTACAAAAAGCCCACAATGGGTCAGTTGTTTTAAATCTGAGCGGTTTCTACCTGGTATAAACCCAAATCTCATTGGTCAGCGGACTGATACTCCTGCGCTTGATTTGCTGCATTCCTATTAGGACCTATACCACCAGTCCTATGAGCTGGTGTGTGTGATGTTCGCCTCCATCCCAGACTTCAAGGAGTTCTACACCGAGTCGGACGTCAACAAAGAAGGCCTGGAATGTCTCAGACTGCTGAACGAGATCATCGCGGACTTTGATGAGGTGCTTGCGGCTTACCGGTGGGCGGAATACGTGTTTAATTACTCGGAATGCTACTGGGGTGGTAATAACTACACTTACGACAAACATCGTGACTGTAATGAAAAAGATTTACTCGTGCCGTTGGGGACATTTCATGAAGGAGTGTTAATGAAGGAGCAGTTTAATGTATCAGATTACAGACCTTGGAGAATCGTTTTCGTTTTGCGAAACGCGGCCTGATCGTGAAGGGTTTGTACCGGGAAGCAGACCGCCTACAATTTACACTCTACACTCTACTCTACACTCTACTCTATACTCTACACTCTACTCTACACTCTACTCTATACTCCACTCTACACTCTACCCTACACTCTACTCTACACTCTACTCTATACTCTACACTCTACTCTATACTCCACTCTACACTCTACCCTACACTCTACTCTATACTCTACACTCTACTCTATACTCCACTCTACACTCTACCCTACACTCTACTCTACACTCTACACTCTGGCCCTGGTGTGCATCCTCTGGTGATTAACACATATTAACTCCGAAAAAAAACCAAGCAGCTCCTGTCCAAGCCCAAGTTCAGTGGGGTAGAGAAGATCAAGACCATCGGCAGCACCTACATGGCAGCCACGGGGCTCAACGCCACACCCGGGCCCGAGTCTTCACAGGTATGGTGCTCCGAGCCGCTCCGCGACTGGTTTCAGCCTAGGGTTCAGTCCATGAGGGGAGCCGAATGTGCCGGCTGTGAGAATAGAAAGGTACCCTGCACTCAATCATTCCGGCCCTCGGTGAGTCTCATGATTAGTAATTACAGCCTTTATTAATTATGGCTTCAGAGTTTTTTTTTAAGTCTTGTGGTTTGTTCCTTGTATTAAATTATTGGACTCTGACCTGAGGGAAATAAATGGTGGGATGAAATTAAAAATATGAATGAGAATGAAATAGGGAGGTACAGGTAGGGGCAGGTTATAGCCCTTCCCAAATCTCTCTAAGCAGGATGCTATAAACAGTATACTCCTCCATTACTTCAGCTAGGATGTGCTAAAAATCACCCAATTTCTTAGCTGTGGTGCCGCTTCTTAATATGGTTTTCAGTTCAGCACTTTCTCGGTTACTTCTGCATACGTGCTTAGGCTGAGTTTTGAGGGGTGTGTTTCCATAAGGGAGCGTGGGGGGTATACGGATGTAGGATTTAGTGACTGTTTTTGACGTGTAGCCCTTGGTCCAAAGCCGCTGAAACAGCAAGATCACTTCTAAACAGATTCCGGGTTATGTATTGTGTTTTATGATGCCGGCCAGCAGGGGGCGAGGCAAGAATAACGGCAAGATGACAGCAGCGATTGAGACCATTATTAGGGTCTTTGCAGAACAGCTGCTAGCTGAGGAATTAGGCAAGACACAACATAAATTAATAAATCTCTTCAGTAGTCTGTCTGTCTATGGCGTGATTCAGTAAATGAGTAATCAATCATAAAACACTGTGTAATGAAAATATGCCCATCCAGACTGCAGATGATTTTAATGGCTCAGATTACCGTTAATGCTTAAACTTGTTGCCCCTGTTTGCGAACAGCATCCTTTAGCATTTGATATGGATGATGTAACTGACTCTTAAAGGGATAGCGTCAGCCGGTTGCCCCTGTTTGTAGACATCATGGTCAATCGAGTGATAACGTTGATGTATCTGCCTTTCAAAAGGATGGCATCAGGTGACTGTAACATACTACCTCCTCTCAGGACCACGACAGGCAATACATGCACATCGGCACCATGGTGGAGTTTGCCTTTGCGTTGGTGGGGAAGCTTGACGTCATAAACAAGCATTCCTTCAACGACTTCAAACTTAGAGTCGGTGAGTGTCCGGGGTGTGAGGGTAGCAGAAAAATACGTCTGTAACCCCTTGCTAGGCAGTAGGTAGGTGTACTTAGCTACAGCATTTACTAATACTCAAGCCATGCATTTGCATGGGCTCCCTAAGGTGTGTGCTACTCTGTTGGCCACAAACAGTCACTACACTAAAAATTTTATTTAAAAACATGCTATCTTTAATATAGAGAGATCTGACTCTGGTAGCCACTTACTTAATTTTTTAAATATCTGAGGGGCGGCAGGGGAACCCTGAAATAACTTTTTGAGTAGGCTATCGGAAACAACAAAACCGGCCCTGCCGATACTGAGATGTGGAATGGAGACTCAGTTCTGTGTCATTTTATATTTTAGATCAGTCTTTTCTAATCCAGTCCACAGGGACCCACCAGTGATCCACATTTTTGCTCCCTCCCAGCTCCCTGCAACATGGACCGTCTGCAGGTCCCCGAGGACCGGACTGGAAAACACTGTTGTAGATTATTATTTTAGACAGTGCAGTCGAGTGACACAGCGGGGACAATGAAGAAATGGCAGGACTGAGACCAGAGGCGATTCTAAAGCCTATTTAGGGGGGGGGGCTTCAGCCACCATATTTTTTGTTTCAGCCCCCTGAAAAAAAATTCTAAATCTATTTAGAAACCCCCGGCGACCCAGAAGGATAAGCGGGTTGCAAAATGGGTGGATGGATATGCCCTGTAAAAGTGCCAACCCTAGTACGTGTTGAACCCTCTCTAAGGGTCAAATCCTACAATCACCCCTGACTGAGACACAGTATCAATCTGGGGGGATTTTTAGAAAAATAATGATGACAGAAAAGTGTCTTTCTAACCTACAAGGCATTAACCACGGACCGGTGATCGCTGGGGTGATTGGGGCGCAGAAACCCCAGTACGACATCTGGGGGAACACAGTGAACGTAGCCAGCAGGATGGACAGCACCGGAGTACTGGGGAAGATTCAGGTACCTGCTGACACTCTGCTTTTGCTTTCAGCCTTGAGCATTTTCAGGCCTTATTGTATGATTTTTCTAGCCATTAGTACTGAAAGCGTGAGTGTATGACCTCTGATTAGGGTGACTGGGTTTTACACACGACGCTCTGCCATTAAAGACCACACCGTTTATTATTAGAAGGTGCTGGTGTCGTATTCGAACTATTTTAACAGATTTTCCTATAATGGACTTATTATACTGTGAGCTGTGAAAATATCAGTGTCAGAGAAAAATAAACGTCCTTCACAAAAGCACCTTCTGTACGATTCAGTCGTATGCTTATATGAGAGAGGCACATTTCGTAGGTTTGAACGTTTGAGGTTCAGATGACTCAAACAGACCGGGCTCTGTGAATGGGTCATGCCACTGCTCTGCTCGCAGGTCACGGACGAGACTCAGCAGATCCTTCATACCCTGGGTTACACGTGTACCTGTAGAGGAGTCATTAACGTCAAGGGTAAGGGCGACCTGATGACCTTCTTCGTCCACACGGAGATGACCAGGTCGCTCTCGCAGGGGAACGTGGTGACCTGACCGCCCATGAGAGACCATCACATGTGAGGATGGTCTGTAAATAGCCCGCCATGTTTGTAGACGTCAAGAAGACCTCTTTAAGTTGCGCCATGTCCGTTTCACGTTCTGAAATGTCCACATCGACAAGCATCCAGTAAAGCTGTGCGGTTTCTTTTTGTATGAAAAGGAAATGACCAAATGTTTTAATGTCTTATCGTTTTTGTAAAGCATATCCATTAAATGTTTGTACATATCTAGCCTCTGTCACTTCCTTATTGTGTCTTGAAACAAACTAGGTCATTGGAGGAGGGAAAGGGGATCAGATTGAGCTTAAAACAAAACAAAATGGTCTGAACGATTATCACGCTGTAGCTGTAGTTCATGAAACGTGGAAGAAGCCGTTTCCAGGCAAAAATACAAATCGGACTTACTGGATGAAAACTATAATAATAAACTTAATATCTGATGGAACTGTCTCATAAAAATTCACACTTGCATGCAAAACGCAGATCCATGGGTACATGTCACTGTAAAGCGCTTTAACCTCATTGAAAATGTGTGACGCATTTTGACACGTCTGAGTTCCCTCTTTACATGGGAGACCATCCATAAGGATGCGATGGATTTTCTCAGCAGGAAGCATCACCGCCCAGATGCAGTGAGAGAGCTCTACCTTTTTAATTAGCTGAAACCGCCCAGCCGAGTGCCAGGTCAAGGCGACGGTGACGCGCGTGAAGTTTAATTAATTAAATTAGCTTTCACAGGCGTCAGCCCCGTACTGACTGAGTGCTCCGCTGAGGCTTGACGAACATCACAGCAGAGAGGGGGGGGGGGGGGGGGACGACCCGTCGGCTTTCCGGCCAGCGGCACGAGTCGCGTCTCTGTCAAGCTGCATTTTGAAGATGTGAACTGAAAAATCGTTAATGGAAGCACTCAGATATAAAGAAACCCTCAATTATCGCGCAAAAGTTTTCCCGTTCGCCTGAGGTGGTTTTTGTGGCAAGTCAAAAAAGAATTAACACGCAAGACTACAAAAGGAATATGTGAATTAGAACACAGTAATTAATCCTTCTGGAAAGCTCACTCCATGTTGAAGAACAGCACACGGATCTCAATCTCAAATTATCTTTGTCGACTTACAGCAACTTTTCTTATTTTTTGCACAAAACCTCAATGGAAACCCAGCTACAGGAGCTGAATTACAACTTAGCAGCTGCATGCGTTTGGATACTGTGTATATTCACCTCCAAATGCAATGAAGATGAATCTGTTTAACTACAATAATAGCTGTTAATTAAGGAACCGCAGCACCACCACAATACACCCTGCGTTCCTCATCAATCAAGTGTTTCTTGTGCCATGAGGCATCCACCAAAGCAGAGGTCTATAACACTGCAACAGATGTAGCCCTGGAATGAGCCTGAAATAATTCCTACAATTACATGTTATTCTAACATGGATGTAACTGGACAGGAGGTTGTACAGTGAACTGGAGAGCAGAGGTGACAACAGCTTCTGATGGATCCTGGAAAGACTCTTTCATTTAACTATAGAAAGCTGGTTTATTCGTCTAAGTTAGTAGCTGGGTTGCCTTAGTCACATCCTCCCATGCCACATTTCCTAGGTCACCAATCGTAAAAATCGTGATCATAATTGTAACATCGTTTCACACATCACGACAGTACATTTACACTCTCTGTGCCAGTCTTCAGCATCGTCAGTGTTAATTACATAATAGGTGCATTCGCAACATTGCATAAATGCCAGCAATTTGTATGTTAGTATATTGCAGATATGGCTACAATGTGACAATTTAACAGCAGCGTGTAACACAGGCAACGCTGTGGGTGTAAAGAAGTCAGAATGAGCGACCGGCTTCCTTAGGCTCTCTTCGATAAGCTGGAATGCTGGGAGGCTTGTCGATTGTCCATCGGGGAGGCCGGTATTTGTAATGGATAAAGGGAAAACCATGTTCATTATGAAAGTAATTATTCAAGTATGTTAGGGCATAAATTCGGTGGGAGCAATGCAGCGATCACTAAGTCACCATACTAAGAGTCTTAGGTCAGGGTTCGAGTGCTACCACAGGCAGCTCTAAGCAAAGTGCAAAAATAACTTTGTCTCACTTCTAAAGAGGGGAGCTGTCGTCTGTCCTGTCACTACACCGACAAGTGCCAAACCATTTGAATAAGTCTCCTGTCCTACAGATATCAGAACAGTGTGTTTGAATATGACTTTATATGTTTTAGATGTGACACAAATAAATACAAGTAACCAGACCAGAACATAAAGCAGATGTATGATCTTTTAGAGTAATATTGTTCCCCTATGTACTAATAGAATATAAGTGCCTTCCAAAGGTTATCTGCTGTTCACTTTGTGCCTTAAGAAGGACCTGGATGACCTTGAGTACTGCAGATGGTGGTTATCATTCAGGCCTGCGTGCCTCGCACTGCGGCCTTGTCAGAGTTCTGGTAATTAAGTGCCAGTTAGCTTCCAGTGCTCTCACTAACAGTCGCTCTGCTGCGTTTTAATCGCTCTGAATGACTGGCATGCAGGACAGTAAGTCTGCCTCAGCTCAGCCCAGATTCAATAGATGCGAGGTCACCCCCCCGAAAAACTCATTAACTCCCACCAAGAACTGCTGGGGGGTGTATGTAATTCCCCATATACATGCACAAATTTCAGGAAAACAAAGTTAAAATGAAAACCAGTTGGCATACATCTATATGTAATTAACTCTGCTAATTTGATCTCCACAGTTGACTGTTCTGATCCAAAGTCAGACTTTTGTTGCATTATTAGATATACATGCTAGAGCTGGGTCCAGGGCTGTGGGCCCACGTGGTTCTGGAGGCCCAACATATGAGAGAACGCGCCTCAGCAGACTGGGAGAACTTATCGTCTGTTTGTCTAGGAGGCGGAGTTTCCTGGAGAACCCTCTGAAGCAGACTTCATGTTCAACTTTCCTGAACATCTCCTAGGCTTATGAGAGTAATCCCTGCAGAAACGCCCAGGATAAATCTTAAGCCAAAAAGTCTCCAGCATGGATCCGCGGAGAAGAGTCCAACATCCAAGACCTACAGAAAGGAAGCTAACCTTCAGCTCTGCAAGATCATAACTCCTCTTATTGTTATTATTTAGGTGATGCCTTCAGACTGAGGCAACCAAAGGAACAATAACACTTACATCCATCCATCCATCCATCCATTTTCCAAACCGCTTATCCTACTGGGTCGCGGGGGGTCCGGAGCCTATCCCGGAAGCAATGGGCATGAGGCAGGGAACAACCCAGGATGGGGGGCCAGCCCATCACAGATTAACACTTACAGTTGTGGCCAAAAGTTTTGAGAATGACACAAGTGTGGGTTTTCACAAAGGTTTGCCGCTTCAGTGTTTGAAGATCTTTATGTCAGACGTTTCTATGATATACTGAAGTATAATTACAAGCATAAGTGTTAAAGCCTTTTATTGACAATTACATTAAGTTTATACAAAGAGTCAATGTTTGCAGTGTTGGCCCTTCTTTTTCAAGACCTCTGCAATTCGTTCTGACCGCTGTCAATCAACTTCTGGGCCAAATCCTGACTGATGGCAGCCCATTCATGGATAATCAATGCTTGGAGTTTGTCAGAATTTGTGGGTTTTTGTTTGTCCACCTGCCTCTTGAGGATTGACCACAAATTCTCAATGGGATTAAGGTCTGGGGAGTTTCCTGGCCATGGACCCAAACTGTCGATGTTTTGTTCCCTGAGCCACTTATTTATCACTTTTGCTTGTGGCACGGTGCTCCATCATGCTGGAAAAGGCATCATTCATCACCAAACTGTTCTTGGATGGTCGGGAGAAGTTGCTCTCGGAGGATGTTTTGGTACCGTCCTTTATTCATTGCTGTGCTCTTAGGCAAAATTGTGATAAAGCTTCTGGGTGCCCAATAAAGTCCGGCAAGTGCCAGGACTGTCTCCTAAAGTTGATTCAGGGCACCACCAGTGTAGAGCTTGCTTCTCAGCCCACTCCCTTGGCGGTCAAACCCCTGTACTTTTTGCAGAATATCAGTCTGTCCCTGATGCTTTTCTTGGAGAGAAGTGGCTTCTTTGCCGCCCTTATTGACACCAGGCCATCCTCCGAAGGTCGTCACCTCACTCCAGGTGCAGATGCACTCACTGAGCAAGCTGTTTGTAGTTCCTTGGTAGTTTTTGATGATCCGATAAATGGTTGATTTAGGTGAAATCTTACTAGCAGCAATATCCTTGGCTGTAAAGCCCTTTTTTGTGCAAAGCAATGATGACTGTATGTGGTTCCTTGCAGGTAACCATGGTTAATAGAGGAAGAACAATGATTTTAAGCACCACCCTCCTTTAAAGCATCCAGTCTCCTATTCCAACTCAATCTGCATGACAGTGATCTCCAGCCTTGTCCTCCTCAACACTGTCACCTGTGTTAACAAGAGAATCACTGAAATGATGTCAGCAGGTCCTTTTGTGGCAGGGCTGAAATGCAGTGGAAATGGGCTTTTTAGGATTAAGTTCATTTTCCTGGCAAAGAGGGACTGATCACTGATCACTCTTCATAACATTCTGGAGTTTATGCAAATTGGCATCATAAAAACTGAGGCAGCAGACTCTGTGAAAATTAATATTTGTGTCATTCTCAAAACTTGGCTGCGGCTGTACATTTATTTTCATGTAGCAGACACTTTTGTCCATAGTAACGTACAAGTGAGGCGAATAGCACACTGCAGACAGTGAGTGGACCAGGCGTAAGTGCAGCTAGGCTGAGCTTCCAGTGAATGTCCAGGTACAGGTGTAAGCAGCGCTGGAGCAGGAGCTACAGAACATCTTCTAACAAAGCCAGAAGCTAATAAGACAACTATCCAAATATGCAGAAGGTGCAACATTAAGAACATTCACTGAGCATGGTATGGCAGCGGGCTAGTACAGGTATTCATGGAACTGATGGATCTTGAGGTGTTTCTTGAAGGTGAAGAGGGAGTCTGATGACTGGATGCAGTTTGGCAGCTCATTCCATTGTCAGGGAACATAAAGTGGAGTGAAAGTGATTAATTGTCATTGCTGACACACCACAGCACACAGTATGACCTTTGCATTTAACCCATATATGACATTGCAGTTAGCAGCTAATTCAGCTCCCAGGGAGCAGTTTTTTGCTCGGGGTCCTCAGTGTTATTTGCTGCATAGGGATTTGAACCAGCAACCTTCTTATCACAAGCATGGATCCTTCTTCATTAGGCCACCACTGTGGCCTATGGTATCCCTGTTTGGGTCGATGCCCTCTGATCCCTTCTCCTGTGTCCTTTTCCCTTTGGCCAGCAGGCGCTACTGGTCATCCTGCCTTTCCCCCTCTCTGCACCATATGTTCCGTCCCCGTTTGGCCAGCAGGTGTTGCTGGCCAGCCCATTCCCTCCACTGTCTTAGTCCTAAGTCCACAGTGTGTCATCCCTACTTCCTGAACTGCTGTGTGGCTCAATGTGCTGAGTATGCAGCTCAGAAACCAAACCTGCTGGTTGTGGGTTTGAGGTTGACTTAAAAATGGCCTTGCCTGTTTTTGTTTTGCTTACTTGAGTTCTTCTTGTTTTTCAGTGTTTATTGTTTTAGTACCTTCCTGTAGTTTGCTCTCCTCGGGTTGTTTTGCGCTGTGTTTTGTGCCTTCATGATTTTGTAATTATTCTACTTTGCCTCAGTTTCCTAGCATCAGATTGTTTGCTAGTTTGTCTGTTAAGCCTCTTAGTTCAGTGATCGTCTTCATTATTAGTTCCACCTGTTGGCCGTTTTTTTGTGCCGGTACTTGTCAATTGTCCTGCCTGTTGTCTCTGCTGATTGGTTGTTTTCGCTTCATGTGCCACACCTGCTCCCCCCGTTACCCTACATGTCTGTTTGTTTTGTAGTGCCTGCCTGTGTTCTTTCCCTCAGTCGGTCATTGTTTATGCCGCTGTGTGGTAGGAGTTCTGGTTGTCTCCTAGTCCTGCTCCTCATGTTGCTTTTATTCCTGGTGTTATCCATTTATGGTTTCTTTATTTGGTTCTTATTTTACCCCATTAGTTTCTGACCCCTAGTGGTCCTTTTAGTTTTGTTAGTTCACCTAATAAACACCTCTGTCTTGAAACGATCAGTGGATCGTCGCCCTCTTTTCCCACCTGCGCCATAAAAATCCACCTGAAAAGACATTAGGGTATCAGTCAATCTTTTCTAGTAGATATCAGTCATGCTGTCAATTAGATATCAGTCCAGCTGTGTGTAGGTAATGTTTCGGTCGAGGAAGAATGAGCCTGTCTGGATGATGTAGAGGATACGCCTAGCTCTCCTGTGCTGTAAGAGGGATTCACAACGCCCCAGGAGGTGAGGCACCAGCAGCCCAGCCCTGTGTTGCCAAATGCACTGCAATATCGTGAAATTCGCTTGGTACCTCACCAAAGATGATGCAAAACCTGACACTATCGATTTACTTCAAAGGGGCATGGAGAAGCTTTCACATTGGCAGGCAGCACTGTTACTCCCCTCTGCTCAGTCTTATTTTATTTTTACATGAAAGGAGGAGAGTAAAATAGAGGTGAAAAATGGGGGTATGGGGCACCTTCCATTACAGCTGGCACCTTGGTCTTTTGTTTTCCCTAGAAAATCATTTATTCATTAATTATCTAACTCAGATTTCCTGTTTTATGGAGAATTTCTGTGTCAAGTTTTCATAACACCGAACAAAGCCGTTTGAAATCATAATTATCGTGTTTAGCTGATATTATTTAAAAATAACGCCAAACCTTTCGGAAAGCCAGGCGCAAATGGACCCCAGCTTTTCGCACATGGCTGTTACGAAAATCAATATTTGCTCCGGCGCATCCAGCTGAGCCGAGGACAGGATTGGAGAGCCAGGGCACTATGAGAAAAGGGCTGGGTGGCGAATGCAGGCCATATATGTCACGTTTTAACAGCTGCCGCATTAGCTCTTCACTTTAATCTGTGACGTCGGACGAACAAGACGCTTCTGGGCCTCTTCACGGCTACACCCGCAAAAAGCAGAAGCGATGACATTTTGCGCTTTTTTTCCCCAAACGCGGTTGCTTTGTCTCCATGACTAGGGGAAGAAAAATAGCTATTCTAACCAGTCTGACCAATTTAAAATCAGCCTTTACTTCCTTCACGTTTTATTAGGCCTATTTTACTAATTATTTTACATCATAATCCTTCTAAACACGAATGTATAACTATTATGATTAATGTTAATCATAAAATTAAGTGTCATTTCCCTAAATAAAGATTTATATGAAATTTACATGCACTGCGCGATCCTTTCAGTCTCCTGCAAAATAAGCATCGCGCTCGTTTTAAAGTGTCAGGAACTTTTTTTTTTTTTATGAAAGCAAACTATACGCCTGTTTTCACTGTGCGTTTGCTTAAATATGAAAACAGATTTAACTACAACTATTGCTATTCCTTACACTCTATAGAATTTCTCTCTGAGATCAATATAGTTAATTTAATCATCATTTTATTAATCCCCGTGGGGAAATTGGGAAGTTGGTCTGATCTAATCTAAAAGCAGGATCGACTTAAAAATGACCGCTTTCCTGTTTTGTAAATACTGAAATTAAAAGTTGCGTGGGAAAACACTGGCAGAGATCATAATTTATCTGAACAATCCCAGATAACAATTATAACTTCCAGCTCATTATGGAAGTACTGAGAACAGAATAAATGCCTCCCCTTGTTATTATTAGAAGAAGCAGTGTTAATCTGTCATCGACGTGTAAATTGCATTTTTTGTCTTCCCAAGACGTCAGTTGTCTGAAACTGTTGATGATGCACACATGCTCCGGAGCCCAGGAGGACAAAGGCAGAAAGAGCTATAGAGGGCGGGATGCGATTCGGATTCTAGGTGTCCGCTAATGATGATTAAATCCCCCCGGGAGCTCGTTTACAGCAATAACACCTCCTCAGTAGTCATTCTAGGGAGCCGACCTTTCAGCCGGTTCAGAAGGCGCCCCAGACGGTGGATGCCTGTGACGTTCGTGGGGTGTTTTCGTGTGGAGAAGGTGTGACCACACAAGGCAGCTTTCTAGTCAGGCAGGAAGGAGTGTAAGGAGACATTCATAGCGAATAAACAAACATTAAAAAACGACACCGCCCCCTCGGTGCTGGAGCTATAGTTCAAAGGCAAAACTAGAAACCCCATTGAAATAGATTTAATCATTTTCGGTAATTACTGATTATGGGCGCATGTGGGTTTATACACATCTAGTGTGGTGTAGAATTATACCCTCGAGGGCAGAGCGTTATGCTGAAGTACAGTGCTAATTAAGGGCATGTTAACTAAGTCATAATTAATCATGTATTAATCTACGCCCATCCATCTTATTAACATCACCCGGAGACTAACCCAGGGTGCCCAGAGCACATTCACATACACCACGGGCAACTTAACTACGCAGATCAGCCTAACTGCAAACTTTTGGATGGTAGGAGACTCGTAATGCAACACTGGTACAACTGTATACACGAAACAGCGGTAGGAATCGACCCCTCAGCCCTGGCTACTATGGTAGCTGCTAAGCCACGCTTCTGTACAGTTACATTATCAGCAGATGCCAGGTCATTCCAATTAATTGATGATTTTTAATTTAATTCAATATAAAGTTCCTGGCTCGAAGAAGCCAGTTTTGCTGCATAGGAGTTCCGTCATCCCACAGAGCCTTGTTTCGCGTGATTCTGACTGTCATTCTGTCCAGAGACAGCTTCAAACAGGCCTAAAAATGCCAGACTGGGATGGAGGCCAGTAAATGTCTCCTCATACATTTTCTAGATTTGGTATGTCCCCTGTAACATTACGCTATGTCCGTATAAAAGTGCACAAGCAATACTAACCCATCAGAGAAGTTCTGCATGAGCGCCTCTGCATCTGAATTAACATTTCAATAAAAGCCGCGCGCGTTTGATATTACATTCGCAGCAATTGCGTGTGCTGCAAAGGCACGCATGCCATGCACCATTCGATGCGCAGAGAGCCGCCGTCGGCAGGCTGCGGAGACCCACGCGTCTGCATTTGACAGTTGCCTGCTTCGCCCCCCCCCGCAAGGTGTGACCCGGCCCTGGGGAAAATGGCACATCAAAGCGACACTACCCAGCAGCCCTTTCATCAGCGGAAATGTGGGGATTAGGGAGTCCGCTGTCCGCAACACCGCGACCCGGGACAGAGAGGAGCAGCGCAAAGAGCTGCTATTACAGCCATCTTTACACGGCGCCAGGGGGTGGGAGGGGGAGGAAAATTCATGTTTATAGTTATACTGCTCTGACGTACACACATAAGTGGGCTGAGAACTTTGGAGAAAAGGTTTTAGAAGTTAAAGTTTTAGAAGAGAATTTACTTCAGAACTTGGTTGGAAAGCCAGCCAACGGTCTTTGAAAGTCTGAACTCTCCCTGTGACATGATATCAGCGGCTGTAAAGACCATGCCCCCTCCCATGTCCTCTGCCAGCTTGCCAGTGCCTCTAACCCAAGGTCTATTGTTGTTTCACAGGATTATGCAGAGTGATTGGTACGCCTAAATGTTATCGAACGATAGGTCCATTCAGACAGATAGTTGCCATCTCAACACAGGATGACTCGTAGACTCCAATGGTCGATGGTCATCAATAACCAGTCACATTTGTATACCTCTGGGAAACAAAATGATTACAAGAAAATAGACGTTGGTAACATTTATCCAAGTCTGTGATTTATTCACTTTCTGTCCTGCTCGTCTTAAACAGGGTTGCAGGAGTCGGAGCAAAACCCAGAAACAATAAACTCAAACCAAGATGGGGCGCCAAGCCATTGCTGGACACACTCACACACCATTCACACCTATATAGAATTTGGCAACTCCAATTCAGCTTAGTAACTGCGCTAACCACCGTGCCGCCCCAAACTGTAATAAAAAACCGTCAAAGTAGTCTCCAAGTCGGGGAAATGTGACCAGTTATTAAAGTCTACAATCAAACGAAAGTCTTAACTGACTGAAGTGTATGAAGCAATAAGACTTGTTTCTTTTTTATACATGTTGAAGTGTCTATATGTGCATAATGGGATGCTGCAAATTATGATTATTAATAAGACCTTAATCCATGAAAAATATAGTTGTGTAATAATTAATCACGAGAGTAACATTTGGCTATTTGATCCGCTGAGAAACGTCCACGAGCAGCTAGAACCGACAAATGATCCCTTAAGTTTTGTGCACTTGGCCCTTATGCGTCTTTTCTGCGTTAATCGAAGTGACACAGCAGCAGGCTGGTGACCGTGTGGTACGTGTGAGTGGACATCGCCACCTTCTGGTGTAAAAAATGTCGTTTTTAACTTTATTGCGGTTTAATGTAAGAAGCGGGGCGGCATGGTGGTGCAGTGGTTAGCACTGTCGCCTCACACCTCTGGGACCCGGGTTCGAGTCTCCACCTGGGTCACATGTGTGCGGAGTTTGCATGTTCTCCCCGTGTCGTCGTGGGGTTTCCTCCGGGTACTCCGGTTTCCCCCCACAGTCCAAAAACATGCTGAGGCTAATTGGAGTTGCTGAATTGCCCGTATGCCGGTGTGCATGTGTGAGTGTATGGTGTGTGAGTGTGCCCTGCGATGGGCTGGCCCCCCATCCTGGGTTGTTCCCTGCCTCGTGCCCATTGATTCCGGGATAGGCTCCGGACCCCCCGCGACCCAATAGGATAAGCGGTTTGGAAAATGGATGGATGTAAGAAGCACCAGCTGCGGCCGGCACAGAGATTCGATAGGCATATAGGAACCCATATGTATTCCCAAATGTATTCACAGATATTTAATTAGGATTCATCCCCGCAATAAACAGACCTTCGTATTTAAACTATTAAGTTGTGCCTTTCCGCTCCTCCAAACTCTCTCCCGCGTCCTACATACTCACATATTAGCCACATATGCAGCTAGGCTAAAAGGGGTCTGTAAATTTATAGTTATATATTATTGCGTGTGCGCCCTTTAATGTTACAGCGAGCGTAACCCTGACATGTCCCCTCTGCCTGAAATAGCACGACTCCCCCAACCAGAATAAATCCGCTAATTCATAAATATGCATAGTGTACGATGTTGAATTAAAATATACTAAGTAGTTGAAACAGCAAGAATCAGAAAACTGTTACATAATGTGTCAAATGGACATGAATGCGTTTAGTCAGTAAGCAGAAATTAGCATAATTAATGGATTTCGCCAGGCTAGTAATTATTTTCGTAGTTGACGCTGTAGTGATTTAGAAAATCAATTGGTCTATTAAGAGTCCAGCAGGTGGCAGCATTTTACTACGAACCAGTTTCAAGACTAACGCTGTAACTCGGAATTAGTCGGAAACAGTTTGCTAATAAAGTAACAAGTGTCTACTTGTTTAGTAAATTAGAATTCAAGATTTGTATTTAGAACATACAGAAACAGATATTGGTTGAACATGACATACATAATATTAATTAAACAGGGTACACACTGATTTGAAGAATATGAAATATGTTAAACAAAAAATTAAACCATTACGATAAAATTTTACAGTTTGCAGAAAGTCTGCAAAAGACGTAAACACTGCAGTTAGGCTGCAAATAGGCCACATATATTCAAAGACAGGCCTCCTATATACTAATTACATTGAATATTAATGAAATAGGTGCCCAGATTGTTTAAAATGAAGGGAAGAATGTTCTCTGCCCATAAGGCCATGTGGACTTTACATTGGATTACATTGGAACATTTTTGGTAAATTCTTTAGTAACCAAACTATGAGAACTTACAGATGGGAACTTCCTGTCTTCATCTGAAAGTCATTATGGGCATCGAGTCGCAGTGGACAGAAGCACATGCTCCAGGATTATGATATCAAGCGACTGCCTCTCAGCTGAGTGAAAAAGCCGTGTGGTGTGGTGTTCCTGTGTAACACTGCATTTTGTCAGAAAGGCTCCGGTGAAAATCGTAACGTGTGAGGGGGCCATGGTGATTTTGCATTGCACAAAGCAGAAATCCCCTTTGACGATGCATCCAAAGATACAAGCACCTCAGGGAACAACAAGCACTGAGGGAATTATTTTTATCTAATGTGGTCACTCTGTGCTTTCCGTATACTGTGGTCTTCTCTATTACTAGAATGCAAATGAGAATTTCTGAAACGTTCCAGAATATTCCAGTCACCGCTAGCCACCATTTACTGGAAGGTAGCACGGAGAATCAGTTGGACTGTTTCCTCAAGTACCCAAGTCTGGATGAACTTTCTTTTCTGTGTGGGATGTTCTCCCTGTGTTACGTGCAGAGGTGGAAAGTTCAGACCCAGAAAATAAAAATCCAGACCAAGATTTGGTTTCAACCAACCATTTCACTACTCTGTGAATGTGACTCTATTTGCGCAACTGGTTGGTTGAAATAAAATCTTGGTCAGGGTATGTACTTCCTGAACCTGAACTTTCCACCTCTGGTTACATCGGCTTCACCGTGTACCCTATCTTCCAAAGATGTGCCATCAGGCTGACTGGCATCTCTAAATTGCCCATTGTGCCTGTCTGTGTGCCCGTATAGGACTGGCATCCGTCAATGGGCTAGCTCAGCCCGGTGCTGTTTGGGAAAAGCTTGATAGTAGGGAGAACATACAAACTCCACACACATGGAATCATAACAGAGACTTGAACCCAGGTCCCAGACGGGTGGGGCAACAATACTAAGCACTGCATCACCATGCTACTCCTGACTCGCCGTTTATCCAAACTAATTTTGACTTTTTGAGCACTGTAGCATGTTTACATCACCAGACGTGGTCATTGACATGGTCCAGCCTCCAGTACGATTCAGTCAGCTACTAGCTTTTCCCAAGCAGTGTACTGTATTTACTTGGTTAGCTATAATCACTGGTTGTCCAGAGCATAAATTAGTCTAAATTACACAGCCTAATAAGTACCAGACTAAACATTTGGGGGGGAGGGGGGGGGGGGCAGAGATTTCTGAGCGTGACTGGGAGGTGATAATTCCCTGAGGTAGTCAAGGGTCTATTTTATTATTTTTTTAAAATCCTTCTGGATTCTAACGCCTTGCAAAGCGTAAAACAACATATATTTCACAACAACGTAGTCACATACATTGCAGATACTTATCAGCGTAGTGTTTTAAAACTGCCAGTGCATCAGAAATGGTAAAAAAAATATGTGAACGGAAAACAAAAACTGCTGGTAAAATTTAATATAAAAGATAATGCAAATAAATATTTGTGTTTATTACGGTATTCAGCTTTTTTGGCTATTTATATTTTATAGGTAAATGATGATGGACCCCCACATTAATAATGAGGCCAGTCAGAAAGATGAAGGAACTGGTGCAGTGTGTTTAATCTCACTGAGAGGAAGCTCCCTCTGTAGTCTATTAGGGCCCGTGGAGATGCACTGTGAAAGCTCATCAGTTAAGTACACAATGACGGATTTCTAACAAGCCTAATGTGTGCGCAGCCAGCTCTCACACCCGCGATGGAAACGTGGAAACTTTGACTGGTGCGGTAACAAGATTATGAAGATTTTAGCAGGTCCACTTAAAATAAAAGTCCTAATACCACAGTTTACACAAAATGTGATGTCATGCACAAAACTAGGTCCAGCTTGGTCCATTTAATTGCTGGTTCTAGACTGCGTTTTTGTTTTAATATCCCAATCCACGATCTGCTGCTGTATAATATAACATTAAGAGGATGACACATGGTTAACCTACTATATATATTAAACAGTAGTTTATGAGTTAATGATTTTGCGTGTATGTATTCATTTGTTTATACTTTTTGGTAAAATAACAATCTTCTGAGATCTGAAATAAGGTCTATTTTGTCTGCAAATACTAAGTCTAACTGAAATGTAATCATAATACCTTCCGTTACGAATGACACACAGAGCTCATTTTTTTGTTTAGACAAAATATTTTAATGCGACATGATTAAAACATACGTTGAAATATGTTTTGTTTTCTAAACGGGGAAACGGAAGTCCATCCATGTTTCATACCCACTATGTCCGGAGCTTATTAAAAATCTAATTATGGTGTACTTTTATTAATAAATATTTTATACAAATAAATTTTTGTTCTGGTTTGTCAGCACAGTGGCCGCGCTGCCGGCAGGTAAACGTGGCTTGACTTTTTGGGTGTTTGACTTGAGTGCGTTACAGATTTCATATTTGTGGGGGTACTGTATAAAAGTCCATCGACTAAAAAATTAAGTGTCCCTGTTTGGCGCGTTCGACATGGGAATAACCCCGATGCCATGCACTCCGAGAGCATCCCTCCCGTCACTTACACAGGCTCATTACGAATTTAGAACGTTATGCACCCAGCGGAGGTTCCCGGAGACCCCCCCTCCCTCTACCCCTCCCTCCGCGAAACCCTCCCCCTCTTTGCTCCGACGTCCCCCTTCGGCTCCAGTCGGGAGAAGCGCCGGCCGGCGGCCGCTGTGCCATTCCTATTATCCAAGATGGAGGTCGGCCGTCGCTGCCCGTCCGTGCGGGTGTCCCGGTAGAGCGCGGCGCAGCCCCACGGCGGACCGCTTTGGGTTTCCCCCCCCCCTCCCGCTTCTTGACGCTTTGGACGAACTAGGGAAGGAGTGGGGGAAAGGGGGGAGCGGCTCTTCGGGATTTCGCTTCGTGGTCCGGGTGCCAGCCATGAGCTCCGGGGAGGGAGCGGAAGAATCGGGGAAGGACGGGGCCGACGTCGCGGCGTTCTTCAAACCCGGTAAGGCCGGTGGCGGGCGGCTGCGGGCTGCGGGCGGCAGGGGGGGACGCCGCTGATCCGGGGCGTGGAGTTAGCAGCGTGTTAGCATGTGGTGCTAATCCTCCGAGCGGGGAAGACGGGCTGCCGCGCTTCGCTCCCGGTCCGCCTGGCCGTGATTATTAACCACGGTAACAGGAAGTTATTAACCCGACGGTGGGATGGTGCTCGTTGGAAATAAAAATAATAGTAGTAATAATAGTATTAGTAGTAGTAACAATGGCAAAAATGCATATTGTAACCCGAGAAAGAGGCTCCGCTCCCAGCCTCGACAGTGTATTCTTTACATTCGCGACACATTCAATAAGCACAAAATTTAAAATGTGTATTACTTCATACTACAAAGCTGACGGGGATTTTAGGTTTTTTTTTATGTAAAGGCATAAATTGTTCTTGGGGTGAGTGTGAGGAGATAGCGATCTCCGCGGCGCTGCACGCCGGCGGACAGGTACCCCGGGGTGACCAGGTAGCTCCGGGAGCGGACAGCGCGCCTCTGCCGCTACATACAAACATCCTCCGCCCAGCCTTGTAATTTGACAGCGGATAGTGAGAGTAACTGGATAGCCGCTAAAAACGGCGTAACTGGCCAGAACAGAGGCGTGACATATCGGTTAGGTGTGTCTGCCTGCTGGCGCTTGAGGTGTAACGAAGGCTCGGTTTAGCTTAGCCTAGCCTAGCACGTCGTATCTTAGCCTAGCCGCGGTGGCCGAGTTGGAGGCGGACTTGGCCGCACGTACTCGACCGCCACACGGATTTGTACAAAGGCAGGATCAGCCGACAAGCTACTCAATAGCCACAAAGAAGAGAAGAGGCCTTAATCATAATAATTTAATAATATTATTACACAACACGATGGCCGCATTACTGGGATTGTAGGGCGGCGATGTCTCTGGGAATATCTGTGTCTGATTTACATTAAAATGTAATAGAGGTGTCTATATTTCTGAAGTAAGGATATAATGGTGGCGGATAAATTGGCAGCTCTGCTCGCTGCTTTGCACACGTTAACACACCCGGCTACTTCGCCTGAATCCTGGCCTTCTGTGTGGACGGAGCGGCCCATCGCTCGCCGTTAGCTTTCGGGACTCGGCCGGACCGCGTTAGTCTGCTCCCAGCCCCTGTATGCTGGCCTTTCGCCCTCCGAGGCGAGGTACGGCGGTCTGGGTGTAGATGCAGCAAGCAGAAGGCGGTTTGCACATAATGGAGCCTAAAAGATTAGCCTGCCCGGTTGGCATTATTTCAAAGTTATCTCCCAGCTAGTTAGTCTGGTAACTAACCTAGAGCTCGTTATCTAGATAGTCCTTCCCGTTGAGTAATATTGCCCACCTCTGGTTATAATGCGGACGAACAGGCCCCCCTGCCTTTGTGTTACCTTATTAGGGATACACGAAAGTAACCGGTTTTTAATGGTGTGTCCGTCAGGGATAACTTCAGTTACCGTGGCTTTATTATGATGGGTGTCCATGGGAAGCAGCTGGACGTTCAAGAGGGGCGCCGGGCACACCCAGACCATGCCAGGGAGGGTGGCATTAATGAGGGCCACTGTGGCCATTACATCATGCCTGCTCAATGGCCCTTGTTCTCCGAATAGGCCAAAAGCCTGCCTATTAACTACCCAAAAATGGATAATTACTTTTGCAATATACAAATTCATCTTGAATGGCTTTGTTTGTATCTCTGTGCCTGTACGATGTTTTCTTTGGAATGTACCCTGTTCTTGATGTCATAGCACCAATATTATCAGCCTTAAGCAAATCTCTTGGGTATTTACCCTCGCTGCATATCCTTTAGGATGAATTCTGGGAACGGCCCCCCGAATAGACAGCATTGTGTCTGTTTCCAGCTGATCAGCTTTGGTCTTCCGGGCTGTTGGTGTGTAGGTAATAAACCACAGCTGTTTTTTTTTATTTCTGCTATTACTCTGCAGCATGGCGTAATATCACAATATTTTGTACAGTGTGGTTCCTCATGTATACAAATTGAAACTTTTCAGAGCGAACAGACTGGTAAATAAGTTTTTCCGTCATATATAAAGTGGTTAAAATACATTATTTTAGTCTCTGCTATTGAGAGTGGAAATATTTCTGATTCTCTGATGGTGCGTTACAGTCGCACAGTCTGTCTTGGCTTTGAGGACCAAGCTCTTGATCCTGTGTTGCCTGTAGGGTTCCCTCGTCGATGTGCTTGTCGCTCCGTACTTTCTGTGTCATGCTAATCTTCGGAGAGGTGGCAGCCACTTGGCCTGTCCTAGTGGCATCTTTTAGTAGGTCTTCTGAGGAGCAGTGGCCTTGATCCCCAAGTTGGGATTGGTCAAAGCCCTTGGTCTTATGGCTGCTGCACACAGCAGAACTTGAGTCCTGTGTGGTGCTTGCTTCTCTGACTGATTTATATTTCCTATATTTGACGTACATGGTACTGTGTTCTGCCTTTGTCATGCTCTCTCTCTGTCGTTTTGAATGCAACACCGTTGCGTGGCCTACCCGCTGCTTTCGTGGTCACTCTGTGATTTGTTTGTTGCTTGGGGGATGGGTTTAGTACATAATATAGAGAAATATTAAGTGCTACCTAAGAAATGTCTTGGGAGAGTGGTAGCGTAGCAACGGTCATTAAGGGCAGCAGATCAAATGGTGCGATTGATTGGAAATGTAGTCGGCCATATTTAAGACCTTGTAGGATTATTTATTCCAACTTTCTTGTTGTAATCCTCAGTTTTGAAGCTCCATGCATGCATTATAACAGTCCTTGTTAGTTCCGTGGAAGGTGCTGGCAACTGTTAAATGCTGTTCATTAGTCACAGCTACCTGTCTGATGTGTGTAGTTGGGATATCTTCAATGAGGGGCAGGCAGGTGTGTTCATGTTGGGCCTGCATCGAGAGGATAGCACAGGGAGTTGGGGTGGCTGCAGTGTTAAGGAAGGTGCTGGCTCGTTGGAGAAAGGTCACAGTGACCTACATTTCTTCCTCCTGAAGGCTCCAGGTGCATGGTCCTGCTGCAGAAGGATCTGTTGAACAGCGTCTCGGCTTGCGACTCTCGTGGTCCCATATGCTGCATCATTTCAGGCTTGTTAAAATTCGGCACGCTTTAAAGGATTAATGAATTTTCCGTGTGATTTCCTGAAATATAAATGGATCACACATGCCTTGCCTCTGATCTTCTGAAGGGTTTTCTTTCCTTTCCCCGAAAACTGGATTTTTTTGTAAACCACCCTATACTTGAGAAGGTCTCTGACGTTTGTTTTGGTTATTTTGTGGAAGCGTTCAGGTCACCGAAGGCTTTTTTTTAGGTCGTCGGCGCGGTCGTATTCCAACGCAAGATTGCCGCGGCCCCATGGCCCTCACTTTTGGCCTGTCCCCCGCCCGTCACCATGAACGACGTTACCCAGGATTCCGAGTGCATCCAGCTCTGCTGTGACCTCTTGCCTGCTCCACTCTTATAATTATTCTGCTTTCTTGTGGTCGGCAGAAAATGTTGTACTTGTTCATGATCCTTTAAGGCAGCAGTTATTATGGGATACACAGTCTGAAGTGGGCAGGATGACCAGTCCTGGCACCCTGTGAGCTTTCCTGGGTGTAGACGGTCAGCATCTTCTATTTACCCAGCATGCAGCCACCGAGAGTGAACCTAACGAAAATGACATTCCTTTAATTCCAGTCCAAAACTTAACATTACCAAATTAAATCCTCATGTAGTGTCAGTGACAAAGCACACATTTAACTGGCTTAAGGCTTTTTTTTTAATCCCCTGTAAGCTTCTCATGATAATCAATGAAAAACAACCAAGGTAAAGCCACCCAACACCAGCAGCAAACATCTGCGCAAAGCTTTTAATTTGGCTTCAGATTGCTGTGTAATTTTCCCCTATTGCTTTCAGGGAACGGTTTGTGGTCGGCAGTCGCATGGCATCCGAGTGGCCCGCTAGCTCAGCCGCAGGGGGGTTAGGAAGATCAGGGAGTTGCCTGTGATTTCACATGTCTTGGTTAAAGAGAGCTCCTTGGAAATTTAGCCGTTGGTGTCTTAGTGGGAATCGCTGCCTAGAACCACGTGCTTAGTTTTTATAAAACTAGTTTTGTTTCCTCCCAGTAACCCTGACAGGGATGAGTGGAAAATATATGGATATTGCGTTTCCTGGTGTCTAGCAGTTCTTTTTCGTATTATGCCAAAACATTCAGGATTCTACCACCCCATGCCACCATCGTTTAAAGCGTTTGTCGACTACCAGATGTCTTAGATATTCTTAGATAAGAGATTCATGTCATTCACACCGAAGAATGTTAGATTTGTTACCCTTTGGTACTGGGAGGCTTCTGGTCAATTTCATGTTGGAGGTCCATGGAGAAATTCAAGTGGGGTTTAGAATGCACCTGAATTGTGGTGTCTTGGTGTCGGGGGGTGGGTTTATGTGTGTACAGGTTAATGTGAGGAATGAGGAAGAGCACAAAGAATGTGGAGCACTTCCTGTTGGGTGTCGCCTGGAAAGCAAAACAAAGGGCTTCTGTCTTACTAAAGAGGTCCTTATTTATTATCCAGTCTTTTTGGAGTGTTTAAGGTGGAGTAATTTTTTTAGAATTTTTAAGGCTGAGTACTTCATGTAATCTTTCTAAAATATTAAAAGTGGAGTAACTATTTCTGTTAACTTTGTGGAGTATTAAAGGTGGTGTACCTCTGAATTTTCTGTAATCTTTCTGGAGTATTTAAGGTGGAGTGCTTTTCTTAGTGGCACAACTTGGCCCTCTTCATTGACAACCCTCGGGCAGGTAGCCCTTGACAAGTTAGCCACTGGCTGTCTGCAGTGAAAAACTGAGGGCTCACTGTACATCCTGAGGGCTCACTGTACATCAGCTGTAAAGTTACGACCAGCTACCTTTATGTGCGTAAAATGGTATTGTTCAGGATCTAGTCTTGAAAAGCCAGTCAGTGGTATTATCTGGTCAGTTACATTGGCCAGGCAGCCAAAACAAGGAAGCATTAATTATTTGGTAGCCCTTTCCTGCACTGGAGGTCAAGTTTGACTTGTATGACAAATCTTTTGGCTAAATATTTTTCTAATTTTGGCATATGAATGCGTCATGAGAAGGGTCTACTATGAAGACAGTTTTAATTGTCATATAATGGAAAACGGGCCTTTCAGATCCTTCCAGATCTGTGGCCCTCTGGTCTGTGTCGCTGGTCTGGGACAGCTGAATCCAGTCCCAGCAGGCAGGTGCACAAACAGGGACGTCGGCGGTGGCTGGCAGGCTGTAAGTGTGTCAGCCTGCCTTCTCCACGTCCCACCGGATGTCATCCGCCGCGCTGCGTGCCGCCGAGCTCCACGAAAACGAGGCCGTCCTGCTTTATCCGAGCTCCAGCCTGTAGGGCATCCTGAGTCCGGACACCAGGAGACGTGTGAGCACCCCCTTCTGTCCTGGTTAGACTCTGACTGGCTGTTTGAAAGCCTGTAGGCACTGTGACCTAGCTTGGAGACTTTGTTTTGAGGGGGGGGGGGTGTTCTCAGGTTATTATCCTGTCTGTGTCTTGGGCTGTCATGAAGATCTGCTGTTTTTACTGGTTAGGAAAAAGGCAAAAGGAGAGCTGAAAATTTTAACCAATAGTACTCTGCTTAAAATCCTTCTAAAGCCTTGCAGAATGTTACTGTTGGGTGTTTCAAAGTCCAAATGGTTCTTACATTAGTGAATGAGATGGAGTGCCGCGCATGCACCAGACCACACTTGCGTAGAGCACATTCACAGGGAGAAGAGCCCGATTTGTTTTCCGCCGCTGTTTAAGGGAGATTGAAGATAAGCCCCTATGAGGTGCACCTCGGCCACTTTTCCTGTCCGTTTGCTGGCAGCACTTATCTATCATTAATGTTACAGGAGTTTTCCTTCCCTTTATAAGAGCCCCATACATTATGTATCGCGCTTCGTTTCCCTATTTCAATTTCAGGAGGCGGTGTAACCTGAAATGTCCTCTTCCTCTTTGGCTTGCAGTCTCAGCCCCACAGCATCTTATACTCCTGTCATATCTGGGCTTTTCCTGCATGCCGCTGAAAGATGGACCTGCAGGGTTGCCCTGACACACTTAAGAATAGAGCAGCAATGACCTCTGAGTAATTCAGGCTCGTGAACGACGTCTTGTTCTTCATGCTATGTTCCATGTGACTGCTCGCTAACTCTTTCCAGCGTCTTTTGAATGCTGTGCGCTTTGTGTCTGGTCACGTTTTCCTTTCGCTGAGAGTTCTGGTCATGGTGGCCAATGCCCCAGTCAGTGTTGGTGCACCCCTTCAGTCAGGTGTTCCTGCAGTTAGCCAGCGATGGCTCCCCCTATCAGTGATTGCCACTCATTTTAGCACCAGCATGTTTTCTGTGATCAAGTTGAGGTCTTGTTTCCACAACCTCTCCCAGAATGTGCTGAATACTCCCTGATCTGAAAAGCGCTCTTCCTTTGGGAGCGATTTTTGTAATAATAGCCATCTAATGACAGTCAGTGCTGTTATGTAGCTACGAAGTTGTCAGGTCCCTGTTCTGCGTTATGGGTCCCTGGATGCATCCGACCTTGTTAAAGTCACCGTTCCTTTATGGAGACGCGAGTCTCTTGGTGTTTTTGTCATCCTAGTTCAAACTGTTCCTCTCTGTCCTGGGGGGCTCAGAATGGCTACTGGGGGGAGGGGGGGGCGGGGTGCCATGGATGCAGTTGCTTCCTGAGCCTTTCTGAGGCTGCAGAAAGTGTGAACACGTGACTGTGCTCTTTCAATAGTTCTGTTCGCCTTTTGGGTTTGAGACCCTGGATGCAGCTTGGTTTAATAAAGCATTTAATCGCTCTTACCTGTGTTACACGCTGCTTTAAAATAGCATTTTATTAGCGAACCAGCCAGAAATGTCCCCAACAGAATTTTAAAGACGTCTTGAAGTTTTTCCCAGAGTTTATATTCAGTAATTGTCCCATTGGGTTTTTGGTCTGTCTTATTTACATTGATCTTTGGTCCAGTTTGTTTGTTGGGAATTGCAGTACTAGGGAGTGCATTTATTTAAACGGAGAAAGTCTTTCACTCATGTTTCTAGAGCTGCCGCCTATAGCACGCATACAGCTGCCTGTTTCATGCTGAGCCCCTGTGTTTTGCAGCGTATCGCAAACCCCTCTCAGAATTAAACTGACAGACTTTCCTTTATCTCTTAATAGTTTTTGTTCTGGGTTAAGTCCTGCATCAGCGTCTGTGATTGTACTTGGACCTGGTGTTTTAAGTCTATAAAAACACACCGCTGGCTTTCTGTCTGTCACATTTACATCCGACAAACTCGACGCGACAGTCCAAGTCACCCTTCTGAAAATAAGCTGTCATTTTTCCCCTCCGGGAAATGTGGAGTGATGCGTGTAAAATATGAATGGGCCATGTTTTGTGGGGTCATTTAAGTAAATGAAAGCGGAAGTTGGGCAAATCAGCTTGTTTGGGTGTTATTTTGAGTGTTGCGGGGGTGTTAAGCAGATCAGTACATAGTCAGAGTTCTTACCCCAGAATGCCCTATTGGTCACTCCACCTAGTGTTTTTTTCTAAACTATTAACACTGGCTCTTTAAAAGCAGGCCAGGGGGGGTCGACCTGGGAGAAATTGAAAGGTTTATACGTTATACCCATATAGGCAGGCACAGAATGTCGGTCACCGGATAAACGCCGGGGGTTTCTATGACCTCTCTGAAGGGTAGGTTAGTGGTTTGTTAGCCCCGCCTTTCCTCACCTAGATATAAATGTTTGTGGATCAGTTCGTGTTGTCTGGTCGTGTCTGGGTCATTTCAAAGCATCCAGGGGAGAAGTCCTGGCTCTGTCACTTCTGAATGAGTAGGGCAGGGAAAATGGATTGGCTTTATTTTTGTAGTTATTAATGATTTTTTGTCCCAGTTTCAGTTCCAATTTAAAGGATGTATTTGAAGCCTAGCTAATGTGCCGTAGATGTTATGATTCATGTTGTGGCTTGGGTTGCGCCCACAGTATGGGATTAACCCTGTAAACGTTCAGCGGGGGATGATTGTTAGTGCGACTGCTGTTTTTGAGAGGGTGACTTGTCTGCCCGCCATGTTAGCAGTTGCTTTTATTGGTGAGTGGCTTCCGAGCAATGAAATCACAAGATGGGTCATAGAGGGAAGTGTCATTCTTGTATAGAAGCCTTTATTCCTGGTCCAATTTATTGGCCTGACAGCGGGCTGAATCACCCAATGTGAGCATGGCTGGCGCTGTCTGGCTTTACACAGGAAGTTGCTCGGGCCTCGTGCGCCGATAGGTGCCTTGCGGGGGAGGCTGGAGGATCGGGTCGCCGGTTACCCGCCGTGAGCCCTGACTCACACTCTGCCGCTTAGCCGGAAAGGGGAGATGACATCATGCTTCTGGAAGGCCGTCGGAACCCGCAGTCACTCGCACGTTTGTTTATTGAGGAAAAGCGAGAGTGGCCTGCTTCTCCGGTGGTGGAGTCCCTGCCTTTTAGGGAGCTCAGGGATTAGTGCAGGGTTTTTATGAATAAACGCAAGTGTCCGTTAAGGGCTGGGTGCGGGACAAAAGCTTTAAATGAATATGGCTGTCTTTCACAGTTATGGTTGTGTATTCCGTTTGCTTGTACTGTTTTTAGGCAGGGACTTGTGTGAGCTGGAGAGCGAGGTTATATAGTAGGACTTGTGAGGAACGGTTGTCACAAGCCGAATCTGATGTCCCCCCTCAAGCAGGCTGGTAACGGGGGCCGTATCTACACCCTTGTAGATGCGGCGAAATGTGACAGCCGTTGTGACAGTCCCTCATTAGGGTCCGATCAGCTGCATTCAGAAATCGTTTCAAATCGCAGTTAAATCAGAATCAGAGATCTTTTTAAACAAATTGGGTTAAGCTTACTCCTAATAGCAGCATCGGTAAACAACAGCAAAAGACTGTGTCAAAGGACTGTTACTGAAACAATAAGCAAACAGCAGACCTTTAATAAAACAAGACCAAAGTTTCGACCGGAATGTCTAGACGTTTATCTACAAATGCATCAGTCTGATGCCCAGAACTCCAGATTCCCAGTGTTTTGCATTAGGGTCACTCATTCTGGTTGTCACGCCCCCCCCAATCCAGTCAAAGCTCTTCTTGGTTCTGACTGGGAGTCTGGCCCTAAGGGCGGCGCTGTGGGCTTCTCGGTGGGGTGACATCACATCTGGCGCATGCTTGATAATCACCAGGGCTTTAGACAACGGGTGAAACATTTGTCTGGACGCCAGCTCCTTTGTGCTATGTGCATTTACTTATGCCCACAGTTCGGTAAGCATATCAGTAATACGTATGAAAAATAACGACGTGTATTTGACATCCAAAACAGAGCAATCTGCATACATTTGATGTAGCCTTATGTATCTTAAATTTAGCAAGCGGAGCACGCCTCATGGTACCGGTTTGGTAAATCATGGAAGTGATGATCACTGAAGTGGCGGTGAAGAGTGGGACAGCTCAGCAGCCGCGACGTCTGTCGAAAGAGGAGATATTGTTGATAAACGAGGCAAAAAGATAGTGGTGGTAGGTTTTGCAATTTAAAGTCTGGCACGTTTAATAAACATAAGGATATGTGTAATTTATACAGATTACTAACTTGGGCGTCTCAATATGCCTCTTGTTAATATTTTTGGTGCAGTACTAATCTGCTTACTAAATTGTGGGTGTATGTAAACGTCCGGACACATGTTTACGCCTGTAATCTGAAGCTCTGGTGAATGTTGCACATGCGTCATATAATCACGGTGTGACATCGTGCAGCCGTGCTTTTAATGCAACGGCAGCTTCCATCGCAGCTGTTCACATGTGGTCACACTGCTCTCAGTGGCACCTGTTATAAGCAGCGTTTTCTTTTCAGGCTTTGGCCTCGGCCAGTGCTTCCTCCGGGCGATGTTTCCGACCACCCCGTTTTCCGCCATTTCCTCTCAACGTTCTGCCCTCCCGCATGCGATTAGGCCAGCTTACCCAGGTCGGCAGCGATTTCTTTGCAGATATCTGGCGTGAGGCTGTCGCGCAGGATCTGCGCAGTGAAGCTAATTCCTGTTATTGCAGCGTATGGCACAATAGGAACAGTGGCCCCACAGTCTTGTTATTGTTTATATTTTGTGGGGTGGTGATTCGGGTGCACAGATGTGAGAGTCTTACACCAGGCTGAGTGTTTTCAGCCATGTAACGCCCACTCGGACAGCCCCCTTCCTGCAGGTCGTTGGCGGCCACTGTGAGAGAAAGCATTTGCTTTATTTATCTGTCCTCTCCCAAAATGTGAAGCTAAGGTCAATGCATCCAGCCGGATCCCACAGGTAGGTCCCCCTTTTCCTTCGCAATGTTTGTGCAGACGCCCCGGCAACTGCTGTCATTGGCGGACAGCCGCCCCGAAAGTCTGCCTGTTCACTTTACACGCCTGTCTCGCCTCTTACTCGTTCTCTGTGTACCTGCAGCTAACGCCTATCTTGCGGTCACACTGTGGTCAAAATGTTGTTTGTGTATTCCTGGACCCTGGACTTGTCTGTTGGTTTCTTCATTGCTTAGATCTTAATTCGTGGGAGGGGGAAGCGTCTTAAATGTGTCCCCATAGCCCTGGAAGCGTCGGGTCTACAGCAACTTGCCCGATCTCGAAGCTGGTTTCGGGTCTGGGTGGGACATACCGTTTACCTTAGGAATGCTTACTGTCGATTGTATCTGGATGTCGATGGATGAGCCATCCTGGCATGCGGAGTCCACACGCACGGCCTTCACATCATGCCTCTCTTGGCTGCCACAGCGGCTTCCTTAGTTGTGCAACACACTCCACCTCACTTCTTTGTCCAGTTCTCTTAGTGTCCATGCAAAAACATCCCCAAGTTCGAGTGCACATTACTCACAATGGTGAGGCCACCTCTCCTTTTTTTCTCTCTCCCCAAAACTTTCAGGATGGCTGCTTTGATGTGTTATGTAATGATGATGATATGTGGTGACAGGTGATTGGTCTACCTGACCACTTTGGGGCAGTATTTCCTGATGTGAAAAGTGCATGTCAGGATGTGCTGATAGATCCAGTGACTTTCTTGCTTCTACCTATAACCTTTTCTATAATTATGTTCTTAACCCCTTGCAATACAGTCCCCTACAAACTGTCATCCTTCCCTCTCTTCACTGGCTTGTGTCTTGTATCTTAGGGTGGCTTCCAGAAATAAGCTCTGTTGTATTACTGGTTTCTACTCTAAACAAAACCGTTCTGCTTTAGTACATTAATTGACCTGGTTTCAAAAGCCCTGTCACAGCTGAATCTCAGAGAAAATCCACACCAGAAAGACTTTATTAGGGTCATTTACATGTCTGAATGAAGACTTTGTGTCTGTAAGCCTTGTGAATGTGGTGTTTTGCTTCACACACAAGCTCACTGTGCGTACTGTCTTTAGTGACAATACTTAGAGAAACTGTCCTGAAACTAGTTTAGCGAAGGTGTGGTGTAGCATTAGTATGGTGAGATTATGTGAACAGGTTCGTGCCAATCGAGTGGGTGCGTCTCTTTTTGGTCTCTGCAGCACTTTGCACCCTCTCCACCCATGCCATACGTAGACAGTCTAGTTTGTGCCAGATCTCCCTGTCTACGGTGCTGGGAAACACCTGGATGTTGTGTTACCTGCACTGGCTTCAAAAGGGTAGTGGATATAGTTGGGCTCCAGATCTGTCATTTCATCAGGTCTCCGGAGGTCTCTCATAAGACCACACACACACTCCCTCAGTGTGTGATCTATGCGTTATCGTCATTTCAGGGATCACGTGACAGGGCTTTCCACCAATCGGTTCGCTCGTACTTCCAGGAAGAGGACGACGCAGAAAACCTGAGGCTTGCAGAGATTGTGTTCAGTGGTTTACAACCTTAATTTGTGGATATCTTTGCCTTTCTCACATTGGAGGGAGAAGTCGCTGTTTTTTTTTTTCTGGTCTTTTATTCTTCATGGTATACGAGAGCTTTCTGAAGGCGTTCCTCGTAATCCAGTTTGTCGCCTTATGGCCAGAAGTTCATGAAAGCTACTATCAAAGAGCAGCTTGTGAAACTTTGTTATGCAGCTTTTCATGTCCTGTTTACAGTTGGCTTTAAGAGCACATCAACAGTCTGCTTCCCCAGGGACACGCAGTTGACTTTAAGTGTGTGTCAGTGTACGCAGGAAGCTCCCCAGCTGTGACCTCTGTCAGCAGGTGCCATGTCCCCACGCCACCACCTTCCTGAGACACAATGCTGTCGGCGAGTCTCGGGGTCGTCTGTCCAAATAAGATAGTGGTGGGATGGAAGTGGAGGGGCCTTGGCTGTAGGACAAAGGGCTCTGGGAGTCTGTACTTCTGGGCGCTCAGCCAACGGGAGCGGGCGCTCTCAGGAGCAACGCCCCCTGACCTCGTCAGGAATGGGCGGTCTCCCTGTCAGCCAATGAGCGAGCGGCGTGAGCTTCCCACAGGGGCCGTGCTCTCAAACATCGCTCTCTGACCTCATTTCCCACCTAATTCCCTAGAAATCTTTATCTCTGCAGTAGTAACACGAGTAATTTAGTTTCACATTACCGGCTGTGAGATAAGATGTATGTTATTTTCCTGACACTCCTGTCAGCATAGCGGGTCTGGTGTCTCGCAGCTAAGCGGATGCACTGCGATTGGGGAATCGTTATATGAATGCTGCTTGTGCGTTAGCTTGGTAGCTGAGGGAAAAGTGGGATGTACTGACAGACTCCAATTTGTGCCCAGTTTTATTTTGGGGGGGGGTGGGGGGTCGCTCCTGGGCTTTCAGATGGCTCCACCTGGCGCTCCACCTACACACATGCCGGGGCGGGTGGTGGCTGTGAAGGAGGGGGCCGGCGTTAGGGACCGCTTTGGGGGGGGGGGGGGGCGCATGTGCTGTGCGTAGTACATTTATGGCTTTAAAGTGAGAGAGGTGGGGATCTCTTCCTCATTGGATGTTCCTTTTCATTTACAATCAGACTAGATGCCCCTCCCCTGCCCCTCTTTTGGGCCCCTGTTCTTCCTCCAAGGCTTGGGGGGGGTGGGTGGGTGGGTGGCTGTGGTGTGTAGGAGGTCACCGCAGCGCCTCACATTTCATTCTTTCTTATAAATGACTTCCAGGTCTGAGGCAAACGTGGACACATGGGTGCAATTAAGGGCACCGTGTCTTAGCGGGATTTGGTGGGGGGGGCGGCCATTTCTCCACATGTGTTTGAGAGGCCAGCTTCTTCAGACTTGATGATGGATCGATCCCTTGGCTGGCAGGGCGCTTTGAGTCGTAAGTGTGCCCTAATGGCCACCTACACGACAGGAGAAAACGACGGGTGGTACGGCTTGGTAGCAATTTCATTCTTTTATGGTTCTGCTTTTTGGTGTCTGTGTGTGACCAGGACACCAAGGGATCGGCAGAGAAGCAGCCTAGGGCCCATAACTCAGGACGAGGGGATTGCTCCCACATGGAGATGAGCGGTCACCCAATAAGCCAGAGACAGCTAGCTCTCGTGGTGAATCAGTCTATCTTGTGGCACTTCTGCCCTCGCCCCGCCCTGCCCCCCCACACACCCTCTCACCATAACGCCACACTCGGGTTCCACTTAAAAATGGAGAGCTCCAATCAAGTGCTTCTCTGCAGTTTGCTGCAGTGCACGTTAGAGTTGGTAGTGAAGATCTGCAGGGAACAGACTGCCTGGGCAGCTTTGTTTTTGAACAGGGGTGGTGCAACAGTTGGCTGTTAAATCATGAGATGATTTGGACACACTGCTTGCCACGCACAGATTGATAAGGACCAGTCACTTAACCCAAGCATGAAACGATAATTACTGGTTGTTCCCGGTGTAATGGGTAGCATATCACAGTAATATAGGTGGCCGGTTGATACATTTTAATATATCATAGGTCTTTCATAGGTGAGAATGTGGTGATTCTCTCAGGGTTATCCCACTGACCCTGGACTTGTGGGGTATTGGGGTCCCGTGTACCCCACTGCATCATATTAATCACTTGGCTAGCACTTTTCGCCGATCTTTGCAATGGGTGACCCCCAATTTGCCTGTCATCTGGCAGTCCAACTGGATAGTAGGCGTAGCTTTATTGCAATTGGAGTTTGCACCCTGAAACTTCCCTGGCAGTCACTGGAAAGTCTCTCTTTCCCGGTCCCATACAAGTCAATAAAATGCTGGCTGAGAGAGACTCCTCTTTTAACGTGGGTCCTGGCAGAGAGGTCTTGCTCGGGGCTGGGGTCCCTCGCGTTGAGTCATCGGTCTGTCGCTTTGCCTTTTGGCACCCGGTAGCTGCTCTCTATCGGTCTATTTTCAGTTCTTTTGGAATCAACGTTAGTCAGTCTGATCATTCTTTCCTGTGTTGGGATGAGCGACTTCTGTAGTCCGGAAAAGCTCCACTTTGTGTGTGTGTGTGTGTGTCTCTCTCTCTCTCAATCTGCTGGCCAAATCACCAACCCTTCCTTACCCCATCCATCATGCTGGCTGGCTTGCCTTTAATTAAATGTCACGGCGGTTTCAGTCGGGCTATGAGCGCCCCCCTCGGGCCCCTCTGCTGGGATGGCGTGACTCATTTGGAGGTGTCCTCGCTCTACACAAACCGGGCGATTTTAACAGAGACGCGGGCTGCTGTGCAGAGCAGCTCCAGGAATGCTTGTCCGTTGAAATCGCCTTCAGGTGGGGATTCTGCAGTCTGGTGGCCGTGCTGACGGGGGGAGGTCAAGCTTCCTGCAGAATGCAGGTCTCTTCAAAAGAGCTTCTACTCTGTACTCACAGCATGACATAAGAATGGAGCCAAATCCTGAATCTGTGTCTGCTGTGGCAGGAAAAATATATATTAAAATAAGCACCAAGTGTTTAGCTATGATGGGGAGATTACAAGTTTCTGTCCTTGATGCAAACCCAACTGTTCAGATTTCAAGTTTAGGCCACTGGCAAGTTTGCACACAAGCCCCACCCCCATCAAGTCTGGCAGCCAATGATTTTGCTTATTCAACCTGACCTGTACCTCCTATCTCCATAATAAAGAGGGAGGTGGTTTATTACTGCAGCCCCATGCTCGGTCTTTGACGCGGAGCATTCTGTAGGCATCAACCAGGCATGTGGTCATCAGGTAATATAAACCAGGGCAGAACTCAGTGATGGCTTTCTGAAGCGTACTGCCTGTCAGAGTGGTTTACCGTGCCTGAATTTCATTAAAGGCCTTGCTGATCTCTCCCGGACCGCCGGTTCTCTCGGTGCCTCTCCCCAGGCTTGGGGTTATGAATTAAACATTTTATTCTCAGTTGTATGGTGGTGTAGAGGGTCACTAATTTTGTTGCCTCTCTTGACCGTGGTAACGAGGACGTGAGCATGGCGCCCTGCCCCAGGAGTATGTCTGTCTTACCTTTCCCCCGCTGAGTTATTTTGGGCTGCCTCCCACCGCCCCCCCCCCCTCCCACACACACACACACACACACACACATCTCTGTTGTGATTGTCCCGTCCTTGCCCTGGTTCTTCTGCTCCAAAAAGAAAAATTGCCATAATTAGTAGTTAGTAGTAATGAGGTAGTAAACACTTTAGTGATCCCTGGGGTAAAATAGTGTTGTCCAGTCACAGCACACACATAAATTTTATTTTATTGTATTAAATTATAGTCAGTAGCTCTCTGAACAACCCTCCCATAGCACTTTGTATTTCTTGGTTATGGTCTTCAGATAAAACTGACACGTCCTCCCTCCCCCCAAAAAAAACGAATAACTAAACACCATCAACTTCCCTGTTTTGACCTTATTCCTGGCTGGCCGCTGAGGTCCTGCTTTCTGAAGGACATCTGGGTGACTGTGAGTAGGGGGTGCCGTGCCTTTGGGGTTATGCGACATTTGCATAGGTGCCGAAATTGCTATCGGCTGGGGCAAAGCGTTCTGTTAAGCAGATACTCTTAAATCAGTTACTTGAGCGGTCAGATAATTTCCATGTGTTGTGCTTAGCAATGATTTGTTAATGTGAAGTACTGATCCAACAGGAGCACAGTAAGCCCTATGCTAACCGTGTACTATGCTAGCGATAAGTCGCCGATGTAAAATACTAGCGCAGGAAGGGCTGCCGTCTGACAGATTCCATGGCTACGTTTAAACCATTAATGTGCAAATTTTTTGAGAGGGACGGCAAATGATGGTTTGGGATGGTCGGCGATCTCTGTCCTTGAATCTTTGCGGTGCCTGACCGCGTATTACAAGCGAAGGCTAGACTGAGCTGAGGACCTGTTTAACTGCCCGAGTTTGTGTGTGTGGTTCTTTAGGAAGAGGAGCTTAGCAGTCTGAGACAACATCGTCATCAGCTGTGACTCAGAGTCCTCCTTAATGCCTTAGATATCCGGCAGGAGTCTTAACATCTTTGGAAACATGACTCATTTCTGGGAAATCCTGGCCAATAATGTCATCTCATTCAGATGAATAAAACGCGCTGACGATGTCCCACTTGCTGCAGTATTTCTGTGCCTCTCATTGACGAGCCCGTAGGCCCAGTCCAGGGAGGCAAGCTGTCCAGAATCCCCCCCCCCCACCACCACCTCTTTGCTGGTCTCCGTGGCGTCGCCTGGGGATCTTGGTCCTGGTCCCTGGAATGGAGATCTTTCTTCAGCAGAATCTGCTTGGTGCTTTGTTTGATTTGCCCTAAACACATTGCACTGGGGTTAAGTTTACAGTGTGGCAGACCGAGGCGAAGTTCCCCTTTTCCCTGTGAAGCATGTTTGCTAGAGCTAATCTTAGGATGACTGTTTAAATCAGATTAGCACAGGGCAGCAGGTGGACGAACAGGCCGGCTCTCTCTGGGACACTGGCCTCCGGTGGACCGTTACCCTGACTGTGACCCTTGGTGCCAGCGGTGGCATCTCGCTCACTGTGGGCGGGTGGACAGGCAGGTGAGGTGGCGTTCTGACGCTCAGACCCATTACGCTGCTCCGGGCATCATCTCCGCTCTCAAAGCGAAAGTCATGCGGCTTTTGTGCCTGTTTGGTTTTTCATTGTTGGGCACGTGTTCGTGCTCAGTGTCGGGTGTGGGGTGCAGCCTCTGGCGGGAATCTGTGGGACACATCCCACTTGCAGTGATTCTCACTTCCTGCTTTTGTTTCTGCACGCACGGTTTTGTTCTTTATAGTTCTGTCGTCATTTGGCTAGGATTACCGTAATCATTCAAATAGAGGATTTGAGTCTTTGGTGAGGGAGCGCCGATTCGTCGCCATTTTGGCTCAATGTCTCAGTCATGTTACCGGGCCGGTCTCCACTCTTACCAGAAGTACAGAAACGGGACGCTCGATGATGAGACCTTGTTTTTATTTACCCTGGCTGCTGTGCAACGCATTTGTTCAGGGCTTTAAGCAAAAGGATCACTGAGAGGTTTTAAAAGCCAGGTGACAGCCAGGAGATGAGTTTGTTTGGGGCGATGACCTGGCGGAGATCGCTGCAAAGCCGGAAATGTGACAATACCTGAATGACTGTGATCGTTGCGGTCTGAATGCGGCCGGGATCTAGTGCTTAAGGAACTCTCAGGTTAGATACAGGTCTTTCATGCTTTCAAATCTTACTGTCGTGTCTGCTGGTTTACGGCCCCATATTCCGGACCGACGAGCTTCCCTTGAAGCTTTCCTGTGTGATGCGGGCCTGCTGTGGATTTATGACGGTACTTGTATGTCCCTGCTGTTTGCACCGTATCAGTCAGGCCTCTTCATCTCTGCTAACCAAAGCAGAGAACTCTGTGGCAGTGGTGTCACTGGAACCCCAGAAGCTGAGGTGGAGACTAGTCTGCTGTATTCACTGCATTGTGGGGTTCTATTCTCCATGACAGTGTGTCCCCACCCTTCCCAAAATTGTCCTCATGCTTTCGTCTTGGCCATTGAGTCTTGGTCACCCATTCTGTGTATAGTGAAGCACTTTGGTCACAACCTGCATTCATAAAGCATTTATCTCTGTGGGTTTAAATTTCGGCTCAGTTCTTCTAATTAAAATTTTCTGTAGTTAATTGTGTTAATTTGCGGTAGCGGGGCTGTGTTTTTAATTAGGTGTGCTTGTGGGAACTGGGAGTTTCATGCAGGATCTCATGGTCGTCTCTACACCTCCTGTCCCATCTGTCCCCTGACAACTGTGAACCCCTTCAGCTGCCACCCTCTCCACTCCCACACGCTTCGCACAAACCAATACTGACTCCCTCCACACTTCGCACAAGCTGATACCCCTCCCTCACTTCACATAGCCCAGTATCTCCCCCTCCATGCACTCTTTACACAGCCTGACCCCCCCCCCCCCAAACATATACACACACTTCACACAGACCAATACTGCCCCCCCACGCACTTCACACAGCCCAGTACTCCTCCTACACACATGCTTCACAGAGCTGAATACCCCCACACACATACATGCTTCACACAGGCTGATATCCCCTTGCACACATTCACATGCCAAAACACATTTGTATGCACATGCCTGCAGAGTTCCGTGCGCATGTACACATGTATTTATCGTACGTGAGCGGAGGGCTCCCTGCCAAGCCCTCTGTCACACACACACACACACACACACACACACACACACACACACACACACACACACACACACACACACACACACACACGAAAAGCATAGGCTGTGGCTTCAGGACCTGTAATCAGGCTTCCCGTTGCAGGGGATATTTATCTCTCAGGTGTTGGTCCGTGTTGGTCCGTGCTGGTCCGTGCTGTCATGTCGGGCCTCTCGTTTGCCCACAGGCTGTAATGAACGCCATATTCTCTGCACTGACAGACTGATGATCTTGCTCACGTTCATAATTCATTTCTCCCATGTGGCGCTTTCTTGTTGTACAGCTGGACCTGTCACCGTTCTGGGCTCACCTTGACGACATCTGTTTCTTCTCAATAAATCCACACAGGCCATGCAAGTGTTGTGACAGTTAGTGCTGCACTGATGTGGAAATTGTGATCAATAATGATATATATTTCTTTGTAATATCGTCGACATGGATAACCACTTGCTGTGCATGTGTCGCTCTGCCCTGATCATTCACTGAACATATCTTTGCTTGGCTGTCTTCTTGAGAAATGGTGTCAACGTCATTTTGATACATCTTTGTGTACCAGGTCTCCCAATAGCTGTATGCAGAATGTCCCACATCACATTCAGACTCTGGTGAGGGACCTTATCGGCATCGGCTGAACCTTCGAAATTAATGTTATCTAGAATGAACTGGAAAGTTTTCTGGTACGGACACTAAATTCCCGTTGAACTCAGATATGTGTGCATCTTGGTCCTGCATCTCTAAGAGTGATTGCCAGCCAGTCCCTTTGCCCGGTTCCTGCACAGAGCTTCATTGGGTCCAGTCCATCAATCTGCCGTGAAATGGACCAGCCTGTCTCCTGCCCAATTGTGTCTGAGAGGCCCGGCTCGTCGTGTGCGTTTTGTCTTGGGTTCATTAGCTCTCCTTGTCACAGCCGCTGTAAGTGCCGTGTGTCTTACAGAACAGCCGAACACAAGCTGATTGAGGCGCTGTGACTGCAGCCTTTGTCTGTCGCCTTCCGGGCCCCGGCTGCCGCTCAATGCAAGCGTGGCCCCAGCTAGCGCGTGACTAACGGTGCCCCGTCTCTGTCCCCGGGTTCACAATGCCTGTCAGTCAGCCTGCTGGGGGCCTTTATGATTTATGGACAGGCACTTCTGGCGGCCGTCTAAATTCCTCCTGCACCTGCCTCCACGGGCGTTACTGATTATAACCACGTCGAGGTTTTGAACTTGGTCACCTGCCCCTCCAGTCGAGTTTCCGTGGTGCCCAGGGTTGGTGTTAATGTGGCGGGGGGGGGTGGGGCTGTTGTCAGAACGATGGTCCCAGCAGATGGACCAAGGCCATCACAGCTGTCACTCCCCGTTACCCACAGCTGCGGCCCGCGTGCCCCCCGCCACCCGTCCACTCCTCCCATCATACAGAGGGTCACTTTTACCAGCCTCCTCCTCCCCCACCTCCTCAAATATCACACCCCATGGATTGTCCATTTCACTGGAGATCGGGGGGCTCTTCCAGGCTGTCCCAGACTCAGGTCCGCTTCAGAACCTCGGACTTTCGGATCGCTTGTAATGGCCGGGCTGACCATCCTCTTCCGCGTCCTCTATGGGGGATTTCTACGTACCAGCCCAGGTCGTCTGCTAGACGAGCGGCAGCTTCAGGACCGTCGCAAAGGTATCACTGGGCCACCATCGCCACGTGAGTGTCCCCGAGCCAGTCACAGATGTCCGTCTTGGGTCACCTGGCAAAGTGGCTTCATGAATATGCACACATGACGAGGATTTTGTGCGGGATGCGGAGGGTATCCAGGTTTCGGCAGGATCTGTCCACCGCATGTGCAATCGGAATGGGACTCATAATTAAAATTAGCTCCACTCTGCGGCAGGCAGATTATCCAGTCCAAACTGCTGAGAGTTCACTAGGTCCGGTTGCTGTTATCTTTCAGGAAGGGAATCCATTTGCATCGGAAAAATCAACCAGTATGTTATCCATTTAAAAAGGGAAAAATCATGTTGAGTCATAAGATGATTATAGTAGTTATGAAACAACAGAACAACATGGTTACCGAAATGACTTTTGGTATATAGCCACTGTGTGAAGCGGGTGAAAGATCACTATGTGTGACATTGGGTTGTTTGCGTGTTCATGGTGTTGCAGAGTTGGGGGTGGGGTGGGGTGTTGGTTGTGCACTGGGGCACTGTCTGAGCAGCCCAATCACACTGGAGTATCAGCGATCAGGATTGAGGCCCAGGGCGGGTGCAGATTCCCTCCACTTTGCTTCCATCTGATTGGTCCGTTGTCTGGAGACCAGCAGAATCCCGACCTATTACTATGTGTGTTTGCGCAAGTCCTGATGATGGGATGAAATCGTGTCCCACAGGCCACGTTATTTATACACCGTGGGGGGAGGGTCACGTGGGACCTCGTCCCAAAAACGGGGCCTCTTGTGAAACCTTGTTTCCACGATTAGGGTATGGGCGCCCCCCGCAGGTGACATACATGCCTCGTCTCGGGGGGAATGAGCAAGAGGGCAGACCGTTAGTCACCTGACAGGTCTCTGTGTGTGTGAGACAGCCGAGGTGGGGGGGCAGGGATCTGCCAGCATTGGCTTTATTTTTTAATGCCAAATTATTAACTACTGGCACAGATACACTGGGCTGTGCCGTCACTGGTGTGGGCTGGGTGTTCCTGGAATGGGGGGGGGGGGGGGGGGGGTTGGGCAGGGGTCTTGGCCAAAGGCGCACGGTATGCCGGGGCGCCGTCTGCCACCGTGCATCAAAGCGGAACGGGGGCCGACGGACGCCGGGAACAGCCCTGTGAACTGCCGGGGCCCCGGCCCCCTTCCGGCCCCTTCCGCCATCCCCTGCCGCGAGTGGCAGAGTGCCGCCCCGCAGGGGGAGGCTAAATTTAGTCCCCACAGGAAAAACGAAACGGACAAGGGTAGGGCAGTGCCGCAGTTTCCATGGCACCTCGCTCCCCCCAGGCGGATGGGACTTGGTGGCGCCCATGGCGACGGCTGGTTCGGCTCGGCCGGGCCGGACCGGACCGGGCCAGGCCGCCTTGAGAGTACCACCCACTGCAGCATGCGCCTTCTTTCAGGAGCGACCTTCACTCTTAATGACCCGCTTTTGTTTGAATAACCAGCTATCTTCTCAGGTCGTTTCCCACTGCTGGCTGCCCTCTTTACTTCTCACCTTTCTTGCTCTTTCTCCCCATTTTCTGTTTTTTCTTATCTGATTTACTTCAGGCTAGCGTGTGCGTGTGTGTGTGTACAGGTCCTCCATGGAAACAGCCTGCCCTTACTGACTGGTCATTATGTGGCTGAGGTTCGGCTCGTGCTTTTCAGAGCCTCTGACTGACTGCCAGGTTGTGTCTCTATGCCCCGGAATGAACTTCTGGAAAATTACAGATAAGCGAATCCTGAGTCCCGTGTTTCCTCGCCTTGCCCCTGTTCCCGGCGATCGATTTGACAGGTTGGTGAGGGAGCTAGTCCTTCGGCACTGAGTGTGTAGTGAGGAGAATTTGGGGTTTCCCTCATCATCCACAGGTGACAAAGGGACCTAAGTCTTAAGTCTTTTAACCCGTCTTTCTGAAGCATGCCAACATCGCAGGCCTAACCCGAATGATGTGAGGCGATGACACTGCGCATATACAGAGCTTAGTCATGATGATATGATCAGGACAGTAGAGAAATTGATTTCAAGTGACGTCCCTTTGTGGATGGCTCCAGGGTCCGTCCAGGGGCCACGGCTGCTAATCCTGTTGCCCTAATGCATCCATCCGCCAGCTGTCTCTCAGCCCTTCTTGAGTTTTTCATGCAGGTATGCTAGCGACCTGCAGCTGAATTAAGCCTGGGAGATCCAAGAATGGTGACTTGATATGGGAATCACAATGACCAGTCCCCGCCATGGAGAGCAGAGTGTCTTAACCGCTCATTACCATGCGCAGAAATATTCACATCTCCTGCTGACCGAGCTGTTCAGTCATCATAGGGGCTACTTTTGATGTATGTTTCGGATCAGATCCCGACCAGCCCATTTCCCTTCCAAAGCTTTTAATGGGACACCATCACTCCCAGTAGAAATTGGGAGACACTGAAAGATAGGAGTCAGTCTCCTCCCCAGATTATGCTGCCAAGAAGGCATTAAAAACCAGGCTGAGGCTCTAAGCTCTCCTGAGAAGCCTGGCATAATGGTCACCATTGGGGGGCGCTGTTTGCCAGCTTGTTTTTTTGAGCCCCTCAACACTCACCGCTTGGTGCTGGAGTGCTGCGTGCCCATTACATCATCCAGGCATTGGCGGTGAATCGGGGGGAGGGGGGGGTAGGCTGTACTTCACTGAAATCTCCCAGCGAAGCAGCAACCAAACGCCCCCCCCGGGGCGGGCAGGGCACGGTGACACTTATCACCACGGTGGCCCAGCACTGAGCCCGCCTGCTGACCTGCATACATGTCCGCTTCAGATTTCCCATGTGCCTCTGCTCGGTAGGCTGCTGTGCCGTTATGGCGGGGGGAGGGACAGGGGTGGCTTTTTCTGGTAACTGGAATTGACGTCAAATACTGTTGTTAAGTTTTCACAATTGGCTCCCCAGCTAGAGTGGGGGTGGGCGGGCTGGCGTCCGTTTGATCGGGCCGGGGCAGAGTGACGGTTCAGCGTGCGATGTTGGCTGCCTCCACTGTTCTTCACTATGAAAACTGGTCCTGGAGTTCATACCCTGTGCTGGGAGGTAATTGATGGCTTATTTGAAAATCCGTTTTTGGGGTCTGGTCTCCGAGGGGGGGCTTCACGTCAGTGGAAAAATCTGAATATTTATAGTGTGTCTCCCGCAAGCGATTTGCCTTATACAGGAGTCTGGCAGCTTGGCTTTATTTTGTAGGCGCTGGTAATTTTCCTCTATTGTGAGGGTGGGCAGACCCCCCCTCCTGCCACCCTGACCCCCCCATCCCCTGAAGTAACGGGTGAGGATGGGGGAGGGGCGGCAGTGTGAAAAAGCAGGACTTGGCCCCCACTGGCCTTTCTGTGGGATGCTCAGATACTGTGGTGAGGTCTGTGGCCACATGGCCCACTGGCCTGCTGCGATGTGTGATGTCATCGGGCAGCAGGGCGCCCCCTCACATGAGCCGACCCCACCGGTGCATTAAGGAGTGCTTGGATTTACATATTTATGGGGGTGGGCTGCCTGAGTCGATACCAGTGCATCTCAGAAAGTAGTGCTCCTTGGCAGAGGGTATTTATGAGGGTCGGAAGTCCCCCACCCCCCCCCACAAAAAAAATAGGAGTGCTCAGAGGTGCCCAGCTCAACCACAGAGGGTCTACTTTCATCCATATTCCCTGGTCCCCTCCCGCACCTGCATGTGGCGTAGTCCTGGTCTCCATATATACAGTATTGGTCCATTGCATTTGATGTGTTGTCAGCCCTGTACAGGTAAGCTTTCTGAGAATAGCTGTTCGCTTGGAATATAACTGGAAGCAGTGACACGCCGCCGATTCGTGTCTGTTCTTCACCCACTGTAAGCAACGTGTTCAGAAATAACCGGTCCGGCTTTCAGTCCACAGAACATTAACTCTGAGGTGGATCCGGTGGCCTGAGTTGTACATGAGCCTCCCGGTTCAGTGGCCTTTCCCTGGGTTCATGTGGCATTCCGATAGGGGGACCTGCTCCAAGCATTCGGAGAGCTGTCCCCCGTGTCTCTTTAGGCTGAGGCTGTTAATAAGGTGAGATGCAGGCTCTATTGGCAGCACAGTCTGCCCAAAAAACGCCCACAGCTACCGCTCGCGAGCTCCACCGCCACTTCGCCCATCTTGCTCGGACTGCTCCGCATTGCAGAATCCTCAGCCTGAAGTGTCATCTACTCTGTTCTTCCCCTCTCCCTCTCCCCCCCCCCCCCCCCCCCACCAGGGTTTCGCCGAAATGAGGAGGTGAAGGCGGTGGAAGTGCTGCCCATCCTGAAGGAGAAGGTCGCCTTCCTCTCAGGTGAGCAGGCCGGGGGCTAGATCGGTGGTTACCCCAGTCTGGTGGCGGTGTGAGGTTTGGCCCTCTTGCCACTGGGTTGTTGTCACGGAGACCAGGGAAAGGACATAAAGGAGCAGCTCATCAGAGAAACGCGGCATAACGCTCCCATTGCGATGCCTTCAGTGGGGCTGAGATGTTTCCCATCTGTTTGGAGTTAAAAATCAAACTAGTGGCTGGGACTAGCCTGTGGTTCTAGAATAGTGCTTCCATTTTATAGCTTTCTGTGTAATCCCTCCACATTTCTGTGCCCCCTCCCCCCAAATCTCTGCCATACATCCCCAAAGTTGCAGGGCTTGGCCGTGATCTTCCTCTCTGAAATGCAGTGGGACGAGCCTGCTCATGAGCTGTGTCTGCCTCTGACAGTGGATAAACACCAATCCTATTTAACCGCAGGCCCAATTAGCGAGGTCCGGTGTTTTCCCGCATCAGAATACCCTCATGGATATTGAACAGCCAGTACAGTAGCAGTGGGTGGGACGCTCTCAGCTCTGGGCTTTTCTTGGCGCCGCGTGGGAACAGAAGCCTGTCCAAAAGGGCTCTTAAGAGATTTTGTTGTGAAGCTGAAAAGGCAGAGTATGGGCCCCCAAGGGAAGAGAGATATTCCGGGTTTCTCCAGGGATGTGGTTGAAAAAGCCCCCCCCCCCATCTCACCCCCCAGACCAGAATGCTCTCAGCTCCAGCTAATGGAAACTGTTTGCAGGGGACATTTCTGTCGCTCATAATGCTGTTCGGACTCCCACACGCTCCAGCCGCTCAAGCCACAGGCAATCCCCAAGTTTTAACAGACAGCTGGAAGTCGACACGGCTCTCTGGGCTGTCCCACCCGTCCAGAATCCCGACAGTAGCAGTTTGATTCCATTAGCCGGTAGCTTGGTCCACGCGCCAGCTCACCAGCGTGTGAGCTTTCATTGGGTGGAGGTGAAAGAAGCCGACAGTGACCCGATGGCTTGCTTCTTTCACGACACGTCTCCCAAAGAAGAGGGAATCGTTGGCGTCAAGTTACTCTCCTCGACACGGCCAATAATAGGATAGAGACGTAACACAAGTAGCGTATCAACAAAGACAGTTTTCTGCTACAGGAAACAGTATAGGGTTTTCAGGTTGTTTTATATATGAAGTGGATAGTGGGATTCCTTTTAAGGGGCCCACAGTTTGACATTGTGCAGTCCTCCTCCTAACGAACTCCTATGGCTGTCAAAGGCAGCACAAAAATAATGACTGGATGAGGTCCAGTGTTGGCATAAGTGTCTCTTGTTCTGGTCGCTCAGAGCGGTCCCCTGTGCGTCCCTCCCCCCACAGAAATTCAAGAGCGTACATGCTGTGTTTTTATGTGCTGCCGTTATCAGGTAGATGCTGGGAAATGGATGGCATAGCTCCGAATGCTTGTGTGAGAGTGAGAGAGAGTGTGTGCGCATTCATGCTACTCATGTGTATGATTGTTAACATTAAACCCAGCACCTCGTCTCTCTAACCCCCAGGGGGCAGGGACCGGCGTGGAGGTCCCGTCTTAACGTTCCCATCTCGGAGTAACCACGACAGAATACGACCGGAGGACCTGCGGCGGCTCGTCGCCTACCTGGCCGGGATCCCCAGGTAGGGTGGGGTGGAGGATGGTTATGGGGGGAGAGGTCTGCAAGCTAGTGCTAACATGGGAGCTTGTGGGTGGAATGCTGAGAGTGCGATTTTCCAGAAAGGCATGGGTTTCACACCGGAGAACGTCGATGACAGCCCTTATGGGGCGCCGTGAGGCTCGCATGCTAAATTAACCCCCCCCCCCCCCCCCCCCCCCCCGTCAAGTTTGGGTGACAGCTAGCTGGTAGCGTGGGCCCAATTCAGAGATCTGTGCATCTTCCCTCCTACTGGAGAAGGGGGGTGGGGGGCAGGTAGGCAGGCGAGCAGGCAGGCTGAGAGAGCGAGGGCTTCGAAGGTGGGGGCGGCAGAGAGCGCACGAGAGAGAGAGAGAGAGAAGGGAGAGTCTCAGCTCCAGTGTGGCAGTCAGGCGACAGGTTCTGCAGAGCAGTTTCAGAGCATCGAGGAGTCTGCTTCAGTCCTGCTGCTGTCGTGGACACCGGCACATTTAGGGTCGCTGCCTCCTGTCACGTAGTCGTGGTAAGCTGGAAGTGGGTTTGAAGAAATATTATAAAGAACAGAGCTTTGTGAGTTTGTACCTGTCCTAAAGCAAATGCTCTACAGCATAGCTGTAATTAGTAAGTATGTGCTCTGCAGTCCTTATGGTCTTCTGGGCTGAAATGCACTGACAGGCTACATCTAACAGTGGTTTTATTTGTAATCCCGCCATCCCCCAGTGAGGATGTGTGCAAACATGGCTTCACCGTCATCGTGGACATGCGGGGGTCCAAGTGGGACTCCATCAAGCCTCTGCTGAAGGTCCTGCACGAGTCCTTCCCCAGCTGCATCCACGTCGCGCTCATCATCAAGCCCGACAACTTCTGGCAGAAGCAGAGAACCAATTTCGGTAGCTCCAAGTTCGAGTTCGAGGTGAGTCCAGGCTGGGCATGTTGTGGGAGTCTGGCTGCCGTTTCTGGGGGTCGGGGTGGGGTGGTAAAGCGCGGCTGTAACAGTGGTACGTGGTGCTGAGTTTTAGTGTTTTCCAGTTCATCAAGACTGCTGCTTTTTTATTTTTCTGTTTTCTTGGAGGCTTATGAAACTGACAGTATTTAAATGTGTTTTTGCTGGAGGCCAGGAAGCGTTTGGAGAGTCCCTTGGGTTTATATATATCCTTACTTCCTTGGCTTCCCTTCAAGGAGGTGTCATTCACTTGGATTTGAAGGACCTGGATGTGTGGGTTTATTTTTTTCCTTCCCTGTGCTGTGAGCGGCATTGTATGGAGCTGAGACTCTGCCGTCCGTGGCGGCGGGGGCAGTGGCGATGGTGATGGTGTGGTCAGGGTGCGAATACGATTGTGGGCGATGTTTTCAGTGACATTAAAATGCTTTGCTTTCATCCCCGGTTTTGGCAGCTCTGCTAACTGTACAGCGTCATTGGTTTGTTTGTGCACATTCAGAATATCACCTTCTTTTCATAACACCTTTTTCCGTAATTTCATGGTGATGAGTAATGGACGGACATCCGATCCCGACTGCACCCTGCCCCGTGCCCCATGATAAGTGGTCATTAGACGGATGGATGATGAGTGACTAAATTGACTATCGCCTTACTTCTTCCTCTGTCAGACCACCATGGTGTCCCTTGAGGGCCTCTCCAAGGTGGTAGACCCCTCCCAGCTGACCCCAGACTTCGAGGGCAGCCTGGACTACAACCACGAGGAGTGGATCGAGATACGGGTCGCCTTCGAGGAGTTCACCAGCAACGCCTCGCGCATGCTCGGCCGCCTGGAGGAGCTGCAGGAGACGCTGTCCAAGAAGGACTTCCCACAGGAGCTAGAGGGGGCGCGCCGCATGATTGAGGAGCACTCGAGCCTCAAGAAGAAGGTGATCAAGGCGCCCATCGAGGAGCTGGACGCTGAGGGCCAGCGACTGCTGCAGTGCATCCAGAGCAGTGCGAGCAGCCATGCCGGGGCAGGCTCCGCCAACGCCGACACGCAGGGCCTGGTGCCCAAGATCACTGCACTGCTGGACAAACTGCACTCCACACGCCAGCACCTGCACCAGCTGTGGCACGTGCGCAAGCTGCAGCTGGACCAGTGCTTCCAGCTGAGGCTTTTCGAGCAGGATGCTGAGAAGGTAACTGCTTCTCATGGGTGGGGCCAGCACCCTCCGGTTGCACATTATGAAACATACAGTCCTGTTGATTCAGTTTCCATCACTTGAAACACTGAGAATTTTCGGTCGGTTTTCCAAGCCCTTCCATGATAGGTGATCCGCCTCGCTTGTATTCTGCAGTCATGTATTCGGGAGCAAACGCACTTGATGCGTCTCATGCACACTCGGGCGCCGACGTTCGTATTTCTTCTCTTGTCTGACATGCAGATGTTCGACTGGATCATGCACAACAAGAGCCTGTTCCTGGCAGGCTACACGGAGATCGGGACCAACCACTCGCACGCCATGGAGCTTCAGACGCAGCACAATCACTTCGCCATGAATTGCATGGTAAAGGGTCTTGTCTGGCAGGCGTCCTATAAGAGCTCGTGTGGGCTCAGTAGCCTGAACTGCGGATGGAGAAATCCAGCCTTTGTGAGGTGGTGTCATGTGGTGCTGGGCCCGAATAAGACATCACATTCGCTTTGCTTATTTCAGATTAAGGCGTCGGCTCAGGACCATGTGGTGTAGCTGCTAATCAGTATGTTGTGGGTTTGTCAGTCAGTTATCTTGATGTTACTGAGGTGTCATTCAGGGTTGTGTAGAGTTGCTGGACAGGCTGTGTGTCTGTGTGTATTTGTACCCTTGAGTAGTGGTACGACTGTGTGTATTTGTACCCTTGAGTAGTGGTACGGCTGTGTGTCTGTGTGTATTTGTACCCTTGTAATGGTACGGCTGTGTGTCTGTGTATTTGTACCCTTGTAGTGGTACGGCTGTGTGTGCGGTTTCATGCGAGTGGGCTGGAGAGTTTTGACCGCACACAATGACTGTTTCGGCTCGCGGATAAGCCCCCATCTCCACACCAATCTGGGGGCCGTGTGCGCTGACCTGATGCGTGTAATTACCCGTGCACACAGACACGCATGAAGTCTCTCACGCCTGCTGGGTCGCCGGCCTACAGCAATTGGTACAGGATCCGGTCCACTGGCATCACCCTGAATGGGGGCTTAATTCGGCTTGACATTATCTCACCGAGTCTGAGAAGCGAAGCTGGTTTCCTTCTCAGACGCGGAAGCTGCGTTTTTCCTGCAGGTCTAGATTTATTTTGGTGGTGGCACTTGTGTAACCGGCACTGCGCATGAACCGCACATCCTCGGCGGAATCCGAGCTTTGGGTGATGCTTGCTGAATGACACACCACCTCACCCCAATGCGCACACACACACACAGATGGAAGTGCTTTCAGCAAACCAGAGACACAAAATTATCTGGCGGGTTTACAGTAATTATCATTGGTCTGTATGTGTCTGTGTCCATGTACCCTGGGTGTCTGTTGTTTACTGTCTGCTCTGGTACTTATTGTCTTGGATTTCTTGGCACTGTAGACTGAAAGAGGCGTGTGAGACTTTCACTCTGGTATGTACACATGACAGTACAATCCTGAAAGTTGTCATCAGTCATAATTAAATGTGATTAATGTGTATAGATATCCGGCATTAGCTCACAGAGAACTCGGGGCGTAGAGTTAACTTAAGCAAATGAGTCAAATCGGGGTTAATTGCCAGCTAACTCCTCCAATCCCTTCACATGGTCATTAGTGGAGTCCCACCCCAGCTGAGGTCTGCCCTTCCTGTCATGCAGAACGTCTACGTCAACATCAGCCGCATCGTGTCGGTGGGGAACCGGCTGCTGGAGTCGTCCCACTACGCCTCGCAGCAGATCAAGCAGATCTCTGGGCAGCTGGAGCTGGAGTGGAAGGCCTTCGCCGCCGCCCTGGATGAGCGCAGCACCCTGCTAGAGATGTCCGCCGTCTTCCACCAGAAGTGCGATCAGGTGAGTGGGGGGGGGATAGCGTGACGCCCCACAGAGCGTGACACCACGGGGAGCTGGATGTTTATGCGGCCTCTTCTGTCCGGGGGATCGTTCCATCTGCTCCCGCCGTTAGGCTCTGCAGTTACATCCTTACACTTTTAGGTTTAAGGAGACAGATGTGAGATCATTCCAGAGAATGAGCAGGTCTGAACTTTTTTCAGGATCTCATTGCGCAGGACGCATTGAGCCGAGGGCCTCTGAGACCCGTCCGGCGCAGTCTTGCCTACTCAGCTCCTCAGTGATCTGGAATTTCTGCTATTTTACATAGTGTCCTGTTCTGAGAATTGCATCCCTCCTTGCCTCCAGGGCTTGTGCGATGCTTATGTAATGTACCGCATAGTGTTTCACTTGATGATTCCGCTGCTGGATGTTGGCAATGGATCCTCGAATGGTTTTTGGGTAGTGTCCCAGTTCTTTACTGGTTGGGTTTGCTTAAGGATGCGTTCTCCCTTCAGCACAGTGCCAGTGGGTTATCAGTCCATCTAGATGCTTGTATTTAGCCTGCACTGAGCTTTGACCAATGCGCCTCTTTCTTTGACACGTCCTTCCCCTCACAGTACATGTCCAACGTGGACTCCTGGTGTAAGGCCTGCGGCGAGGTGGACCTGCCCTCGGAGCTTCAGGACCTGGAGGACGCCATTCACCACCACCAGGGCCTGTACGAGCACATCACTGTGGCCTACTCGGAGGTGAGAGCGCTGGGGGAAGGTGGGCCTGCGAGACTGAGGTGTTCATGATGTCATCAGCACACGGTTCTGTCTCCCGGATCGGTCTCCCTCCCCGTAATCCCGTCCCCAACGCATCGCCGTAATAATCACAGTTTGCAGAGATGGTTGTCAGCCGCAGGGCTTGGCGGTGGTGTCCGGACTCACGCCCTGCTCATCTCCCCAGGTAAGCCAGGATGGCAAGGGCCTACTGGACAAGTTGCAGCGCCCCCTGACCCCGGGCAGCGCCGACTCCCTCACCGCCTCCGCCAACTACTCCAAGGCGGTGCACCATGTGCTGGATGTCATCCACGAGGTGCTGCACCACCAGCGTCAGCTAGAGAACATCTGGCAGCACCGCAAGGTCCGGCTGCACCAACGGCTGCAGCTCTGCGTCTTCCAGCAGGATGTGCAGCAGGTGGGTGGGAAGGAGTAGGGTGGACCTCTCGGACCCAGGCAGCCGGTCCCCGGTGTGTGCAGTGATGCTCCCCGTCAGCTCAGCACCCTGATTACCCATAACGTGCCGGCTTACTGGCACCCCTCGTATGACTGCTTCCCTGCGCATATAAAGCTGAAATTGCGCTGTGTAATTTGTGACCGCAGTGCTGGACTCGTGTCGGACTGGGATTGACACCCTGAGCGGGACCGGATCGGCACTGCAAGCTCTGTGTGGACATGCGTGGGAGGGTGCAGTGGGCGGCAGTGGAGGCGGAGGTTTGGGGGAGGGGAGGCACACTCTCTGGCTCGCTTTCTCGTTAGCAGGTCTGTGCGTAGGCTAGGCAACGGTTGCCATAGCAGAGGCTGCCGCGGCTCGCAGGTGCGAGGCACGTCGCAGGCAGCTCGGAGCCTTCTGAGCAGGACGGGGTGTCGGAATGCAGGAATAGGGCCTCGTTAGTATGCAAATCACAAAGCACTTTGTCAAATCTTAAACTGTCTTTCCTGCCAGGCTCTCAGCCCTTTCCCAGTCTTGATCGACACGGTGAGCGTGTGTGGGCATTCGCAAGGGTTTGTGGGTGTTTCTGGTCCAGAGGTTCAAGGACTCTCTTACCCACCCTGTAGCAGTAAGTGGATGGCGTGTTTATTTCGGAGGACCATCCTGTCACCTGAGAAGTGGCTGGTTGTGAGAGCTCCACCTAGTGGTGGAAGTACTGCATAGGCCCGGCTTTGTGGATCCCTTTAGGAATTTGTGTTGTACCAGCGGAGAGCTTCAGAGGATCGAGTTCAGTCACATGTCTGGGCTCAGTTGGAAATGCACCTGCTTGCTTCCAGTTTTCCACCCAGGAACGGGCCATTTGGGGGGTGGAGTGGGGGGGGGGGTGGTCTCTATGGAAACGGTGAAATTTCCGCCTTTCCCATGGTTTTCCAATACGTCCCTGGGGGAACGCTAACTACTGAGCACCAGATCTAAACCGCGCACTGTGTGCCGCCAGGTGTTGGACTGGATAGAGAACCACGGCGAGGCCTTCCTGAGCAAGCACACCGGGGTGGGCAAGTCGCTGCACCGCGCTCGCGCCCTGCAGAAAAGGCACGAGGATTTCGAGGAGGTGGCCCAGGTGAGTGTCAGGGGTGTGTGAGAGAAATGTGACTTATGAAAGGGGGAGGGGGCGAGCTTGTGATGTAACACTGCGGCGCCCTTCGGCTCACCCCCCCCCCACAGAACACGTACACCAACGCCGACAAGCTGTTGGAAGCCGCGGAGCAGCTGGCCCAGACGGGCGAATGCGACCCGGAGGAGATCTACCAGGCCGCCCACCAGCTGGAGGACCGTATCCAGGACTTTGTGCGGCGCGTCGAGCAGCGCAAGGTGCTGCTGGACATGTCAGTGGCCTTCCACACACACGTCAAGGAGGTGGGTCTTGCCTGCACCTCTCCGTGCGCACACACACACACACACACACACACACGGTAAGGAAGACACGCATTGTTCGTTTGGCTGCTTTTCGTACTGCTGCTTTCCCACAGACCTCTTTGGTAGGATTCTTGCCTTGCGAGAGATTGCCTTGTATTTTTTTTATTCAGGTGCTCTTAGCTGAACAGGTTAAGTACTCAAACTGAGGCAATGGCTCTACTGTGATTGTGGGCACTGACTGCGAGTGTCGCCCCCTAGCTGTGGACCTGGCTCGAAGAACTGCAGAAGGAGCTGCTGGATGACGTGTACGCGGAGGCAGTGGAGGCCGTGCAGGATCTGATCAAGCGCTTTGGCCAGCAGCAGCAGACCACCCTGCAGGTCACCGTGAATGTCATCAAGGAGGGCGAGGACCTCATCCAGCAGCTGAGGTAACCAAGGGGTCCAGCTTCTCACACCTGCTGCTAGGGCATACATTCCAACCACGTTCAGGGTCTCTGTGTGTACGGGATCCAGCCCACACCTCCAATTTCTGGTCGCTTGCATTTCGGCTCAATTTCAGATGTAACTAACAGAGTGTGACCCTGAAATGTACCCCCCCCCCCCCCCCCCCAGCCGAGCCAAGTTCTTAATTGTTCATTTACAGGGGCATGGTCTCGATCTGTGCAGTGATGGTTGTGGTACCGATGGTAGCCTTTTAAAAACCATTTAGGGAACACGGCATGAAGAGCAGCCCCGAGGTCACAGTCCCCTCTCTCCCCCTCTACAGGGATTCGGCCATTTCCAGTAACAAGACGCCCCACAATAGCTCAATCAACCACATTGAGAGCGTCCTCCAGCAGCTGGACGAGGCGCAGGGCCAGATGGAGGAGCTCTTTCAGGAGAGGAAGATCAAGCTCGAGCTGTTCCTGCAGCTGCGCATCTTTGAGCGCGATGCCATCGACGTGAGTGCTGAGATCCGGAACCTTCCACTCCCTTCCGACGCGTGTCCGGTCCGTCTTACAGGCGCGCCTTCTTGAAGTAATTACCAGGGTTCGCACTAATCTCAAGGCTCCGTGCAGCGTTGCGGGTGCAGGTGCAAGACAGTAGATGGTCAGAGCAGAATCTCTGAGCCTTTGTCTCTACGGGGCTCATTTCATACAAATGAAGCATCGCTCAGCTTGGCTTAAGAAAAGCAGGCAAGTAACCCAGGAAGCGAGTAACAATCCCCTGGCATCTTAGCTCCAATTAACTGCCCATTAAGATGACAGGACTTTGGCAGCTCCTGCCATGTCCCAAACCCTGCGGATTAACACGCTGGAGTTCGCGAGGGTCAGAGGCGGCACGCGTTCATGACATGCCAAGGGGTTTGTTTGTCTGCAGAATTCACCCCAGCACTGTGCTCCGGCTTTCCAGAGCTCTAGGACGTTGCTCAACGGGGTTGCGTGTCTAACACGTTATCGGCTGATTTTGTCCCCGCCCATAGTTCTCCTACTTCCCGTCTTTTCTCTCCATGGTCCAGTTCTTGGTGAGCTGTCGGTGGTGCTTATTGTGAAGTTGCATCACCATGTTGGACTTTGATGTCCACCTGAACATCTGTGGTCAGACGGCCCTTGAAGTAGAAAGTCATTGATTGTCATCATACTGAAAATATATTTAAGCTTTCTGTCACCCCCCCCCCCCCCCAAATATCAGATCATCTCAGACCTGGAGTCTTGGAATGACGAGTTGTCGCAGCAGATGAATGACTTCGACACAGAGGACCTGACGCTGGCTGAGCAGCGCCTGCAGCATCACGCCGACAAGGCGCTCACCATGAACAACCTCACCTTCGACGTCATCCACCAAGGCCAGGAGCTCTTACAGTATGTCAACGAGGTGCAGGCCTCTGGTGAGTCGACATGAGATCCCTACGCCACTAAACGGCAGAAGACGACAGTGTGACCCTCATTTTGTGGGAACGCTCTAGATACCCTTCTTATAGTAGATATTGGGTCATTTTGAAAAGTCATTGATGGAGTGGAAAGTAAATGGATCACTCTGTTCCAGAAAAGTTCTTTTAAATCATGTTTTGTTGCGTATTTCGACGGTCCTATGGGTCGTTTAAGGTCGTCTTTGCGTCACAGTTCGTTTTGGGTTTTGGAGATCCTTTTAAATACAAGCATGTGGTTGAAGGAACATCTGTGGTCTGGGACGGGCATGTCTGGGACGCACGCTCATGGCCCGCAATTCTTTCTGCAGGCGTGGAGCTGTTGTGTGACCGGGATGTGGACATGGCCACTCGGGTGCAGGACCTGCTGGAGTTCCTCCACGAGAAGCAGCAGGAGCTGGATGTGGTTGCTGAGCAACACCGCCGGCACCTCGAGCAGTGCGTGCAGCTGCGCCACCTGCAGGCTGAAGTCAAACAGGTGAGCCACGTCTCACTGATCCTGACCTGCACCTTCGTGCTCATTTGGTCTCAATCCATAGCAGAGAACTTCAGCTCATATGTCTCTTGGACAGTCGCATACAGCAGCCAGTCTCATTACCTTGATTTTACACCTGTGACCTCATTTGCTGCCGCTGTTCTGCTAACCAGCCACTGTTATTCAAACCAACAGGTTACTCGCTTAATCTTCTTGTGATCCTCTTGTCCAGCGATTAGGCAGACCTGCAATATCTGTGTGTGTGTGTGGTTTAGTGTGTAACCTATGCATGCCTGTGCAGGTCTTGGGCTGGATCCGGAACGGGGAGTCCATGCTGAACGCTGGGCTGATCACCGCCAGCTCCCTGCAAGAGGCGGAGCAGCTCCAGAGGGAACATGAACAGTTTCAACACGCCATCGAGGTGATCTGTGCTCCCCTCCATCATCACCACTTTCCTCAGCATACTCCTTCTCCAGCACCATTCCCACTATCCTCCTCTCCTCCGCCGGTGTCCTCCTCTCCTCCGCCGGTGTCCTCGGTGTACCCGCCTCCCTCTCCCCCTCCACCACCCCCACCATACTAACCTGTCTTAGTCCCTGTAGGACTTTAGTCACTTCGATCTACGTGGGTTGGGATTTGGGAACTTATCAGCAACTGTATTGGTGGCCCTTACAGAAAACACACCAGAGCGCTCTCCAGGTGCAGCAGAAGGCAGAAGCCATGCTGCAGGCCAACCACTACGACATGGACCTGATCCGCGATTGCGCCGAGAACGTCGCCTCCCACTGGCAGCAGCTCATGCTGAAGATGGAGGACCGGCTGAAGCTGGTCAATGCTTCGGTGGCCTTTTACAAGACCTCTGAGCAGGTGGGGGCCATTTCTTAATAATAGCCAGTTTTGCGCTATTATTTCAGCAAATAATCCTGCTCCTGACCACGTACACATTTCTCCATGATTTTTGTACGCGAAGTGCGTTTTGGATATTCTGACTTGCCTCTACCCGACTCTGAGCATTGTAGTTTAAAGCTGTGTTGTGTATGCCCCCCCCCCCCCCCCCCAAAGGTGTGTAGTGTTCTGGAGAGCCTGGAGCAAGAGTATAAGCGTGAGGAAGACTGGTGCGGAGGAGCCGACAAGTTAGGGCCCAACTGTGAGACGGACCATGTGACACCTATGATCAGCAAACACCTGGAGCAGAAGGAGGCCTTTCTGAAGGTACTGTTGTTGATGCAGGTGCAGTCATGCGAGTTCAAGTGAAGCGAAACCTAATCCCATACCAGTGAGTCTGGCGCCCCCTTGCCGGATGCATATGGAAATGCAGTTCTGACGGTATTCCTCCCCTACAGGCTTGCACCCTCGCTCGGCGCAATGCTGACGTCTTCCTGAAATACCTGCACAGGAACAGCGTCAACGTGCCCGGGATGCTGAGCCACGTGAAGGCGCCCGAGCAGCAGGTTAAAAGTGAGTCCTGCTGCTGTACGGCCAGCTGACCCATGACCTGTCGGTGATGTTCCGTTTGTGCTGCGACTCCGCCCGGCCCGATACGCCCCGCCCGATACGCCCCGCCCGTTGGCGGCGGCGTCCCACTTTTCAGAGTTGGCCTGACCCCGGATCTGCCGATATTGGTTCTATGAATAACGGCCTTTTGCCGTTTAATGACGGGCTGTAAAAAGTAAGTGGGTCACGTCTTGCCTGTAGGGGCTTGACGGATTTGATTTCAGAGCCGCGTTTCATCCTGCTTTTCATGAGAACGGCGGAGAACATTCTAGAGTGCAAAAAAAAAAAAAAAACACAAAAAAAACCGTATACAACACAGAACCGGATATGACCGTGTCCTTGCGTGTCGGATTTATGTTCACCTGCAGACATCCTGAATGAGCTGCTTCAGAGGGAGAACCGCGTCCTCCACTTCTGGACCATGCGCAAGCGTCGGCTGGACCAGTGCCAGCAGTACGTGGTGTTCGAGCGCAGCGCCAAGCAGGTCAGTCCAAGGGCTTCCATCCGTCTTTCCGGAAAGGCAAAGTCATTCTTAAAATCTGGGCTGTGGTTAGTTTCCCAGAAGGTCTGACCCACACACCAGCTCTCCCAGGACGTGACTCCCCGCCCCTGAGAGGTCAGAAGAATAGTTTGTGAACTCCAGAGGATGTCTGCCTAACCCATAATACCAACCCTGGCCTCTCAGATGCGGCTGCCTTAATTGTTGTGGTAGAGAATCCCAAACATCCTTAGTCACGATTTGATGTGTGGATGTTAACATGTGCAGAATTCAGGGATGATTCATTGTCTTGAGCCAGAGCTCCCTCTGGTGGCCATTTCTGTATTACAATGTTGGTTTGGCTACAAACCCACGCAGGGAAGCAGTAATTACATAGGATTTAATGCAATAAATGCTTAATTTTTTCTAGTAATGTCGATGAAGATTTAAAGGGAAAGAAATGCTTTCTGATTCCAGTATGTAACGATAGAGGTGGCGGCTACAATATTTTAATGTTCTTATTGGTTGCTTGACCAAATATTTGTCACATGAGATAATTATCTAGTGTTACTCATTGTCAGATGTACTACACACGCACAGCACCCAGGTACAAAAAACCCTTTTCGGGAGGTGTGGTTAACGAACTGTGCGGAGGAGGTAGGGGTTGCTGGTTTCCTATGAAACAAAACTTAGAAATCTCGGTGGTAAAATTGGTAAAGCTTGCTAAGTACTGGAATTGTATTGAGGATTAATGCTGATGAAAATACTTTATATCATGGTTTAAAGTCTGAAAAGTAAGAAGCCTGATCTCGACCCAGCTGGGATGTGAGAATTGTATGTATTAAATATACAGTTTGATCCATTTTAGACTTAGATTCTTGATCAAAGGGCCAGTTCTCTCTCGTCTTCTGACTAGAGGAAAGTTAAAATAGTTTTTTAAATGAATTCGCTAATACTAGTAGACGATTTAAAGACAAGCCGTGCCAGATCACTTTGATGGCTGAATTAAGCCGTGGACGTGAGGGTCTCTAGAAGCCGTCGTGAAGCTGTTCTTCGCTCGTGCCGCAGGCCTTAGAGTGGATCCACGACACCGGCGAGTTCTACCTGTCCACCCACACCTCTACCGGCTCCAGCATCCACCACACGCAGGAGCTGCTGAAGGAACACGAGGACTTCCACATCACAGCCAGGGTAGGGCGCGTGAGCCTGTACCTCCGCTACGCCCTCGCCATCCCCTTATTCCGCACTGTCCCTGCCTCAGCAGAATCCTATGACAATGGGTCACGTGATATTAGTACTTTTATGCATAAGCAGCTAAATGGCCGAATTAGTTGATCTGTTTGTCGGGCTTTTGGGAGGAGGGGGGCCCCCTCCCTCCGACTGAGTGAGTCACACGGGGGTGTTTTTGTCCTACTGCTGAGCGACATGGTAATCCCTATTGTGTCCTCCTGCCAATGTCCCATTCCCTGCATTAATGCCATCGCAACCCCCCCCCACACACACACACACACACATTCACTTCACCTGCAGCAAACCAAAGAGCGAGTGAAACTGCTGATACAGCTGGCCGATGGCTTCTGTGACAAGGGCCACGCCCACGCCATGGAGATCAAGAAATGGGTCACTGCTGTGGACAAGCGCTACCGGGACTTCTCCCTTCGCATGGACAAGTACCGCTCGTCCCTGGAGAAGGCGCTGGGCATCTCCTCGGACTCCAACAAGTCGGTGCGTGTCACGACTCGGGCTTTGTGGGACGGAGATGACTGCAGTGGGGGGAGCTGCTTGTTTTTCTGGGTCGGTCGGCCCCCTGCTAGGTCACTCCTGCATTGTTTCCTGTCACAGAGCAAAGACCTGCAGCTGGACATCATCCCAGCCAGCGCCCCGGGGTCAGAGGTCAAGCTGCGGGACGCCGCCCATGAGCTTAACGAGGAGAAGCGCAAGTCGGCCCGCAGGAAAGAGTACGTGTCTGTGCCGCATCCCACCAGTGCCCTGAGCTCCCTGAAACCTTCCGCCCTGCTTTGTCTCTCGTTCATTTATGCTTGCTGAGTTTCCTGGCCCACATGTGCGCCTATGCGGTTCTCCCCGAATCCCGCTGATTCCTTTATCCAATCAGATCCTCGCTGTTTTGGCCAGTTGAGGAGCACGGGGTCGCTTGTTTCCAGTTGCCCAGAGCGTCTCGCTCCAGATTAACACCTGCCTCGTTTATCTGACTGTCAGTTTGCCTGTGTGAGCCCCTGTGCCTCAAGCCATCATGCTGGTGATTAATGCAGGCCAGGTGCTTTGTCTGGCCATGGCCTGCCCTCACGCACACGCTGATCCCCAGTCGGAGTCCTCCAGTCACATGGACGTTTTCGGCCCGTTTTATTTGCAGTGGCCGGTACCATGACAAGATGAGGATTCACTTGTAGCAGGAGCTGTGTGCTGCTTTAAAAAGTGTATAGCGAGTGATGACGACCCCTTTTTAGACATTAAGATTGAAACAGAGCAACAGTAGCTAATCCTCAGTGTTTGTGCACGTGCGTCTCTGCAGATTCATTATGGCGGAGCTTATTCAGACGGAGAAGGCCTACGTGCGGGACCTGAGGGAGTGCATGGACGTAAGCACCCCCCCCCCCCCATATAGCCAGCATTAGTGTAACACTGTGTGTGTGACTACGCGTCATTGGAATAAGCTGCCTGTATTTGTATCGTGCTGGCCAATGTGTATATGTACTGTTACACCAACATCAGATGGGCGCTCATGTTCTGCACAATCTGTGTTCCCTGCTCAGACCTACCTGTGGGAGATGACCAGTGGCGTTGAAGAGATCCCCCAAGGGATCGTCAACAAGGAGCACATCATCTTTGGAAACATGCAGGACCTCTATGAGTTCCACCACAAGTGAGTCTGCCAGTGTGCTGGGATATGGTGAACTATACTTTGGGTCTGTTAGAGTATAGTGTCCTGTATGTAGGATCTGTTGGAGTACGGTGTAGTATACTTTGTTGGAGGACACCGTATAGTGCTTATGGTCTGTAAGAGTACATAGCACAAGTATTTAGGGTCATAATTGGGTTTTCTGGAGTACGGTGTACCGTAATGAGTAAGCAGTCTTTTAGCTGATCTCACACACGCTTCCTGTCGTCACAGCATATTCCTGAAGGAGCTAGAAAAGTATGAGCAGCTACCAGAGGATGTGGGTCACTGCTTCGTCACTTGGGTGAGTGTGGGGAGCTGGGCTGCGCTCTCGTTAACTCAGACGCATTGTTTTGTACCTCTTCTTGATGTACGACGCGGCTGGGCTCGCCAGCAGCTACTCGACCTTTTTATTGTGTGTAAACCCAGCTGCCGTCTCTTGACGCCTCTCCACTTGGTTCACTGTTTACAGGCTGACAAGTTCCAGATGTACGTCAATTACTGCAAGAACAAACCGGACTCCACCCAGCTCATACTAGAGCATGCTGGGAGCTACTTCGACGTGAGTGACCGCGGCCCATTCTGACTCCCTGATGGGTCGGAGCAGGGGGTCACAGTTCACACAGTAAAGCGTGTGCCTCGTTATTTTACCCAATGTTGTGTATGTCAGGAACCGTGGACGCCTTTCTGAACTCGTGAACTACAACCTCCACTGGTTTCTTTTGGGTAGATATTTTTGAGGTTTGTAGGGGCTCTCAAAATTTTTTTTTTGACTTCGTCAAACTTGCGACGATTCGCACATTTTGACCAAAGACGTACAATAGTTGCCACGGTGAAGTACTGCACTGTGTGGAAGCATAACTATCTCAGCCTGGCACACGTCTCCCAGTGTCATTCTCACACCTAAGAGGGCGTGCGATTATCCTATTCCAACGTACGTCCATTTCGACGTATGACTGTCTGCCGGAATGGAACCCAGTTGTATGTTGGAGGGAGTCTGTATGAACGGTTTAAGTAATTCTGTTTGAATATATAATTCGTAAAATGTGCGGATTTTCATCTTTTAACTCCAGTTAAGTCTCTGTTGGCGTATTGGTGTAGTTAGTTACTGGGCAGCGATTGATCTCAGCGCGTGACTCTAATCGGGCTGTGGGGAGCCGGATGTCACCTGTAATCCTCTTATCCCTGTCTTACAGGAGATCCAGCTCAGGCACCGCCTGGCCAACTCCATCTCCTCCTACCTGATCAAGCCGGTGCAGAGAATAACCAAGTACCAACTGCTGCTCAAGGTCCGTCGCCGGGCCTGGCCACGCTTGAGCTGTGTCTCGTTAGCCCCGAGGATGGGCGCGTGTGCTAGCGATTGTTCACGGAGGGCTTTCACATGGCCTCTGTCTGTTTCTTGGCACCATTTGTGACAATCCAGAGAAGGTAGCCTTTAGCTTTCTGTTAGCCTAGCATTACTTTTTGTGCACGACTTAGAGAGAGGGGACATTTGATAGCTTTTAGCCCGTTAGCACTGTCTGTGTTAGCGCAGTGCAGCTCACTCTTGGCGCCTCCCCACATCTGTGATGTTTCTTATCAGTCTAGCTTTATGCTCTGGTCTCCAGGAGCTCCTGACGTGCTGTGAGGAGGGTAAAGGGGAGATCAAGGATGGCCTGGAGGTCATGCTGAGTGTGCCCAAGCGTGCCAACGACGCCATGCATCTCAGCATGCTGGAAGGTGAGCGGAGCTCGGGCATGTGGGACCTGAACGCAAACGCTCAGCCGGGTTTTACCCGGGTTTTATCCATTTGCTGCTTGTTGCCTGCGTTCAAACCTGACCTCGCTCTCTACAGGCTTCGACGAGAACATCGAGTCTCAGGGCGAGCTCATCCTTCAGGAGTCCTTCCAGGTGTGGGACCCGAAAACCCTGATCCGCAAGGGCCGCGAGCGTCATCTCTTCCTGTTTGAGATGTCCCTGGTCTTCAGCAAGGAGGTCAAGGACTCCAACGGCCGTAGCAAGTACATCTATAAGAGCAAGCTCTTCGTAAGTGGCCTTCTCAAGCTAGACCCCGTCTTTTGTCGAAGGCTCCCATGTTCTTATTGTCTGACTCTTCTCACGGGGGCTGGTCCCCTGTCTTTAGACCTCAGAGTTGGGGGTCACGGAGCACGTTGAGGGGGACCCCTGCAAATTTGCCCTCTGGGTAGGACGAACCCCAACTTCTGATAACAAGATCGTCCTAAAGGTAAGCACATGGCCTGCTGAGACCAGCAGTCTTCCCTTTTCACCCTGTTCTGTGTGCATGACTGTGGGGTGTTTGCTGTGGTTTTATGGCTTATGGGTAGCAGCAGGGCGCATCTAGGGATCTCTTTACTGCTCACTGCACCGTGGACCATATGTGTGAATTTCCATTGGTCAAAGTAACCCAAGCTTTTATCCTGTAGAAAAGCAAGTATTTGTGTGAATAAGAAATGTTGGTTGGATAACATGCCTTCTGCCAAGTCAATTGACAGCTTTTTTTTAGATAACATGATTTCTGTGGGCCCGGCCACTGTTGTACTATGTATGAATTACATAGCACAGCTCTCTCCCCATTCCGCATTTTCCATAAAATTCTTGAGCACTGCTTACCCCCTAGTGCCCTGCATCCAAGATTGTGCTCCTTTCAAACCCAGCAGAACTGAAGCTGCTATCGATGTTAATTGTTGGAAAGGCATGTTACCCATTTTCACGCCGGTCGGCGTTCTTGGGGCTGCATGTAGACCTTCCGAATGAATCGCAGCGTGCGTCGTCTGCCGCGTGCTTGCAGTGCCATGCTGTGCTTGCCCTTCTGTACTGAAGCAGTCACTGCGGACATGCTGCTGAATTGGGGAACTCTCAGCCTCAGCAGACGGAGCCGTGTGACGTCACAGGCCGCCCACATTACCTTTGCGTTCTTGTCACATGCCTTTCAAACAGACTCTTCTTCAGCCTTCATGCTCTAAATATCCAAAGTGGTTTGTTAATGCAAGTATTTAATCTGTTTACAAGGTTAGCCATTATTTGCATCTGGATGAGCCAAAAATAGCTTAAATTTTAACTTTTTTTTATATGATGTATGGTAGAATGATTAGCTGCTGATGCTAAGACTAATGAGGCATGATGTGTAACAAAGAGATTGTGGTAAAGAAGGTCGGTGTCTCTATGTTTTTTTCCCCTGTCTGTCCAAGCCGTTTGTCATCATAATGTGTGACTCATTCAGTATGAAAAATAGTGAAATTCTCTATTCTATATTTCAAACTAAGCCTCTAAGTCAGGGCAGCAAACACAGCACCATGGTGAGTACAGCAACCAACAGCGACTCGATCAAATCTATGTGAGGAGAGGGGCTTTACCGGCATCTAACCCCCGCGTCACGCTCTTCTTCCCAGGCCTCCAGCATCGAGAATAAGCAGGACTGGATCAAGCACATACGGGAGGTGATCCAGGAACGCACCATCCACCTCAAGGGGGCGCTCAAGGAGCCCATCCACATTCCCAAGCCCGCCACCACGAAGCACAAGGGTAGAAGGTACCCCCCCCCCCTCTGAGGAGAACGTCCTGAGTGTTATTGCTCTTATTGGACCTTTCTTTTTAAGTCGTGTTGAACGTGAGTTAAGAATTGAGTCTTTTTCCACAGGGATGGTGAAGACCTGGACAGTCAGGGTGATGGGAGCAGTCAGCCTGACACCATATCTCTGGCCTCTCGCACTTCCCAGAACACCCTGGACAGCGACAAAGTGAGTCACGGGCTTTCGATCTGTGTACACTGCTCCGCTCCAGCAGACAGGGTGAATCCTGGAATCTGATCATAGGTCCACACTGCCGCCCCTGACCCCTCTCTCTCAAATACGCCCCTATCTAGCTTTCCGGAGGTTGCGAGCTGACCGTGGTCATCCACGACTTCGCAGCAGGCAATAGCAACGAGCTGACGGTACGCCGCGGCCAGACTGTGGAGGTGCTGGAGCGCCCCCACGAGCGGCCCGACTGGTGCCTGGTGCGGACCACTGACCGCTCGCCTGCCCAGGAGGGCCTCGTGCCCTGTGCCATGCTCTGCATCGCCCACTCCCGCAGCAGCATGGAGATGGAGGGCATCTTCAACCACAGAGGTAGGCAGGGATTATCCATGCCCCGCCCCCATACAGGCATGTCCAAAGAGGGCCCTCTCTGATAGGCTCGAGTGCCAACTGGGGGCGGGGCTTTGTTTACACTCACACGTATCACCCCTCAGTTCTCTACTCTTGGCCCAAATGCACAGAATTATGGGTATATAGGTCACAGATCATGGTAGGTAATTATAAAACACACTAAAATGGTAGATCAGAACAGCTGGATGGTGAATTCACCTTTCTGCGGCCTTCCGTATTCCTGTACCTGGGCCTTCCTGCCAGACTTCACCACCAAAGGGCATGTGATTCTGGTTGCCCTCAGCTGGAGATTCACTCCTGTACCAATTTTAATTAATTTTTAATGGATCTTTGGCAGATGTAGGTGGTTTGCTTTGGATAAAGTTTGGTTTGGAAAGTCGGTCTTGTGCATTGTAGGGGGGTGTTGTTTTCCTTACGGGAGGGATTATTCTTATCATCCCGGGACTGATTCAGTTGAGTTTTTAATTAGCGTTTTTTATGGTATCTATATATATATATAACTGTGGGACGACGCAGTTAATGTGTGTAAGATGTTGGAGTTATCTGCTGACGTATCTGGGTCAGGAGGATGGTTCTGGATTGTTCCATCATTTTCCCATCTCATCGTGGCCCATTAGGCCCACTGCCAGTCGGGGGCTGACGGGTGGTGGGGCTAGTGTCCCCTGGGAGGCGGAGCTTACATTCCCATGGGTGCAGGGCTGACGTCCCCTGGGAGGCGGAGCTTACATTCCCATGGGTGCAGGGCTGACGTCCCCTGGGAGGCGGAGCTTACATTCCCATGGGTGCAGGGCCAGGACTGATGTCCCCTGGGAGGCGGAGCTTACATTCTCATGGGTGCAGGGCCTGGGCTGACGTCCCCTGGGGCTGTTTAGAGTAAGGCTGCTCTCTGTTGGTCCTGCAGACACCCTGTCGGTGTGCAGTAGCGACGCCCTGGTCCCCGGTTCTTCGGCCACGCTGCAGCCCAGCCATATCTCAGGCCCCCACAGTTCCCCGGGGCCCAAGCGGCCAGGCAACACGCTGCGCAAGTGGCTGACCAGCCCGGTGCGGCGGCTCAGCAGCGGCAAAGCTGACGGCCACGTCAAGAAGCTGGCACAGAAGCACAAGAAGAGCCGCGACGTGCGCAAGAGCGCCGATGTCGGCTCACAGAAGGACTCTGACGACAGTGCCGCCACACCTCAGGACGAGACCGTGGAAGAGGTGGGGGGCGGGGCTAACTGCAGTGGGCAGGGATACTTACCACGGGTGCTGGGTTTGTTGCTATGGGGCAGTTTGTTGCTAGGTGTGGAATTACTGGATTAGTTATTGTGGGCTAGAGTTTGTTGCCAAGAGACAGTTTGTTGCTAGGGGCTGGGTTACTGGGTTAGTTAGTTGTTATGGGGAAGGGTTTCTTACGGGCCAAAATTTTGCTGGGGGTTGGGTTGGTTACTTTGGGCTGGGGTTTGTTACTATGGGATAGTTGTTACAGGGGGGTGGTTGTTTACTTTGGGATGTGCTTGGTTACTGTAGGGATTGTTGCTTGAGGTAGTGTTGGCTGCTATGGGTGGGGCTGGTTGTCATGTGGGGCGTGGCTGGGTACATTGGGGGCGGAGCCGGCTTTCTCATGGCTGACATGTTCCTCTGCAGAGAGTAAGGAGTGAGGGGCTCAGCAGTGGCACACTGTCCAAGTCGTCGTCATCGGGGATGCAGAGCTGTGGGGAGGAGGAGGGGGAGGAGGGGCCCGACTCGGTCCCCCTGCCACCCCCCATGGCCATTCAGCAGCATAGCCTGCTGCAGCCAGACTCCCAGGATGACAAGGTGAGCATGGGGAACCACCGGTGGGGGGTTGCCGGCGGTGCCGTGTGGGGAGTCAACATGCTCCAGCAAGCCACCTCCCCCCTTAGGCACGTCCGAGTCGGGTTTAAGGTTAAACGACTAAGCACAGACTCACTCGCTTCTCTGCCGTCTATAGATGCGTTCAAGCTCGGGTCTTTTACAGAAGAAACTAATACAGCCCTGCGCTAATGTACCTTACAGCCCCAGAGCTGTGAGTAAGTAGAGGTACTGTAAGGAGGGCATGGTCTGCTTCACGAAAAACATTACAAAGGTTAACATCTCAGATGTGACAGTCATGTCTAAGCAAACGGTCCTTACGATTTCGGAATGACCTGACGCGATGCCCTCTGTCCCAGCCCCGGATGGCTGTGGATCTACATGGAAATCACACTACATTATTTCGTCGATTTGTAGGTTTTATTCGTACCGTGGTTGACGTGGCCCCCTGCTGGCCGCCGCGTGCATGGGGGGTTCACAGTGTGCTCTCCAGGCCGGTGACGATTCTCTGACCCTCTTTCTTTTCTCCTCTTCTGTTCCTGACTGTATTGTTTGCCTTTAGCCTTTCATTGATTTGTGTTCTGTGTTCGCTTTATCTCAGTTCCCGTACCTCTCCATCTGAATCACTCCCTCTCGCTCCTCCCATTTTTTTTTTCCTTCACTTCCGCGCTTAATTTCCAGGTTTATAATAGTTCTTTGGTTTACTCTAGTAATTCTTATTTGAAGACCATGACTGCTCCCACTCTCATTTGTTTGGTAATTTCCACTACGAGCTTCTCTTAAGTTAATGATCATCTTTGATTTAGCCTTTTTAAAGGCTGCCTTCTCCTTTGACTACTGCTACAAAGCTGTCGTGTACTTAAAACAAGAACTCCGCTATGGAGCAGAACACCCTTCTCTCCCGAGTAACCATGAAAAAGGCCCTTGGATTGTAGTTCCGCCTTAAGGCTTTGTTGAAAAGCTCTGCCCGCTGAGAAATGTCCTCTAGTACTCTGTATTTCACCCAAAAGCAACCCTTTTCCTTGTGCCTGCAGAGGTTGAGCTTCCTGAATTCATAATACCTTGAATTTTGTTTATAAGTGCTTCATTCCCTGTTACCCTTTGGGTGAGGCTTCTTCCGGAAGTATCCTTGCCAAAGGCAGGTTCAGATTAATGCTGGTGGCCTGCTGGGGCCCTATGCCCTGCCCGCAGGCTCTGAGCTGCCCTGCTCCCCCTCCCTTCACCCCCCCCCAACCCCTCCCCCCCCACCAGTCCCCTTTTCCTCTGTACGTGGACCACCATCCTCCATGCTTGCCTGTAATTGGCACCTAGTAGCTGGCGAAGCCAGGGACCGCCCCCCTATGCCTTTTTTGGGAAAGTGGGAGTGTCCGGAAGTGACAGCATTGGTGAGACTTTCTGCAACATTCTGCCTCTTTGTGATGGACTGTGTTCATGACTGCATTGCACATTCTCCGGCCCTGAAGCGCAGATCTCCTGAAATGCCATGTCTGAGCTGAAAAACCTGTCTTATTCAGTAATGTGAATGCAAACATTTAAGCAAATTAAAACCACATTTATTCTCTTTACTTTGGAGAAAAATTTTCTTTGTCTTGTTTTTTTTTTTTCTATTTTATTTCTTTTGCATTTAGTTTTAGAACGTCGATTTATTTTTAAAGTTTCAAGTTGCATGTGGGTAATGTATTGGCAGGTAAATGGTTGATGTTTGTGGCGGGGGGGGGATGGTGCTCCCTTATTTGGTAACTGTAAACTGTATTGCGTTAATCTTAACATTAGAAATCCTTATGTCCTGGCCAGTGTCCCATAAGCTCTTCTTATGATGTCATGGGTGTATTTCGAGACTCCCCTATGCTGAGTATGCAAATTAGTCATATGCAAATATATTGCCTTGCCCCACCCACCACAAGCCTCCCTGCTAAGTCTGATGTTCTGTCTGAATCGCAGTGACACTTGGGCAGATTTTGGGTGGTCTCTAGAAGTACCCATCTCACACTAATCCTTGTACCACCTCTCCAGACATCCTCGCGCCTCTCTGTACGCCCGAGCAGCTCAGAGACGCCCAGTGCTGCGGAATTGGTCAGCGCCATCGAGGAACTGGTCAAGAGCAAAATGGTGAGGAGCGGCGATTCAGATTGCTGAAGGGCGTCTTTGCTGTGTGAAGGCAATCAGAACGCGGGTTTTTCTGCTCGCCTAGTATTCTCCTTTATTGATGTTACTTTGCTAATGTGAACCTGCTAATCTTGGAAGCCATCTGAGAACAGCAGCAGCATTACGGTCTACTTTCTACCGTCGTATTCAAATGTGGCATTAAATACTGGGCACTCGGTTCTGGTGATACAATGACCTGCAGGAGGTGTCAGTCTGTTACGCCGTCCTGAAACCTGCTGCCATGTGGTGTGTCTCTCCTCCAGGCCCTGGAAGACCGGCCCAGCTCCCTCTCGGTCCAGCAGCCTGACAGCAGCAGCCCCTCCTTCAACCCTTCGGACAATTCGCTCCTGTCGTCTTCCTCGCCCATCGACGAGATAGAGGAGCGCAAGACTGGCTTCCTCAAGCGCCGACAGTATGTTCCTGCCTGAGACTTTGCTCCCTTCTGCTACAGAAGGTGATCGCTTTGTTCTCCCGTGTGCTCGGAGATGCTGATGTTTCTCCCCGTGTGCCGTCTTGCCGTCCAGCTACGTCCTCCTAGAGCTTATGGAGACTGAGAGGGACTACGTGAGAGACCTGGGATTGGTGGTGGAGGTGAGTCTCGTGAAGTCATGTTAGTGAAGTCATTCTGAAGTCCTGCTTTTCTCACACCAATGAACGTCAAATTCCTTTAACCGCCGAGTAAGACGTACTTCAGCATATGTGGCTCTTCTGTTCCCGCTAATGTGTCGTTAGTGTTAATAACAGCAGAAAATCGAACACCCTCAACCAAAAAGCCGTAATCTTCCTAATAGAGTGGCTGCTCTGTCCTGAAATCCTACAGCTAAACATTTTTCAAAGTCTGCATGTATTATTAAAATACTGTATAAACAGACAGTTTATTTGTGATTTTATGTTCCCCGAAGTTTCCACTTTTTAACAACCTCGGTCATTTTATACAAACCCAGGTGAAACGATTAACAAACGTGCGTTTTATTTTTAATGGACTGTGCCATGCGTGTTTCTGGCTGAAGCGACCACTCATGCTCAGTTCTAATAGTGATTAAGGTGATCGATTCTTTTGTTTGTTAAAGTGAGGATTTAATTTTATTACTGTATTAGGATTAAGATTAATTTCACTGGATTAATCTATCGAAAGTAATATTTAAGTCAATGAGCACAAAAACATTCGACATAAACAATGACGTATTATGGGTTTTGCAGCTTTCTTTTGGGGGGGGGTGGGGGTGACAATATCTCTGCTGCTGTGAGGGTCACCGACTGTCCCGTTGTTTGGGTGAGCAGAATGCTAATGCGATGGCGCGTTAACGAAAGCGAAAGGTGTGATACCCCACAGTATGTTGCTGCTGGCGATTCTAGTGTTGACCCTGCTCATAGTTACAAGGACTCGCCATATAAATTCCAGCCGTCTGGAGGTAGTCTGCTGCTTCCAGCCGCCGCCCCCCACTCCAGTAATAGATCTGCCTGCACGCTCACCCCCGCTTGTCCTTTCTAGGGCTACATGGCCAGGATGAAGGAAGAAGGCGTGCCGGATGACATGAAAGGGAAGGACAAGACCATGTTTGGCAACATCCACCAGATCTACGATTGGCACAAAGAGTAAGCGCGGCATTCCTCGCATTCACGCTCCTTTTGTTGTTTAGAAAAAGTGCTTTTTTTTTTCCTAGTTCCAGTAATAAACTATCATTTTGTATTTGGACATCTTATTTTTTTTTGTTTTCCCGAAAATGCAGCTTGTTCCTCGGTGAGCTTGAGAAGTGTCTTGAGGACCCTGACCGGCTGGCTTCGCTGTTCCTCAAACATGTGAGTGACATCTTGAGGTCAAGGGTCAAAATACAGGACACATGGTTGAGATGCAGCTTGTCACTGGATGCATATTAATGTCCTGGTTATTTTAGTGTACTAACCAATTAAGACTGTACCTTGTTATAAATAATCAAACTGCAGTATGAATATAAATATTTCAACCCTCTGGGGACGAGGACATCGTCGGCGTGTAGCGCCGCCCTCACCTGAAGATCCCTATACATTCTAAACAGCCGCATTTCTGCATATTCAAATTGCATTCGCATGGTAATTTGATGAACGACGCAACGGTGAAACGCGATCCAGATACATCTCCATCAGCGCCATACAGGGGGGGGTGGCCAGATGTGAATGGCTCATGCATACATATGAAAGTTGCTACATATTCAATGGAAGGAGATCTGAAATAGTGACATGAGTTATGTTTTTCTTAATTATTTATCCACCTGAATGTTGCAGCTGCACCATTTAGTCATCTTCATGTAGCCAAGACTTTGGTGATCAGATATCTGGGATCAAAACAAACTGCCAGCGTTCCTTACTATGTACTTTTATAATGTTTCTGCAAGTGTTCCAAACTGCATTTTGCAATGTCTATACTATGGTGTCAAATTACAAGCTTAACATAAATCTGACATATTTACGATATACATTAAAATTGAGATGAGTTTAATGCCAAAACAAATATATAAGAAATAATTTATCTGCCATGAATTAAGTTTATGATATTGAAAGAAATGTGTAACCATGCCCCAGTTGGTGAAAGTGTGTTCCCTACCCCGACACCCCAAAGGTCCCCAATGGGACCTTTTCCCTAGAGATGGATTCTCTCATGAGCAGCGTAGCCATGTCGCGGGACTGTGCTGTGTCTGAATGGCCGGTGCGTCTGTCCTTTTTCCCCGCAGGAGCGGCGGTGGCACATGTACATCGTCTACTGCCAGAACAAGCCCAAGTCGGAGTTCATCGTGTCAGAGTACATCGAGACATACTTTGAGGTGAGCTTCCCGCAAGGTCGCCGTAATGGTGGCAGGATGGCCCGGTCTGTCTGAGGAATCTGATACTGATCATTATCCCGGGCGAACCTGAGGAGACCCGTCAGCGTTTTACTCCAGTGTTTCCCAGTCTAGTCCGTGGGGACCCACAGGCAGTTACTGGGAGAGAGCAAAACTGTGGAGTCTGACAAGGAGCTCGGTGGGAGCAAAAACATGGATCGACTGTGGGTCCCCAAGGACTGGAGTGGGAAACACTGTTCTACTCGATGTTAATGTTGATGTGAGGCTCCTCAAACAACCCCCCCCCCCCCCCCCGCTTGTGTGTTGTCATGGGAATGGGCTCGGGTAACCTTGAAATCATAGCATCTTGTGGTTTCTCACCTCCTTCAGGACCTGAAGCAGCGCCTGGGTCACCGGTTGCAGATCACAGATTTGCTGATTAAGCCAGTTCAGCGAATCATGAAGTATCAGCTTCTGCTGAAGGTCAGTGTCACATTGAGCGGATCATTTAAATCAGTGAGACACTGATAGGTGCTCATCTAGCTGGCATCCCTGTGCTCAGGACCCGTCCTGGGTGGGACACAGGCCGTGCTCATTGTCTCACATGTGCGCACACGTACTTACTAGGGGCTGGGTATTGCCACTGATTTCCCCAATTGATTCGATTCGATCGTGACACCCAAAAGTTAGTAATCTAAAAATTCAGCATATCCTCGTGCTTTTTAAATTTGGTTAGTGGAAGATGCCACGTGCTGCTGTTTTGGTAAAAGGCACGGAAGCTATAAGCGCTGAAGTGGTGGTGAAGATAGGGACAGCTCAGCAGCCACAGCATTTTAAAAGAGGAAATATTGTAGATGAGCAAGGCAACAAGTTTTTATACAGATTACTGTTGGTGCTTCACGATGCCCTAAATGTGCTACTGATCAGATTGTGGCTGTACTTTATATTTATGCTCTATAATCACATCGCGTTTGTCAGCACTGATTGGTGCCTTTTGGCATAACTTGCGCCAACTCGGCCTATTTATTTCACACACGCTATTGGTGGAAAATAAGTTCAGTTTGGCTATAGTTTATTTTAGTTTAAATGTAATCTTTTTTGCTTAATTGGTAGCACGGTATTTAGTAGAAATATTTCAGATAATCGCAAAACCCGTGGCCCTGCCTTCAGTGGTCAGTTCTCACCATGCGTTTCTTTTTTAAAATCTTTTTTTGTTGCCCGATCTCATCTGAGACTGGCCACACGAGACTAACGGGACTGAAGCCTCACACATCCACGGGAAAAGGCCATAGACTGTGAAAGGCAGATATTACAAAATCCATTTTGGGATTTTATGAATTGCAATTTGATTATGCAAATGAAGATCAATTTGAATCATGAAATCGACTTTTTTGTTTTTAAACACAGCCCCAATACTTACACTCAGAGACAGCATGCTTACTGCACTCAAGCACCTGGGCTGTTCCCTGACCTATCCAGTGTGTTGTTTTATTTCTGGTCAGTCGCCACTCTTCTTATCCATCCTATAATTTTGCCCTGAACTCCCTGTTTCCTTTCTTCCTGTAAAGGACTTCCTCAGATTTTCCAAGAAAGCGGGTTTGGATTCGCCGGAGATGGAGGTGAGGTTGCTCTCCTTCAGGACCCTGTTAGATCTCCAGCCAGCTAGAAGGACTGATCTCTCTCTCGGCTATAGCTGCCCTTCACACGCCTGACTGGCATTTGCATTTATTTGTTTATTTGGTGCTGTTGTCGCCTTGGGGGTCTGTAGATGACATCAGTCGGTCTGCGTTTCTTGCAGAAAGCCGTGGAGGTCATGTGCATCATACCCAAGAGGTGTAACGATGTCATGAACGTGGGCCGACTCCAGGGCTTTGAGGTAAAGGTCTGCCGCCTAGCTCGGCCCCCATCATTCACTCGCTTTCCCTGAGTCTCCCTGAGTTCTCCTCTGGGCTGTTGTGGGGCAGTTGTCACCCCAAGATCCGCTTGCTGTTTTTCGTCAGAGCATCCCTATCTGTTTCCCAGGGGAAGATCGTAGCACAAGGTGGCCTCCTCCTCCAGGACACCTTCTTGGTTTCGGACCAGGACGGCACACTCGTGTCCCGGATGAAGGAGAGGCGGGTTTTCCTCTTCGAGCAAATTGTCATCTTTAGTGAACCCCTGGACAAGAAGAGGGGCTTCTCCATGCCCAGCTTTCTCTACAAGAACAGCATAAAGGTACCCTCATGTCGCTTCCTGCTGGCTGGGGTGTGTAATTGCGCATGTTATTGTATCACGCTATACCCGTGGCCTCATGCAGCAGTGTTGGAGTCCTGGAGATGATTCCGCTTTCATTGTTTCTAGAATCATAAAATTTGAGCTCGAGGGGAACCGTGGGTCACGCTTAAATGTCACCAAAGCAGTGTGCAATTTTAAGTGTGAAGTGACATGACCCTGGAATGTTATCACCAAAGTGATTTCTGCATCGTGGGCGTTTCTTCCTCAGAGTGATGTCATTCTGTTACCTTAGTGATATCATTCAGGTTACGGTCTCCATGGTGATATGGTTTGCATTGTGTTCTCCATGGTGACGTATTGCTACCCACCCCGCAGGTCAGCTGCCTGGGCTTGGAAGAGAATCTGGACGGAGACCCCTGCAGGTTCGCGCTGACGTCGAAGGCGCCAGGCAGCAGTGGCACCGACACATTCGTCTTGCACTCGAGCCACCCGGGCGTGTGTCAGGTGTGGGTGCTGCAGATCAGCCAGATCCTGGAGAACCAGCGCGGCTATCTCAACGGTACCCAGAGTGAGCGAGGGGGCGGGGCTTCAGGCCAATTGTTGCACGATTGGTGGTTCTGTCATTCTGTGTCAAAGAATGCAGCAGATCAACACAGCTCTGTCTCACCCCCCCGCCCAGCCATGACCTCACCCGTCGAGCACCAGAGGAATCATATGGGCCCAGGTGCGGCAAGTGGGCCCAGCAGCAGTGGCGGTCCAGCAGGGGGCAGCGCCCCTTCCGGCTCGCGCTGCCGGCCGTCCCGCATCCCCCAGCCCTCGCGCCTGCCGCAGCCCCTCCGCCATCACCCCCCCGAGCCCGAGGGGCCGGACAAGATGTCAGGTACGTCTGGCCGCTACCCACCGTGTGCCCTGGGCGAGCCGGACCCCCGTGTGGAGATTCCCCGCATGAGGGTGTTGGAGAGCCCGCGGGGAGCCAAGCTGGCCGAGGGCGGCCCCAAGGACCCGCACGTGGACCCCCTGGGGCCCGTCCCTAGGGCCGCCGTCAGCCCCCTAACTCTGAGTAAGCCTCGAGCCGGGGCGGCCAGCCCCCTGGCCTCACCCCTGGTGGCCCCCGCTTTCGGGAAGGACGGCTTCCTCCCCGGCAGCCCGCAGAAAGGCACTTCATTCTGGAGCTCCGTGCCAGCCTCCCCCGCCAGCCGACCTGGCTCCTTCACCTTCCCTGGGGAGGGCGACTCGCTGGGCCGCCAAAGCCAGCGGCACTCCACGCACAGCAAGGATGCAGATCGCATGAGCACCTGCTCCTCGACCAGCGAGCAGTCCGTGCAATCCACCCAGAGCAACGGGGTAAGCGGCTGGGCTGCCTGGGCTGCTCTTCAGCCTCTCCGGTACTAACTCCCCGCCTGCTTCGGACGGCTCGACTTTACTGACGGCTCCTGGGGACCGGCTGTACTAAAAACTTGCATCTGGTGAATCTTCGCTCTGTCTTACCACTTTAACCAGGCTTCCACTAACTCCTGTTGGGGCTGGGTAGCTCTGCTTTCCGCCTCTTGGGGGTGCATAGGCACATAGACTTTCTCTTCCCTCTGTCAGCTGTTTCCTGCCTCCCTGGTGCTCCGAGCTGTTCCAAAAGTCTCCCTGGAACTTGCTCTTTCTTGTTCACTTTGTGTTGTGCATTCTTCTGCCCTTTAGCTGCATTGGCCCCGCCTCCAGGGAAGGGCCCGTCCCTCTCGACTTCCCCGCCGGTGTGCTGCTTCCTTGCATACATGCTCACTCTTTTCTCTCTGCCTCATCTCCTTTCGTTCTTCAGGGGCCTTTGCTTGATCGGTCCTTTCCATCTGTTTGCCGGCTTTCCTTTGCCCGTTTTTAATCCTGAGGAAGGTTTCTGGTTCTGTCTGTACAGGTTCCCTTTGATTTCGTCTGTTAATGGTGATTTAAATACGTTGTGCTTGATTTAATGTTACCCAGCATTTCTCCATTAACAGGGAAGTTGTTCCAAATGTTGCAGTGTCAGTTTGTTGAACTTATGGCTGGGTTTGCACATGCTCCTCCTGTGGGAAAGCTTTTTATCGCTAGTTTAGCGAGTGATGTGCTTTTCTAGTTCTTACTGAGCTGGATTAACGCACTCAAATCTGCACAGTCCTGAGAGAGGCCCATGGCATCATGGGTACTGATGCTCCAGACCCCTGTCGGGCAAAATCACTACGCAATCTGTGCCCGTTGGTGCCAGCTAGTTAAGACATTAACCCCGTGTCCTGTATACACTGATGGGCAGTTCCTGGTTATGTAAAGGGCCTATACCTGTGTGTCCCCCCCCCCCCCGAACTTCAGAGTGAAAGCAGCAGCAGCAGCAACATGTCCACCATGCTGGTGACACAGGACTACGTGGCCGTGAAGGAGGATGAGATCAATGTGCTCCAGGGTGAGGTGGTCCAGATCCTGGCCAGCAACCAACAAAGCATGTTTCTGGTGTTCCGCGCCGCCAACGAGCAGAGTCCCGCCGCCGAGGGCTGGATCCCCGGCTACGTGCTGGGCCACACGTCCGCCGTCATCCCCGACCTCCCCGACGGAACCATCAAGTAAGAGCCCTTGGTTCTCGAGGGCCGTGTGACGCAGACACTGGGGCGGGGGTTCAGCACTCCTGATTGGTATGCTGCTGGAGTCGATGTGGATAAGAGCCAATCCTAGAGCTTCAGTGTTACCAATTGAATAATTTCATTGGCAGTTTCTCCAGCTTTTAACAGGCGGTTCTTGCTGAGGCGCCGGGCCCCATCCTGACTCCTCTGTTTTCACCAACAGGAAGTCCTCGTCCTGGCACACCTCGCTGCGCATCAGGAAGAAGTCAGAAAAACGAGACAAGGAACTGAAAAAGGAGGGAAAGCTTGAGAATGGATACAGGAAGTCCCGCGAAGGCCTGGCCAACAAAGTATCTGTGAAGGTGAGGAAGTCACTTGCTTTGACGCCCGGGCTGATGAGCTGCACTCAGCTCAGTCCCGTTACCGATTTAAGCTCCGCCTTGTGCCCTTTTTGATTGGATGCTCACTTTGTGTGTTTTGCTTTCAGCTACTGAATCCCAATTACATCTACGACGGTAAGCGTGAGTCTTTAATGTCGCCCTCTGGTGGATATCCGGGCTGTTACACCAGTGTGAGTTTTTGTGTGCGACAACTCATCTCTCTGTCCTCCAGTGCCCCCCGAGGTCCTCCTCCCGCTGAGCGACGTCACATGTGACATCGGCGAGTGCGTCACTCTTCGCTGTAAGATATGCGGTCGCCCCAGGGCCACCGTCACGTGGAAGGGACCGGATCAGAACACGCTGACAAACAACGGCCACTTCAGCATGGCTTACAGGTGCGTATCCCCAGCAGGATGCGCCTAAGCCCCCCCCCCCTCACCGCTACCCACCCATGCGCTGAAACGTCTCGCGGCTCTTTCCGGCACAGCGACACCGGCGAGGCGACGCTCCGGATCGTGGGCGTGTCCTCTGAGGACGACGGCACGTACACCTGCATCGCCACCAACGACGTGGGCACTGCGTCATCGTCTGCTAGCCTCAGAGTACTGGGTGAGTGACGGCCAGGGAGTTCCAGAACGTTCTGCACCAGCAAGCTGCCTGCCACACGTGGTCGGATTACTGCGTCAGTGGGACCCTGAGTAGAAGTATCTCTGTTCGGTTCAAAGCGGCTTGAGCTGTTATGGTTTCTGCATAGGTGTGACATCTTTGGGTGACTGTTGTCATCACTGACCCTCTGGACCTTAAAATTTACCAAGAGCTTCTAAACGGAAAGTGATTCCTTAGTTCTGGGAGTTTCTGCTATTTTATCCTAGTGTATCATGTGACTCTCCTTCCTGGAAACCTGAGCTTGTAAAAAAAAAAAAAAACTAAATAGCACCTCTCATCACCAGGCACGACCAGGGATGGACTGAAGGTCGCATGGAAAGACAACTTTGACTCCTTCTACACAGTGGTCTCTGAACTGGGCAGGTAAGCTTCACCGCCTGCATTGTGAATCACTGTTACGCGACAAATGGCGCCCCCATGTGAGCATGCAGGAACTTAATAACACTGCAATGTTAATTACAATTAGCTACAGCGTCACCTTGTGGCCATGTTGATAAGTCTCCTCTGTGATGCGTTTCCCCATGTACATATAACCAAAGTCTACATTCCAACCCCTGTCTACTTCACAGGGGCAGGTTCTCGGTAGTGAAGCGCTGCGACCAGAGGGGGAGCAAGCAAACGGTGGCAGCCAAACTGGTCAACAAGAAGCTGATGAAGCGTGACCAGGTGACCCAGGAGCTGAGCCTCCTGCACGGCCTGCAGCACCCCCACCTGGTGCGGCTGCTGGACACCTTCGAGACGGCCACCAGCTACATCCTGGTCCTGGAGATGTACGTCTGATCGGGCGCCGCCCGGCCCGCTAAAACCGTCACGGCATCTCTCCTGGCTCTGGTGGTCTGACAGCTGTCCCTCTGCGTCTCCTAGGGCTGACCAAGGCCGTCTGCTGGACTACATCGTCAGCTGGGGTAACCTCACGGAGGAGAAGGTGGCCGCGTACCTGCGGGAGATTCTGGAAGCTTTGCACTACCTGCATAACTGCAGAATAGCGCACTTGGATTTAAAGGTGCGTAGCCGCCTGTATCCGAGTGGCATCACGCCGGGTGTTTCTCAGCATGCGTATTTAAGGGCTCTTATTAGATCCTGTTCTGGCCACTTTGGGCTGATAAGCATGTGACGTGGTTTTGTTTATCCCCCATACAAGCCCGAGAACGTGCTCGTGGACCAGAGCGGGGGCCAGCCAGTGATCAAGCTGGCCGACTTCGGCGACGCAGTGCGTCTGGGCTCCACCCACTACGTGCATCCGCTGCTGGGCAGCCCCGAGTTCGCCGCCCCCGAGCTGGTCCTGGGCGAGACAGCGGTGCTGGCCTCCGACGTCTGGAGTGTGGGCGTGCTGACCTACGTGCTGCTGAGTGGCGCCTCTCCCTTCCTGGACGAGAGCGCCGAAGAGACCTGCCTCAATATCTGCCGGCTAGACTTCAGCTTCCCCGACGACTACTTCCAGGGCGTGAGCCAGGGGGCCCGCGACTTCGTGCGTCTCCTGCTGCGCAGTGAGCCTTCCAGGCGCCCCCCCACCTCCCTCTGCCTCCAGGAGCCCTGGCTGCAGCCGGGCCACGGGGCCGGCTCCCCCCACATCGATACCTCCCGCCTCATCTCGTTTATCGACCGGCGCAAGCACCAGAACGACGTGCGGCCCGTCGGCAGCATCAAGGCCTTCCTGCACAGCCGACTGCTGCCGGCGGTCTGACGCACCAATGAAAATAAAGATCTCATCCTCTTTCACTGACCAGTCGAAACCCACGGTGTCCTGCCGTGACTTGCGAAACCAGTGGAAGGTCATTCCCATGGAAACTCGAGGATTCCCGTAGTTGACCAGTCCCTTGCTGCTGCCTGGTGCGGGATCCCGATACGGATCTGGCAAAAAAGTGGGAATATTATCCCACAGATTTAGGCGAAACGTCTCTCCACACATCTGCTCGGATGTGGAGTTTTTTCTAAATGGCGATTTAGATAGAATTAGCATGGAGGACAATGTTATTCCCAGCTTTCCCCCCCCCTTTCCTTAGTCGTCCTCTTTTTCAGAGTATTCAATTCAGGTTGCTTGGATTGATTAATGGGATTTTTAAGGGGAAATTCCCTGTCTAATGGTTGTGAGCCCAGCGTGGCTAATGGAGCCAGCGGCTGTCTGGCTTTCCAGGAGTGAATTAAAAAAAAAAAAAAAGATAAATAATTAAAGCAAAAAAGTCATTCATTTTTAAAAGTTGCCTCACGGTCTTGGCCTGAGAAGCATCGCTTACAGAATTTAGGTCGAGATCAGCACCCGGATTGTGGGTCCAGCGAACAGCCGCCGCTTGGGTGAAATCTTTCTGATTCTGTTCAGAGCTCTTTTAATTGCCTTGTTTATTTATTCTAAGGGATCGTGAAAAATCAATGCCACAAGTAACAAGATTTTAAGTGCTGCAACTCCAGCCTACGTAAAAAGGCAAAAAAAAAAAAAAAGAATCTTTTCTTTCTGCTTTTATTAGAACAAGTGATGTTGCTCGGACCTAAGATATTTGCGCCTTACTTTGTACATACTGTCCCCGCCTCCCGTTCAGCACGCGGCTCGTCATTGGATCTCCTCGGGTCAGGAAGGACGCCGAGTGGCTGGGGGGCCCCCCTCTGAGCGGCGGTGCAGACAGCGAATCGGATGGCGGAGCAACAAAGAGCGTTTACTGTAAAATGCACTCGTTATGTCATGTTTTTAATCTCATCACGTGCAATGTTGCGGCTTCAGCGTTTTATTTATGGAGACATCTGTACCTGTAATAAATGTATAGAAAATGGCGCTTTTAGTGCCACTAGTTTTGCTGGTTTTCTGTTTGACGCCGTTTCCCTCCTTCAGTATTATCGCCCCGAGAGTCTGTGTGTCTGCTAGCGTTCGTACGTGTGTGAGCAGCGGTGATGCCTTTCTCAGATTTACATAGAAACCCTGGCTTCCCCAAATGCCAAAGTATAAAGAGCTTTACAGAAACCATTTAAGTTAATTCCTTGTTTTTGGCCTTTAAATTATGAACTATGAATGGAAATATGACTCGGAAAGGATGTTTACATTTTGTTTCTTATGGGTTTCCTTTATTTTATTTTTTTAACAATCACGATGAGGTTTTCAAAGTATTTACTGCAGCCACTGGCAGGTAATTTGGACTTCATTAGGGTGCCTGGGGGTCTGAGTAGGGTGTGAGTGCAGTATATGTGGGGTCTTGCTCCGTAACTGTGATGGGATTCCTCAGCGGACACATGGGAGCGCTGCGTACGTTCCTGCGAGGTGCATCGCGTTCACACACCTGCCGTCTTCTCAGCGAGACGTCAGGAAGCTGCTTGCAGTTAAGTCACTGTAGTCTGTACACCTCCAGCCTTGGGGGGTTCTCCGGGAAATCTCCAAGCGGGATCCGCCGGGCGTGTGGGGCGGAGTCCAGCCCGGGCCACCACCACCACCCCCTCCCTCATTCTGTCCTCTTATTTATTCAACATTGTAAAGCTGTATATTAACTCAAGTGGGAGCTCAAGACAAGGTGCTTTTGCGCATGTGTGTGTGCCAACCTTTTTTCATTTAATCCTTTTTTTTTTCGTTTGCATGTGTATGTGCTGTACAGAATCCTTGTGTCTTCACCATGTGCTGTAAATATTTTTGCCATCAGTTGTTTTGAGATTAAACAAGCACCATGCTCTTCCGTGTTTTCATTTTTATTCCCCCGCCTTATATTATTTTCTGATTTTTCACCCGTCGAGTCTATGGGTCACTCACCCATCATACATCCCAGTCCTGTGGTTATTGGCTACACTTTACTCTCTCACAGAGGTTTAACAATCTCACCATTTATTTAGACCTGTAAATTGAAAATATTTTGAATCCAGATGAAACTGATCATTGAATCTGTTGATTTGATGTTTATATAGAACAGGACTGTGTGCAGCTACATGTTAGCCCAGGGTGTAAAAAACGCACGGGTGGGGGTTCAGCAGGCTGGAATGGGTCTGCCACTAGAGGGCAGTATTGATACGTACTTGACTTTCGTGTAATTCTGTTGAGGTGTTTAGTTTTACCGAAGCGGCATACCTGATGGGGGAAACAATGGGTATATCGCTTTCTGTTAAGTAATGAAGGACGTAGCATGTTCCCCTGTCAATAGAGTAGTGTTTGGGTTAAAGTGGAGGGTGAAAATGGACCGTAAGTGAATGGCACTGTTCATATTGCATTTTGGGCATTAGTACTGCATTGATGTCTTTGCAGAGACTTTGAAACTTTTAATTTGTCGTCTGAGGCCGTGGCACCACCAGAGCTGCTAGTTCCTCTAAATGGAGGATCTCTATCCTGATGGTTTTGGGTGTCGACTTGCTGTACCCTTCCTCCGTGTCTGCTTCTCATTCATCTTTATTAAAACAGAACCGCGGTGTGAAATCTGAAGCCCGCAGTTTCTCTGCAGCCGATAGCTCCAGCGATAAGCAGCAATCTGGGGGAAATATGCAATCGGACTGTCCCAAAACTCGGCGTGTTTTGGAAAGTGGGGTTCACTTTCCAAAACACGCTGAGTTTTGGGACAGTCCGATGCCGCTGCGTTATAAATATTCGGAGCGGTTTGCTCGCTTCGCTGCGCGGCGATGCTGAAAGCCTTTACTGGGGGCTCACGGTGACCCCCGTAAGCCGAGCAAACTGGGCCAACGGCTCAGAGCTGGAGTCGACGCCCGAAGAGTTTCAAGAAGTTAAACTCGTTTGCATTTCAGTGGAAAAAAATCCACCATGACCACCGGTGTCTGCAGGCTGGTGCGTACGTCATTGTAGCTGATTGTTCAGCGTTAATTTCCGTCACCTTCCCTGGGTTCGATCGCGGTCCGCCGGTCTCTCTGCCTCTCCTGTTTCCCCTCTCCCCCTGCGCCCGTAATCCTCTCTGCACAGCGAGCGGCTCATGTTATGTAACCCGTCCTTTCCGGATCTTTCTCTGTACATTCCGTTCCAGCAAGCAGCTGTAACGCCGTGACCCTCGCAGAAACCCAGGGCTGCTATGTGCTACAGGCAATGGGTGGGAATGTTCAGTTCAGCTGCTTACAGCCCCTTAATTGACAGGGTGTGGCAGCTTAATCAAATTTGTGTGGCATATACAGTTGGCATATACTTGGTTGCTTGACAAAACATCAAAACAATAAACATTAACTAATACTCATAAATTTTCATGAAAAGCGTACAGTTTGCAGTGATGTGTGGAGTGACAGTGAGCATGGAATCTGTGGAGTAAATGGGTTACTGTTTGCATGTCCAAGCTGTATATTTTGAGTTGGCTGCTGGGATATTGGTTAGCAGTAGGTCCTAGACCACAAAGCAGGATTTCTTGGTTAGCTGAATAACTTGTTGGATTTAGGGTAGTTGGGGTTAAATGGTATTATCTCCAGTCACTTACATTTAGCCCAGATAACTTGTTAAATTTAAGGTTATCTGGCTAAGCAAGAAATCATGATTTGTGGAACTACCCCCAGGGCTATTCAAAGCATGGCCCTCAGGGGCCGAGCACTGCTGAGTTTCCAGCCTTCCTTTACCTGTGAGTCACGCGTGAAGCCTCTGGCCAATCAGAATCAGTATTTATTGAACTAGCTACCTGGGAGAATTGAAAACATGGCCTAGACTTGAAATTGGTCCAGATTTGAAGAACCCTGTCCTAGACCCTCTCCGTATGAAGGATCTGGATTCCTTGAAGAGTCCCCCCACCAGAACACTGGAGCTCTGTCGATGACCAGGAGAGACAGGGGACCAATTGGTGAGGCCTGTGATTGAGGGTGCAGGGGGCTGGACCTTGGGTGTGGCCTAAGAGTGTGGCCAACGTTGGCGCCAATGTACCCAGGGTAGACGTGCTTGTCCTGGAGCCTGCTTGCTCCCCCGACACGTTGGGGCGACCTTTTACGCTTACACAACGTTATGTAAACGCTTGGCGAGCAGCTCTCTCCAAACGCTGCTCCCTGGCCGGGTTTCCTGGCCTGTTCCTGAATACTCAGCATGCGGCTTCCGTCCCCGCTGCAAGCAAATCTGATTGGCTGGCGTTCAGCGAAAGTTCGCACCGACCTGTGTGTGACCCCCCCCCTCCCCCTGAGCAGGGGGAGAAAAAAAAAATCAGAAAAGCCCACCTCCAAGGGTGATCCGTGAGGCTGGAGCACAGCATGCGAGGCCTAGCTAAATGGCTGCAGAACCAGAGCGGGACGGATTAACTGGTCGCGTTCGTGAGCCAGCCCGCGTCTCGAAGTGACCACCGCAGACGGGCTGTTTTGATTAAGAGCCCTGGCTCGCACTCTCTAGAACATTCCAGTTGTAAACCGAACTCTTTAACGTTGCTGTGGCCTACCGGCCACCTCGCCCAGCCTCAAGGGGGAGGGGGAGGAGACGGATGTTCTGGTCCCCTGGCTGGACAGCATGTGTCTGGGGGAAGCTGGAAGGAGAATCACAGTCCTCCTAGCCAAGGCCAGCACACAGGCTGTCCCCAAGAGGCTACTTTGGATGTCCCGCCACATTGTGGTTCATGGGTATTAGCGGAGCGTTGTCCTTTTCCGGGCATTCAGTTTGCACAGCTAACTTCCACCTTGGAGCAAACTTTGCAGTCGAGTTGAACAATCCGGCACGTCTGGCGCTGCTTTAAAAATCTGGCACGTCGTGTGCCCAGGCTAACGCTAGGCTAACGCTAGGCTAACTCAGCACCACGGTGCCTTCTCATCTTTGTTTCAGATGTGTTGTTCAGAAGCCCTTTTCTGTGTTGGCTTGGGAAGGAAGGTCCTGGATCGGTGCCACTCTCCTCGCTGCCTGGGTCACGCCGACCCCAGAAGAACATTGTGTAAAGGCGCCATTTGTCACATTTCGGGTGGGGGGCGATCACCGCCGTGGCACCCCCCCACTGGCTCTGTGACCCATGCCATGTGCCTCGGTGCGTTCATAGTGTCCTTTCTGAGTATAAACAAACAGGGGAAGTGTTTTATCTGCAGGTTTTTCTCCTTGGGAACGGGGGAAATGGCGTGGACAGGAAGCTGTAGCGGTTGGCCCATCAAGGCCTGTCGCTGTTCTCACCTTTTAGCAGCGAGGTGACCCCAAGAAGAACGGGAGCCTCATCTCTGCTGCACGCCGCTGTCTGTGGGCCTGGCAAGCGAAGGCCGCCATCTCAACGATGTGGACCATGGTCATGATCATTATAATAGGTTTCATGTGTCCGACGTACGTGCATTTTGTTATGGCCAAGTTGAACTTAGCATCACAGTACTAATGTCACCATCGCTCAGAACGTAACGAGAAGGCTGCATCCACAGAGGGTCTGCACACTGGTGCAATTGGTAGGGGCACAAACGTAACCACAGCGCCACCTGGTGGTGTTAGTCAGGGCCATGTAAACGGGGTCCGAGGCATTACCTGCCGCTCTGTTTTTCCAGAGAATCTCTGGTGGTTTGTATCCTGCGGCGTTTCTTCCCGTAACGAGCGATTTGTGAGACAAGCCCCAATGAATGAGCTCTATAATCACACAGAGTTTATAATTATCATAACTGTGGTTGTTTATGGCTTAGCTGTGTACTCGTTTTGACAGAGTTTTGCGCTATTTTGTTTTGGTGCCTGTGCTGGGCTGAAACATTGAAGAAAACACTGGAGAATAGGGGATCTTCGGCTTGGCCGTACTGGGAGGTTCATGTCCTTGTAGAATATAACCAGAAATCTGATTGGTCTACCTGTCTCTGTGCATTGCCCACATATATGCGGGTACATATAACGTACAGTGGTACCTTGGTATACGTCCTTAATCCGTTCCAGATTTGGACTTATACTAAACAGGATGTATACCAAACAGGATACAATGAATTTTTCCCATAAGAAATAAAAGCGAAATGATTAATCTGTTCCCATGAAAGAAAAATCCTATTGTTATTGACATATTATACATTGATGGGGTTGTATAAAATAATTTAAACACCGCTTAATACTAAAATACATAAATGCAAAAGCATTTAGACAAAATGAATTAAAGGAGATTTATAGCGCAGGTTGTTCACTGAACGGTGGCATTGCTAGAAGCTCATGGGCGGTCGTGGCTTTGACTCGAGAGGTAAACGAGGGTAGCGCGCGGTATCGTGACTCATTTTCACCCATACAAGTTCTAGATTCTAGTTCGTATTCCAAACAAAGGTCGTATACCAAGCAAAATTTATCGCATCCAAACAGGACGTGTACCAAGTTCTTATTAATTCAAATGGACGTATACCGAGGTACCACTGTATGCTGAAACACACCTACTAATCCTGGTAATTGGCTGACAAGCTGAATAACTTGTGTTTCAGCAGGGAACTCTACAAACTCTGTCGCAAACTGGCCATCCAGAACCAGAATTGGGGAACTCTGACATACATAGATTGTTAGGTAACAGTTATGTAAACCAGTGAGCCATTCCGTAGCTGTTTACATAATTCTAAATTTATCCCGGGTCTTGAAATATCAAATTTTTTGTAGGAGTTTAGGATTTTGGAAGTTTATTGAGTAAATCATCACACCTTTTGTTAAACAAATGCCTGATGACTCGCTGAAGTCCATCTGCTTTCGATGATGTGTACTGAATGCATGGATGCATGCGTGTTTGATCGTCTTCATAGGACACGCATGTATGTGTACGTGATATGTGTGTTACCAGTATGGCGTAGTGTTAGCCTTTGCAAGGTTAACTAGCTGGTTAGTCTCTCCCAGCGTGATGTGTGTGTGGTAACCTTCATCACCCCTCTCTTCCCATATCTGTTACTAGCCAGTGTCCCTCATCTATTGGAGAAGCCCAGGTCAACAGGTTAACCCCACAACAACCTACAAAAAAACACTGAATCATTTCCACCAGATTTAACAAGACTAGTTACCCCCTTTAACACTCTAACTTTGTCGCATGTGGCTATTTTTACGATTCCTGTAATTTCCATATTTGAAAGGATTTTTCTCAGCAATGGTGGAAAACAAGATACAATTCCAGTACGTTTGATTTTTGTTTAATAATGGAATAAATGTGACACTCTAAAGGTTTTACATTGTATTTTTTGTTAAATAAGGCTCTTTAACACGCACACCGATCACTCAGAATGGCCTGATTTAATCTGCTCTACACGGCCAAGCATAAGTGTTATGAAATGCTTTTTTTTTACACAGCTTGTGGGAAGTACGTTTATTTCAGTACATTTTGTCAGTAACACATGACTTCCTTCCCAAGGATAACATTTGCCATCCTGAATTTACTGGTTACTGTTAGTAACAGGAAAATCCGGTGACATCACGGTATCCTGGAAAACAGCCCTGATGGTGGGATCGTCCGCTCGTTTTTTAACCTCCGTGTGACACGAGCGCGAGTGCCCTGCTGCAACCTCAATTATAAATGTGCTTCGCAAAAAGAAAGCATTGGCTTCGGACTGGAAAATAAACTCTGTCTTACACAATAATAAGAAATGGAGCCTCAGCCAGTTTCTGCCAGAGTGCAAGTTCTGATGAAGAAAAGCTGCAGCTTTGGCTGTGATGTTGGATGAACATGTTGCCGGTGCTTCCACATACATACGTCGAGGCGACTTGGATCCCACGCAGTTTCATTACGAGCCCTAAACGGATCCTCCAGGTTCAGCCTTAAACTTATGATGAACATGCCCTACATTTTCTGCCCCGTGTCACACAATCGACCCCATGAGTTTATCCGAGGGCCGCTTAGTCCTGAGGCTGTTTCTCAGCCTACCGACCCTCTTCACGTGGGTGGGCTTCTCCCATCCTCTCTAATGAGATGTGGGCCATTTTTAGAGATGCGTAAATCCACACGTCCAGGCTTAGAAACCGACAAATCAAACGGCGGCCAAATGACTGGTGAGTCATCTGGATGCGGCCTGGGTGGGGGCGGGCGGAGAATGGGGTAAAATAACAGGCAAACCTTGTTCTGACTGTAAGAGATTAATTGCACGGTTGTGAATAATGCATTTGTTGTGGAAAGTGAAAGGCCTCTTTGATTTGACCGTAGTGTGTTTAAACGGCCTCAATCAGGTCAGGCTGGGAGCCCAGATGACAAGGTGGGGATGGGAGTCAGTGACTGATGGTGTTTGTCGGCTTTACACGTCCTTGATATTGTTTACATGCGTTTGGTTTTCATTGGCTGACAACCATGCGCAGCCCAATACCTCCCCAGCTTTTCTCGTTTTTATTTAATTTTGATTGGCTGTGAGCCATGCACGGCCCAATACCTCCCTGCCTCCTTACTTTTTATGTAATTTTGATTGGCTCTGAGCCATGTGTGGTCTGATACCTGCCCCACCTCCTTAGTTTCTATGTAATTTTGATTGGATATAAGCCACCTAGACTCTGATACCTCCATCACCTCCAAAGTTTTTTATTCGATTTTGATTGGCTGTGAGCCACATAGAGTCTGATATTACTCCACCTCCTTGGTTTTTATTCAATTGCGATTGGCTGTGAGCCATGTAGAGTCTGATATTACCCCACCTTGGTTATTTAATTTTGAATCAGTGTGAGTCACGTAGAATGTGACACCCATTCATCGAGTTGTGAAAATAGATACATATATTATCACATAGAGCAGCTAAAATGTCAGATAAATATGTCACAACCTAATTTCACATTCTAGCTGAATCTTCCTTAAATGGCAACCTCCTCCCCCACACCGCTTGGGGGTAGTAAAATTTAAGACCATCTGTCAAGAAAGTGGCCTGACTTGGGTGATTCACTGGTGTGGCAAAGGGCACATGACCCCCCCCCCAATTGCAGCAGAGTGGTAAATCTATCCTTCAAGACCTTTGAGCAGGTTTGTCTTATTGTGCTGGATTTTCCCATGGCGAGGTGGGGGGGGCGGTCATCACAGTGGCTGTTTGTATTTTCAGAATGACAAGATATCACCCCCCTATCCCCCCAAGACACACACATCGGTGATATGTTTCTGTAAATATTTTTTATTATGAGGAAAATCCATTGGTCTTCTGGACATTCTTTGCAGAACTGGGCATTCTGACGGCTCATGGGAACCGATTGCGTCATCTGAACCCAGCTGCAGTACGTATTTGGACCGCCAGGGGGTGCTCTTCACACTTTGCTATGGGAAGCCAGAAGATGTGTTTTTTTCCCGTCATGCACACAAGCATCTCCATGCATGCATTTTCCCCACTAATATTTAAAGTACTTTATTGCTGCATTGGCTGCTTTTCCAGGCTCTCGCAGATGTTCTCTAAATATGTGCATGATTTAAAATTGTTCTGTGGCGGATTTGTTAACACGTTTACAATGTGTTCTGTTTGTGCAGCAGTGTGTTGCCGTCAAATTGAAACCTCACTCAACAGGAAAAAAAAAAGTTCTCCACTGCAGAGGACTGACACACACGCACATGTACGCACACATCCATGTTCTTGTAAGAGCCTTGGGTATAACCTTGTAGGCCAGTGTACCAGATTTAGTACAGAGATGATTTGAATTTAGCGCAGTACGTGAATCCTGCCAGGATTCCATCAGGATTAACAAAACAGTCGTTAATTAATCCCTCTTAGAGGAGTCAACACACCATCAAGAAAATGACTCCAGAAAATATTATGACTTGTGATTAATTGTGAAAAACAAAACGTGAACATCGTGAAGTACATAAATGGGACAAAAATGGCTCTTTGCTCACCTTCGGCTGAAATGCGAGGTGTGGGTATGGCCGTGCACAAGATATTAAGCGGGACACAGGACTGCCACCCTGCAATGAATGCTGGGCCGACTATGCACCTCCTTAAATTAGTTATACTCACATGGTCATTGTAAACGGCTTGACGTCCGCGCTGCACGCCATATTTCACGAGCGCCGTCGAGGAAACGAACGCGTCGCCCCCCCCCCCCCTTCTCACTGCGCTATGGCCCCGCACCGTGAATGTGGAGCAAAGTTGAAGCCACGACTGGAGGCAAAAAGAAGCGGGAGCTGAACGTGTTACTGTGCCAAACTGCAGTACTGCTCCCTGGTATGGCTGCGATTCTGGCTTGGCCACATTGTGTATAATTACTGAGGTCTGTGTGGGTATATTATAGCTCTCCATGCCAAGCAAATGGAATCGTGCATCGCCTGCAGTGGATTATGGGTTATGAGGTTAAGTGAACAGGACTCCCTGGCATTCAGCATGATAGGTCAGGCTGCACCGTGGCAGAGTGGACATATTAACTCTTTGGAAGGATGTTTAGCCATCCTGACCCCAGGAAGCAAGCTCTTCCTTTGAGGTCTGCAGTAGTTTCATTATAAAAGGCTGTGGTTTAAATGAAGCCAATAGTGCTGTTTAATGTTGTTCATTGCCTGGAAGTGAGGGTGTGGATATAGACTCTGTACCCATAAACTGGGGACTTCCACCTCTCCATCACAGCAGCCAGACTTGGTATTTATCTTGTAGCTGTGAAATGTCACCTAATCGCAAACTTTCTGCCACATAAATATCTTTCTGGGGCAGCAGGATGCATACTTGTTAAAGGCATGCAATGGTAACCAGAAGGTTAGTAGTTCAAGTCCCCATGGTTGTTCACACCCTTGAGCACCTTAATTGCCCCAGTGAACAGATTAATGGGACAAATTAATAAAAATGACTCCTTTGCTCTCACTGGTACGTTTTAGCGGTTTGTTCAGTACCATCCATCCATCCATTTTCCTACTGGGTCGCGGGGGGTTGTTCAGTACCATTTCGTATCATTTAAGGTTCTGATGGCATCCATAGGCTTTTCTCAGAGAGCCTCTTCTGATGTTCTTCATGCTTAAAGTGGGTTTTTCTTCCTCCATGTCCTGCAGAGTCACTGGCAGCTTCGCTCTCGCAGTGGGCGTGGTCTCAGTGCTGCTCTAATGTACCGTCCGTGAGTTTGCCGACTCACGTACAAAATGTCCTGCCCAGAAACTGTGTGTTCTCTGTTGCCATGCAGAGCATGATGTCACACCGGATGGGTCATGAGACGAGGTTCCCACCCACTGCTTTTCATGGCTCTGATCCAGCGCTCCTACTGGGGGACTGACTGGTGTCCACACAACAAAGTGAACAGGGGTCGAGCTCGGGTGGCAGTCAGTACTGTGACATGCTGTAACAGTTAACAGTTGTTGGCATTGCACATTCTGGGTGTTTGCATGATTATTACAGCATTTAACCTGGTGTGTTGTCCGTTGTCATTACATGAAGTTCACATTCGGGCCATAGATATCCCTCCAGTTTAAAAGTGCAGCCATGTGCTGTGTTAGGGTGGGTGGGCAACCTCTATGTCCATTTCAACCACAGCAGTGGACGTCATGCACTTTAAAGACTTTTTTTTTTTGCATTTCAGACACAGCTGGACGTTTTACTGAAGTAAATATACTTAATTGTATTACTAACTGTTGCAGAAGAATTAATTTTTGTGATGCACCCAGTACCATTTAACGGCCCATGGGTAAACACACAGCACTATGAGGAGGCTCTAAGCATTATGGGTAAGCGCACAGCATTTTGGACTGGCCCTGAACATTATGGGTAGGCACACAGAACCATGAAGAGGACCTAAGAATTATGGGTAAGTGTACAGTTATCAATAGGCCCTAAGCATTATGGGTAGGTGAACAGAACAGTGGAGAGGCCCTAAGGATCATGGGCGTGTACACACTCTTATCAATAGGCCCTAAGCATTATGGGTAAGCACACACCCTTATCAATAGGCCCTAAGCATTATGGGTAAGCACACATCCTTATCAATAGGTCCTAAGCACTATGGGTAAGCACACTGCATGATTCCACCTGAATCGCTGCCTGCCAGCCCCTCCCCCTGAGGGAGACCAGACCACACCTCTCCCTGCTGCTATGCTTCTGAGCAGTGTCACCTCATGGGTCAGTCACTCTCTACTGTCAGTCATTTGCGGGTCAGACAGTGAAATATTTAGTGTTCCTGACAGCGGGAAGGAACAAGACCAGTTTTAATACACACTGCAGTGGAGAATCTCGCTGGAGAATGTCACTGGAGAATGTCACCTCACCCCTTCCAGCCGGTGCTTCCTGTTACGTTGATCCTCACAGTATCCGACGCTGGCTGATTCTGCAGCAAAGGAATTTAAAGAATTAAAAGAGGAGAAAAACATCTTTGGTTTTAATAATTCCCAGCAATTTTCCCTCTCGCTCTTTCACTGCCAGAGACATTTGCTTCATTTTTCAGGGTTTGGAAAATGTTGGCAGGACCCAATAAGAGAGAAGCCAGATGCATGACATCATGGATTCTGGTCGAACTGTGACAGGTTTACGAATTAGGCTGTAATTATGTTCTTCCATTTTCCTAAGCATGTCCTACAGCTTGTAGGTTTGTATTGTTTGTGACGTTTGGTGTTACTCTTCTGGGTCTTGGGTCGCGGTTCCTCTGAAGCTGCTTCCACAATTAAATACCAAGCAAACTCAAATTTGAAATATATTCAGCCAAATAATAAAACAATTTTATACCGTCCATCTATCAATTTATGTACCTTTCTTTTGCAAATAAATTTCAGATTGTATTTAAACCATACTAGTCAAAATCACGTTTGAAAAAGGGATGAATTATGGTTATGATCAGCATTTTTCAAGAGAGAGATTCAATATAGTACATAAATACAGTAGGTGCAACAAGCATACAATATACACAGCATGCAAATACCAGGATTTTTAGGTTATAAACAGGACAGAAATGTTGATGAATGTTATCAATATTATGTAAATGGTATCTGGCCAAGCAGTAGACTTTCATGTAGATCTGTGGAGCTTTCTGCTGTAGAGGTGCCACATTCCCCCGAGTATCAAGAACAAAAGCATTTGGAAGTAAGTCCCTGATGTGAATCTGAAGGTAGTATGCGGTTGGGTCTCTGGGCATGGTGAAGGAGATGGTGTCGCCCTTCTCTGCACCTTCTGCCTTCTCCAGCCATCCCCTCCATGTTTCCTCCTTTCCTGAAGTCATGCACAGAGAACTAACGTCTTTTTCTTTCATTTGCAGACCACTGACACTCGTCTGCCTCCCGTTTCCTTCCTCTTTTCTGTTCTTGGCTCACTAATCATGACATTCCTGCTCTCTAACAACCTTTTCACCCTGTGATTTATCGCCTCCTGCTGCTTCATCATCAGACCCTCACTTCCTCCACCCTCATTGCCTCATCTGATCTTTCTCTACCTCCACCCTCCCCAGACTTTCTTCATCTTTCTTCGGGTTTCTGGTGAAGCTGTTAAACGCCCAGTGTATGTTTAAGCTCTCCTGTTAGTCCGGAAGCTCTGTCAGGGGCTTGACATCCATCTTATCTTCAGCAGCTCGTGGGATATCAGCCAGCTTCTCCGTGAAAATAGGACTCTGCTCTCAGACCCTGGCTTAGTCATCGGAGTTAAAGTTGTCAAACATATGTAGACCATTGTTGTCATAACGGCTTCAAAAAAGTATGTTTCCATAAATCTCCTGGCCTAAATGTATAGTATTTAAACGATAAATGGACAGGATTTTAAGTGAAATGCTTTGATGGTCAGACTATGGGCCAGGAGTATTGACCTTCCTGTTTACTATTTGAATGTCTTCTTAAGCTGCTTGGCTTTGTTGCCCCATTGTGACATGTCTGTACTAATTGGTGTCAGTCATCCCTGATTGGACAAACCCTCATCCCAATGTGTCTTCAGGTTCTGTTTTCCCTCACCATGTGTCAGTCATCCCTGGTTGGACAAACCCTCATCCCAATGTGTCTTCAGGTTCTGTTTTCCCTCACCATGTGTCAGTCATCCCTGGTTGGACAAACCCTCATCCCAATGCGTCTTCAGGTTCTGTTTTCCCTCACCATGTGTCAGTCATCCCTGATTGGACAAACCCTCATCCCAATGTGTCTTCAGGTTCTGTTTTCCCTCACCATGTGTCAGTCATCCCTGGTTGGACAAACCCTCATCCCAATGCGTCTTCAGGTTCTGTTTTCCCTCACCATGTGTCAGTCATCCCTGGTTGGACAAACCCTCATCCCAATGTGTCTTCAGGTTCTGTTTTCCCTCACCATGTGTCAGTCATCCCTGATTGGACAAACCCTCATCCCCCATCTAGCTCTCATTCTCCTGCTGTCTATAGGTGTTGTTGGCGTTCTCCTTCTCCAACTCCTTTCTCTCCATAGCTCCTTCTACTGATCCCATCTTGACATTAGACATTAATTACCCCTGCTTGCAAATAACCTACTAATTTTTCCTGGCTGTCAAAATAAAACATTTTGAATCGTTGAAGTTGTTACGAAGGTACTATGTGTTTCCAGATTTAAATAATGAGAAATCAATTGTAATACAAAAAATACAAACATTACAATAAATTATGTATCCAACCCTCCATCTGTCTTCTAACTGCCTATCTTGGTCAGGATCATAAGCAGTCTGAGACTCTATTCTAGGCAGCAGAGGACACTCTGGATGGGACGTCAGTCCATCAGAGTGCAACTATGTGTAAAAATAGTATTTATTTTTTAAATCTCGTTTTACCGTAATAGACCATGATTACCATTATGAATCAGGGTTTTATACGGTTTGCAGCTGTGGTCTGTGGTTTGTAGCAATAAACTGTAATTACCAATTATAAAAGATGGTTATGCAAAAGTGGCTATAATCAAAAGATGAAATATTTTCCCCATTGGAGAGTAGAAGTGGCTCAGTTTGACTCCTGCCTCAGAGGTGGTGGTGGTGGTGGGGGGGGGGGGGGGGGGTAGTTGAGTAGCCTGAGCTGGAAAGTGTGACAGCAGAGTTGAGTCATTCAGATCGGCGCCTAGACACTGTCCTGGGCTCTGCCACTCTCATTCACCTATTACATGATCTGAAAACTTTGTGTGTGAACAAAACCTATTATTATTATATAACATGTCAGAAAAGTTATTCCACTATGTAAAGGTTCATAAATCGGCCATTGTACAGTACATCTTCAGAATTAGGTAATAGTTAAAATCCAGGCAGAAAACTGGTGAGCTGGAGTGGATCTTTACAGCGCCAAACAGAGACTCAATCCCAGTTCTTGCAAACCTCTTAAAATGTGCCTCATGCCAAGCAGTGGTCAGTGTGGAACGCACCTTCAGAGCTTCTGCGTCTGCCGCTATCTGCATGCTGTCCATCAGCCAATCAGTCATACTCTGTATAAACCACACCTGCGGGTGTTCTCCCCTCCGAGGTGCAGGGGCACTTACGCACAGTGAGTTCTTGAACTTTTCAGGAGAGCATCACTGCTAATGTTGCATTCCTTTTTCCTCGGAAGTCGGAGCTGGGGATGACATCACTTCAGAGTTCACCATGTTCCAGTACAACATATCAGAGAGCTATTTAGCAATACAAGTTACTAGCTAGATTCATTGTTTGTTATTGTTAGCGATGCCATTTAATAACAGCACATTACGTAGTGACGTGTTCACAGATAGCGGTTGGACAGTACAGTTGAATTTTGAGGTTGGGGATTGCAGAGGTTCTTCCGATTTTCTAAGTCAGAATTCCAACTTCAGGAAGCGTTCCCATTGAAATTTCGGACTATGAACTCAGAAACTCTGACTTCCGAGTTTAGATGGAACGCAGCATAACTTCAGAAGTGTCTCATCGAAACCAAATATTGCTATGATGCTTTATTTCGGATAAGGGGAGGCGCTGAACATCCCTACCGAACATCACAAATGGCTAAGGAATGATTCTGGCTGGGAGTTCCGTGCTGGTGTTCAGAGAAACCTCAATATTCTGCACAATAACCAATCAAAATTTTTTAATCAAAATTACATTAAGGAAGGATGGGCATCTGAATGGTAGAGACAACAAATCCGCTCTGAGGTTTTGAAGGGGCAGTCAGACCCAGCCGAGCCTCTTCTGGGCAGGAAGATGATCATCTGGAGGAAACCAGACGCGTTCTAACATCTCAGCTGTCAAAGAGGGTTTCCCTCTTGCCCCGTGTATCGCCCTCCAACCATCCATCACCACTTTACAGATCACACACAGAAGCAACAATTTATTTGGCTCATTGACACATATAAGAGCCCTAATACTAATAAAAATGCGAAATGCGTAATATTTTGGTTTTGGTTGAACGTTGAATGAAATGTTTTTCGAAAGTGAGTCGATATGAATTGGTGCTGATGAGATGATTCAAAATGAGATGAGAATAAGAGGGACAAATGCATTAAACCTGATAACTAATTTGCGCAATTTAAATGAAGAGAATAAGGTTATGGCTGCATTGTTACCCATCCTTGTGGTGGACGTGAAACAGTTGTGTGTTGTTCTGGTGAGTCTTGCAGAAAAAAAATTCAATTAATCACTTTCCAATGGCCGATGCCGAGAGGTTTGGTGTTCCGGAGCCTTCCGTGTTTCATGGTCGTGTAAGGAATGGGTGGAATTTTCAGCTCTTAGTAAATAAAAATGGTGTTGTCTATACTAATTTGAGACTCGAACCCTGATTTTACAAATTAACACCTTTTGAAGCAAACTGTGCCTCATTCCCAAGACCAAAGAAAATCCCTCATTTTAATGATCTTCATTATCGCACCACAGCTGTGTTGTCCACTGATAATCTGAACGACTTGCCCTGACACTTTCCTTTGAAGTTTCTTTATTGCTAATCTTACCCTGAGACAAAATTTTAACCCTTAACCCCGGGGTGTTCATTTTCACACCCCCTTTTTTCACAGACTGAGCTGTAAGCTCAAAAATTTTATTCTCTTTTGGACCTGAAATATGAACCACGTTGGACTCCGTGTGATAATGTGATAACACCCGGCCCAAAACGAAAATTAGTAACAGATCATGTGAGTGACCCCATTTCTTGTCTGAACATTATATCAAAAGCAGCTTAACCGTTTCAGTTAGATGTCTTCAGAGCAGTTCGGCTTAAAGTCGGTGGTACAACAGCAGATTTCCCTGGGGACTGGACCCAACAACCTGCACCCAGCCCTCAGTTGGTGGCTTTCTCTACATGCTGGCTCTGTTCCCTGTTGCATACACTGGATATATGTGTTGTTTAGTAACAGCTGTCATTATTGGTCATCTGTTTTCGGTTAACGAAACTCAGTTTACTAAAGTCTTTTGAAAATGCTTACAGCACTGAACAATTATGACTGATAATCCCTTACAGGACAACTTTAAGAATACTTCTTGTTCCGGATGAATTAATAACAAATGGCACGACTTATAATGAATCTCTAGCATTATAAACTGAGCTTGCCAATACGTTTGTAAGGCACACATTGGCAGCTGAGGTGCATTTGGTAACCCTGAAGATGCACCAGGTCACGCCTGACTCACACTAACTCTCACTCTGGCTCACTCTCGCCTCCGTCCATCACTGCTCAGAATGCAGTCATCTCCTTCAGTACGGATCTGGGCACGTCTGGGAAGATTTTCCAATATCACACTTTTACAGAAAAGAGACGTTCCCCAACATCTGGTCTGCTCCAGATTTTGAAAACGTACAAGAATCAGACTCAGACCCACAACTTTTAAAGCGTAATATGATATGTCACATATCCTAACGATGCTTTAATTTAAGTGTTTACATAACAAAGCTTATATGGTGTTTATGATTATATAAATCACCACAAATTAATTTTTCAAAACATTACATGCACTTCTCATATCATAACATATGCTGGGTTCATTGGCTAATATGAATTATGGCCCACTGAATGCCCCTCACCTTAAAAGATCCTAGAATTGACACCTTGAGGTCTGGAGGTTCAGATCCCATACCATCTGTGTGGGGGGGGGGGGCATGTTCTCCCAGGGTTGCATTGCATGCGTTTCCTCAATGCGCTCCAGTTTCACCACACGGTCCAAAGACATGCAGTTACGCAAACGAGTATGTCTAATTCCTCCTTATTGTGTGTGCCCTGTGACGGCATGCCATTTTACGGTAGGTTGACGGTCTCCCAGGTGTGACCCCGTATTTGGAACAGACCATTTAGCAGGATGGATGGGGGTGAGATTTAATGAACAGGCTGTTTACATTATGGGCTCTCTGAAAAGCAGACGTTCAGGTAAAGGTCACAGGATGAATGCCCTTCCTTGATTTCTAAGTGTCCAAAAATCTACCTCCCCCCCTTTAAATCGAACATATGTTTTATTTGTAAAATGTATATATAGCACAGTGAGGTTGTCTAGGTGATTTTTAGATCCACTTATATATTAATTCATAGATTATCTCACACAAAAGCAATGAAAAAGGAAAAAACCAGGATACCCACAAACTACGCTTTTGACATTTTCAAAGGGATTCCTATGTTTTTCAAGCAAAGCAGAAGACGTTGACTTTTCTCAGTGCTTTGTATTTATTTAATGTGAAAGTCTGAAACAAAGAGCTTTGCTGCAAGAAGGTCTCTGTTACTCTTCCCTTCTTTGATCGTATAACTGTGACATGACTTTCCATTGCTCCCAAACATGGTGAAAGGTTATACCATGCAAGTCAAATTACTTGTTGACCCAAACTGTGTTGACTTTCAGTGGGAAGTTGCTGATATCTGTTTCACACAGACATAAACACCTTATTTTATTTTCCCAACCGTATCAGGCACACTGGCAGACAGCCATGTTTGTAATACTGCTTTGGGTCCTTCCCTGGCTCTTCGAAGCTTGCCAGAGGTCTTTCACATGAAGTGCATGTGGTGAAGTGTTGAATACATTGAAATGCATATGTAGAGAGTTCTGGTAAAATTGGCAGTGCAATCACAACACCAGCCAGGTCACAGTGAGCTGAGGATGATACTCACCAAAGGCAATGCCAACAGATCTGCTCAAGACATCGCAGGAACTCTGCAAGCACCACGAGATCTTAAGGGATCTGTTTATGCGATTTTCAGATATATCTGCTAACTGACCAACATGAGCAAAAATGCTCAGTGCTAGCAGAAAAAAATCTGCTGCATTTTACTGCTTGTTAAAGGCAGCTTTAGTGGAAATTCATTAGCTAAATATAGCAATTTCGCAGGAGAGTGTAATAATCTATTACAATCAGATCAATGACTGTTTTAAGGTTTTGCTTGTCTGGGGCAAGGCCTAAGACCTACCTGCATTTAGTGGAGGAACCTTCCAGCATGTCTGTTAAGCCTGTGAGTTTTATAATGATTAGGCTGGTAACGACGTGAGATTGACACTTGACAGAAACGACGGCTGCTCTCCATGGACAGAGTCGCTTGGTTTTTATGGGTCTGTTTATAACTCAGCCTTGTCGAAAACAGGACCCAGCACGGGAGCGCTCTGCGCCTCTCTGGATTTAGCTCAGCGCAGGGCCCATAAAGGCTGTTATTACTGTCTGGTTTGTTCGGTGGGACAAAACAGGCTCTCCGGGGACATTTCCCAGAGATCACAGAACGTAGCGAATGGGCCAGAGGATGCGTAGTGTGGGGTCAGCCAGCACCCGGAGCAATTGGGGTTAAGGCTCTTGCTCAAGGGCCCAATGGTGGGATCACTCTGCTGACCCAGGGATATGAACCAGCAACCTTATGAGTTCCAACCCATAGAACGGGGCGGGGTGGGGCGGAGCGGGGCGGGGCGAGGTGGAGGGGTGACCGAAAGCCTCCAGCAGGGCTGAGCTACACATGTGGACAGGCGGCTCCCCTGACACTGTGCAGAGTTCCTGGCACCATCTCATCCCATAATTAGGTGTTCCCTGGAGAAGGAGAAGCATCACCACTTACAGTGACATTCAGATTCCTGCTGGTTTCGGGAAGAACGGACTGTGCCGGATTTCAAGGCGGACGCTCAAGCCATCCCAGGGTCACGGGCATCAGGCCACAGAGCACACAGGGGGATAGCTGCTGGCGGTGTTAGGGACCAGCAGAAAGGCAGCACTAATCCAGGGCTCGGAGCCTTTATGCAGAAGTGGACTTTGCTTTTGAAATCGTTAGACTGCCTGTTGGCTTATACCCAGATGTGTTGCAGTCATCCAATCCAAAAGCATGATAAGACTTTCGAGGAAGGGGTGGCACGGTTGTGCGGTGGATACCAATGTTGGGTGTAAATCACGGAGATGGGGGGCTGTAACCACCCCCCAATAATCAAAACCAGGCAATACTACCCCCAGAACCCCCTTACATGGGTGGAGACCTCACCCCCTAAAATGCTCAACCCAAAGTTATACCCTTGGTTGCCTCACACCGCCGGGACATTGAGACCCTCCCTGACTCTGTGTGGAGCTGCATGTTCTCCCTCTGTCGTCATGGGGTTTCCTCTAATTTCTCACCACAGTCCACAAAAACATGTTAAGTTGCCAAATTGTCTGTAAGTGTGAAGGGTGTATGTGTTCTACAATGGCTCGGTGTCCCATATTGAGTTATTCCCTGCTGTAATCCTTCTGAGATAAGCTCTGTGACACTGCATAGGGAAAGTGAGCGTAGAGGATAGATGGATTTTAGAGTGACATACACTCTCAAAAAAAGGACACCAGTCTGTACCTTTCAGGGTACAATAACGTGTCACTAACGTGTCGGTAAATGTACGTTTTAGGAGGCAGAAGTGGACTATGGCGAATATTTTTGTACCATTATGTTACATTATGTTGTATGTACCTTGGGGATGTTCCTCTGAGTACATTTCTGTACCTTAAAAGGTAAAGTTACCCTTTAGGGTACAGCCTCAGTGAGAAGCAAAGGTATAAATTGGTACTTTTTTATGAGAGCGTACGATAAACTTAACTATGATACAGATCTGACCAATGTGTCAATATGCGTATAGAAGTAAATATTCTCATATATATTGCTCATTCACTGTCAGAAAAAGGGTACAGTCTTGGTACAATTTTGTTCTCCAAGGTACAGACAACATCAATGTACCCTCAATGGTACAAATATGTCCCTGAGTCTATTTCTGTACCGTGTACCTTAAAAGGTATATTTACTTACAGCTTGGGTACAATGGGAAGACCCTTGGGGATACAGCCTGAGTGACTAGTAATTATACCCTAAAAGGTACAAATCCGCGCTATTTTCTCACAGTGTTGGTTAGATAATTTCATATTTTCATTGCATATATTCATATGTTCAGATTTGAGATCTTAATTAAAACAGTAGGCAGACATCACCAAGTCAGATATCAAGAGTTTGTGTTGTTTGCTCTCTTCAAAATGCGTGTAGACTATATAAATGATCACTTGTGGACTTCGACGGTAAACGTTTCGGCTGCTCCCGGCTCAGGGGTTAAGCAGTCGGGAGCTCAGGGAGGTGTCTCGCAGGCGAAGGGGAGGAGGGTGCCCGCGAAGAAGGTGGAGTTGTCGCTGTGTCTTTCACCCCCACCCTACCCACCCCGTGTCGGGTTAGTAAACTGAGCGGGGGGTCCGGACGGATCAGCCCGTCCTACACGGGAATGTGAGACGGCGGACGCCAAGGAGCGCCTCTCTGACAGCGGCTCAGGGCGCACGGCGAAGCCGGACATCTACGCCTCCCTCCCAGAGTCTCCGCCTCCAGATCTGCCCTGCAGGGGTAAGTATTTCAGCACGTCGTTATCCTCGGTGCTTCTAATCATGATTATCTTGCAGAGACGTGCAGCCTGTGCCTGAACTGCACGTACATGAAACGTGTTGCGGCTAGTGGGGGCTGGACGAAAACACATGGGGGGTGGATGATCTAAAAATACCTCTCCCCAGAGCGATAATACAACCTGTGTCAGGCCTGTTTGACTTTGAAACTAAACACAGATATGGAGGATTGAATTTAGTCCAGCCCCTCTTCTCACTTTGGCTGAAAGTGGCGAAGAAAAAGTCGGAGCGGTTTGACAAGCCGGACTGGGGATACAGACGCGTAAAGCCGCCGAGGTAAAGTGCGTGTTTGGGGGCATCACTTACGACCGGCATCATCTGAGTGTTTTTGAATTATATTTACAAACTGAATTTGACCAGCAGGACGAACACCTGCGCAGATACAGCAGACAAATACATAATATGATGCTCATGTAGCCTGTGGATTTTGCACTTGGCTGGAAAAATGTTCCGCATATTTGACAGATGCATAACAAGTTAGTGGAGTTGACTAAACTTTGCGTTGTTGTCCTGCTGAGGGCTCGTTTCTTGGACCGTGTAAGACATCGCTGGTATTTAGAGACTCAGGAGAGCATTATCAGGAAACGCAGAGTCGGGCTTTTAAATAAAAAGGTCAGATTCAATACGTACTATTTATTTTTTGTGCGTTTATTGTCTGTGTTCTGTGGTTGTAAGCACTAGTCATACAGCAAATAATCCTGAGACGATATGAAACACTGCCCAAAACACGCGACAGCCAGTACTAGTACCCAGTAATAAACATGTGTTTTACGCTTGATCTTTAAAGTAAGCTTGTTCTGTGGCGTTTAGCCCTTGATGGGCTTTAAGTCCTACGGTTAAAGTACGAATTATTTAATCGTTTTATTTAAAAGGCGATGGCTTGTTTAAATCCCACAAATTTAACACATTCGGCGTGCCAAAAAAGTAGTCCGTTTTCTTTTGTGTTTGTATGGCTTCTTAAAATAGTATATACATTATTGTATAAATTGTACCACCCTTGGTTGAATTATTTGTTCGTATTATAGTATTTAAGTCATGTCCGATTTGGCATCTTCTCTGTGTTAAAGCAAGTGTTGCTCCTTAAAACGCTGAGTTTGCCAAAAAGCCCCCCGGCTTGGGACTGGTACCCGTTACCAGTACAATATCGAGCTTCCAGAGCAGACAGACTTAAAATCGAATGGCTATTCGTTCTATAGTTTTGCCGAAGGGAATGAAAGTTTATTTTATGTGAAGTAACGTTGACAGTCAGAGCTGATGGCGAAATTTAGTTTGAAATGCCAAAGTTGCTGGTTTACCTTATAAAATCTGTTAAAATGTGTATTAAACGTAGGAATGGACCTTTTCCTAAGCTGTATTTTGAACTCAACAAATAAACAATAACAAATGCCTGAAGTTATGTGTGTTTGACCTGGGACCACTTCTGTGTTGTTTTTAACCATCTTAAAGCCAGGTGTGCATCTGTGTCCCGACGATTCCACAAGTCCTCCCCCCCGTCAGAAATCTGCAGCCCCTGGACTAATTGTCTTTCCATGTGTATAAACATCTACCCTATTGTCTTCACAGAATTAGCCTTGCCGCCTTTCTCTCCTCCCCTGTAGGACTTTGTAAAAACAGATAAGAAGATTCCTGGGCCAGTTCCAAAACTTCCTGAGATATAAAAGTTTTTGTGGACTAAAAGTCACACGTCTCAGCTGTCATTTTGATTCTTATTGACTAACGTCTTGCATAAATTTACATATGATTAAGTCTGATGGAGCAGTAGTGCAGCAGAAAGGTAGCATGCATGTTTCCATGCTTCTCCTCAAGTGCATGGCCCTATTTGGCGAGATTGGCGAGAGCAGACATCAGTGAGGGGGTCTTGTGGTCGAACAGGAATGTCCATGCAGACACGGACCCTCCTAGGATTCCAGGCTCCTTCAACCATCTGTGGGCGAAGGTACCTGGAGTTAGCCCATATCCTGATCTGCTTCTAAAAACACGGCTGTGTTTGAGCCCGAGAACTTTCCATTGTTTGAGGTGCACTGGAACGTTATTTCTGTGATGATGGATGGCAAGGCCCATTACCAAGGTCTGCTGGGATTTGACAGTCTTCTTGGAGTAGAACAGTCTCTCTAGTCGTAAGTCATTTGAAAATGAAAACAAACTCCATTGGCTTCTACTCATAACATACATAAGCTATCTCAAACACAGCTGTGTTAACTCTAGGTACAGACCAGCTGGTGTGAATCGGAGCATTTCTCTTGCTTCATTAAAAAGTGCCCTGAAAGCAGGACTTTGCTTCATCTTCTCCAAGAAGATCAGAATTGACTTCTGTCTCGTGCTGCTCAAGTGCTGTGTTTGATGTTTGTCTAATTCAGTAGGTATTAAAGAGGAGCTCCTCTCTCTAGTAGGAACTTGGTGCTGCTGGATTCAGAACAAGCCTAACAACCGGCCCCTAACCCTCATTCACAACAAGAACACGCTAGAAAGTGTCCATTGTGTAGCTCCAATGTCCAGTTGCAGGGGGAAAAAAAAAAAGTCCAGATTCACCATCTTTGGCTAGCTATTGTGCTCAGATTCCCACAATGTCCTGGAGGCTCTCAGAGAGGCGCTTACACACACAGACCTTACTCCTGGAATAGTAATAAGTTTGCTTCCAGTTGAAATGGCGGCTTGCTGCTCTTATGCTAGCTCTTCTAGCTCTTTTCAGGTTGAGGCCCCAGCTCCAGAGCATTTACCCATTGAAAGCTTTGGAATCAGAGCACAGGCTGCCAGGGCATAATCCTTTGTGCCTTGGATTAACCTTCTAAACCTCAGGCTGCACTGCTTTCCATGTGAACTAAAAGGTTACCTGGTATTTTCTTTTTTTGTTCAATTTGTGCAACAAGTACAAGTTTAGCCTAGTGGCTGAAACATTCTGAGCTGCAGTGAGCGCGGGTTCAGTCTCCGTAGGGAGCTCTCCTCTCTTGTGGGGGCAGGGTGTGAAATCAGAAAGGTGAGCTGTGTGTCTAAGGGGCTTTCGGAGACCGTAGGCATGACCGGGACTTCATGGCTGGGGCAGCTGCAGGAACCTGGCACCAGCCTCCCCAGGAGAATTCCTCCAGTTCAGTCTCGCGGATGCAGAAAATACCCGACCGGCTGCTCTTTCGAGAGGCCTGAGTCTAGTGATTCTGAGGGTCACGGATTATATGCTGAGTGGTCTTCGAATAAACATGCACTCCGGGAACCCTGAAAAGAATGGAGCCAGACTGTGCCAGAACCACAAGACCCATGAAGCGTTGAACCTAGAAGGTCATGTGCATGGTGAAGCAGAAGGTGAAGTCAAGGCCACCTCCCAGTCCTGCATCTCACACATCTGTTGCCTGAGATCCTTATGTCACTGAAGCTCCTGCCCTAGGAATGAGTGCCTTGTTAATCAGTCTCTGCATTCTGACCTCAGTCTACCCTCCATTGCTGTTTCTCTCATTGTTTCCATGGAAGTTGGTGGAAGGTCCAAGCAGTTAATCTGTTCTCCTCAAAGCTAGACGCCAAAAGTCTGTGGAATTTTTCTTTACAGTAGAAACAGGAAGTTAAATGACAATGGTATCCTGTCTTGGACTGAGGATCACTATAAACACAATGTAGTAGCTGGTCTTGGTGTATTTTTTGTGATACTATGCTGCTCTTCTCTCTTTAACGTACAAAATGAAATGTCGGCTTTCTGTTGACTATCGGGTGAAACTCTCTCTCACTGCTGCGGCCGTCTCGTGCCGAACATGCGGCTGACTCCTTTTCAACTCTTCCGTTCCTAGATCACTTTTTTACTCCGTCTTGGCCTGGAATACGCAAAGCTGCTCATTTGGAGGAAGAGACGTGTCCGGTGCAGTCGGTGGAACGTAACGAGCATAATTAACAGCCTCGGTAAGTTTGTATAACAAATGTGACCTAATTCTATGTTTCACAAGCATGGTGTTATTTCCATATAATAAGTAGAAAGCGTGTCAGTGTACTAAGGAAGGACTCTTCTGTGACTACAGGACGATTCTGATTTCAGTGTGAGATGTTGAGGAGATGTAAGGAAATCACGGTGTCTTGGCATTCGTGCCATGGAATTAGCTAACAGTGGCTGTGGTTACTTCTCGGTTTGCTCCAACTGGGATCCTGGGGGGGGGGGGACGAAAGAATGCACAAACATTTTAATGGGGAGGGAGAGAGATCCAAACATGATGTTACACTCTGCTGGATATCAGATGACGGAGGGTGAGTTGGGCAGCATGTGGGAGACCTCTGGATGCTGGTAGGGAATGGCTTCCACATTATGTATCAGGTTGCTGTTGTTGTGTTTAAGGGGAAATCCTGTGCAGTAGGTTTAATTGGGACATTACTCAGGGAACCTGCCGTGGTGAAGGGTGTTGCATTTTTACAGGTATTGACAAGTTCAAGAAAACTTGGATGTTAATTGTCTTTATTTATACCCTTGATAGCAGTTTGGCACTGGTCATTTTAGTGTTTTAACAAGGCAAAGTGCAGCTGGCAGCTGGGGCGAAGTAGGTAAACTTATCTGGTATCTTTATATAAGTGTTTAACCTGCGTGGCCCTGTGTTTACAGAGGGCAGTGAGCTGTACATGCTAATATGCTAACAGCCTCAGCCCACGCATGTCTGCAAGACGACATCATTTGCCACTGCAAAGTAATTTTCTGTTTTGTGCAGCTTACGGGTGTCTTGTTCAATTTACAGATATTTATTTATTTTAATCCCATATGTCCCGCAGGACTTTAAATAACTGGAGCTGGGGAATTTCTCACACCCTGGAGGTAGCGTGTTAGCGTAGCGTATTAGCGTAGCATCGAGCTCGCCGGAGGACAAGGGAGGTAGAGAGTGAGAGAGGCTCGGCCAAGAAGCCACGTTCACTTGCGAACAAATTCATCGGTGGAAAAACCAAGAGCCGCCATTTTCAGAACTTTTTTCCCAGTTATGAGTGACAAACCTGAAGCATTACTTCAGTTTTTCTCTCTTTATTTTGTGAAATGGCACCTTTGCTTGACTGCAATTGTTGTTTTGCATTTCATTCACGGTAGTGGGGAGTGCAGGAGTTAGATGCACAGAGTGGCCCCCTGTGGACCGTATGTCAGATGAGAAAGTGACCTTTTTCAAGGGGGTTCTGGGTTTAGGACTCTGACCCAGTTCCTGACACCGTAACTTTTATCAGCTGACTTCTTAAATTATTGCCCATAATTGAGTTTCTCCTGAAATTAATCAGACCCCTTAACCTTATCAGAGCACGCATGACTGGGCTTGATTTATCACAAGGTCATTCAGTTTTCAACTGCTGTCAGACATTCGGCAAAATGCTGAACACCAATTGTCCATATTTCAAAAGCTGGAGGTGTTTTCGGCACTGCACCCCCCCCCCCCCCCCACTACTCTGGTGCCATTTTTACAACACTAACATTCATTGGTGTTATACTTTTTGAGTATAAAGATGAAGACGGACTCGTATTAGAGCTGGCCCTAAAATATTTGGATTCTGTTTGTTGTATTTAGTGCCTGTGCCTGCCTGTGCCTGTCCATCTCTGCCTGTGCCTGTCCGGTCCATGCCTGTGCCTGTCCGGTCCATGCCTGTGCCTGTCCGGTCCATGCCTGTGCCTGTCCGGTCCATGCCTGTGCCTGTCCGGTCCATACCTGTGCCTGTCCGGTCCATGCCTGTGCCTGTCTGTCTGCCTGGCTTTTCTGTGTGAGTGTCAGTTAACCACTAATTTTCTCTTGGTTTTTTTGTTCAGACTGAGTAAAGAGCACAAGTTTGGTGTAACACCATTTTACCACAACACACTGGTGTCGTGTCCTTTGAATCTAGGAATGGCTCCTTTGATGCCTTACCTGCAAGATCCAGGAATTTACATATGACACTCTGTGCGTGTGTGTGTGCGTGTGTGTGTGCGTGTGCCGCTGTGCGCAAAACATCACGATGACTCTGCAGTGTTCGCTGCCACGTCCTGCCTTTTCATAGATGCCACCACTCAAGCTCCTGGCTGTTTTCGTTACCCTGGGGATAGCTGTCAGTTTCATTTGCCCAAATTGACTGGTTGTAAGAGCGTAACCATGGCTGTCCGGTGACCGGTCATGGCCGAGTAATCTCCTGTCCTGAGTGTTATGGATCTGGAAGCTGGAGAGACAGCTTGGAACTGGCCGACCCTTCGTCTTCTCAGTATCGCTCCGTCGCTCTAAGAAAGCCGAGAATAGCGGCCCCCTATTTTAAGCTTCTTCGGAGCCACACGTGGTTTGTTTCTCTAGCCCCCTCCCCCGTATCAGCAAAGATGGGGCAGCCAAATTGAAAAGAGCGATGTAAGGGTGTCTGCATCGGACCAGTCCACAGAACTGCGGCTGAGAGTGCGGCCGTTTCTCTCCAGGAGGTAGATGACTAGAACTGACGCTGATTTCTGTGCCGAGGAGGGAGGGACTACACCCCCTTTAAAATGACAAGCTTACAGCCGGTGTGCTCATCTCAGTTTGTCTGGCTGCTTGGCTGAAAAGTGCATTTGCCTAAATATACTCTCTGCATCTGTTTGTGCTCACTAAGAATAACGGGTTATAAAGCTGATGTCATGGTCGGTATTATTAATTGTCTCTTTTTTTGTGTGTGTTTATTATTTCTGCAGGTCTCTCTCCCTCCAGTTGAGAGTGAATGTTATTCCTGATTGGGCCACGGGTCCATCGCTGATCACATGGCTTTGGCTGGATGTTCAGATTATTTCCTTCACCGCCCAAATTACCAGGTAGGATCACTGGGGGGCCCTCGCTTCCTTCTTCAATAATCTGGACTGGAGGGGACGTCCATGTGACCTTGGGGTAGGGCAGCTTGCGGTACCATTTCTCGATTCAAAACCTTGCTCTTTTTTTTCTTTTTTTTTAACTGGGCCAATACTGGTGAAGATCGTTGCCGTGGCTGCGCTCCCAGTTTCGAACTGGACATAACACTCTGCAGGTTAAAACTCCCCATGTGCCCACAGGTGTGGGGCGGGACATAACCTGCAACTCTGTAGGTGTGAGGTGATTGTTCCGCCCCTGGGTGTGTCTACTGAGACAGGGAGGGTTTTGATTGGCTGATTTATTTTCTTAAAGTCCACAAACGCTGAGAACCAGTGGCTCCAGTCATGGGTCCTGTGGTTAATTTAATGAAAGGATATTTCTCCCTCTGCTGTTATGCAACCGGACCATCCCAAAGTCTCTGCAAGCACTGTACACTCCTTAATACCTCATGGCAAGCCCTGTGATTGGCTGTCCCAAAGTCTCTGTAAACATTGTAAACTCCTTAACGCCCTGTGATTGGCCGCCCTGAAGTCGCTGTAAACTCCTTAATGCCCTGTGATTGGCTGCCCTGAAGTCGCTGTAAACACTGTAAACTCTTGAACACACCGCAACTCACCCTCTCAAAGCTGCAGTAAACACTGCAATAGAGTTCTCATTGCCCTGTGATTGGCTCTCCCAAAGTTGCTGTAAACACTGTAAAGTCCTTAATGCTCCACGATTGGCTGCGCTTGCTTTCATGTGCCCGTGTGCACACATACCGAGCAGAAAATGACCTAATTTTTTGCAGACTTATATAACTCCAGGGAACGTTACAGAATTTTGGGCAGTGATCCAGAATGTTCTTGGAAAAAGAAATTGGCTCCACACCAAGGCCCTTAAAGGGACCCTTCTGACAGGCGCCTTTAATGCTGTTGAGTTGGTCTTTTTCTCCTTGACTGAATCAGCATCACCCCCCACCACCCACCCCCTGCTTCTTTCAATTTATCTTATTCTTTTGCTGTTTTTTTTTTTTTTTGCAAAACTGCAAAAGTATGTTGAAGGCGAGCCTGTTTGTTCAGCCTGTCTTCATGGCGCTCAGAGTCACACAGGCGATGTCTCCTCGGCCCTGATGCCTCGTCGATGATCTGGGGATGCCTTGTTTCCAAAGTCCTCTGGGCCTTTGAATGATTCTAAATTTAGCTGATCTCAAAGTAAATGCCATGCAGTTAAATGCTTCCCACTCTCTCCCAGTACAGTGAAATATTTTACTAGGCTGATTTAGGAAAAAATGTCCTGCTTCAGGGAGCCGCTTCTCTCTGAAACGCCTCTGCAGATTGCGGGAAGTGCTTCGGCGTGTCTTGGTGCTGAGCTGTGGACGGGGACTGGAAAGCACACCTTCCAGCCAACATTCATAGGCTGCGGCCGCTTAGGTTAAGGTACCATTTTAAAGGCCGTTCAGTCGGCCAGTAGAGGCACGGAAGCGTGGAGCCGCCGGACGTCCTGGCCAGAGTGTTTCCCTTAGGGCGATTGTTCCCTTTCTGGATCTGAATCTCCTGGACTTGAGAAGCATTTATGAAAGCAGCCAACACCATGGCCTGTGCCAATCTGCGGAATCAGTCACCGAAACGGCACTGTGGTGAAAGCTAGACACCTGGACTTGGTGTCCAGCACTGAAGGTGAATCACATTTCTGATTCCAGGTACCAGGTATGGTGCCGTTAGGTTGAGCTCAAAGCCTGGTCCATCCATCCATTCACCCATCCATCCATCCATCTGTTCTCTTTAGCAGTACTGGGTCTCAGTGACCCCTGTCCCTGGAGGAACAGGCTGGACAAGATGCCAGTCCATCACTGGACTCTAAGGGAGATTTTGAAATGGCAGGTAACTGCTTGTTTTTGAACAGTGGTGGGGGGGGGGGGGGGGGGAAGTGCTAACTCCACATGGGGGGAGGGGATGGGAGTTTGGCTGTTTGTGCGTCGGTCAGAAGATGATGCCGTGTAAGTCTCAGAGGAGGCTTTGGGCGACGAGCACGACGCCGTTAGGCCTGGCCGCCGTGGGTAAGCACGTCCTGCTAGCCCCTGCCGGCCTGCCTTCGTGCTGTGACAGCCGTTATGGCCACAGCCCTCCCTGGAAAGACAGCCTCTTTCTCAGAGCTGTAAATTTCTTTCTGGAGTTTTATAGCGGATCACTGGGAATCTCTGGCAATGCGAGATTCCTGGAATCTCCTGCACTGTTCTTCGATTTCCTGGAAACTGGAAATTGAAAATGTGTTTTTATTATTTTTATTTATATATATATATATAAATATATATATAGTTTCTTTTTAGACTTTGGCTCGAGCTGTTTTTGATTTTGAGGGCGTTTTAGTGCAGGGCTCTGACATGCCCACCGTCGCGTTTGAGTAGATGCTTCTGGCCTGTCGTCCAAGAATCTCAGCTTACAAAATAAGCTTAAAGAGATTAATTCTGCACAGACACTATTTCTGCCCAGATATAATGAAATGAATGCATGTAGATTTATCCCATTTTATGAGGCCTGACGTCTTGGTTCTCTCTCTCCCTGTCTCTCTCTTTCTTTCTCTGTCTTTTTCTCTCTCTCTCTCCATAACTCTGATGCACGCTGAACCGCTCGCTGTCATTTTAACCCCGTGAAGCTCGTAAACTGGACTTGGACGGGCTCGAGGAGCGGCGTGCGGAGCGTGGCCCAGATACGCCTTTCATATTTGTGTTGGCGGGGAGGTCGACGTGAGCAGATGGCTGTACAGAGAACTCTCGAGGAGGGGGGGGGGCATGGCCGGGTCGCAGACCAGCTCGGCGGCGGCGCCAACCTGCACGTCCACGATGCCCATGGTTGCTGGTCAAAGGTCACACTGTGATCAGTCAGTTGGGATGACAGAGCAGTGTCATAACTTACACGACAAGCCGTCATCTTCTATTATGACGCTGATTTTATGTTTTCGTACACATGTGACTCTCTTACTCCATTCAGTGAACATTATTATATTAGTTTGATTCTAGCTCATGTGGAACCATGAGTAAAAGTTTCTTATGCATGACAAGTTAACCTTTGACCCAACGCTTCTCTTGACTTTGAACTCTGGCCACACGAACGCCATGGATCCATGGTCAAAAATTACCACATGAAGTGGACAAAGCCCATGGTACTGAGGTTGTAGTTACCAAGGTGTACCCTAGAAGGATTAGCTAAGGAATTAGCGACTGTAGCATCGGTTTGCATTTCAATAGTAACTCTGTGTCGCTCTGTATTAGCCGATTAGCATGTGTGACCCTCATGCAGACACGTAGTGCAATTTGCTGGGATTTAGGTTAAGAATCAACCTGGACGAAGCGAACGTCTAGCAGAATGCCCGTGCAGGCTAATCCTTTTAAGGCCTTTCTCCTCTCTGATCTCCCCCGGAGAAGTTATGCAAGATTGTGCAAAAGCTACCAGTATGAATTGGAGCCCTTACCCAGGCTAAAAATGTCATTCTCTAGTGCCTGGGACTCGCTGCTGGGCTTGAGTGGCATTTCTCGCTGTTTGTGGTAAAATTTTTCACATTCGGAATTAATAGAATCTTGCTTGCTGCAGAGTGGAGGGTGAAAGAGTGTCTGGATGTAGAGGAAAGAGGGTGCCTCGCTCTCCGTCTGGCCTGTTGACCTACTTCACACGACCCGGCCAAGAGGGTACAGATCTGAGGGGGGGTTGGTCATGAGTGCCACAGTCACCATCTGCTGTTGGACCACATTCACCCTGAATGGTTTATACTTGTACAAGACAAAAGTGGGACCATTGATCAGAGGACATTGGCACAGGAGAAGGCTGACGAGATTGGGGGTGGTTATTTGAACTTGATTAGCGTCCCCCCCCCCCCAAAAGTGTTAATTTCCTCTGTTCCTCCACCCCACACACTGGTTATTAATATTTAACTACTGTTATGTCTGCACAAAATGTTATTCCTGATTTCTCTCTAGTCAACGCGAATGTTGTTGCAAAACCACTGTTGAGAACTCTGGTAAGCTGCCTACATGTGAGTTACACTATCAGGACCCCTGAGAGGCTGGGGAGCAGAGCGCTGTTCGCCTTCACCATTATCGGTGGCCGAAATGGGGCTTCTATCCCATCGTGGCAGGGGTCACATGTGCTGCCAAATACTGTCTGGTTGAACTCAAGGGCACTCAAGAAAATAACTAATAAGAAGCTGCGTTGTCGATTGGACAGCACATTGTAAATCCCGCCCACCACGTCTCCTATCTCAGTTACTACCTTTGTGCCAGTTTGGATCATGTTCAGTCTTTGGTTGGTGTTTGAAGCTTGTGATCTCTCACTGTCTTTACCCTTATCTGAACTACGCAGGAACAACAAGGATGTGTTCATAAAACTGCCCTCTTTTTGAAGCGCAATGCTCTGAAAAGTTACCTTGTCTCTGCAGGGTAGTGTGGACCGCGCCTCCTCTCACCGTCCTGCAGATCTTATTGGGCCCAGTTTTCGGCAGGCGTCCAATCGGAACTCCCCAAGTCACCAAGGTTGGTGTCCGGTGAACGTCAGGCTCTGCTCATTTTCACTGTATTGTTTTCAGGTACTTGTCACCACTTAGGCACTATGTTGTTTCCTGCATTGCAGTGTAGCCATGGCAACTTAATTTAGCTGCCGATGAAATCCCTTCCCTGCAGTTCCTGCTGAATCGAGGCTTCTCTGTCTGACACAAACAGATTTTCATGCCAGCTGAACTGTAATTCCTCAGTATTTCTGTTTTATTGTACAGTGGGATGACATGGCAGGGACATCTATGATAATAAAAATGTTTCAGCAGAATCTTGAGCCACATCGGGATTCTAATTACCCTTAGATTTGTTTAAGTATCGGCTGGTATTTGAGATTATTTTATGCTGGCAAGGCAACAGAGGAGAAATATATCCAGCTCTTGGAAAGTCTGAAGCGGGATGTGATGAAATGCGTGTTGGTCCAATTAAACTGTAGAAGAGGCGGGTTCAAGCAACTATATATATAGGATGCGTCCAATACCCTTCACGTGTCCCCAGAAAGGCAGCTGTCACACCCTGTTTCAGGTGGGTCCAAGCAACTACAGAAGGCGGGACTAAGACATCTGATTGGTTGGTCCCGCCTCCTGTAGTTGCTTGAACCCGCCTCTTCTACAGTTTAGAAATGTACTTAAAAATGTACTGGCTTCCCTGAAATGCACAAAAGCCCTGGTGAGAGGTAAACTGGATGCGTGTGTTGGTCCCACAAGCAGCTCCCGTTATTCCGACACACTCCCAAAGATCCCTCCATACATATTCTCATGCCTACATCGCTTATCTGATCAGCGCTGCAGTGAGTTATTCACTGGAATTCTGTCGAAGAGGAGTTAAAAACCCATGTGCGATAAGCATAACGCGATTTCATTCTGAGAGCAGAAGATGGTCCTAGATTATCAGTAAAGTCAGCGATGGTGACTGGGTTTGGAAGTCGATGGCTGTGAGGATTGCCGGTACCTTCCAGTCACTGAGAGCTGCCCCCTGTCCCATGTCGATCTTCTAGCCTCTCTTCTGGGTCAGCGTAAGTTTCTTGTAGAGAGGAGCAGCACCTCCGCACTTTCCTTTACTTTTAGAAGCATCCTCTTCCTCCCATCGCCATCATCTTCATTCCGTTGCCATGGCCTCCCCTCTTCTTTCCTTCCGTGTTATGATTTTATGTAGCAGGAAGCCTGAACTTTCAGGACCCGCACGCCGCCCCCCCCCCCCCCCCCCCCCCCCCGCTGTCCCTTAAACTTTATGTTCTATAACGAGATTGGTCACAGTCATGGTCGTGCTGGTTAAAGAGAGTCCCACCTTCCTGCATATAAGAAGAGGACCTGCTGTGCCTGTCTTTGTGTGTGGGTGTCTGTTTGTGTGTGCTTGGGGGGGTGGGGGGTGGGGGTGCTATCATCCAGGGTTTGACATTAAGCCCGCCCACTCGCCTGAGGTGAGTAATTTAGATTAAGGGTGAGTACAAAAAACTCACCTCCCCACACCTCAACCTCAACTCCCCAGGTTGGTTCCATCCCTGCCTGCCTCACCCCATTGCCTTGTTGCTCCCTCAGCATCTCTGCTGAGAGGATGGATGTTCTAGAAACATTTCCTTTGCCTCCGGACTACAGTCTGGCGTCTTTGGGTGGGCTTTTGTAGGCTTGTGCCCAGAGTTCAAAATTCCATCATTACCTCACAACTTCCTTTCGGATAATAAGTTTTCTAATTCTGATTTGTGATGTCTGCAGTAAGTGGAGGTTCTCTCATTTGATCTGGGGGAGGTCGAGTCCATTTTACTCTTCTGGCATTTGGCCGCACTATGCATATCTTCATAGCTTCATAGGGTTTTCACACTTTTTGTATATGGTTTTTAGTGTCAGAAAGCCTTGAAAGTGTTCATTCAGAGTCTGTTTAGGCTGATCTTCAAGGTGTAGGGTAAGGGTTTAGGGTCAGGGTGGGGCTGGGGGGGGGCATTCAGAGGTGGAATAGAATAAAAGATCCTCATTGGTTCAGAATTCTAGCGAACTGTATTGTCACTCTTGCATAAACTCCAAACAGCATTTTTACGGCCTGACCCTCCTAGGCCAGCCTTGGTCGTTAGCTTTTCATTTTTATTTTCAGAATAAGTAATATGTAAGCCTTCGTGTGGCTAATGGTAGAATGTGTGTCAGTTGCATGGCTGTTACTGCCGCAGAAACATGGATGCTGCGGGTAGATTCCCAGAGCGTGTCAGATTCTGCCGTTTCACATGGAATGCGCCAGAATGCTCCGGAATGTGCCGGAATCGGTCGGAATGCGCGGTGTAGCAGGCCTCCCGGCTCGGCCCACATGCGGCGGGGGTCTCGTCTCCAGCATGCCAGGAATGCTTTGTGTGGCCACACGCCGTTCTGAGTTAAGCAGACGAAACGGTCTGAATTTCAAAGCATACAGTAATTCCGTTGATCTTGATTATTTAAGGTCTTTCCCCGGGAACGCCATGTTTGACAGAAATCCAGCATGGTCACCTACTCCTCCCTGCCACTGTATAGTTCTTTTTTAGTTTGTGAACACCCTCACATATACTTTCTTATTTTCATTTTTTTCCCCCTCATCTTCGGATGCTGGCTGACGGATTCACAAAATGCTTGTCAAGTCCCAGTGAGGGGGGGGGGGGGGGTGGCAGAGAGGGACCACACGTGGGAGCTGCACCTGTAAACACGGCTGTGCCAGTGTGTTCTCATGCCCACGTGGCATCTGGGCGCACGGGCAGTCTGGTTTACTCATTATGTGCCTGTTAGACGACACTGCATTTATGCAATTAATATTTTGCCGTTGTCACATTACTGCTCATCGATAGTTACTGCCTGTCAGGGTACAAAATACAAGATTGCGTGATATATTTCACGACGTCTGTTAATGGTATGGAATAAGAAGATTAATTTTTAATTTACGCAGCGGTTAAATATTAACTCGTCCTGCTCCACCATGCTGGCCTTTAACGATGCTGGAGCCCACGGCACTGTGACCTTGGATTTATCTGTGCCAGTCTTCAGTTGTTCATTAATGGAGGTCTGAATTCCAGTCTGACCACTGAGTTGCCATGTACATAAACTGGTTCTCGTCCCATCCCTAGTCCCCCAGTTGGATTGTAAACCGGCAGTGAGTAGGGTTGTCATGCAGTATCTCCAGCTGCCTGGTTTAGTTGGAGGGGATCCTGTCAAGTAGCCAATGGGAAGTGGCAGAAGTTGATGATTGACAGTGCAGATTGAGCCCGCCCCCTCACAGAACTCACTCACCTTGTTACGTCGTGCTGTTTGGTCACCAGCAGTGATATTTCATAGTTGAAATCATGAAGGACTGATTCCCTTGTTACGCCTGCATATGTGCTGGGAACTATGTTATTCTACATCAGGGGTCACCAACAGTATAATCCCAAGGACCGAATTCCATCAGCAATACAAAATATTTGGTCCAGATTCAATTGTTTCAGTTCAGATGCAGATCAGAGTCCACCAGGTTGACCACTTAATATTAATGTTTAAGGAATGAATTTGTTAATTATTCAAGAGCCTGTGAATGTATTCTGACAGTGAACCTGTAGCTGACCTATTAATGAATTTTGGTTTCGTAAATTATTATTATTTAATAATTATTGAGTTTGATTTAAAACCTGGAAGTGGGCTTGTTTAGCCCCCAACTTCAGTGATCCATCAGGTGAAGGTTTCTGTGTTGGAAACGTTGCAGGTGCTCCCAGAATGGGCTTTTGGTGACATCTAGTGGTAAATAATTGTAAAGATGGTATCTCCTCTACTGCAGTCCACATTCGGCGTCTCCTTATTTTTCCCATCGGGAATCTTGTTTAGCGAGCTGCACAAACCTTAAAATGATTATCTCACAAAAATATTGAATGGTTCTAAGTGCATGTGAACCTTATTTACTGATTAATCTTTTATTATTGTTACACGTTAGTGAATGTTCCCCTCGCGCTCTCCAGTTGGCTTGAGACAGAGGCCGGCTTTCCTGGTAGAGCTGAGTACGAGTACTTCTCAGAAAAATTATTCGCCGCGCTGGTGTCGATGATTGATAATTTGCTGCAGGAATGTCCATGTTCCTCAGCTTCAGAGATTCCTTTTTGGGCAGAAGTTGCTTTTGCATAGACTCCAGTTATTACATGCTGGTTTTCCTCTATGAACACCCCTTAATGCGGGGGAGGGGGCTTTTCAGATGAGGCTTGGCTGATACCCTCAGCTCTTACGCACAGTCGGACCCACAGCACGTCGGTCCGAATAACAAGAACGCGTCTCCCACTGGTGCAGGAAGCCGCTGCCGTTTTTGCGTTTCGTGTTCAGCACGACGGAGCTGCGTTTATCTCCTGCCTTGCGTGAAGAATGACTTAAGCGAACGTTGAGTAAGTCTCCGTTCACCGAGATGACCCTCAACCTCAGGCCAACAATAACCAAGCCTTATGAGGCTGCAAGGTCTGGGAAACTTGGGCTCTTACGCAAACCCAAAAAGTGAGAATTAGTATCTGTCAAGATCAGCAACCCCCTCCCCCAGGGTCCCGCGTAAAGAAACACCATTTTCAGTGCTTCAGCGAGTACGATTTCACCTGATAAGTGCACTTTTCTGCTCCATTGCATCTCTGTTCTGCCTCAAAGGAAAACTGAGGCGTGCTGCGTCCTTTTCGCCCACAAATGCCCAGATGGTCAGAGAAACGTCCCGCCTTCGGCTCGTTTACCAGATAATTTTGGATGTGGCCTTTCGTGACCCGCCTGTGCTGCTGAGATGTTGAGGTGTGGCACTCCGCAGGAAGCACAGAATTCCATGGCCTTCTTGCAACAACAAAAAAAAAGTGAAATGCCCCCAACGTCCCATTTTTTTTCTGGTCTGTATCCGCCCCCAACACAAGCAGGCTTGGGTTTGGTATCGGGGAGGACATCCCAAACCATAGAACTTTCTGTTCCCATGTTGCTGAATGGTGTCAGAAGCAATAACCCAATTTCACTTCACTGTTGTGCATGTATGACTGTTGTTTTTGGTTGTGTCTTATGTAAACACACCCTGTGTAGTCTGACTGAGAGGGCAGTGATTCCCTGACCGTGACCCAGAACGTACCCTCATACCAGCACATGCCAGCACTTCCTGTAGGCTAACCTGTGATCTGTCAGTTGATTCCATGTCTACTCTTAAGATCATTGTAAATTACACTTGGATAAGTTGGTAGGTTGTCTGTGGTCTACCTGTAGGTAACTTGTATTGTACCTGTAGCCAATTTGTAGTTTACCTGTATGTGATTACCTGTAGGCTTCCTGTATGTAACTTGTAGCCTACTAATTTGCACTCCACCTAAAGGCTACCTGTATGTAACCTGTCAGATCTCTGTACTTGGGTTGTAGGTTACCTGTAGTTTTATTTGTAGACTCCTTGCCTAGTACCTGTAACTCTGGGCCCCCATTCTTGTCTCTCAGAGGACGATGTGGACTTGGAGGCCCTGGTGAACGACATGAACTCCTCCTTCGAGAGTCTGTACTCCACGATTAGCATGCCGTCCGACTCTGCCCCCTTGATCCATAATGGGCAGCTGCAGCGGAGCCCTGGCCCACGGCCCGGCCTGGCCCCCTCCTCCAGGCAGGGAGTCTGCCGCTCCCAGCCCATGCACATCCTGGCTGTCAGGTAAAGCTGCGTCCTGTCGGCCCCCACCCCATAACTGTCAGTGCCCCCCCCCTGTGTGAGGTGCTGCCTTCTTAATGGCGACGACATTCTCTGTGACTTAGGGTGCTTCGTCACTGCTCCAGGTTCTGTACTTTTGGTACTTCAAGCTGTTGGTTTTCCATTGGTGCACAAACTGGTACTGGTGCCGAATGACGTCATAACATGAGGCGAGGTATTTAAAAAAATGGCTGTAGTATATTATAGGGCTGGGAACCGTGCGATATAAATACCAACATCGCATGTTATGCACATGTAATTCTTACATCTCTAGGCAGCTAGATTGAAATGGGGCTTTTTCATACTGTTACTGACATTATTGCAGTGGTGGTTTTAAGTTTCACCAAAACATTTTTACTTTGCTACATTTTGTTTCTTATGACAATCATTCTAATTTTAATCTTGAAAAGGAATAAAATCACCTAAGTATATGTTTTTCGAAAATCATTTTCACGTTTACCAATACTGTTTTGAGCACATGAGCGCTACATGCATGTTGAGAAAATCACAATCAATTTCATCCTTGCAGTTTCAGTCGCGGGTTTGTGAAAAATGTATCTTTCACGTCATGACATTTGAAATATTTCCAATATCATGCTGCCATAATATAGGAAATATTATTTATTTCTTGTCATGCTGTTTAGATCTTACTCTGATTCTTCCAGATTGCAATAAAGCGTTGGCTCTTTATTTGTCCATGCATACATTATTACTATTATAACTTTTTTATATATATATATCCATCCATCCATTTTCCAAACCGCTTATCCTATTGGGTCGCGGGGGGTCCGGAGCCTATCCCGGAATCAATGGGCACGAGGCAGGGAACAACCCAGGATGGGGGGCCAGCCCATCGCAGGGCACACTCACACACCATTCACTCACACATGCACACCTACGGGCAATTCAGCAACTCCAATCAGCCTCAGCATGTTTTTGGACTGTGGGGGGAAACCAGAGTACCTGGAGGAAACCCCACGACGACACGGGGAGAACATGCAAACTCCGCACACATGTGCCCCAGGCGGAGACTCGAACCCGGGTCCCAGAGGTGTGAGGCGACAGTGCTAACCACTGCACCACCATGCCGCCCCTATATATATATATATATTTCATTTATTGTTGTTTTCTGAGTTAGTGACTTTTTTCAAGACGGCAGTTGTATTGTGTTTTTTTTTTTTTATAACCAGTTGACCATAACCACGTTTCCAAGTTCCACCCCAAAGTACTGAAGTAATAAAGTAAAGTTTGGTACTTCGGATACTAGAACTTTGAGTACTGGTATTCCACCGGAAGTCAATGGAAAAGGCACAGTACCTCTCTGTCAGAAATGCTGACATTGACAATTGACAAAATGTGTAATGAACTTGGACGTCTTTGTCGCCCCCTGCAGGAGGCTTCAGGAAGAGGAGCTGCGGACATCCTCCCTCCCGGCTATCCCTAACCCATTCCCTGAGCTGTGCAGCCCAGCCAGTTCCCCCGTGCTGAACCCCGGGTCCCTGCCACAGTGTCAGCCCTCTGGCACATACGTAAGCTCCGGATCTCTCCCCAGCGGGACCCAGACTTGCCTCTGACTGGGCTGCGGCTTTCACTGGTCGTTTAATGGGTCTTAGGCTCTCATCGCGGTTATGGATCACTACAAGTCTGTCCTCTCTGCCAGTGTTTCTTGCGTGCTTGTTTGCACGTGGTTTCGTGTGTCCTGTCTCCTTCTGTGCCTGATAGCTGGCAGGGGCGTTTATGAATCCAAAGCCCACAAGCTGTGTGGTTTAGTCACCACTCTGTTTTTAAAAATGCCCTGAAGTAAAGCAGGTAGAGGCCTGGACTTGAACCTGAACCTGTGAAGACACTCGGTTCTTGCCGTCTTTTTTTTTTAAATTCTCCTATTTGCCATCTTGTTCTTTCGGAAATTGACACAGTGCTACTTTGGCATATAGTACAAAGTCCAGCAAAGTCCTCGGATGGACGGGCAGGTAGAGCCGGATGGAAAAGACCCAGGTGAACCGGTGCCAGGGGTCAAAGTCCCTGACTGGCAGCGTGGCCCGACTTTGAGGCCCCATCCCAGACTGCTGCAGACCAGACAGGATTAGTCTGTGTTTTCTTGCATGTCTTCTTAGGGATCCTCTCGGGATTTTCGCTCCTTATTCCCTGTCCCTGAGCCTCTGGCATGTGGTGACTTCCAAGAGCACCGCAGACTCTGCTCCTCATTTTCCCGTCCCGCCTCTGTCCTTTTCACCTTCCCTACGGGAATGTTTTCCGTTGTGGTTCCGAGGCCCGGATGAAGGCTGCACTGTCCCCCATCAAAGCTCTCGGCGGAGACGTGACGTTCCCGGGTGGGCGACCTCCTCTGCGCGAGCAGGATGCTTCCGGCGTCCTCCAGACGTTTTTCTCCTGACAGGGACTGTTTTGTGCTGTCATAGCTAATGAGTAAGACCATGTCTGGTCTTCAGACTCCACCCAAATTTTTCGTATTACACCGTCTGAATGGAGCAGACTACAGCTTTTGATTTTAAATGTCACACTTGGTTGCAGTGAGCCAGTGAAGTGCCTCTGCGGGGTGACCTCCTGCGTAGGGAATTCTTCCTTTACTTTTAAGTGACTTCGACGTTCTGCTGTGTCTTAGCTGTATATGCTTGTTTTTCATAAGGTTGTGGCCAGTGCGACGCGGCGCCGGGCCCAGTCCGTTTACAGGATGCCAGTGAAGGCGCGTCTCGATGCTGAGCCGTGCGTCTGGGCCGTGGTTGCGTGACCGTCCCACGCTTCATTTCCCTCCCCCAGGCACGTCTCTGAGTCGTCTCTTGTTTATTTCTTTGGCTCCCCCCACCAATCCACGTGCAAGCAATCTGGCTCAAGATTAGAAATCCCTGCAATAAAATGACTGGCCCATCCCACACTGGACTCCCATCTCCTTTTTGCAAAGTTCTCCCCGAGCTGTCAGCCTTTTGGACATACCATCCATAACCAGATGCGGACATTTCAAGTCCAGAAAGGAAAAATCCAAACCAGGATTTTGTTTCAACCAAACAGTTGAGCATAAAGAGTTAGTCACAGAGTACTCAACTGGCTGGTTGAAACAAGATCCTGGTTTGGATTTTAACTTTCTGGACCTGAAATGTCCGCCTCTGTCCATAACCCACCCACGGCTGTCTGTGACTCAACAGTTTCCTGTGTCTGTCTTCCCATTATCCTATCTAATGTACATGGGCATCCTCTCCACAACTTGCCTGCATCCTGTTCTGCATTCTTGCCAATACCCTTTATGCATGGGCGTAAAATATGAACCGCCCCCCCCCCCCCCCCCGAGGAATCAAAACCAGCCAATACAACCCCCTGGACCCCCTTACATGGGTGAAGGCCTCATCCCAAAGTTATGCCCTTGCCCCCGTGACTCTGTGTGTCCCGTAAGCCCAGCTACCATTTCCACTCTATCGTCATTTCCTTGCCTCATTTGGGTTGGCTTGGGTGCTGGTTTTCCAGTAAGAAGTTAGTCGTGCCACGGGCTCTGCAGTCTTGCTGTCGAATGTGTGGATAAATAGCCACTAATGAGTGTGATTAAGGCAGAGTAATGGACTGGAGTGAGAGAGAGCAGGTGCGTGGCACGGCCTGGTCTACAGCCTGGACAGGCGTTTCCAGTCCAGAACCTGCGTAACATCCCTGATTCTCGCACTTCATTTTCCATACTTGAGCTTGCGTAGCCCCTGCGGACCTTGTCCTTCCGGATGGGAAGGCGTCAGGAATGTAAACGTCCCAGAAGGACACAGCACCTTGTTTACAGCTGCTGATGTCATTTCAGCTGCTACGGGCCTTGTTACCTGTAAACCATAACTCAGTTTTACTGAGTGTTGTGTTCAGACACGGTATTTGCTCACGTCAGGACAACACGCCCATGGACGCAGGCAGTCAGATACAAGTTTGACCTTGAGATGCACAGTAAATAAAGTGCTCCTTTGCATGTTTACTGAAGATCTGACCCTCGGTAATAAACTGCTGTGCAGATGATGGCTGAACTCCATAAGCCTGCCTTTTCATCTGGTACTAATTGGTCTTAATCAGTGTTTCCCAACCCGGCCCTCAGGGGCCCACAGATGGTGCACATTTTTTGCTCCCTCTCAGCTCCCTATCAGGGGGTCCCCACTTTACAGGAGCAAAAATGTGGACCCTCTGCGGGTCCCCAAGGACTGGTTTGGGAAACACTGGTCTTAAGAAGTGATCCACTTTCGTAATGAAGGGATTGAAAGGAGCGGTGTTTAGTGGCAATGGTAGCCTGAGTACAAATACATCCTGACATAACTAACGCTAACGCTAGCTAGTCATTGGTATGACGGGACATTTCAGGAGGTTCATTCTTGGCTTCTATTCCCTCCAGCCACTGAACCGTCTCACTCCTGCCTTTGCGTCTCAGCTTGAGTGTTGTAGGTATTACATCAGACTTGGGTTTCCCCCTGGAGGGTCGTTTGGGGGAAACCCCTATCGCGGTGTGTGACTCATACTTCTGAGCGGTATTCTTCCTAATGTATGTGATCCCAGTGATTCATGCATGAAAAATCTTCTTTGCTTGTTGGTTTCTGTCTGTCTGTCTGTCTGTCTGTCTGTCTGTCTGTCTGTCTGTCTGTCTGTCTGTCTGTCTGTCTGTCTGTCTGTCTGTCTGTCTGTCTGTCTGTCTGTCTGTCTGTCTGTCTGTCTGTCTGTCTGTCTGTCTTATGTTGCATTGGGCGACATTTGGTCCCCACAATGTAATAAAAAGGTGTTTTATGACGTTGTGGGGACCATGTTTCCGGTCCCCACAATATCATCCCAACCTGCTCTTCAGGGATCCGCAGACAGGTCGTGTCTTTGCTCTCTCCCAGCTCCCTGCCACATGGACTAGGGAACACTGCTGTAAATGGCTCCTCCTTTGCCGGCTGGCTTGTGTACCATTTGGCAAAGATCTGCGTACTTTAACAAGCGTAATGATGCGGCGCACAAGGCCGACAAGCCCCCACCTCATTAATCCAGCTCCGTTTCCCAATTTGCTGTGTGGCAATACAGAACTTGTACATTCTGTTTAGATATTTTCATTTCAGTGGAGTTAAGTATTTTCTCCCAATATATCTTGCTAGAATGGGTTCAGCTACTGGTTGTCGTGGAAACAACAAATAAGGATGAGGATTGGAGAAGTATGGTCTTCGGTTGGCATGAGAACGTTTGGGCTTCAGAGTTTGTTTTGGGCTTTGCGGGGTCTCGGTTGGGCTACAGATCTTCGGTGTGAGGGATGGACTCTGGGTTACTGAAAGGGCAGTGAGTAAGAGGCCTTCTGAGATGTTCACTCAGACATGCCATATCAGCATGAGTTAGAAAAAGCTAGGTCAAGTCCTGCAGCTTGACAGAACATCACAGGGAGCTCGAGAGCAGCCAGGGCCTGGCTGTACCGAAATCAGGGTACAAACTGGTCACCCTTGGGCAAACGTCCCTGGATCACGACACGGTTACGCAATGAACGTGCTGCCCGTCTGAAGCATGGTGAGATGTTTTGACTATGTGGGGAAGTACAGTGTAGTAGAAAAGCCCAGATATCATTGCCCATGTTGGCCACGGGGCAAAGAAAAGCTGTTTGGCCAGCGGCCAGAGTTCTCTCCACCTTTCTGAGATAATCTTTCTCTGCCGATGCTGCTGTAAATCCTTGAGAATCCAGACAACCTGGGAAAATGAAGGAACCCAGAAAAGGGTCTAGGCCCGGGCGTTTAACCATGTGGACAGGAAGGGAAGATTCCCATCCAGGTGTACGGATACGTGTCTGTTGCCATGGATACCAGGCCGTGGGGGGTGGGGGAATGCTGCGAGTCCACCCGTAGGCTGCTGACCTTTGTGTCTGCCACCCCTTAGAAGATGCAGACGTCACAAAATAGCCGTGATGCTCTTTCTCTGCCTGTATCTCGCTTTACCTCCAGGTTAAAATACTCCCCTTTGGATGTTATGTCTCCAGCCTCGAACCTGATGTTTTATGCATATTTATGAATAGCACTCTCCAGGTTGGTGCAGACTGTTCCGGAAAATCCAAACAATGAAAGTGTGTATCATCCAGTGCACTTCTCCATTGCCTGGGCTTTGGGTTCTTTTTTTAGTTGGGAAAAGGTTTCTGCGGATGGGAGGTTTGCGGGTGAGGGATGCATGGGATGCACTCGGCTGTGTCTGCGGGGATGCATGCATGGGATGCACTCGGCTGTGTCTGCGGGGATGCATGCATGGGATGCACTCGGCTGTGTCTGCGGGGATGCATGCATGGGATGCACTCGGCTGTGTCTGCGGGGATGCATGCATGGGATGCACTCGGCTGCGTCGGGGGAGTTGTTTAAATCCCCGTTTACACCATAAAAGCTACATCAGGAGAACGAACGGCTGCTAAATGAACAGACTGCAAAGCGTGATGTGCTCTGTAGGGGGTTTGATTGATGAGTTCGTTAGCGGGAGAGCTTCACGCCAAGGCGGTAATTGCGGCCATGATGAATGCGCTGGTGGCTGGGCCCCCCCCCCCCCCCCCCCGTTTCGGGGTCTCTCCTTCCTGCTGCCACGCAGGTGTCCTCCCCACATCAGAGTATCCCTGAATACCCCTCTGCTTATTATAAGCCTTAATGCTGTGCCCCCACTCCCAGCAAAACCCTTTGTCCTATTTATTTGTGTATTCTTAGCTCCTTTGCTGTTTAAACAGGCTGCAGGCCTGACAAATGGTTGTGGGGGTCGCTCCAGTCCTCCACAGTTGCATTGTATGCACGGGTGGGGGCGGTGAAGCCTTCTCTGTTTCTGAAAATGTGCTCAGACACGCCCAGGGACTCCGCAGCCAAAGTGCATTGTGGGAAACCCTCCTCTTCAAACGAGCCCAGTGTTAGTACAGAAACGAGCATGCCAACCATGCAAATGTAATTTAACGAGGCATAAAAGACCTGCCAATGAACAGCCTTCACCCCCGCCCCCCCCTCCAAGAGAAATGTGTATGTGACTCCAGACTCCAGACATTTGACCAGCATTGAGAACTGTCTCTCTGGAGCTTGTGCTGTCAGCTGATCCTAATTAAGTGAGCGGACAGCTCAGACTGCAGTCCCGGTCTGCGCTGATGGTCCGATGCTCTCTAAACCCTCCCAGCACAATTCCTTTCTACCTCTTTGTCTGGCTTTAGTTACCATTCAGCTTTGTCCCATGGTTTGATTTTACTAGTGCAAACTACAGTAGCAGGCTGAATTTTGGGGATGGCTTTATGGAACCAAAGATCTGTTAGCTTGTTGGTGGCTTTCCTAAACCCTGCCAGACCCTTGTTCTCCAAGCAAGTATAGCAAGGATAATAGTCTTCAGAGTGCCTCTGGTATACCCGGTGCTTGTGGGCACAGGAAGCCAACATGGATCCCGGGTATGACAGCCCGGTCCGCGGCACTGGATGTGTCCGCCTCTTAGTATTGTCTTGTAGTTCGCTTTTATCTCTCTGTAACTTTAAGTAATCTAGCTGGAATATGAGATGTGGGGTCTGTGCACAGAAAGTCTGGAATCGCCGCCCGTTTGCAGTGTGCTACAGCACGGACGCTGCTTTCCTGCGGTCGGTTTAAAGCGGTTCCCCCTTCTTACAGCAGCCTTTGTCGGCATCGGTTTTCGGCTGTAGCATGACCGCGAGAAGGTCACCTGAAGGGCGTAATGATTCAGCTCCCCCTGGGGGAGTCGGGATGGACAGGAAACCCTCCCACCTCCGGTTCCTGTTGCCATTTCTTTGGCCGCTTTTGTCGTCTTTCATGCCGTGAGCCGAGTAGCTCACCATTTGATGTCAGTGGTCATGGAAAGGGCGAGCGGGGGCTGCTTACAGTGGCACTGGGTGAAATTTGCATAAGTGCGTAACCTTCAGCTGAACTGTCTGCCAGTGATGTCTGCCCCTGAAACTTTTCTTCAGTTATGATGCCCTCAGCCATTTAATTACACTTTTGGGTGGTGGGGGAACAGTTTGCCCCACTGTACTCACCGGAGACCCCTACTGGTCAGCCATGTGGTTTTAACGGCTATATAACGGCCTCCTCAACATGGTGTATCAGGAGAGCACAGAGAGTTTGAGTACCCTGGCTCTCCCGAAGCCTGTATGTCAGGGCAGCTCGTACACAGGACTCATGTCCTTGTTTGTTTATTTGGCAGATTTTCCGCACTTTATCCGTCTTTATGTACATCCAGAGCTCCACCCCCAGCTGCCGCCGGTCACCATTACATCATTCTGACATCTGGGTTCTCCTCTGGTTCTGCATGCTCCTGGACTGGCTAAGCAGATGGAGCTCAGTAGGACTGGGGAACGTCATACATTGACTGCGTCCCCCCCCCAAGCACTCAGTGCCCATAAGACCTCTGTAAAAATAACACCCAGCCTATTGATCCAGCCCCCAGCGCGTGTGCCTAGTCCTGCCATCATTAATCTTTAAAGAGGTCGGCCTTTCAGTGCCAGACGACTCTTTGACTGTGGCAGCCAGACGCCCCAGGAGAGCGAGCCGGAGGGCAAACGGATGCCATGGCATGGCTCAGGACACCCCTGCAGCGATCACCAGGGTGTTTGGGTGGTCATCTTCCCCAAAACCAGGTCTCCCGGGTGATTGTGTTTGTTGTGAACGTGCTGTTGAATCCTAGATGTACCCAGGGTGTGATGCCTCTTCCAGAGGATGGTTTCCTTCATTGAGTTGCTGCGGTCTTCAGGGTTTAGACCTCTTTGGCAAGGCAGACGGCTGCTGGCCAGATTTGTTTGTTTGAAAGTCCAGTGTCCTTAAGTGGGAACGCTGTAAACTCTGAGGTATGTGGGGGTGGGAAGCCCTTGCGTCGTCTCTCTCTCTCACACTCGCACACAGTCTTGAGTGGCCATCATACACCCCCATTCCCAACTCCTGGCTGCCGCTCTGGGTCAGTCGCAGCCCTGGGGCGGTTCGGTTTAGGGTTAACCGTCATGGACAATGGCATCGATGGTTGACGGTAGCCAGGAGTTGGGGGTCTCTGAACCGGAAATAGAGCTGCCACTCTTGGAGATTTAAGTGCTACTCATCCCCACCACGCGATTTAAGTGCAACGGCCCCTCTACACTCTTTCCCACCTGTCCCCCCCCAACCTACTGTATGTTCTTGCAGCCCAGTACCGCTGACCATGTGCCGCAGGGTGTACTGAGCCCCCTGTTCTCCTTTCCCCACTCACCAGTGCCGGTGCTTCTCGGCACCGCATGACTCACATTCCTGGGAATCGGAGAAGACCGTGCAGAATCCCCCGGAACGTTTCCCGCTGTCTGCAGTGTAGGAGACGGCAGAGACTCGCCTGAGAGTGCGTAGGTGTGAGTCAGACATATTTAAGTGGCCGCGTGTGACCAGACAGGGAAATCATACACCCCCACTTGTGGCTACACGCTGCTGTAAAACTGCTTTACATACTAACGGCTCGCTGCCGTTAGCGGCGGACCGGCGAGAAAGCAAGGGTGAATCTGAACGTGCGTTTAGATATCATCGGCAGGTGAGTCACAGGCACATGGGTCTTTTCTGGCTTTGGGATTTTTTTCCGGAAGCTGGGGGGGGTTCAAACACGGGTTTATTCCATGTGCCCTTTAATGAGCTTTTTCCGTGTCGTGACTGATGTTTTTGTCAGAGAAGTTCAAAGCATGTCTTAGAAGGGGTGGAGTGGGGGGGGCATAACAAGCTCTCACTTGCCACCAGTCAGAGACGTCTGTAAAGGGAGGGGAGGGGGCTCTGGGGAGGGTGTAGGGGGGCGTGACAGAAGAACTCAAGAGAGAACTTTGTCTTGGGAGAGAGAAAGGAACTGAAACTGCAGATCAGCCAGGAATAGGTGTGTGTGTGTGTGTGTGTGTGTGTGTGTGTGTGTGTGTGTGTGTGTGTGAGTGAGAGTGTGTGGGTATACCTATCCTTATGGGGACACAACGTTATAAATATCTGTTTTTGTTCCCTTATGGGGACCAGTTTCCTGGTATTTTATAAAAATCAGTGACCGTTATGAAAAAACTAAAAATGCAAAAACTCTTGCATTATGCTTGGTTACTTATGGTTATGGTTAGGGCAGGGTGGGGGTTAAGGTTGTCATAGTTAGCGTTAGCATTTTTCCCATAGAAGTGAATGAGCGGGCTCCATAAGGATAGGTATACCCTACGTGTGTGTGTGTGTGTGTGTGTGTGTGTGTGTGCCTGTGGGAAATGATTACATCAGCCCAAGCTAGCCCTACCATTGGTTGGGGTGGTGTGGTTTGATTTGCCCCCTAGGAGCCCAGTATGCCTGTAGTCATTTTGTGAGCGGCTATAACTCGACACTGGCTGTGTTTGTCTGGAGCAGCCCGTACCGAGTCATATTCCTGCTGCTTAGAGGCTCGCTCTCCCTCCGTCTCTCTCGCTCTCTCTCTCTCTCTCTCCCCCTGTCACACACTCTCTCCCTCCCTCCTTTCCCTTCTCTCTCTCTCTCTCTCTCTTTTTCTCTTCCTCCCTCCCTCAAGTCAGGCTCACTTTCAAAATGCCATCGTGCTCTCCTGACTGCTGCGTGCTGCAGGCCGTGGAGGTAAGGAGCTGTCTCCTGCATGCCGGTTCCTCTCTGTCTCACCGCTATTTTTAAATGCCGGCTCCAGCCAGGACAAGGGACCCTTTGAACGGGAGCATGCCGATTTTCGTTCGCAAGTCAGCTGATGCATTGTGGAAACTGTGTCCGATGCAATGAAGGCAACGAGTCCTAATTAAATTCACTTCTGCCGGGGAGGGGGGAACCTGATCTGAGACTGGGGGCTGGGGAGTTGACACTAGGCTTCCTGTTTGATGGCGTGTCTCTGGCAGACGTGTAAATTTTTAGTTCAGCCCTCTTTCGGAGATCCTTGCTTTCTGAGCAGAGAAAACGGGCGATGGGTGAAAAGTTGCACCGGTTTTTGACTCGTACCGCTTGAACTGTGATCATTATGAGAGCCTCGTTAAGGAGATCCGCCTCGTTTCTGAAAGATAACGTCGGCTCTGCGACTTCGGAAATCCACAGCACAGTGAGAGGCATCTACCCCCTCGTTCCCCTCTCTGCATAACGTTTGCAGCATTTCCCCCCCCCCCCCCCCCCCCCATCCCTGTGCCCTGCGTCGCTGAACAGCACTGTGTAATTCTGTGATTTTTTTTATGCCGGGGCTCTCATTGCAGATCATAAAAATCTTCAGTGAGGACGGCACGGGTAGAGTGGTGGAGATACCCGCCGTGATGACAGCCAGAGACCTCTGCCAGCTGTTGGTCTACAAAAGCCATTGTGTTGACAACAGCAGCTGGGGACTTGTTGAGCATCACCCTCCTCTTGGGTTGGGTAAGTACTGGCATGGTGGTGCTGGCAGCCTCCCCTGTTTCCTTACCTTCCCCAAGTGAATGAAGGAATTCCCCCCCCCCAACTCACCGGGTCATATTCCACTGTAGATTCTCTCATAACCTTGGAAGTTCATGCTAAAGGCTTCTCTTCTAAGCCGGAGGCGTTTGCTTGATTCGTCAGGGACGTCTAAAACGTCTCTTGTCGTCTTGACTCCTGGAGGAACCTTGATGATCTGCTGCAAGTCCCGGGGAGCGAAGGAGAGCAGACTCGGCCTGAAAGGGAAGCACCTGACTTAGCCTGATGAAACCGGAGACGATGAGCTCATTCCTTCCCTCTGGACAGGAAGTCACCTTGCTGATGGAGGCTGAGGCAGCCTGTACGGCTTCTCCCCGGGGCCACTTTGACTCTTCCCCTTTTTCCTGCCACTATGTCCACTGTGCCGATCACCATGGATTCGAACTCTGTGGGGCAGCAGTTTCTCAGCAACAAGTTGTTGGAACATTCTAGAAAACCGGAGGAACTTGTTGGAGGCCCTTTATGCAGGGGATTAAAACTTAATCCTGGCAGCAGCGGGTGAAGGTGTGCGCCTCGTGGTTTCGCTCAGATTATGGGACGCCATGAGCCACCTTCCTGCTCACTTTTCCAGATGAATGCAGCAGCACGGGGCCCAGAGCTTTCGCACTATGGCAGGGACACCCCTCAGTAGCCACCACCATTTTTTGACAGACAACCTCCCTGCACCTTGGGAGGATGGGAGCTCCTCAGGAATAGGAACAAGCCAAGGAAGGTCAGACAGAGAGTGTATTTTCACAAAGTCAACAAAAAGGCCCGGAAGGGGGAGAGCTGTGTCCTCTAATGATGTTTGTACTCTGAAACTTCTGCATAGCACACATAATGTTTCCTGGGGTTCTTTCTGCATTTCGTGGTATGTACGGTAGCCTGCGCAGGCCATTTTTCATTAGGACATTTGATTTATAGACAACACTGTAGCTAAAATGAGATTTTCCAGCACATCCATTATCTGCCGCTGTGATTTTTTTTGTCATATGGGCCTTGGCTGGTGACAAGCCGTGCGTGCAAACCCCAGGTATGCAGAGTCGTCTGCTCTCAATTTCGCCCTGTCACTATAGCAACAGTTTGACTTCGCCAATAAGGTTATTTCCTCAGCTTGCAGAGTTGAGAGCGAAATGTTACCGTAATGCACTAACACTGAAGATCATTAATGACCATGCAGGCATTTTGGGATCTCGCGTGCCATTGAATTCGGTCCACGATTTACATGCCGCCCAAGTGTAACTATTGATCAAGCTTCAAGAGGTGAACTAGCTGTTTAACTAAACCCAAGTCATTATAAGCAGCAAAAGCAATGTCCCACCCACTTTGAGCCCAGATTTTTCTCCTACCGATGAGACATCATCCCCTGCTATTGGGGGGGGGGGATGGTGTGACCCTTTGCGTCTCGGAACAATCTGTTGATTTTCAGCATCCGTTGTGTCACAGACAGGTAATTGGCGTGTGCGTTGCCATTTTTTTTGCGGAATTACGTGTGACCTGATCATAAACAGAAAACATGCGTCACCATTTGTTGGCTTTTGACTAGAAAAAAAATCATCTGCAGAACTAAGTAAAATATTTTAACCTGAATATTGTGCTTCTTTCCATTGAGAGTTTCATCGTGTGACAGTAGCTCCGGAAACCCTTAAAAATGCTTTTTTTCCCCATCTTGGTCCAGATTGCTCCACACTATCTCATCCTCCACTGAATGAAATCACACCAAACCCATGACATCATCCCTCTGCAGTGCCCCACCCTGGTCCCCGTAAACTTCCTGCTAATGACAGCACCGGAGCAGACATTGAGGGACGACGTGTGCTGAGCCCTTGTAAATAGCTGGGCTTTTCTGCCCCCTGTGCTTTGTGTGAGCTTAAGTGACCACGAGTCCATGGGAGTAGAGTTTAGTTATGTCATATGAAGCAGAAGGGCTGGACATGTCCCTCAAGACAGCTATCTGATGACTAGGTCTGCATGAGGTTCTGGACCATGTTCCTGCTCATTTTGTTCTTGTGTAAATGGTCCAGGAGGTTTCATGTTGCAGGAGGACTTTAAGTGGACCTGTGGGATTCATGAAAGCTGCAGTTGCCGTTTTTGTCAAACCTTTAATGGTGTTGGTCATCTTCCCACAGAGCGGTGTCTTGAAGACCATGAGTTGGTGGTAGAGGTTCAGGCCACCATGACCAGTGACAGCAAGTTTCTCTTCAGGAAGAATTATGCCAAATATGAATTCTTTCGAAATCCTTTGGTAAGTCAGTCCCACCCATCAGCTCGTGTGTATCTGAATGTGCAGATACAGGTATCCCGTGCAATGACGAAGGAACATGCAATTTGTCTCCTAAACTGTACAGTATCATTGCAACCATACTCACTAATGAAATTGTTAGGTAATTGGCTTTTGAAGACTTTATATTAAGCAGAAACCTTTGGTGGGCTGTTATTTAGCTGTTGAAGGACCTTTGAGTGATATGTGGGCTAGGTGGTTGAGGTTTTGGAATTTTCCAAGGAATACAGTATTTTTGTTTCCATTTACACTAATAGAATATAGGCTCCTACCATGAAAATTCCCTATCCAACACATTTTTCAGAACAGATTAGATTCGGACAATGAAGGATTTACGAATTTATGCTTATCTTCACAAATCTTGCATTTTGTCTGCAGGTTGGATTGACTTGAAGGATTTTATAGCCTGCAAACAATAAATTGTGATTGTTTTGTGCGATTGTGATAGTTATGATTTATGTGAAGTGACTTGTCTGAGTAATTTGGAAAATTTGTAATGTCGAGCGATATTTATAATCCCACTAAAATTAGCCTCACACAGGCATTTGGAATCCATCTACTCAATGGTTTCAGGGCGGGCTGCTCATGTGAACCATCTTTGGTCCTTTATACCTACCTAAAACATCTAGGGCTTAAAAGTGTTTCCTGTTGTTCTTTGTGGAATGAGGTTTTTTAACATGTATTAACTTCTTACCAATGAAGAGCGACGCTTTGGAGGCAGGAATGAAAAACTTCACCACTGCCCTGGTTTCCCCCGTAAGGATGCCTTTGGCTGTGATGTCATGACTCATGGTGTGACTGGGGTTCTTGAGAGGGTCTGGCACAGATCTGAATTGTGCAGTGACCCAAGCTTGGTGAAGTTAGTAACCTTTGCAAGCGCTTCCTCCCTGTGGGACCAGGCTCTAGTAAAACGCAGTTGAAGACCAGGAACCGTTGCTGTGCCACTCAAAACATCAATGGACTTACTGTAACATCCATATGGATAGGAACAGATCTGCCAAGCAAAACGGCCCTCGTTGCTCGGAAAATATTCCTGCATCGCAGCTCACAGACGGACACTCCTTATGGTGTTAAGTGCGCCTTCCAGTGGAATAACTGGACCCAGGTTATACAGGAAACATGCTCCACATCCCATTATGGATCGGTCAAAGCTTTCAGAAACCTCAAGCTTCTATGTCCGTTTACATACAAGCAGATACTGTTTCACTGTCCGCTGCTCCGGATGTCGCTGGTGCTCCTTTCGGTTCTGGGACTTCAGATAGCCAGGGGTAGTATTGTGGTTTGGTGGCCAGTCTTTTGTGGCTCGTTCACTGACTCCTTTGATGCAGGAGGCCGTGAGCCGCGCTGCAGGTCTCGCACAGTGGCCCCAGCATTGTTTTTTCAATTAGGTCTTAAATCGCAGCTTTGCACTGCCTGCAGTTTCAATATCATTGTCCTTTCCTTCAGTCCACTGAGACGATATTAGCTTCCAAAAACTTCTACGCAGTGCATATTAAGCTAATGATAGTATGAAACCAGTTGTATGGAAGTCAGCTGGAAGTTTAGCTTCAGTCCCATACAGCCATGGCAGGTGGATTTCACATTTCGATGGCCACTGTAGATGCAATAGAATTTTGTTCCTATGTAAAATTTTACCTTGTGACCTCAGTGACGGCAGTGATTAATTTCACTGTATTGTCTACTGCAGTCGTCTTCAGTTGTTAAATACGATCCTATGGAGAACGTATGACAGGTTGACCTGTATTATGTACCTGGGATTGTGGGAAAAGCAAATGTTTTTCCTCTGTGACTCGACCAGCAGACCACAGAAGAACCCAGTAGATCTCGGCGTGGTAAACACTCTGTTGCTCGTGACATCCTGATCAGTTTTGGTTTAGGGAAGCCGCTCGCATTAACCCTTTATGGACAAATGTGCCCGTTCATTGTCAGTCACATCAAGTGCTAAATTAGCTTTAAATTGTATTTCTTTGCACATTTCGCCCCAAAAGTGTGAGTTTCTCCAAAGGGTAATTCACTGTAATCATGGATGATGGGGTAGGAAAATTAGAGTTAATTATGCCCAAAAGCCACCTGCTGGTCACACCCTTCTCCCGCTTTCTTTCTTTTGTAGAATTTCTTCCCCGAGCACATGGTGGCATGGTGTCAAGAGAGCAATAGCACCATACCGCAGTCACAGCTTCTGCAGGTGAGACGGCAGGGAACTATAAAGCCGAAAGTCAGACCTGTGAAGATTGAATTCCAAAGGCATCAGAATCACTCAGATACTAACTCTCTGACCGGCTTTCAGAATTTCTTGAATCCCGGCAGCTGCCTTGAAATCCAGGGGTTCTTGTACCTGAAGGAAACGGCAAGGAAATCATGGAAGAAACTCTACATGTTTCTAAGGCGGTCAGGACTGTACTACTCAACGAAAGGGATGTCCAAGGTAAGAGCAGTGCCCACACATATTACTCCTGTTCCCTTTCATGCCCTAACAAATTTAGCCACATCAGATTTGGTTTTTACCCCTTTGGTTTTCGGTCATTTTTTTGTTCAGATTGGACAGCTTAGTAATGGCACAAATGTAGCATATATGTGCCATACACATGTGGTAATTTGCCCCCCATTCAGGTTGATCCAAACAGCATGGTCTCATCCAAACTGGACATTCACATTATTCATTCATCTGCATGACATTGCACCACAACCTAGTTCACCATAAGATCTTTGACACTGTGGTACTGCCCACCTGACTCTGTACAATTCATGATTTGTGATTGTGTGTTGTTCAGATCTGCAGCTGTTTATGAGTTCATAAATGCACCACCAACTCTTAGAACAGCAATCCCTTATTCTATAACTGCAATTCACGTGACCACTTGAAATAAAATCTTAACCTTTCGATGTGTCAAAGGAGCCACGGCATCTGCAGTTGTTGGCTGACCTTGAGGACAGCAACATATTCACAGTAATCACAGGGAAGAGGCTGCACAATGCCCCAACAGACTATGACTTCTGCATCAAGGTAGGAGACCACAGGATTTTGACAAGCAGGGCAGAATTAAGGCAGGATTTTCTTAATTGCATTTACTTTTAGATGTTCTGCAGCCGTCCACTTTCAATTGCAAGTGTAATAACTGGAGTTAACTGCTTCCTGTCCTTTCTTAGCAAAAATGGGAGGGGTGAGAGATGCCTGTGAATACCAATGCCTTATACTTATACTTACTATTTTTACATACCTGGTCTAAGGGGATGCTCAACTTGCAGTATTCGCTTGTGTTTAGGTTTTTGACCTGACTAATGAGCACTCTGCTTGGAGCTATGCTCTGCAATATTTGTCTGCCTGTAGTTCCAGCTGACTGACTGGTTGATTGGTTGACAGCCTAACAAGGTGAGGAGTGAGACTAAAGAGCTAAGGATGCTCTGTGCAGAGGATGAGCAGAGCCGGACCTGCTGGATGACTGCCTTCCGTATTTTCAAGGTAATGAAGGCTTATTTTGGTGAGAAGGGATGGTAAGTCTAGGAAAAGGGGAGGCAAGTAAAGGATAAGGGAGAGCAAATCATGGAAGGGGGATGGCAAGTTAAAGGATGGGGAGGAGAGGTCAAGTCAAGGGGCGGTAAGGGGAGGGGAGGGCAAGACGGTGGAAGTGGAGGGTAGGTCAGGGGAAGGGAAGGGAAGGGAAGGGCAAGTCAATGAAGAGAGAGGGCAGGTTCAGGGAAGGAAAGGGAAGGACAAGAGAAGGGGGCAAGTCAATGAAGAGGGAAGGGAAGTGGAGGGGTGGAAAAATCAGGGGAAGGGGAGGAGAGGGAAAGGTTAGGGAAGGTTGAGGGAAGGGGAGGGCAGGGCAGAGCAAATCAATGAAGAGGGAGAGCAAGTCATGGGGAGAGGAGGGCAAATCAAAGGAAGGTATGGGGTGGAAAAGTCAAGGGAGGGAGGGCAAGTCTAGTCATCCTCTAAGGCTTAAAGCATAATGCCAAATACGCCAATGGACTGAAGCCTGCTGTCTGTTCATTGCCCATTTCACCTTCATCATCATCATCTTTGTATTTTTTATTTGCACATATATCCTATAATTCCATCAGTAATTTTTGTTTGCAAATTAGCTCCAAGTTTTTGGGTGCAAAGAAGGACAAGTTAGCTCGTATTTTAGCATTATGGATAACCAGCTGTACTTAATCTTCAGCTGCATGACAGATCAACTGTTCCAAAAAGCTTTCCAGGAAACATACAGTCACCATTCATGCAAATGTGTGGAAATGCATCCTTCTTATGCAACATCATTACAATCAGCATTGATCTGAATGTGATCCTTTGATTTGATCCATGCTCCAGCTTGACCAACTCTTGCTGACACCAGATAAAATTGTCAAATTATTGATTTATTTAGTCACCATTGACAATATGCTGATTTTTTATTTATTTTTTTGCCTTGACAGCATGGAATTTCATTGTATCAGAACTACAAGCTACCCCAACAAAAGAAAACGTCGGCTGCCCGCTTTTCGTCACCAGTGGTAAGAAAGTATCCAAGTTCATGTTAAGTTCTGTGGACTTGAAACCCAACACTCTGGCACGTGATAAAGTACCATGTACGTCTTCTGTTTGTCCCATCCAGAGGAGTGTGTCGGAGAACTCGCTGGTGGCTATGGATTTCTCAGGGAGGACCGGCCGGGTGATTGATAACCCCGTGGAGGCTCAGAGTGCTGCCATGGAGGAGGGCTACACTTGGCGGGTAAGTGCCAGGAATCCCCCTCAAAGGAAAACCTCCTTCACTCATAATTTAGCTGTTTAATATTCAGTTTACCTCTCTTCTGTCATTTTAACTAGCCTAAGTTAATAGTAGTAGTAGTAGTTGAAGTGGTATTGGTGAAATGCTGTGTTCGTGTTTGATAACGCTTGTTTTTCACTTCCAGTAAACGCTGCTTTGCTGAATGTTCCTGTTGTTTGAATTCTTCCCAGAAACGAAGTCAGCGAATGAACATTCTCGGCAGCCCAAGTCCCGTCCATCCATCTTCACTAAGCTCCAGTGTGTGTTCTCTCCTAACGGGTGACCTCAGTGTGCCACATTTGAGTCCTCGAAGCGTGCTGACCTCTGTTTCCTCTCTGTCCCTTCAGTAGTTCACAGGACCCAGTTGTGGTTCCATGGTCGGATCATGAGAGAGGAATCCCACAAAATGATTATTCAGCAAGGTCAAGTAGACGGGTAAGACAACATCACGACCGCCGCTTGACTCAGGGGAGTCTAATGTACCACCACTTTTTTTTCTGAAATGCTTTTCTGTCGTTCGTTGCTTCAGATTGTTCCTTCTGCGCGACAGCCAGAGCAACCCAAAGGCATTTGTGTTGACGCTGTGCCACAACCAGAAGATCAAGCATTTCCAGATCTTACCCGTGAGTGACCTCCTCACAGGGCCCTTGGGACCTTCCCTCTCTGAACCACTATGCTATTATGAAAGTGTTTTTCAACATATAAATATGCAATAATATTCTGCTCTCTAGATCATTGTACTTCCTGTTTCCTAAGAAGCAGTGATTTACCTAATCGATTGTGGATTTATCCTGCACTTTACTTCCAGTTGTTATATTTCTTAATTTTATTTTCCTTCTTATACCTCTGCAGTTTGAAGAGGATGGACAGACATTCTTTAGTCTTGATGATGGCGCCACAAAGTTCAGCGATTTAATACATTTGGTGGAATTCTACCAGCTTAACAGAGGAGTCCTGCCCTGTAAACTCAAACACCCCTGCACAGTTGTGACCTTATGACCTATTACTTGATTTTTTATTTTTTTTTTTAATTTTTGACTGAACTTCGGTTTAAAAAAAATTGAGCGCACGTTTAAACTATTTTCCATCCAACACCCGACCCTCTCGCGATAAGCTGCCTGGCGCCCCCTGCTGGAGAACATGCTGGAATCACTCGGAATGCTGTGATCGTGATCGGAATGCTGAGGAAGAGCGGAGAACAGAGTTGGAAGCGTTTGAGATGAAACTTGCATAAACTGTCCACCTCCTGGTTTTAGCAAGCAGTAGGCCCAGATTTTCAGTCAACTTTAACACACGTTTCAAATCTTTTCATATAGAAGATAAATCTAAAAAAAAAGTTTGTTTTTTTTTTTCCTTGTACAATCGTTTGAAAACTTTTCTTCTCGGCTGAGCCACTTTAATAGACAAACACACAATAGCTATGAAAGTCGAATGGGAGAAATTTCTGGCTGCAATATCATCGACAACTTTACGTGTGAAGCTGATTGTTTACTTTGTTGTCTTTTTATATACCTGCTTGTTTGTTCGTCTGTTGTTGTTGTTATTGCGTTTTGTTTCCCTTTTTCTTTTTTGCACTCTCGCTGCGACCCAGGCCGAGCGTGGTGGCATACTCTCCGTCCTCTGCCCGTTCACTACGCCCGTCAGAGACGGGTACGAGAAGATGCTGCTTCATCTTCTTCGCAGAGAGAAAGCCGCTGAAGTCACACCCCCCCGCGGAGCCCCCCCCAGACAGAGTCCAAATGGGGGAGACTTTATAGACAATGCAAAATCATATTTACCCTGCCACGGGACACCGGTTATACCGTTTAACAACATTTTTGAGCTTTTTCAACTCCGTACGTGAAGGTCGATCATTTTGCCTGTGTTTTTTTGATCCATATTGCCACATGTTTTTTGTCTCCGGCCCGTTCCTGAGGTCCGGCTTTGTCCGTTGATCGCGCCTCCCTCCACGTAGCCCCACCCCCTTAGCTCGGTGTCCAAGATCCAGAGCGGAAGCGTGGCAGTCTGTGCTATGCTCTTCCTGCTAGTAAACGGGCACCTTCTCGTTCACTCGAGCGTTGAGGGTGTCGGCTGTTTTCCACTGGGTCCAGGTAAAAGTGAAGAGGAAGCTTCCACCTTTAGGTTGAGATTTGAGAATACAGTCGATCATAACCACTATACTCTCAGACCTCTGTGGCTCTGTCCCGTGTCTGTGGAGGAACTGAAAACCGATATGAGTTCCTCCACACACCCTAACAAACTTTTTTTTGAATCTACATGGAGTTTAGTTGAAGCCAGCTTGCTTCCTGGCTTGATCTTAAAGGGGTGCGTTTAGAAAAGAAAAGTAAAATGGATCCCCTTGTTAATCCCGGTGCAGGGTATCCTCCTCCTCCGAGAAAAGTCAGGTTTGTCGGAACGTGAGAACGACGAGCCCATATTCTTAGCATTTGCAATATGCTTGATCAGGCGTGAGGAAGATGGCAGAACCTCACCATGACTGTTATTATTGGGGTGCAAACTTATAAAAACTTAGGAGAGCCATCTGACAAATGATATCTATTGGGAATGAGATCATTACTTGAAGGTCTTTTCTTGCTGAGTTGGAGTTGCATTTTTATGTTTACTAGTAATTCCAAGGCTGGACTCTGGGCCACGCCGTGCATTTTGAGGACACACATGGAGAACTTGACACCGTAAAGTTTCCCCCCCCCCCACCCCCCCTCCCCACCCCCACCCCCCCCCCCCATGTCCCACTCGCCTCACGAAGTCGGTGAGTAGTAGCTACTGGGTTTTCTGCCTCCTTTTCACTCCCTGCTCCCAGGATCTTCCTGGATGTTGCCTTCAGACTGTCAAGCAATATTTAGATTTCGTTTGTATTCCTTGTTTTATATCGGTGTGACCCTTGAATCACTTTGCTTTAAAATTCCTGTTTTTGCATATGAACAGAATAAGCTATAATCTCCGAAGGAATCATCGCAAAGCTTTCTAAACACGGGCCTAATGATGACATTAGCAGAGCATCGCTGTACTAATTGCAACCCGTTCGATAAGACATTTTCCTTAATTGCTGTCTTGATCTCGAAACATTATTCTAATCATTCTCGATGTACTGTAGTACCAAGCTGTGTTCTTAAAAGACGTGATGGCGGATTGACGACTGTTACTTTGCACTTTTTCCCGATGGATCTCACGCGCCTGTTCTCCGCGTTAGCAGGGTAGCACGCAGATGCCGCTCCCGTTTTGCCAAAGTACACTGCTAAGGTGTGTCCCTGCACACTGACAAGCACTCTGCACCTTGCCAGCCCGTTAGCGGACAGCAGCTGGTCGTTCTTGTGCAATTATTTACCCATTGAGAAGACCTAGAAGGATGTCGGCCGGGGATCGGTAGAGGCAGGAGGAGGCCTCGCGATCCGAATCGCCCTTGGCATGTGTCAAAGAGACTTTATGGTGATGTGTAAGAATACGCAGTCCTTAACCTCAAGACTTGAATCTCCCATCGTCGTGCGTTAAAAGTGTCACCAGCCTCCCATCGTGTTTCCACACCAGTGTTCCCCATTCCAGGCTGGCCTAAGGTTTCCTCTTGAATTTGTGACGAGGGGCTAATGTCAATGCCTAGAAAAAAAAACCATTCATACACTATAGCTGGGAAGCCTTTTCTCATCTCGCCTACTGGAGATGTTCTGTTGAAGCTCGTGCTGCGTTTTTCCGGAATGTTTCCCACCCGTCGCGAGCCACTGCACGGGCTCCGTAACACTAAACACACCCGAGTAACATTTCTCCCGCTACTTCCGACAGATTTAATGCTTGTAGATATTGAGAGAGGCGTCGCTACACCGAAATACAGTGGTTTGATGTTGTCGATCTCCAAAGAAGAGCTGTATGTAGCAATAGTGTTTTTCTATTTTTGCCTTTTTTTTTTGTTTTTTTCCTTGAATTACGCTGAGCACTTTTGCTATTTTATCGGGAGTGCTGTCACTCCTGGGTTTGTGTGCGATTGTATTTGACCCCCTACCCGTAGCTTGTCCTCAGTGTCCCTCGGTGTTCTTCCACTTTATCTGCTTCTGGTCAGCTTTGCTGTGCTTTTAATGCGACCTTCGTAGAGCTTGTACTCATATTAATATATTGTGCATAAATCTATGGAAGAAAATTAGACGCAACACTGTATTTTAGGTTACAGATCACTATTTGCTGCAGTTCTGCTCTTAATCATAACTGCATTCAAATGAAGACCTTTATAGTGCTTTTTAAAATATTTACTGTGCATATTTAGTTTGTTTACCTTTTGTAAGAATATCTGAGACGTTTAAGCTGAATTTTAAAACTGGACTCAGCGCATGCTATCAAGTTGCTCATGAAAAAAGAAATTAAGCTAAAACGGTTGATGAACTCACTGGTGAAAACAATTTATTATTATTTTTTTTTTTTGCTTTTTGTCAAAATGCGATCTTGCTGTATTGAAAATAAAATAGTGGGTATCTTTTCAAAATACAAGGGACTCGAACCCGGTGTCACATTGAGGTGCGTCTTGGGGCTGACACAGTGCGGCGAGTCCATAGCTATTTGCGGCGTATCATTGTGCATAGTTATCAGGTAGCGGCATGGCGGGAGTGCAGGATGCCATACTTGTGTCCTACAAAATGATCATGAATGTAAAAGGGCTGCTCAGGGTTGGGATGGTGCCTGTTGGGAACTAAAGCCTTCAAATCGGCAAGATCGTCTCGAAGTCGTCTTAAGTCGCGTCTGTGAAGAAAAACGCCAGGCAGATAAGTTCATTGTTTCATATACAGTTATCGGTGTGTGCTGTATTACCGCGGTAATGTGGTGCCCTTAGCACAACGTGTGCCTCCTGTCAGCTCTCTCTCTGCACTAATGTACGCCTGGCAGACCGACCAATCAGTGAATCTCTTTCTTAGCTCATTTTAAATATCTTATCACGATGCAAGTTATAGTGACTGTCGGAAAGAAAAGAAAACACATCCATGTATGTATTTCAGGGAGTGAAAAGCAGTAAAGTTATTTGTATTGATTTATAAGACATGATTCATCTATTCACAGTGGGCTTTGCTTCATTCTGTAAACGGCTGAATGGCAGATAAATCTCAATTGTAGCGTTTTCAGGTATTTTTGTACGGATAAGGGACTGATATATTCTGTTTATTGTAAGTAGAATAAAACATTAATTCATTGCTATGAGTCCAAAGCTGTTTTGGTAATATCTTGCTTGACTGTGTGGTTTAAGTCCAAAGCTTACCTGTATGAATCCCATTCCAGGCTCTTCAAGCACGGAGGTTTGCGTGTTGCGTTGCCATGGGATTCCTCCCACAGATCGATGGTGTGCAGCCTCCACACAGGTGTAGCGGCGACACCCTCAGCCTGTGTCTGTCCCTGTGTCAGTGTCCTGCATTAGACCAGCGATCCTTCCAAAACACAAGCAGTGGGATTATGGTGTGCTGTCAGTAGCTGACAGGCAGGGATTGTCAGTGCAGGTTATTTCCACCCGTGGTGGGATTTGAATCATCGGATTCCCATCTCTCATGATTACAGGCCTGATCACTGCTGCACACGGCTGTTTGTTGAAGTATTTGTGTCGAGCTTGGATGGTTTTAAACCCTCAACTGACATTTTTACTGGTCCCACCGTGGATGGAGGCCGCAGTTCGACCTGAATGCAAACACCAGCCGGTTTACAAAGAGACAAGCTGTTCATAAATATGAGAAAATACACTCTTTGAAAAAGTCTTTACCATGAAATATTAAACACTGAATCATAGCTTTCATATGTTGCTAGATACAGTTAGACAAATATCACCAGTTACCACTGTTGTTTTACATTGTGTTTAACTGTATTTCAAGCAAAGACAATAACAAGAATATAATATAAACTGATGCATAATTTCATATAGCTTTTATTGGTTATGTATTGATAATCACACTGACATTGAATAACATTATCAATAAAGTAAAGCACTCTAAAACAACACTTTTATTTCATAGCCTAATTCTGAACATACCATAATTATTAGTGTTGGCTGCCTTGCATGACGGGATGAAGGTTATAGTGGATTCTGGCCTTCATCATCATCACTTGAAGAATGAGTTATAGAACAATAGCTATGAAATTACTGACGTCAGCCTTGGCCAGTTGGCTCAGATGCAGGAAATTGTATCCTGTATTCCAAATGTACGAGCAATGTGATTTGAAAGATTTCATTACCATCTGATCCTTGAGTTGCAAAGGTAAGATCACATGTTCTTGCAAGTGCACAGCCTTGCATTTCTGGCCATGTGTATGTGATCGTAATAATTAAAAATTAACTGGAATTTCTGGCTAATTATAATGTCTCATAACGGAATGGTGGGGAATTACCCGGAATCTCACCCCCTGTCACTGATCTGTCCCCATGATGTCCTACCAGCAGCTAGGAGGAAGCAAGAAGGTGGACTTTCTGGGGTCCTGAAGAGCAGGTTTGTGAAACACTGATTTAGATGAAGGGTGAATACAAAGGGCCAAACTCTAGTCTGCTGGCTGCATGTTTTTACTGAACCAGCCCAGTCGACTAAAATGTCAAAAGGTCCTCCTCTGCTTACACTGGAGCATCACAGTTGAATTTTACTAAATCAAATAAATAATGAGGACTTATAAAACAGGTGCTTCGAAGTCATAAGACATTATTATTATTATTATTATTATTATTATTAAGGGTCCAAAGCACATAGTGCATTGGACTATTATGGGATTTGTTATTATTTTCCTTAAAACTGAATGGGCTGCCTAAAGCGTAAGAGCTAGACTGAGCAGACCTGGTAGGAAAATGTCCGTTCCTACCCACTACTCAGACCGTCGCACCCAATCAGTCAGTCACTACGTTTCGGCCGATATCTTCTGACCTGTTAGTCCTACAGTCGAAATTCTTTTTTCTACAGATACAGGCAGCCATTCCCTATTTACTATTTATTATTATTAGTAGTAGTTATTAAACTATTTATTATTAGTAGTAGTAATAGGAAGAGTAGTTTTATTACTATTGTGTTATGTATCATTATATATAATGAAATATTTTTAAATAAGTTCTTAGACAAAAATTAAGCAGTAACAATATAAACAATCTGTTTTTCACTTTTTGTGTGCTTGTTTAAGATGTGAGTCTCTGCAGGATGGAGTAGTGGACATATGTAAAGGGGGGGGGTGTGCTTGTTTACACTTGCTGCCATACTTGCAGAAAGTGCAAAATAAAGTATGTGGGTGTTTCCGCCCACTTCCCCACACTCTATTCCTGTCGACAAGCCCAGAACATTTTTTCGACACACCCACTAACCTTTCAGTACACCCAGTTCTCCAGCCTGAAGAGTCCTAGGCTGTGTCCGTATTCATGCGCTGCATTTAAAGACCGAATGCGTCACAGTGGTGTAAGAAGGCTTTCCCTTTACGAAAGCTTCTTCAAATGCGACCTAGACATGCATCCTTCGATTGTCGAGTCGTGAAAGATCTACCCGATGGATTCTTTGCAGCCCAACATATCCCAAGATTAACTCCACAGAGGCAAAGGGGGACATGTCCTGGCTAGGCAATGGAAGCAACAGTTTGTGACTCAATGGTAATGGTGTGAACAGCTGGTGATGGCCAGACCGCCCCATTTGACAATGCTTTCCATGCAACTTTGAAAGACTGCAGCCTACGAAGGCTATGCCTCTCTAGACCTTCAAAAGGATGTAGCCCCTAAATTCAGATACAGCTCTGTAGTTGCCCACCCCCATCAAGTATTACCAACGTTGCTAAAAAAAAAATAGACCAAGGGTGTTTCTTAATACCATGAAAGCAAAGATCATACTTGTGGTCTTGGCAAGACTGGCCCTTCTACCTTACCTCCCACAAACAAACTTGGGGCGCAATGAATCATGGGATTGGTCTTGTTTGGTGAGGATGCAACCGATATATCCTTGATACTTGGGACGGGGCGAGAACAACATCCAGGGATTTTTCCCGTCTTTTGTACTTCTCTTCTGAGCGCTGGAAATGGTCTTCAGCAATGGAAGAAGACATAAAATGGGAATACGAGCATGCAAACTGCGAAACACCCTCGGTCTCTGCAGGCTGGTGTACTGGGCGTGTCGACAGGAAAAGTATGGCAGTGGGTGAAACCATGGACATACTTTCCATTGCGCTTTCTGGAAGTATGGCGACAAATGTAAAGAAACATAGGACATGACTTACGCTTTATGAACAAATATGAATCTGACATTTCATTATTGATATCTGTTAATCATAGTTATTGCCAGACCTAAATGACTGGTGAATATGTGGCTTCTGTCTGAAATATAATGGCACTTTATTGATTCCTGTGGAGAAGCTCTCTTTTTGACAGCCCCATCTTGCTGTCCATGACATGTTGGAGAGTGCAAGACGGTGTGAATGGCGGCCAACCTGCAGCGGTACCCATGCGGCTGGAAGGTTAAGAGTCTTACTTAAAGGCCCACAGACCTGACAATATTCCTGAAGCTGGACTAATGACCTTCTAATCATAGGCACAATGGCTTGACCTGCCGATTCACACGCTGCCCCTACAACATTTATTGACAACATTTTTGGCCAAAAGAAATTATATTTTTGCACAGCATATGCGCCGTTCAACCATACCCTTCAAGGAAGAATTTTATGAATCATCCCTGCCCCTTTTCTTGCTAAGAGCAATCTGCCCGTGTCACTCCTTTTAGGCCTGGCACAGGTGGCATATTCCATCTAACTGCATGAGTTGGCACACTAAATCAATCAGGTTGTGGGAGCTGCAATCTGTCAAAGCGTCAGCTTCAAGAAGCAGTCAAAAGCAAACTGAATTTTAAAAGCCAGTCTCAATATTCCTATATAGACAGTTGTTTTATATGGACTTGGATTTAAGAATAAGTATCAGGCTAGAAACGGATACTTATGTAACATATATGGACAATCATATTCTAGCTAAATGTTACAGGGTGGAAAACAATGCTTTATCTTAAGCTTGATGTATGTGGCATTCTAGTAAAAGTACATTTTCCCCAGGCTCCATAGCACGATCCGATTAAATACATTTCGATTTTGTAAATGGAAAATGCTAGTCTAGTAATAAACAGTAAACTCGTGAAAAATGTGATGTTAATATTCACTTTGAATTTTTGTAAATTATTAAATGGTGTTTTTGAAGCAGCAAATCCTATCTACTAACAGTTCTGAATTCCAAATGCCAATGTCCACCAGTTCTTGGGCCTGTCACTACAGCATCCGAGTTAACTGTGGATGTGAGCTGCACATGTGCCGGTATTGAAAGCCAAATGCGAAAGCAAGTAAAAACTAATTACAAATTATTTAAGAATAACAAAAACTAAAAACTAACTAAAAGCAAGTCAAGAAAACGCATATGTGCAGTTCCTGTGAGTGGCTTTGTCAATGGCAATACAGAATTAAAGGTAATTAGCCATTTTATTGAAATTTATGCCAATACATGACATGGGTCTGAACTTTGTATAACTGGTAAGGGTGTAGTTTTGGCAGATGATCTTAAGTCCTTTATTACTTGAATAGTTTAATACTTTAATAGTTTAACACGGTTGACTCAGATAGGCAACGCATATGCGACTCAAATCCACGGTTATCTAAAATCCTGTAGTGACGGTATTTGGGGGTTTCAGACGGTTCTAGATGCTGAGTGATTTCTATGCCTCACTCTATATATATTACTAACGGGCCGTGACGAAGGAAACGCACCTGCGCACTGAGTATCCGGACGTCGTATCTGCACCGAACGTCACTTCCGTCTTTCTTTTGGTCTCCGGACTGCCATCATGGTGAGCGTGTGGGGGCCTTCGCCGGGTTAAAACCTTTATTTTTTCGGGCCATCCAGTCGGGTGCGGTGTCTTGGTAAATGGCGGTCGCGCAACATAACAACCTTGGGAGCTTTAGGCTGCTGGTTTCCTCCTGTGCTTGTCGCATATATCTGTGGAATTTATTGCCCGTCGCTGGGGCGATCTGGGCATCGTGTTTCTTAAAAACGCGACATTAGGTCGGGCGGGTACCCTGCTGCAGGCCTCGCTGTCTCATTCTCGGCTTTTAGTCCTAATTTTATTTTACCTCATTTATACATATATCACTCTCTTAAATATAATATATATATATATATATTGCTTTCAGTAACTGGATGAAATATCTCTTTCGAGTTGCTGCTACCCCAGCAGTTCGTTTGAACCGTGATTGTTGCAGTGATGTGCTGTTGAATTGTCCTTGTGCTTGTCTGGATCCCTCAAGCGTATTGCGCCTATGAATTTATTGAACATTACTCATAAAATTTGTCTTAGTTGCTAAACTGTAAACAAACACTGGTAAGTTCTAAACACGGTAGTTATTAAGCCTGGTATCCGCACGCATACGTGACTGATAACTGTCACTGTCCGTATCCAGCAGCAAGAAAGTGTCCCATTTAAGTTCGGCTTGGTCTATTAGATTTGTCATGGGTGATATTTATGTGCATCGCGACACTGAATTTAACAATAGGAAAGCTGCAGAGCGGGCACTGCTTACGACCAGACAGCATAGTCGCCGACTGTCCAAGGCGCCATGACGTCACCTAAGAATATTGATGGTTATATTTCAGGGGGGTTTCTCGCGGATTCGCTGTGTACTTTGCGCTGATTTGGTGATTAGTATATTTATATTTGTATTTACATATCGTGATAGTCATTAGCATGGAAGGTATTCTCTGCACAGCTAAGTGAGAGGTTACTAAATGACTAAGCGTAATAATTAATGTCTGAATTTAGGGCACATTGGTTTGTGATTGTCTGCCTGACGCTGTCTGTTTTGCAGGTTTTCAAGCGCTACGTCCAGATTGGCCGGGTGGCCTACGTGGCTTTTGGACCCTATGCGGGAAAGCTGGTGGCCATCATAGATGTTATTGACCAGAACAGGGTATGTGTGAGACCCTGCTGCTCTGAACGCCAACGGCTTGCGTGTTTTGCTGTCCCACCACAGGGAGTGGAGGGGTGGTGTTGGTGCCCGTTGCTTGACGCGGCTTTCTTGTCTCCTAGGCTTTGGTGGACGGCCCGTGCACTGGCGTGAAGAGACAGGCCATGCCCTTCAAATGCATGCAGCTCACAGACTTCATCATCAAAGTGCCCCACAGGTCAGTCGTCCAGCGTGAACGTTGTGATGGTGACACAGCGTAGGGGCATCCTATCATCATCTCCGTCAACGGCCATGAATGTTGTGGTAGTAACTCTAGGATCGATCTCGTGTGCGAAAACCTATAACTAGTCCCCGCTGTTAACAGTGCCCGTCAGAAGTTTGTCCGTCGCGCCTGGGAGAAGGCCCAGGTCAACGAGAAATGGACTCAGAGCAACTGGGCCAAGAAGATCGAGGCCAGGCAGAAGGTACGATCCGCAGGAGCCGAGGGAAAGCCGGCGTACTGACGGTCATGTATCTGTGACGCTGACTTGCTGGTGGTGATCTTTTGCAGAGGGCCAAAATGTCGGACTTCGACCGTTATAAAGTGATGAAAGCCAAACGTATGGTACGTTCAGCCTCCTCCACAGTTTTGTGCGAATGCCATCCCTCTCCTACAGGTGACTAGTTGAGGCCCAGAAAGTAGAAAATCTGCCCAGCTGAGTATAGAGTCATACTCAGCTGGTTGGTTGATACAAAATCATGGCCTGGATTTTTACTTTCTGCACCTGAACTATCCACCTTTGCTCTCTCCCTCGCCTTATTTTTTTCGTTATTTTTAGTATTTTTAGGCCGTATAAGAGATGTAAGAGATTGCTACCAAACACTATGGTAATCAGAAATGATTCATGCACATGGGTCATTCCCACAAACTTGAAAATTTTTCTAAATAGTCGAAAGATAGGGTTTGCGTTTTTGTGTAGAGCAGTTGGCATCAACTTTTTATATGAAATGTATTTCAATTTTCAACTTGCAAATAACCCACAGGCAATCGATTTGTGTGTGAAGATAAATTTTTTTGTAATTTCTGTAAACCTTTCCCTGGATTTCATTCAATACTTCTGTTACGGAAGTAAATGGTGGTAAAACTGAACACCTTAGAGGTAAAATTATCAGTTGTATAATTTGTCTGCCTCAAAAAATATTCTAGAAATTTGCTATGATACAGTAATGAGTTTGTGAGAATGATCCATATGGTGCCAGTGGTTACGGAGTGCTCCGGAGTTCTGGTGCTGCTGAGTCGTGTTCCAGTAACTGGCTCCCAGGGTACTGGAGACGTGCTTTCTATCCTGGCATTTAAGATGAGCCCTCTAGCTTATCCTGAACTGTCTCTTCTGCAGAGGAACAAGATCATCAAGCATGAGCTTAAGAAGCTCCAGAAAACGGCTTCTGGATCAACGGCAAAGAAGGCATAAACTCAAATGGGAAAATAAAACCCTTTGACAGTTATTTTCAGACTCCGCTGCTTCTTTGTGTGGTGTGTGTGTGTGTGTGTGTCCCTTTCAAATTGGCCAGCATGGGGAATTTCCCCAGTTTCGTTATGTCGGCCATGGCAGTTTTATCTAACCCCTACCTTCACTGAAATGCTGAGCTGGATCTGTGAGCTTTTCCATCCCATCCATTTTCCAAACCGCTTATCCTACTGGGTCGCGGGGGGTCCGGAGCAATGGGCACGAGGCAGGGAACAACCCAGGATGGGGGGCCAGCCCATCGCAGGGCACTCTCACACACCATTCACTCACACATGCACACCTATGGGCAGTTTAGCAACTCCAATTAGCCTCAGCATGTTTTTGGACTGTGGGGGGAAACCGGAGTACCCGGAGGAAACCCCACGACGACATGGGGAGAACATGCAAACTCCACACACATGTGACCCAGGCGGAGACTCGAACCCATGTCCCAGAGGTGTGAGGCAACAGTGCTGACCACTGCACCACCATGCCGCCCCTTGTGAGCTTTTCATTTGGGTTAAAATTTGCTAGGTTATCCAGTGGAGCTGAGAGGTTGTAGCTCAGGACTGAATAACACAGCCTATAGATGCTCATATTTAGTAATATACCCAAAGAACCCCGTGAAGATGTATCACAGTCTAAGATCCAGCTAGGGTACTGATGGTGTTAAATTATTGCTCACTGAAATGCCGGGCCAGTGTTTGTCATTTTGAGAGACTTGCCAGTAATGTTTGAACGGTGGAAAAGGGGCATATTAACCAATGGGGTGGAGGGTATGACTAGACTTTAAACAGCTATTTGGGTTGACTGTGGAAGCTAGAATTCCTACTACGTATTGTTTGGGTGGTGTTTGCGAATCGACAAGCAGATGAAGTTCTAATTGTGTAAAGCAAGGATACAGGTGATTCCCGCAGTGTCCGGTAGATGGAGCTAAAGTTCATGATAAAATCATCGCTGTTAATGTGAGAGGACGAGAAAGTTTTTTTTTTCTGACGTGATACACTGCAGTTTCAGATTATAACTAAAAAGATTGTTACTGCTGTCGGAGCTTTTCATTTTCCTTTGTTGAAAAAAACTCAAACCTTGACTTTCCAGTTATGATACAATCTGAAAAAAAAACTTTTACACTATCTTTGATTCAGAAACGAAATTAAATAATTGATAGTAAATGAGTCTAGTTGAAATGCAAAGACTGAATGTTGAAAAGTTGCATCATAATATTTTGCTCTCAAAATGGTTGTAATCTGCTCTTATTTCAACTACAGTAAATATAGTTAAGAAGGTGAATCTACATAATTTGGATGTTTAAATTCAGTAATGTGAAAAGCTTCTTTACATGTCGGGATTCGCACTGTAGCATGAGAGCATCGAGGTCCCATAACCGCCATGATTCCAGGATGTTATGTCTTCTCTGAGATATCCCCCCACACACACACCCTCATAAAGACACTGCATTTTAAAATTTAAATGTGCACCTAGTGGGAGGGGGAAGTGCCCTGGGGATTAACTCCCCAGCCTCAGGGTCTGGGTGGCAGGACTCGCTGTCTACCACGGTCCCTTCGGCAAGGGGGGGGTGGGCTTTGGTTTTTTCACCATTATGTAACTTTATAAAAATATTCAGAACTGTGCACAAATGATTTATTATTAGTCAGAAAATGTTTAAAGCTATTTATCTGGGTGATAAATGTATATTTGTTAGGGGGAAAAAAAACATTAGAACATAATGCAAATTATGAGTAACAATAAAAACTAACAGGGATTTTCTTCTCCAAAAAGTTACCGATGTCTTCTTGGATGGTTACCTGAACACCATTTCGGTTCCAGAACTTTCCCCTGCCGTTCCTTGGGTTTGTTACATTTCAGAAGCAGCTCGATTAATTAAACAATTAATTGAATAAACTGGAAAGGTCAGTGAGGTATTGATTCGTCATAGGAGGTTTGCTAGTGGTCGAGTGCAAAACAAACATGGATGTGTTAGATGGTTACAGCGACTTCTGGGGGGGCTTTACGGGAGGCTGTGAACTGACTCAGCTGACACACTTTGACAGAGATAAAGTTATAGTTTTGCACCAACATGAAGATCTTAAACACGGTTTCTTTGCCTGTCTAATTACAATAAGGAAATGGTGCAAACTTTGGTCTCCAATTCTGTGGATTATTATCATTTTTCCTTCATATCTCCTTAGGCGACTTCATTCCCCCCAGGTGTCCCTGCTCTTGCTGTCTGTTCCTGAAGCTTCACCCGAAGATAGCAGCAGATCGATCTGCTGGATATTTCGCACTGCTGAATGACATCCACAAATTCAGGCCATTACTCTGGGAGCAGGGAGGTTGTGCTCCTTGCGTGTCTTGGGAGGGGGTCGAGGTGATAAACGGGAGCCAGACCCAACACTGTCAGAAAAAAAAGTACCAATTTGTACCTTTGAGGGTGCAATTACTTGTCATTGAGGCTGCACCTGCAAGGGCCTGCGAGTTGGACTCTAGTTGTAGGTAAATATACTGTTTAAGTTACAGAAATGGACCCTGAAGTACATTTTTGTACCATTGGGGTACATTAATGTTGTTTGTACCTTGGGGTACAAGGCTGTACCCATTTTTCTGACAGAGAATGCCTGAGCGATTAATCAGGAGAATTCCCAGTGGGCCACCCTGGCTGGAGGCTGGTGACAGGGGTATTGTAATTATGCTATAACGCTTAAACTTAGACAGTGGTTCTCAGACTGTGTGGCATGCATTACTGGGGGGAGGGAGGCAGGCAGGCATGATCCAGGCTGATTGTGGAACGAAAATGAATATTCAAATCATGTAACAAAATTTCCTTGGGGTGTGACATTCCTGGGCTGAGTGTCAGTCCCACATCGGCTCCTGCCACCTCCCCACCCTCTAGAGCAGTGTCTCCCAGTCCAGTCCATTTGTAAAAATGCGGACTGTCTGGCAGGAGCTCGGCGGGAGCCAAAACGTGGACTGTCTGTGGGTCCCCGAGGACTGGGTTGGGAGACCCTGCTCTAGAGGGATCAAAAGCTCAAAGATACACCCACGTTGTTTCAATTCATCCATGTATTGAAGGAAGAAAGGGATGAAGGACAAAACTAAGGCTTTTCATATAGGAGGTGAATGACAGAGGATGTTTGCTCTGGACGTATTTGCAGTGTCTTTATATAATGCTTAAGGTTACCTGTACCTGCATGTGAAGCTGAGTTTGCAGCCATTCCTACGTATCCACACTGAGTAACACTGAGTTACCATGTTTTGCCGACAGATTTCAGCAGAAGCTGAGACCAGACCTCTGTCTCCAAAACCACAGGCTCCAGCTCATTGAGGGAGACCCCAGACATCCCCAAGCCTGCTGGGAGACGTAGTCCCTCTAGCGTGTTCTGGGTTTGCCCCGAGGACTCTGCCCATTGGGAGGTATCTGGAACAGCATCCTTGGGATCCGATTAGGTAGCTTCGATGCAGGATGCCCAGACCACGTCAGCTGATTCATTTCCAACTGGAAAGGACATCAGGACTGCTAACTCAGTCAAGGAACGTGAGCTCAGGACCTCGGTGGAGAAACCCCATGTCACGACTTTTGTCTTTCGATCATGACCATAGGTGAAGGGAGGGGTGTAGATCGACTGGTAGATAGATCATGAGCATTGTGTGATGACTCCTGTTTCACCATCTACATACCTTTGTCACTATGGGTGGACCAACCCCCCCATATCGAAGGAGCAATCCACTGTGCTCCAAAAGTGCTGGATATCCTGGTCGAATCATCTGCAAAGTAAAGTCAAGAACAGCAACACCAATAATAATAATAATAATAATAATAATAATAATAATAATAATAATAGGTGCAGTGGTTAGCACTATTGCCTTGCACCTCTGGGACCTGGCATCAATATTCCACCATGGTTCCATGTGTGTGGAGTTTGCATGTTCTCCCTGTGTCATCGTGGGGTTTCTCCGGGTTCTCTGGTTTCACCCCCACAGTCCAACAACAACAACAACAACAACATAATAATAGATACTTTATTGATCCCTGTGGAGAAATTCTGTTTACACCTCCCTCTATTTGCTCTCTGTAGGTGAGAGTAAGCTGGCTATGAAGGGCAGCCAGCTGTTGCAGCATCCATGGAGCTGGGGGTTCAGGACTTTGCTCAAGGACCCAAGATGTGCTGAAGCCAGGCTTGAACTGGTGACCTTCTGATAACAGGCATAGAGGCTCAGCCCACTGAGCTATATGCTACCCCCCTGGGGTTAATTGGAGTTACCAAATGGACAGTAGATGTGCATGTGTGAGTGAATAGTGTGATTGTGCCCAGTGATGTATTGACACAGTAGCCTTCCTTCCTTGGCCTTATGAAAGGGTCTTGCCCCTCTTCTTTAGTTTTCAGCATTTATGTCACACCTATAATAATTAATGCTGATAATTAATGATAATGTCTTAAGGAGAGGCCACATGTCATGACGCAAGCTCACGGTAGCAGGAATTTCATAATAAAGTTGTTTCTCTCCGTGGAAGCTGTTAGCGTAACTTCACAAGACACCTTTTCCGCCTATCGTCATACTATCCAAAAACGCTTATTGGGTAAGACTTCTTACCAGCAGCTGCAGGCAATTAGGACGGTCAAAATGACAACTTTTAGTTTAATTCTGGGCCTGGCGGGATAATTGATAATACAGGTCACTACACCCGGACATTTCAACTGGTTAATTTGCAGGACACTTTTTGCTTGGCATCAAATGTACAAATTATAAGATAGCTGAGTCTGTGAGCATCTTTATGCTTGTACACCAGACACTTATTTTTCAGCACCATGCCTAAACGTAGTGCATCCATAATGGCAGTAGGTGGCAGAGTGGTTAAGGGCATAGACCCAGAAGGGTTACTGGGGAGGCCTGTAGACTGTCCCAGGCAGAAGAGGGTACTGGGTTTCACCCTGGATGGGATGCCAGTCCACCACAGGGCACATACACAGGGAACTTTGTCACACTGCATGGGGAAGACCCAGATGATATGGGAGCAGCATGTAAACTTCACACACACACAGACCTGAGATTCAAACCCCGAATACTAGAGGTGCACGACATCAGTGCCACTCACTGAGCTAGCAATGTCCCTGGGTTTGGTTTCAACATTAGTAGGGACTAAATTAGCCCCAACCCCCCCCCCCCACAGTACTCCCACAATATTGGTAATGTCCCTACTGTCCATATCCAAATCCACACCCTTACCAATACCCTACCACCCCTCAAACACTCTACTATGGTATAAGCTGGTAGATGTAGTAAGTTGCTCATCGTCATCGGCACAGCAAAGTCTGCCAGGTCAATGTCAAGCTGTGAGTCTGCAAATCAAATGAATGACTCAAAGTTGACCGCATCACTGAATTAGAGCGGGTTTTGTGTGCTGACCTACGGAGAGAGGTGTTGTTTAACCAACGCCGACTTTTAAACTCAGTAAATCACGACCTAAGAGTGCTACTGCAAATGGCTGCTATGATACTTGGTTGCATCTAGGTCAAAAGCAGCTGTTACGGGGGAAAACTGACGAGAGCGTGACCACTTTCCGTTCACATAACTCCTTTTCCCCTGGGCTATAAGCCTGGAATCTATGCATTTATGACACTGAGATCGGCTGCGCTGCAGAACCTCCATGACTGCTTTGACCTAGAACCAACTGAGGTTGTTGGGTGTGTAATTAACTTTTAATGACGATATTGTTCTTTAAATAAATCCAGGCTCCATTGTGATTTTCTCTCTTCCATTCATCTGCACCGAATATCCCCTCAGCAATATTTCAGGATGGCAATATTCTACACTGCAAAAAATATACTAAAAAACAAGACACCTACCGAATGTATATAAAAAAAACTCTCTATACTAAATAGGGTTTCTAGATCATTTGATGTAGTTTTTTTTTTAATTCGACTTTAGATTTATTGCAGCTGGGTGGATGAGATCCTACAGTACGAATCATAAAAAAATATGAACGCAGCAGATTCTGGGGCAGTTAAAAAAAAAAAAAAACGTTCAACATCCATGTTATGTGTCACCAGTTTTCATTTGAATATTGCAATGTGTGGCCTTTTATTTTTAAATAGCTTTATAAACAACAGGCTTCAGGCTTATTCCTGGGAATATCCAGTATGAGAGGCTGTACACAGCATTGCGTAATGACATGAGACAAGGTTCATACCCATAGATTCCAGTAAACACACCTTCATTCCTGCAAATCTCTACCAATGACCTATAAGCTAAACACAGAGGTCTTTTGAAACTCGTTATTAATAAGCCTGGTCTGATTACAGCCGATTGCCCTTCATGATAAACATGAGGAAATAACAACATAACAGGTCCCAAGCAAAGGACAGTGGTCTAGATATGACCTGAGCTGGACCACACCACCCTCTGTGCTGGCCTCCCAACGGCCTCCTCGGAACTCAAACCATTGCAATTTTGGGGAAGGGTCTCTGCATTAAATAACAAACAAGTGTGTTCCTGCTGAAGAGGCGTGTTCTGCTAACTAGCTAGCTTCGATATTCTGACTTTCTAGGTACCGTCAAAGTCACTTTTTCAATCAGTCCCAGAAACAACAATCCCACCCCTGGCAGGATGCTATACGGCTGTGTTATAAAGACGGCTATCTGTACCATCACCACACATGGGCTCAAATCCTACTTCTGACAACAGTATGAAGCTTTCACCCAGAAGTAGGTGTGGTCACCAATACAGGGGGAAGCAATCCAGCCACATCAGCGACCCACCAACCAGGCCATGGCTGTCGCTGCCACATTTCAGTTAAAAAAAAAATCCAATTTTGTTGTCAACAGAGCATCCGGAATGCTGGCACAAAGCGCTCGGAAAAAGAGCTCATTCTCAACAAACAGTAAACTCCAGCTGACGTGTTTTCATTCTCCTACAACCAAATATTTAAAGACAAGGCCATCGGCCCATGCACTCATTCTTAAAGGAAACCACGGCATTAGTCCCGCATGAATTACATTGTTCACGTTGTATTTAGTGGCTATTTTCGTCTCAATTGCTGCGGTTTAATGCTTTGTGTGGCTCAGAGGGATGAGTCTTCTTCTACTCCGTGACGTGGGCTTTAATCCGGCCGGACCGCCGCAGTATTACCGCGGAGCATAGAGCAGTGCCTCGGCGCCGTCTGCTCAAGCCCCCCCCCCTCAGGTTTGCTGGATCACACGCTTAAGGTACCCGGTTAACGCCGCCTTCAGCGCCGCGGGGGAGCCGCGTTTCCATGAGTGCGAGGCGTCGCTCTTCTCCGGGGTAAGGCATGCATGCACTCGCCGCGACGGCTCATTGAATTCATGTTAAAGCGAAAGTCCCTCCCGCTGCAGACCGGGGCTGTACCGGGACAGACTACCGGGGGCACGCCGGCCTGCGTCTCTAGCTCACAGAAAGGGATCGGATCCCGGGGAGCGAGTAAGGTGGAGCGAAACGGGGCGAGGGGCTGCATTGGCCGCAGGTCTGTCTCGGTCGTTTTCCGGCGCACCGCAAGGAAGGTACGATGAAGTTCATGCAGGCTGACGGGTGGGTTTCCGGAGCTGCGGTAATAAGCAGGCTGCACGGCCGCTTTGTGCAGCCTCTTAAGGGGGGATCGGACGCCCAACCGCCCGCCGCGGCGGCTCCTCTCATCTGCCGTTTGATGTCAATGAAATGATACCAGTTATTGTGTTAATGGTGTCGGACTCTTCCCGATAATTAGGAGGCTTTTAGTTATTCATTCACGTATCAGGCATTTCCGAAATGCGGGATATTTTTTATTATGGGGATCGGAGGGGCGGACGGGGGGGGGGTTAATAACAGGCGAGCCTCGTTGCGTTTTGATAAACGGTTTAACAGCTTGTACCTGTACGGATCGCACCTGCCCCGCTGTTTGCGGAAAATTATAATCAAAAGCATGTGTCTGTCCGACATCTTGGCGTGTTATATTTTTATGTAGGATAACGGATGTTCCCCGGTCACGTACAGCACCGCCGGACTTATTTATAGGCGAAACTGGCCGAACCGCGATATTTATTAAGCGTACATTGCCTAGTATGGTAGGTGACTGCTAGGATAAAATTGTGCATGTTTTTCTGGACATCTTTAAATGTTTTGTCAATCTGGCCCAAAATCCAGGGTTGGTTTGTCTAAATGCACCTGCTTCTAATGTTACACCTGATGTGGCCGCTAAATAGACGGGGGTGAATCTCGCGTCTCCGGCTTGAAGGGGTGTATTTTGGGACAGACATTACACATTATTCACCTCGCTGGAGAACCGGGAAAAAAGTTATTGAACTTGTACAAAATTATATTAATTACGCCCATTTTCTTTGATAATTCTTTACCGCAGTGTCTGCTGGAAATTTTATTTAGATTTTTAATAAATTTGGTTTCTAGTGTTTTGCTAACAGTATTAATGACATGTTAGTGGAACAAGGTACATCTTGAATTACCCTATTATATAACATGTCTGCGGAAATATCTCTAGCATGTCGGCTTACCAAGGTAATGCTTTTGTAATTTCTTAAACCTTCGGTAAATAATGCTGCAGAAGCTGCATAAAATTAGGTTGTGGCTCAGAGATGCCTGATATTTAGTCACCCGTAGAGGTGAGCTTGAGGGGAGGCTGTGTTGCTTTTCGTTTCAGGGGGACTTGGAAGCTTTGATTTAGTTTTCATTTTTTATTTTTATCTCGAATTTGACCCCCCATGTGCTACTGCAGAAATGCACCGACCTCACGATAGGAGGCCAAAGGACCCATTAACCCAATCTCCGTGCCAACAGCGGGCGTTATTATAAGACATAAACTCAAGCCTCTTAAAGTAAATGGCATCTTATGACGAGCCAGCGCTGTTAATGCACCGAGCGTAACGTTTCTGCAGAAGGCCTCTGTGCAAATGTGTGACTGCTTACCGTTTTATTCCCAGTGTTTGTTTTATGTTTTATTTTTAAATCACACTACGAAGTTCCTTTCTGCTGTGCAGTGTGTGTATTTTTCTAACCTCTGAAATATTTGTGTTCGCTGTCTATGGTGATATGTAAATGATCGCCATCCATTGTTGCTGGATTTGCCTACTTCATTTTTTGCGATCTCTTTTTCATGTATTTTTATTTTTTTTACCGTATTCTCTGTATGTAATGATTAATTGAAGACTATTGTATGATTGCTATTAGAGTGCGGGAATAATGTATATATTTGAAGTATTTAGAGGAACGTTTTTGCTAGTGTGTACTTTGACTGATAAATCCGCTGAGCATCTTTTGAGAGCATCTGATAACCCTAATCCAGGTGTTGGCCAGCTGCCTGTGGACGCTTTCATACGTGAGGTCTTCAGTCTTACAGCCTCGGGGACGATCACATCTACACCCCCAACCCACTGATGACCTTTCAGTGATTCGGGCCAGCGGCGGGAATGACAGGATAGAGTCACTGTCCCAGGCATCGCCGGGAACTTCATTAGGAAAAATCTATTCCTCAGTTACTCAAAATGCAGTGCTTGGTCGTTAATGGGGGTATTGAACTGGAAAGGATTCGCTGGCAAATTTAGAACTGGCCTTAGCGTAGTCTGAAAATGTACATGTTCAGGCATGTTTCACTGGGCAAAACCAGTTCGGCGTTATTGACAGTAGTGGGACAGTTTTTGTTTTTTTAGATATAATTGTTTGCGTTTTATTCACGCCTATAGTGCTTGAGAGAGATCTTTCATTTGATTATATGTAAAAGCCGGACTGTGTTAAATCTGTGCTTTGTGATTTGGTTTTTAAATATTCTGTTGGTGCTTCTGTGTCTGTTCTGAATGGGTTTGGAGAAATGGAGAGGAAAGCCGGAATATTTCCGAGTTAATTCACAGACTTAACAGTCATTGTAGGTAGTGATTCACTACACCCAGTGCCCAGAGCCTCTCGATTAGAACTGAAAATCTGCTTGGAACGGCAGTGGCAGGAAGACTTGCCCACGCTTCGCCTCACTGTAATGATTTTCCTGGGCAGCTGTAACTAATTCGAGTAACCACTTTAGCGACGGATGGAAAACCGTGAAATAAGCCGAGCCGTTGTCAAAACACAGCCTCCCCTCGTGCAAATTGAATCCCGTCTCTGCGGGGGAAATGGGGCCCTCTCGTCCCCTGTGCCTTTCTCCAGGTGACATTGAGTTTCATGCTCTCCTGCCTGGCGGCTGTGACCCTGCTGCTCTGACGTTCGGCCATTTTCTGCGTCTCTGTGATTAAAGCTGCGTTTTAAAGAGCGGGTGTGAGGCCCGTAACAGTCTGATTACAGGTAGATTTATTTCAAGGAGTAGTGACGTTGTTCGCTTGTAACCCGGAAAGGTGACCCGAGGATCTGAGTGTGGTTTTGCATCGACCCCAGGGGGGTAGATTCGGGTAGGGACTGTAGGGACGTGTCCCAGCAATATTGTGGGAGTACTTTATGTGTTTAGGGTGGGGGGGGGTCAGGGCTGAATTGGTCCCTATTGAAACCAAACCTATGCCCTTGATTGACCTGCATCCGCTTGTATGTTAGTTATGAGCATCAGCTCATTATGGGATGTCTTTTCGTTATGCTGTAATTTGAAGCCATGGTCTCTTGCAAACAGACTGCCTGTTATGCCTGAGAGATCTCGAGAGTAAATCTGCTGGGATCTACCAATCCGGAGTCCCGCTGGCTGTTTACTGCAGTGATTGATCAGGATCCTCGGCTTCTCTCTCTGCCAGCTTGCACCAGTGGAATTGTGCTGCCGCTCCAGTAAGTTTGCAGGCCCCGCCTTGGCACGGCTCCCCATGTGCTCAGCGCTAATTTGTGGCAGCTCGAGCACTCCTTGTTCCGCTCGTTTGCCGATCAGTGTGAGAGAGTGGCTGTGGTGGATCTGTCGGATGTTTAGGGAGGGGCTTAGGTGATGCGGTGCAGATGTATTTACCTGATCAGGTGACCAGCGGTGAAGCCTTTATTGCGATCTCCTGAGCTGTTGCCGTTTTAATATCTTATGTTTGGATCGTCATACATTTCAGGACATTGAAATACATCTGATATTTTATGTCTGTCTTTTTATTTTCTTGTGTTCCTTACGTTGTCCTTGTGTTGGTTCCCCATTGCAGTGCTGTTCGAACCCTACCGCCATGGGCTCCCGGCCGTTAGGCGACGCACTGGAGTGAGCTGAGCTTTTTCTGTGGCACTGATACCCTCTCCTCATCCGGAGTCCCACCGCCATCCCCCCCCCCCCCCTCCCCCGGACGGGGCGAGAGCAGCCATGGCGGGCTTCAAGCGCGGCTACGACGGAAAGATCGCCGGGCTGTACGACCTGGACAAGACGTTGGGCCGCGGGCACTTTGCAGTGGTCAAGCTGGCGCGGCACGTCTTCACGGGGGAGAAGGTGGCGGTCAAGGTCATCGATAAGACCAAGCTGGACTCGGTTGCTACAGGCCACCTCTTCCAGGAGGTACGCTGCATGAAGCTGGTGCAGCATCCCAACATCGTGCGCCTCTACGAGGTCATCGACACGCAAACAAAGCTCTACCTTATCCTGGAGCTGGGTGACGGCGGCGACATGTTCGACTACATCATGAAGCACGAGGAGGGCCTCAGCGAGGAGCTGGCCAAGAGATACTTCGCCCAGATCGTGCACGCCATCTCCTACTGCCACCGGCTGCACGTGGTGCACCGCGACCTCAAACCCGAGAACGTGGTGTTCTTCGAGAAGCAGGGCCTGGTCAAGCTCACTGACTTTGGCTTCAGCAACAAGTTCCAGCCCGGAAAGAAGCTGACCACCAGCTGCGGCTCCCTGGCCTACTCGGCCCCGGAGATCCTGCTGGGGGACGAGTACGACGCTCCGGCTGTGGGTAAGCGAAGGCACTCGCGCTCCATCTGCCCGGCTGGGACGGGGCCAGGTGACGTAGCCGGACACTTGTGCAGCAGGTCCTGTGTTTACTGGCCTGACGTGGGGGGTGGGGGGGGGGGTATGACCCAGCCGTATGGTCTCGTTTGGACGCGAAAATCCATTTTACCGGCACTAATGATATTGCTGTATTCAAAACTGCTCAGCTTTAATAACTGCAATAATATAATGTGTGATGTGCATTTGCTTGCTCTTTGGTTAATCTTGTGTGTATAGATGGTATAAGGAGTGTGGTACCAGGAAATTACAATGTTTCACTCAAAGTCCTTCCATGTTGACCTTTATCTGGCGAGTAGCTGAAATCAAAAATAAAAAGCTTCCCAGCCTGTGATGCTCACATGGCGCTATCATGTAGCTAGCCTGTCTGCTAATGTCCATCGAGGTGTAAACCCAGCCTGTGATGCTCACATGGCGCTATCATGTAGCTAGCCTGTGTGCTAATGTCCATCGAGGTGTAAACCCAGCCTGTGATGCTCACACGGCTCTATCATGTAGCTAGCCTGTGTGCTAATGTCCATCGAGGTGTAAACCCAGCCTGTGATGCTCACATGGCGCTATCATGTAGCTAGCCTGTGTGCTAATGTCCATCGAGGTGTAAACCCAGCCTGTGATGCTCACACGGCTCTATCATGTAGCTAGCCTGTGTGCTAATGTCCATCGAGGTGTAAACCCAGCCTGTGATGCTCACACGGCTCTATCATGTAGCTAGCCTGTGTGCTAATGTCCATCGAGGTGTAAACCCAGCCTGTGATGCTCACACGGCTCTATCATGTAGCTAGCCTGTGTGCTAATGTCCATCGAGGTGTAAACCCAGCCTGTGATGCTCACACGGCTCTATCATGTAGCTAGCCTGTGTGCTAATGTCCATCGAGGTGTAAACCCAGCCTGTGATGCTCACATGGCGCTATCATGTAGCTAGCCTGTGTGCTAATGTCCATCGAGGTGTAAACCCAGCCTGTGATGCTCACATGGCGCTATCATGTAGCTAGCCTGTGTGCTAATGTCCATCGAGGTGTAAACCCAGCCTGTGATGCTCACACGGCTCTATCATGTAGCTAGCCTGTGTGCTAATGTCCATCGAGGTGTAAACCCAGCCTGTGATGCTCACACGGCTCTATCATGTAGCTAGCCTGTGTGCTAATGTCCATCGAGGTGTAAACCCAGCCTGTGATGCTCATAGGGCGCTATCATGTAGCTAGCCTGTGTGCTAATGTCCATCGAGGTGTAAACCCAGCCTGTGTGCTAATCTTGGGAGTCCCTCCTCCTCCTCACATCTTGTCACGTTACCAAACAAAAACATTGCTTGATACCAGGAGCTCTGGACCAATTTTCTTGAATATTTGTCTGCGACGCTGATTCATTTCATACGAGTATGAAACTGGTGGACAAAGCAGCATAATGTGTGAAGGTGTTAAACGATGTGGTTGCAATGAGTTCCTAACCGTGACTGCTAAGAGAGGGGAGCTGGGGGGGGCGTAACCCTCCCCACACGCTGACCATTCTGTACCTGTTGAATTGACCCCCAGCTTGCGTGTTTCTGGAATCCCTGCAGTCTATGTCCATGTTTTCGTAGGAGTCTGTGTGTAGTACGGATGTCTCGGTCAGGCAGGTGCATTATGGGATGCTACATCAGAGCTACTATAATATTTAAATACTGCTTCTGTCTTCACCACTGGGACTTGGCCGAATAAATACTTACCCTGATAATAAGGGTGCCGTCTGAACACTTTGCACCTTGTGAGAACATCAGTCAGCAGTCTTCTGCTAGATCTTTGTGGGGGGGGGGGGAGAATCATGCTCACAGTTATATTTGTTGAATCCTTGTGGAGGGGGGGATCTGTGCCACAGTGGCACAGGAAGGCACTTTGTGGTTTTATTAAACCATAATTACATCCCCCCCCCCCATGTGGCAGATGGTTATGACCCCTGCAGGTGACCAGCTAGGGGTGGTGTTAAAATAGCCAAAAACTCTGTTATTGAGCAACCAAAATTTGGTGTTTGACAGTGGGACCCCGATGGCTCTGTGAGGGTCTGTGAGCGATTGTCTGTGAGTGTTTATGCCTGTGGATGGGCATAACCCCCCCCCCCCCCCCGGGTGAAACGCCCAGTGTGGGTCATAAAATCACCCAACAGGGGATTTAGACCTGGGGAGGTCTTTTGGGATTCCCTATCATGACGGGAATTCACGATCGCCCTTTAACCGCTGTGTGTTCTGAGTGATTGCGTGTGCGGATGGCACGCTCTCGCGCACGCCTGGCTGCGGGAATGCCACGAAGGAATGCCAGGAGTTCCCGTAGGGCCGGGGAGCGTGCCGGCCCTCGTCAGAGTGACGTCACAGGTGGCCGTCTCATTGCATCGCGGTTTCCATTAGCTTAGCTGCTGTTAGCAACCTAACATTGCTGATAAAGTTAGTGCTCACCGCGGATACTTCACAGTAAGACGATTTAGTGGACGCATCAATAAGACGCCATGCATGTTATTCAAACAGATGGCTGCTTACATAACATTCTTTCAGCCTTAATGAGATTAAATTATTGCGCTACATCCCGTGACGTGTAAATAAACCAATGCTCTTGGGAGCCTGTCTAGGAGTTTCCAGTGCCCTGACTCACAGAGACGTAAACAAACAAAATGGCTACTGGTTATTCTTAAAGCCGTGCTGGTTTTCGTAGAGCGCTTGGTTACTTTTGGTTACTAACTATTTATTTTCGTTTGATATTTCTGCCTGATTTCTGCCTAAATCACACGCCCTGTTTAATCACAGACAATGGTAGCATTAGTTCAGGTTTGGTTTCTGCTGAGCAAAGCTGCCCCTCTCAATATTATGCATGTTCACACCCCACAGTGCCTGTGACAGTGATGCTAACAGCAGGGTAATGTGACTCCGGCTGGGTGTAGCAGGGAAGGGGTGAAGCAGTGAGCTGTGGCACCGCACTTGTCCTGCCCTCTGCCTGCCACAGACAGGGGAGATTCTTGTAGGTTTTAGATGAGCTTTGGTACAACTTCAGAAGGCCTTTCTTTCTATAAATAAACCATACCTTGGACTTCTCAAAGGCTATGGGGTAAAGCCCAGCCAGCCCTGAGTGAGGTCTCTACAGTGGGGCTGGTTCTGTCCATGACTCATGACCGAGGAAGTTCCTGAAAGATGGTTGAAATTTTTTTTTGGTGGCTAAAACATACATCTAGAATAGATCTAGACCAACATGTTGATGTCGTGCTATCCACGTAGTTCTCCTTACCACGCCTGCATTTCATTCACGCGTCTGCTGTCGTCTCCGTACTTCAGCACTTGCTATACTAACTATTTTCTGAACTTTTTCAGAAGCTGGGAGCTGCCCTCCCTTAAAATGTCTCGGGGTTTCAGAAGGATGGCATTTTGAGTTTTGAATCCATCACAGGTTTAGCTCTGTCTGAAGAATTTCACAGCCCTAGCAGTGATAATTACAAATGTGTACTTGTGGCAACTTGTGTTTTCACCATAGCAGATACGGTTGCACCGCTTGGTTGCTATGGAGATTGTCACCTTTTTCTGGTTTGTTGGTGACAGGCTGCTGTGTTCAGTGATCGGAGGTTTGGCGTGCGTGAACAGGTACCTGAATATCCGTAAAAATATGTGGGTTAGGGATCTGTGCCTGTATCCAGGAGGTTGTGGGTTCAAATCCCGTGGTCGGATGTGTAGTTATATCACAGTTAGGCCCTTTAGCAAGGCTGTTAACCCCAGTTGCCCCAGGGATGCTGCCATGGGAGCGCATTGCTCAGGGACAGTATGTCTGCCAGCAGTGCCTGTAGCTGGGTATCCCCTCTGCTGTCTGGATCTCGTGGTTGGCTGTTGGAGTCCAAGCACTGCCAATAGCCCCCTCTGCAGCTGAGGATCGCACACCAAATTTGTTTGTGGTTTTCATTTGCTTTTGACTTTGACAGAGCGCTTGCTGTGATGTTGCCTAGCAACCACCCCTTTTTCCTAATTGCCCCCAAATCACCAGGAGCATATGCCCCCAGGGAATGGGTGGGGGTAAGGATCGTGCACATCCTTCCTGTCCTTGTTTGTTTGCACAGTGATGTGCATGGGGGGGGTCCTAGGGTGCCCCCCCCCAAAACTGGTGTAGAAGGAGCAAAGAAGCAACTTTGTATTATTGGATGTCCCTATGGCCGCAGAATGTTTAAAGACCTTTGGGCTGGTTGCTAAGATACGTTTCAGTTGTGCTTGAAAACCTGCATTTAAGCGACGGCGTTGAGGCGGAGAGGAACTCGAAAGCGGTCGTTGTGACGCGGATGCAGTAAACAGCCCCGCTAATCATTTCAAGGCGGCGTCAGGGAGGAAACGGTGGGAGCAAGCGAGCGATTTTGTCTTGACATCTCCTGCTACATGAAAGGGTAGCAGTAATTTGCCTGATGGTAACAATTTCCCTTGGTTCCGCATGCTTGGGGAGGCTTTTATTCAGAGGATGTGATTTTTATATATAACCTTGTTTTTTTATATTATTTACGAGCCAGGGTTTGACACATCACTTTTTTTTTTTTTTTTGTCAGTGTGTTTTTTGCCTTTAAGACAAGGTGACTTGATGCTGTAAGAACAGATTCCTGACAGTTGTCAGCATGATGTATGACTCTTTTGTAATGGTGAATTTTGCAGGGTTCATCTCTGGGAGACGTGTGGTTTGCGGGCACTTTCTCCTGGGAAGCTGGATGCTAATGGGATGCTGTTCGATCCACAGTGACTTACTAATTTCTGGTTATTTAACAGTTGGTCAGGTTTGGAGCCCTGCACATCTGGGTATTTTACCAGAGCTGGTTGGGTTTGGAGCCCTGCTCATCTGGGTATTTTACCAGAGCTGGCTGGGTTTGGAGCCCTGCTCATCTGGGTATTTTACCAGAGCTGGTTGGGTTTGGAGCCCTGCTCATCTGGGTATTTTACCAGAGCTGGTTGGGTTTGGAGCCCTGCACATCTGGGTATTTTACCAGAGCTGGTTGGGTTTGGAGCCCTGCTCATCTGGGTATTTTACCAGAGCTGGTTGGGTTTGGAGCCCTGCTCATCTGGGTATTTTACCAGAGCTGGTTGGGTTTGGAGCCCTGCTTATCTGGGTATTTTACCAGAGCTGGTTGGGTTTGGAGCCCTGCTCATCTGGGTATTTTACCAGAGCTGGTTGGGTTTGGAGCCCTGTTCATCTGGGTATTTTACCAGAGCTGGTTGGGTTTGGAGCCCTGCTCATCTGGGTATTTTACCAGAGCTGGTTGGGTTTGGAGCCCTGTTCATCTGGGTATTTTACCAGAGCTGGTTGGGTTTGGAGCCCTGCTCATCTGGGTATTTTACCAGAGCTGGTTGGGTTTGGAGCCTTGTTCGGAGACCCCAGGATGCAGCCTCATACTTTAACTGAACCTGGGATGTATCAGCGGACCCCTTAACTTCCTTTCTTAAACGTTCTTTGATGTAACCTTGCAGAGTGATCGGTCAAACTGACAGAAACCGTCTAGCTTCCTGACCTGTCAAAGCCGCCCCCAAAACCTGTGCAGATGTCGTTACTCACAAACGTGGCTTTGCGAGCTGCTTCATTCCTGCCTTGCAGGGACAGATGGGCGGGCAGGCGGTGCGATGCAGGCTTCAGTGGTGCGACAGAGCAGCCCAGACATTAAGCTGATGCTGCTGCGTGGGACACAGAGACGATGAGTAACGGAGCAGAAGAATTGGCACCGTGTGATTTTTAAATAGTTTGGATCTTTCATGGATGAAACTCCGCACCCCACCCCGTACTTTTATTTTTAGAGTGTGTGGATGAAGCGAGGGTGTTTGATATGAAGTTGGGTACTTGGCTGAGCAAATTTGTTGAGGTTATTTATTATTGCTGAAGTTGTGTCTGGGGGAGGGGAGGGGGGGGGCGGTTGTGATATATCCCTGCAGCTCTGAGGAAGTGAGCAATGCAACGGACCTTCCCAGCTATATCACCGGGAGGGGGGGGTGGGGGCTGTGGTACTGGTGACAAAAACATTCTGATCAAGACTGAACTTAATGGAAACTGCTTTGTTGTACCACCAAGGGCAGTTTGCATCCCTGGGATTTGTACCCAGAACCAGCTGGTTTTCCCCCTTATTTCAGGGTGTGTCTTTAGGAGCCTGTGGACACATTTCACACAAATCAAGATTAGAATTACTGTTGTCACCATACCAGAATCATGACTTCAGTGTGATTCCTGCCTAAAATACTTCCATGCCAATGTAGAATCAATACCACAGCAGAAAACTAAAAGATCACGAAAAGTAATGGATAAAGAACATAGAACGTAATTCAGAAAATAATTTTAAGTAACATTTTTGCAATATCGGTCAACTTGATAAAATATAGCGTATTTTGTCAATACTGAACGTGTTTAATGAAACAAATTTATTCAGTTGCAGTTAATGAGCTATACAGCCATTAAACATGCTTAAATACATTTATAATTGAATTGTAGCAAATAATTAAATCAAGTTTGCATGGTGTGCAGTATTATCCCCGATACTTCAGATTATGTGTGTTCTTTTACGGTTCTTTAAATTACCAAGATATCACTTAATAACCAGCAATGTCGAATTAAACAGGGTATCACTGCCCTTTAAATTTTCCAGATAAGTCGGGATGGATGTGTGCGAGATGCTTTGCAAAAGTTCAACGTATTGGCTACCTTGGTCTGCATTGATTTAAAACATCTTTTGCGTTCAAGCTTCATGGCGTCCGTGGGCTTGTCCTGTTTCGCTTCATACGTCCGCTTTGTCAACAAGCTGTGGACGTTTGGCAATTCGCAGCAATGGCTTTCCTGTAATGGTGTGACATTTGTGAACGATTCAGTCCTGAGGACTGTTCGCTACTCTGCAAAAATTTGTTCTTTTCATTCTTAAATATGACGTGAAAGCCGCCTCCCTCCTTGACTATGGCCAGTAAGAGCCAGTGTGGCATGTAAGATAACGCTGTAAGCAAACTAATGATTGGCTGGAAAATAAACCTGAAACTGAATACAGTGAATGAATGAATGAATGACCGAGTTGGTGAGTGACTGGAATACTCCTGGTGTAGCGTTTAGCCTACATGTGCAGGAACTAACAATATTCTGCAATTGTATTTTAGAGATGCTACATCTTCATGATTTACAATAGTTTTAACCAAGGTCTATTCATGTTTGGGCTCATTAGCTAACTATGTAATGAGCTGTTAGGTTCGCAGTTTTAACAAACGCGAGTAGCTAAGGTACAGTGTTGAGGGTCTTGGAATATAATTCAATAACAAATATAGTTTTTCTTGCATGACTTATTGGTAGTATTTAGCGTGCTCCGTGACACTATTTAGAATGTATCAAATGTGTTTCAGGTCTATTTTATGCAAACAGGAAGTGCCGCTGAACGAGCTGATGAATGAATCTGAACAAATCTGTTAGATGAACTGAATCAACCGAACCGTGTCCCAAAAAAGTCATTTGGCCCGTCACCGCTCTCCTGTCTGCGAAAGCTGCAGGGTGAGAGAGAGAACGGCCGGCACGCCCACTATGCCTGCAGGGAGAGGGAGAGCGAGAGAAAGCTGAGTGCTGCCGACCTGCTGTTGCACGGCGACGCAACGCATAGGGAATACTCTTAAAGTACTGGTACTAATAAAATGGAAAATGGGGGTATTGCAGTGTTTTTTTTCTGTACTGTTATACTGTGCAACACTATTCAGGATTACATTTATTTGACCCCAATGTACAGTACACCGTTATGTTATTACATTACGTTATGTAATGTACGGTGATGTTATTCTCGCGTCCTGTTCAGTTGTGTAATATTAATTTAGTTTAATATAATATACTTTAAATGTATTGTGCCAGATTTTTTATTTTTAAAAATCCCCATTTGTCTGTCTGTCTCTGTTTCCCAGCATTCTCAGGGAGCAAAAACACGCTGCAAAGACATGCTGGACCCAGTCCAGCATCGAGATTGGGGGAGGGGGGGGGAGAATGTCTGTCCCCGCCCCCCCCTTCCCAAAACACCCCCCGCCACTGGAACAATGTCCTGGGGAGGGGGGGCAGGGGGTGATGGTGATGAAGAGCAAGGGTCCCAAAGGTGGAGAAACGAATGTCCCGGGGACTGAGGGGTGGGAAAGTGATTCAGGACCGCTCCATATTCAGCATGAGATTGGCGATAGTGACTCCCCAACTTTAACTCCATAGAGAATGGAGCAGTTGGTCAGAGTGTGGGGTGGGGACACCCCTCCCCCCCGAAGGCTGCCCTTTGCTGGGGGGGGGGGGGGTTGTAAGGACTGTCCTCCAGACCTTGAGACTGCTGGCAGAGGGCCTGTTCTGCATCCAGTCTGAATTAAATGGTAGACAGCCAGTCAAGGACAACATGGGCGTGTGTATGTGTGTTTGTGTGTGTCTGCGCGTGTGTGTATGTGTCTGTGGACTTAGCTAAGCACTCTGGCACAATCTTGAGATCTGGCCTATTATCCTAGTAGCCCTGGGTATGTTCCACCAGCCAGTTGACCATATGAGGAGGAAAATAATGGTGATTGACAGGCTGGGAAGGTGGGAGGCTCCGCCCCCTCAGACAATGCAGACCGGTAATCCTGTATGTCGTGCAGGTGGTTCCTATTGGCACCATCGTTGGGCGGATCGATTACTGGATGTATTCAGTGTGTACTAGCAGCTGACATACTTTGAAATAAAACTATAATCCATGCAGGCAATATTTCCAATTACCCCACTAACAATTTGATACATGTACCTTTTTCAGCAACTAAAATGAACCAGAATCTCCAGTTTTCTAGCCGTAAAATATGAGATTAATTCAAATAAACTCGTCTCACAAGTAGACTTCACACTTTATATGCGAGAGCGGTTCTGGAGCCGTGTCTCGACTGCTTAATGAGCTGTAAGATCTGGAAGGTTCCCCCGGCTGCCTTTGTTTGTCTAATCTCTTTGCTTGTCGAGTCATTTATCTCCCTTTAAACAAACGAGCGGTTATGTGAGGGTCAGCGTCAGACCTCATTTTCTGGGAGTCGCTTGTGTCTTGTCAAACAGCGTGATATGGGTAGCTTTTGGCTGAAGTCTGCGGTGTATCTGCTTGGGTACGGCCTGTACTCTGGTCCCAGGGGACGTTTTCACCATTTCCCACTTCCTCCTCGGCCAGCAGAACAGCTGCCGACCGCTGGCCCTGAGTGATACCAAGCATTCATGGTCTGGGCCCAGTTAGTATGTTAGTCCAGAATATTTAATCTGCCTTCCTAATGACTGATAATGTTTTCTAACTGCTCAGTCCAGCCAAACTGAGGACTATTTCTGTAAAAGCTGCGTAAAGCATCCTCACTTTCCTGGTCATCAGTCTTCACAACTAATTTTATATGAAGCCTAGGGCCTTGCTGTTGAATAGTGGGTCTCGTTACTGTCTTCTGACCGGGGGTCCCTCTGTATCTGCAGACATCTGGAGCCTGGGTGTGATCCTCTTCATGCTGGTGTGCGGTCAGCCACCCTTCCAGGAGGCCAACGACAGCGAGACCCTCACCATGATCATGGACTGCAAGTACACTGTTCCCGCTCACATCTCCCCGGACTGCAAGGAGTGAGTCACCATCCCCTCTGTGTAGTCACCCAGACACGTGCGTTCGCGGAAACTGGCACGTGTGCCGGCAGGGTATCATCAGAGGCTCATCCCATGTACGTGCCAGTATGTGCCAGGGAGTGGATACACAAAAGAGCGTCGTGTACACCTCCCCGGACTCTGACCGCTGCATCGAGCAGGGCTGTGTCGTGAAGAGGCTCGCCTGCACGCTCTGTTTACCCTCTCCCTCCCCTGCATGCCTTCCACCCTCAGTCTCCATCGGGGAGTTTTTCCCCTCGTAGCTCTGTAACTACGTTTCCCAGCACCTTTTCTCTGTCTCCACCGTCTGAGGTTACTTTTCCTTCGGGCCAAACAATGATCGGCCTTTCAGCACCGTCTGTGCTCAGACAATTGCCGGAAATGCCGACTGACCCAGACCGCATCCGCACTTTTTACTCTTGCCTCATTTTTGTTTCTAGAGGAGACACTGATGATCCGGCTACTGATTGGCTGGACATCAAAAAGGGCTGTAGTGATTGGCTGGACTTCAGAAAAGCACTGCATGCTTTAACTGTGATGTATTTTTGAGACACGAGTTTCCACTTCAACCGGCACGACTCCATCGGTTGAATCCTGAATGCCATTTTATCTGATGCCTCCTGCTTCAGTGGGGATGCTTTGCTCCTCAGGTGATGATCAGGACGGGCCGAATGTCTCCATCAGCATATGAAGGATTAGAAATGGAATTTTTGTTTTCCAGCATAAAATCAGATCGCTTGCTTGGCTAAGGGCCCAGTTCATTCTAAAGTAGAGGCCAATGTCAAGGTGAGCTGGATCATCAATAAATAACTAGTTAAATACTTTTTGCTCCATAAATTCACTCTGAATGAGTTTAGAAGTAGTAGCCACTGTTCACACCACCAGTCAAATGTAAACGTCCTTCACGTTGTAGGATCGGAAAGTCAGAGGCCAGTTAATGTCAATTAAACTCAATCAATATCATGACTGTATCTATTTTGCCGGCACTCTTGTGCTTGAGATCTCCTTGCTGCGTTGATCGGCTTCTTTCCTGCAGTCCTAAAGCATGGTTTCCTCAAAGCCGCTGTTTCAGAATGTCAGATAGCTGTTGCCCCCCCAATAACTGTACCTACTCATTAAGAGCAATCAAATCTATTTTTTTTTCTGACTCTGAAGATATATACAGAACTTTATTCCATGTGGCTTCCTGTAGTCTGGGTGCTCATACTTCCAAGGTTGCCTACAGATCTAGAATAGTGCGTGTGAGATGTAAGACTGTTGGTTGTGTGTGTGGAAAGTTGGGCAGCGGGACTCGGAGTTGTGTACCTTGAAGGGGTCCCACTCCTGAGGAGGTCAGTGGAGCTACATTGACCAGTAGCCCCCAACCTCCCACAGAATGAGTTGTAGTGCTTGGAATCATCAGTTAGAAATGCAACTGATGGTGTCCCTTGCATTTGGTGTTGACTGTATGACCATTTGCACAAGTCTGGCATTCCTGTCTCATCTTGTTTATGGATAATTTCCAGAAATGCCTCTCAGTTGCTTCTTCTCAGTTTAGTCCTCACCTGAGGGCAAATCCCAGGCTCACGTCTTCAGCCTCTTTCTTTGGACTTCCTTATTTCTCCTCCTAAGGTCTCATTCTTCGCCATGGTTGAAGGTACAGGCTTCACTGCTGAGTTAGAGCTTTTGCTTCTACATAGATTCCTCCTGACTCTCTGGAGAAACGGAGCTCCAGACCTCCGTTAGAAGCGTCTGAACATCAGGCCAGATAAGGCCTACCTTTCCGCCCGGACCCTCTTCCTGTTTGCGAGCCAGCAGGAAGGCAGAGGCATTTCCTGGCGGCGCTCTGCCGTTTTGTCACTCTGTGCTTGAGCGATTGTCCCCGCGACCTCCACGGATATTCCGCAGGAACCCTCGGTCCCGGGTGGCTGGACTTTACGCAAACGGCTCGTTGGCTGTGCGCTCGGATGGCAGTGAGTACCTGCAGTGTAGGACTGTTGCTGTGCCCAACTGTGTAACTGCTGATCTCATTTACAGAAGTTTATAGTGTGGATTCCTACTTGTCACCCTCCTTTTAATTAGAATAAAACAGAAATTAAACAGTTGCTACTTCAGAAGGTGTTATAGCACTGAACTGTAGTGTCTGTTTAGGTTTTTTCCGTAGCACCGCTTGGCCACATTTTTGGAGATGCTTGGGCGAGGATGTAGATCATGCCTCTTTGGGTTGCCTTCTAGAGTGGCCGTGAAGGACCATGCCCTTGTAGCCCGTACAACTTTCTGGTGTGATGTGATGATAACTCACTTGGTTGGGAATCTAAGTTTTGCAGTTGTGACATACACACACCGTTTAACCCATATTAGAACATGACCTTCCTCAGATGGGTCACTTGCTGTTTTATAATGCAAAATCCTGCTCTGAAAATGCCTCAATATGGCAGAGAAGAACATTCTGGAAAACAGCCATCCAGTCCTGTGTAGGCTTAGAATCAACGTCAGGTTTGCGTGAATCCCAGCCTGCATCTGCCACAGTACTGGAAATGGCACGTGACCTCTAGGTGACCTCCGCCCCCCCCCCCCCCCCCCCCCCCCGGAGAGCAGTGACTCATTTCATGTTTAAAAGAAGCCCTCGGAGAATCCGTGTTGCTCGCATGCCTCTCCTCGGTCCCCCTTTGCGAGCTGCTGACGCACTCCTGAGTAAACAACCTCGTCATCATGGTTCAAAGCGATTGCGTGGGATTGATTTGTCATGTGCAACCCAAAAAGAGGATAGATGTATAGATAGATAGATACACAGATAAAACCTGAGAGGATGCTTTTCTTGTGTTGTATGAATTGCAACTCTTTCCTCTGTATGTCGCTCTGCGCCGGCTACCGCTGTGGCTCAGGCACATTGGGTAGACATGCTGGGACTATCAGCACAATGTGTCAAACTGACCGCTGTGTGCAAAAGCCAGTGAAGGTCTCTCTCTCCACAGAAGCTGTTTTTACTTGGCTGAATTATGAAATGGAAGGGCTCAAGTGGTCATTTCGATGTCATGTTCAAGGCTACTACAGCATGGCTAGATCATTCGGGGAGGGGGGATAGAGTTTAGCTGTCGTGCTCTGGGTCCGTGAGCTCTGGTCCGGGATGTTCTCCAGCTCAGGGGGGACTGTGAGGGTCCTCTGATTCATTACTTGTCTGGAAGTAAACCTAGTAGATACTGTGGGCTTTACACGGCTGCCGTCGAATAGACTTGGGCTGACGGATGTGGAGAAATGTGCTATAAATATCCCCCAGATGCCTGAACCGGACCAGAAGAAAGAGGAATTTCATCCGCTCCAGGATAAGACATGATTCGAGTGATAAAGCCTCTTTTGTTTTTTCTAGGGACTGTATCCACGGCAATTTTAAAATGTCCCGAAACCATATCTGCAAAAGACACGATGCACGAAATCCTTGCTTGGAGCATTTTCAGGTCTTTCATCAATCTGGATGTACTGCCCCGTTTTTGTACAATTATTTTGTCTTAAACTTCTCCCTGTACAGTGACCGTTGGCGGTTAAAACTAACTGGAAAACCTGTAAATATACCAGCCTTCTCAGGAACAGCAATTCGTCTCAGCTCTGTCTCCCAGAGCTGGTCTTTTTCTGACTAGACTTCAGCACGGTTAAAGCACGCCAACACTGTGCATGTGCCCCGCCACTAAGCACAGAGTCCTCGCCTTTGTTGCATGGCAACGCCTGTTACGTCATGTGAATAGTCGCCGTATTTCTGTCTCGGGCAGCATAAACAAAGCTTGTCGCTATTTGTTTTGTAGGAGCCGTCTCTGTGGTACCTGGGTGAGGTGCGGATTAGAAATGCCACATCGATGAAATCGATAGTGAGGCTACAGCCAGTACCTAGGGCTGTGAAATGCACAACATTGCTCTCCATGAAGCTGTGCTTACAGCCTGATAATAGGATTCTGAAAAATAGTGCCCTGTACTGTATGGTCACAAAAAAAAAAACCTGTTGTGCCAAGGAAAAATGAACAAGATGTTTTCATGGATACCAGTGGCCATTTTGGTTCTAAGATGAAATGGCAGGCTAAGTTAATGGCCACGGTTCTGTGGGATTTGGAGTAGATGCTGAATATAGAGCTTTAGGATATGATGAATTCATCCACCAGTCACTTGTTTGAATAGAATTTCAGAAATCTAGAATTTCACCCACGGAGCGTAGGGTAGGGGGTACCCTTGATAGGTTGTTGGGTTTTGGTGTGCCTTTCTTTACTTCGAGGTGTGTGACTGCACACCTTCACTAAAGTATCCAGCTGGATTTTTTTTATTGAAGCAGTGGGAGTGGGGGGGGGGGGGCACTCCTCAGGTTGGACCAGCAGGGCTGAGCTCATCGCCGACCTGCCTTCTCGCTTCTTCCAGCCTCATCAACCGCATGTTACAGCGGGACCCCAAGCGACGGGCCTCTCTAGATGAGATCGAACGACACGCCTGGCTCCGGGGCGTGGACCCTTCACCGGCCACCAAGTATAGCGCCCCGCTGGTGTCCTACAAGAGTCTCTCTGAGGAGGAACACAACGGCATCATCCAGCGCATGGTGCTGGGAGACATCGCCGACCGCGAGGCCATTACCGAGTAAGAGACCAATGTAGTACTTTGCTTATCCAAGGGAATGGGTGTTTACTGCTTCACATTGGTTCCTCTTACATCTCTGAACTGTGACTCCTACTTCACTAATACCCCATGGCATCCTTCCTTTGGCATGGGCTGGCTTGCCGTAGGCCAGGAGAGAAAAGGCTCTAAAACAAGGGTTAAGCAATCTTATCTGCAAAGTTATGGAGGGTCTTTTGGGGTTAACCTTTAGGGCAGCTCTGTCGCACCCAGGTGTGAGGACTCTTCAGACAGTCAGTCCTCAAATTAGTCATCTAATTGCAGCAAAAACCCACACACACAATGGCCGTTTCTGGATAGGATTGCCCACCCCTGCAGTAGACTGTGGGGCAATATGCCAGTAGCCTGACAAGATAGCATTAAATGTCCCATAGGTCCAGTCTGAGATCATAGGAAGAAATTCATCAAAACACAAAGGATTCTGGACATTACTCCACATTGGTAGCTAAATCGACCCACTGGATTGTCTCGAGTTAAGGCCGACCTCTTAGACTGCACTCTGCAGTCAGTTTTTCAGTGAATAATTGTATCAGACAGAATAATCCTGCTTGTTCCCAAGCTCCTGACTCAAGATAGTCTAATAAGTACTCGCAGCAGATGAATCAGAGTGGAATATGTTCATTGCTAGAGGTGGAGGCGGGGGCACAAATAAGCACCCCCCATTCTAAAGGCAGTCTGACGGTGGAGGAGCCTGTCCATGGTCTCACATGGGTAATTCATCTCTAAAGGTTCACCGGCAAGGCGAGTGAGTTGTGAAGATTCTCCTCTGACCTCACGCTCTTTGCCCTCATAAACGCACTCCTTGTCTGTTTCAGAGCACTGGAGACCAACAAGTACAATCACATCACTGCCACGTACTTCCTCCTGGCAGAGAGGATCCTGAGGGAGAAGCAGGAGAAGGAGATGCAGAACCGCTCCTCTAGCCCAAGCAACATCAAAGCCCAGTTCAGGTATGACATAGTGTCGTAGGGAAAGGCAGCTCGTCCTTGGTGCGGACATGAGGACCAGCCCACCAACAAATCAGGCCTACGTTGGCAGAGAGATGTAGCATAGCATCATTGAGGGTTACTTACTGTAATTCTTAACACCCTGGGGGGGGATCTGCTGTGTCTGTTGCCAAGAGTTTGATTCAGGTTCCCACATACAGGACAGCTCATTCAGCATTTGGTTTAAAAGGTTCCTTTTCAAGCAACATTCAATCTAACAGCATGTTACACTAGCCTGTGTCACTGTGCTACTGCCTAATGTTCTTGGTTCCACAGGCAGTCCTGGCCCACAAAAATCGACATGCACCAGGACATTGATGACAGCCTGGCTGGGCCGTCTATCTCCCATCCCGGAGGACCACAGTCACCGGCCCGGAGCACAGAGAACCTGCTGAATGGTCATCGCGCTAAGGGGCTACTGGACTTGGCCCGGCGCGAGGAGCCTACCGAGCCCTTGGCACTGCCAGTCGCCAGACCTACTGCTGGACCTTCTGCCAGACCCACCCCCAGCCCACCCAAACCCCTTGGCGCCACGCCTCCAACGGCCCCGGCAGCCCCTGGCAAGCCACGTACTTGCTTGTCTAGGGTAGAAGAAGATGAGGAGGAGGAAGAGGAACAGGAGCCCTTGCCCCTACCAACCCAAGTGGTTCTGCGCCGCAAACCCCCTAACGTATCCAACCGGCTGAGCTCGCGCAAGAGCGCCCCAGTGCTAAAACAGATCTTTGAGGAGGGCGAGTCTGACGATGACTTTGACATGGAGGAGGGCCTGCCACCCAAGCTGAGCCGGCTGAAGATGAGCATGGCGTCGCCGGGCACGGCACACAAGCGCTTCCCCCGCCGAAAGAGCCAGGGACGCGGATCCAGCTGCTCCAGCTCGGAGACCAGTGACGACGACTCGGAGAGCCACCGGCGCCGCTTGGACAAGGACCCGGGTCTCACCTACGGGTGGAACCGTCGGGACAGCAGCGAAGGTCCACCTGGGAACCCGGGGGGCAATGGGGCTGGCCCAAGTGGGCCCCCTACTGAAGGAGGCAACACTGGGCCCGACAGGGGCAGCCCCCCCACGGAGGGAGAGGGAGGAAGTGGGGGTGGTGGAGGAGATGGAGGTAACAGAGGACAAGGCAACCCCACCAACTGCTCCAGTCACACTGCAGCGGGCTCCGCCCCCGGCTCGGTGAAGACCGCCGGGGGTCTGGTGGAGAGCCTGAAACTCATGAGCCTCTGCCTCAGCTCGCAGTTCCGCCATCTGGCTAACGGAGGCGGTAGCGGGAACGGGGGGAAGTTCATCATAGATCCACGTGGATTCCCCGGTATGAAGGCGCAGGAGAGGTCTCCATGGAGGATGTGCGTCAGCGGCTCCAGTGGGAGCCTGGACCGCGTCTCGCTGCTCGGGGGCGCTGCGTCCGGCGCGCGGGCTGACCCATCGCCCGCTCACGTCCGAGCCGAACCAGGCCCTGCCCGAGAGAATAGCATGAACCTGAAAAACAAGGTGCTGCAGCTACCTCTCAGGGACAAGACCATCTCTGTGAACATCCAGCGTAACCCAGAGGAGGGGCTGCTGTGCACTTCTGGCCAGGCCAGCTGCTGCCAAGTCATATGACGGCCGGCGGGATCCAGCCACACCAGTAGCAAACTCCGTACTTGACCAGTTCCCTTCGTCTAGTAGCTGTGACCTTCCTCGATGCACACCACTACCACTAAACACAATCTTTTTTTTTTTTTTCTCCCTCCCCAGTGTCATCTTGTCTTAACGAAACACAGGTGCACACTATTTGGTCTTTGCTTTTTGTTTTTTTAACTTCCATCTCAATGTCCCCCCCATTCTGGCATCCCGGGTTACTTTTTGGGTTTTGAGGAGGCCGTCTTTCAGGCGAATCTGAATTCCGAAAAGAGCACGGTGTTCGAGGCAGTGTTCTGAGGTGTGTGACTTGGTGGCAGACAGACTGAGCAATAAGTGTTTGGGGCAGGTCGTGTTGCCGGGGGCGGGGGGGGGGGAGGGCAGAGAGAAAACGGGATTTCCAAGCCTCATTGGTTAGTCTTAAACACCACAACCAATCAAAAGGAGAGAACAAAGTGGTGTATTTATATCATAAAGAATCTGTATTTCCCCCCCTCATTTTAACAGTGAATAAGATTGAAGTGCTGTTAATTTATATTGCACAGAGACAATCTTTTGATTCTTTTAAACTTTTCTGGATATTAAAAGTTTGTTTTTAATTGTTCTTCACTTGCACTGAATCACTTAACTGTACACTTTCGTCACACTAATCCCCCATATCATGCTCAGTGTTGCATTGTTTTGGGCATTTTCATTTGCAGGCATCTCCCAGGAGTACCCCCTGGTGGTCCTTGCAGTCGTCGACGTGGGGTACGCCGCCATCTGCAGGTCGTCAGTGGCACTTTCAGGTCTTGGCCTCCCCCGGGTTAATGTGACCCAGGGCTCTGCAGTTCATTAGACGACCTATGGGGTCAGGACGGGATGCATAGATGTGCGTAAAATTAACGTCACGAAGCCAGCAGGCGGGCAGCCTGAAGCTGAAGCTGTGCAGACAAGCTTCAGTCAAGCCACAAAGTCAAAATATAACTTTTTTTTTTTTTTACAGTAACTCCAATGTTAAATTATTCATCGGGTTCGTTTTAATCGACAACTAAACCGTATTAGAATAATGTTTAAAAAAAAAATAAAAAATCTATAAATCAAGCATCATTTCAGTATTTTTTTAAAAAGCTTATTTATTATAATCTTAGTTTTTTGGGTTTTTGATTCCAGCAAATTGGTTGCACATTTTATATAATATATGTAGATGTAATTTTATTTTATTTTTTTTTGGATACTAGTCTCTAAGGTATTCAGTATAAAGTGTCACGTGTACATATTTGTAAATTTTATGGGTTTTTTTTTTTTTATTTATGTATATTATTATACATAGAGGATTGTTGTGTTAAGTAGCTGTGGAGTGTCCAGGGCCTCACTGCCCCTGAACACCCCCTGAATACCCCCACTCAGCTCTGCAACGGTCACTGCTGTAGGTCATTAGCTTTAGCGAACTGGATGGAAGGAGCGTAATCGGGGAGGGGGGATGGGGGGGTTCAATGGGCATTGGCAATAAGCTAATTGTTGCAGCTACATGTAAATTAATATATTTTTATTTTTAAAACATGTACAGCCTTGGGCAGATGATGATTACCCCTGCGTGTATGAGCGTGTGCGTGTGGAGCCTTGGTGCTGTCCCTGAGCAGTGTTGGCCTCTCAATGACTAGCTGTCCGATTATACCATTTTATTAGATATTTATCGCGAAAGAAAAATACCAGATATCAGTGATGTGGGTCCGACGTGCCCTGGTGAGCGACGTGCATGTGTTGTACATTTTTAAAAAATGGATAATAGGGACTACAGCAGAAGAAATTGTACAGGTCAAATTTGTCACCTGGCGTTAAGGGAAAGTGGAAATTAGAAATATTTAATGGAAAAAATCTAATTCTGTACTGAGAACCTGTTTCAGAAGTTGAATATAACCATGGTAATATCCAGAATTAAATGTTGTGAGAAAACAATCTCTGCTTTGTGCTTGTGTGTCCTTTCTCTAGTGGATTTAGTTTCTACAGTTTTTTATTTTGAGGTTACACCGTATCGCATCTGTGCTATTCCTGTCATTACCACATTCTCTGTAGCATAACTTAAAAACCCAAACAGTGGAAAAGACTTCATCCAGGATATTTGGCTTGGAACTTGGGAGCAGTAAACAGACCCCCTCTTGCTACGAGATTTGCAATCTGGTTTGGGAGTGATGGTCGTCCTTCAGGTCTGTCACGCTCTTATATGTGTTCTGTTCAACGCAACTGGATGCTGTCTTTCCACATCTTTTATTAACCAGTAAGCTACCCTTCAGTTTTAGGCAAAGACTGGATGATTAACCCTTCCTTGAATTCTGGGGGAAAAAATATCACATGACTCCACTTCTTACTGTTGTGGGTGGCTGCTGGGGGAGGGGGCTGGTGACTATTTTGTTCTTAATTGTTCTTATGCCAAGGAGCACAGTGTCAGTCCTTAGAGGCTGTGACCACCCCCGGGTTTGAGGCGTGTCACCTCACCCCTGCCCCATGCCACACTGCTACTTAATCCTGCAGCGTCCTCTTGTCGTGTGACCTGTGAGAGGACATGATGCTACTTATGAAAAACTGTGTTTCAGTGTTAGTGTGTAGCTCAGCAGCTTTGGACACTGTGCCTGCGATCAGAAGGTTGCCGGTTTGAATCCCAGGGTCGACACTGAGCAGGGCCTTAACTCCCAGCTGCACCATGCACTGGCTGTTTTCTCAAATGTGTGCCGCTTTGGAGAAAAGGGTCTGCTGATTCGATAAATAAAATGTTGGGAGACCAACCCAATGCTTCCCAGTCTTTGTCCCAAATCTTGCACGCTGTATTCTAGGGAATCTGCTCCAAACGGAGCTGTGGAGGACAGCTCCTCCCGAGGGGCCTGAGCCCTGGGCAGGGCTGCGTTTCGACCCAGCGAGGGGTCGACTTCAGCAGATGCCTAAATAAGGAATCTGCTGTCACACGGCTTTTCGAGTGGAGCGCCGTGCGTCAGGGTCTGTCTCTGCTTTGTGTCGAGCGTGGTCGGCAGACGTTCACGTTACTATGGCGAATAATGAGATTCCGAGCCGTCTTGAGATCGTGAAAGATTCTGGATGGGCGCAAAGAAGGGAAAAAACGCCGTATGGGCTTCAGGTCTTCATCCCTTTGGTACGGCCGGTTCCTGCTGCCCATCGGCCGGTTCCTGCTGCCCATCGGCCGGTTCCTGCTGCCCATCGGCCGGTTCCTGCTGCCCATCGGCCCGTTCCTACTGCCCATCGGCCCCTTCCTGCTGCCCATCGGCCCGGCCGGCTTCTCGGCTGCCTGCTCTCCAGGCAAGGCGCTATGGACCGTAGCATTACGCTTGGCGTGCCTTAACAGTGAATCGGTGATGGTGTGATGCCCTCGGGGGCCCCGGGGAAAAAATCACAGAATGACACTAATCTGGAGGGTGCGGGATCTCACTCAGACATCATAGCAGGAGAAGAAAAGGCAAAATCACATCAGTACAGGTGACCGGGAGGTTTGATGCAGTTTAACATTTTATTGAGCAGAATGTAAAGGCCTCTTACATCCAACGCCAGCAGCAGTGTGGATCCACGGTTTACCTTCTTCCCGATTAACACTGCAGCATATCACCTGTTTGCTGTGGGTCTGAGTTCAGCATTTTCAGATCCAGCTGCACAAAGGGTTTTGGTGTGTCAGTCGAGTTTGTTCTATTCCCGGGAGCTGCACGGAAATCGATTTTTCTACCAGCAAGGGGTAATCAAATCAGCACCCTGCCTCCATCTAATTACTGGTTACTTTAAAGATAGCCACAAATGAAACCATCAAATGCACCATTGCCGTCAACCTGCCAGTTATGTGACCTGTTGGTAGACATGACCGCTAAGCATTTTTACAACCCAGAAAGAACATTCACCGTTATCTGTTTGCACACAAAATTCTGACCAAGGCAGGACTTGTTGTAGACTGTTCACATGCGCATCTTGGGGTACTGATCCTGCAGCAGGACATTAAGAAATGGGGACTACATGCCACATGGGGTCCCAAAAGTCCCAGAGTCTCTCTGGTGTCCCTGGATATTTGGCCCGACTCCTGGCCTGCAATTCCTGAGCAAAGTGCCAAGATCCCTCAGGACAGTATGAGCAGCAACCTTCTGACGGGAACTGGAGCGTGACAACGCAGGATGTGTGCAGCAGGGGGCGTAACAGTCAGTGACCTACACTCATAACCGCAATGATCCGCAACAGAGGCACTGCGGTGGTGTCCGTGAGCGTAGCAGTAAAGGTCCCAATGTAGCAAGATGGGACTTAGCCTGTTTGCATCACGCAATTAACAGCGATGCAGGCAAATAACTAACGAGAGAGGGAGGGTCATGCAATATTGGCAATCTGTAGTGAAGCAAGGGGCTTCGTTTAAAGCGTGTCAGTCACAGCTCAACAGAAACAGACCATAATAATCCAACCAAGCTCCCCAGGACATCCTGTTCAGCAGAACTGACATCGATCCTTTCGTTAGCAGTGACTGCTTCAAAAAGAAAGACAAAGTGTACAGTTTAACGGCTCTGGGTTCGTCGGTATCCCAGCGTGGGGAGTCAGCTTGTAAACGCCGCTGGCTGCCTTCGGAGGGCGCCACAGCCACCCGCGCCCTCCTTGTCGCCGGGTTTGCGTCGTCACTGGCTTTTGATTGGGGTCGCTGGGGCTTCCAGCATTTTCTGCCAAAAGATGAAACATTTGTGAAGTTTTCTGACGTTTTCCCCCTTATATCACAGTGCCGATGTCTCCCGCACATTCCCAGCACTTACATCTGCCTTATATCCTCTTTTACAGTACAGTGCGATCCCTAATCTAGGAGTCCCTGCTTACGCTTCGCTTTTATGGTGACCAAAAGAGCTTAATAATGAAGCAGCACTTCAAGGGTAGTTAACCACCATGCAGAGCAGCATAGCTCATGTATGATCTTCTGCCAGGCTCTGGCTTGACTGACAGTCAATATGGCGACCTGTATCCCTAACTACGTGAAGAACAAAAAAAACTCCCCAAAGACCCTTGGAAGCTGCAGACTGTTGAAATGCTTGAAGATGTCTGTCTGCGCCCTCAGCTGAGAGATGCGAGTGCAGATGTGTCCCTTGAGAGCCTGTGAAGGGGGGGGTGTGTGTGCATATGGGTGTGTGGGGGCAGAGCTAACAGCCTGGGGGTGGGTTCACTGAGCGTGTGTGTGCAGTGCTCTGCCGGGAGATTGTCGTCGGTGAGTGTAAATCAGAGGGAAAACGAGAGCGGATTCAGCCTGTGTAAGTCTGTCTATGGCAGGGATTCTCTCTAGCAAAGCCATTCAACTTTAAGGGGTTTTTGTGTCCTCAGCTGAGACGTTTCAGTGTGAGGCTGCCTGTGCTGTGACCTTACCTGTTCCCAGCCTTTCTGGCAGAGCAGAGCTCAGCCTGTATACGAGTACGAGACCCAGGGGCAATGACATGGAAAGTAGGAAACAGTTAAATGCATTACCTGTACTGGTACAGCATGGTATTTTACCGGCTGAGTTTAGTACACCTAAGTACTGTACACGTACTAGTTCTGTGTGCTTTTTTCTGTACTCTACTCACTCAGTACTGATTTAGTAAATACTAATTCTGTAACTGTACTAGTTCTCTGTGATGTATGTACATTACACCTTCCCTGCAAAACGCTTAATTCCTGAGCATCTCCTACACCTGTGCCCTCCCCACGCCCCAGTGCCCCAGCTTTGACACACACACCCTGGGAAAAGTGGGCAACTCCGCAGGTGCAAAAGCACAGACCGGCTATGCCATGGTGACATGAAAACAAGACCTCGGCAAGTGCTAACGGCAGAGGACGTGTTCCAATGTGGCAGTGTGTCGCACGGCAGACCTCGGGCAGAATAGAGTATCGCGCACTTCTCTTGTCTGTGTCTCCGTGACATGGACGGGGACTGTGACCTGGTGAAAATTCAACTGCGGACTTTTGCAGCCCCTCTAGGAAGAAAGGACTGGGTTTGCAGGTAGGCGCATGCGCGGGACAGGGGTCTGCCGCATGAAAACGGCCAAAACGCAGCCTCCATGGAACAGCTGCAAGAAATCCTCCAGCCAGGACGGTTATAGTTATGTGCAGTTTCAGACTTTTCCAGAAGGGCGAGGAGTTTCCCTCATTTACCTTTTTCTTCAGGGCCTCCATGGACTCGAACTCCACACGAGCCAGTTTGATTTGGATGTGCTTGGGAATATCAGGGATGACAAACGCCAGGATGAACTTCAACACCAGGAATACGTGCTGTGACCAAAAAAGAGAGAAAGAGAGAATCAGCCAAAACTGCACACAATTATGGCATCAAGGACGGCTTGCACTGCGACCGCCTAGAGGTCTGAGGACATCTCTCAGAGTCCAGCTGCCTGCTGAAGCAACCTCAGACCCCGTAAACACAGTAATCATAGCCTCCGTTCCACTCCACCGCTGGGCCTCGTTATCTTCTGGCAGACCTCTGAGATGCGTGTTGGACCCTGGACCAAGCATTTAGTCAGAGGGCATTCGGCCTGCTCTCTCAAAGGCGAACTTTTCCTCTTTGGCGAATCGAGTACCTCGAAAGGGCTGCAATTTTTCCTAAAAGGAAGTGAATGGAGGGTCAGATGATTCCGCATCATAGATAGTCACGCTTCGACCAAGCTTGGTGCCAACTTTGTTGAAAAGCAGCAAAAACAGAATAGCGTCTTTACCCTCTCCTTAACCATGATGACATACAGTCCACCTGGGAGCCCAGGCGGTGGGGAGGATGGACTCGGGGCAGTTGCTGGCAAAGTGATCCTTTACACTTTCATATACTATGTTCAGTGCGGGGCAGCTTGTACAGTACTGGCTAAAAGACACAGGCTCGAACCCGAAGGCCAAAGTCCCAGGAGAGTCCATCTGTTGCACCTTCGAGCAGAGCACGAACCCTGAACTGTTCCGACAAATATTCAGCCGCATCAATGGGAAAAAATGTTTGAGACGTGGCCCTAAATGGTTCTTTGCCTACGGCATTCCAGGAAAAATGGGATAATTCTGGAGCAGGAAACCCGAAGAGTTTTCTTTTGGGATCAGGGTGCGGCCAGAGTGTCACCTTCCCTCCAGGGTGGAGGAGCGTCCCAACTAACACAGACCAGGCCTGCCTCTTTATCTGGAAGCTCAGGCCCGGCACTGCAGCCAGAAGGGGAGGACTGCATCCCGGGACAGCGCTCCGAGCGAGCCGGTGTCCCAGAGAGCATGACTAATCGCCACGACAGGGAAGAAAACTCTCATTTTCATATTGTTTACTCTCTGAAACTCGCAGCTCAAAGACAACCAAGGGCAAAACCATGCCAAGTTCAGATTTAGAAGTAATTACATATTTGAACAGAAGTTCCGCATCCTGTCAGTGCTTTGGGAGCTGCAGTGCATTGCGGGTACTCCACCAGGACAATGGCTAAGCTGATATTTTGCAGCAGGAGTTTTCAATGTCTTTGAACTAGCGACCCCAAATGAAAACAGAGCAGAGATTACATGCAACCTCTGCTACTGATCAGCAAAGGGCCCGTGCTGACCTCCGATCCGGCGATGGCCCGGCTGTGAAACACCTCTCAGATTCTCTCCCACCTGGGTGACTCATTTTTCCTGAAAATGCTCAATCTGGGAATTTCATAATGGCAGAGGGCAGAAACACTGCCAGAAAATCAGCTTGTCAAGTCATGAAAAAATAATTTGCACCAAACATGATCTAAGAGGACAGGCATCCTGTCCAGGGTGCAACCCAGCCATGTGCCTCCTGCTGCCATTGATGGATGGATGGATGGATGGATGGATGGATGGATCTAAGTCTTAAGTAGAAATACTGTGGTGAGCTATGTTATGATTTTATTTGGGGGGGGGGGCTTGGTACATTTTGCCATTTCTGGGGGGAAAGGAAGTTGCATCACAATCAACTCGAAATGTCTTACTGATTGACTGACTGGCAACCACTGTCTTAGGTACTAAAATTCTGTACAAGGAAGTCTGTAAATGACACTCCTGGCCTCCATGATACCGATTCCTATATTTATACGTTTCATAAAAAAAAAAAAAAAACGGGGTCAGAAAGGCAGTTTAATTAACACGGTAATACTTGCGTTAATTATTGCATCTTCGCTATTCGCCCGCTATTCGCTAGTCATTCATCACTGTTTACGGCTTTATTTCCCAAACCCATAATCACTCCTGATCAGCTGGTACTGCATCCCCTGGCAAACTGCTCACCGGTCAGACAGTCTGTGAATCGAGGCGTCCTTCTCCGAGCGGAAATTAAACGACATGTTGAGAAAATTGACAAAGAAAAAAAATGCATCGAAACTGAGAGCACATGGTTTCTCAAACAAAGGCAGCTGGATGACTTTCGGAAATGGCCTGACACTAATCTCCCTTTTGTCGGTGACAGGAAACACACAGACAAGGTAACCACGTATCTGTCACTCGGGAGATTACTGCCACCACGGCAACTGTGCAAATGCAGATAAAACCCACGGCTAATTGCCAAGTGCATATGTACAGTATATATGTATGTGTGTGTGTGTGTGTGTGTGTGTGTGTGTGTGTGTGTGAGTGACAGAGAGAGAGTATATATAACGTTATGGGGGACTAACTGTTCCCACAATATGATAAAATGTGTTATTTTGATGTTGTGGGGACCAATGTTTCGGTCCCCACAAGGGAAAGCTCAATTATACAAAAATCTGTGACTGCAAAAAAACGAAAAATGCCAGAAGTCTTGTATTTTGTTTGGTTACTCTTGGTTACGGTTAGGGCTGGGTGGGGGTTAACGTTGTCATTTTTGGGATTAGGGTTATGCCCGCAAAAATGATTGGACGGTCCCTACAAAGATATGAATAGAAACGTGTGTGTGTGTCTGATTGGATGACACTGCCCCGAGTGCCATATATGCATGCCATGTATGAACACAAACCCCCAAGACAGGAGGGAGCACAGAAAGGCCGTGCACCACATCATCGGACGGCACCTTGCAGTCGACACGTGTTGTTAATGCTGCCTGTCGTTGATGCTGCATGTCGTTGATGTTCGACTTCCCTTTATTCAACTAAGAAGATTCTGATAAGCACTTATCGTACTATGCGACTATGTGTTTGGTCAGGAGCAAACAAATTTGTGGGGGGTTTCAAACCCCTAATTTTACTATGTGGCAACATAGTAACAGAATAACAGAAGACAGTGTGGCCATTCAACCACCCTGCGGCAAGATAAGTAGACCGAAGCGGATCAGAGCGGGACCAAGATGGCCGTCATACGCTCTCACTAGAGAGGATTTCTCCCGCCGCCGCCGGTACAGGTACTCGCGTGTACCTCCCGCCGCCGGTACAGGTACTTGCGTGTACCTCCCGCCGCCGCCGGTACAGGTACTCGCGTGTACCTCCCGCCGCCGCCGGTACAGGTACTCGCGTGTACCTCCCGCCGCCGGTACAGGTACTCGCGTGTACCTCCCGCCGCCGGTACAGGTACTCGCGTGTACCTCCCGCCGCCGGTACAGGTACTCGCGTGTACCTCCCGCCGCTGGTACAGGTACTCCCGTGTACCTGCTACCATCACTCGTATACCTCCTACTATCACTACAGATACTTTCGTGTTCCTCATACCATTGCTACAGGTACTCTCGTGCCACTGTACTCTCTTTCTTCCATTACGCCTCTTTCTCAAAGCTAAGACCAGTGTAGCAAAAATAAATGATAATCGGTAACATAAGAACATAAGACCATTCGGCCCATCAAGCTCATTTGGGGAGAACTTAACTAATAGCTCAGAGTTGTTCAAATCTCATCTAGTATAATAGTAGCATCCCCGGGCGGGATCCATCTCCTCCATTCTCCGTTCCACGTATTTTAAACAGCAGATAATCCTATATCAACACGACTGCTCTATACCTGCCACTATCCTGCCTTCTTCCAAGGCTTACTGGTCGCCGTGGCTACACTGTTGCCTGGATACGGCTCTCTGAAGCCTGCTCTGATGTAATTACCTGAGCACTGAAAGTGAGCTACGGAGACAGACTGACAGCGATGGCATTTTCGGCCCGGATATGAAATAAACTGGGCAGATTCCAGCCATGGATCACTCTCATCACACTATGGTGAGAATAAAAGTGAGAATGTCCCCTCCTTTCATTCTACAGTGCTTCCAGAAAATATTTCTTGGAAAATGACATCATCAAAAAAAAAAAAAAAAAAAACACACTACTGTGTTTTATCAGGGTTAAAACGGTAAAATGAATAAATCACTCGCCATGACCCTGTAATCTTTTAATTAAATATTTCAGATTATTTTTAATTAAAACATGCTGCATCATTATCTCTGTTCCCACGACCCCATTCCACCCAGCCGCTCCACAGCCGCGTCCCCATTGATGTTTTCAGCAGGACGGAACAGAAACAGACCCTGTATTGTTCTGGTTCAGTCTGCCTTACTGCCCACCGAGAATGTGGCCAGACTCTCATTAGTGTAATTAGTGGAGAGGCCATGGGACTATAGCTGCCGGACTGTAGACACACGCATGAAAAGCTTTAAGCAAAGGTAGCGCTAGTCCTTACTCAGAGGCTGCCTGATATACCGCCTTCCCCTGGCTTTGTACCCCACTGAGAGCCAGTCTGAGACTTCACTTAAGACCCAGCGGGATGTGGGGCAGTACCTAACCCCCTCCCAAACATCCTGGCACGCTCCCAGACGCTTCCCGACACCCAGTCAAGGTGCCCTCAGAGATCTGCTGATCCCCTTTCCATGCTCCGGGCTGCTGACAGGAGGCTTGTCAAGCGGTATGGTGCGTCTGGTGTTTACGTCCCCCCCCCCCAGCAGGGGGCGCTCTTCAATGGGGTACTGAGCCTTCAAGTACCTTCAAGAAAACAAGCAAGTCTCCTGGGGTGAGGAGGGAGAATAATGAACACGTGTGTGCAAAAACTGTCTTATAGCTTGGACTGAGTCTTTTTTTTTGTGTGTCTTTAATGGTTTACGATCGTCTCCTAGGTAACCACTCAGCTGCAGGATGAAGGGCCAGCATGTGTACATGTACAGGGCAGAACCAGAGACCATAGCAGAAGGTCCTCCAGACGAAAGGAGGGAGAAGGAAGGTCGAACAAATAAATTAGGGGTCACAAGTCTCCAACAAGTACAGCACCCAGTCGTTTATAAGCTACATCCTCAGGGTACCAACAAGGCCAGACTTACACACGAGCCCCGAGTTCTAAAGGTGCCCAGATTAAATTCTGGTTGGTTACTGCAGCATTTTATCCTGTAGGCTGGGCCCCAAATATTCAGCCCTGGGTACTACAATGTACATAAACACTGTGCGATCGATTATGCTTATGGTGCGAATTAAGGCTGAATGTCACACTGAAAGACAGAGTGAAAAAGATTCATCAAATGACAACATGCTTCAAACGCTGTTCGCTGGGGAGGTGTGCATTTTCCACGGGACTGTGTTCAGCCCGAAGGTTGCTCTGGAGCCAGAAAATGGACAGAGACCCTTGTGTCTGTCAAATAAAACATCTGCAGACAATCGGACAGCTCCCTGGCGCCCCCTGTATGTGGCTAGGAGCAGTGCTCCAAAGGAAATGCTCGTTCGCTTTCGCTTTACTGCGTAAACCAGCATGTTTAGGGAAATCAAATCCAGGCGGAAATATGGCCGCTCTCCCTGAGAGATATTCATGAGGTGAGCATCTCGGAGAAAAGCAGCTGGCCGCTAGCAAGTGGATCTGCTAGGTCTCTGGCCAAATGGCTGTGATGGAACCAGTGGGCTGACGTTCATGAAAATGCAAAGAACAACACGAGACAATCTGCGCTAATCTGACCCGCCACCCTACCTGCCCCCGGCTTCAGAGGCCCAAACCGAGGCTTTGGCTCAGCCGTACCCCCTGGTGGATGTGTTTGGTACTGCGGCTGTCACCAATCTCTGCTGAGTGCTGAGATATACAAACAAACAAAAAAAACACAAAAGACCAAACTGGAAATGCAAAAAATGATTCCCAGAACCCAGAAAAGGTATGGGAGCAGTTGCTGTGGGCAGCAGAGGGTGAACAGGGACTCACTGGGAAGCTTCAGCCCACTTCCATAAACTAAGTCCGGTTCAGTGCAGCGATGCTGCGTGGCTCCTATTCCTTGACTGAGTGAACGGCAGTACAGAATGTCACTTCCTGCAGATAAGAGTGAAGCTATTTTAAAGCCGGAACCAAGCCAGCAGCAAAGGGCCCTGGCAAGGTGATTCAGCACTGACCGCTGTCCCTATGTTTACACCGTCGTGACAAACACTCAAGCCGGAGATGCATCGTGGAAAGCGTGTCGTGGAAAGTTCCAGCAAGTTTGCTAAGTCACGGAAGGCCTCTTTATCAGTGCTGTGTGCGGACATGGACATTCCCAGGCCATCTTATGTAACTGCCATCAACCTTCAGATGCTAGCTAATGGGTAACATGGATAAATGAATCATAAGCTGAAAATATCATGAATCGGATATGAATGAGATATGACATGACGCACTTGGGTATAATGGGCTTGTGTAATTTTGGTTAAACAGGAAAAAAAAAAAACCCATGTACGATATGCTGTTACACACTATATGAGGTATGTTCACTCGCGATCACTAGAGACTGGGAGCATGAGTGGGGGGATGCTGCTGTCGTCTGGAATCAGTATGATGTATCGGTCAGCATATAGGCAGGGAACTGATTAAAATTCTGATGACTACTGAATGTGCATCACCCAGCCATCGTACAGTGAAGAGCATCTGCATGAGGGGCAAAGCAACAGGAGAACTGCTTTCATTTTTCCAGTCAGGAACCAGAAAAGGTCACCGTCTGTCCCCTCTCAGCGACTTCAGGCTGTGGGACGTCATCTGGTCCCAAACAGAAGGCATCTGTGGGATGTGTTTCCCACATTTGCAGCGGTATCACCTTACTTCCCTCGTCCAATGAGATCGCTTACCTCCACCGCCACCACCAGCAGGATGAGCTGGCTCTCTGACTCAGGGAAGTATGACTTCACTTGCGGCGACATGCCGATCAGCGCACAGTTGGTTACCACGGCGATGACGCTCATCGACTCAAAGGCCAGCTGTGGACGGCAGTGCTTATCATCATTTGTGACTCCCAAAGCAAACAGTCATGTGTACAGAGCAGGACAGCAAGGGAAAAGTGTCCATTATCATTTCTTTATAAAAGTCTAATCTTCATATATTATGTACAACTCTACACTACGTACTTGGTACCTGAAATTGATTCTCCTTGTAGAGCACTTTCCATGAAGGAAAATCTATAAATCGAGACTGCAAAGTGACTGCTGACCCCTTGTGGAAGGACTCTGCATAACTTCAAGAACGTGACCGATAGAAACTACTCGGGGAAACCCGATGTTGAATGCGTAAAGCACCTTACCTGCCACACGCCGATGTTGGCTGCGGGCTCAGAGAAGGGCCTCTTAAACACTTGGCATATCTTGAGGGCATCCGAGTAGATCTCCGTGACGTTGTTGAGCACCACCAGCAGGGCGGCGATGGGATAGACACAGGAGAAGAGACTGACATAACCAAACAGTAGGAAGAGCTCCAGGTAGTCATCAAATGTACCCTGCAGGCAATAAAACATAAAACACTGCCATCCATGAGCTGATCGAGAACAGCCAGTAAGCTCAGATAACATTTCATACAGCAAACTGGTCACTGATATCTTACTTTTGGTATCAGTCAAAAACACCTGCTTTTAACCAATCTTATTATATAGTAAAAGATTATTACAACAATCAACAGAAGCATTCAACATATCAAAATTTTCTCAAATTACAGACTCATTAAAGCAGCCCCATTCTGCTTAAATGACAGTATTGCAGACTCCAGGCATTCTTTCGACCAGCTTTCATAGGTAGCCACCTGGAATGCTTCTCCAAGAGGAGATTCCAGAAGATCTGGGCACGTTAGCTACCTTGCTCTCACTCTTCATTCCAACTCACCCTAAACCAGCTCTATAGGGCAGTGTTTCCCAACCCAGTCCTCAGGAGAACCCCGGACAGTCCACGTTTTTGCTCCCTCCCAGCTCCCAGCCAATCAGGAACACCGAATACCTGGTACAGGTGTGCTGGGAGCTGAGAGGAAGCAAAAACGTGGACTGTCCGGAGTTCCCCGAGGACTGGGTTGGGAAACACTGCTGTAGGGTTTTGGTCGGATTTTAGGGACTAGGTTATCTGACACAGCACTCCGTCTCTTTCCTTGTTCACAAGATAATACTTATTACATAACCTCGAGGTGTACTTAGGGTCATTATCTTGCTGAAAAAGAAATTAATTTCAGTAGATATGTCCAGATATTTGACTGGTACTATACATGCAAAGCACCTGAGCTTCATGTTCATGTTTACCCTTAAAAACAAAAATTGCATAACCTTAATCTTTTTGATTAGCTGCTTAGGAAAAGACCCTTTATCTTGAGTAGAAAAGGTTTTTGGGGAATAAAGGTGTCCGTCTTAGAGATTTCACACGACCATATTGCGGCCACAGTTTCAGGATCCAGAGGCCAACGGGAAGCCCCTCACCAGGTAGGTGCTCATGTCCGCCTCCAGCATGACCTGCTTCTCGAAGGGGAGCTTGCAGCCCAGGGCGGTCTGGCCCTCATTTCTCTGGACCCGCTTGTTACGGCGTTTCTGCAGCCAGAATGGAAGGAAGGCCTCCAGAAACTGGTTCAGGATCTGGGACGTTATCAGCAGCGTGGCGAGACTCTGTAAGGAAGCGGGACACTCCTCACGCACTGAAGCACCCGACATCGTCTCCGGATGTGGCAGACAGCAGTGCAGAGCTGCTGGACTTCAGTGGAGAGGATCGCGGGTTTGAAACAGTCTTGTTCTTTTGGGTTATTCTTGTCTTAAAAAGATACAACTGTAAATTCAATAGGAGTATATATTCTAATTTCTCCAGCTTAAAACTCATCAGCGAATTCAGTATCTCCTAAACAAGACATAGACCTAAACATGGCCTTAAGCTCCATGGAAACTGGGCAGCCGGTACAGTAAACGCAGCCTTGCAGGCCTACCTGTCGGAGCAGAGGCATGTCCTGCATGACGAACGCGATGTAGAACAAGGAGGCAAAACAGTTCAGGAAGTTGAACTGCGGGCAACAAAGATGGAGGAAGATTAGCAGTGTCCCTTGTCTCCAGGGCCGAGGTCACAGGTCACTGTGGGCACGGACGTTCAGGCATGTGCTCGCTTACCACCAAAACTTTAAGAGTTAAATGGTTCTGATACGTTGACTCTAGACGATGGTTTTCTGCAACGACAAGAAAAGGACAAAAATAAACACAAGCTGCCCTGCCACCACATCAGAGTTCATGGAGTTACATCTTCAACTCTCCGCTAGACACATGACCACCAGGTCTCAGGACAACAAGCTCTGCTCTGTTCTCCGTCTGTAAACAAGCAGTGTGGCATTTTCGGTGCTTTAATGGTTAGCTGGGCATGAGGCGGCAGGGAGAACAAGAACCTGACTGGCATTAATTAGTGAAGCTTCCAGTTCCAAAGTTATGGCACATTTCCACTGTACCAGGCTAGATGGGTTTGTGAGAAATGTACTTCAAACTCCTTTTTTGCATAAATATCCGAATATTTATTATACCAAAACCATATCACAATATTTGTAAATCTTCCAGTAGCATGCTGCCCTAGTACCATATACTTCTTTGTTTCTTGTCATGCTCTCCTGATCTTGCTGCATCTGTTCTTCTGACCAGATCACAACAAAATCATGGGTCTTTTCATTTGTCCATGAACTATTATTGCTTATTTTTTACTTTGTTTATCGTTGTTTTCTGAATTCATAATTTTTTACAAGACAGCGGTCGTACTGTTTTGCAAGCTAGCTATCTGCATAACCAATCAACAGAGAAGCAGTACCAAAAATATACCCCAGCTAATTTAGTATTTTAGGTACTGGAACTTTTGCTACAGGTACTGGACCGCAAGTCAGTGGAAAAGGGAAAGTACCAAAAGTACCATAACAAGAGTATGGTACCGGGTGCAGTGGAAAAGCACCCTTAATGAAGCTTGGTTCCTACAGAAAGAACCAGGTCGCACTCTTCTGCAGCATGTTCTGGTGTGAACCCCCCCCACAATGGAGGGGATACTGCACCCCATTAAAGGGCCCCACGCGAAGTCATATGAGGGGATTTCATCATGTTAAAATTGCGTATAACATTAATGTTAGCTAGTGAGTAGTCAGAAGGTTGTAGCTAGCTAGTTGGCTAGGTGAACATGATGCTTCAGCATCTCCTAAATTAGGTACGTGTTTATTGGGTAGAGGCAGTTTGTGGCCAGTGAGTAGTGGTTGTAAACACACCACTGGCTGTGAGGGGAAGTGATCAATGTAAAGCGCATTGAGACAATGTAATGTTGTGATAATGCGCTATATAAATAAAATTGTATTGCATTGCATCAGCGTCACAGGAGCGATGGGGAAGGTGCACATACCCCAGTCGGTTAGGAATTCGGCAGCATAGCGGTAGAGTCGGTTCATGATCTCGATGACCACGGCATAGACAATACTGGGCAGGAAGAGGAGCAGGCCTGTCCAGAACGTGGGCTCCACCTCATGTAGCCCCAGCACCCAGGCCTCAGCGTCGAAGTAGACCATCATGACGCACAGGGACACGTAGAGGCACAGCAGCACGAACGGCAACGACACCAGGTAGATGCGCAGATGGCGCTTGGCGTTGGGGTAGACAGGTTCCTCGCGGCCCGTGACGGGGTTGTGGCCCAGGACACCGTGGAAGCCGGGTCGCGGCTCCTCAAAGGCCTTCTTCCTGGACAGCGTGCCCCAGCTATACGCCAGGCAGGCCCCGAATCGCTTCCACATCTCCAGCATCACCGTGGTCCAGACCAGGTTGCAGATGGCGAAGACTACATAGTTGTCGTAGTTCTCCCAGTCAAAGAAGTAGTAGGGAATCCCAATGATGGCCATGGGGAGCATAGCTAAGGTGAAGTACTCCAGAAAGCCGAAATACAGGGCCAGGCTCTCCCCGAAGTAGTGCCGAATGTCATCTGGAGCAAACAGAATACCACGGTAAGATGGGAATAGCCACAAATCAGGGGAGGACGACAGTCACTAGCTCATCTACAAAGAGGAGAGGCTTAATGTACAGTGATGGTCCTGTACTGTTCAATGAATAACATCTTCTTTCAAACAATTTGTGATTGTATCGGCGATAAGAGTTAAGGCAAGAATTTCAATACAGCACTACTTAACGCTCTTATAATGACAGAACAAACTGAAAAGCACCTGTCACACCATGCCAGTGTGTTTGGAGGTTGCAAAAAAGTAATTACAAACTAGTTTCAGCCCACATTACATCTCAACTTCATGATTACACACTGAACTAAAAATTTAGCTGTTTTTTTAATAACCATTTAGCTAACTTGGTAAAAAAAAAAAAAAAAACTTAACATCACTGGCGAAGCAGAGGACACGACTTAATTTAAAGTTTCATTTTTAAGAGGGACAAATGAAGTCGAATTAAATATAGGGTGGTACATACCCCCCAGGTTCCTACACCCCGGCTTGAAATACCATCAGATTGCTAAAAATATTGCACTCATGTCACACGGTAAGTAGCACATGGTCCACAGACGGGTTGGTTACGCAGTCAGTGCACAGCATGGCTGGATGAGGAAGAACTGGTTCCACAAAAAGGTTACACTTTGATTGGGTAGAAATGGTTGGTTCAGAAGTGAACAGTTATTGACCAAAGTGATCCATGTCCATTTGTGCTATAAACTTTAGTATAACAAAACAACTATAAGGACTCCTGCAGTTTTTTTTTTGCATACCTTAATAATTAATTAGATTATTGCTCAAGTAGTGTTTGTTGTAAGGTGAAAACTGCTGGTTAAGAGGTCAAATGGTTTATTAACATTACTATATACATTCCAATTTGGTTGGTTTGTAAACAAACAAAAAATGTTGTGACTCCATGGATGAGAGACTGGGAAGAATCCCATCCTGTAACAACTCTGGAAAGCCACTGATGCAGTTATCGCTAAGGCAACCAAAGAGTCAAACCATCCAATCACAGATAGGACTTGTATTGAATGTTCATATACGTAAACCCAAAAGCTGCCTTATCTTGACTTGTACTCACATGCCAGTCGACCTGCCAACCACACATGACTCGCATGCGTCCGGATGTGGCAACAGGGATTTTCGTGACTTCTGAGAATGAGGACCGTCGTCTGTGCTCCCTCAGCTGCCTGCCTCTCCCATCTCACACACTTACATTTACTTACTTCGCAGACACTTTCTTAAGTCATGTACAATTGATAAAAGCAGGGTCAGGAAGTCACTGAAGCAACTGGTGTTTAAGGGCCTTGCTCGAGGGCCCAAGGGTGAAGTCACACTGCCCACCACAGCTTCTGAACCAGGAACCATCTGATCATCAGCTCAAGAGTCCAAACCCACCAAGCCACATACCGCCTTCAGCCGCCCACACCTACCGAGAGGCTGGAAAGCCAATCTGATCTGCTGGTACCACGTGGAGGACAACCTCTTCAACTCCTCTTTATCGTGGAGAGGGAAGATCTGCAGCAGAATCCCTTTGGAGTGCATCCGACGCACTGATTTTACATAAGGGGTGGGAATCCGGTTAGGGTGAATATTAGACACAGACTCTGACAGGGTTTATCCTACTTATGTACAGTAGGGATAAACTGCAAATAATGTGCGTTTGACGGAATGAGCCTCCGAAGGGTGTGTGAAAGATTTACGTGAACCGAGTGGTAATTAAGATAAATAATCTAAAGACACAAAGTAAAGCACGCACCCCCAAGGGGGACCAACCTGACGGCTGACAGGAAGTGGAAAAGGCATGCGTACCGATTGACTTTCCCGGGTACAGCTTGATCTTGGGGTAGCCGGGCACGTACGTTTCCTGCTTGGCCCGCAGGCTGTCCAACTCGTGCTTGATGATGAGCTGGCACTCCGCCATGCTGAGGAAGCCATCGCCGTCCCCTGGTGGCCGAGCGAACAACGCTGCTGCCTGAGTTTGCCCATCACTGGTCTAACAGTAATTTGTACAGTTAACATCAGCTGCTGATTATGTTAGCTTAGCGCGGCTAAACCCGTGTCGGCTAGCGGTAAACAACCAGCTGTAACAGCGGGAATCTTGTGCTTCGTTCCATTTGAACTCATAAGGGATAAGAACCCAACTTATAACTCGTAAATTCTGAGTCCCATAAATTTCAACTGGAGCGCCCCCTGAAGTCGGAATTCTGATCTTTGAACTCGAAGGAATCGACACAACCCCAAGCTCAGAATTCAAGACGGCCGCGCCCTTTATCAACAGAAGCTAAAGCTGCAGTTTTATGCTGTTTATTAGCGGTTGTGTCTTGATTATGGTTTATTAAATGTTTTTGTAACTTGTTTTTCATTTATACAACTTGTCGGATTTAAGGTACTCTGGCTAAATGTAAGTGAACGAAGGTAAAGGCCATTTACACTTGGGTAAATTAAATCTGACTAGTTATTCAGGGAAGCAAGAAATCTTGCTTTTCGAAACGGGTCCTTAGTACCGCTACATGGCTTTCCGACTTTATGTACTGGAACACTGTTAACTTGTATATGACATCATTCCCAGTTCTGGATTCCAACCTCCAAGGTAAATGGAACCCAGCATTGGTAGCCTAAGGCTCTGTGGACAGAATCTAACAATGTGATTTCATGCCATTAGCACCCAGGAACTGAGCTCAGTCTACTCACCCTGGAAGTCCTTGAAATCCTCCCGGTTAGCGTAAGTGAAGGTTCGCATGGAACCATCACTGAACTCTTTGATCAGACCCAGGTCCTCTGCGCCAATCAGGAGCCTCTGCCAGGAGGCCCCCACCAGGAAAATGTTGGGGTTCTCCTTTTTATCATCCTGGGACAGCGCTGGTAGGAGCTGACTAACCTGGAACTCGGCTCCTGACAAGTTGCAAAGGAGACCAGAGGAGTAAACATACACAGACGTCCCATTTCTCCCGGAAGTTCCGGGAGTCTCCCGCAACTCGACACCCGCGAATGATGTCCTGCTAAATGACCTCTAAATCTGCTGTTCCGCTCCTCAGCGATGGTAAAATTAGCGGGTAAAAAGTCATACTGCTACAACCCCAGCCAGAGACAGAGACTAGTTCTACAACCCAGAACTAGGCTTGGGCAGACCTTTAAAAACAGCAATTCTGACATTTCCTGACAAAATCTGCGCAGCTGGGAGAGGTATATTTTCAAATGAAAATAACACAGTATTCGATATTACCGTATTAACAGTAAGCCAAGCCCCCCACCCCCACCACCATTTGTGCCTCATCCAAAATTAATATGCCTAACATCGGAAGTCTGGGTACATTTACTGACTATTCCCTACTAACAATTTTTCATTCTATGAGCGCTTATCAAACATTGCAATTAAGGTACGTAAAGTGTTCAGTTAAGTGTCCAAAATAATAGTGTAGATACAAATAAAGTTATTTAACAACTTATTATTTAAACTATCACTATCTAGACAAGTTTACCTTTTGAGCAAGCGCCCAAATAGTGTGGGACCTGGATAAGCCATACTGGTTGCATTGCCCTAAAGATGGCTCTGACAGTATGAATAAAATAACTGTCTGGAAAGATGCCTCACAGAACAGTTACACATCGTACTCAGTGTAATTGTTACAAACTATTCAGAATCAGCAACAAGATGTTCTGTCAAACTGTCAGCACTGTAACATTATTACCTGAACATCATTTTTAGCGCAATTACTTAAAAATATTGTTTTATAATAAAAGTGCTTTACGTGTATGCTGCAAATGTGCAGTATATTTAGGGCAATGTAGTAGTGGGATGGTGTTCGGGGAAGCTCAGGAGAACTGGACACTTTGGACGCTTCCATACCTTAATTGGGTAACACTTTACTTGACGGGGCATTCAGTTACTACTGAAGAACCAAAGATGAACAACTATAGTCGCTACTTGAGATAAAAAAGATGCTTCACAATTCGTTAATGATGAATAAACGTGAGATCACTGTTTCACTTGTGTTATCGATTACTTGACCCTTCAGCAGTTCCTTACTAGTTCCTTCAGTAGTTCACAAACGTTTACAGAATTAAGAGATATAGTGACAAATATAGTAACTGCTTGGGATAAAACATGCGTCACAATTCATTAATGATTAATTAACATGAGATCAGTATGTAATTAACACTTAATTTCTGGTTAATTGATACATAAGTAATAGTATACTATATGATTTGTGCCCCGTCAAGTAAAGCGTTACCCGTAACATTCAGTCAACGTTACTAGAACGGGTAATTGTTAGAGAGGTAAGTAGGCTGGCATTTGGCCCCGCCCTCTCAGATACGGCCCCGCCTCCTGTTATAAGGCTGTTCTGACAGCTCCTCTTACAGCCCTGCCATATTACTAAAAACAATATAGTAACAAGGAGACGAATACTATCATTAAACAGTAATGAACAGCTATCCTAAGACGGAGAGGCATGTCAACGCCGACTGGACTCACCTCCATTACGTTGCTTTTCCTTTATTCTGCTTAATAACCACTCCACAGCCTCTTCTTTGGTGTCTTCCGCCAACTCACATACCACCAGCGGGGTGAATTGGGTTTGGTCCGCAAACGACATTCCTACCCCTGCTCGGGACGGGTAAACGAAAAGTCGCTGATCTGTCATGGGTCGTCTAAAAGTTCTCTTTACATGACCTACATTCCTACATCTGTGTTACTGTCACAACACTCTGCTTGTATAAACAGCACGTAAAACCAAACTTTAATCTATTTATTTATAGAGTATTACTTGCGGTCGCTTACATATAGGCTACTGCCAGTAGTATGGCTTAGTCATTATAATGCCGGATCCTGCGAAACCTGCTATTCCGTTTCGAACACCGTCCCGAAACGATAATAAACGATCAAAGCCGAGGATTTTGCCGAAAGACGAATCGGAACCGTAAGGCCCAAGCTGCGGAACGTGCCGCACGAACCAGACGGATTTCCGAAGCGGGCCGGGGCAGCGGGGAGGAGCCTGGGATCGCCACTGTAAAGCTGCGTCTCCAACCGGGGACACCGACAGTTCGGGAGGGGCGAAATTTTCATATAACTGCTAAAAAGGGATCGCCGATTGATAAACCAAGGTGGTGTTTATACGCCATGAATTTGCGATCTAAAACATGTACGTTATCGGCCTCATCAGACCGTCTGTCGCGCACTGCCATCCGGCTGTATGCGTCGTAGGAAAACCTCTACTTACCAGATCGCTTTTGCATACGTCTCTTTTTATATAGTTATACTTTCGGGAGAAGCTGGGTGTCCGAGGCATTCATGTGTCGGCCTCCAGAGCGCCACTACTGCAACCCGGCTGCTTTTCTGGCGGCTGTTGACGTCCGGAGTCCGGCTCACGTCACGGTGGCAGGGGTTGGTGCTCCGGGATTCGGCAGGGGAAAGTAACACACCCTGCTTTGGGAGAGGCTCCGGCGGCGGGACCCGTGCCGATCCGGCTCTAATGGCTGCCGCAACAAGGTTTCCTGCTCCTCAGCTCTGCACCGAGGGTTCCAATTATGCAGGACAAGGGCGGAAGTTTGTGACACAAGAAATCAAAAGTCACAATGGGCGCATTGGGAACTGCAGATACGCAAAGGGCTCCCAGATATAACGGCATTGCTTGTTAGTGTAAGGCAATGTTTAACCCTGTATGGACCCGTCAAAATGGGAATTAAGCCACTACGTTAAAAACATGTTTAAACCTATTTTAAGTGTGAAGCGAAACCCATAGAACTACATGTGTTTGCCTATAACTACTTACACAGCAATAAAACTGCCCTGGTATAATTTTGATCAAACAAATAACACAAAAGCAAAATATAGATTAAATAATATCATTATATAAGAATTAATGCGACATTCATGTGAATGAAAACGATATGTACATTTATGAGGTCTTGGATTTAGGGACTAATGCCCGTAATTACGACAGAACGGAAGGTTCAGCTGATAAGAATGAACATAAATCCAAAGTGTCAAAATAGACTGAACATGAAAGAAACAATAAACATCATATATCAGTTTCTAAGTAATAGTTCCAGGTTTATACATTTGCTGGCTTAATATTAAATGGGGGGGGGGGGGGGGGGAGTACAGGTAAATCGTCACGGCCACGCCCCCAGCACTCTGACCACGCCCCTAACGTATTGGCTGCCGCTTGTCGGGACAATTGCCCACGGGACAGCTTGCAGAGATGGACGCGGGGTCGGCGACAGCGGCGGCGGGTGGACGGTGAGTTGGGTCCGGGTGGCTTCGTGACTGAAGCATATGGTCTGTGTGAACTGAAGCCCTTTTCCCTGCAAATGTTTCTTTTTTAGTTGTATTTACCTGCATCGACTGCATCGACGCAATATTCTAATTTAATTTCTAAAAGTGTCTAATGGAGCAGGGAAATATTTTAACTGATTTTAAAGTGCTTCATGAAAGTGTTTTTTTTACGCGTGTAATTTAATTTTGATAAAACTTTAACTGCCTCTGATGGGTTGTTTGTAGGTCGGCAGCTGATCTCCTGCATGCCGTGTATATTCGCTTAGTATCTTTTCGCTTTATTGTTAGTTTGAGGAATTAATAGATGATGGGCACTATGTGATTGAAGCTGTATTTCTCTGCGGATCGGAAGCACGTACCGGTACAACAAGATCCCCAATATTTCACGTGCTGTGTAGAGTTATATTCCTTGCCTAAGATTCTTTTAGACGGTCGTGCCCAAATAAATATTATGATTGTTAAAATGACAAATCAGGGATTATTTAAAGTTCAGCCTAAAGATATAGACTGTTTTGCACCGATTGCATAAATTTTGCCGACTGTTTTGTTGTTCTAGTCTGTTTTATATATACAGCACTTTTTGATGTATGTAATGCTTTACATGAGACGGAAATCACAGTTAAATTAAGTGAAGTAAAGAACTTAAATAAGCAAAGGTATTTCTGTCTATAATTATCCGTGCACCCGTTGCAGCTAAAAACGGTCCTTTCGGTACGTACTGTAGTCTATTTCCAAACTTTTTCATATTAAAGTAAAGACTCCATGCAGGAGTAAATCAGTCTATGCTTTCATGGATACAACATGATAAATGACATTTAAACGTTGTAAGATTATTTGTATTGTCACTGTCCATGTTTAATGTAAAATATCCATTCTAAGTTTTTGTTTTGATTTTGTTGCCAAATCCACACCTGAAACGGGTGGAGAAGCTGTCGGTGATCAAAATATAACAAAAGAGAGAATAAAGAACGTCGGTAATTTGCTGGTGAGCTGCCTCTTTGGTTTCGACTCTTAGTGAGTCGTGGAGAATGTTAGTTTTATTCTGCTACGGGGGTAGTTAGCATCTGGCGAAGGTGTTGTGGCCTGGAGACTCTCCTTGTTTGCAAGCGGGATGGATGTACGAGCATTTAGTCAGTGTGGAAGTGGCCGCCTCTATGAATCGATTGTAGGTGGATGTGTGATATCACACTTCCATTCGTATTTGTTCTTTTTAATGCCTTATCCTGATTTCAGCATCTTACAGAATATTCCCAGAGTGGGAAAACTAAGTGTATGTTACTTGCTTGTCTTCAGCTGGCAGCGTACAACATAATGGCTATAAATACTGAGCCCTGCACGGTCATGCCAGTCTCCAAATACATTGGATATCGCTGGTGTTTTACCACAGAAAACACCGCGTATGTCTCTGCGTTACGTCAGTCATGATTACAGGCACGTAATCTAAGAGCGAACTTTATTGATCGCTGTGAGGGGAAGTGTCTTTGTACAGTATCACAGAAGGGTAAGTGAAGCAATGGGTAATTCAGGTAGAAATCGATACAGAAAATATTAACGTAAGAAAAGGTAGACAAGTGTATAGGATTTAAAACAATTTAAAAATCACACTAAATTTTAAAAGATATGAGCTGCGTAAACAATGTGCCATTATGGTAAATCCAGTGTGAAATGGCTGTTGTCTGAATGTGCGATTTCACAGGTCCTTTGGGCTGTTTGTTGGATCAGCTCACATGTCGAACTTTGCCCCCCCCCCCCCCCAAGGACATGTGGCTGGCCTTTGCGTGTACTTCCTGCGTATTTGTCATACGACTGTGGCACCATGGTAGAATCATGATGTCAGTGTCTCCGCTGGGAAGGGAGGGCTGTTTGTTGGGGTCATAGAGCAGAGTTTCTGTGTTACCAGTGGAGAGGCGCCCATGGTCTGCCCCATATCCATGCCGACAGAGGTCGCGTTCTACATGTGTGATTTCACAACCTTGGGGAGTTTCTGTTATGGAGGTTTCTGGAAAAAAAATGAACAACCAGTGCTGGGAATTAGGAAGCTCGATTGCAGCAGATTTAAATGTTCAAAGACATGTTGGAGAAATGGGTTGGATTTATACATGCTGTCAGTCAGCTAATCACTCACGGGTTACTTCAGTCGATCAGTTAAACAGTTTGCTTCAGTTAATCCAGTTAGTGGTTAACAGTCCATGCTCGTCTCATTCCATGAGTTTCAAAAATGGAATTCTCGCATCACAAGATCTGAATGAGATTTTAATGGTGCCAGGGGTTCTGCTCGCTGTCTCGCCACACGCTTAGAGCAGGACGGTCTTAGTGTAACACTAAGCATGTGTAAATGCCACCCGCTGGTCTCCCAATACTTGGATGGATTAGGAAGGCTGAGTTGCTGCTGGAAGAGATGCTGGTGTGGCCAACAGGTTAACCCATCCTGTGGTCTGTGTGGATCCCAGTGCCCCAGTGCAGTGATGCAGTAACACTGCAGTAAAAATGGTGCCGTCCTTCAGATGAAGTGTAAAACTGAGGTCCTGACTCTCTGAGGTCATAAAAGACCCCTGGGCACCTTTTGAAAGAGTAGGGGTGGTTCCCCGATGGCCTGGCTAAAGCTGCCCACTGTGGCCCTTTCAGATCTGGCCTCCCTGTCATCCCCTATATCTGACTGGTGAATTCTCCCCTGCCCCTTCCCCACCTTAGCTACTGTTGTGGTGAGCGTACTGGCGCAGAATGGCTGCCGTAGCCTTGTCCAGGTGAGGGCTACACAGTGGTGGTGGTTGAGGTAGCTCCCCATTCGTTCTGTAAACTACTTTGAGTGTCTTGTAAAGTGCTGTATAAATGTAACATCATTCATTCATTCATACATCCATTCATAATTATGAATGAATAATGAATCTGATTGGTGCTGAAATTAATCACCAATCAGATGTAGCCTCCGGTGTTCATTTTGTGTGATGAGCAGGGGAATCCCGTGAGGAATCCACCTCTGTGATCTCGAGCCGTGTTCCTTTGTAGTGCTCAGTCCGGCGATCTTTGACTACCTCGTCACGTCATCCTCTACACACATTTATTCACTCTGTCCTAAGTTCGATGGACCACGTGTTGGTCGTCTAGCGGAGAGACCCCTGTGTGCACGTCTACACAGCTTGCGTTCCTTCCCGCAGGTCATGGCGGATAACCAGCTGGCTTCCTTCCTGGTGCCCCACGTCACCATCCCAGCTGAGAGATGCAGAAGAGAAGATGCTACAGTGTAAGTCTCCTCATGGGTCTTTCAAGGGCTCCTTATAATCCTGATTGCTGGTCGGTGCCTTAACCACTTCTAACTCCATCCCTACCCTTCAGCGATACAGAACAACTTCTCCAAGCAGCACGTGCCGATATCAAAAGGCAACCTGATCTGGACGCTGCTTTTCGATGAGAATGATTCCTGTCGGACCCCTCTGGTGCTTCTGCATGGCTTCGGGGGTGGAGTTGGGCTTTGGGCCCAAAACCTGGAGGTGCTATCCAAGCACCGGCCTGTCTACGCCCTGGACCTGCTCGGTTTTGGCCAGAGCAGCCGTCCGGAGTTCAGCGCTGATGCCGCTGAAGCAGAGTCCCAGTTTGTAGAGTCCATAGAGGAATGGAGAGCCGAGGTCGGCCTGGAGACCATGATCATGCTGGGGCACAACCTGGGTGGATATCTGGCCTCTGTCTATGCGCTCAAGTACCCTTCCAGGTCAGAACGCCCTCTAGTGGAGACATAGACTTGCAGGTTAATGCTGGAGACAATGTAATGGCCTTGTGCTGATACTCGATTCTGTCCACAACTTTAAATAGAAATGTTATCCTTTGTTGATCTGAAACCCAGCGACCCTTCTGGTAATGAGGCTCTCGCGTGTAATGAGAACAGTGGCCCTGTTTCAGCTCTCTAAGTGCTGCTAATATGAGATTATTTCTGGCACATATGAGGCCTTGTGAGTGGCTGAGTGCAGGAATGACACGAGAGTCTCGATTGGCCCAGTCAAAGTGCTTTGCACCGTCGCTGTAGCTCAGGCTGCATAATATGAACCCTTGTCTCCGATGAATGTATATGTCTGAGAAAGATGTTTATGATCCTCCTGGGAAGGAGGTTTGAATCTGCTTGTGTTGCTGCGGAATGAGCACCTCCTAGAGGTCTACTGGGGCCCTGCAGGCTGCAAGTCCTCTGCAGTTGCCAAAAGCTGGTATTTTTGCTAAACTGGTAGGCCAGTATGACTCACGCAGTGGCAGACAGCCATCGGCTGAAGGTGCCTTGTGTAGGTGGATGGTACACTTGCAATCTGATTGTGGACCATTTCATGCTTGCAAAAAACAACTCGAAAACGGAGCTTGATTGCTTATGAAGGACGGCTTGTTCAGTGAAATAACTGGGTGGTGGGATTAGTAAAGTGTTCAAGGATCACAGGAAGGGTCACACCCTTTGTGAGGTGTTATTTGGGTGCTCTTGGTGGGGGGGGGGGGGGGTTGCACCTTCAGCAGAGTGTTAGAACCTTAGATTTGTCTGCAGCTCTAGTTTAGACTGAGCTCCTCTGGTGGCTTGTGAGCTGGTGAGTTAGCAGCTGGCATTTGTGGTTTTCAGGGTGAAGCACCTCATCCTGGTGGAGCCATGGGGCTTCCCCAGGCGGCCAGAGGCCAAGGAGATGGACCGGCCCATCCCAGTGTGGATCAAGGCGGTGGGGGCTGCCATGAGCCCCTTCAACCCTCTGGCTGGCCTGCGACTGGCAGGTCCGCTGGGTAAGCGTGACTTCTCTATTGCTGTCAGCGCTGCTGTCCAGAACCACCAGGATATCTCCTGCCTCCCTGCTGCCCTGAATTCATCTTGTGCAGTCTTACAGATGAGAAGTTTAGCCACTTTACTCTTCCTCCCTTGACCTCCTGGTTGAAAATGAGGGGAGGGGGCTAGGAGGGGTCCAAACCAAGCTGTGCATACTTCCGTCCCTCCACTCGATTCATTAGTGCCCATTGCAGACTGATTTCCCAGCCGAAATAAGGTTTTTGCTTCATGTCCATAAATGAAATAGGTTTGTAATGTAGTTTTGAATCCTCAGACTGTCTTGTCGGTGTCGCTTTCTGTCATTCAGGCCCCTTGCTGGTCCAGGTCATCAGACCGGACTTCAAACAGAAGTATTTATCCATACTCGGCGACAACACGGTCTCTCACTACATCTATCACCTCAACGTACAGAGTCCCAGGTAGGCCCGGGCCAGATCTTCCCCCCCGGGCTCATGGTGAATGGAGTTTTCCTATTTTAAGAATGGCTGGCATTCCTCAAGGAAATTTGACACTATTTTTATTAGATCGCACTCTCGTTGCAGTGGTGAGACGGCCTTCACGAACATGACCATCCCCTACGGCTGGGCTAAGAGGCCCATGCTGGAGAGAGTGGGCTCCATCCAGCGGGACGTCCCCATCACGGTCATCTACGGCTCCCGCTCCAGCATCGACAACGACTCGGGCAGCGCCATCAAGGAGGCCCGGCCCGACTCGCGCGTGGAGATCGTGGTAAGCTAACATTCTGCCTCTGTGGGGCACTACAATTTAAATTGTTCTCTGGCCTGCATTATTATAGATGATTATTATGTTTGAAAGGAAAGTGTTTAACCTACGGCCGGCATGTAACCCTAAGCCCTTCCTGGCACAGGTGATTCGAGGCGCAGGCCATTACGTGTTTGCGGACCAGCCAGAGGATTTCAACCAGCAAGTGAATCTCATTTGCAGTACCTTGGATGGACAGTAGGGCGCATGCCTGAAGTGGGTGGGGCAGAGGGTGTGGGTGGAGCTTGCCAGTGCACGTTGCCATTGGAAGATGGCTCAGGGATGCAGCTGAACAGTACATTTAAAAAAAAAAACAATTTCCATTTAGTAAGTTTCACATTATCACCCATCTGCTTTGTTCTTTTTGGCTGCGTGAGCCCTTACTGAGGTTCTGCAACGTCAAACTGCACTGGTATCAGGTTCTGACATCCACTGAAGTTTGTCTGCTTGGACTAACCCACATTCCTGGTGCTGCCCAGTCCATTTTTTCCCTGCTGGAGTGTTGGGGAGCCCAGTGGTTCAGTGACACATCCCTGGACATCTATTACTATATTTCTTCACTGAAGAGCTTTCTTATAAGACCTGTAAGAGGTTGATCTGTGTATAAATCTTCCTGAGGACCCCAGGGCTTTTCTGTATGTAATGTCTGCTAATGCAAACATGGGGAAGAGATTAAAACTGACATTTTCATGAAACCTATATGGCATCTTCGCTTTCCTCCAGTGACGTTTCTGAGTAAATGCAGTCCTGTCAGGCCATACTAAAGAGGAATACAGGCTCTCCAGTCTATAACTAGGACACCTGACGTCTGAAACATCATTATTCTCTGTCTCTGTGTCAAATCCTGCTCTCCTAGCCGACCTGTCTAATTATCCTAAGCCTTCGTCTCGCTCCATTCAGTTTCAGTCAAACTAAACTACTGTCAATGACCATTGTATTGGGTATGATGGCAACACTTTACCTGACAGGGCACAAATACGCAGTAATAACTGGTGAAGTACCAATCATGAACAAATATAGTTGCTACTTGAGATAAAAGGTGAGTCACTGTTCATTAGTGATGAACAAACACGAGATCGGTATGCCACTTGTGATATTCATGACTTGTCCCCTTCAGTAGTTTCTTCAGTGTTTCACAAGGGTTTACAGAATTAACTGATTTAATACAAATATAGTAACCGGGATGAAAGATGCATCATGATTTTTAATGATAAACAAACACGAGGTAGGTATGTAGCTAAGACTAGCTAAGTTAGTGATTAATTAATGCATAAGTATTAGTATAACACTATATTATTTGTGCCCAATCAAGTAAAGTGTTAGCAGTTCACCTCTTTGCTAGAGCAATCAGCCTGATCATCCAGCACAATATTTACCTTTTTCTCATTGGGGACCTTTGGGTGGGGTTCTTCAGATTGAAAGTGGCGATTCTACCTCCAAACAGCGAATAATATGGCTGCAATATAATCCATACAGCACACAGACGTGGCAGAAGGTCCAGTCACTGTTAGGCTAAGTGTCAGAATTGCCAAGACGCGCCATCTACACAGTTTTTGAACGTGGTGTGATTGTCGGTACCAGACGTGATGGTTCCAGCACCTCAGAAACGGCCACCTACCTGCGATCTTCACACACTGGTCTTCAGAGTTTCCAGAATGGGTGAGTTTCCCGAAGCCGCCTTGACGCTACGTCATTCGAAAATTCTATCTATTCATCGAAAATTCTATTCATCGAAAAGATGGTACTAGCTTGGTGTATCTAATGAAGTAGGTCCTTCCTGGTTATAGCTAGATTAACCACTACAGTGGTTCTGTCCAGATCTAGCTATGTATAACCTAATAAAGTGGGTCCTGAGTGTAGGTGTCTAATGGTGCGTTTCTACCGGCGTACAAGAAACCACACGTACCTGAGCCACATATAATTAATACTATATAGATAATATATCAGGTAGTACAAATCACCAAGAACTCCATGCATTTCGACCAGTCAGATGGTGGTGAGGCAACCAGCTCGTGTTGGTCACGCTTTCGGCCAAGTTTCCCGTCCAGGCGGGAATGGATCAGGTCCGGCTCGCATACTTAACAGTGGACATGCGTCAGTTCGCATTATGGGTCTGGTTCCTGGTGGCAGTGGAGAAGTGCCCTAAGTCTCCATCACCCCAGCTCTCCTTGTTCAGTTGACTCTTTGGATATTATCATTTTCCCTCCACAGCCAAATAGGTAATTGGTGCAACCTTATCGTGACAAGGCCGAACTCTCGACCTCCGAGGAGGGGGGTTTTTAGTCTGGAAACACAGCCCAAATGTCCCAGCCACTATGGAAGGCAGCCCCGTGGCCGTACTGGCCGAGGTGGAGGGAGGGCTACTGAGGTGAGGCAGGGGTTCCCTCTGACATGAAGGCCCCACAACCTTCTTTGGTATCTTTAGAACGTTGAGCAATGTGGATTTGTAAAGCTTAATCTGCAGTGTTAAGCAATCCTAGAGGTTAGAGGCAGCTGAGGGTCAGAGGTCGATTCCAACCGCCTGCTTCTTGATTATTATGATGAATTTTTTTCCTCCTTAAGGAGGACAAAGTGCGAGTGTTGCTCAGCGATGTTTGCACAATTCCTTGGATCGTAAAAGTCTCCTGGTACATTTCTGACATTTGCCTGCTCAGCTGCCTTTGTTGGTTCATATCCTCAGCTGGTCTGTAATGGATGTGTTGGGTGTCATGCTTCTAAGTAGATGGGTCTTGCATTAACGTGACCACCTCTGGGGAAAATGAGGCATGCCAGTTATACATGTGATTTCACTTTTGACCAGCAGAGGGCATTCCTGTGCTCCGAACCAGCATGGTCTCTGGTGATCACCAGTGCCAAAGTGCAACAGTCACATTGCCATCAATCAAGGGGTTCCTTAATGGAAGAGAGGTGCTTGGAAGACTGATTCCCTCTGAGGGTTTTTATTTTTTTTAACCAGAGAAAGCTGTGTCTTCACTATTTTGTCCTAAAATTGCCGCTTGCGGTTTAGCACAACACGCCCTGAAATTCCGCTTGGACACTCAGCTTTTCCTGACGTGCAGCATCCTCTGTCTGCCACGGCTGATGGTTTCTGCACGTTAATGGTCATTCAGGAGCTTCGGTCAGCTTTCACTTTAAAGGGGTTAAGCACGAAACTGCAGTCGAATGTTAAAACCCGCTGCAGTGCACAGCCTTGACCGGTTGTTTAATCCATTAAATTAATCAGGGCTTTTAAACGACAGTAGAATTTCAGTTTTACCATAGTGATATTTTGATTAATATTTTTCTCAATGTTGGTCTCATCTTTTGAGACTGTGTACCTCATGACAGCAAGTTACCTTTTAAGATGTAATCTGATGTAACCAGGTGCACTGAGCATAACCCCCCCCGTGTAATGTATGTGCAGGAATGGTGAGGCAGCCCTAAGCACCAATGTGGGGGAGGGTGTGCAGTGTCTTCTGGGTAAGGGTAGTGGAACAGGCTGTAGAGGAAACCACCTCAGAACCCTGGTCAGACAGAGTACCACGGCGTTGCTAGGATACCCCAGCAGGCTGCTGTATTAGATGTAATTTATAAAGACTGTGCAGTGCTGCCTTAGACGAGAATTCTCGCAGGCCTCTGTCACAGCCTTGTATGTTACTCGGCAGCGGTTGGGATATCACCCAGTCACCTAAACACAATTTGTGTGGTGAGTTTTCATGTGTTCAGAGTGAAGTGCTCTGAGATGCCCTGATGTAAAGAAAATACCCATTTTGTTATACTCATATGATGCTATTAGGAGATGATCTCTGATCGGGGTCTTTCTAATAGCTGGCCATCCATGATCATGTGATATTGGGTGTTTCACAACGCGGAGTCCCGCTAGACGAAAGCTCAGAGGGCAGCGGGGGACAAGATGGAACGTTCCGAACTGTAACAACATTTACGCAATAGCTGTAAAAAGTGATCATACTGAATACTAGCGTTGATTATAACAATCCGTGAGCATGACACTCAGTTTTTTGAAATATTAGATATAGGAATTCAGTGGAAGAAACTTTCTAGAAAATATGTTTATGAAAATAATGATTGTGAGCCACCTCGTACAAAGGGATTCTGCTTAGACAGGCACACGATTGGCTGGTTTTGGCGACGCCCTGCAATGCTTCCCGCAGTCCGATGGGCGGCTATCGAGCAGCGGGGATCCGATGTTCGTCGGGGAGCAGCGACCCGGCATCCTGCCGCAGAGTCGCCGTCGTCGGGCTTCATCCGTCCTGCTACGGGATGTTGCTCCGTGCTCTGGTGAGTCGCAGACTGGAAACCTGAACCCACAGCCCCATCTGCTCCCTGTTGTTTGAAGGCGAGGTCTGCTGCGGTCTGCTGTCTCCTGGACCCTGTTTTCTAAGCTACATCCAGCCCCTCACATGCTCCTAGTGTATATGTGTGTGTGTGTGTGTGTGGGTGGGTTAAGTATATGTAATGTTTTTGGGGGACTAATGTCTCCACAATCTGATAAACACCTGTTATTTTAACGTTGTGGGATCCCCACAAGGGGGAAATCAATTTAATAAAAATCTGTAACTGGAGTCAAAACACTAAAAATGCCAAAAGTCTTGTGTTTTGTTTGTTTTACTTATGGTTAAGGTTAGGGCTGGGTGGGGGTTAAGGTTGTCACTGTTGGGATTAGGGATTTGTACTTGTGTGTGTGTGTGTGTGCATTCATGTCTGTGTGTGTGTGCATGCATGTCTGCATGTTTGTGTGTGTGTGTGTGTGTGTGTGTGTGTGTGTGTCTATGTCATCCCGACCTCATTTGGCTGTAGTATTGATCAGTACTGCCACTCCACCCGAAGCGTTTTTATAGCTCTTGGAATTAAGCCATTCATTCACCTTAATGACTCCTCGGCTCATTTTGCACTCTTGATCAGCTGTGCAGCCGGCCAATAAAGAGTGCTGAACCTGGTCACGTGGCCCTGCGGTAGCCCCTGTTCTCAGAGGGTAGAGTCAGCGTTCCCTGCAGTAGGGCCCAGAGCAGCTGCCCGGCTGCTTGAAGAGTACCGGATGTCCGTCTCGGCTCGGGTAACATCCCCAGAAACCACAGCAGGGCCGTGGTTCCTGTCTGTCCCTGGAGGCCAGAAACTGAATCCACTCAGTCTCCCTTAAAGTCTAACTGCAGTGGTTATGCGCAGAGAGGTCATACAGATCTAGGATAAGTGGGTACAGATGCAGTGTGGCCACACCCCAGCCAGGCCCTGTTATGATTGGCTGAGAGGATGCCCGCATCATGTCCCCACCCAAAATCGCCTCACGAGGCCGACATGGGTCCTTCCGCACCCCTTCGCCATTAAGCCGCTCACTGGATCCGCTCCCCTTCTGGGTTCTTGTCTCCGCTGTATCATCTCCAGTCGAGACGCCATTGGATTTAGCTTGCGTTTCACCAGAGGCGTGACACCCTGGTTAATTAAATGCTTGATTCGCCTTTGCCCTGCAGACCTGGGAGATGCAGGACGTGGGACCTTAATCAGAGTCCCAGCTTATGCCACAAGTTAATTAAGATGCAATCTGGTAATTAGTTGAATTTGGCTACGTAAGAGGTTTCGGAAAAGGCTGCGAGGTGGATGGCTTGGCGCTGCACTACCGGTAGTGAGGCCCATTTTATGTGTGATGATTTAGTCCCGCATCAGACGAGCGCTGTTCTCTGTGCCTTGTCCTTGGCCGGCGCTCGTTGTAATCGCAGGTTTTAAATGGCAGGTTGAACTCAGAATTGTTGGAATTCTTGCCGGAGGCATCAAGAAGGTGCAAGGCATGTACCAGAGGATGCTGGAATCTCTGTGGCATCACCACCCCCCTCCCCAGGGCAGGCAAGAATGAATCCCCCCCCCCCAGAAGCAGCAACACCAGCAGCACTGCCTCCCGCCAAGCGCCTTATGCTAGATGGGAGTTGATCTTATGAGCGATGAGAAGATGGCGCCGGTCCAGAAAGACAGCAGGGTGGCCCATGCGATCCGGCCAATGGGTGACTCTTACGGCTGGGTGCCACACACACTTGTGTCCTCACATCCCGGTTCACTATGCTACCCAGGAAACACATCAGTGCCCTTGCTCACGCCACAAGCACATCCAGCGCCCGTAAAGTGCGTCGGCTGCTCCTTCCGTGCCCCCCTCCCCCGCCCAGAGTGCCCCCCCTCCCCCGCCCCGGCTAATAGGCCTAATGCTTCCTGTGGTGATGCCCACGGCTGCATTAGGCCTCGGATGTGTGATTGATTTAGAGTGAAGCGTCTGGATCGCCAACGCCCTGCCGCTTCCTCTGTCCAACCTGCCGGGGCAATTAAGACGCTTAAAAGCACATTTTCAGGAAGACGTCGGCCTGATGAGGGGAAGGTGGCCCCGCGGCCCCCCCCGCCCCCTCCTCCCTCCCACCAGGGGTTTCAGGGTAACACCAGCGCAGTGGCAAAGGCATCCAGGAAAGGATGTTAGTGTCGTGGCTGCGGAGGGGGTAAGTATTAATACCCCCCTTGGCCGGGGGCTGTTTGGGGGACAAATCGGCACTTTTTTTATCGTATGATTTCAGCGGAAGCCTTGGCCCTCGGGGGCCATAATTAATACTGACATTTGTTCCCAGAAGTTAATTTCCCCATCACTGTTTTTTAAGACTATAAAATTGGGATTATTCCTTAATTACTTTAAGATAGCGGCTGGTTTTGTGAGTAATTTACTTCTCCTTTTTTAATTAGCCTGTCCTGGACGGGTGATGAAGCGTTTCAGCGTCCCTAACCCTGATTGTGTCACAGGAGTTGCTACTCTTATGTGACACAAACACACGTTTCCGGCCCGTGGGATTCACATGACATCTTTGAAATCACGCTGATTGGCTGTTCATTCAGCGCAGACGCGGCCTCCTCTCTGCAGGAGGGATTCTAACGTGAGGGCTATATCATGTGACCCACGCGGCCTGTAGCTCACTCCCGATTGGTTAATGAGATTAACAGTGTTCTCTTGAGATGCAGGCTTGTCCCAGAAACTCTATAAACCATCTCAAGACATTAGGCACACTAATAAACAGTAACAGCCTATGGGGGAGGGTTGCAGCTGCTGGCTTCTATTCGCAATGCTTCGGATCGACTTACCGACCTCATAGCAGGTGGACGTCTGTCGTCTTTACATATTCAGGGCATCACTGGACACCTTGGACACGCAGCACAGTCCAAATGAGGATTTTCCTTGTCATCTTACTGTGCGAGTAGCTAAGTGTCTAGGAGTGTAGCAGCATGCTGAGATCTTGTACACGGTTATGGGGTCCGGCGTTTGGTGCAAAGCTTTATTTGCAATTTGTACAAATATGAAGAACAGGTGCATTGGTTTGCTTCTTTTTTGCATAATCCATCATATTCTCTATTTAAAGACATACATGCAGACATAGCTGGGGTTCAACAAGGTCAGCCATCCACTCAGTGCAGCTGGAGCATTTTTTGAACCTGCATAGAATCACCTGCGCTGCAGTCAGAAAGTTTGATTCAATAAAATGGAGACTGTGGCAGGCTTTAGAAAGAGAAATGTTGCATATAAAGAATAGTCCCAGGCTGGTATTAAGGGAGGCCCCTCCGGGATTACTGTGTGACTGCCGCTCTTTGATGGGACTTATGATGGGACTCACCCACTCTTATTTCATACTCTAAACACCATGTTTTCCTAAATTATAGCTGCATACCTGCCAGTTATCTGAAAATCCAGTAATCTGTTGGTAAAGTGTGGCATTTAAGTGTTTGCCATCTTCCCATTTCTGTGTTTCTGAAAATGCAAGAGTAGGGAAAAATGCGGGAAATGTTTCTTGCGGACCCCTCCACCCCAGGAACGATGCCTATAGAGTTTCTGCGGCCACTTCTGCCAGCCAGATGATGTGGTGGAGACACCAGCTAGATGCGAAGCCCTGGAGATGTTCTCTCTGTTGTTCTTGAGACCGCTCATGATGTTCCATCATCTTCCCAGTTTTACATGTTGGAGCCACAACACACCAAACATTCACTAATCCCCCAGCCAATCAGGCGTCTTCCATCACATCTTATTGACGCTAATGCTCAGCCAATCGGTAAGTGAATCTGCTGACCCCTGTCTGTGTGCTGTATGCTTTCAGACCACTGTCTGGTGAAGCGGGCTGTTTGCAGACGTACCTAATAACAGAAAGCCCAGTTTAGCGATGCTGACAGAGAAAAACCAGTCCTTAAATCGACCGAGCCGTACATTAATAACTCAAATCAAAATAAGCGGTTCCTAAACACCTAGCGTTTCTCTCCAGCAAAGGTCTGGCTTTAAACTCCACAGTGAGTTTCTAATTACATTCAGGGAGGAGGGGAAAAGATGATGAGGAAAATAAGAAAGTCAGCCATTGGGGTGAAGCCACCCCACTGCCAGGAGAATGATTTCCGGCTAAGAAACAAACAAACGAACGAAAAAAAAAAACGAGGATGGGAGGAATATTATTCCATCTTCTTCCGATTCCTGCTGCTCTTCTCTCTCTTCACGGTGGATCTTCCCTCCGGGATGAATCGCTTTTTCATGCCTGCTCCTCCCAGAGCCCTAATGTTTCCAAAGAAACGAATTCGTGCCGTATCACTGACAAAGGGTCCTCAGCCCGAAATAGCGCGCTCAGCCCAGATAAATTTAGAAAGTAATTTAAGCCGGACCGGAGGAACGGAGCATGGGGGAATATGAAAGACTTGCCGTTCGCAGTGACCGGCTCTCGCTTTTAACCGCAAAATAAACACAAGTGGCTATTTAAATGCCCCCCTCCCCACCCCCCCCCGCCACGAGCCTGAGATTCCTTCAGAGGTTTTTCTTGGAAATTGTCACTGGTGCACGAAAACCAGGGCACTGATTTTTTAACTGCTTTCTGTAATCTTTGAGGTTCACCCGCCTCTTTGTTTGTTATTTTAACGATGCCAGGTGATTAATGATGCTTACATGGGGATGTTTGATGGGACTGCAGTCATTTTGGCTGCGTTCCTTGGATTCTGGGCCTTTCTGTGTAGCACAGGGTGTGGCTCTTGGTTGAATATCTGCTCAAGAGTGTGGTGGAGACTGATTCCCCCCCCCCCCCAGAATGGGATGTAGGTTAGTGTGTCCATGTACAGTGGGGAGAGATGAGTGTGGTCACCTGACTGGGGATAAATATGTAATTTCAGAGCATATTACATGCTGGCTGGGTCCGAATGCAGTGGGCCGTAAGCCATTGTATCATGTGTTTGTGTGTCTTTGCGTGTTCACATGCACATACGTGGCTGCCATGTCTGTCTTATTTGCTGTGTTTTTATAGCTAGAGGCTCTAAGCCCCCATGACAACCCCCGGTTGGAGGAAGGGTGGTTTATCTGCCCTCTGCTACCCCCCTCCCCCCCCCAGGGAGACAGGCTGACATGGCAGACCTACATGCTGTCTTTGAGTTGAACACCCCTGGTTTCCGGTGGAGTGCAGCTCCATCCCTGCCCCCCCCACCCTCCTTGGCACGGGTTCGGTGCTGGGTGATTCAGCTTTTTTTTTTTCTCTCTTCCTTCACTCTCTCCAGCTCGGTCTCTGGTCTCGGCGGCGCCACCATGTGTCAGCTCAGAGTGCTACCAGTGCCCCGTGAGGGGGGGGCTGCTTTCTCTACTACTCTGGTGCTTCGGGGGGGAGCACATGGCAACGCCAGACAGGGAAGAAGGATGTGAGAGGAGGGCATCTTAAAAAGCCCCAGTCACCCTGGATCCATTCACCTTGTGACTTGTGCTGCCCGGCTGGAGAGCTAATAACTGCAGTCACCTGACAAAGGAATGAGGCCACACTGTAGCGTGTGTAGAGCTGAGGGATCCGGGCCCTACTGAGGGAAACGGCTTTAACCCGCTGAACCGCTGTGGACATAAAACCAGCACTGGATCAGTACTGAGAGAGGGATGTGCCCCAAAACCAGCACTGGATCAGTACTGAGAGATGGATGTGCCCCAAAACCAGCACTGGATCAGTACTGAGAGATGGATGTGCCCCAAAACCAGCACTGGATCAGTACTGAGAGATGGATGTGCCCCAAAACCAGCACTGGATCAGTACTGAGAGATGGATGTGCCCCAAAACCAGCACTGGATCAGTACTGAGAGATGGATGTGCCCCAAAACCAGCACTGGATCAGTACTGAGAGAGGGATGTGCCCCAAAACCCAGCACTGGATCAGTACTGAGAGATGGATGTGCCCCAAAACCAGCACTGGATCGGTACTAAGGGATGATGTGCCCCCAAAACCAGCACTGGATCGGCACTAAGGGATGGAAGTGCCCAAAACCAGCACTGGATCGGTACTGAGAGATGGATGTGCCCCAAAACCAGCACTGGATCGGCACTAAGGGATGGAAGTGCCCCAAAACCAGCACTGGATCGGTACTGAGAGATGGATGTGCCCCAAAACCCAGCACTGGATCGGCACTAAGGGACGGACGTGCCCCAAAACCAGCACTGGATCGGCACTAAGGGATGGACAGCCCAAAACCAGCACTGGATCGGTACTAAGGGATGGATGTGCCCCAAAACCAGCACTGGATCGGCACTGAGGGATGGATGTGCCCCAAAACCAGCACTGGATCGGTACTGAGGGATGAATGTGCCCCAAAACCAGCACTGGATCGGCACTAAGGGATGGACCGTGAACATTTAGAGCAGTGGTGGACAAATGGTGGATCGAGATTTCCAATCAATATGTTCCAGCATATTGTCATCGGGGGTTGAATCAGATGGGGGGGGAGCCATGACAGGTACACAGAGGGTGGGGGTCCTGAATATGCCGCTCTCTACATTAGTTTATTATTTATGATCATAACCATTTGTCAGTCATGTTGTTACCACGTTAAAGCAATAGGAAATTAACTAAAAAATATTATTGAAAATAATTTTTATTTGACATGAGAATTGTATACAGAGGCGGACATTTCAGGTCCAGAAAGTAAAAATCCAAACCAGGATTTTGTTTCAACCAACCAGTTGAGCATACAGAGTTACAGTCACAGAGTAACTCAACTGGATGGTTGAATCAAATTCCTGGTTTGGATTTTTACTTACTGGACCTGAAATTTGCGCCTCTGTATTTATTGTGTAGATAAATAAACTTGATTTTTAAAAATCACAACATACATATGAAACTTAAAAATGCATCAGAATGGCTCAAAATACCTCTAGTGGAGTCTAACTAATAAGTTTTGCCAGCAGTACGGTAAGAGAAAGAAGTCAAAATACTACAACACTGACAGAAATCAAGATGTGTGATTTGGACATGAGGGGGCGGAGCTAGACTCTGGAAATGTGCAATTTGGGCATAGGGAGGCGGAGCTAGACTCTGGAAATGTGCAATTTGGGCATAGGGAGGCGGAGCTAGACTCTGGAAATGTGCAATTTGGGGCATAGGGAGGCGGAGCTAGACTCTGGAATGTGCAATTTGGGCATAGGGAGGCGGAGCTAGACTCTGGAAATGTGCAATTTGGGCATAGGGAGGCGGAGCTAGACTCTGGAAATGTGCAATTTGGGCATAGGGAGGGGGAGCTGGGCTCCATCTATATTTAAATCCTGAACGTCATGAGTTTGAAACTCACCAATCTTTTTGCTTGTTAAAGTAGATTTCAGTATAAAAAATGGACCCAACTAATTTACAGTAAAATAATCTCCACCTGAATATTAACCAGCTGCACAACTGTACAACAAAACTATGCCATGTGGTTACTTACTGTAATCAGTGATGCCATTCAGCTTGCTGGCTGCCCAACAGTGACTGGCAGTAGCTGACTGATGGTGTCGTACATTTTATAACCCTATTATTGCTGGTTTTGTTTCAGCTTTTATCAAATGGATGTTGATCTCTCTTTGGGAGCCATGAACTCTCCTGTGGACAGATGCTGGGCCGGTCAATCCTATCGCAACTAGGTGCCGACTTACCAGACTGGCCAGTGAAACTCACCCAGAGTGACATGTGGGTTTCAACCAGATCTGGAGAAACGAGATGAAATACGTTTGGGGATCCAGTGTAATGAATCCAGTCTGGCTCAATGATCCCATAACACTGATATCTTGATAGGCAGTCATGTCCGTCATCGGTTGCCATGCCAGTGATCTTCAGCTGATGGTACTGGACGGCTACTGAGGAGCTGAGTATGGAGTGGCAGCTAGGCGATGAGAAAACATTACAGTGGAGCTCAAATTAGAACTCACAACCGGGTCCTGCGATGTGCATCCAAATACGCAACCTTCACGACATCGGACACTGGGCACCTGCCATGTTTCCTTTTGGGGAAAAGAGCCTGTAGGAGGGTAGAGGAAGGGCATGGGGGGGGGCAGTGAAGGATTTCAAGCAGACACTTTAAACCAAAGCCTGGTGCTGTCACAAAGAGAGGATAATTACAAAACGAAATATTAAAATATGAAATAATGGTCCCTGGCTTCTGTAGAAATAATAACAAAACCAAAGTGCTCGACAGAGACCTGTGGAGAACGACTCAGGGGCTCAGGGTACTTTTGTGAGAGACCCTTCTAGAGTGTTCTGTGGGTCCTAGAACAAAACGGTGCGGTGCAGCAGCCCTCAGCCAGGAGAAGCAGGACTGCATCTGTCTTCCATGCTCCAGCCTCCCGACTCCCCAGCGTGAATGCTTTGGGGAGGGCTATTTTTAAAAGTACGGAATTGGCAGCCAAGTGAGGGATGACTGATGCCGTCTGCGAGACGCAGAGACCCGGCAGAGGGCTCACATCCCACTCCGAACCCGCCTGCAGAAGTGGGAGGGGGGAGGGGTAGTCTCAAGTTTGAGCCAAAGCACAAATGAAAACTGCGCACTGGCTGGGCTGAACGCGGATTTCGGATCACGCGATTCGTCCGGGTGAGGGATTGGTCAAGACTAATTAACCGAGAGCTCGGCCGGAACCCAAAGGCAGATACACAGTGGACCACCGAGGACGGGGCCGGCAAGCCCTGCCTCGTTCCCGTTACATCAAAGCGAATTCCATCCATCACGGTGGCTGGGTCGTCTTAGGACATGTTAACTTCAGCAAACACCAATGTGAGGCTGTATTCCCGGGGTTTCGGTGTGGCAGTCCAGCATCGCTGCCTAGATGCTCAAAGTGAAAAGGAGATATCAGCCAGAGGATGCGCTGATCATTACAGTAAAACATCACAAGCGTCCTAAACGCTGAGTTTGCCTCCTGCTTTTTTCGGCATGAAGGTCACAGGTGGAAAATACCCAAGTAACGAGGCTGCTGGAGTAATGGGTCAGAGTGGCGTATCCCTGCTTTGCGATTCCACACTATAATCTCTCCAGTTTGGGGGGGGGGGGGGGGCTGCAGGACGTGAGCAGAGGGAGATGTTGTCTGGGAACTCCACTGGGCATGCCAGGCCAAGCCAGCAAGCCGGAAGAGGAGATCATTTGGTACCTGATACAGGACAGAAACTAGCTGAGCCTCTGAGTCACTTGGGGTGACTCCCTGCACCCACATCCTACTTATCGAGTGATTCAAAGCTCAGTTGGTTTGTGACTCTGTGGAGAAGCCCAGCTAAATATGGGGGGTGGTGTCATCCAACACAGAAGAAGAAGAAGAGCAGTTTACAGATTATTACCATTTTCCAAGCTATTATTCCCCTCACCTGTATAACCTTAATTGGCACTTGGGATCCCAGGGCTGGGGGGGGGGTGGGGTTGGGGGTGACTTTTTGGCCACATGGCAAAACTGCGCTCCACATGTCCGCAGCCGTGAGCAATAGGCCGCCCTCACATATCTGCACTGGGGCCTTATGCAGCCATAACGGAATCAACTGGCTGCCGTCTGCAACCACCGCTACATGAACACCCCCCCCCCCCCCCCCCCCCCCCCCCCCCGACGAACACCCAGCCCTCATACGATATTTAAGTACTTCTCTGCCAGATCCTAACATGCCCCGAATTAAGGTACCGCGGTAAACGCCACGTCACATAGCCAGGGATTTCAGGATGTCCTGCAGACACAGGCCCGCATTGTATCGCATGCGTGTATTGGTGGCCATAGCGTGGCGACGGCCTGTGTGCTGCATGCTGCCGGACCGCGCGCCACTGCAGCGCCCGTAACCACGGCCGCATCCTGAGCGATCGGGGGCGTGCGGAATAGCTTTGCGGCACTTCGACGGGGATAATGTGCGAGTGGGTTGGTTGTATATTGCAGTACTCTTGGCTTCTACTGGGAGTCTTTAACAAAAGAACACAAACATAACACCAACCCCCCACCCCCCAAACTGAGCACCACCCCCAGCTTCTCCGGGTCTCCTCTGGCCTCCTGTTGAAATTTTAATGTATTCAGATTGCTTGAACACCGCAAGGTTAAGACATGCAGCTCTTCAATGGTGCTTTGGGACCTGGGGGGGGGGGAGGGGGGGTGGGGTTGGTGATGGACCTGGTGCCGTAGTCACTCTGCTTAGGTGCCTGTGTGATGTCATCAAAAGTCGCCTTGATGCCACAGGTTAGCAGGTGACACACACACAAACATTAGTTGGATGTGAAGGAAGCAGCAGCCCAGTTCATGAAGCTGCACTTGTCTTTAGTGAGATCTTTTCTTTAATCCCTCGGTATTAGGCGGTGTGGTCCTCATTTAAGTTCTGCATGGTTAAAGAGAACAGTCATAGTTCTTAATTGTTGAATCAGGTCAATCAAACACCAGTGGTGTTTCCAGATAGAGGACATAATTTCCCAATACTCCATTGCCTGGTCTGTTTTTCTTTCTTTTCTTTGTGAACTTAGGAGGCTGTTGAAATATTAGGGTTCTTTAACAGTGTTTAAACACACAGTTTTTTCTGTTCTCTGCGAGTATTACGAAGTGACAGGCGCTTTCTGGCCGTTTCTCAAAAGCATTAAAACTTTCCGCTTGGCAGCGGGGGCACTGTGCGTTTGAGTGATTATGCTCGGGGAAAGTGGTTGATCCTGAAGGCAGAAGAAATGGTTCTTAAGGGGATGGGGGAGGGGGACTTGGCGTTTGAAAATGTTTTTAATATATGTTCCTCGCATTTTGCACGGAAAACAGCCTTGACTTTAAAAGTGGCAGGGAAAGACCCGCGTCAACAACGCCTGTTAATATTAGAAATGATGTAAATGCACTCGCCTCCTTTCGAAGGCTGTGTTGCGGGGGTCGCACGATGAAACCAGTACGGAGATGGGCTGAGAGGGTTTCTGAGACCAGTCCCTGTCCGCAATCCTAACGCAAAACGCAGGGTTTTTAGGGGAAGAGCATCCCGTAACACTGAGATGGGCTTCAGATATAGGGCACAGAGAAAAATACGATGAATTCCCACGCATCGTCTTATAACCCAATTGCGAAAACAATTTTCTTATTTTCTGTTTTTTTTTTAACTAAATTGTTTATTGATAAACGTCACTATCGCTTATTTTAATATTCGTAAAGACTGAGGTTACAGTGAAACTAATTATAAAACAAAGCGAGCAATACATCCCAGCACAAAACGAAACAACGGCGTTTTGCATCTACTTCAAGGTGATATCGCAGGTTTAAGTAAAATGGTAAAATATTACTTTACCCTGAATATGAGCATAACCACCATTATCATTTTCATTAGAGGTGTTACATTTATAATATATAAAATAAATAAATGTATAAAAATTGTGAATTGTATTATATCTCAGGCTGTAATCTATATATAACCGTGCGACGTGAGAACACATCGTACAAGAAAAGCTTTTAATTTGTCAGGATAGTTTGAGAAGACTGACACAGCGGTAACTTTTAATTTGTCAAACTAGTTTGACCTGACAAACATGACTGTAACCCAGAGTTTGTCAGATTGTTTCCGTTATACTGATTGCGACGCCTCCCCATCCTAGCTAATGTACAATAATATATAACACACGCAATAATGCATCAACGTTATCTCTGACACTAAATCAGTACCTCCCACCAGAGACATTTAAAATGCCCGTCCGTACGTGCGTGCATCCATATGCATACCACTTACCCTGATCACAATAAATTTAATACTTATATGAATTATAATTATTGCTGTGTAGGCATATGTACATAAAATTATTTCAGATTTTTTTTTTTACAGTTAACACAAAACTGAAACATGCTTTTTGGTTATAACATGTAAAGATAGCCTAAATACGTTTTAAAAATAATAAGGATCGATCAGGCTGTATTTCTGATGGTGTCTCGCAGTGAAATCTATCGTGTTGAGATGTTATGACTATAACGGAGAGTATTTTTCAGGACTTTGCAAGCGCTTGGCCTGGGGACCAGCGGTACCATTTTCCCAGTGAGACGCAGACCCCCGGACCGGACCTGATCCCCTGACCGAACGTCGGGTCGTCTGGGGGCGGCCGTCTGCGGCTGACCGACCGGGGGAGAGGGCAACACCCGGCGCCCCCAACTGCACGTAGGAAGCTCGGCTTGTATCTCGTCAGACAACTCCATGACGTTATGTGTACTTTCTCGATGAAATATAGTCATTTCAAGAAAGTATTAGGCATATTATTATTATTAAAAAAATTTTTTTTTAAACCATTGCCTTTTCAGATAAAAAAATACATACATTTTATGTTCTTTATGTTATTAATTTCTATGTTTTTTAAATTTGAAGAATATGGGCTCTGAAATAAAACAAATACACAAAAATAATTTTGAAAATATTACATTACCTTTGGAAAAAAACCCATTAACGCATTTAAAGAATTGAGGCAAACTGCAACGTGATTTCCTGTGTGTGCAATGGCTATGGCGTGAGATCTGACTTATATTGATCGCATTAATAGGTTAGATATTCTTTAAATCCCTGGAGAAAACATTAAAATGTTCACGATTTTCTAAGGGACATCGATTTTTCTGGAATCCTAAATTACGTGTTTGTACAGGAAATCAGAACCTGTTTTACTTTTTAAATTTAATTCTGTTCATTTAGTTGTATAATTTGAGAAAGTCTGTGATCCTTAAAAAATATTTTAAAAACGCTATTTATACACGAAGCATCGTATAAAACTGCGTTAACGCCATTTCTGTCCCAGCTGTGCATCGTCTCCCTAAATGACGGGGTGAGACATTTTCCGGCAACTCTCTTCATGACAGACCAATTTCTTAAACTAATGGCGTCTTTAGATTTCATATTACTGCTGTGGGAAACGTACGGTGTGTCTCAGGGAGGTGGTATGCTGTTTAAAAACTAATAATAATTATTAAGCTGAGATGTGGACACCATCTCTGTACCATGAGCATCTGGAGTGATGAAGACAAAAAAGGATGGAGTCTCATCAGTATCTATGCTGAGAATGTAGGTGCTGGTCATGCGGTTTGCCTTCTCTCTTTGGCCTGGGTCGTTCGGGGTGTGAGACGCCGTATCCAAGTGCAAACGGGGAGGCCACGTGTTTGTCTCAGGGATGAAGCAGCAAAAATGGCTGCCAGGAAAGAGCAGAAGGGGAAGTCTGACAGGGCTGCTTTGTGTGGCCGATGCGTCTGAAGGCACGAGGCCCAGTGTGGCGCCCCGGGTTATGCGGGTCGATGTCGGGAGAAATGGGGGCACGGGAGAGTTAAAGAAAAAACAAACACGTGGACGGGACGTGCGATGTGCCACTCTTAATGCACACGACGAAGAGGGACAAATGGCTCTACACCCGCACCTCGATGGCGTACATTTCCGTGACTCATCACCTGTGTAAATCAATCAGCGAGCGAGCGAGCATCGGCCGACCTCACCGCCCACGCTCCGCCGGGCCGCCCGCCCTTCTGCTCTGCAGCCTCGCTGACCTGACGTGCTCTTGTGATGCTGCTCTCGCTTTGCTGACCTCGCCAGCGCCCCCCTCTGGGCCGGCAGGAGGGCTGCTCTCCTTTCCACTTACCTCCATGTTTCGGTCGATAGTTAGAGCATCAGAGGAGCGCAGAGAGCTGCTGCACAGAGCGTGGCTAAATACATTCACGCTTTTTCTCCACCTCTCTGTCCTCCACCCTTGGATTTCTTGCATTTTAATGAGGGGTTTTGTGTGTGTGTGTGTGTGTGTGGGGGGGGGGGGGGGGGGGGGGAGCAGCTTCATCGGTGAGACATAGCAGGAAGAGACCAAGCTGCGGCCAGTGGGTGAGGGGGGGGTTCTCTAAATGGTACGATCCAGCAGTACAAACCCCCACTCCGGCGCGATCCTCTGTTCTCTGTGCGAGGCTTTACCGAGTGAATCCCATTCTCCAGCAGGGAGCACCGGGCCAGCGAGCCACTAGGAAGAGCTGCCTTCAGTGTCAGCATCAGAGCGGCACTGAGGAGATGGCCATATCCACCGGGGGAGGACGGGAAACTTGTGCAAGGTAAGGCCCCCCGCCTGTCACACGCACTGTCGCTTGGGCGCCTCGTTGTATGGGACGAACGGCTGCCGGTGTCCCCAGAGCTGCATGGGGGGCTGCATCCTCCTCGCTACCTGGCGCCCCCACTGAGCTCGCCCTGATTATTACACCTCGAGCTCCTGTCTCCTTCCAGGAGTTTGCTGCCTTCTGCTACAAGTTTGATGAACTCTGATTGCATTAAAAACATGAGAATGGCATCCAGACAAGCATGTAAAACATCCTCAGAATGCGCTGGTGTTGCAATGCTGTGGCATGCGATCATGGCAATGCCGTGACTCCGGAGACGAGCCTGGCCCCACGCCGCCTGACATCCTTGCGCTTGCAAGTGACAGTGTGTATCTGTGTGATGGTGTGTATCCGTGTGACGGTGTGTATCCGTGGACAGTGTATATCGGTGTTGCCATTTTCACGCGACAAAGGAGTTCCCTTTAACTCTCTACTATGCCAGGAAAAAAGTTTTCCGAAACGAAATTCCCTGCGCAGGAACCGGATCGCTCCAGCCGAATGATGTCAGGTGCACAATACAGAATAAATCCATATTGGACAGGGCTCCAGTCGGGGAGGAAGCCCCTCCGCTTACGGGTGAGGCTGGGTGTATCCGCTTTCCTCCTGGCTGACTCTGGTGGGGAGCAGCCGCGGGGAGCGGGGGGGTCGGTCTGAAAGCACGGATCGATCTTCATCACCCGGGGGAGGTGGGCTGGGAGGGTGCGGACACATCATGCACATACACAGGCATGTCTGCCCATCATAGTCTGAGATAGAGATAGGCATGCCAGATGACCCCCCCCCCCCCGACTATGGCTTTTACCCTCACTCATCCATGTGCTCGGTTTTGATGAGCACCCGCCCCATTACGGGTTTTTGGACCCCCCTCCCCCCCCCCCCCCCACTCTCCGTGTGCCCAAATCTCGCTGCGATTGGGTAAAAATTATCATTAGAGAAGTGGATATGTGTTTTTTTTTTTCTGGGGGGGGGGTGGGGGTTTGCCGCCCGGCAAGACCCCTTGCAAGGGCTATGTCGTTTTCATCACCTGTATGGAACCAGGTGATCAGGTGATCTCTGCTGTGCCTCTTTGTCCTTCATGGTACCCTGGAGCTCATCGCTGCGTGTTCTCCGTGTTCGTATCACTCGGACCGCCTGCCTCTCTGTGGTTCTTATCGCATGTCAGGGAAAAAAAACAGGAACGTTAGGGCCCTTCGTGTCCGTGCACCAGATCACAGGTCCGTCACCAGGCCGGAACGCCCGGAGCCCACGGTGTGCAGCTACCCCTGGCAGATCCTGAAAGGCAGCCGGACCCCACAAGGGGGCCCAGAATCTTCACATAGAAACGGGCGGATTCCCCCCCCCATGGAGGCTGCGTTCCGAGCGCTCCTCCTCATTCTCCTTTGTGCCCCCCTCCTCTCAGCGCAAGGTCCGTGTCGCGGGCTGCCCTCGTTTCCCGTAACACGTCTGGCTGGCGGTGCGGGCTGGGGGAGAGGTGTTTGCCGTTCCTTAGGAAGCCGACGGCGTGTTCTGGAAGGACGGATTCCTGGTGAAGCGATTCCTGTCTGCGGTGCCAGGTGGCGTTAGGGAGGATGAAGGAACCTGACTGTCATTCCCATCGTATGGGGAATGTATATATATATATATATATGTAGTTTCTACTTTTTCAAAATTTATTTTCTTAATTTGTAATTAACCTATTGACATCATTGTATTTTAACGCGTCACACTGTATCTTATTGCTTTCCTTTTCCTAAATACACGCATGATCATTTGTCTTGGGGACTAACGCAAGTTTAATTAAAATAGTCAGAAACAGTCACGTAT